>NC_136064.1:11713831-14113831 GCF_964261635.1 Lissotriton helveticus
CAACCTGGACCCTACCACCACCTCACCCGCCATTGAGGAGACTGTCCTCTCCACAATTCACCCCACCTGCTGTTTGAGCTGCCTCTTTGTGGCAATACTACTCTCTCATAGACACTAAAAACAAACCAACAATCACTCACCCATATCTGTCCTTCGGCCATACGTATATTGCTAGGCACATATCACATACAAACACCTCAAAACACGCCTGTAACTCACACACTAGAAATACATACATGTTTTTATTTTATTTATATCTTTTATTTCACCTTTTTTCATATAGCCACTCTTTTGAGTACATTGGTTGTTTTCGACTGGGCAGAAGTCATTGCAAGTGCAACAACTCACTGAGCAGCTCTTGTAACTTAACCCAACTACACACTCAGGTATGTCCATATGCTAAAAATCTCACTGTCACACTATAGGAGATTTCTATCATTAAGTGTCTTAAACCCTAAAACTATATTTTACAATATGTTTGGAATGGCTTATAATTGTAATCCAATCTGATATAGACTTTGTATTGTTACACTATTGCATAATTATATATTGATTTGTCCTTTTCAAGCCTCTGTGTTGTCCCATCCACTACCTACCACAACATCGACTTCTTCTCCTAGCACTGCACCAAAGCCCACACTGGCACCACACAGCACATGATAGTAGAGACAACAATTTTTTTTTAAATTTTTTTTTTATTTATTGAGAGAATAAACCATCCGGCATCAGCACATTAGTACAGATACATCAATATCTCAGCACAGTACCATCTTGGATAACAACAATACAATGTGATCAGAGCATTCCCCACATTGAACAATAATCGAAGTGAAAAGGATTAGACATGAAGTAAACATTAATTCCAGAATGATAAAGAATGTACCGACAGCAGATATCTGCGCCAAAACTCCTTGCAGCGCGTGAAGTGGAATACGTTTCCCAATAAACAAACCTTGAGAACCTAACTCTAGAAACAAGCCCGCCACCCACCCCCCGGGTCACAGACATAGACAGTTTATGGACTGTGTCATACATCCCTTCATCCGACCACTCTATCAGGGGACTACTCTACGTGCAGCATGGGAGTGTCCAACTACTGTATTACGACTGCAGAATCAGCTTGGTCTAATGGAACCTCGGATATCAAGATGTACCAGGCTCTAGCATCGTCTTCCAACTTTTCATCTCTCCTGACCCTCTTCATTTCGACTAGTTCCGCAATTTCCCATTCCCGTAAATCCTAGGCCCAAGTTTCCACCCTGGAAGGGCCGGAAGCTTACCCACTGAATCGCTATCCTCCTTTTGGCTAGCACTAGTCCCAACAGGAGAAATCTATGAGTAAGTTTCTTCCCCTTGGAGCAGGGGAGAAGACCCAACAGTATCTCCTTAATTGACTGAGGCTGTGTCCTTCCTGTGACCTGTTGCAAACGTTCCAGTTTGGAGTCACAAAGAACTTGCAGCCGCAGGCAGTCCCATAGCATGTGCAAGAAGGGGGCATCATCATAACCACAATGGGGGCAACCATAAGAACGATCAGAATATATTTATGAAGCACTCATGGGGTTAGATAGGTTTGATGAATGAAATTAAATTGAATGAACTTAAATCTAGTATTGTAACTGATTTGTTTAACCCCTTCGTGTACTCTCTTCCATTCGGGATCCGTGAGGGGCACCTCTAACATCGCATCTCACCTGGCCTGCATCCGAAGCGGGCGTGCAGTAAGATCCACCCTTAATGCCCGATAGATATGAGAGACCAGTCTGTGGCCCCCAGAGAGAGTCGCCAGGGACTGAAAGGTGGTGGCTACAGACGGCTCCTCCGGGAACATCGGCCAAATCCCTCGTGCCACCGCCGAACGTTTCGCATATTGAAGATATTGACTTCTGCCCAGGTCAAATGCAGCCTCCTGCCTGGTTACGAAGTGCTGATTCAAATATAGGCCGCCCATCTTATTACATCCTCTCTCCACCCATCTGGGACGGCCATGACTTGGCCAATTTGTCCAAACGGGCAACTGCCCACAGCGGGGCCTCTGGGGCATAGGGCGTCCTACGTATCGCATCCTTAACTGCATATTCCCAGACAGAGGCCACATGTCTCACAATATAGGGGAGTTGCTTGGGCATGCATGAACCCAACATTAGGAGGATCGGGAGAGGAATATCCTGGTGAGTATCCCCAATAACTGTTTCTCCCAATTATCAGTCTTGTCAAACCAGTGTACGGCGTGTTGTAGCTGCGCCACCATGTAGTAGAAATATAATTGTGGAACCTCTAGTCCCCCTGTTTCCCAGGTTTGCTGTAATGTCCGCAACCCCACCCTTTTCCGTTTGCTGCCCCATAAGAGGTCAACCAACAGGCGGTCCAGTTAAATAAAGTACTCACGCGATATCTGACAGAGCGAGTTCTCCATGACATGTACGCACCTTCGGGAGGACCACCATTTTTATCAGAGTGATACGTCCCATTAGTGATAGGGGCAAGGTAGGCCAGAACTCCACCCATTTGCGGACACCCTCTACACATCATCCCATATTGTGTGTTAAATAAGCCTCCTGTGTGTGTATCAACTGGACCCCCAGGTAACGAACCGAATCAGTGACCCAGTTCATCCCCACAATGGGCAGGTCATCCGCCGTCTTGTCCCTCAGGTTTCCCATAGGGAAGAGCGTAGACTTCCCCGGGTTAAGCAAAGGCCCGATACAACACCGAAAGTAATGTACTTCCAAAGGAGCACAGGGACTGCCTCTGCGGGACAATGGAGATATACCAGTGTAGTGTTGGCATACATTGACACCACATGCACCGTTGGACCCAATTGAACACCCCACTGAGCCATCATGTGTCGCAATGCAGTCACCAATGGTTCCATCTCCAAGGCGAAGATGAGCGGCGACAGGGGGCAGCCCTGACAAGTACTTCTCTGAAGTTCGAAACTGTCAGAAACTTGGTTGCGCAGACGGATCCAAGCTGTAGGTCTAGTGTGAAGAAGCTTCAACCTGTTCAAATATTCATGCCCCCAATCCCATTTCAGCAAGCACTGTCCAGATATACCCCCATTCAACCGTATCAAATGCTTGATATCTAAAAGACATAAGGCCCAATCACTATTATGCAGATGCGGTGCATGCCAAATATGTGCAAGCCGTCTTACATTATGTGCGGTGTTTCGACCAGGAATAAAATCTGCCTGGTCATGATGGATCAGTCTGGTCATATATGGTTGGAGTTGCGCTGCCTGCACTCCAGCAAGAATTTTTTGGTCAACATTTAAAAGAGATATGGGCCTGTAAGGAGCCGGAGACAAGGGATCTCTTTCCGGCTTAGGAACCATGGACACCATAGCCTCCATCATGGTTGCGGGAAGTGCCTTCCGCTCGAGAGCCTCATTGTACACCTCTTGCAGGTGATCCACCAACTGAGGAGCAAACGTCTTATAAAACTCGGTCGGGAGACCATCACTACCAGGGCACTTTGTGACTGCAAACTCTTAATTTCAGTTAACACCTCCTCCCTAGTAAGTGGTGCTCCTAAGGCCGTAGCTTCCGTCCTGTCAAGGGTGGGAAGAGTCACTGTGTCCAGATAGTCCGATAAGGTGCGCGGCTGGACCGAAGGGGCCGCCGTGTATATCTGCTGCTAATGAGCCGCAAAGGCTGCAAGTATCGCAGTTTGCGTACGTACCACCTCCCCTGTATCACTACAAAGTTGTAACACTGGTATCTGTTCAGTTTCGGTATGAATCAGTCGTGCTAAGAGTGCCCCACATCTGTCACCCTCCATATAAAGCCACTGCCTATTGGTGGTGTATTTATGTTTCTCTAAGCGGGACCATGCCTTAAGCAACTCCTCTTTAACCCGTGTCCACTCAGTCATATCTGTCGGGCCTTTTGGAGTGTAGTTTTTATGGCTTTTAACCGAGTTCCCAGGGAGTCAATATCGGCATTGAGTTGGTATTGAACCCCATACGTAGTCCTCATACAGACTACTCTAACCACAACCTTTAGCGCCTCCCACTCAGTGGCTCTATTGTAGGCGGAGCCCCAATTTTCAGCAAAGTAATGATGAATAGCCTCTGCTACCATCTGCACATTTGGGGAGTCCATAAGGGCCTCTGCCTGCAGTCTCCAGAGTGGAATGACCAGTCGTCCCTGATCCGCTGGACACTGTTAACGACAGCTGGCATGATCAAACATATACCGCAAAAACAACAAGTGATGGACTGAATGTGGATCAATGTCACACACTCCCCCAGTCAAAGGATCTGGGCCCAAATGCATCGTTTTTTTGCACTCCACACCACCCTGGGTTAGACAATGGCGATATGCAAATCAGCTCTGACCCTGTTGCCCCATGGGAACAGTCCAGTCCGAACTACAAAAGCCATGTCCTTCCCAGAACGGAATCAAGCATCCGAGGACCGGACCGGTTTCGAGGTAACACCTCTCTTCAGCCCGGCTAGCTTGACTCCAAGTGGTGTGGAGTGCCTGGGACACACGTCTGGGCATCCCCAGCGCACTTAGGGCGGCAATTGCAAAAACAACAAGTGATGGACTGAATGTGGATCAATGTCACACACTCCCCCAGTCAAAGGATCTGGGCCCAAATCCATCGTTTTTTTGCACTCCACACCACCCTGGGTTAGACAATGGCGATATGCAAATCAGCTCTGACCCTGTTGCCCCATGGGAACAGTCCAGTCCGAACTACAAAAGCCATGTCCTTCCCAGAACGGAATCAAGCATCCGAGGACCGGACCGGTTTCGAGGTAACACCTCTCTTCAGCCCGGCTAGCTTGACTCCAAGTGGTGTGGAGTGCCTGGGACCCACGTCTGGGCATCCCCAGCGCACTTAGGGCAGCAATTGCAAAAACAACAAGTGATGGACTGAATGTGGATCAATGTCACACACTCCCCCAGTCAAAGGATCTGGGCCCAAATCCATCGTTTTTTTGCAATCCACACCACCCTGGGTTAGACAATGGCGATATGCAAATCAGCTCTGACCCTGTTGCCCCATGGGAACAGTCCAGTCCGAACTACAAAAGCCATGTCCTTCCCAGAACGGAATCAAGCATCCGAGGACCGGACCGGTTTCGAGGTAACACCTCTCTTCAGCCCGGCTAGCTTGACTCCAAGTGGTGTGGAGTGCCTGGGACCCACGTCTGGGCATCCCCAGCGCACTTAGGGCGGCAATTGCAAAAACAACAAGTGATGGACTGAATGTGGATCAATGTCACACACTCCCCCAGTCAAAGGATCTGGGCCCAAATCCATCGTTTTTTTGCACTCCACACCACCCTGGGTTAGACAATGGCGATATGCAAATCAGCTCTGACCCTGTTGCCCCATGGGAACAGTCCAGTCCGAACTACAAAAGCCATGTCCTTCCCAGAACGGAATCAAGCATCCGAGGACCGGACCGGTTTCGAGGTAACACCTCTCTTCAGCCCGGCTAGCTTGACTCCAAGTGGTGTGGAGTGCCTGGGACCCACGTCTGGGCATCCCCAGCGCACTTAGGGCGGCAATTGCAAAAACAACAAGTGATGGACTGAATGTGGATCAATGTCACACACTCCCCCAGTCAAAGGATCTGGGCCCAAATCCATCGTTTTTTTGCACTCCACACCACCCTGGGTTAGACAATGGCGATATGCAAATCAGCTCTGACCCTGTTGCCCCATGGGAACAGTCCAGTCCAAACTACAAAAGCCATGTCCTTCCCAGAACGGAATCAAGCATCCGAGGACCGGACCGGTTTCGAGGTAACACCTCTCTTCAGCCCGGCTAGCTTGACTCCAAGTGGTGTGGAGTGCCTGGGACCCACGTCTGGGCATCCCCAGCGCACTTAGGGCGGCAATTGCAAAAACAACAAGTGATGGACTGAATGTGGATCAATGTCACACACTCCCCCAGTCAAAGGATCTGGGCCCAAATCCATCGTTTTTTTGCACTCCACACCACCCTGGGTTAGACAATGGCGATATGCAAATCAGCTCTGACCCTGTTGCCCCATGGGAACAGTCCAGTCCGAACTACAAAAGCCATGTCCTTCCCAGAACGGAATCAAGCATCCGAGGACCGGACCGGTTTTGAGGTAACACCTCTCTTCAGCCCGGCTAGCTTGACTCCAAGTGGTGTGGAGTGCCTGGGACCCACGTCTGGGCATCCCCAGCGCACTTAGGGCGGCAATTGCAAAAACAACAAGTGATGGACTGAATGTGGATCAATGTCACACACTCCCCCAGTCAAAGGATCTGGGCCCAAATCCATCGTTTTTTTGCACTCCACACCACCCTGGGTTAGTCAATGGCGATATGCAAATCAGCTCTGACCCTGTTGCCCCATGGGAACAGTCCAGTCCGAACTACAAAAGCCATGTCCTTCCCAGAACGGAATCAAGCATCCGAGGACCGGACCGGTTTCGAGGTAACACCTCTCTTCAGCCCGGCTAGCTTGACTCCAAGTGGTGTGGAGTGCCTGGGACCCACGTCTGGGCATCCCCAGCGCACTTAGGGCGGCAATTGCAAAAACAACAAGTGATGGACTGAATGTGGATCAATTTCACACACTCCCCCAGTCAAAGGATCTGGGCCCAAATCCATCGTTTTTTTGCACTCCACACCACCCTGGGTTAGACAATGGCGATATGCAAATCAGCTCTGAGCCTGTTGCCCCATGGGAACAGTCCAGTCCGAACTACAAAAGCCATGTCCTTCCCAGAACGGAATCAAGCATCCGAGGACCGGACCGGTTTCGAGGTAACACCTCTCTTCAGCCCGGCTAGCTTGACTCCAAGTGGTGTGGAGTGCCTGGGACCCACGTCTGGGCATCCCCAGCGCACTTAGGGCGGCAATTGCAAAAACAACAAGTGATGGACTGAATGTGGATCAATGTCACACACTCCCCCAGTCAAAGGATCTGGGCCCAAATCCATCGTTTTTTTGCACTCCACACCACCCTGGGTTAGACAATGGCGATATGCAAATCAGCTCTGACCCTGTTGCCCCATGGGAACAGTCCAGTCCGAACTACAAAAGCCATGTCCTTCCCAGAACGGAATCAAGCATCCGAGGACCGGACCGGTTTCGAGGTAACACCTCTCTTCAGCCCGGCTAGCTTGACTCCAAGTGGTGTGGAGTGCCTGGGACCCACGTCTGGGCATCCCCAGCGCACTTAGGGCGGCAATTGCAAAAACAACAAGTGATGGACTGAATGTGGATCAATGTCACACACTCCCCCACACCACTTGGAGTCAAGCTAGCCGGGCTGAAGAGAGGTGTTACCTCGAAACCGGTCCGGTCCTCGGATGCTTGATTCCGGTCTGGGAAAGATATGGCTGTTGTAGTTCGGACTGGACTGTTCCCATGGGGCAACAGGGTCAGAGCTGATTTGCATAAAGCCATTATCTGACCCAGGGTGGTGTGGAGTGCAAAAAAACGATGGATTTGGGCCCAGATCTTTTGACTGGGGGAGTGTGTGACATTGATCCACATTCAGTCCATCACTTGTTGTTTTTTGCAATTGCCGCCCTAAGTGCGCTGGGGATGCCCAGACGTGGGTCCCAGGCACTCCACACCACTTGGAGTCAAGCTAGCCGGGCTGAAGAGAGGTGTTACCTCGAAACCGGTCCGGTCCTCGGATGCTTGATTCCGGTCTGGGAAAGATATGGCTGTTGTAGTTCGGACTGGACTGTTCCCATGGGGCAACAGGGTCAGAGCTGATTTGCATAAAGCCATTATCTGACCCAGGGTGGTGTGGAGTGCAAAAAAACGATGGATTTGGGCCCAGATCTTTTGACTGGGGGAGTGTGTGACATTGATCCACATTCAGTCCATCACTTGTTGTTTTTTGCAATTGCCGCCCTAAGTGCGCTGGGGATGCCCAGACGTGGGTCCCAGGCACTCCACACGACTTGGAGTCAAGCTAGCCGGGCTGAAGAGAGGTGTTACCTCGAAACCGGTCCGGTCCTCGGATGCTTGATTCCGGTCTGGGAAAGATATGGCTGTTGTAGTTCGGACTGGACTGTTCCCATGGGGCAACAGGGTCAGAGCTGATTTGCATAAAGCCATTATCTGACCCAGGGTGGTGTGGAGTGCAAAAAAACGATGGATTTGGGCCCAGATCTTTTGACTGGGGGAGTGTGTGACATTGATCCACATTCAGTCCATCACTTGTTGTTTTTTGCAATTGCCGCCCTAAGTGCGCTGGGGATGCCCAGACGTGGGTCCCAGGCACTCCACACCACTTGGAGTCAAGCTAGCCGGGCTGAAGAGAGGTGTTACCTCGAAACCGGTCCGGTCCTCGGATGCTTGATTCCGGTCTGGGAAAGATATGGCTGTTGTAGTTCGGACTGGACTGTTCCCATGGGGCAACAGGGTCAGAGCTGATTTGCATAAAGCCATTATCTGACCCAGGGTGGTGTGGAGTGCAAAAAAACGATGGATTTGGGCCCAGATCTTTTGACTGGGGGAGTGTGTGACATTGATCCACATTCAGTCCATCACTTGTTGTTTTTTGCAATTGCCGCCCTAAGTGCGCTGGGGATGCCCAGACGTGGGTCCCAGGCACTCCACACCACTTGGAGTCAAGCTAGCCGGGCTGAAGAGAGGTGTTACCTCGAAACCGGTCCGGTCCTCGGATGCTTGATTCCGGTCTGGGAAAGATATGGCTGTTGTAGTTCGGACTGGACTGTTCCCATGGGGCAACAGGGTCAGAGCTGATTTGCATAAAGCCATTATCTGACCCAGGGTGGTGTGGAGTGCAAAAAAACGATGGATTTGGGCCCAGATCTTTTGACTGGGGGAGTGTGTGACATTGATCCACATTCAGTCCATCACTTGTTGTTTTTTGCAATTGCCGCCCTAAGTGCGCTGGGGATGCCCAGACGTGGGTCCCAGGCACTCCACACCACTTGGAGTCAAGCTAGCCGGGCTGAAGAGAGGTGTTACCTCGAAACCGGTCCGGTCCTCGGATGCTTGATTCCGCTCTGGGAAAGATATGGCTGTTGTAGTTCGGACTGGACTGTTCCCATGGGGCAACAGGGTCAGAGCTGATTTGCATAAAGCCATTATCTGACCCTGGGTAGTGTGGAGTGCAAAAAAACGATGGATTTGGGCCCAGATCTTTTGACTGGGGGAGTGTGTGACATTGATCCACATTCAGTCCATCACTTGTTGTTTTTTGCAATTGCCGCCCTAAGTGCGCTGGGGATGCCCTGACGTGGGTCCCAGGCACTCCACACCACTTGGAGTCAAGCTAGCCGGGCTGAAGAGAGGTGTTACCTCGAAACCGGTTCGGTCCTCGGATGCTTGATTCCGGTCTGGGAAAGATATGGCTGTTGTAGTTCGGACTGGACTGTTCCCATGGGGCAACAGGGTCAGAGCTGATTTGCATAAAGCCATTATCTGACCCAGGGTGGTGTGGAGTGCAAAAAAACGATGGATTTGGGCCCAGATCTTTTGACTGGGGGAGTGTGTGACATTGATCCACATTCAGTCCATCACTTGTTGTTTTTTGCAATTGCCGCCCTAAGTGCGCTGGGGATGCCCAGACGTGGGTCCCAGGCACTCCACACCACTTGGAGTCAAGCTAGCCGGGCTGAAGAGAGGTGTTACCTCGAAACCGGTCCGGTCCTCGGATGCTTGATTCCGCTCTGGGAAAGATATGGCTGTTGTAGTTCGGACTGGACTGTTCCCATGGGGCAACAGGGTCAGAGCTGATTTGCATAAAGCCATTATCTGACCCAGGGTGGTGTGGAGTGCAAAAAAACGATGGATTTGGGCCCAGATCTTTTGACTGGGGGAGTGTGTGACATTGATCCACATTCAGTCCATCACTTGTTGTTTTTTGCAATTGCCGCCCTAAGTGCGCTGGGGATGCCCAGACGTGGGTCCCAGGCACTCCACACCACTTGGAGTCAAGCTAGCCGGGCTGAAGAGAGGTGTTACCTCGAAACCGGTCCGGTCCTCGGATGCTTGATTCCGGTCTGGGAAAGATATGGCTGTTGTAGTTCGGACTGGACTGTTCCCATGGGGCAACAGGGTCAGAGCTGATTTGCATAAAGCCATTATCTGACCCAGGGTGGTGTGGAGTGCAAAAAAACGATGGATTTGGGCCCAGATCTTTTGACTGGGGGAGTGTGTGACATTGATCCACATTCAGTCCATCACTTGTTGTTTTTTGCAATTGCCGCCCTAAGTGCGCTGGGGATGCCCAGACGTGGGTCCCAGGCACTCCACACCACTTGGAGTCAAGCTAGCCGGGCTGAAGAGAGGTGTTACCTCGAAACCGGTCCGGTCCTCGGATGCTTGATTCCGGTCTGGGAAAGATATGGCTGTTGTAGTTCGGACTGGACTGTTCCCATGGGGCAACAGGGTCAGAGCTGATTTGCATAAAGCCATTATCTGACCCAGGGTGGTGTGGAGTGCAAAAAAACGATGGATTTGGGCCCAGATCTTTTGACTGGGGGAGTGTGTGACATTGATCCACATTCAGTCCATCACTTGTTGTTTTTTGCAATTGCCGCCCTAAGTGCGCTGGGGATGCCCAGACGTGGGTCCCAGGCACTCCACACCACTTGGAGTCAAGCTAGCCGGGCTGAAGAGAGGTGTTACCTCGAAACCGGTCCGGTCCTCGGATGCTTGATTCCGCTCTGGGAAAGATATGGCTGTTGTAGTTCGGACTGGACTGTTCCCATGGGGCAACAGGGTCAGAGCTGATTTGCATAAAGCCATTATCTGACCCAGGGTGGTGTGGAGTGCAAAAAAACGATGGATTTGGGCCCAGATCTTTTGACTGGGGGAGTGTGTGACATTGATCCACATTCAGTCCATCACTTGTTGTTTTTTGCAATTGCCGCCCTAAGTGCGCTGGGGATGCCCAGACGTGGGTCCCAGGCACTCCACACCACTTGGAGTCAAGCTAGCCGGGCTGAAGAGAGGTGTTACCTCGAAACCGGTCCGGTCCTCGGATGCTTGATTCCGGTCTGGGAAAGATATGGCTGTTGTAGTTCGGACTGGACTGTTCCCATGGGGCAACAGGGTCAGAGCTGATTTGCATAAAGCCATTATCTGACCCAGGGTGGTGTGGAGTGCAAAAAAACGATGGATTTGGGCCCAGATCTTTTGACTGGGGGAGTGTGTGACATTGATCCACATTCAGTCCATCACTTGTTGTTTTTTGCAATTGCCGCCCTAAGTGCGCTGGGGATGCCCAGACATGGGTCCCAGGCACTCCACACCACTTGGAGTCAAGCTAGCCGGGCTGAAGAGAGGTGTTACCTCGAAACCGGTCCGGTCCTCGGATGCTTGATTCCGGTCTGGGAAAGATATGGCTGTTGTAGTTCGGACTGGACTGTTCCCATGGGGCAACAGGGTCAGAGCTGATTTGCATAAAGCCATTATCTGACCCAGGGTGGTGTGGAGTGCAAAAAAACGATGGATTTGGGCCCAGATCTTTTGACTGGGGGAGTGTGTGACATTGATCCACATTCAGTCCATCACTTGTTGTTTTTTGCAATTGCCGCCCTAAGTGCGCTGGGGATGCCCAGACGTGGGTCCCAGGCACTCCACACCACTTGGAGTCAAGCTAGCCGGGCTGAAGAGAGGTGTTACCTCGAAACCGGTCCGGTCCTCGGATGCTTGATTCCGGTCTGGGAAAGATATGGCTGTTGTAGTTCGGACTGGACTGTTCCCATGGGGCAACAGGGTCAGAGCTGATTTGCATAAAGCCATTATCTGACCCAGGGTGGTGTGGAGTGCAAAAAAACGATGGATTTGGGCCCAGATCTTTTGACTGGGGGAGTGTGTGACATTGATCCACATTCAGTCCATCACTTGTTGTTTTTTGCAATTGCCGCCCTAAGTGCGCTGGGGATGCCCAGACGTGGGTCCCAGGCACTCCACACCACTTGGAGTCAAGCTAGCCGGGCTGAAGAGAGGTGTTACCTCGAAACCGGTCCGGTCCTCGGATGCTTGATTCCGGTCTGGGAAAGATATGGCTGTTGTAGTTCGGACTGGACTGTTCCCATGGGGCAACAGGGTCAGAGCTGATTTGCATAAAGCCATTATCTGACCCAGGGTGGTGTGGAGTGCAAAAAAACGATGGATTTGGGCCCAGATCTTTTGACTGGGGGAGTGTGTGACATTGATCCACATTCAGTCCATCACTTGTTGTTTTTTGCAATTGCCGCCCTAAGTGCGCTGGGGATGCCCAGACGTGGGTCCCAGGCACTCCACACCACTTGGAGTCAAGCTAGCCGGGCTGAAGAGAGGTGTTACCTCGAAACCGGTCCGGTCCTCGGATGCTTGATTCCGGTCTGGGAAAGATATGACTGTTGTAGTTCGGACTGGACTGTTCCCATGGGGCAACAGGGTCAGAGCTGATTTGCATAAAGCCATTATCTGACCCAGGGTGGTGTGGAGTGCAAAAAAACGATGGATTTGGGCCCAGATCTTTTGACTGGGGGAGTGTGTGACATTGATCCACATTCAGTCCATCACTTGTTGTTTTTTGCAATTGCCGCCCTAAGTGCGCTGGGGATGCCCAGACGTGGGTCCCAGGCACTCCACACCACTTGGAGTCAAGCTAGCCGGGCTGAAGAGAGGTGTTACCTCGAAACCGGTCCGGTCCTCGGATGCTTGATTCCGGTCTGGGAAAGATATGGCTGTTGTAGTTCGGACTGGACTGTTCCCATGGGGCAACAGGGTCAGAGCTGATTTGCATAAAGCCATTATCTGACCCAGGGTGGTGTGGAGTGCAAAAAAACGATGGATTTGGGCCCAGATCTTTTGACTGGGGGAGTGTGTGACATTGATCCACATTCAGTCCATCACTTGTTGTTTTTTGCAATTGCCGCCCTAAGTGCGCTGGGGATGCCCAGACGTGGGTCCCAGGCACTCCACACCACTTGGAGTCAAGCTAGCCGGGCTGAAGAGAGGTGTTTCCTCGAAACCGGTCCGGTCCTCGGATGCTTGATTCCGGTCTGGGAAAGATATGGCTGTTGTAGTTCGGACTGGACTGTTCCCATGGGGCAACAGGGTCAGAGCTGATTTGCATAAAGCCATTATCTGACCCAGGGTGGTGTGGAGTGCAAAAAAACGATGGATTTGGGCCCAGATCTTTTGACTGGGGGAGTGTGTGACATTGATCCACATTCAGTCCATCACTTGTTGTTTTTTGCAATTGCCGCCCTAAGTGCGCTGGGGATGCCCAGACGTGGGTCCCAGGCACTCCACACCACTTGGAGTCAAGCTAGCCGGGCTGAAGAGAGGTGTTACCTCGAAACCGGTCCGGTCCTCGGATGCTTGATTCCGGTCTGGGAAAGATATGGCTGTTGTAGTTCGGACTGGACTGTTCCCATGGGGCAACAGGGTCAGAGCTGATTTGCATAAAGCCATTATCTGACCCAGGGTGGTGTGGAGTGCAAAAAAACGATGGATTTGGGCCCAGATCTTTTGACTGGGGGAGTGTGTGACATTGATCCACATTCAGTCCATCACTTGTTGTTTTTTGCAATTGCCGCCCTAAGTGCGCTGGGGATGCCCAGACGTGGGTCCCAGGCACTCCACACCACTTGGAGTCAAGCTAGCCGGGCTGAAGAGAGGTGTTACCTCGAAACCGGTCCGGTCCTCGGATGCTTGATTCCGGTCTGGGAAAGATATGGCTGTTGTAGTTCGGACTGGACTGTTCCCATGGGGCAACAGGGTCAGAGCTGATTTGCATAAAGCCATTATCTGACCCAGGGTGGTGTGGAGTGCAAAAAAACGATGGATTTGGGCCCAGATCTTTTGACTGGGGGAGTGTGTGACATTGATCCACATTCAGTCCATCACTTGTTGTTTTTTGCAAACATATACCGCGGCAGATAGGAAATGTCATCGGTTGCTGCAGAGAGGCCCGCCGAAAGGCAACAAGATCAATTCGGGAGAAGGTATTAGCTGCTGGGGTAAAGCAAGAAAACTCCCTTCTATTGGGATGTATGGCTCTCCATTCATCTCTCAATTGCATACCTTTAAGTATATCAGTGAGGGGTTTGGTACGTTCTTTAAGGGGCTCGCTATCCAAACCGGCATCAAACACACATTTAAAATCTCCAAAGAGGAGGATCTCAGCTCCCATATAGGGATTCACCGCTTTTAAAACAGCTTGCTAAAAATCAGAACAATCCAGATTGGGGGCATAAACGTTAATAATGCAGATCTCTTTCCTTCCCACCTGCCAAACACAATAATGTATCATCCTCAGGATCCAGTACATGATGGATATGATGAAAAGGAACTCCACGTACCACCCACACTATTGCCCCGCATGGAAATCCAGAGTATGATATAGCATATAATTGTCCCGTCCAATGCTTACGGAGACACGCTATTGTGTTTCCCCAAATGTGTGTTTCCTGCAGCCCACCTATTGCTATGTTATATCTTCTCAAGAAAGCATATATTTTACGACGCACATCTAGGTTGGTCAACAAAGAAATCTCAACTTCTATGCTAACATGTTGGTGTTGTAATGAGTGTTGCACGCATATTACATCTTTGATAAAATCCTCTTTCCATGCAGCCCAAAGTCTGTGCACTATAGCATAATAGTTCGTGACCCGAAAAAAGTCCCAACAAAACTAACCAACATCGAAAAATCGAACAATGCAATCCCGTCCTCCCACCCCTGGGCAGCAGTAAAAAGTCACAAGCTCAAATAATAATAATCCACATAAGAAACAATATACACCGCCCCACACCACCCTTCCCTCCCCACTCCCACCAATACCTAAATAGCTGCATAGCCACTCTAGGGTAACGAACTGAGGCAGCTACACCCAAGATATGAATATGTACGTAGAACCAAATGCTGAATAAGAGAACAGGTAGCTCCAAGGCACTAGATTACTCTCAAGCTACCTCAGCGGACCTGGGCTCTAGTGGGGATGTCGCAATCCCGGCAGCCACATATTATTCAAAAATTGAAAAATATCCAATCTAGTGACTCACAACCCCCCCTTGCAAATGAAAGTTAAAGAAGGTAAAAAGGCTGAAAAGTCACCCTTACAGTTAGGATTGCAACCTCCTAAACATTTATGGAAAGACAAAAAACATCCCAATACTCAAGACCCCACAGTATCCATCACTCAAGAGCAACTTATCTGTACAGTTCAGCAGGCAATGTTCAAATTAGAAAAGGTTATTCATGATCGCTTCCTGACTCTCCATGTTCTTGCACAAGATCGGGCGCGGCGCCAGAGAGTGCGGAACCACCTCCGAGTCCGATGCCCGCAGTGTCCCATCACGACAGACCGTATAATGGCCTAGGCTCTTTGTTCTCTTCTGTGGTTTTTGGCGTGTGGGCTGTCTGCAACCCCTGTTGAGGGCTGTAAGGAAGGCGTTTCACCAGAGCTCATAGAAGGGACCAACCGTCGTCCAACTGGGGCCCTAATACACAACCAGTCCCTTGCCTCCACTGATGAAAAAAAGAACAGAACATGGCCTTCACGCACCACCCGAAGTTTTGTCGGGAGCATTCGGCTGTATTTCAAGTTTAGATCCCGAAGTCGTCGCTTGATTGCCACGAAAGGTCTTCCTCTGCTTTTGAACACGTTGCGTGTTATCCGGATATACTGTGATGGAATGGCCTTCAAAGAAGAAGCGTCGGCCGCTGCGGGAGAGTTGAAGCAAAAGTTCCCAATCTCTGAAATTAAAGAACTTTGCAATGATAGCCTGAGGAGGCGCTCCAGGCCTCGGAGGGGCTGCCAGGGCTCGATGTGCTTTCTCCATATTAAAGAACTTTGATAACTGTGTAGGGGCCATCTCTCGAGCAATCCAGTCCTCCAAAAATAGGTCTACTGCGGGACCCTCAGCCTTTTCAGGAAAACCCACAAATGGTAGGTTCTGCCTACGAGAACGCTCTTCGGAGTCCTCTGCCCGGTCATCAAGTTAATTACCTGACGTTTCAGCTCCACCACCATGGCGGTAAGACTTTTAACCTGTTCCTTTAGTGCGCTGTATCTTTTTCCTAGATCGTCACCCTGTCCGATACCTTTCGAAGGTCACAGCTCAGGATGTTGACATCTATGGCCACTGCATCAATTTTCTTGATCATCTCATCCCTGGTGGATTGGAGGGTGCTTAGGACATCCATCAGTATCGGTGCCTTCTCAGCACACCCTACCAGGGCACTCCTGTCCATTGCTAGGTTCCCAGTAGTATCTTCAGGACCATGGAAAACAGGTTGAGGATAGTTCAATATATTATCGGTTTGCGAATTTGCAGGCTTTTCTTTCACCATGGTACTCATGGGGCTGAACAGGAACTCACCCTATGCAACTCTGCTGCTGAGGGAACAACCAGAGTATTACCCCAGTACTGCCACAGACTCTTCTGAAATACGTACGTTCCTTTTCGCTGCCCGGCTTTCCCCGCTGGTATAATGTCAACTGGAGTACAGGCCATGCGGAGCTGAACTTGGCCACTGCCCTTAGTCTATGCCTCACATCTCCGCTCAGCAACACTCAACAATCGGCTGTGATACCGGGATGAAGGGCCTCATGAGGGAACCTCTCTCTTCTCCCCCAACTAGGATAGAGCCGAAAAACAGTGTGAGCCAGATCCACAATGTACCTCTCTCAATTTCTCTTATGTGCAGGAACCATTGACCTGTACATCTTATCTTGCCGCGTGGTTCCGCGTAGCAGGTCACACAGCGCTGAAGGACACAAGGGGTGTTGAGGGGTCCATTTAGCATCAGATGCATTTCATGTACACTGTCCAGTTATATTTGCAATCCCGAAATGCAGCAGTGGAGGGGAAGCGGGACAAGTCACAGTGTCTGTAGTTTTCCCTCCAAGTGGCAGCTAGGTCACCTATGCCGTAAGGTGGCACAGGGAAAGCCCAAGCGGCTCGTAATAAAGCCGAACTGTCCTATTGGCCCTGCATTCATGAGAAGCTGAGTGGAGCTCGGTGATTGCTGCTGCTACCTTAATTTATCGCGCTCGCCCAGGGAAGCCACCCATCAAAGGGCAACCGACGAGGCTTAGGCAGCGTTCTCCTCCTACCTTGGGGTCAAGCAAAGATCCCACGTCACTCGTCCAGCATGGAAGAAGCCCCCTTCTACAGAGATTGGATCCGATGTCTCTTACAGCTGGCTCCGATCGCCGGAAGTGATAATGTTCCCGGCAGCTCTCCCCAGGAACATAGATCGGGAGCCTCCTCGGCTCAGGGTGCTAGGCCTTGCCGCCGGCTCCCGGCAGTCTCCCAGCAGCTCAGGGCGGGTCAAGTCACAGACGCTGGAGCTGGGCCGTCATTGTGGAGCCCAGGGTGTGCTCGGCTCACCGTAGTAGGTCTGCAATCCGATTCCCAGGTGCATCCGGGGTCCCGACACTTCTCCGCAAGCCCGCTGCCCAAGATGTTGCCGTCACGCAGTCCGGGGTCCCGAGACTTTAAGCTCCGCTGTCGTTAACCTGTCTCCGTGGCCACAATATCAGCTTCGCGGAGTCCTCTGCAGGACAGGGTAGAAATCAGAATCGGCAGGAGGTCAGGATACGGCAGGATTATGAAGGATATCGGCCGCCGCACGGAGCTCACCCAAAACACGTCTGGGTGGCCATGCTGTCAGACCACGCCCCACATGATACTAGAGACTAGTAAGGGAAATGTCTGCTCTTTGACTTTTGGTCTAACCTTTTTATTTTTTACTGACAGAGTACCTGCATGTCTTTTATCACACATCACAATTTGCACCTTGGTCAATATATAATGCAATTGCTGACAAGATTATACTGTCTTATAAAATTAACCATAGACTAGGTGTTAATGTTAATGTTAAAATAATTTTATATAGCGCACGGCTACTCCGGGGAGTGTCCCGGCCCTTTGATAAAAACGAGAGTCAGATATAGGGGGTAAGAAGGGACCAAGCAACGGACCTACTGGACAAAGAGCCAGGACTTTAGCTCCCTCCTAAAACCCAAGAGGCTTGCATTGAGTCTTATGGACACTGGCAGGGTGTTCCAAAGCTTGGGAGCCAGGTAGCGGAAAGAGCGTCCACCAATCCTGGCCCGTCTAATTGATGGAACTTGAGCCAGAGCCAAGGAAGCTGACCTTAGCGTCCTCGTAGGCAAATAGAATGCCAAACGATTTCTTATGTATTTAGCTCCTGTGCCATGAAGCGCCTTGAAGGTCAGTGAGAGAGCCTTAAAAGTCACTCGTTTTTTAATAGGGAGCCAGTGAAGACTTTTCAATAAAAAAGTCGCACTAGTTCTGCGATGAAGCCCGTAAATGGCTCGAGCAGCAGCATTCTGCACGACCTGCAGGCGAGAAAGAAGAAACTCCGGCAGGCCCAGGTAAAGAACATTGGAATAGTCCAAACGTGAACCAATGAGCACCTGGACCGTCATCTTCCGATGGCAAAAAGCCAACAGAGGAAGACATTTTCTCAGCATCTTAATAATACCAAAGCATTTGCCAACAAGACCCAAGACCTGAGGCTTCAAGGTAAGACCATCGTCTATCTGAACCCCCAAATTCTTGGCTCTGGAGGACACAGCTGCGGGGGGAAACATAGCCGGCAGACACCAGGACTGCCATCTGGGGTCGGCAGGATAGCCAAAAAACAGCAGCTCCGACTTGTCGGAGTTGCATTTCAGGTTGTGCCGTTCGAACCATTCAAAAACGGCTCCTAAACAGCCTCTGATCTGACCCCCATCGAAGTCTGATCCCTTCTGACTGGTAAAAAGCAGCTGGGTGCCATCAGCATAGGACACGATCTGGGCACCGAAGGGCTCCGCTAGAGCTGCCAGGGGTGCCATATAGATGTTAAACAACGTAGGGCTCAAAACAGAGCCCTGCGGCACCCCTACCTCGAGAGGTGGCATCTCAGCGGAGAACGGAGGGGCCCAGACTGTTTGCCGGCGGCCGGCTAGAAATGCATTAAACCAATTAAACACCGCTCCCCGCAGCCCAATCTCCCTGAGTCTCAAAAGGAGACTGCCGTGAGGAACGGTGTCAAAAGCCGCCGACAAGTCCAACATAATCAGCATGGCCTTCCCTCCCGCATCCAACACCTCTCTGATGGCATCCGTCACCTCCAGTAGAGCCGTCTCAGTACTCATGTTGGCCTCGAAAGCCCGACTGAGTATCATGGAGGATGTTATTGCTCTCCAGGAAGTTCGCAAGAGAGGCGTAAATGTGCTACTCCACGACTTTAGCCAAAGCCGGGAGGAGGGAGATAGGCCTATAGTTGGCGTGCAGCAGAGGGTCAAGATTTGGCTTCTTCAGAAGCGGCAGTATCAAGGCATGTTTCCAAGCCTGAGGAACAACTCCCAAATTCAGCGAACAATTGAGCACAGGATTTATAAGCTCATTAATGGCAGGAGCCATTTTTGCCAGAACCTTCGCTGGGCAAGGATCCCATGGAGAGCCCGATTCAAGTTTAGAGATCAGATCCAAAGAGGAAGTAAGAGAGAAAAAAGGAAAAGTAGCCAAGACCGGACCTTCGTCCGGAAGGGATACAGAGAAAGGGGCGTATATATCGGAGGGGATCACCAAAGTGGAAGGAGAAAATGAGTCTTGGATAGTCTTGATTTTGGACGTGAAGAAAGTGGCCATAAGAGACACCCAGGATTTGGAGTGATGGTGTGTGGGCAGAACCGAGCTGGGAGAGATGAATTCCTTGAAAATAAGGAAAATGTTCGTACTGGCCATAGCAGCAGCCTCTATTCTACGAGCCAAATAAGCTTTCTTCTCCGCCAAAATGCTACCGTGATATCCCTTTATGGCCTCCCTATACGCGATCTTACCCAAGGGGTCATACTGACGGCGCCAAGCTCTTTCCACTTTTTTACAGCTACGGCGCAGAACAGCCAGGGAAGCTGAAAACCAAGGAGCAGATGTCCGAGTACTGCTTTTGCGGACAGTTGAAACAGGGGCTAGTTCCGCAAAACGCTCCGTCAGCCAGCTCTGCAGGCGGTCAATATCGACCTGAAGACTGCCTGACAGCTGGCAGGGATGTAAAGTGAGAGCTTGAACTAGCATGTCCGGCGATACTCGGCTAAAAGCTCTTGACGTTTGACGGCAACACTCTGAGGGTCGAGCAATGGCCTTGTTAGTCCGGGAGAGCAGAAATTTAATGAGATAATGATCAGACCATAAAACCGGTTCAGGGGGCAATACAACAATGGGGGTTGTGGAAAACACCTGGTCCAGGGTATGCCCTTTATTGTGTGTGGGCGTGGTAATAAAGGGAGTAAGGTCTAAAGGGGCAGTTGCATCCATTAGCTTGATGGTATCAGCATCAGAACTCATGTCCATGTGAATGTTAAAATCCCCCAACAGAAGGCACTGATCTGTTTTTAAACATATAGCCGCAGCAGCAGCATGAAGGTCTTCATAAAATGAGCCCAAGGGTCCTGGGTAATGTAAGGAAAGCACTATAAGATATCTGTTGACCTTTCTTAACTTGCAGAAGAATTGTCTGTGTGTGTCTCAAAGTGAGAATTTAAACTCTCTAACCTGTGGTGCATTTAATAAATGTATTATTTATTTGCAGAACAATGTAAATTAAAGTACTATGTTGAACTCTAGACACAAAACCGTATTTGATGTACTTCAGATGGATGATGATGCTGAACAATCTACAAGTGTCGGATAGGGGGCAATCCAAGAAGAGAATCCAATCCTTCTCCAAATTACTATTTCAGCAGTCAACACTGTTCAAGAAGAACAGGAGGAGAAGGGGGAATGGCTTAGAGACTGAACAAGATGGCCTCATAGTTGTGGAGCTCCGTGTTGGTGGTCCTGTTCATGATTCTTTACAAACCTGAGCTTAATTTTTTCGCCTGACGGCATGTCCCAACAAACTTGGCTCCATTCGGTGAACAGCCTGATACTTCCCCTATCAATTCCACTTGAAATTACCCAATTTTCTTTCCCTGCGATTCCATCATGACTTGTGCTCGCCATTTTGAATTCTGGAGAAATGACAATTTTTAGATTCCTACACCCAAAACATGGAGGTAACATTCTTTGGATGTAAACAATGGTGTTTACATTTTACATGAATATTTTCTAATTTGTAGCCATTTTTTATGCTATTTGAACATTCTTGATATCTCCTCATCTAAACAGCATTTATGGCATCCATTTTGTTCCTTTCAGGAGTTTGCAGAAATTAGGACTTTCTACTGTTCATAGAACACTACTTAGATTTTAAGGTACTTTTGCTATATTTTGTTCAAACAAACCTATCACAATAGGCACATGTTTCTATAATGTTGCCTCTTCCTTGATGCCTCCCTTACTTTTTGCTAGAGGTTTTATTTACAAAATATTTTCTCTCACTGCTGTTTCCTAATGAGAAGTATTTGTTAAGTGTTCCTTAATACTTACTAGTTTACGGGGAGAAAACGTTGTTGTAAACCTCTGCATACAACATCCTCTGGATCATTTAAATGCCATAGTTCCTCACAAATCTCAATAAGTAACAATACAGTTTTAATGGCAGATGCACCGACTCAAAAGTGTGACTCACCTCCTGTGGTCATTTGTAAATCTCAAGCATTTAACAAACACTGTACCATTATCGTCTAACAAAAAACTAGAAAAAGATCCTCCATCTTCAGTGAAACCTCCTTCACCTATGCCGATGGAGTTAATATTGGAAGAAATCAATGCAATGAAACCATGTATGGAAGGCAAAACTAAAACTTTACACAATTTTGAGGATAATTGTTTTTTTTACGGAAAAACAAGATTTGAAGTTGGAGCAAAGAATCACTGATATTCATGATACTACCCCAATATCTAACTAACCCAATATCCAAAATGTAATCGGAAATAAATTACTTGAAGAGACACTGGAGATTTTGAAAATAGAAACCATAGCAATAACCTACAGATTTATGGTTTACCACAAACTGTGGAGGGCTCTGACCCTCTTCAGTTCTTCAAGGCATGTATTCCAAGAGTCTCGGACCTTCCTTCCACTGCATCCTTAAATATCCAACATCCATATAATAGAATAGGGCCATGATCTAATTCTAATCCTAGAGGTGGTATTATCTTGTTTTTAGAAGATACTGATCTAATCAAAGTTCCTAATGCCGCTAAACTAAAGAAACAGATTATATGGTCAATGCACAACTTTATTATTTAAGATGTGGCAAAAATTACAACAGACATACATAAATTTTTTTTAGATCTAAAGCCACAATTAAGGGCCATAAATGCCAGATTTATCCTCATTCATCCTTGATTTGATTTGGTTTGTATATTTATAAAGCGCGCGATTGCCCAAGGGTGTCTTGGCGCTGGGTAGTTGCAGGAGACCAGATAGTGCCAAGTTTTGTAATTCTAGCCAATGGTGAACAGCCAGTTTTTTATCTATTTTCTAAAGGAAAAGCAAGGGGCTGTTTTTGATTGCCGTTGGGAGCAGGTTCCATGCTCCCCCCCCACCGGACCTGTTTAAATCTTGGCACCTGGAACAATTTTAGATGACTGGATCTCAAGGTCCTTGACGGCTCATACCATTTCAGGTGGGTTTTTAAGAACTGCGAACCCATCCCGTGGAGGGCTTTGTAGGCCAAACACAAGGATTTAAATGTTATTCTCTTTCCTATTGGGAGCCAGTGGAGGGATCTCAATCTGTGTGCTATTGGCTCGTACCTGGGAATGTCCAGCACCAGCCTGGCTGCTGTGTTTTGCAGGCGCTATAGTTTTGCCAGATGCTGGACCTGGATACCAGCATATAGAGCGTTTCCATGGTCCAGCCTCGACAAGGCCAGCGTAGTTACCATTGTTTTGCGGGACTCATGGGGAATGAACGGCAGGAGTTTCCTGATCATTTTCAAAATGTACCTGATGGATGAAGCTAATTTGTTAGTTTGTGCTTCATATGACAGTTTATTGTCCAGGAGTATTCCCAGGTTTTTTACCTCATTAACAGGGGATGGGCGATTGCCAAGGCTATCGGGCCACCAGTCCTGGGACCAGATTTGCATGTCTGTCCCCAACAGCATGACTTCACTTTTATCCCCATTTAATTTTAGGCAATTGCCCTATATCCATAGGTTAATCTGCTTCATGCAGTTTTTAAACCTGCCTGTTGTCTCTTTGACATTGTTTGCTATTGACACCACAATTTGGGTGTCATCAGTGTAGGAGACCGGAAGGAAGCTGCAATCTCTTATTATTGCCACCAGGGGTGCCACGTACAGATTGAACAGAGTGGGACTAAGTGAGGACCCCTGGGGTACACCATATGGAGAGTTGAAGGATTTAGATTTCGCCTCTCCCAGCTCTACCGTGAATAACCTGTTGAATAAGTAAGAGGCCAGCACAGTTCAAGCCAACTTGTCCACTCCAGCTTCTGTAAGACGGATAAGGAGAGTCTCATGATTTACCGTATCAAAGGCCGCAGAGAGATCCAGTCAAATCAAGGCGGCCTTTCCTCCGGCATCCAGTAAACTCCTAAGTTCCTCAGTAGCCATCAATAGGGCAGTTTCCATTCCGTGCCCTTCTCGGAAGCCAAATTGTGAATGATCTAAGGCATTCGCTTCCCTGAGGAATTGGGACAACTGTCTATTCAGTAGTTTGTCCAGAACTTTGGAGGCAAACGGAATTCTTGCAATAGGTCTGTAAATACCCGGTTCTTGTGGGTCTAGACCATGGTTGGGAAGGAGTTTTCCTCCTCGATGTATTATTTTTTGGAGGAACTGCTGCTTTAATGGCCGAAATGTGGTTTATGGCTGTGTTACAGTTTGTGTCTTGTTCCGGAATGGACCTTGGTAGATGTTCCTTTAGAATAGGGGAATTAGTTTTGGACCAATTGAAGAATGACGCGTGCTTCTGTGGAGGTGCAGATACAGCGATATCCTTTTCTGCGTTTATAGCTAATATAATTGCCTTATGATCTGACCTTCCTTGTCGATCCTTTTCGATTTAAAGTGGCTTTCAAAGACAAAACAATGACATAAGACAATCCCATGAAATTTAAGTACTTTCTTTGTCAATGTAGAGAAGAAATAATGGAATAGACACAGCTATAAGTGTTGTTTTCATGTGTTTTTGTTCCTATTTTGCGCTGTTTATACATGTTATACCTTGGCTAATGTATATTTTTCTTTACAGTTCTTTCTCTGCGCGTCACTGTATATTCCTGATGTTATGACCGTCTGGAGTATCTCCATGTCTGACTCTGTCTTGTAATTTCCCCACTTCCTGTAAAATAGAGGCTCTTCCTGTATCGGTATGTCTTACAGTCATCATTTTTGTGACTTGTAATGTCTTTTTCTTCATGTTATATGTTTTTTTCTGTTCTCTTTGTGCTAGAAAGTGCATTATTGACTATGTTACATGTAAAAAAAGACTTTTGATACACAATCCACTACCACGTTGAAAGAGATTAAAACTGTAGAGTAAAAATACCATCACTCCTAATCCCAGGTTTCTCTTCATGACTTTATCAGAGCAATTGTAAAAAAATATCTACTGAACAAGCTTCATCTTCCCTCTTATGGCAAAATGCTAGATATTATGGTGCGAAAAATAAAACAGGGAAACTTTTGATTAATTACCTAAAAGTTAAGGAAGAGTAAAAAAAGAATCACAGCTATTACAAACACCTACAACCAGACTGTTTCTAAAGATGAGGATATTTTAAAGAATTTGTAACATTTTACATATCTCTGTACACTCCTGAACATACTTCCTCATATTCACAAATCACTAAATACTTACATTCTACCCCAAAACCTAATTTAGATAATATAATTTTTTCTCAATTAGAAAATGACATTTCTCTTAAAAATATTACAGATACAGTTAAAAAATGTAAATCTGGCTAAACACCCGGACCGGGTGGCTTTACATCCAAATGTTATTCAGATTTTTCTATTCTTTTATTTCCCCCTGAGCTCATTTAACTTTATCATTATTTTGCTGAGTCCAAGATTGCATATGGTACCTTCCCAGAAGAAATAATTTGTTTAATCCCTAATGAGAATCGGAATTTACAATTATATAAAAATGATTATCCTATATCTAGTAAATGTTGTTCCTAAAATCTTTGACAACATTTTAGCACTTCTCATAGAGACTGCTCTGCCTAACTTAATTGGTCTGAATCAGGTTGAGTTTATAAAAGGCTATGTTTCTTCTGATAATACCGGATGCCTTTTTAATGTACTTGGTAAGGCATCAATATTATTGTATTGCCCGCTATCGCTTTGGATGCTGAAAAAGCATTTGATTGCATTGGAATGCAATTTATGTTTGAATCATTAAAATGGCTTGGACTAGGACCGAAACTTTTGAACCTTACTCTTCACCTATATTTACTATTGGTATTTTATGTGACTTCTTTTTACTGCCAATAGGAGTAGGGCATGGCTGTCCCCTCTCCCCATTTTCATGTATGCTTACTTTTGAACACGTTGTATCTAAAATTAGGCGAAATGTAGATATTTCTGGTTTCTCCTGTAAGGACTCCAAATTAAAATTATCAGTATATGATGATGATATTATTTTATACCTCATCAACCCAAACAAATCAATTTCTACTTTTCAGATAGAGGGTCAAGAATTTGCCGGTATTTCAGGATAGAACAAACAAAATGCCGCCACTTAATACATTTGTACTATAGATGCTTTCAAAGATTTAGGATTCACTTGAAGCCTTGCTAAGATTATGGATTATAGGTTATGATTTATGAGTCAAAAATTCAATTAAGGACACTACTAACTTAAACTATGAGGATTTCCTGAAAAACGTAGAGAATTTTTGTTTCGGATGAAATACTTCATTTTTGTTCTGCTGGGGTAAATTGAGTTCTATGAAAATGATGCTTTCACCTTGAGTGATCTATCTAAGTTCTAATATTCCTATATATCCCAGCATAACTACTTTAAAGTAATAGATTCTGTCATCTCATGCTTTTTAACCTGCTAGACTGTATCTCTCATGTTTAAAATGAAATAAATATCATAGTGGAGTCAACTTTCAAAAATGTCATGAAACTTTTGTACATCAACCAATCTGCATATTGTATCACGTATGATACCTATCTATCTAAGCCTTTTTTGACTTTCTATTAAAACTTAATTTATTTCACCTTTTTCTTTTGAAGAATTTCTATTTCTTCCAATGAAAACATCCTCTCTTAATATTCCCTCCATTGCACAATTCTATTAACTTTTGAGACCTCTTCTTCTCCCTAAATATTTACACAAAACAAATTATATTATCTCTTCCCTATGGTAATAAACATATCAGAGTCAGGAATAGAACCTTGTATTGGAAATCCTGGTGTGATAGGAGTTAGCTCAACCAAACAATTATTAGTTAACAATGAACTTCTCTCCTTTCCCATAGCCAAATCTCTCTTTCATTTGCCGAAATCCTTTATACATAACTTTATAAAGTTAACTCAAAAGATCCAAAAATCTATTTATATAGTAGTAAGATATTTGTCTTCATGAAAATAAAATGATTTCTTTGTTAAAGACGCACTCTAATGCCCCCTTGATATACAAACACCTTCTTTGTCCTTCTGATGACTTGTCAATTCACTGTTTAGATAAAAATGTGGACCAAACTGCATATAGACCCTATGCAAACAATGTACTTTCTATATAAGCGACTACTAATAACTCCTATGTCATTATTGAAATGAAATGTTGGTCATGTAATACACTGCATTGCGACTTGATACACATTGTTTAATTGTCCACATATTCATGCTTATTGGTTACATATCTGAAAACATATTACTGCAGTTTTTATTGTTAGTGTTCCATATTCTATAACTGCTATATTTTTAGGATGTATTTCCTCTAACTGGGATATTTTGCCATATATGCCTAAATTGTTAGATCTTTTACTTGATGTAGCATTTCACAAGATTACCTTATAATGGAAAAATGCTATGAATGCTATTTGCATAGCCTGGTAGTATGCTGTTTGTTACAAATAAAGGTTAGATAGATCCTATTTTAATGCCTCCAGCTCTTAAAATTGAACACTTATAGTTGTCTTTAACATAATTCCCTAATAAATGTAGTTCTTATAGTAATTCGTTAGATGTCATCGCTGAATAAGTTACAAAACACCCTTTATTTCTTTAGTACTTTCATTACTACTGTTTACTATTACTGTTAGTATCATATCTCATATTTATGAACTATTCATTTGTTCTTGTTTAATATAGACTGTTATATATTTTTGTATAGATCCCAACTTCTTTTCTTTCTTTTTTCAGATCTCAATGTTATGCATTTAATTAATTAGTTTATTTTCTAAGTTTAAACTTATTTTGCTGACTAATGTCCATGCCTATCTAAGAGTACAAGTTTACAACAAAAATAAGTGGTCATCTTCTACTTTCTTCTCTTCCTCTTGTTAATGTTGCTCACATTATTGCTCAATCTTTCAATAAAGCATATTTAAACTAAACAAAGACGAGGAGGAGGAGCTGGTTGAAGCAGGAAGAGGAACCCAGATGAGCAAGAGGATACTGTTGCCCTCACAGAGAACATCTCCAAGAATCCAACTCGTTAGTCAGGCAGCAATCTTCCTCTAAAATCATTTCTGAAGAGTGCCAGTCCCTTGCCATTGTCTAAGCACCTATGGGTGCTTGTTCCACCTGAGCAGTACTCACCTCCACACAGCCCTCAACTAACGGTACCACTGTACAATATCCTACACAATCCTACCATGAAGGTGCCTCTCTGGTCTTCTCTCGTTCATCTAAAGGAAAAATTACAGCTCCTAAGGAACCTCCATGATGCCCACAGTCATCATACCCTCCCTTACAGATGGCACCCCTCTCCGTGCAGGACAAACTGCTACCCATTTCAGGAGGCTATGAGTTCAGGGAGTGGCATTGTCTAATGCTACTCTCTGGGAGGATAATTTTTCAGTATAATGTGCAGGAGGATATTCATTCAGTGAAGGCTACTCTCCATGACACAACTGTCTCCCTTAAAGGTTTCCCTTAGACATGCCAAAGATGCACAGTGAACATCTTTGAAGTTTTAGGAAAGGGTGTGCAAGGCAGCATGTTTAGTCATCAAGAAGATATGGGCAATAAGGAAAGCAGGCCAATGTCATTCTTCACGGCCAACACATGCACAATATTCTACAGAGGAACCACCACCAAGGAGGGAACAACACCTGTCTAAGTCACATGTCTGCCACAACAACCTACACCACCTCCAGCTGTAACTCCTCAGTCTCAACCTGCATCACCTCAACCTCCATCACCCCCTACTAAACCACCCACAAAATAAACACACTCTCAGGCACTCTCATCACCAGTATTGTGAAGGTGGAGTTGAGGGTTAAACCCCTAGAAATAACCTTTGTTTGCTACAATGTATCTACTCTTTTAGTAGCCCATTCACTGAATCAAAATAAATTACTCTGTGCCTTTTTGTTTAAAAAGTGTCCATCTTCCATCTGTGTTGAATATTTGATGCACCATTTACAATATGCGTTTGCAGTCTTATTTATTTTCTGGTCGTTGTTTACATTGTAAGTATATTGGATTTAACAATGTGATTATGCACTCGAAATAAATCTTCTAAAGAAATAAACATTTCTTTGTCTCGACATATGATGCATGAATCTGCAAATATTGGACAAATCAAGACAGACAATAATGATTTACATATTTTTCTTTTTTATATACAAATCAAAATTTGTGGAAAAATATAAACTGTCCTTGGAAATTGGCAAAAATACATAACATGGAGTTGTAATGCAGAGAGAAAATAAATAAAAATTAGAAAAGAATTGGCAAACTAGCAATTAACAAAAATTAACAAAAATAAATCTGAAAACTTCAAAGGGAGCTTTCTTCATTCACATTAAAAAAAAACTCCATGAAAAGTCCCAGAAATATCTAGTCCACTATCTGAAACTATACTAAAGTCAATCCCCCAAGCAGTAGGATATCTTGAGTAATCTTCTTGGCTTAGGCAAAAACTCTCTCGCTCTCTGTCTTCATCACAACCATGGTGAAGTCATCCTTCACCTTGGACATTAAATAGCTGGCTGTGGTAGGACCAGCCTTGGCCTGGGCAAATTTTAATTATGCCAGAGTAATTGGTGTAATTCTGGTAATTTTGTGCTACTCTTGTGTTGAAAAAGTACAGGAAATTATGTAATTATGCCTGCTTACGTATTTTAGAGTAATTTGGTTAAAAAGACCTGCCGCAAGAGTAATGTAAAAGAGCGCAGGTCATGTGGTGTGCCAAGAGTGTGTCTGGGAGAACAATCACAGAATGTTCTGGACCTTAATCTAATCTTGTCTGGGCAATGAAGGCCCTCACAACACTTGTGGCACAGCTACCCTATTCAGGCATAGACACTCACTGCATTGCAGTGCGTGGCGTTGTTCCTCTATATATTGGCCTAATTTGCTCAGATGGGTTTCAGAACCTCCATTCAGCTGAGGGTTCATGTGAGAAATTGTGTTGTTCGTTGAGGGGGTTGTAAACCCTTCTCAAGCAACAACCATAATCTTTGTCATGGTAAACCACAAAAAGTCACTGAGTTAACCCATGCTTAACCCTCCAGTAGCTTGGCACAAAAGCAGTTAGGCTAAACTTAGAGAAAATGTGTAAAGTATTTATGCAGGACACAAACAGTAATAAAGTGAAAACACAACACAAGCAAACTTCAACACCTATTTAAAAAATAGAGTATAATGATGTAAAGCATTTGACAGCAAAACAACAAAAATCTAATCAGTTGAACCAGAGATATGTGATTTTAAAGATATAAGGTATATGTAGCTCCCAAAAGCACAATGCACTACTTGCGGGACCAGGTGAGAGTCACAGGTTAAAGCTGACCACGATAGAGCACGGGCCAGATTCAGGGACCAGGTTAATCCAGCTGAAAGAGTTACTTTCTAAAGTCTAGCACGAACGGTCCAATTCCCAGTTATGGAGGCTGGGGGGAGCAGGGAAAGTGTAATGGACGGTTGTTGTTGCAGCACAAAGATCCTGTTGGGCATCATGGATGGTTGTTGCTGGAGATTTGCGTTGGCTGTCCCCACGAGCTGTTGATGCTGTAGTGCTAAGTGCAGATTTTGTGTTGCCGGTCGTTGCTGTACTGCGAATACACCAGATCTTCTCATTGGTAGTCAGTGGGAGCACAGAGAGCTAAAACTTCAGGATGTCTTTCTTTCTTCAAGGAGGAGTTTTACTGATACCACACCAAGGGACCAGTGCTTGAGGTGAACTTCTTGGGGATCAGGAATTCGCTCCAGCAGAGGCCAGCAGGGCTCTGGCAGTGCCAATTTCAGGTCCAGGCAGGAGGTCAGCTCGGCAGATCCAGAGAGGCCCCTGAAGCTTGTTATGTCCCGGTAGCTTAGAACAGGAGGTCAGGGAGCTGACCATTACAGTCACTTCAGCCTTGGATGAAGAGTGCAGGTCCAGTCTTCCTTCTCAGTAAGCTGGGCAGCCCTCAAGCAAGATGGCAGCAAGGTGTCCTTATTTTGTACCATCCACAGGTCCCAGGATGTACTGAAGAGATGATCTGAGGGTCTCTTTTTAGGGCTCGCCCCTTTTCTATTTCGCAGAAATAGAAAACAGGGGTGAGCCCTTATGTCGCTGATCTGCTTCTCTCCCCAAAGGCTCTATTCAGGCAGCTGATTGGCTCTCTTCAAGCCGGATTCCCAACAGTTCACGAGAAACAGAATCACGTGACAAGCTCCTCGTGGACGAGCTTGCACGATCCTTCCCCCTGCCAGCAGCATTTGGCACATCAAAGGCTTCGCTGCCACATCCACAATTGAAGCTACGATCAAAGGCTTCCGCTGCCCCGCCCCCCGCCGTCACTTATTCAGGGCCGCAGGCCCTGCCTCGCTTCCCGGCTCTGCTGTAACCACATGCTACTGGACGCCCGTCACTTATTCAGGGCCGCAGGCCCTGCCTCGCTTAATCTGTGCACCCTTTTATTGCCTCGCTTCCCGGCTCTGCTGTAACCACAGTGCGCACTAATGAAATGCACCTCGAGAGTCACAGTTAGTTCTTTGTCCTCCATTTGCTTCAAGCACCTAAATAAAGTATTTCTTGTTCAAAAACGGCTAATATGAACAAACGCCACTCAGCCATGCAACGCCAATCTCACCCACGCAGCTCTACTCACCCACGCAGCGCCACACTCACCCATGAAGCGCTACTCACCCATGCAGCTTCACTCTCACCCACGCAACCCCACTCAGCCACGCAACGCCACTCATTCACAAAACGCCACTCACTCACACAACCCAACTCATACAGCGCAACTCTCACCCACGCAGCACAATTCTAACCTACGCAGCGCAAATCACACCCACGCAAGTCCACTCAGCCACGCAACGCCACTGAGCCACGCAATGCCAATATCACCCACGCAGCTCTACTCACCCACACAGCGCCACTCAGCCACGCAGTGCCACTCTTAACCACAAGCATGTGTACTCCCTCCAGCTGGACCCCAGCATATCTGTGTACTCTTTAACAATCACACACACATGCAAATTTGCAACCCCACTCACCCACGCAACGCCACTCAGCCACGCAACGCCACTCATTCACAAAACGCCACTCACTCACGCAATGCAACTCATACAGCCCAACTCTCACCCACAACAGGCACACACACACACATCAACAGCCATCAGTGCACACTTTCACCAGGCATACACACCACCGGACGACAATGCACACAAGTGTACATCAAAGTCATACAATGTACATGCTGTATTAAAATGACCTGTTATCTATCAAAGGTTAACGACATGCACAGTGGTCAGCCTAAAGATAAAAAGTTCAAAACAATATCACAATACGTTCAAGTACTGTACTTCAACATAATTTAAGGTATTCGAAAAACTAGGGAAATGAACCTGCCCTGTATACTCTCAAACCGGATATGGTTTCAGTGAACAGAAACCACTTCAAAAATATGAAAAGGCAGGAAACGCGCGAATGTAGCGCTCAACCATAAGTGCAAGTTTTTGCAGCCTTCGGTGTACTGTTCAAAGATAGCTAAATAAAAAACAGTGCATTTACTGCCATCTTTAATAGGAAGCAATGTGTGCTCAAGTCCAAACAGAAGGTGTCACATTTCCACTAATTAACACTATTAGCATTGTAAATGCCAAAGTTAGAATTTTCCCCAAGTTAAAATTTAAAAAAAAAAAACTTTGTCATTTACAATAATAATCCCTCAAACTTTACTAATGCGAGCCCTATTGCATTGCAAATGCTTGTTTATAGTTGGTACCCATTTTGAATTGGGAAAAACTTCTGGAGTTCCCCCTGCGGAGGTGTCTGGAATTTCCTGGTCCTATTCTGTCTGGAGCACAAGAGGCTAGTGTCAAGGTCTCTGTGTATGTGCTGAGCCAGTGCCTTCGAATTGCCAGTGTGGTAGCTGACAGCTCTGCCCTCTTTAGGCTAAGATGGCCATACAGTCAACAACCAGACCCTCTACGGTGATGATGTCTGGGAGGAATACACCAAAGCCAACAGCAAACTACACCTAGTCATGTGACCCAGGAACAGGCTGCAGGCACCAAATGTTTAGGATAAAAAGAATCCGCCTTTATAAAATTAAAACACACAAGATGAGGGGCGGAATCTTGCACATTGGCAAAACATTCACCCCCAGTCACAGATCTGGGTTTAATCCATCATTATTTTACTCACCACGCCACCCCAGTTCAGACATGCAGACATGCAAATCAGTCCTCACCCTGTGCTTCATGGGAACAGTCCAGCCCCCACCCTCCCGTGGGGGAGGGAGGGGCACAAATTCCGTTACATCACTGGGCCTGGCAAATTTTGTTAGGCCAGCTCCTAAAGAGTGCATAGCGATCGAGCACAGGGAGTGAGCCTGACCATGATAGGGGGCGTGGAACTGTTCTCCCCCCAAATTTTTTTTTAAGGGAATGCCAAAAATGGTGCATTCTACAACACATTTTTCATTATGACCTTACAGTTCACCAGGATACAGCAGTGGCGTAACAATAGCTCCTGCAGCGCCCATGGTCTAGGAGGACCCCAACCTCCAGGGGGCCCTCTCCGGCACTGTGCAAGGAAGTTTTGTGGGGTCCCCTCTATGTACTTTGCAGGGGGGCCCATCAAATTCAGTTTCGCCACTGGGATGCAACAATATTTATTGGCACTCGTCAAGGATTCCCTCTCGTCTCTCCATATCCCCTCTCTCACATGTATTTCATCTCATTGAGTGGTATTCAGTGTTAGGAATGTAGCTTTCTAAGTACTCTAACCAGAAATGGATACTGGCCGTTTGTCATGTCCTTTAGGGTAGTCCCATCATGTACATACCAATTACATACATTTTGTCCCATCCACATGACATACTGGTCCTAGATGGAGCTTACTTCTGCCTCTCTGACATCAGGCTCCTGGTACCCTATCTTAATCCCTATACATGACGTATATAAATATGTCCCCAGGCACGGCAGCTTTATTCTGTATAAGGGTCACCACTTTTTTCATTCATGGCCAACAGCCAGCGGTGCATGATCATGTTTATTTAGAAAAGGAAGAGCATAGGAGTAGCGAATGTCTTCAAAACATATCGATTCTAGAAGATACCGTGGAGTGACCACTTTTGTTTAAAACCCCTCACTTCCCCCTACAAAAGAGAGGAGAATTCATTCCATGCTGGACCGAGACTCTACAGGCTGATCTTTCGGCAGACAGAGACCTGACATCCCTTGTGAGGTGCCATCCTCGATGCAGGGACGGGGTCCTTCATTCAGAACCATTAGGTATGGGGTTAGTGCTTCCCTGGCTGATTTTTGGCTCCATTAGTATATATCCTAATTCTTACATACACAGGCTTCACATACATATCTAGGCTAGGTACATTTAGGTAGCCTGCACACTCTAGGAGTACGCCAATGCTCCTGTTTTGTATAATCTGCTTTTATTCATCTTATTAGCCCTATAGAAGAAATGTATCTGCTATTTACAATATTACTACTAGCCATCACATTTGTCTGCTCCTGTTATTTGATTGTCGCAGCGAATATGTTTCACACTAGACTGACGCTTGACCAATAAATAATTATTGAAACCATATTCCAATTGTCATTCAATGTATATTATGAGAAAAGTAAGCACGGGTTACTGATAGAAAGATACCATATTGGTTCCACGATACCTGAGGAATCAGGGTAGTCATGTTCAGTGGTTGCCAGAAACTACACATACCACTGTAGAATACAGAGGTGTGGAGGTGCCACTATGGAGCTAGCTGTTCTAACAGCTGACTCATCCTGGGGGGTGTCCAGAGTCTGTCTGCACACCAAGACCTCAGTTTAGGTCATCCAAAACATGCAGGTCATGGGGGGCCTAGGAACTACACAACACTTGAGCTATTCGCAACGCACCAGACATATACATATATTTTACGTCTTGTACTGTTGAACCTGCGCTGAGGAAACACATAATATGGTCATAAGGTCATGTGCTCAACATTTAAAGGGTAATTCTAGAAAATAGATTTCTTTCTGATGTCCTCAACAAACATGATTCCTTTGGTAAACTTATTTCTAAATTTTGATATTAGGGGAAGAAAAACTTACTTCAAATTCTCCGCATTGTCCACTAAGAGCTGCTACTTTTAGAGGTGAAATATCCTGTGTGATTAGATTTCGGTACCACATTTGAGGATCATACATCTCTTCACAGCAAAATTCAGGCTTTTTCCTATATTTGTAAGCATAATTAATCACAGTTTTCAGTAAACAGAATAACACCTAATCAGGAATATATCATTACAATTTGTAAAAAGTTCTGTAGAAATGAGTAACGCCCTGATTACTTACTACTAATCTTTAGTCGCCATATACTGAACGATGGTCATGCCTATCAAGAACAAGCTTGTTCAAAATAATTCTGATAACTGAAGTACTCTGTTGAAACAGATTACGCTGTATGTGCGCTGTCTCATTTGCATTGAAGGTTATACATGAGATGAATCCTACCTTGTGACAAGAACAACACTGGATGTATGTTGAAAATAAATGAAAGACTCACTCACCATACTCCATGTCATTATGGCTGACATCTCTGTCTCCTTTTGACATATGCAAGTCATCACAAAAGGTCGCACCAGGCATGGGGTGGTGTGACGAAATTGTACTGGATCTAGAAGCATGTTGTCTTCCAACTACTGTAACAACTGTCTATTAGTTTCTTTCTCCAGTACTTTTATCCAATTATTACTACAGAATGAAATATCAACTGTAAGTTTTTTTTCAAGCCCTGCAGTAGATGTAATAGATTGCAAGAAGTTAGCAAGACCAGGACCAAACTGTGCTACATTTCATGGCCATTGGATCTTTCCAGAGGTTCAGCTCTGACAACATAGGCATCTCACTAGCAAGTCAGTCTTGATGATTGCATCAGGTCCTGAGATGCATCAACAGAAGAGTGTCGCAGTCACTGGTGGCATGCCAGACTGTCAAGGGAATGTGATGCCTCTGAACACTTACCTTGTTTGGTAGGTGCTATAGACTACACCTGAAGGCACTTCAGCCACCTCATCTCACAGCACTGCTTTTCAAAAGCAGACATGGCTGGCACTCCATCAATATACAAGATGTCTGCAATGCATGAGTCTGTTTCACTCATGTGTACACAGTCTTTCCTGAAAGCATACACAACAGTTACATCTTGCAGGTTGCTTTTTTGATGTGGATTTCAATGACATATGACTCATTGGTAAGTAACATCACCTCACACTGGGGCTACACATGTATCTGGGAGTGGCATCTCAAACATACTCGTTAATTACTACAACATAGTACACACATATTACCCTGACATCCTCTACACGTATATAGGCATGATCTATTACACTTATAATGCAGGGTAAACTCTCATGCACCAAACCCTACGGACTTCCATCAACACTACATCAAAAGAGTTACATTAAGGCACACATACCTACACCTGACATTATTGAATGCACTTTAAGGATCCTTAAGTCGTAATTCAGATGTCGTGACCATACAGAGGGGATGCTGGTGTACCCCTCCCTACCCCTAGAAGTTGTGTGCAAGATTGTTGTAGCTTGTTGCATGTTACACAACCCTGCCTTGTGACAGGGGTTATAAATAGATCTTGCCTCCATCTACACCAGCATCCCAGGGTGGGCGACAGAATAGAAGTCAGGGTATTCATCATGTGTGAAAGCTTACATTTTTGGCTGGAAAGGTAATTGATTTTCTGGATCTATTTGTTTATTTCTGCATTTATGGTTGGACTATTGCTTGACAATAGTGAATGGTGGACTATCGCACTGTCCGCTTATACCATCCTAGACAACTTTATTAAATTTAAATGTTGTCATCAAAACATGCTGTGCTCTAGTTCTTCTAGTTACAAAAATGTTGCCTCTGCATTCCAAATAACATTCAGACACTTGTCATTAACAATATTTAAGTACAAGATCTCACATAATACGCTCATGTTTAGTGAGAAACTTTACTTTCAGCAAATAAATTGCATACACGCACAGTTCCTGATATTAGGATTGTGATCCATTGCATTATTTTACTTTTTTGTTACATGTAGGGTTTTCGCATGTGGAGTCTTTGGTCCATATATGGGATGGAGATCTCCGTTGTCAGGGCTGAGAGCTCCACCTACCACAACAAACAGGAAATTACATTCAGCCATTGTAAGGTCATTCTGCATTATCAACTCAACACCTCAACAACATCTACTCCATCCTGCTGATTCTTTCTTTTTTATTACCTCTAAAATGACTGACGGACAAGATGAGAGGGTCCCCTCATTCACAGATGAAGAATTGGAAATCATTTGTGAAGGGGTCCTCCAAATGTACTGTTGGGCTTGGTCCTCTCTGCAGGGTCACCCAAGACGTGTTGCCTTCACTACTGCTGTTTTTGCTGTGTTCATTTTTGTTTGCTTTAGGACATTGCAAACTTTGTCACTTTTAACCAGTGCTAAGGTTCTGATCCCGGGACTCTTTTCAATCACAAATTCTTCAACAAAAAGAAACTCTCCCCTTCATATTGGGAATAGATGTGGGCCCTCCTCTATGATACACCCCACAAAAGGATGTACTGTTCGCTATCTGTATAAAACATTTGGGGCCGACTCTCTTCGATAAACACCCATATGGCGACACCTTGAACTTTCACTATATAATCGTGAGGCCCAAATTCGGCCAAAAGCCCTGAGGAAGCTCCCTGTACGGGAGAGAAACGCGTTGGCTGATGAACTCTTTTTTGTATATAATGAAACCAATGGACTATTGCGCTCAACAAATTTTTGTAGAAATTAATAAAAAAAGGACTTTCAAAAAATAGCCTGCTTGTTTTGGACTTCATATTTGTGCGCCCCCACCCAAGTTTAAAAAGTACTCTTCAATAAGAAAACACTGAGTTAACTTATTAAATTTAATAAGTAATGACGTTTATAAGTGAGAAGGTAGGAATGTCATGTTTGATGTCTGAGGATTTGTAATTTAAAACCATATTTAATGACAAAGTTGAATTTTAAGTCGCAATTCTAAAAAAATGCCACTTTTAGAAAGGCAAAACACACAAGGCGATGGACGGAATGTTGCACAATGGCAAAACATTCACCCCCAGTCACAGATCTGGGTTTAACCCATCGTTATTTTGCTCACCACGCCACCCCAGTTCAGACATGGCCATATGCAAATCAGTCTTGACCCTCAGGACTGTTCCCATGAGGCACAGTGAGGCACAGTGAGGGGTGAATGTTGCTGTGCTCCGGGCCCAGCCATGAGCACAGTGCCATAGGTGGCCCCCTGGAGCTTGGGGCCCTCTTGCACCACGGGTGCTGCAGGAGCTATTGTTACGGCACTGCTGTATCCTGGTGAGCTCTAATAAAATGAAAAATGTGTTGTAGACTGCACCATTTTTGGCATTTCCTCCTAAAAAATTGTGGGGGGGGGTTAGAACTCCGCTGCGCCCCTGTGGTGGTCAGGCTCACTCTCTGGCTTTGATCACTATGCACCGTCTCGAGGCTGCTCTTACAAAATTTGCCAGGGCAGTGGTGTAACAAAGGCCCCTGCAGCCCCCGCGGTGCGGGAGTAAGGGGGGGGCAGCTCAAGGGGGCCCCCCTCAGCACAGTACCATGGCTTGAGACCTCTTGACTGAGCCTGGAGGGGTGGCCCTCCCTGCACTTTGCATGGGGGGTGGGGGCTCAAGTTTTGTTACAGCACTGTGCCAGGCCTGCACTGCTTAAGGTTCCCAGTCCGGCCCTGCCCCAAGGACGTTGCATTTTTTTTGTATAATTGAGCACCCTGTCCATAACTGTGCCAAGAACACTGACTTAAGTATGTGCCCACGCGCTAATCGAGGCAGTGTGTCTGATATGTAAACCGCTCCCTGGTATTTACAGCCATTAGAAAAGTAAGATGACGGTATGAAGCGCTGGAATAAAAAAGCTAGAATTGACTGTGCTTTTGGGACATACAGACTCCTGCACTCGCCATCCTTCAACTCGTTAAACGCTCTGCGCATTATTCAAGGACATCCGGGGCTGCCCTTCCTCGGCTCCTCAGCGCGCGCACATCCAGGATATGATTATTGATGAGCCGGCAATGAGCAGCGTGAAATTCGATAAATGTTTATTCTATGACCCGGCTCTCGCGCGCCAGCCCCCGCAATGGCTGCCAGGGGAATCTGTAAAACGGCGTTACTTTCGGTGGGGTGGTCGGGGCAGAGAGTCAATCACGCGCTATAACTCGCTAGCACGGGTGCACGCGAGCCACGCGTTTCTGGTCACTGTGGGGTGTGATTTGTGGGGGGTGAGGGGAGGCAGTGTCAGTGAGCTGAGCACGTAATAAGCAGGGGGCGCTGGCCCCCACCGACACGCGCCGTGCATGATGGATAGGACGCGCTGACACACAGCTTACACTTACCATGGCACAAATTGGCTCAATCTTTCTTCATTTCTCTGCTCCCTGTGGTCCTGGAATGAAGAGGAATCAAATGGCAGATTAATTGAAACACTAACCACCTTCATTTCCCGTTCTTGTTCTCAAATCTCTTGTACTGGTAGGCAGGGATCCGTGCCATTCCAGGCGTGGGGCGGCGCTTTACTTCACCACAGTTTGCACCGATTTCACTTCACCACAGTGTGCACCGACATGTTTGCAGGTGGGTTTCATGCCACTGAGGCCCATTTATAAGCACTCCAGATTGTGGAAGCGAAAAGGACTGATACAGAGAGGTGAAATGCTTCGCCCAAGATCACATGGCTTGGTCTGTTTACAAGTAGTCCAATTCAACAGGTAATTGTGCAACTACATGGAATTTATGTGCTTGATCCAGAGTCGAACTGGGACCAAAAATCGTCCCGGCACCCTCCAAAAGTAGCTCATGTTTGTGGAGCATGACCTATTGAAAACATTGCTTGATTAGTATTAGTGGGCTGAGTTTTGTAGACATTTTCAGTTTTATAAAGCTTGCATGGACTGTCACTTCTAGGTAATGTTTTCCAGGAAATAATTGAACATGGAAGCATTCAAGCAGAAAACACTCCCTGTTTCAACAGAACAGCAACCCCTTCACACCTAAGAATCCTTTGTAGAGCAGGCTTGTGTCTTTGCCCCCGTCCATAGAAGCAAAAACAACAGTTGATGGACAGGTCCTAGGATGCTTGATTCCGGTCCAGGGAAGACTTGGCTTGGCAGTTCGGGCTGGACTGTTCCCATGAGGCACAGGGTCAAGACTGATTTGCATATGGCAATGTCTGAACTGGGGTGGCGTGGTGAGCAAAATAACGATGGATAAACCCAGATCTGTGAATGGGGGTGAATGTTTTGCCATTGTGCAACATTCCGTCCATCATCTTGTGTGTTTTGCTGTTCGCCCTATGTGGGAAGGGTATGCTCAGACGTGGGTCCCGTGCTCACTGCGCCACTGGAGTCAAGCTATCCTGGCTGATGACGGCTGATAGCCAGAAACCGGTCCTAGGATGCTTGATTCCGGTCCAGGGAAGACATGGCTTGGCAGTTCGGGCTAGACTGTTCCCATGAGGCACAGGGTCAAGACTGATTTGCATATGGCCATGTCTGAACTGGGGTGGCGTGGTTAGCAAAATAACGATCTGTGACGGGGGTGAATGTTTTGCATTGTGCCATTGGAGTCAAGCTATCCTGGCTGATAGCATGGTGAGCAAAATAACGGGGAGGCGCGTGGCAGAGCCAGCGTTTGTGGCAAGCAGCGGGGGCCAGCACTGAGGACTCTGTGGCCCAGGAAGCAGTGGGGCCACGAGCACACCTGCAAAATAACGATGGATTAAACCCAGATCTGTGACTGGAGGTGAATGTTTTGCCATTGTGCAACATTCCATCCATCATCTTGTGTGTTTTGCTGGCCATCCATAGAAGCGGCAAATGCTCTCTGTACACCCACTGGCGCCCAAGGAGACTTATCTGCAGCCTTCCCTCCTGGCATGACTGTGCTCCCTGCATGTCCAAATTGACAAAGTGTGCGGCTTCCTGAATCCTCCAGAAAGGGGGAACTATTCTTCTGAAACATTCCCAGGAGCTGACCGTGCTGACAGGTGTTTCCTGACCAATCTCTAAGCGCAGGCCTTGACCTAATGCACTGTGTCCAGCTGCAGACACGCACTTCCTGCATCCATTCTACAAAAAGAGGATGCATCACGATGGCCTTGGTGGAATTGTATGATGCAGCCCAAGGCAGAAGACAAGAGCCATGTCAAAGAGTATTTATGTAATGCAGCTGTGGCCCTACTTAGTGGAAGCTGCCCACACGCTGCACACATTGTGTAAAATGTAAGTATACCAGAAAGTGATGCTTTTGAATGACTTTCAAGTGTCCATTGTGAGAAGTTAGCCTGGCATATGATGTCCACTATTCTAGAGGGCACCTTGCACCAGTCTAAACGACCCTTATTGATGGTGGTTGTAAAGTCAACCTTATAGACAAGCTATCCTAGTGGTAGCATGGACCAGCAGTCTTAGGCTAAAACGTTAGAGAGCATGTGAAGCCAGCTGTTTTACCATATATAATCCCTTGAATACCAAATGAAAGGACACCGCACAAGATATATATCAAATATATATTTATTTATTACTAACACAACCCCTCTGCACTCTTTATGAGGTCAGAGTTCGAGATACATTACAAGTTACTCATTAAGCATACTGTAAGTTGCACAAATACAATTCTGCCCTAGGGGCCTCACGAACCATATACTAAGTAAGTTGTATAAGAACCACTTCAGGAATAGTGAATAGGCCTAGGGCCTAGGGAATCGCTGGAGCTACACTACAGAACCAAAGGTTAGGAAGTAGGAGACCCACGGAAGACGCGTGCAGTGTGGGAACGCAAGTTACCGTTGACTTAAAATGGAGAACGAAGAAGTCACAAAGTTACTGATTAAGGACACTTCCGGGTGGACTACGGTGAAACCCCTTTAAACTAGGACACTTGGATAGTCAATACCCACGGGAGCACCGCAGTACTCAAGTTACCTCACCCAACAAGCCTTGGTAACCGCAACCCATGCAGGAAGTGAAGATTGGCTTCAGGTTAGACCAGCAAGGTCTGAGGGGCTACTCTTTTGCAGGGAAGCTGGAGAAAGCCTGGAGCAACCAGGAAAATAAGATGATTTTAAAGGTTTGCCTTCAGGGGGCTCACTAGCCAATGGGCTAGCAACTGTGAAGATGTGTCAAGCTGAAATGCAGGAGCAGGCCCCACGCAACACTCGTGGAGTGTGGAGGGCTGAGCTTTGGTGCAAATGGCACTTGGGTTTGGTGCTTCTTGTGCCCCAATGCACAACAGCGAGTTACCTCAGGAGTTGATGCAGTTAGCAATTTGCAGGATGTCCAGGGAATCTAGTCCCACGTCTCTCGTGTCCACCACGGGTCTCAGCTTTGCTGTGGATGTGGATCGGAGTCCAAGAAGTCTGGAAGTCTAGTCCTGAGTAGCTGAGTCTTTGGGTTCCGTCTGGAGCGTCGACAAAGCAAACTGGCAAGTTACTGGTGGTGCCTGTTTGAACAGGGTAGTCACTCCTTGACCACAAGGGAGATGTCTTCCATCTTCTAGTCGATGTAGAAAGTCGAAGGTCCAAGAGTTTCGTTTCAGAGTTTCAGTCCAGGATAATCTAATGTCTCTAGACACAGCTCCTATCTTTATACTAATCTAAGGGGCTGGATTACCTGCTAGGTCCCTCCTATGGGTGGACCCGAGAAGGGGGTGGTTACACCCCATTCTCTTTGTCCAGTTTTTCCCCAGAGCGGGGCAGAGTGCCCCAGCAACTGGTTTGAACTGGGCTATGCATGGAGCACCTTGTGTGCCCCAGGCAGTGTATCATTTTGCAGCCCTCCCTGCCCCAATACACTAAAAGCCTGTCTGGGGAGGTGCTAGCACCACCAAAGGCAGGAAACCTATTGTCCAGGCCTCCCCTGCCGGAGTTTCGTCCAGCAGCAGGAGGTCAGACTCATGTCTGTGGCAGCAGCATCCATTTTGTGATGCTGAGGCTCTGTTTAACTTTAACCGGGTAAAGCAGTAACCACCATGTCTTCTCCCTCTAGAAGGGTGGAATGCTACCCCCGCTGCCAGAACTGGCGGGGCGGGGGTAGTATTCCAAATTATTTGACACCTTACACGACATGTTTTGATAAAGCCAAACCAGAGTTAGCATTAACCGCGAGTTTTATAATGCACTTAAGAGTATATGGTATGGCTATATCATAGAACAGCTATATGGGCATGGTTCCGAAAGTTGCAGAGGGGCTCAGCTTATGCTAGGGCAACCTCTCACATAAAACCAAGCACTCTGCCCCCAGGATTGTTAAGGCCTGCCATAGGAGTGACTTATAGGTTACTATGTATCTATACATAAGGTAGATATAGATATACTATATCTAAGTAAGGGGTGATTACACCACATTACCCAAGCTGAGTGATCAGCCTGTGGTGTCAGTTTGGATGGCCAGCCAGGGGTGGCATAATACATGCTGCAGCCCCTGGTAGGCCTTGGATCCACCCATGCCCTGGGTTCCTATGGTACACTATACAGGGGCTCACAAAGGTGACCCAATACCCAATCTGGTATGTACCCAAAGTACATGGTATCCATTTAGAGAGAGAACAGCTGGGCTGTGGGTCTGATTAGCAGGCCCTCAGCCACACTAAAGTCGAAAAACCAGAGAATCACAGCAAAAAGTGGGGGTGACCATAGGAAGCAGACCCTACTCTCCTACATCCAGGTTCAGTTTTTTTCAATTATGCATAATATTTTTGTTTTGCACTGGTTCAGGAGTGTAACCTTCCCTAGAGACAAGGAATGCTTTGCTGTAAAGCGCCTTAGTGGCAACCGGTGTAGGTGTGCTATGTAAGAGTGGTAAATAAGAAATAGTTTCTGTCTTGTCCCTGCCCTCCCTAGTCACTTTTCTTTGCCTGGTTCCAATGACTCTTGTTCCAGAGGGGTGACCTTCATATAACTTTACTAGTGCATCTAATTAAAGTTCTGGCTGTAATCTAGTACTGAACCAACATCAGCACCTCCTGCTAATGCAGTACAGGCGGGCACACTCAGCTGTGCCAAGGACCTGACCACAATCCTGAAACGCTGCCTCACCTGTGATCTGTGGCACAACGGTGTAACGAAACTTGAGGGAGCCCCCCTGCAAGATACATGGATTTAATCAAGGGCTTTCAGGACTTGCATCAATTTGAGACTTGCGGCACATATTGTCGACAAAAGGTATTTCTGCTTGCAACATTAAAGCATTGAATAAAGGTGTTGGTAGGGATCCATTCCTGTTTTCAACTGGTACCACCTGACATCTACCCCTGGCTTCCGCCATTACACCACTGTGAGCTGCTTGAAACCCGAGAGGCCAGTGCCCACCTATGGCACCAGTACCACAGAACTGCTTTAGACCACCTCATTCCCTGCCCATCCCCCTGGAGTTCTTCCTCTCCTTATCCCATTTCCGCTTCATCTTTTCCTTTTCCGCTGGTTGCGGGTCCTAGCGCCCCGTGCAGGGGATTTATCACAATATTACACCCCCCTCCTCATCAGAGTGCAATTAATTTCCAGGTATCTCTAGGGGACTCGAGCCCATGATCAGCTCACAGGAGACAAAGGGCTCACATGATCTGCTAGCCAGGCCGACACATTGTCAGTATGCACATGAGAATGGGGTGGACTGGCTGGGTGAAATGCACATCTTTCTAATACCCGACCCGCCAACCCGACCCTGGCTCAAGCACCCTAATTTATGCAGAAATGCTATTCACAAAACATGAATATACACATGCATATGGGGTTTCTCTCTACTAAAAGCACACATATGTGTGTTATAATTTTAAACATGAGCAAACCAGCTCACAAGCGTGGGGTGTGAACATTCTAGGGCGGGGTGAGCTTCCTGCTAATTTCCATTCCCATTCTAGATATGGTCAAGCATGTACTCCTCTGAAGGGCAAGAGAAATGACCTATGCTAAGTGGGAATGGATTTTTCCATCCGGGAAATATTTTCCCTGTGAAATAAAAAAAAGTTACAAACTTCAGAAGCACCTGTACAGCACATCCACATATGCCTAAATGTGCACTTACATTGATCGATGGTCAATTTCTACACATGCCAGTAACTTCAAATTGATAGGGAAACCTGAAATAGTCCTGGGAAACTGTTGTAGATCAATCAGAAGAATTCTAAGGTAGACAAAAATCTGCCTGAAAAGTATCATAAGCCCACAGGAGTAAACTTCTCACCATTGCATGCACGGCATTTGCGTGCACAAAGTAGCAGGCACCGCGCAGTGCCTGCCACTTTGTTCACGCAAATGCAGGGGGTACCATAGGTACCCCCCATGTGCACCCCCCACACCCCCTTCACCCAGGGGGCCCGCATTGGGCCCCCTGGGAGAAGGGGGCCCGTTATAAGGCTTCCGTTATAAGGCACCGCCATCCTAATAAGGCTGGCGGTGTCTGATAGACACCGCCAGCCATGTTAATGCTTTCCCGCCGCGGTCGGAAGGCGACCGCGGCAGAAAAGCGGAGGACAGATTGCAAGACCCACCAGCCATCGTAATTTGGCGGTGGGTCTTTCAAGCCTCCGCGGTGGATTTCCCGCATCCTCCGGGCCGGCGGTGGCTTCCGCCGGCCCTGAGGATGCGGAAAATCCGCTATCGTAATAGGCCCCCAAATAGGTATTTATTCTTAAACCCATTTTAAGAGTCAATACACTTTACAGACCTAAAAGGGGGTCTGTACATAGCAAGAAATGTTTTTGTGGTCGCAAACTTCACACCCGAGTGTTTGCGACCACAAAAATGGTTCATACATCCAACCCAAAGTGTTGATGGAGCAGATTTCATCTGCAGTCAGGCATTGTTTTATTTTTGTGCTTCAGACAGACTGCATTTAAACTGCCACTCACATTTTGGTGCAAGTTAAAACATGACACATGAAAAACATGAAAGTGACTCCTATACAGTCTGAAATGCTTTTGGTGAATTAACATGTGTTTTTGCAGTGTAGTGAAAAGTGTCCTTTTTAGCTTTGATGATTAATAGAATGTGTTTCTCTCTTCCCAGCTCATTCCTTGTAATCTAAATTCACCATTTCTGTCTTAAAACACTTTGACTTGTTGCATATTTTGATAAATATTTTCAGTTAATAAGACCTCTTTTTATAATGTGTGTAAATAAATAATACTCCAAACACTACACATGGGGCTAAATGCTTTTTTGCATAAAAAGCTATCTAAAATACTAAAGCATGTTGCTGTGTGCACTTTATTAACGGTATGTGCTTTTAAATTTTACACTAAATGCATGAAAATGCTATGTTGCACATTGCATATTTATTTTGCATGTTGTCATAAATAATAGAAAAGCTGCTTTACACTAATAGCTTGGCTAGGTAAACATTTATAAGGGGTATTAGTATGAGGGAGGGAAACATAATGGGTTGATTTATATGAAATAATATTCTCTTTTGTGTCTGTTTTATTTTTGGGCCTACCATTAAATGGCTGTCTGTGAACCCAGCAAGGCTATGGCTTGCATTAAAAGAGAAGAGAGCATGCGCAGACACCAGCTTGACTCAAACTGCGGAAGGAGTCAAGGCCACTTTGAACTGTACATTCTTGTGATTGTGCCAATGTACCAGTTAGCTAAAAGTATCCATCTAGACTGCGCTGTGGAAGGAAGGAAGGACGAATTAGAATGAAACATTTTTCCTAGTAAAAGTTGCAAACATATAAAATGTATTACATCATTTGCGCTTCTTTTGTTAAAACTGGTATGCTCTAGAATTTTTAATGAGTCAGTAAGGTTAGACCTCATGCCATTGTGGCTGACCAATCAAGTACAAGTTTTTCTGAAGATGCAACATTTTTGTGTAGTCTGCCAAGAATCAGAGTATAAATAATGACCTCTCTGGAGGCGGGGTTGGCTTCTTGCTCATTTTGGCTACTAGGCTCAGGGGGCGTGTGAGCTCTTGAGAAAAGGAACAGATTAGACCAGACATTCTATGGGTTAGGTACGAGATCATCACAGGTGCAGCCTTGGGCGTCCGAGGAGAGTCAGGTGGGGGGTTCCCTGGTGATTTTTTCTTCCAAAGTCCTGGCACGTCATATTTTGGCACTGAAGGCCACATTCCTTTGAGGCCTTGTGAAGGGCGGGCTGTTTTGCTCTTTAGACACAGACAGGAGCAGAGAATGCAGTGGATCAGGATAGAATTAGATGCTAAACTTTAAGTTTATGCTTTGACTAATTAATTAGGTCTAAAAAGATTTATTTGACTTATGCATTTATTTCTCTTAATGGGAGATTCTTGCCAACTATTTAATTATTGATTAGCTTTGCAAGACTATTTTTCTTAGAAACTCTTTAAAAGTTTTGACTGATATTTTGCGCCACATTTTCTTTCCTACATGTAATGCTTATATGCAGACTGCAATATGTTTTGCATTAATGCTATTTTTCCTGTTTTCCAAATTCTGTAACCTGATTGATATTTTACTAATGAATAAAGGGTCAGAGAAAAACTTAACTTTTGACTAGAAAATAAAACCCTTTAAAATACTCAACAACTCTATCTTCATTGACTAATAATTGCATTTTTGACTGTTCGTGATTATTTAAAATCTCCTGAAGGTAATACATGGTGTCAAGTGTCCAACACCTTTTCAGCGGTAAATTAGAGGTAACATGAGGGTTTTGCTTTGAGAAATTACCAGAAGAAATTACCGCTCCATCAGTTTTTGGTAATCAGAGGATGGTCATTATTGATTAGTTTGGTGATTAATGATTATTGATTTCACCATCAACTATTCAACTAATGGATCATTGACCTTAGGAGGGAAGTAAAATAATTGCCCAAGTTAGATAAAATGTCCAAGTCCTGATTCCTGACTCCAATACTCAGATCCTGAAGACTGGCAAATCAGTACTGGAAGGTGATGCAGGAAGGGGTGTGAGTATCAATAGGGTTGTGAAATATTGTTAATGTGCTAGCATTTTTTTTTGAAGTTTTGAAAATATTACGTTTTTTTTACTGTTGGTGACATTTTGCTCATTTTGAATTGATGGTGTTATTGATTATATTGGTAATTTCATAGGACATATTTTTTTGGTAATTGATTACATGTTTTAACTCTTCAAGTTAAGTTAGTGTCTTGTTCTATGTTGTCTGGAAACACATGTATGCACACCTGTGGGAGAATCCCGGGAAGGAATAGTGGGTGGTAAATGGAAGCCACACTGCACTGAGGTTACTCGTCTGTTGGAATAACACTGAGAAGCTAGGTAGGGCTGGCAGTGTTAAATTAGGGACTATTTTCTGTGTGAGTGATTGATAGCAAAGAGTTCGCTGCTAGAATTTGGTGTGATATCAGCTAGAAAGGGTCACACTGAAGGAGTAGCAGGTTCTTCTGAGCTTGAGTGACAGCAAAGAGTTCGCTGGTGAAACTTTGGTCTGATATCACCTAGAAAGGGTCACACTGAAGGAGTAGCAGGTTCTTCTGAGCTTGATTGATAGCAAAAGGGTTCGCTGGTGAAACTTTGGCCTAAGATATATCCTAAAGGATAAGTCCAAAGGAGTAGCAGGTTCTTCTGAGCTTGAGTGAAAGGTAAGTGGAAGGGATTTATCTGTAGTGTTTGAAGAGTAAACGGAAGGTCTTACTTTGTGAAGGGTAAGCGAATGTGTTACTCGCAGTGAATATAAATCCACCCTTCAGTGTGGCAGCCTGTGCAATATGGTAATTTTCATTACTGCAATTTTTCCAATCCAGAATAAGATAGTTTTCAGTATTTAAATAAAGTTGAGTTTATTTTCTTGAGCACTTTAGAATAAGTAAACTTATAAAGAGAAATTTAATTTACTGTATATTAATGCCCTGGTGCCTAATATGTCTTTTCTCCCAGCTAAACAAAGAAAGGTGTGAGCCTTTAACTTCGCTTTGAAGAGTTTACATTTATAGAATGTCCCATTTGAAGAAGTTGTATTTATAAATTTTGAATGCCCCCATCTCTGTCTTCTAATGTGCCTTTAAACCTGTTTACTAACCTTTCCCTACGAAAACTGAACTTCAATGCTTCAAGTAATCCACATGCTTGATTTGGCGCCTGCTTTTTAGAAATGACTAGATCAAATATACCTTCCACTACACCTCTCCAGGATCTCTCTTGATGTACCACCATATCTCCCACAATATCCACCTATAGAAATTCCTCAAGAATTTTCACAATACCTCTCTAGAAGCGGCGGCTCCTCCGCTATGGCGAAGGAGCGTCCCCCACTACTCTTCGAGCAGATCATGAAGGAAAAAGAAAATGATAATGATGCAGCGTTAGTACCATTTTATTTTTTCTACTGCAGCAGTGGCTCAGTTGGTTATGTGCGGGCACAGCTGGGCTCAGTGACGCCAAAGCACTGCAAGGGGAGAAGTGGTGGGCACATTCGGTAAGTGTGCATGATGCTTTGGCCTGCCGCACTTTGCATGTTCTCCACCCAGGTTCCATTACAGCCTAGGTGGAGAACACGCCCAGACTCCCACTCCTGAACCACGGCGCACAGATAAACCATTGACTGTGGGGAGCTTGGGTGCTTCCTGTTGCCTGACTCGAGATGAAGAGGATGGAGGAGAGGCGAGTAGCCAGGTAAGTTGTGTTTGAAAAAAAAATCTTTTTCATTCCCCCCTCCCCGTGCCACCACTCCCTTCCGGTAGCAGTCACTACTGCGCTCTAGTATCTTGCTTCACTACCCTCAGTGCAGCTCCTCAATGACACTCCCTATTACCCTGATTGCAATCTTCTACCATCTGCTGCAAGTGCCTAGTAACAATTCAGTTTATGATGTGCACTGTCCAAAGAATTACACAGAAATTGCATTCGATTGAATATATTTGCAATTTGCATAACTCTCCCACCAGCACCTCGCTTAACTTGCAGGCAAGCTCATCACCTCTGGTGGTTCTCAACACACCCACAATGAGGACACCATTAGACTGTAGACTGCGAAGTGAAAAAAGAAAAAACAAAACAGCAGGTCTTTTCCATCTATGCAGCAAGGATCTGGAGCAACATCTTCGTGTCCATCAGGGCCGTCCCGACGCTGCTGCAATTTAGGAAAGAGTTGAGGTCTCGCATTTTAAAGAACACTGCATCACAACGTATTACCGTCCACAACACAGCTTCTTTTCCTATCACTCTGTGACTTTAAGCTTGCCTTTGACCATGTACAGTGCTTCATTGCCTTTTGTTTAGGGTCGCAATATAGAAATATCATATACATACATACAGTTTGTAACAGGGAAGGGAAAGAAGACAAGGCATCATAAAGCGAGGCTTTCTTTTGTGTTCCGTGTTGCAGCTGAGTTTGCTACTGTTAAAACCCCAGAACAAAAGTAAACTGCAGTCCATTCTTTGCCCAGATGGGGCTTAAACTGCACAGAAAGTAGTCAATGAAGGAAGTAAATCAAGGCTGCACATAAGTGGACAGCGTTCTTCTACTACTGCTTTCCCAGAACATGCTCCCCCTTAGCTTGAAGGAGCAAGGACAGGCCCCTTGCACTGTGAATCTAAAGAAGGTAGCTAATATTGGACACAAGTTAGAGCTGGACACAGGTGTACTTCATCTGTCCAGTATTACTATACCCAGACTTGACCCAGCCTGAGGCCGAGGGAGCAAGGGATGGTATCTCCTTCGGTGTGAACTTAGAGGAGGCTTCCCACTGTACAGAAGGGTCAATCTAGGAGTCAAGGGTGGACAAGAGTGGACCGCATCCCTCCACTATTAACTGACCTGGATGTGAACCCCATTAGTCAGTGGTTAAGGAAGCAGGGGATGGTCCCCCACTTCACTGTGAACTCAGAGTGTAAATGTATGTATGTAAATGTATAGGCATTTATATAGCGCACTACTTACCCGTAGGGTCCCAAGGCGCTTCGACCGCTGCGAAACCCTTCCTGGCTTCCCTGAGAGATGGTCCCTTAATGGGTATCTCCAGGGTGAGACCAGGCATCCCCGGCGGTCTGGTGGGGCCGTTAGTGAAGATGAGGCAAGCTAATGCCCAGAGTTGCCGAGTGTGATCGCTGATCAGAGTGGGCACCGAGGCGAGAGAATTATCGAGTCCGCTGACCCTGGTCCAGAAACCTGCCGCGCCGGGAATCGAACCCTGGTCCCGGGCCGTCCTCTGCTCTCGGGTCTGCCGCCTCTAACCAGTGAGACCTCCCACTGCACAGCAGGTTGTCGTGTCGATCTAGGAGACAAGTCAAAGGTGGACAAGACTGGACCTCATATTTCCACTGTTACTAGATCTGGATGTGAACCCCATCAGCTGAGGTTAAAGGAGCAGGGCATGCCCCCCCCCCCTTCATTGTGAACCTAGATGAAGCCTCCCACTACACACGAAGTAATCCATCCAGGACAGAATTCACGTTACTAGACCCAGTTGTGACCCCCTTCTTAGTCCAAGGCCGAAGGAGCAGAGGACTGGGAACTGAGTCATACAGAGTGGTTTCAAGCACCACCGCCACTCCTGCCACCCCTGGGCATTATTCATGCATTATCTGAGAATGGTCCAGAAGGTGATTATCTCTGAAGCTCTTAACCGCAGAGGGCACAGAGCCCCAATTCTTGCATTGGGGAATGGACGCTATGAAATTCAGTTTAAGCCTTTTATTGCCAGCAAAGCCTAATACAAAATTATTCAAAATGAAAAGAGCTGAAATAGCATGTAAAATGCAAAGGCAGCAGTATTCCTGGTATAACAGAAAGGTAAACAGGCCTTCGCCAACCAGAACAACACTAACTTCCTTGTGCTGTCCTGTGCAGTTCAGTTGCCACCTGCGGCCAAGTGGGGGCCTGAGTGGCCTTTCCGGAGGCAGACCGGCCTCTATTATGTACAGTTTTAACAACAGGGTGGGGGTGTCATTCCCAATCTCTTGCTGGGCTGGCCCATTAATGTATGCGGATTGAGAAGGGACAGGTGGCCTGAGCAAAAGTGGCCTCACTTATTTTCATGTGCTGTTCACCATTGTGAACTAATCTGAGCAGAAAGAGTCCAGGCAAACATTTGTATTTTTTAATCCCAGTGAAGTTAAGAAAACATGCCTCTTTTAGAGAAATCCCCCCTCCTTCTTTTCATAATACTTAAAACACTGAAGCAGTTCACAAATGTGGGCCATTTTTAGGACTCGCCTAGGAAGCGTTTCTGCTGTCTCTTCGAGACATGCTGTATTCAGGTATGGACTTGAAGCTCTGTCCACTCTTCGCCCATCTTTTTAATTGACTCCTGTCACTGTTGTTTGTAAATGGTGGCTTTTCATTGGTCAATAGGTTTAGTAGTCCCTCCTTAGTACCGCCTTTTCTCTTCTTGTAACCTCCAATGAGGACACCCGCTGTTACATGTGTTCCTACTCTTTACGTTTTAATTATAGCCTCAAGCACTATTTTCTTAAATGGGTTTCTCAAACTGCTGTTGCAGGCAGGACATGATCTTCCCAATGTTTTTTTTTTTTTATTAAATCTTTTTTTTTAATTTAACCAGCGCGCATGCCTCAGCTGGCTGCCGCGCTTTTTCTTTGTTGGTTGTTTTAATTTTTGACAGTGCACCATGACCCGCTTCCACTTTTATAATAGCGTGCAGACTGCACCTAATATGTAAAATGGTGGACACACTTCTGTTTTCTTATACGCGACTCGCCCCAAAAAACGTTACCAACATTAATTTCTTAATTTTTAACACCATACCACGCTTTAGTAGACGCGCTCTATGCCTTCCAGCACTGCTGCGGGCCCAGACTCACATGACACCCCCCAGTCCCCGCCCCCACTATTCAGCAGCATAGAGTAGGAACAACGGTGCAGGAAGAAGAGCGGTCGGCAACAGCAATGTAACAGGCACGGGATCATCTCTTAATAGGTAAATACCTTTTGACTCTAAAATAATTGTAGTAATGAGGTAAGGCAATCCTCTACAGACACACGATGGTTCCAGTTTTATAACAATGATTGCAGCACGCCACTTATCACAAAAATATTACTCATTTTACAAAAAAGACATAGGACAGTTAATTGGACTCTTGAAGATTTCTTTCTTTTCTTTTATTCTTTCACACTCCAATCCCCTTTTGTCATGCCAACGCGTTTCGCCGAGGTTTACACAAACCAACCGGCTTCATCAGGGCTGGAAAACGATACAAGAAGTGCTTTTACAAGAACATTCCTGTCTAAAGCGCTACATTTACATGCATAGAGTCCCTCTATGGTCAACACACCTGTGCTTTTCAATAATGTAATACTCAGTGAGTAAGGCACAGAAATTGCTCGTTATTGATAGCTGGTGATGCACACATTTTTTACAAATTATATCACCACATTGCACATTTTTAGCTCATAATGTTCATGCATAGCATTATAAATTCATTGCCAAGAACAGCTTATACCATAGCTATATAATGTGTTGGTGACCTATGTATGATAATACCAGCTGAGACAATTGTGTTCTCTTATGATTAGACTACCCAAGTGCAAGATCACAAATAAGCATTGGACTACATTCTACATGTAGTTACCTCAATCCTTATGTTGCTCCTTGGTACCTGATGTGAAAGAAAATTCAATTGGAAAACAATTACCTCCTGACAGACAAGGCAAGGCTAGAACCATAGCGCATTTGATCAGAAATTACAATATTCACTGTACGATTCCCTATCTCCGTAGTAAGTTCCCTTTTCTTCACTCAATACTTAGTTCTGAAGGTTACTCCGACCAAACATTATGAGCTAAAAATGTGCAATGTGGTGATATAATTTGTAAAAAATGTGTGCATCACAAGCTATCAATAACGAGCAATTTCTGTGCCTTACTCACTGAGTATTACATTATTGAAAAGCACAGGTGTGTTGACCATAGAGGGACTCTATGCATGTAAATGTAGCGCTTTAGACAGGAATGTTCTTGTAAAAGCACTTCTTGTATCGTTTTCCAGCCCTGATGAAGCCGGTTGGTTTGTGTAAACCTCGGCGAAACGCGTTGGCATGACAAAAGGGGATTGGAGTGTGAAAGAATAAAAGAAAAGAAAGAAATCTTCAAGAGTCCAATTAACTGTCCTATGTCTTTTTTGTAAAATGAGTAATATTTTTGTGATAAGTGGTGTGCTGCAATCATTGTTATAAAATTGTGTTCAATCCTAGGATTGCTTAGTGAGAAGTAGGGTGTTCTCTTCTCCCATTAACATTGCAAGCACCCAAGAGATTAAGGATTTTATGTTTATATTCATGAGTGTATTGTCACATGAGCGCTGAAATTCTCCCATACACCCAAAAGATTTACACTATGGTTCCAGAGAAGCTGTTTCTGGGGGCAAGGCAGAACTTTGTATCTCCGCTCCCCCTCTCTGGGGTACTGTGTACCTCCTCCTTCTACCCTCAGTCCTGGTATCTCCCTGTGCACTCTGAGGGAGGTGTGTCGCTGACTCTCCCTGCCTGAACGCCCAGAGAGTAAGAGGGGTCGCTGGGGTCACCGCCTCCATGTTTATCAGGTTTCGAGTTCCCTAAAATTGTGCACATTCCGAGCAGTGGCCACTCTCGCATTACCAGGGCTTTAAGTGGGATGGAAAAACTGAGGGGTTTATCTAAGGGGCGTGGCCGATGTAATTAACGGCGTGGCTTAAAAACACGTATGCTAATGTAGTGTCCCAGTCGGGGCCTATGTATAGACGACACAGGACACATGTATTGCAGTTGGTGGCGGCAACTAACCTGACCACGTCCAGCTCCCTGGGCCTTTTATTGCTTAACTTACGTGTCCCGCTTACGCCTGGACTGAACCAAAGACCCCTTACGCTCCAGGGGTAGACTATGTAGTAACAGTGGGAGGGGGCGTGTGCTGCAGTGGTACACCCCACTGGCAGCAACACTACATTCCTCCTTTACCTAGGGATAAAACAACCTGGAAAAACACAACGGCACACAAAAGTCTCTCTGGTCAGCGGAGGTGCTGTGACCGTTAACTCTGCTATGTTTGACAAAGTCCGCTAAACAGTCTCTGGTGCAGTCTCTGAATTTACTGACAAAACCATAACATATCAGACACAAAATAGAACAGTCTTACTTTATTCTCGGCGGGGTCAGCCATCTGGATCATTTCACCGCCAGCACTGGGCCACAAAGTCTCGGTACCTCTGGGAAGGTTTGGGGCACGGACGTAAGCTGTATCTTGCTTGGCTGTGACCCTCCGCCGCGGCTGGGAGAGGTTCTTCTGCCTCTCTAATCTCGGCGGCGCTGGGGACTTCAGTTGGTCTCTCTGGCTCATTGTTGCTCGGGGCGAGGTCACTTGTTAGGTGTGTCGTGGTGCTTGTTTCGGTTGGTTCTGATGGTCTGCGCGGTGGGCACAGGGGCCAGTCATCCGGTTCCGGGTCTTCTCCTCTCTCGGGTACTTGCTTGAAAAACAAAATGTTTCTTGTGACTACTTCCCCATTCCTGACAGCCGTGATCATTGTTCCGTTTACCTCGGTGACCCTCCAGGGGTCCAGCTCGAATGGCAGGCGGAACTTCCCACCGGGATGGCGGTCTTTCACAAGAACCGCGTCCCCGACTTGAATGGGGCTGTCTGCGGCCCTCCGTCTTCGGGATGCTTCCTGGTTGTTCTTGGTACACTGTTCCATGGACCGGTTACTGGGGTTAGGGGCTAGCTCCCACATGGGGTGGTGTGGGATGGTGTCAGCGATAGCCCGGTTGAAGGAGAGTCTGTTCGGGCGACTCCTGTAGTGCAGTGTGGGGTCTGGCGATATTCTCGGAGGAATTGGTAGATGGCCAGCTCCAGATAGTGACCATCGGCGACTGCAATTTGGATTGTTTTGTTCAGAGTCCTCATTAGCCTTTCGACCTCTCCGTTGGCTTGCGGCCATCTTGGTGTTATCCGTTTGTGTTTGACGCCATGGCTCTGCAGGTACTCTGTAAACTCGCTGCCATTGAACGGGGGTCCATTGTCTGTGCGGACTTCCTTCATGATCCCGTGGGTGGCGATGATCTTTTCGAACTTTGGGATCACCTCAGATGCTGCTGTCGATGTCACAATTTCTACTTCGGGGTAGCGGGAGAAATCCTCCACCACGACAAGCATGTACTTGCCTCCGGGAAGGCTGCCGAAGTCTGCACTCACTCGTACCCACGGGGATGTTGGCCCTTCTTCGGTGATTACCGGTGCTGGAGGGTTTGGTAGGCTCGTCGCTAGGCACACCGGACAGCTATGAACCACTTCCTCGACGGCTCTGTCGAGTCCAGGGAACCACAACTTGCTTCGGAGTCTGTTTTTAGACTTGACGATCCCTTGGTGCGATCCGTGGGCCAGCAAGGCAGCTTGCTGGGCGAGGCTGCTGGGCAGTACAAGGCGCGGGCCTCTCAGGAGACATCCTTCGGCTGAGACGGATAGTTCGTGTTTGACTTGATACAGGGCCTTCAGGACAGCTTGGGCGTCCTGAGTGCGAAAAGATGCCGGGCTTTGCAGCGCCTTCCAGTCGCCGGATTCTATGGCATGGATCGCGATCTTGAGGCAGTCATCGTCCTTAGTGGCTCTCGCTACTTCCTCCAGGGACATTGGACGTGGCCTTGACCGTTCGACGATTAGCCGGACGTACTCTTCCGTGGCTGCTGCTTCAGCTGCTTCAGCGTCGGTGACTGGACGGGCGTGTCTTGACAGATAATCCGCGGGGTTCCGCGTGCCGGGCCGGTATTCTACGATGAATTGGAACTCCTGCATTTGCAGCACCCATTTTTCGATTCTCGGTGGTGGGCGAGAGGACGAACCTTGGAAAAGTGGTATGAGGGGCTTATGATCAGTGATCACTGAGAAGGGATATCCATAGAGGTAGATATGGAAATGGCGGCACCCCCATAGGATGGCGATCGCCTCACGTTCAATTTGCGAGTACCGTTGTTCGGTAGGTGTCGGCGTGCGGCTGGCGTACGCTATGGGGGCCCACTCTCCGCATGTCTGACGCTGCGATAGGACTGCTCCTAGGCCAGTGGGGCTGGCATCCACCAGCAGTTGTGATTCGTGTTGCGGGTTGAAGTAGGCCAGGGTCGTGTCAGCCGACAGGGCTGCTTTGGTGTTCGTGAACGACTCCTGCTGTTCCGGGCCCCACATCCAGGTGGCATTTGACCTAGTAAGGTCGCGGAGGGGCCCTGTCAGATCCGACAGATCCTTGATGAAACGCCCGCAGTATGTCACCATACCTAGGAAGCTGCGGACGGCTGTCACAGACGTGGGGGCTGGCGCGTCGTGGATGTCTTTGACCTTTTCCGGGTCGGGGCCAACTCCTTGGTCGGAGAACTTGTATCCAAAGAAACTTATGTCTTTGCGTAGGAACTCGCATTTGTCCTTGTGGAGAGTTAGTCCTCTCTCCTTTAGCCGGTTGAACACTGCTTGGAGGCGTGTGATGTTTTCTTCCAAGGTTGGGGCATGTACCAGGATGTCATCGCTCACATTGAGTACACCGTCGAGGCCTTGGAGGACATTGTGAATGATGTTTTGAAACACCTCCGCCGCACTCGAGATGCCGAAGTTTAGCCTCGTATATCTCCACAGGCCTGCGTGGGTGGAGAAGGTTGTGATTGGGCGCGAGTCTGGGTGAAGAGGGATCTGATGGTACCCCGACCGCAGGTCCATCTTGGAGAACCACTTGGACCCTGCAAGCTCTCCAATGATGTCGTCAATGGTCGGCGTCAGGTGACATTCTCTCTTAATTGCTAGGTTGGGGAGGCGCATGTCCACGCATGTCCTCACTGCTTCGGGTTGCTTCGGCTTTTTGGCTACAACGATGGGGGACACCCACGGCGTGGGTCCAGTCACTCGCTCGATGATACCGGCTTGTTCAAGCATCCTCAGCTCAGCTTCGACTTTGGGCCGGAGGTGAAAAGCGATCCGTCTGTGCCGGAGGGCTACCGGGGCTACCGACTGGTCAATGTGGAGTCGGACGGGGGGGCCTCGTAGGCATCCGATGCCCTCAAACAGCGAGGAATGCTCTGCAACCAGATAGTCCAAACCTTGGGCTTGCACTGTTAGGGCAAAGTGTATGAGCCCGAGCTCCCGTGCTGTCTTGCAACCAAGAAGGAACCCTGATCCTTCCTGGGATACGTAGATCTTTGTCTGTAGCCACGTTGAGTCGTGGGCCACAGTCATCTGGAATACTCCGCACAGGCGCAACGGGCGCCGGGTTCCGTAGGCAAACACTTGCACTCTTGTGGGGTGAAGCGTGGGGGCGTCTTCGAGGAATTGGTACACGCTGGCAGCCATGAGGTTTATCGTGGCGCCGGTGTCGATGAGGGCTCTGACTGCTTGGCCATGCACTTGGACGGTGCACATCGGTTCGGTCGAAGACGCGGCTGCTAGGGTGTTGAGCATGCGCACCACGTGGACTGACGCGGCGTCTTCTTCGTCGTCGTCCATGTCGCTGCTGTTCGACGTGTTCTGTAGTGGCGCCACCTGTCGTACCCTCCTGGGCGGGCTACTCTGCTTCTTCCTTTGGGACGATAAGCAGACACTTGCAAAATGATTTGCTTTTCCACACGCGCTGCAGATTTTGCCCTGGGCCGGGCAGGCGCCTTTGTGGGGGGTGACACCTCCGCACCACATGCAGGCTTGGTCGTGGGTGGACTGGCTTGGTTTCGGCCGCCCTTTCCTGGGAGTTCTCATCCGGCCGTCTGTAGGTTGCGACCTGATGGCACACACGGGTTCCGTCTTGATTGTTACCGTTGGATTCGGTTCCATGTGGGCGGCACGGGCTTTGGAAAGTTCTTTGGACCGCCCCAGGGCTAGGATGTCGCGCATGGGCATCGCGTCCGTTTCAAGCACCCTCTCTCGCAGCTTCAGGGAGGCGCATCCCTGTATGAATTGGGCGCGAATTTCATCTTCCGCATCCGGGAGAGTGCATGTGCTGGCCAATTTCTTGAGCCGAGCGTAGAACACATCTACGGACTCCTCTGGGAGCTGGCGTGCCTGGCGTAGTAGAAAACGTTTGTAATCCGCACTAGCAAACGGCTCAAAATACCTCGTGATGGCGTCTCGTAGGGTCGCATACGTGTGGGGCGGGGCACCCTCCGTGATGTCCTTGGAGATGTCGTGGATGGCTTCACCCCCTAGGTGTAACAGCATTGCGCGTCGACCCCCCACCGCAATATCTGCTGCGATGAAGTAATTTTCAAGCCGCTCTACCCACTTCTTCCACCGGGCAGCCTGAGAGGGGGGGGTCCCTGTGACAGCAAGAGGCTCTAGATGCGGCACGGTGGCCATGATGGCCGAAGCACAGCTGATTGGGTGACAGGAGGGGCTTCAAGAGGCACCGTAGGCTGCTGCAGTCACCTGGAAATGGAAACCAGCGGTGTGGAGGGTTCCAAGGCCTCGTTCCGCGAGATGCGTGAGGTTTGGCAGGGTCCGTACTCACGCGAGAAGCGTGAGAAATGGCTGAGCGGCCGCGTCGCGCGCCAGGAGTGTTTTGCGGGCACTCACTGCGCATGCGCGGGAAGGCCGATGAACCGACCGGGGGGCCGGGGCCGAGCAGAGCGGTGCAGCCAGGGGCTGGAGGCAGCGTGGAGCAGCGGGAGCACTCGGGGGTACCTGCGGACAGCGATCAGGTCCGCGGAGCTGCGGGTGATGTAGGACGGCACAGGAGGCGGGCCGGATACTTCAGCCGGCACCGGTGAGTGGAGTGCCGGGAGTGCCGGGCAGTGCGCCACGTGCAGGCCTGCACGGCACTAGGCAGCGGAGCACGCCTGGGTCGCGGTGGTGCAGCAGGGCATGCTATGGGGTGGATCGTAGACCACCTCGTCGCCAGTGTAGTGCCCCAGTCGGGGCCTATGTATAGACGACACAGGACACATGTATTGCAGTTGGTGGCGGCAACTAACCTGATCACGCCCAGCTCCCTGGGCCTCTTATTGCTTAACTTACGTGTCCACGCTTACGCCTGGACTGAACCAAAGACCCCTTACGCTCCAGGGGTAGACTATGTAGTAACAGTGGGAGGGGGCGTGTGCTGCAGTGGTACACCCCACTGGCAGCAACACTACAGCTAAAAGTCTGTGCTTGGCATAATGTGCCGCACGACTGGTACTTTGCTGCTTCTGTCAGTGCGCCCAGATATAATACAGCAAGTAACATTACACCAGCAATAAACCAGGACTACTGACTTTGCCAATTGTTATTAGTTGCATATGCTAAATAAGCAACAACTATGCCTTCATTGTATATAATATTGAAAATGCTTCACTTGTGAAATAATGAGATAGTGAAAGAACTTTAACAAGTCTCTTTGACCTTATGTCAGAGGCAGGGAAGGTTGGTACTGCTGCAGTGTTAAAAATAGAAATTCTCACCCTGAGGATTAGGGCAAAAATGGAGAGCCCAATAGGGACCTGTCTCAGCACCTGCTTTTTAGAACTGCTGGTGCTGAGCACCGGTAGAACCCGGCCCACTTCAAGCCCTGCGCATTACTGCACCTCACAGTTACCTATGGGAAAAAGGAGGGGCTGAGGAGGTTGCGTGGAAGAGTGATTGGTGGGGCTACAGCCATGGAAATGTCTCTCAATACTTCTGTCACAGCTACACCCACCTACACCATGCAACATTTTATTACACCCCCATTCCTACACTGGGGTCTATCACCTGGGTTCTTGTCTCCACTGTCTGTCTCCTCTCTCCAAGGCAGTCACCAGTCTCCTCAGCCTTCCATTTTTTTCATATTACAGTGACTTACCTAATTTCACCCTACCTCACACATCTTACAGTGCATTGCCTTTCTCTACTCTCCCCCTATTACAGGGACCTGCCTCCACTGCTTCTCTCTCCCCCTCCCTGTTTTACAGGAACCTGCCCATATGGCCTCTCTCTTCACATTACATACACCGACCTCCATTGTCTCTCCTTTCTCACCTCATATTACAATCACCTGAACCCATTGCCCTTCCCCTGCCTTACCATATTACAGTTGCCTACCTCTCCCATTTCTCCATTTATTACAATCACCACAACATTGCATCAGCACATGCGAAACAGGTCTCTCTCATACTCGCAGGGGCAGGATGAGTTAAGGGTACAAGTACATAGCCCCAGTTTTAAGAATTGTTCCCCCTGAACTGAACGACCACCACCCTCCCTCACAGAGGCGTGGCTGTCAGTAGTGCCGCTGGTACAGTGGCATCGGGACCCAGGGTCTGAAGGGTCGACTGCACATCAATTATAGTTGCTTTTGGTGCCAACCCTGACAAAGAGAGGCAGGCTCCAGGTGGCCCTGTTCTGGGTGGGGTGCCAGGTTTCTTTTTTTGCATCAGGTCTCCTGGCACCCTTGCTATTCCACTGCTTCCTACTACATTTGAGGTTTTAGATCTCACCCTCGGCCCAATATTCTTAAAGCGCTTTAACCAGTTTAAACTGTTGTCATTCTTTTACACATCCAAACTTTGTAGACTGATTAAAATTTTCCAAATCTGATCACATTGCCCTGGCTTTATTAGGCTGCCCGGTGACAAGATCCCAGATTTTGTCGAGAATCAGTTTACCATCTTCCGCTCACTTATAAAATCAGCCATGTGCACAGTGGGTAACTATGGAGCCAGCAAAGACCCTTCTTTTACTTCTGCACTTGCTGATTTTTAGCACCTCGTCCTTCTTTCCTTAATAATGAGGTGAGTCCTCCCCCATGGGACCTCAGCTAACTCACCCAAAGCTACTAGGAAAAAGACATTCTTTTTAAAGAAATCTTCTGCCTTTTCAAAGGTACAACATCCTGCTGGCTTCGGAGATATCCTGTCCGGAGCAAGCAAGAGATTCCAGATCAGCACTTCATTTATGAAGCACCACACCTCATAGATCAACTGCTATCCAAAATTGTTAGACGGTGGTTCTGACACTCTGAGCTGCCCGGATTTTTCGCTTTTTGAGCACCTAATTGTTGAGCTTTTACTGTGGGGGAGCCCCATAAGTTGGGACTAGCCCACTGTGAACTCATGATGAAAGAGACTGCATGTGGATTTTACTGGTGTTCTGAGGTTGACTGGGCCGCTGCGCTGCAGCTGGAGTAAGGGGCCCTGGGCTAGATACATGCAGACACATGTGTGCTTGCGGGTGCACACGTGTAGGGGCTGCGCAGGGGACTGCATGTGTATTTTTACCGGTGTCCACCTGGCGCAAGTAGGCCACTGCACAGCAGCCAAAGTAAGGGTCACGGGCTGGTTACATGCAGTGACAGGTGTATATGCGTGTACACAAGTGTAACGGCGTGTGCAGCCCAGGAGCAGCTACAAAGTGAATGGTGTGGCAGAACTTATGCAGAATTGGGTGGTGACATGGGATAGGCTTTAAACAGTGGGAAGAAACATGCCAGGGAAAGTCAGTGTGCTTTACTGTTTTTCAATCCATTATTCTCCTATGAGGATGAGGAGCACATGGGCTAGTTTCACTTTCGTAGGGTCTACAAATTCCAGACATGCACTAAAGTCCACTGTAACTTATGAGAGAAGAAGCGTTGAAGTGGATCCAGTCCTTCCTGATAGATAGAGGCTTTCAGGTTAGGCAGGGAGACTACTCTCGAGAGTGGTTAACTTGGGTCAGGGCGTGCCCCAGGGGTCGTCCCTAAGCCCAACCCTATTTAACCTGTACGTCTCCCCGGTGGCGAAAATAGTTGAAGGCCATGGGCCCCGCATGGTGTCCTATGCCGACGACACGCAGCTGGTCATCTCCCTATCGCGCGCGCCCGGTCTTGCTGCAGAGAGATTCAGAGCTTTCATGCAGGAGCTGGCAGTCTGGATGTCTGCCAACTGCCTTAGGCTAAATGGCAGCAAGACGGAAGTGCTTGTGGTGGGGGGGGGGGGGCGTCGGTGTGGTCGTCGGCATGGTGGCCACCCTGTTTGGGGTTGGCACCAACACCATGTCAGGAAGTCAAGAATCTTGGAGTATGGCTTGACGCTGACCTTACATTTGGACCCCAGATTAGCCGGGTGGTAGGGGTGTGCTTCGGTGTCCTGAAAAGCCTACGGAAGATCCTCGACTTGCTTCCTATGCTGGCCCGAAGGACGCTGGTGCATGCCCTGGTAACAGCACGATTAGACTACGGTAATCTTCTTTATATGGGGGCCTCAGGAAAGAGCATCAGCCGCCTTCAGGTGTTACAGAATGCCGCGGCCCGCTTGGTCCTGAGACTACCCAGAAGGTCGGCTTCGAAGACAGCGCTCCAGGCACTCCACTGGTTGCCAGTGAGAAGCAGGATCGAGTATAAGGCACTGTGCACGTGCCACCGCATTATGGGCGGTAAGGCGCCTATACCATTACAGGACCTGATCACTCGTTATGAGCCACCTCGCCCCCTGCGTTCCACAGGTGCTGGGCTGCTGAAAATTCCTAAAATAAAAAAGGCTCGTATGGGGGGTAGGTCCTTTAGATATTTGGCAGCTAGAAGCTGGAATGGACTGCCGTTGGAACTATGCCTTGAGCCATCTGAGTCCAGATTCAGGGGTAAACTTAAAACTCACCTCTTTACCCGGTAGACTGGTACTGATGTTGGCTGCTTGATTTTGTCACTTCCACTTGTCATAGCGCGGGGACACGCCGGTGCGCGTAGCCAGGCGCTCTATAAATCTCCCTATTATTATTATTATTATTATTAAGAAGTATTCTGCAGAGTCCAAAGTCATATTTGTACTGCTTTTGGGTCATCCAGAAATGTCATATTTCTGTGAGTCAGCTCATAACCAGGGCTTGGCTGGGGCTGACCCTGCCAAGCTGAATTAATGACCTTCCTCCCCCAAGCCAGCCCTGCACAACAAGCATTCCAAGGGTGAAGGCCTCCACTCCAAGAAGAGAAGATGGGTAGAGCTATAGGTTCATCCATCGGCAGCTGACACCTGTTGCCAGGCACCAAGCTGCTTTAGAAGGAAGGCAGTGAGGGGGGAAGGGGCTCTCAGAGACCATGTGGCATGAGACCCTTGGACGACGCCATTTTGAACAAACCCAGAGGCCTGGGCAGGAAGGAGGGAGAAGGGTCAGAGAAGCGATGTGTCGCTGTGTGATAGGGCAAACAGAGACTTCCTGCCAGCCCCCTCCCCAATTCTTCAAAAGAACTTGCACAGGAAGAGGAGCTCTCTCTGGTGTGTAGACTTATGAGGACGACTGGTGCTGGAGCCGGGCACCATGGCCAGCTGGAAGGAAGAACCTCCAGACTGGCCCAGGAGCCTGCCTTGCACCAAAAGAGGAGTCCAGGACCAGTGAGCAGAAGCCTGGGCCTCTGCGCAAGAACAGAGGCCCAGGAGGAGAGCCAGGTGAAAGGCTGGCGCAGGAAGCCAGTGAAGACCGCTCCCTGCTGAGTACACCCTCTTGGAGACAAGAAGGGCGAAGGAGAGTGCTCCCAGTGGCTGGGGAGCACCACCAGGAGCAAGAAGAGGCCAGAATTGTGAAGATTGATCCCCTGGGAGCTGAGATATGCCCCCCAGAAGGTAGGCGACCCCTGACTTCTAACCGACCGACGACGAAGCGCGTTGGACTCCGCCACCGGTCTCAAAGATGCCCCCGGGGTGGGTCTGGTCCTGGGAGCTGCCCCCGCAAGAATCAAAGGCTGGTAGAGAGGGGTGCCAGGAGCCCACCCTGGCCCCCGAAGAGAACTGGAGCAGGGGAGCGCTGTCGCGCCCCCCTGGGAAAAGTGATAGGGCCCGGGACCCCAACTCTGGGTCCTGAACCTGCTGGCGGCAGCCGGGGAGCAGCATCGCGCTCCTCGAAAAGATCGGGGGAGAGGCCCCAGATCCCAACTCTGGGCCCCGTGTGAGGAGGAAGAGGCAGAGACCGCCGTCGCACCCCGCAAAGAAGACCCTGGGACCCAGGAATCCAACTCCAGGCCCGCCGAAGTCTGGGAGTGCCGTCGCGCTCCCCATGAAACTGGAGAAGGGGATGCCAGGAGCCCACCCTGGCCCCCGAGGGGAGCGAAGCCGGGGAGCATGACGGCACTCCCCGTGAAGATGAGCTCTGGAGCCCGGGACTCCCCCGCGGTCCAGAGCTGGCCTTGCATCTGCCTGCCGCAGCGGGCAGACCAGAAGAGAAGTACTGGCTCCCACGGCAGTATGCAGGGGTGCTGGCCGAACAGGGAGCCGGCGGTGGGCTCCCCGGGCTGCCCTCCAATGCTGGGGCATGTGGGGTCCCGGGTGGGACAGGGTCCCTGAAAACAGAAGAGGAGCGGCCAGTGGCCCGGGTGGGACCGGACCCACATAACCCAGCAGAGAGGCCGGGTTGGGCTCCCCGACCCGCAGATTGCCTCACCTGGGGGTCCTGGTGGGACCAGGCTCCCCAACAACATGAAGGGCGGTGTGAGGCCTCCGAAGACCGCAGCACAGCTCTCCCCAAACAGCAGGGGAGCCGCTGCTAGGATATGCACGAAAACAAGGAATCGCCCCATAATGCCTTGCCGGCCTGCAATGGAAAAATAGCTTTTTCTCTGTTTCTGGTGGCCTCAGGAGATCGGGGTCCCCACCCAGTGAGTGCCAACGTGCAGGGGGAGCTGCAGGAGCAATGCAGTCTCCCCAGCATGAAGATGAAAAGTTTCCTCCCTAAGTCTCTGGGGACCCTAAAGAAATAACCCCTCATGGGCTCAGTCAGCATTGAATCACTTCCTGGGCTGGAACTTTTGTTTTGGTGTATTGAGAAATGCACCAAGGGATGAAGGGCTGAGTCGGGGATGCCTGGAAAAGGGCATCCCCTGGAGGTGAAGAGGTGCAATTGCACGAGAAGTGCATTACTAATGTAATTTGTACAAAGTGCATTGACCAAGGTTATTTCCATGAAGGAATTGTAAGTCACATGTGTAATGTGAAGTCATAATCAATGAGGGGTTATGTTGCCAGACATTCCTATAGGATGTCGGGCTGTATATGCATATAACCTTTTAGAGGTTGTAATTGCAATGCATTATAAATGTTATCAAGGCTAATAGGTACCTCATTTTAAAGTGATGTCTAAACATGTATTCTTCGTGCTGCTTTAGGTGAAGAACAACCCAGACTGTTAGCCCCTAGGATGTAGAGGTGTATACTGTATGGTCAGTAGGAGATGCTCAGTCAGGGTTTTGTGTCACCAGGGCAGGAGTGCCTATTTTAAATGCTATTTGAGATAATGGGGTGGGTCACCTCTGGGATGGTGCCAATGCACAGGGCCCTTGCGCCAGGTTATGTCCAACTAACTGCATTAGGGGGCAAGACGATGTGCATACATGGGAGGGGTGGTACTAGACCCCACCCCCCCTGCTGGAGGGGTGGAGATGTTTTGCAATATCACCAAGTAATTCCAACAGCTTTTGTATATTTGTAAATTGGTGCATAGTATTGAGTAGTGTGTGTATTTATTAAATGTACTCTTACTTTTATAAAGCAAAGTACAGACTGGACAATCAATTATTGAGTGTTATTGCTGCGCACCTGTAATGGCGATTACTAGCCCACACCACATACCTTGAGTAAGCCTTAGACTGATCTGCAACGCTACCCTCTGGGAGTCAGGCACTACACTAGGGTGTTTGGTTCCCAGTGAAGGACAAATGTGACATGTTATTTGTGCAGGCCTCACAGATACTGCCTTGTTTCCCAACAAGAATACTTCCAACCAATCACAGCGCAGGATGTAGCATATTAGCCATCTACTAATGCACTACTGCGGCTCATCAGAGGGCCGGAAGCACTATATAAATTTAACTTCTAGAATACAAAGTGTGAAACCCCACCAAAAAATAATACTATGGATAGTTATCGGTAACACAACTACGAGCAATGGATCACAAAACAGCAAACCTATCATTACTCCAGAACGATAAACTGCACATTGTGACAGACCCAGGAACAAGCAAAGAGAGTCACTGCTCAGCAGCAGAAAGTCCACCTGTCAAAGAACCAAAAAACACAATGACGCCACTGCTCACCATATTACAGCCAAGTGCAACATGTCCACAAAGAGGAACAACTGTACACGGTCTCATCAGTACTCAATGCATTTATGCTTTTTGTTGCCAAACACCTTAACAAGTAGTGTGCCTGTAAGGTATATTTTGCCAGTGTCTTCCATAGTGTTTTTTCTTACTTATTTTGGACATATTTGTGACCAGGTAGCTTTTTTGCTGACATGTGTGAACCTGTGTTGTTTATCAGCATTTGCGAAGCCTGGAAGGTGCTTGCCACTCGCCATTATTTCTGGCTCTAGAACCCAGAGAACAGATTGAAAATGGTGAGAATCTGTATACATGCTTACCTCACTCTGTTCTTTGTGGACAAAGATCTTAGGGCCACATGCATCATCATATGAAATTGTGATTCCTAATTTGCGATTTTTAAGGAATCGCTATTTAGGAATTACAATTCCTTATGCATGTAGGAATCGTAAAATACATTGCGATTCCTAAACATTACCTAATAGCAATTCTCAAATTGCAAATCGCTATTAGGTAATGTTACCCCATTCATTCCTACGGGCCTATAGGCCTATAGGCCCATAGGAATGAATGGGCATGCATTCGCAAATTGCGATTACCAAATTGCTAATCGCCAATTGCAAATGCAAATCTAAGGTTGCCAGGGGGAACAAGGACCCACGCATGCATCCCCCCCAAAAAGGTAAGTGTGCACATGTGGCGGACACATGTCCCAAGGGCATGTGTCTGCGCCACATGTCACTTTGAAAAATGCACTTTTGTGCATTTTCAAAGAATTTGAAAAGAACCATCAACTTGAAGTTGATGGTAATTAGCGTTTCCTAAATGCACAGTTTGCAGTTAGGGAAGGCTTGATGCATCGCCTTTAGAGAATCACAATTTGTAATTCCCTAAATGCATTCACAATTTAGGTAATCGCAAAAAATTGTGATTACCTAATTTGCGAATGGAAATAGGTTCGGAAAAAAGCTTGATGCATGTAGCTCTTAGTCCTTTTTTCCTCATCCCGATCCATGTGGTGAGCAGTGTATTGGGAACTCATTGGGTATATTGTAGGAACAGTGGCTTCTTAGGTGATTAGCCAAGGCAGCATAAAAACCTTGGATGGTTTGGAACAGTGGGCTCTCCCCAAGATTAGCATACACTTGTGCTGGTAAAACGGGTTTGTTGCTATAAGCAGTTGTCTGAAGCCCACTCAGAACGTGAAGACCCCTTCTGCTTTCTCGCTCTTTTACAATGAATAGCACATTTTATACAACTTTTCCCTGTTCTCCTCCAAGTAAAGTACAGTTCTGATGGGTTTTGTCTTCAGCTACAGTTTTCCTTTGCCACTACCCTCCACTTTGTCTACTGTGGTCTGCTTGAGTTTGCACTCTTTTTTCTCCACTAAATCTACAGACTGGAGAAAATTGAGTGCCTAAACTGCCCGTTCTAGGAATACAATACCTTTCTCTTTTATTATTTCAGCGAACCCCGGCTTCAACACTAGGGCCGGACTGAGAGCCAAAACCGGCCCTGGCAAAGTGCTCAGCCGACCCCCCAACTCCCCCCTCCCCACGGGGGGGTTGGAGTTACCGCCGAACTCTTTGCCAGGGCCAGCTTTCGGCCGATTTTGTTACAAGGCCGAATCTGCTGCAAAAACGGCCCTGTAACAAAAACGGCCCCCAGGGGCCCAAATCGGGCCCCCCACCCGTGCGGCGCACCGGGGGATTGCCCGGTGCCCGCTATGGCCAATCCAGGCCTGTTCAACACTTGCTCTGTGTAATTGTTTCAGCTCTGCATTCTATTGTTAATGTAGTATATACACATTGGCTGGAATCGGAGATTCATAGGTTTTGTTCACACTCTCATTTTCCACCAGTACTCTGGCAGTTCATTAATGAAGTCCTGTTTACTCTGAATTAAGTTGTTTTGAAGTTCAGTATACTCACATTTCAACTATTTTAAGTCAAGAACTTGCCTTGAAACATATGTTTATGTTCCATATAACCATTCAAACAAATTCTCTTTAACAAATTTGTTAGGCGTCTGATGGGATTGACACCATGCTCAATGTGAGCCAACTTTTTTAGGTTTACCTTTGTCTATGAGGAAGGCACAATGATTGCTGATTGAATGGGGAATCTTGCTGCAGTCCTGTGGCGAGAGGAAGTTGAGTAAATGGTGGGGCATATTACCAAGGCAGGCGATATGAAACTATTGTCGCTTTTGCGGCCTTTTTAGGCCGCAAAGCGGCGATAATTTAATCGCCCTATTAGCAAGCTGTCGCTAACATCAGTTAGCTACAGCTTTTAGGTGATAGCGAGCGGTTTGCAAAGTGGGCGTACCCAACCTATTAGCGACTGAAAGCAGTCGCCAACATCGCTATTGCCTATTATCAACGCAGGCGTAGCAATGAAAAAATTTGCGCTAAGCGCGAATATCACTGAAAACTAACACCTGCTCAGACCACTTCTTAACCTGTATATCCAATGGGAGTTGGATATTCAAGTTAAGACCCTATTGGCGTTAATGCCTGAATATCGCTGGATTTCCAGTGATATTTACGCATTAAGCCGCTATCGCCGGATATTTTATCGCATTTGAGATAAACGTTACTAATAGCACGTTATCTCTGCGATAAAATCCGGCGATGCAGGTCGATAGAAAAATTGTCGCTAAGCTTATTTAGCGATAAATATCGCTAGTTGTTGATAATATGCCCCGGTATTTTTTTGTCCTACAGTCACTGAGTGAAAATTGTTTGCATTCATCCATTGATTGGTGGATTTCTCTGCTCCCTGTGACTTGAGCAGCTACATAGTAAGTTGGTACTTTCATGTGTTCTCCAGACCTAAGGAAACTTTAGTGCTTAGAACTTGCAACAGTTTGTAAATACTTGTATATATGTTGAGACTACAGCAGTAGATTTGGTGTAGAGCTTGCTGAATACTTGTATAAGGGGTTGTAACTTGTGGTGAATCTGGCGGATTGGACGTTGAGATGATTTATTTCAGAGACAGCTAGCATTCCAACCTGGCCATCTGCAATTGTTGATTCACAGTCCTAATAAAATACAAGTTGGCTTTTCTGCATCCCCATCAGCCGAATTGGTTGTTTCCTCCACTGGTTGAACTCTACTGTAAGTTTCTTGGAGCGTTTCTGCCTGCTGTATTTGAGGATGTGGAAACTATCCAACACATCAAGCAATAGATGAGTCATCTATGGCTTATCCTCGATGCTGTGATAACTGAAATATTGCTTTTTGGTTAGGGTGATCCCACAGTACACCAGTTCAATTACCTCCTTTCCGGTGCAGGCAAATTCCCGAATCCTCTGCAACCCTGAACTGTCTTTCGCCCCCACAAGTGAACTACATGACACAACCTCCGCCTACCTAAGAAAAGCCTGACACCTTATTTATTTTTATTTTTTGTATCTCTTTTTATTTGAAGTTAAGACCAAACAGTGGCCATCGTGGACACACAGAAGGGCTACAGAAGCATACAGTAGGTCACACAGTGGGTACAGTTTACAGCAAAAGCATGGCAATAGGACTGGATTCTGTAGAAACAATTAGACTTCTACCTCAAGCACTGGTCGGCGGCGCTGAGGGGGTTCACATATACCTCCTCTGTAGTCGTTCCATTTACCCCATACCTCCTCCCACTTTTGAGGGCACCCCCGAGCCACAAACACCACCTTCTCTTGCAACATGCACCAGTCCATGTCTCGTTTCCATTCCGCGATTCGTGGAGTCGTGACTGCTCCCAATAGTCTTGCAATGTTGCGTTTAGCTACCATCTGGCCGAGTGTAACCCACAACCTGCCTCCAGCCGGTAGGTCCGTTGGCTCCCATATGTTGAATATGCAGTGCTTTGCTTCCGGGCGCAACTCCACCTCCCACACATCCTGCATGCATCGCACCACCTTTACCCAGTATATCTGTAGTAATGGGCATTCCCACAGCATGTGAAAGAAGGAACAAACCCTTCCACATCCCCTCCTGCACCCGTCACCTTCACTCCTGGCCATCTTTTGCAGTCTAGTGATTGATATGTACACCCTATGTCGAATTTTAAGTTGGATGAGCCGCAGCCTAGAGGAGATAGCCACCTCCTTAGGGGAGGCCAACACGCTCCTCCACTCCTCTTCACCAATTTCCAGACCGTCTGCCTCCCACCTCCCTTTGAGGCCCAGAAGTAAGTCGGGAAGGGTATTTATCAGTTTCTTATAGGTGAGTGAGATTACGTGGTCCGGTATGTGTCCGTCCAACAGTCTATCTTCTAGGGGGGATGCCTGAGGGGGCACTGTACCCTGTGGGATGTTTTTCTGCAGAGAATGGCTGACTTGGAGGTATCTGAAGTACTCAGTGTCCGCCAGTTCGTATGAGGATTGTAGGGATGGGAAGGGCTTAACTCCACCAGTTCCCCAGAGGTCTCCTATCCGGGAGATACCGATGAGGTCCCACTTTTGGAATCCCTTAGAACGACCCAGGTGACCGAGTCGTTCGGAGACCCAGAGCAGGGTAGCCATGGTAAGAACATTGTGCCAGCCCATGTTGCGTTGGGCAATGTGCCACAGTTGTACCGTGTGAAGAGTTGGCCCCGTCAGTTCGTGTCCGCTTAGCCGCAAATTTAGCGCTGCTTCGTAGTTCCCTCCAGGAAGGAGCCACCTATCCATGCCGTATCCCGGTTCGTTACCGGCGCTATATGTATCATGATTAACAGCTGAGAGATGTGCGGCCCAGTAATATCTGCGGATGTCCGTCAAGGCTATACCTCCATCGTACCACCCTAGAGTCAGTTTCTGCAGAGCTATTCGGGGAGTACCAGACCACAGGAGGTTTCTCAGCGTCGCCTCGATAGCATTACAGTAAGAGGGCGGTACTAGGTCAGGGTAATTCTGTAGGGCATAGAGGAACCGGGACAGCGCCATCATTTTAAAAAGGGCTGCCCGGCCTAACAGGGAGTCCGGAAGCTTATGCCAGGCGGCAGAAACGTGCTTGAGCCTCTGGAGGGGCGGGAGCAAGTTCCTCTCGTACACGGCGGCCTTGTCCTTGGATATAAAAATCCCTAGGTATGTAAACCCTTCAGTGGCCACCTGCATGGGACAGTCACGTGGGAGTATGGGGTTGGGACCGTGAAGAACATAAAGAATAGACTTATTCCAATTGATACTGTACCCGGAGTTCTTACCAAAGCTGGCGAAGATGTCAAGGGCTACGATTAGCGATTTCCGGGGCCACGATAGGTATAGGAGGATGTCATCGGCGTGTAAGGAGATTCTGTCCTCCCAGCCGTCTGTCCAACGAAGCCCCTTCAAGGAGACGTCCTGCCTGATCCAGGTGGCCAGCGGTTCAAGGGAGAGGGCAAATAGAAGGGGCGAAAGCGGACACCCCTGGCGTGTCCCTCTCTCCAGGATGAATGCCTCAGAGACCTTATTGTTCATGACCACCTGGGCTAGCGGTTCTGTATAGAGGAGTCGTATCCAAGAGATGAAACTGGGACCGAAACCCAGTTTACGAAGAAACCGCCATCATGTACGGCCACTCGAGGGTGTCGAAGGCCATCGCGGCGTCAAGCGACACCAACACTGCATCTTCTCTTATCATGTGACATCTCCCCAACACCCCGTTAAATCGGCGGAGATTAAGTGCCGTATTGCGGTGGGGCATGAAGCCTGATTGGTCAGGGTGGACCAGGGTAGTGAGGACCGGTTGGAGTCTGTTAGCCAAGATTTTTGCTAAAATCTTAGGCTCCGCGTTCAACAGGGAGATGGGTCTATATGAGGAACACTGCTCCCTAGGCTTCCCTTCCTTATGAATCGCTACAATAGTTGCTAGTCTTTGGTCCCGCGGTAGCACACCCTTGGTCTTGCTTTCATCGAACATACGCTTAAGATAGGGGCTGACGCTATCAGTCTTGAGCTTGTAGAGCTCGATTGGCAAGCCATTCGGTCCAAGCGCCTTACCGGAACGAAGATCTCCGATTGCACGCTCTACCTCCACAGTGGTGAGCAGCGCCTCCAAAAGATCCCGCTCCGCATCAGAGAGGGCCGGCATCCTAAGACACATAAGCAGTGCGACCGAGTCCTCCTCGGGGCGGTCAGACCCCCGACTATAGACTGCTTGGAAGTGGTGGCTAAATTCAGTGACTATGTCTCGTGGTTCAGTGAGGACAGTGCCGTCCGCCTTCCGAATCTCAGCCACCACCTTACTTGCCTGCTGCTTCTTGTCGAGCCACGCCAGGAGCCTACCCGCCTTGTCCCCCTGGTCGTATATTCTACCCTCCCAGGTGGCAGTCATCCTCTTTGCTGCCTTCGTTACCATCGCCTGGTATTCTGCAATTTTTAATGACAGTCGATGACGCGCTGCCGGCGTGTCCTCAGTACGCGCTGTCTCCTCCAGTATACCCAGGTCATTCTCAATCGCAACCAGCTGCGCCTCCTTCTCTTTGCGTCTACCAGCGATTGCCGAGAGGGCCTCTCCTCTAAGGACTGTTTTAAAGGCCTCCCATAATGTGATTGCCGAATCTACTGAACCGTCGTTGCTGTCGAAGAAGTTGGTTATGGAGAGGATCAGTGCCTTGCGGAGGTCCTCATTATGGAGATACCAGGCGTTGATAGGCGTCACAGAGCCCTCCCCTCTACTGCCCACGGTAAGGTGGGCCATGACCGGCGAGTGATCAGATATACCTCTCGCCAGATGCGTTGCTTCACGCACAACTGTGTCTCAGAGCAAAGGAGTAAGTATATGATCCTGGCGGGAGAAGGAGTGGTGTGGCCCAGAGAAGAAGGTGTACTGCGTGTCCGTGGGGTGTGCTAGGCGCCATATGTCTGTAAGGCCAAACGTTTCTAGGAAGTCCCCCAACCATCTCTGCCCCCGAGGTGTATCCCTGGGTGGATGCCTGTCTAATGTACCGGAGACTACTGCATTGAAGTCCCCCCCTATCAATAGTTGCCCGTCTGGGAGGGACAGGAGGAGTTTACCAAGATCCGTGTACGCCTGCGACTGTAGGCCTGGCGGACGTATGTGGACACTAGGGTTAGTCTGCGCCCCTCCCATTTACCCGAGTCTGTAGCAAAGCGGCCCTGCGGGTCAACCTCTGTGTGATCAGGAAGGAAGGGGAAGGCGCGCCGGAGCAGAACACCCACCCCTCGGGATCCCGTGGTGAAACCAGAGTGGACTGCCAGTACTTAGCCGTACCTAGACATGGCGTGGCAGTTGTTGCCCAACAGATGAGTTTCTTGTAGCAGCACCGCGTCAGGCTGGTGACGCTTGAGGAACTGCAGTACCATGGTGCGTTTTAGCTTGTCCCCCAGCCCGTTTACATTCCAACTCAGTATCTTGAGGCTTTTGTCCCATTTCTTAGCCATATTCACAACTAACGTCCTGACTGGGTGAGAGTATTCTGCTTAATTCAGAAACTCTGTCCATCACCACCCCTTGTTGTTAAATATTTTGTCCACCCTAAGCGTGGAAGGGTATACTCAGATGTGAGTCCCTTGCTCATTGCACCATCAGGATTCAAGCAAGCCGGGCCGACGACGGCTGAAATGCCAGAAACCGGTCCCCGGAAGCTTGTTTCCTTCCCAGTGTAAGAATTGGCTTGGTAGTTTGGTTTGCCCTGTTCCAATCATGCACTGGGACAGGAACAGACTAATTTGCATATAGCCAGGTTCTGAACTGGGATGGTGCAGTGAGCTAAAAAACGGTGTTGGATCTAGCCCTGATCTCTTGACTGGGTGAGAGTATTCTGCTTAATTCAGAAACTCTGTCCATCACCACCCCTTGTTGTTAAACACAGCACAGTTAGTGTCTCATCGGGGACCGGCCGATCTTGAGCGCCACGATCGCTGTCTCCGTACGTCCCCTTCTGATTGGTCTGCAGCGGACCCGGGGGACTGGGCCTGGTTCTCCCTCCATGTGTCATTATCCTGTCGCGCCCGGTCGGTCGGCGCTGCCGTGTCGAGCCACTCCTGGACCGCCACCGGCGTGGTGAAGAACATGGATCGGCCCTCCACGATGATCTTCAATTTGGCTGGGAAGAACATCATATATTTGATGCCCCGGTCACGTAGCACCGCTTTGACTCCCAAGAATGAGCGCCGCTCCCGCTGGACCTGCAGGGTGAAGTCGGGGAAGAACCGGATAGTGGCTCCCTCGTACTGTAGGTCTCCCTGTTGCCGTGCCACCTGGAGGAAAGCGCCCCGATCCCTAAAATTCAATATTTTGGCGATGATCGTCCTTGGCGGAGCCCCCGGCTTGGACCTAGGGACCGGCGCGCGGTGGGCCCGTTCAATCGTGAAGATTTTGGACAGCCTGGTGGGTTTCAAGTGGTGAAGGATCAAGTCCTCGAGAAACAGCTCCACACTTTGCCCCTCCATTCCTTCCGGCACCCCCACCACGCGTATGTTACTCCTTCGGGCCCTCCCTTCCTGATCTTCGAGTCGGAGGGCCATTTGGCGATGCTGGTGCACGAGCTCATTGATGCGACCTTCAAGACGCTTTTCCGAGGCCTGCAGCGCTTTAATGTCCGTCGCATTTGACTTCCATCTCTCGGTGGTTTTGCCCAGATCCGTGCGAAGTAGGTTCACCTCAATGGAGATCTTGTCCATTTTTGTTTCAAGGTTGGTACCTAGCGCCTGAATCGCCGCCATTATGGAAGTTAGGGAGGGTTCCGCTTGGCCCGCCTGGTCCCCAGCTGCCGCTCCCGCCTGTCCTTGAGGCAGTGGCACGGCATACTTGTCCAGTTTGTTCGTTTGGGTGGACGCACCTCCCTTGGGTCTCATGGTGAACAGGCGGCGCCCCCGCAGCACCCCCACCGGGCACGAATGATCCCCGGATGGCAGCAGAGATTTCCGGCGCCTCAGTCTCCCCCACGTGCGGCCCGTAGCTTCTTGCGGCAGGGAAGGCCTCACCCACCACCAAGCCCAGAGAGAGTCCTCAAGCACAGGTGTCCTCGCCCGGTCCCACCAGGCTCCAACAAATCCGGCGAGGATTCAGCCAGTCGCCTCTCCTGGGAATGGCCCCCCACAGGCTCCAGCTTGCACCGCCGCTCCACACCCGCACGGCACCAACGCAGGCCCTCACTCTTTTTTCGGCCTCCTCACCTCCAGAGGCAGCGACGCTCCTGGGTCCAGGGCCAGTCAACCCCAGTTGCGTGCTGCAGGGGCTCTGTCCCCCCGGGGTGCTCCTGCGGGACCTGGCCGATGCCTTTTTATGTGGCCGGTCCGGCTCCTCCACCGCTGCAGCCAAAAATTTGTTCCGCGGGCTGCCCCCCCCGGCCGGGGCGCGCGTTGGGGTCCCACGCGGCTACCAGGCAAATCCTGTCGCCTTCCGCCTCCAGGCCGGCTCCTTCGTGGAGCCACGAAACGGCACCACAAACATCCACTAATGCGTCCCCGGGGGGTCAGCGTTGCCCCCCCCCGCCTCCACTCCTCACTCGGGCCCTGCGGGAGGCCGGTGAAAGCACAGCACGGGCGCCGAGTCGAGCAGTGGGTCCGGATTTGAGGTCGGCCCCTCACAGGCCCGGTGAGATCAGCAGGCCCCAAGCCGGGGCCTCGAGTTTAGTGGCACCCAGCCCGGGGCTGCAGGATACAAGCCCCAGGTCCGCCTCTGCGTATAGACTGTCGCGACTCGGCCACGCCGGGCCGCGGAGCTCCAAACTCAGGGTCGCCCGAGGGCGCTGCGCATCAGGGGGTCAGGGCGCCGATGGGAGAGCGCCCTGGTGAGGATTCTGGCCGGATTTTCGTGGGGACAGCTTCTGTCCTGGCGGAGCTCGGGTCCTAGGCAGCCATCTGCGCTGGCGCCTGGCCACGCCCCCCCCTGACACCTTACTTGAGCGGTCTTTCCATCTGTCTCCTCTTTGCTGTTGCCTTTTCTTACATATACTGCTGGAATTGGTAGCTGAGGCTTTTCAGCTGCATTCCACCAGCATTAAAGTCTATTTATTGTTCATATAAAAAACAAGTTCAAAACGTTGTGCTTTATACTCAAAATGCCACAAAAAGTGCTCCTTTCATACTGCCAGGGCAGATGCATTGGTCAACTTAACAAACAAGCATTTGCGATGCAATAGGTCTCGCATTACTAAAAGTTTGAGCTATTGGCGTTGTATTATTATTAGCAACGCAAATAGCTCAAACTTTCAGTAATGCGAGACCTATTGCATTGCAAATGCTTGTTGTTAGGGCGCCTGGGACTATTTTTGATCCCAATGCAACCCTGCTGCTAGGTAAAGAATTTAAGACATGGAAAGGAAACAGCACAGTTTGACAACGTAAGTGCAATAAATCCATCCCACCATGGACTTGTAAGTGCCAACATATGACGTGTGTAGATTTTAATCACCTTCCTGGGGGTGTAACTGCAACGCTGGCTGATAAGAAACAAACATGCTGGGGCAGCCTACCAAAGACGGGAAAAGGTAGAGAGGAAAGCATGTGACGTCCTCCAATGCACAGCATTCTGCTACCTCCAACATATTAATATTATGCTAACCTTGCTCACAAGGAGGCTCTGTCCTCTCGTTCTCACGTATGATTAAGGCCGTATTTTATTGTGGATGTGACAGGAAACACAAGGGCTGCCTCGCGACCTTTCCAAACCGGCCCCGTCAGCGCTCCTCGGCTAGTAAAGCACCCGCAGTGAGGTCATTAGAAGGAGCCGTCCGCGCAGAGCGGCAGCTAAAGCGCCTACATCAGCTGAACATCCCGCGCCCTCTCTTAATGAACCTTCCAAATCCACCCCGCCCTGGGAACGAGGCGCAGAGCGGCCCACCAGAGCAGAGCGCTGCTTTGGGATGGGGTAAAGTAAGTCCAATGTGTCCCTGTTTATCATTAATATAAGATTTATTTCAGATTTCTTATGGGCTGAATTATGTAGTTTATTACGTGTACCTGGGTGATGTCCAATACAGTACGGGATATATATTTCACGCTCATGAAGATAAAGGATGCCCAGCATTATAATTCTGCTGGTAAAAATTAGCAAAATGATATGCTCAATAAAATTTCTATATATTAATTATTTCTCCAATTATAATTCTGGCAAAGTGAGCACATTTTTGCTGGAGAAGTCTCCCACAAAGAGTCATGTAGAAAGTGATTTTTCAGCAAGGTAAGCGAAAAAAAAAATGACACAAATCAGTTTGTTTTTCTTCTAATGCAGCTTCAGTTTCTTTACCTGGAGGTTACCCCTGCTCACTAGATCTGCCATCCAAGTGGGGGTGTAGGTAGGAGGGGGCATACTGACTGTGCGCCACCCCTCTGTGGACCACAATCAGTGCACTTCCTGACAGCTTCTTTGCCTCTGCTCTGGCATCTGTATTAAAGTGTACCCTCATCCAAAAATAAGTGAATCAACTTCATGAGTTATTCAAAGATTTGTCCATGAATTCCATATAGTCCAACAGTTTTCCACACCTCTTAATAGCGTGTTCTGCTCCTTACCAATGAATTCACAATTTACTTGCTACTTAGAATTTGTTGTTCTATAGAGCTAGCATCACTAACAACCAATTTAAGAATATTAATTTTATGGACAGCCGTCTCTGAAGAAGGAAAGCGCCTAGTCTGCCCTGTCAGGGTCTGTGCCCGTCGGGTTGCCCACATTTCTCTGTAGAGGACCCATTAGTTCAGCAAACATTGAACACTGCAATGGGCTCATTCTTGGCAAAACCAAGAGAGTGACCCCTTGAACCTTACCAGCGAACAGGAAGGAGTCAGTGCCTTGTCAACAGGGGATGCAGCAGGGAAGGCTTCTTGATGTTTCAACCCTTTGAAATTCCTACATCTTTTCTGCAAAAAATATTAAATACATTTATTTATTTAGGGATACGATCTAAGATCGTATCTTTAAATAAATTGATGTATTGACAGGGCCGGACTGGCTGGAGCGGACACCGGGCGTTTCTCTGTTGGGCCGCCAGGGTGAGGGCTGGTTTTGGGACACCAGGGGGCAGTTTTTGTTACAGGGCTGTTTTTGCAGCATAGCTGCAACATCGCCCCCTGTAACAAAATCGGCCAAAACTGGCAGTGGCAAACAGTTTGGCCGCAACTCCAAGCCCCCCGAAGGCCGGCCGAGCACTTTGCCAGGGCCGGTTTTAGTTCCCAGTCCGGCCCTGTGTATTGAAGTCTGGCCTACCTGTCCCAGACTGCCTGCCCCGCCTTGCTCTGAATAAAAAGCTAGAAGCCAGGCACTAAACCAAATTCTTGCAATGCAACCCACAATGCACGGCTTACCTTTCTAAAGCCAAGAGCGTAGATTCAGGAAGGTTGTTTGGGGTTTTGCACCCTTCCCTAGTAAATGTATTTTCTGATAAATAGTTGGGTACAGGTGCTTTCAGTGGGTATTGTGAAATTTCAGTTGGATTTCAGCAGGACTTTTTAAAGACACACAGGATAAATGCACATGCACTCTCTCCCGTTCTGTTTTGAAAGTCCTCAGAAATATTGGTTAATTTTCAAAATATTGTGTTTTCTCTGTTAGTACTCCTGCCAGTCCGCATACTTCTCCCTTTCCACTGCCCTTTAAACCCCACCTTCTGCTTGTCGTATAATATATTTAAACATTATGGGCCATATCTATCAGTGTTAGGTTTTGCGATTCCCAAATAGCGAATTTTTGAGAATCGCCATTTGAGAATCGCAAAACGCTATGTATGTAGGGTTTGCCATACATTTTGCGAATCCTACATATTCCTTAATTGCAAATCGCAAATTGCAATTCACAATTAAGGAATACCTCCCCATTCATTCCTGTGGACCTAGAGGCCCATAGGAATGAATGGGTAGACATTCTCAATTTGCGATTCTCAATTAGAGAATCGCAAATTGGGAATGCAATTTCAAGGGTGTCAAAAGGACACCCTGTTGCACCCCTGAAATGAGCATGGATGCACATGTGGCGCACATACATGCCCAGGGGCATGTGTGTGCGCCACATGCCACTTTGGAAAAATGCGAACATTTGCATTTTTGGAAAAAAATCTCAAATTACCACCAACCTGTAGTTGGTGGTAATTTGCAATTTCTTATTCCATATTCGCACAACTTAGGTGCCTCATACATTCCATTTAAGGAATCGCAAAATAGGATTCCTTAAATGCATTAGCAAAATAAGGAATCGCTAATTTTGCCATTCCTTATTTTGCTAGGCAGTTTTTCTTTTATACATACCATTAAGCCTAATTACGATCGCAAACGCCGACATTTTGTGAATGTCGGTGTTTGCGATCGCAATTTTGAATGATACATATGGCCCTATATGCTAGTCCGATAGTCACAAAATCTGAAGCTCACCTCCCCGCCCAGCCTTACTGACCAAGCTATGCCCCTGCTGTGGTGATGAGCCTCAGCAAGGCCTACCAGTGCAAGGGATTTGCCCTTCTCTGCACAGAGTCCTCAGACCAATAGGAAGAAGTTGGCACAGAAACTGGAATAGAAAATCCAGAGTTTATTAAACCTCATGAGTTGGAACTACATTCACACAACACCCTTCGGTAGTGTATGAAGTAGCACACTGAATGGAAGGAGCTTGGTCCTTTTATACCCACACAGGGGCTCAAATGAAGGCGGTACAAGTACAAATGCTGGTTTTAGGTACATATAAGGTCATAGAGAAAATGCACAGTCAACAAGTGGGAGGAGCTAACAGTAGCTAATTCTGGTGAACACATCCTGACATTTACAAACTACAACAGCTGCAAGGACAGCTGCAAGCTCGGGTGAGCATGTGCGAACAGGGCCGGCCTAAGGCATGTGCAAGCTGTGCACCTGCACAGGGCCGCCAAACCCCAGGGGCCGCCACGCCAATATATATCCTTAGATACATATTTGCGTGGCGGCCCCTGGCAGGGATTTGGCGGCCTGGGGCCCCCTACCTACACTCCCTGCTCAGGGCCTCCGTGAGCCTAGAGCCGGCCCAGGTGCGAAGCAGGAGAGGCTAAATATATCTCGTCTCTAGGCAGATTTCAGGAGCAGTTAACAAGAAGGTAGGACAGAGCACATGGCGAGCATATGGTAGCACATGGCAAACAAAATTACTGACAGAAATACAAAATGATTCTGCAAAATGGACAAGATAGTCTCTAAAAGCGAGATGGCTACAGTCAATGCTAACCTAATCGCTGCCAAATTACAACAGATGACCCTTTTAGCATTAGTTGAAGACATTCGTTTATCTGGGGTAATCTAGATATGCATCCTGTACATTGATGCTCATAATCTCAGCTACTTCTTTATTTAACATTTGTTGTTCTTTTACTTCTGCAACATTTCTTTTGGCAGGTGTACAAGCAGTGATTCACATGGAGCAAAGCATAGGATCACATTGTATACAAGTACAGCATGTAAATAGTATCACCAGTAGTATACATAGAATAGTCAGTAGCTTCCAGCCCCAAGTAATAAAGAGTGTCCATATCCAGTTCGAAAATGTCCATGTACCAGTCTCTGGGTGAATTTCTGCAGCATCCGTGTCCCTTTTCCAGGATTATACTGCCAACAGATCAAACAGTACTGTACTACTCTTTTAGCTGTGCTGGCAATTTCAGGATGCTCCTAAACTTGTGTAAGCAATTTAGTTATTGCTAGAGCTCCAACATGTGCCAGCCCATGTGCCATTTGAACCATAAATTGTAAATAGGCTGCAGGCAATCTCCATTTATTCATTTCTTTGTTACGCCAACAGCCCTCATCGTCTAATAACCCTTCTTTAGACCATTGCTCAAGTTCTTTCACAGAGGCAGATCTCTGTATATCCAATACTTCCTCTCTAGCATCATGCCAACGCACAGCTTGTGATTTCACTACATACAAGGATGTAGTACTTCGCTGCATCGCAGTCTCACAGGCTACTAGGTCTGCAAAGGCATTGCCTTGTCCTATTTTGTCAATGATTTTCTTGTGTGCGCTACAATTTATAATAGCAACTTTCTTTGGGTATGTAAGTGCAGTCAAGAGATTATGCACTAATTCTCCATGCATTATCTGCATCCCTTGCGATGTAAGAAAGCCTCTTTCCTTCCAGAGTAGGCCAAAATCATGGACCACTCCAAAAGTATAGCGGCTATCCGTGTAGATGTTCACACACAAGTCAGTGCTAAGTTCACACGCTCGTGTCAAAGCCATTAATTCAGCTGCTTGAGCCGACTTCTGTGGTATGCGAGCTGTTTCCACTACTGTCTCAAGTATAGTAATTGCATAAGCAGCTGAAGTCGTGCCATCTGGTAACTTCAAACAGGACCGATCAACCCACAATTCCCCATCTACATCTGGAAGGGGCGTATCTTGCAAATCGATGCAACCCTTTGTCTGTTCCTCAGTGAGGAATATACAATCGTGAGGCTCCTTTGACTGAGACTGAGTCGCAAGATATGGCAACAAAGTGCCTGGGTTCAGTGTTGCGCACCTCTTAAAGGTAATATGAGGTGCTAACAGTGTCAATTCATATCCTGTCAGGCGGGTACTAGTTAAGTGTTGTGTCTTAGTCTGATTCAAAAGGACATCTACTGCATGGGGTACTAGCACCAACAGTTTGTGCGACAAAACGATCCCTTCACTCTGACGTATGGACATAGCTGTCACTGACACTGAACGGAAGCACCCAGGCAATGCACGAGCAACAGGATCAAGAACTGCAGAAAAATATGCACAGGGACGCTGCTTGTCACCGTCCGTCTGTTCTAAAACTGATAATGCGCACCCATCTTTCTCGTGTGCATAGAGTGTAAAAGCCTTCGTGTAATCTGGTGTGCCTAACACTGGTGCAGAGCAAAGAGCTTGTCTTAACTGATGAAAAGCATTTTGGCATTCATCTGTCCATGGAAGGGGAATCAGAGTGTTTTTAGTCAAAAGTGCTAGAAGAGGTTTAACAATGTGTGAAAAACCCAATATCCATTGCCTATAAAACGAAGTCAAACCAATGAATGCACGGACATCTTTCTGTGTGGAAGGTACTGGTGTGTCTAAAATTGCTTGAATGCGATCTGATGTCAGTGCACGACCCTCCTTAGATAGAAGGTGACCTAGGTAGGTTACCTTCGGTCTACAATATTGCAATTTCTTCCGTGATACTTTATGATGGTGTGTAGCAAGAAAAGAAAGCAAAGACAAGGTACATTCCTCACACTGCTCAGGCGTATCAGCTGCCAACAAGATGTCATCGACATATTGTATTAGAGCCACTCCTTCACACAAAATAAAGGAATCGAGTTGTTGTTTTAAGGCTTGACTATAAATACTTGGACTCTCAGTGTACTCTTGAGGAACTCTACAAAATCTGTATGATCGATTATTCAAAGTGAAACCGAACAAATATCGGCTATCAGGATGAATAGGAATCGAGAAGAAAGCATTCTTCATGTCAATTACAGAAAATGTAGTTGCTGGTGGAGGGACCAGGGTAAGCAATGTCGTTATGTCAGAAACTACAGGGTACTGCGGTACTACAATCTTGTTGACTTCTCTAAAATCGATGATGAATCTATAAATCCTAGTGTCAGTAACTTTTTCAAAATGGGAAGAATCGGTTTATTGCAAACATTGTAAGGAACTTCTTCCACAATTCCCACTTTAATCAAATCATGTACAATTTGTGTGAGTGCTTCTTCTCCTTCTCGAGAAATTTTATACTGAGGCAGTCTTGACAATGAAGCACCCTCCTTGACACAAATATGCACTAGCGGAATAACCATTTGCCCTACATCGGTGTCTGAAGTAGCCCACAAAGTACTAGGGAGTGAAGCTAATGCAATATCCTCTTTAACAATACAGTATCTCTCAATCACAGGGTAGTTGTCATTCAAAATAACCGGTTATCCTTCCGGAGAACATCGTATCGTAGCCCTGAAATATTTGAGCATAGCAAGACCCACAATATTATCTGGTGTGTTTGGAGAAAGCAAAAACGGACATGGAGCAGTACAATTTTCAACATGGAATGCAAGTGGTTGTGACAGTGGACTAAGGGAAATGTGTTCCATCGAAACCTATCGATGTAATAGTTAAGCCCGATAGGGGAGCCATAGGAACCAACTGTTTAGACAAGGCGCTACGAGTAGCTCCTGTATCAACCAGAAACTGATCAGTAGAACCCAAAACATGTGCTGTAACATAGGGACCCCTCTGATCTACTGGAACTTCAACTGATTCCTTACTCCATTCTAGGCAATCCTATGCATAAGCAGAATCTTGAAAATCAGACGGCTCATAGTCAGACATTTGATATTGGTTCCTTCTATCAAAAGTGTTAAAGCCATCCTGCCCACGTGTATTAGCATCAAACCTAGCGCGATCATTCGTGCTCCCTCTAGGCCCTGAATATCCTGGACTATTTCTCATTTGTCCCCGACCACGTGGACACTGCTGAGCACGCAGTACTGGACAATCAGAAAGCCAATGTCCAAATTTCTTGCAGAACGCACACTGATCAACAGACACATTTGAATGAGTATAGGAAGGAAAAGACGAACCATAAGATCAACGTCCACCTCTATCATAACCTCTAGAAGGCGGGCCATAAGCTTGAGCCAACATAACCTTTGTTTTCAACTCTTTAGACTTTTTATCCTCATTACTTTTAGCTTATAATTCTTGTCGCTCATAATACTGAGCCATAGTTAGGAGAGAAACCGGAGAAGAGGTAGTCCATGAACTCTCACTAGCCTTTAGGCGACTAGCTCTTCCTGGCAAAAGGTTTGCGACATATTTATCAACAAATAGATGCCTACCCGTGTCATCTGTCAATGACTGGCCACTAAAATCGTGGAATGCCTCCTTAAAGCGTGTAAAGAAATCTGAAACCGATTCATCTGCCTTTTGCTTACACGATGCTAATACAGTCCAATCTACCTTTTTAGGGGGAATAATCGTCTTTTATTTAACTAATATAGCTGTAGGGAGATCTAAAATCAATTTAAATGGCTTCTGTGCAGGCTCCCGCTCTACATCCATTTGTTCTAACTCTTTCCATAATGCCCCAAAAGTTGCACGAACATCAACTTTACGCACAGTTCTCCACATGTAAGGCGGCAATATCAATCCAAAAAACACATCAATATCAGACAAAGTCATGGTACAAGAGCTAATAGCACCCTCTACTTCCTCATACAAAGCTGATGGATTTTTGCGCAGATAAGGCAATGCATTTTTAAGGGCCATAACATCTGCTCTATTCCAAGGAGTATAGACCCAATTATAAATAAAATAACCCTTCAAATCGGCAGAACTTTTATCATCATCTGTTCCCTCGCCTCTAGGAGGAACATACAAAAGCGTGGCTTCCCGCATAGGTTTTGCATGAACTTAATTGCAAATTGCAATTCGCAATTAAGGAATACCTCCCCATTCATTCCTATGGGCCCAGAGGCCCATAGGAATGAATGGGTCGACATTCTCAATTTGCGATTCTCAATTAGAGAATCGCAAATTGGGAATGCAATTTCAAGGGTGTCAAAAGGACACCCTGTTGCACCCCTGAAATAAGCATGGGTCCCATGTGGCGCACATACATTCCCAGGGGCATGTGTGTGCACCACATGCCACTTTGAAAAATGCAAAAATTTGCAAATTACCACCAGCCTGTAGTTGGTGGTAATTTGCGATTCCTTATTCCATATTTGCACAACTTGGGTGCCTCATACATTCAATTTAAGGAATCCCAAAATGCATTAGCAAAATAAGCAATCACAAATTTTGCGATTCCTTATTTTGCAAGGCAGTTTTTCTGTTATACAGATCATTAAGCCTAATAGCGATTGCAAACGCCGACATTCTGCGAATGTCGGCGTTTGCGATCGCAATTTTGAATGATACATATGGCCCTATATGCTAGTCCGATTGTCGCAAAATCTGAAGCTCACCACCCTGTCCAGTCTCTAGGCAGATTTCAGGAGCAGTTAACAGGAAGGTAGGACAGAGCACATGGCGAGCACATGGTAACTGATGGCAAACAAAATGGCTGACAGCAATACAAAATGGATTCCGCAAAACGGACAAGATAGCAGTGGCAGCTAGTGACATTTGAAAGTGGTGAGGCGTAAAACAATTGTCATATTTCACTGCGGCGAGTGGGCAAGCCAGAAACTTCTTCAGTGGGATCGGGGGGTTCTCCCTTCTAGATTTTAAAAATAGAGTGGGTAAATCGTGCATTTTCAAGCAAACCAGAAGGTGTGAAGAACAGCTCAGTCAGTACTACTGTTTAGAGTTGTGGGAGTTAAGAAACCTTACAGAAGTTTGATACATAATGAGAATGCTCTGGGAATATGGAACTAAAATGAACAACAATTTACTGGTCCGGCAGTAGCACAACTATTCTTAATCATATTGGATAGAACCACAAGCTAACTTGTACAATCCCATGATTTGCAGGGTGATGAATTTACTTGGACACTAGAGCTTAGGGAATGTAGCTCATCATTTTATCATAAAAGGACAATAGGGTGCATAGGGTGCTGTGTCTCTCTTTCCAGCATAGGGTGCAGGAGTTCACCGTGGTGGAGATATTTGGATGGGATTATGCTTACAGGGTATTTCTTGACTTCCCCGAAGGCTTGCTCTTAAGGCTCCAAAAACGAAAGCATTCAGCGGCTCAGGTACTTATGCACTGGAGGGGGCGGCCCTTCAAGGACTCCCTGTCAAGAGACTGATTTGTTTCGGATCACTCAATATTTCACCAGGCTTTATAAAGATCCCTTATTTATGAGTGACCCGCTCTGTTATATGCGGATGATGCCGCTCTTATATCGCGCACACCAGTGGGTTTACAAAGTCTTTTAAACTCATTCTATGAGTTTATGTCTGCTTTGGACCTTGGTGTCAACTATACTAAATCCCATGTTATGGCCCTGGGCACGAGGGGCAGGCAAAGGAAGCTGATGACCTTACATTGCAATGGAAATAGGCTATCCAGGGTATCCAAATTCCCATATTTAGGGGTAGTCTTTGATGAAAAATCCACCTGGCTCCCCCAATTAGTGGAGAAGAGAAACGCATTCGTAAGTTCTATCTCGGCTGTTTTGAGCTTTTCTCGTAAACTGGGAGTAAAACCATTGGAAGCAGTATTAAAAGTTTACGACGCCAAATGCGTCTCTATTGCAATGTATGGTGCAGACTTATGGGGATTCAAGAATGTCAAGCAGCTACAAGTGGCAGAGGACACATTTTTAAAGTCTATCCTCTCAGTCCCCCAATCAACATCATGTTTTATTGTCCACCAAGAGTGTGGAGTGGGCAATCTAGAAGATCGAATTGCTATTGCCCCCCTTTTGAAGTGGATCTCGGTATGGTTAAACCAAGAGGTTGAGGTAAATCATGAGATCTTGAAGGATTGCCTCAGACTAGCACACTGGGACTCTATTCCATGGTTAAGCTATGTGAAAAAAATTGCAGTCTCATTAGGACGCCTGGAACTTTTTGAGGAACCATCTAAACTGGTTAAAGCAGATATAAAATGGGTTAAGACCAACTTTAAAATGCACAGAGGGATGAATAGAGAGGGTTTGGAGTTGATCAAGCCATCTGTGAGATCCCATCAGTTGGTTGTTACATCGGATGACGATTTAGAATTATATCTGAAAGTTGTCAACAATGCCAACCATAGATATCTTTTAACTAAGTTCAGATTAAATAAGATTCATCTACGTATCTCTGGGAGGACATGTTGGACTAGGGAGATAGACCTGAAAGTATGTACCTGCAACGGTTTCTCAATAATGGATATGGCCCACTTTATGTTCTTTTGTGGGCACCTCAGGGAGATACGGAAAAAATGTATTGTACCATTGTTAAAGGACAAGGGGTTTACACAAGTGAAACCTGCGCTTTTATATCTCCAATTGTTGTCCAACAGAAGGGAAATTTTTAATGTTGCCACTTTCTTGAATACAGCTATGAGAATGAGGGAATTAATTAAATAGTTGGAGACGATACCAAGGATACTGTTTAATAACTGATTTATGGGCTCTTAAATTAGACAAATCGCTGTAGTTTTAAAACTTTTATTTTTCGTAATGTATCTCCTTTTTAATTGATAATGTATTGTTTCTGAAAATTAATTCATATTGTATTTTGAATGTCTCTTTTCTTTTATCGTGATATGTTTACTTTTATGGTTTTCTGTATAAATCGAATAAAGTATTTTGAACTGAACTGAGTGACCTGTTCAGATGGTTACACAGTTCCTTTGTGGAGTCTGTACTCTAAAAAACTGAAGTCAAGGTGGCCAGAACATCTCAGTGCCGCCCATGAAGGCTTGGAATAGGCGGTCTCTTGCATAAGGGCAAAAAGATCACCTCAATTTCTATTAAGTGCTCAAAAGCTGTCTCTTACAAGCCACTTATTAACCTTCAGAACACACATGATCTGGTCTTTCTTCATTAGGCAGTTAAGCACTTCAGAGCACCAAGAACGTGCTGTAAAAATGTATTAACATTCCACTGCTGCTGTGTGCTACATTGCAGTGATGCTGCAGTGTAGTGCAGTGTCATCTATTTAGTGGCCTCTTGCACAGAGGTGCTGTGGAGCTATTTAAACCCAGTAAAGAGTCAACACTGAGCTTGGTTGAGCTTTGTGCCACTACCCCTTGTCCATGCCACCCCAAGCAGACGGATGCCCTGTGCCTGCACTAGAGAGGGCAAAGAGGGAAGGTGCATTTACAACTGTACAGATGATCAGGGCATTTAGAACTGAAAACGTAAAACTACAAATAACTTGAAGGAAAGAAAAGCAGGCATTTGTAAACCAATTACAGCTGACTCTCCCCACTTGCTCTTCGCCCATCAGGGTCATGGCTTCTTCCCTATCAGTTCTCCCTCCCTTTCACGTTTCTTCTACTGCTCCTTTGCCCACTATCAATCCATCACTCCCCCTTTCTTCTCATCTCATCATTTTTCACTCACCTGGGCATACCTGGATACAGAGGTGACTACCCAGTGTGTCCACTACAAATGAGGGTCAACAAAGCGCATATTACTGTTTTCAAATGAGTGACTAACCTAAGTCACAGGAGTTTTGGTCAGGCACCGTGCAGATGTAAAAAAAGGTAGGGCCGAATTCGACCAAGAACCCTTCAGTATTTGCCCGGCGTTAGCCGCCTCTCATACCATTCGAGATTACCAAACAAAGAGGCAGGCGCTGGAGACAGGAAGGCAGGAAACAGGAGTTTATTCCGACGGAGCAGAACACGTCAGATCAGACAACAGGGTATCTTCTCGAGGTTCTCTAACCGCATCTCTGAGGTCTGGCCTCTTATACACAGGTTTATGGCTTTATTACATACATTGCATCCGTAATGTTTCTTTGAAGGACAGAAAAGACATCCTCGGAATCCCCGGTCCAGGCCCGTTCCCACACATATCTGCAGTAGAGTTCCCACCCCGATCTCAGCATGTGGTGGTTATCGCGCAGCTGGACAATCCGCTGGGAACGGGGATGTGTGTGATCAGTCGGATCTTCGGGTGCGAAAGCGTTGATTAATCCCCGCTCCTTTGATGGGGTGAGTTCCTACTGTAGGGGGCAATAAACTACATCTGTTGGGCTAGGTGATGGCCTGGGAACAGCTTGGACAATCGGGCAGGGAGGAAGAGGTTATCAAAAGGAGTGAGATGAAAGGAGTGTGGGGGTTTCAGCACGGGAAGTGGCTCTGAGGCAGGGTCGCGCTGGAGGTGCATTTATGGCCCAGGCAGGAGAGATCGGGGCTGGCAGGGCGCGGGGGAAGCTTGCGAAGCCGGGGTGTGGGGGGAGAGACGTGCAGGCTATTGGCAGTGGGCAGAGAGGCCAAGGCACACAAAATGGCTGCTACTTTCGTACATGAAGGGGCATAAAAGGGACAAGATGGCGTGGCCACTGTTTCACGATTTTCACTTTACTTTCAACAGTGGCTGTGGTGAACATAAATGAACGCCGCTTATATATACCTAATTTTAGTCATTTTCCACAGTCCCCAGTTTTTATCATAAGTTAGTTCATTTCTGTTCATGTCATAGGTGAGGATGTACAAGCTGACATTAGTTATACAATTCGCTTTGGTAGCCCATATGCATTACAGGTAGATGGAAATAATTCTGCTATCAATGCAGACAGAATCGCACATAACCATATGTAGGTGATGGGCGAGGAGACAGTGCATACAAAATTACATTAGCTGCGTCATACGTTAGACCTTGGAGGCGGGGACATTACTTTAGACGATGTAGGAGATTCGTTCGAATACAAACATGATGTCATACAAAAATGTTCTGGCAGAATAAAAGCTACTAAGTACATTACTTGAGGTTTGGACTTCGTGGGGATCAAAACTCGACAGCATGTTCATGTGTATGACTGGTGTTCTACAATCATCAAGATACAGAGTTAACGCTTTCTTAGTTACTCATGCACAGTTGAAAGTGACCGATGTAAGGTTTGGAAAGCTCAATTGGGTGATTAATCAATACAAAGTGGTTGGGAGAGGAATTCAAATTAATACAAGTGACAGTCAAGGGGTGGTAATGCTCAAAAAAAGGGTTCGTCTTTCCAGTGTCTTATTACAGCGAGCCATCACTGGTAGGCTCTCGTTGTTCTTCTTCTTTCGTTGGCACTGTTGAGGACCGGCGGTGGAGCTACGCGTCCAGCTCGGATTCAGATTTCGCGTTGCAGGGTGTGGCCACTCTTTGCCCTCAGAAAACAGTCCTGTTTGTCCTGTTACCTAACTAATCTACCATAGGTACTTTAGTCGGGGTACCCGTATTCCGTTCTTCTTTCGGGGCAAACCCTATTCTATCTTTTGTGCTGTGTTTCTTCTTTAAGTCAAGTTCAAAAACTCCATATGGAAAAAGGGGTGATGGGGGCGTGCTTTGGGAGGCCGAGGGAAAAGAGGGTGGAGTGGGATCAGGTCTGAAACGGACCAAGGAGGGCAGAAATTTCAAGCAAGTGGGCCCATCAATCGGGCACAATGGGCTGGGACTTTCGGCACGAGCTCATCAACATGCAGGGGCTTCTGGACAGCCCTTCTTTCCTTCACTTTCCACGTTGAGAATGGTGCCTTGTCCCGCAACTCTTTGCTCTGTGGCTCCACCTTGGTCGAGGTCATAGATATTCCCCGATCTGCAGCCAGGCTGTGCGTCACGTCCGGCCCCTCTCCTCCGACGACCGCACGTTATCTTTAAATGAGTACAAAAAAACAAGTCTTAGAGAACTGGCAGGGGAAGATGTTTACACACTTTAATTTCTCTCCCAACCCCAAGTAGTTGGGGAAACGTTTATTGGTCACGATAGGGTGGATGCTTAGGGATCCTTACATCGGTGTATGCTGTTAACTCATGCATCATTGCTGTGGTGCAGGTCTGCAAGTATATCTCTATTTTTAAACATCATGTCTGTCTGGTGTTTATTCCTGTTATATTCGCGAGCGTGGCAAGAAGTCTGATATCTAACAATTACATGGTTCATCGAATTCAAACCGGCTCCTCCAGTAGAGACTTGTGTTTTTCTAAAACAAATCCTATTGAGCTATATTTTTCTTCAAGGTCTGCTAATTCATAAAAAGTGTGAAGTGCTTATTATCATGGGCTTACAGCTACTTTTTCCAGGGAAGGACATACGTTAAGCATTTTTTTCTTTCTTTTCTGATAGCAACGGCTAACTTTTATCAATTTTAGATGATTTATCTTTAAAAACAAGGTCATCAGCTACAGTCTTTAAGAATTTCTGGGACGGCTGGTTACAGAACTGGGACCATTCTGGAAAAACGGGGACGTTTCGGGCATTCTACTTTTGTGCAATGGGCGGTGGTAATCCGAATGATGAGGGTGGTGTTACTAAAGCACTAAAACAAAAGCCACTGACATATAGTTCCCTTTTAAGGGTCAGATTAGGGGACATTAGTCGTCTTACCTGTCCTTTCTTTCTCAGCCAATTAAGTTGCATCATTTTACAGAAAGGAGAGGTAGTAATATGGCAAAATACGATCGTTTTGTTTCTGTCAATTTCTTCAAACACTGTCGTGTCTAAAGCCAATTATACCTGTGCCGGCGAGGTGCAGTGTCGTCATTTATTCAAAAGGGAGCAAGGGAGCCCTCAGAGGGAGAGAGCGTCGTGTACACCAAATAGGCAATTAGTACACGTACAACACAAAGAGAGAGAGAGAAAAACGTGTATAATAATAGGCTATTCGGTGCACACACACATAGAACAGTACGGGTCCGTTTTACGTATAAAACACAAGCTGAGGGAAAACATAAATTCATAGTTTACGTACACACAAATACCAGATAGGGTGCGACAGTACATACATCAAGTACGGAAACCTAAGACAGAACACAGAGCTATTTTGGGCAAAAGGACTTTGTCATGCATGTTGCGTATTCTCAGTATTCCCTTTAATTCATTTGGGGGGTCGAGCTCTTTGTTCTCCTTCCTTCCTAATAGTAGACAATTCTTGTTGGTAACCTCGCTTCAAAAGTACTTACTCCTTTTTAATTGGTCGGACACTAGTCGAGTCGCGCTTATACTCACGGTGGGGTCTTCCAACATCTAGCAAATGATGATCCAAGCTGAGGTAAAGGAGGGGTGTCAGTCGGACGTGTGATAGTACAATTCTGACTTTTCTATGAGGGTGGAAGAAGAAGGGATAAAATCTAAAAAATAACAATATCCCTAATATCTGGGCTGAGGGGGATTTTGGATGAACCCCAACCCGGGGTACTCTTAACTTTTCTTATCTAGTCAGCACATAAATTGACTCACTGGTGCGCATTATTTTGGGTGTGTATTTGGGATATTGGTTGGGGTTGGATTCGTCGTACTGAAATAAGCCTTCAAGTTTCTGGTGTAGGCCACTCTCCCATTCGCTAGCTCCAGAGAGAGTCGTTCCTAAGTAAGGAAAGTGCTATATTTTTATTCGCCTTTTACATGCAGGTACCATGTTCGGGCTTAATTTTCCTATCCCATTAACCGTTCAATCAACGCCTCAATCATACAAAAAGCATTCTTTTATTGACCCAAACGTGCGCCACACATACGCATTCATACCGTACAAATCAGGGCCCATGCGCACATTCATACCATACAATTTTTTCACGCTCCCAGAGATAGCTTCTACATATAATGTACCGTCTCACAGAGCTAGCCTATTTTCCTCGCGTGGAACACGGTGCGGTTTTAGGTCTTCTCCATACTTCAGCTGAAATTCCGATGTAACCTGCAAAAAGAAAAAGAGGGGGGGCAGCGTTCGAAGCACATCAGCGCGCATAAACACGAAAATGTTTTTACCTACCACGTACTTGACTTATCTCTCTGGGATGCAGTCCCTTATGTCTCGGCATTGAAGCCCAGAGGAACTGGTAGTGCGGCAAAAGATAACCAATGGTAGTCTGTTCATTACATAGATCGCCCGAGGGCAGTAGTACAGACCGCGTGTAGGAGAGGGTCAAAGGCCAGGGGTATTCAGTATAAGGTGGGGGGGTGACGGATTCATGTTTTCATTCGAGGAAAAGAAAAGGTTTACGGTGGTATAGGGTCGTTCCTGTTCGCAGAGCATGGTATTTAAAAAAACAACCCTATCAATCTAAATGACTGTTATGATGCTAGTTCTATATATATTTTTCTTTTAAAACCTTGATTGAAAAAAATGTCAGCATTCAAATACGGGCCTCCAACCATACAGGCCGGCCACGGGGCAGACGGGAAACGCATGAGGTAAGGAGAGTTTACGCTGTAGTATAGGAGTACGTAACGAGCGAGCCATTTAATTGAAAAAACTAAACGTGACAAACGGTTGCAGGATCAGTGAAGGTTGATTTTATAATTGAAAGTATAACAGGATCAGTTACAATAAAATCATCCATACGCACACCATAGGCTAGTATCATGAGTAACATTACTTCGGAGCTTTAATAATACAATAATCAATAGTAAAAAAAACCTGACATCAATAGGGTTGTCCGCATGCTCAGTCAGTACCCTTCCCCGCCCGCCATGTGCACAAAGACCGCATACATCCCTCATAACATCAAGGCTAAGTAACTAGAATCGTCATAAGGAGTTGCAAGTCCCGCCCATACTGGCGCCATTTTGGTCGAGGCCAGGCGGGTCCGGAGTATAGTTCAAATGCCTCTAATAACTAGCAGCCGGACCAGAATCCCTTTCGGCAGTTCAAAAAGATTCCATTAACGCCAGCAGAAAGGACAGGCGGCATGAACCGCGACTTAAAGGCGAGGAAGGCAAAATCTTCCCTACCGGGTCACGCTGAGGTCCCACCGGAGCTGATCGAGTTGGCAGTCTACAGTGTCTTTTAGTAATTCGGACAAAAGCTGGTGTCAGCATGAGAGCACCACCATCTTGTGACAACGTTGTGGCCACTCCGGAGAGCGGGACAGCAGGCGTATCCCTCCACAGATGCACTGAATCAGTCTTTCCTACGGCACCAGATGTGGGTAAGGCGGCGGCCACCCGGGGCAGCGGCATATCCATGGGGGATAGTCGAGCAACAGTGGCGGTTGCCCCCACCGGAAGCCCGCGGGAGTCGAGGGCCAACGACTCTCGTAGAATCTTTAAAACTGAGAGGACGTCTTCAAGAGTGGGGCTCATGCCCGAGCAGGCAAGCATCCGAGTTCCATGGTAGCCCAGAGCCATCCTAGTGGACCAGGCCCAAATCCGGGGAGCCGGCCGCCATTTTGAGAGTCCCCTCAGCAGCCGCCCTTCACCACGGCCACCGGAGCGGGTCCCCCGGCCAGTCAACCGCGGGGGCATGTTGAGTGGAATGCTAATGGCAATCTCGGTGCAGGGGAGGAACCACCACCTGGAGGGGGAGGGGTGGCCGTCCGTGCCGCTTCTCCGCGGGCGCCCCACGCCATCTCCTGGCTCAGGTATATAAAATGGCTGGACCAGGCAACAAAAGGGGGGGGGAGCCATCAGCAAGGCATCCCCCGCACACACCTTGCTGGACATCACCTCTGGACGATCCGGGGACGTGCCTCGGCGCGTGGTGTAGCCTCCGGCCTATTCGCACAACGGTCCTCCACCCCAGGCCGCCACCGACGCTATCTCGCCGGCTGATGGCTTTTGTAGACTTTCTATAGCCCAAAGCCAACTAAAAAGTAGCCCAAAGTAGCCCAACATCGCTACTTTAAGGAAGGAGGGACGGGAACAGTGTCAAGCAGACGGCGAATTGATGTTGCAGCCGGCTGCCATGTAAATAGTTGTATAATAAAACGTTTTAACATATTACTTTGCTGGAGTGTTGTATATATTTATAATATTTGCATAGGGTTTGTCGTTATTTGGGCGGGGTGGGCGGCGGAGCCGAGCTGTCTTGCGGTTGAACTCGGCTCTTCTCACTAGTTTCATATTTCTCATGAGGGGTTGTTCCTAATGTTTCTATTTTAGCGGGGTCAAAAAGATCCCATTAGTGGCCTACTGATTTTGCTCGATTCCTTTTGTTTTTCCTAACGATTTTTATGTTATAGTTTGCTAGCACGATACAGCGGCTAATCCGTATTTTTATAGACATGTCCTTTTTATTAGGGGTGTCCTCCGGTGGAGCCGGATGATCTACCTCTAATAACGGTCTGGGCTGAACCAACTACTGAACAATGGGGAGAAGATAGGCATGACGGGTTACAATGGGGACAAAAGTCTGCACTACCTATCCTTCACTACTTTGCGGAGACTAGGCAGAATACTTCTATTCTACAGTATTCGCAAATAGGGCATACCCAAAGAGAGAACCAATTCCAAACAGTCAATGTTCGGACAAACAATCAATCAAATGAGGGATAAAATAGGCACAACGGATTACAATGGGGGCAAAAGCCTGCGTTACCTATCCTTCACTATCTGCAAAGACTAAACTGAGTATTGCGACTCTGTGCTTGTTTGCAAATAGAGAATGATCCAAAGAGAACCAATTCCAAAACAGTAAATGCTTGGATAACAATCAATCAAATGGAGAGGGAAGCAGGCACGACGGATTACAATGGGGGCAAAAGCCTGCGTTACCTACCCTTCACTATCTGCAAAGACTAAACAGAGTATTGCGACTCTGTGCTTGTTTGCAAATAGAGAATCTCTCAGAAACAATCAAATGAGTAATACTAGTATTTTCAAACAATCAAACAATCAATTCGCAATTCGTCGTGCTACACGACCTTACCCGGACCGCATGGACAGTTTCTCGTCTTCCGCTTCCAGCGCCTGATCGTCCTCTATTCTCCATAATTGCTGTGGCACTCCTGATGGTTCCCAGTCAGGACCGTAGATCACTCGAGAGAGGTCTGCTCGGAACCAGTGAAGTTCGGATGATCGGCTGCCAGACGAGGGTCTATCGGGCAGGTGCACTTCCCGATTGTTGCAGTCGTTCACTCCGTCGTTGGGACCTCTCCCACTGGATCCACGTGTCGCTGATGGGCCCCACGTTTGGGACGCCAATTGTAAAAAAAGGTAGGGCCGAATTCGACAAAGAACCCTTCAGTATTTGCCCGGCGTTAGCCGCCTCTCATACCATTCGAGATTACCAAACAAAGAGGCAGGCGCTGGAGACAGGAAGGCAGGAAACAGGAGTTTATTCCGACGGAGCAGAACACGTCAGATCAGACAACAGGGTATCTTCTCGAGGTGCTCTTAACCGCATCTCTGAGGTCTGGCCTCTTATACACAGGTTTATGGCTTTATTACATACATTGCATCCGTAATGTTTCTTTGAAGGACAGAAAAGACATCCTCGGAATCCCCGGTCCAGGCCCGTTCCCACACATATCTACAGTAGAGTTCCCACCTCGATCTCAGCATGTGGTGGTTATCGCGCAGCTGGACAATCCGCTGGGAACGGGGATATGTGTGATCAGTCGGATCTTCGGGGTACGAAAGCGTTGATTAATCCCCGCTCCTTTGATGGGGTGAGTTCCTACTGTAGGGGGCAATAAACTACATCTGTTGGGCTAGGTGATGGCCTGGGAACAGCTTGGACAATCGGGCAGGGAGGAAGAGGTTATCAAAAGGAGTGAGATGAAAGGAGTGTGGGGGTTTCAGCACGGGATGTGGCTCTGAGGCAGGGTCGCGCTGGAGGTGCATTTATGGCCCAGGCAGGAGAGATCGGGGGCTGGCAGGGCGCGGGGGAAGCTTGCGAGGCCGGGGAGTGGGGGGAGAGACGTGCAGGCTATTGGCAGTGGGCAGAGAGGCCAAGGCACACAAAATGGCTGCTACTTTCGTACATGAAGGGGCATAAAAGGGACAAGATGGCGTGGCCACTGTTTCACGATTTTCACTTTACTTTCAACAGTGGCTGTGGTGAACATAAATGAACGCCGCTTATATATACCTAATTTTAGTCATTTTCCACACAGATAAGGCTCAAAGTTTACACATATCCACGTACAAGTATCACTAGCCCCTGTAAGGAATCAGACTTCCCCTAGAAACATGCAAACTAAACACTGCCTCACTACAGGTTCGATATATTCTAGTCTCTGACGAGGAACAGGCATTGCACATACAAATAACATTCCAGACACACATTTTGCATACATGGTATAGCAGACACAAGACAGACTCACAACAGTGTCCCGTTTGCAGGCTCGATGCCTCTTGAGAGCCAGGGTGACCTTGGGAAGACGTTGCTTTTGAAAATGGAGCACCATGCCAGGCAGCGATAAAAGGAATCTGAGCTGGGAGGGGTCTGACGGTGATCACACCAGGGCCCATTTCATAACATGTTTGGGCAAGGCTATCCCCTGGCACCAAGAGTTGGGCCTTCCCACGTGTAGAGGGGTGTGGGGTGGCCGATATGAAGAACTGCGCCGGGTCGGCGCGAAGTGTGATTATTCTGCCATATTGAAAACTTAACTTGGGGCCGGCCGGGGATTTAGATGGTCCGCTCATGGTCCTAGGTACGAGTGGCAGTTTCGCATATGTTGGTGCGGGCCACGCTGCCATGGTACATAGTGAAGGGCAGAAGCGTGGTTCCCAGTGTGAATTTGAGCGGCAAAAAGAACATAGGGGGGCCGTGAGATGCGGACCCTTCCGTGACATATTTGGGTGCAGTCAGTGAGGGGGCCAAAGGTGTGCGCGAGCCCTCCCTGGCGTCATGGGAGTCGAGCTGCCCCTCCCCCCAGTGGCCGGCAAGCAGTCGGTGCGCAAAAGTTACTGGGGAGGCCGGGTCAATCTTAAGTGCGCACTGCGCAGACAAAACAAATTCTGTGTGTCTAATCTATTAGTCGTATTCGAAATAGATTAGACACACAGAATTTGTTTTGTCTGCGCAATGCGCACTTAATACTTAACCCTCCCCTCCGACTCCGAGGCCTAAACTGCGGCAGGCCACAGGCAGGCTTATACACGCCAGTCGCCATTCGCCAGACAATTGCGGCCCCCGGCCAAGACACACTACAATCAGATGCCACCCACCCCACACACACTCCCCCTTGCTGTACAGTGTACACACAGTCACAGTCTATGACTCACTGTGTAGAAAAAAAAAATTACATTGAGAATGAAGAACTTGTCTTCGCATAGGCCATGGTGTGATTGGCCATACAGTGCGGCACTGAGCAGCCACCACCACCCACGCGCTGCAGCACCATCTGCAGTCTGTGCGGTAACTCACAGCCAATCCTGGTGCAGCATTAGCAGCGCTACTGCACCAGGATTGGCTAAGAGCAGGGTTATTGCCTGCCCATGATGAGACACGGGGCCCGGGTCCCTGCCAGTCTCCGTGTCACAAATTTAGGGAGGACAGAAGTAGTACTGCATGTGCGCATGCGCGGGCAAGTACTCAAAATTACAAGCCCTAAAATTGACTTGCGCACTCTGCTACAGCTGCTCATTCTGCTGCGCTGTCACTCACTGCCGCAGGCCTGCCCCCACACCCTTCTGCGGCGCGATGTCCGGTTCAATCGGGCTTGTCCCGGCAGAGCTCGCTCCGAGATGCAAGTGCGCTCTCAGAAATAATAACTGTCTAGTTATTATAATTTTAAAAATCAAATGCGAGCGTGTCTGCAGCATGACGGTCGTCCATGGCTAGTGGGGCAATGCCCCTAATGGACGCACCACCACTAATTAAACCTGAATTGGCTAGGGCTCACTCTATCAGTGACGCTCCCCTTGTCATGAGGGGGAGAATCCTTGTAGGGCTTTGCTGAACTGATGATGTCACTGCCCTTAGGGCTGCAAGGTTTTCAGCACGACAAGCCTTGGCTTAGGCTGCCACGGTCTACGCATTAGCACTACCATTTTATGTTTCTGCTTCTCGCACTGCGAGAAAGCAGAAGTGCCTGTAGTGCCTGGTTGGGGGCGGGCGGATGGGTGGTCCTTCTCGAGGGCAGGGGGAGTGGCTTGCCAGTCACCAATCCAGTCATGCGCACTCTCCCTTTTTTCTTTATGTAGGCTGCTGCATGCGGGTAGGTTGTTCGGGCTCGCTCGCTACGCTCGTCCGCTGCAGTACAGAAAAATTCTTTTTTAAGCCCCCGCCACTTTCAAGTCTTACCAGCCGCCACTGGAGCGCATAGAAGAAGTGAAAGGACTATGGCAGTAAGGGAGGAATAAATGAAAAAAGGAAGGAAACAATCAATAATTGAAGGGAGCAGGAAAGGAACAAAGGAAAGAAGAAGGGAAAAGAGATAAGGAAAAAGCAAAGAAAATGAAAAAATGAAAGGAAGAAGACTAGATAAGGAACAACGAAGTGAGGAAGAACGATGAAAGGACGAATGGAAAAGAAAGGAAGCAAGAAAAGAAAAGAAGAGGGGAAGATGAAGCATGATGGAAAGAAAAGGTAATGAAGGAATAGAGAAAGAAGGAATACGGATGGACAATAACAAAAGGAAGGAAGAAAGGGAAAAAAAGAAGGAGGGAGTATAGAAGTGCTTGGAGGAAGGGGAAACAAAAAGGGGAAAAAACAAAGAACTCATGTGAAGGAGTAAGTTAGTGAGAGGGGAAGGCAAAAAGAAAAAAGAAGGAAGAAAGGAAGAAAAAAGAAATGAAGTAGGAAAGTAGAGTGGAAAAAGAAAGGAAGGTACAGAAATATGGAAGGAAGGGAGCATGAAAGGGAAGAATAAAGGATAGAATTAGGTTAGAAAAAAATATTGAGAAGCAGAAAAGGAGAGACAGGGAGAAGCAGAAAAAAAGGAAAGATTGAAGACAGCCAGTAGAATAAAAACGGGAGTGACGAGAAGAAGGAAAGAGTGGAACGAAAGAAACAGTGAGGCAAAATAAATTACCCTGCATTACGAATTATATTGGCCATGCCAACATTGTTTCCCTAAAATAATCTAACCTGCAATGGTATATCTTCCACATACTTGTTATTTTCTGGGTCAGTCCAGGCATAGGAACGACTATCTCGAGCACATGATGCCCATCTATGGCTTCTAATAGGCATCCTTATTCAATGTAGGGATTTATTACATTCAGTTATGACCAGTAGCATCTGATGTGTATTTGTGGCATCTTCTTGCTGTAAATAGGCAGGTAAGGCTGATCCTGACCATGTGTGAACACAGAACATGATATTTGGGGAACACACTTGTGTGTTTTATGAACATAAAAAGCTGCTATTTGAGTTGTATAACATTATTTAAAGAAATGTACAAATATTTTGTGTGGGATACAGTTTTTTAAATTTAAAATTAAAGGCTTGTATTGTGGAACAAAATATGTATATTTTTAGGATGTGTGAAGCTGATAATATTTTTAAAGCTGATATTTGAATGATGAATCATACCAAGAGGAGGGCATGTATTTCTGGTACTATTTCCTTGGTGCTTGTTGCTATGGCTTATAATTAATAATTTATGTGGTAGCGTTTATTCCCCTATGCTGTTAAAGCTTTATGATATTATCATTTCCCCCTGCTAGAATGTTCTGAGTCGTAGAATGTGATTGAAGGACAGATGCAGAGGACAAGAGACAAACTGAAAGCAGGTTGAAGGTAAAATTGAAGACAGGTTGTATTTATATCCTGAAACTATACTGTCAGATTGCACCTCTAAATCCTATTGCCTTTCAGTATATTTTGTAAGGAAATTGTACTGAAAACGCTTCATCTTTCCAGCCTTTTGTCTAAAAAGTATTCTTGCTGAATACCCTCCCAACACCCTTGAGGAGGATCGGCTTTTCTGGCACATAAGCGAACTGAAATGCCTCATGGTTGCCCTTTCAGAATAGTGGATCAATTCTATGACATTTCTAACTAATGTATTCGAAAATTGGGTTGTAAAATGCACCATTAGCTCACCTTAAACCCTATGAGGCAGGGTAGGGCTGGCTTGTTCAGTTCTCCGCACACCTCATCCTCGACATACCCCGCCACACCCACATCACTGCCCACCTGAAGGACCTGCACTGGCTCCCAGTCAAGGAGAGGATCACCTTCAAGCTCCTCACCCATGCCCACAAAGCACTACACAACACCGGACCAGCATACCTCAACAAGAGTCTCACCTTCTACACATCGAATCGCCAGCTGCGCTCCGCCAACCTCGCCCTTGCCGTCGTCCCATGCATACACAGGACTCCACCGGCGACAGATCCTTTTCCTACCTCATGGCCAAGAGTGTGAAACACCCTCCCCACACAGCTGCAACAGACCCAGGACCTGCTGACCTTCAGGAGACTTCTCAAGACCTGGCTGTTCGAGCAGTAGCTGCATACCCACCCTCGCTCAGCGCCTTGAGACCCTCACGGGTGATTAGTGCGCTCTACAAATAATCTGATTGATTGATTGAAAGGGAGGGGTATTTTATTTTTCTAGCTACTCCCCTCATTGCTCCTTTCAAAATTCACTAGAGGCCTAGGACTGTTGCTCCTGATGGTGCAGACACTTACCCCTCTCCTGCAGCTTTCTGTTAGCCTACTTCCTGTGCTTTCTGCAGTCTAACAACTGGGATGCTGGAACTAATGTGTCACAGTGCAAGGCCTGACTTCTGTTTTCTGGTCACCCTTTTCCCTGCCATAGTGAGAAAAAAGCTGATAGGTAGTAGTGTTCAATATGTATTTATTTATTTATTTATTTATTTATTTAATGCGATTTTATATAGCGCAAACTTTATCCGAAGGTGTCAGAGCGCTTTACATAAGAACCAGTTGCAAAACATAAGGACTTAGGATTACATGCGTTACATAAAAGATAGAAACAGAAAAAAATGCAAATATACAAGATGTAAAGTCACACAAGGAAGAGATACAAACAGAAAGAAAAATTGCAAATGTACAAGTAGTAATGTCACTCAAGGAAGAGATACAAATGGATATACTCTAAGAGTCACATAGGAATGGTAGAGAGTACAAAGGTCTACTGCATATACCAGTGATTAGAGTTATCTCTATATTCATATATATAGATACACATAGTAGATTTTCTCAGGTCAAGACCCAAAAAAAAACACAAAGACAAAACCAGGAGAGCAGAGTTCCAATAAGTGGGGTCGGAGGGGGAACACAGTCACAGCACCAAGGGAGGGTGGGAGGGATACAAGGGTATGGAGAAAAGGCAAAACAGAAAAGGGAAGAAACATTTGAGAATTGTCAAGGGGGAAATGAGGGAAAAGGGTAAAGGACGAGGGAATGGACAAGATGGCGGGTCAGGGTCAAATAACCGCACATCAATAAGGACAACGTGTCTACAACTAACAATAATGAGTGTGAATAATTCTGTTGCTATAGTTACAGCGGGGTGCTAGAGTAGCTTAAAACATCTACTACCTAGAGGTGCTGTCAGCACGTTATAAGATAACTTGCATATCAATACACAAGAAAAAAAGCTGTTGCAGCACACCCATTACTATGTATAACAATCCAAAAACAGTGTTGGACAAATACTAAACACAATCTAGATTCCAATATATTCCTAAACACATGAGGATAATCCAATCAGACAAATGATATACAGAGCATTAAGTCGCTCAAAAACGTAATCAGTTGATAATTCCTTTTCTTTTTTGGTAATTTCTTAAAGATTCCCAGCACACAATTTAGCCTACACTTGTTTTGTCTGTACTCAGACTTTTTCAAGGCAAAATGGGAATAATGAAGCAGTAAAGTCCAATGAGGAACTGTCCAAGTAGTACGTCCGGTTGCATGTTCTGAAGCCCAAAATGTTGATATGATGTACCAGATGGTCCAAAAGGAACAGCTGTAGTATGAAACACGAAGCAATAATGAGTCCCGAATTTCCAAATTATAAGCTGTGCACTGCTGAAGTGTCGGCCCATGAATATTGGGGTGTATACTATAAAACAACGTAATTCTATATGTATAAACCATATGTAGCATTATTTGCATTGCACAGCATCTACTACCTAGAAGTGCTGTCAGCACGGTATAAGATAACATGCATATCAATACACAAGAAAAAAAGCTGTTGCAGCACACCCATTACTATGTATAACAATCCATAAATTGTGTTGGACAAATACTAAACACAGTCTAGATTCCAATATATTCCTGAGCACATGAGGATAATCCAATCAGACAAAGGATATACAGAGCATTAAAGTAGTCCAAAAACGTCATCAGTTGATAATTCCTTTTCTTTTTATTAATTTCTTAAAGATTCCCAGCACACGATTTAGCCTACACATTTCGTCTGTACTCAAACTTTTTCAAGGCGAAATGGGAATAATGAAGCAGTAAAGTCCAATGAGGAACTGTCAAGAAGTACGTCCATTTGCGTGTTCCGAAGCCTAAAATGTTCATATGATGTACCAGATGGTCCAAAAGGAACAGCTGTAGTATGAAACACGAAGCAATAATGAGTCCCGAATTTCCAAATTATAAACTGCGCACTGCTGAAGTGTCGGCCCATGAGTATTGTGTTGTATACTATAAAACAGCATAATTCTATATGTATAAACTGTATGTAGCATTAATTGCAATGCACAGCATCTACTACCTAAAGGTGCTGTCAGCACGGTATAAGATAACATGCATATCAATACACAAGAAAAAAAGCTGTTGCAGCACACCCATTACTATGTATAACAATCCAAAAATTGTGTTGGACAAATACTAAACACAGTCTAGATTCCAATATATTCCTGAGCACATGAGGATAATCCAATCAGACAAAGGATATACAGAGCATTAAAGTAGTCCAAAAACGTCATCAGTTGATAATTCCTTTTCTTTTTATTAATGTCTTAAAGATTCCCAGCACACGATTTAGCCTACACATTTCGTCTGTACTTTTTCAAAGCAAAATGGGAATAATGAAGCAGTTAAGTCCAATGAGGAACTGTCCAAGAAGTACGTCCATTTACGTGTTCCGAAGCCTAAAATGTTCATATGATGTACCAGATGGTCCAAAAGGAACAGCTGTAGTACGAAACACGAAGCAATAATGAGTCCCGAATTTCCAAATTATAAACTGCGCACTGCTGATGTGTCGGCCCATGAGTATTGTGGTGTATACTATAAAACAGCATAATTCTATATGTATAAACTGTATGTAGCATTAATTGCAATGCACAGCATCTACTACCTAAAGGTGCTTTCAGCACGGTATAAGATAACATGCATATCAATACACAAGAAAAAAAGCTGTTGCAGCACACCCATTACTATGTATAACAATCCAAAAACAGTGCTGGACAAATACTAAACAGAGTCTAGATTCCAATATATTCCTAAGCACATGAGAATAATCCAATCAGACAAAGGATATACAGAGCATTAAAGTAGTCCAAAAACATCATCAGTTGATAATTCCTTTTCTTTTTATTAATTTCTTAAAGATTCCCAGCACACGATTTAGCCTACACATTTCGTCTGTACTCAGACTTTTTCAAGGCAAAATGGTAATAATGAAGCAGTAAAGTCCAATGAAGAACTGTCCAAGTAGTACTTCCGGTTGCGTGTTCCGAAGCCCAAAATGTTCATTTGATGTACCAGATGGTCCAAAAGGAACAGCTGTAGTACGAAACACGAAGCAATAATGAGTCCTGAATTTCCAAATTTTAAGCTGTGCACTGCTGAAGTGTCTTCTCATGAGTATTGTGGTGTATTCTACAAAACAGAGTAATTCTATATGTATAAACCATATGTAGCATTAATTGCAATGCACAGCATCCTCATGGTAAACAGCAAAAGCGGGACAAAACCCTGTTAAGTTTGTGACCCAATACACAATCTCCACAGCAATGGCAAGTCTGTCCGCTTGCAGTGTATGTTTCCCTTCCCGCTTGCTTAGCTGATGACCGACTTGCATTCAGTGAATTACTTTGTGCTCCAAGATGTGGATTTCACACCCAATAAGCAAGACTGTGCTTTGAAGGGTGAAACTCGCACCCAATAAGAGACTGTGGGTCAGATTTAAGGTTTGGCGGAAAGGGTATTCTGTTACAATATCGACAGAATTTCCACTCGTCTCATTTACAGTTGAGCATCTTCAGTATGTTGACTGCGGAGACTAGTCTGTCTCTGTCGCCAACATACACCTTCGATGGCATGACAGAGTCAGGGCCATCGGAGGTTTTACCATTTGTCTGCCACCCTATTTGGAGTGGGTGGACAAATGGCCAGTTTTCACTGTCTGTGAAAACTATAAAATGACCCCCATGCCGTGGTAGAAAATGGCATTTGCGAGGAGGTCATTGTTTTTACTAAATTCCGCCCTAGGATATTTTTTTCAAAAATAAAAAAATATTGAAATTTTGCTGCGCGGCTCGATCATGTTGTGGATGTCATCTGTCGTCCTTTCAATGCATTGACAGGATCGTCATGGCAATGGTTTCTGCGAATACAATAGATGTCCACTGGGTCGGCAGACATCTCAAAATATGAAGAGAGGGTAGTCCCTCAGGGTGATGGAATACTTGAATGAATGAATGAATGGCTTTGTTTCGATATAAAAATATCATAAAAGCAGAAATACAACAATTTTAAGATCACGTAAAAACAATTACATTCTATTTACACAGATAAAATCGTATAAAAACAGATAATACAAGCATTAAATAGTCACAGAAAGCCTATTCAAATGGATTAACCATGCCCATTTTAGAAACGTAGACACACAACATGCAAGCAGGGTGCGAGTGTCAGATTTTAGAATACGCAGCGCCTCTCTATACTTCCGGGTACCCAACTGTCTGCATAGGGGTTTAAGCCATCTCCGCCTTGGCCGTGCATATGCAGGACATTCAAAGAAAATGTGAGCGACCGTCTCTACACGTAATGGGCAGGTTGCGCAAGAGGAGGAGCGCAGGTGAGAAAGTTTCCAACGGGAGATAAAATCACCTACAGGTAGTGTCCCAACTCTAAATTTAAAATACAAAGCTCTATCAGTGGGGTTGGAGATAATGTCAAGATAGGGTTCATAGGCCACCACTTCCTTCATTTTCACAAATTCCTCTGTGGATTTACAATGTTTCACATCAATGGAGTTGTTACAAAGGATCCAGCTCCAGTAAAGCTTCTTCAGAACAGCTTTGGGGGGAGCGGTCCTTGCTTCCCAAGCGTCCCCAAGGCCCAAGGCTCCTAGCAGCCGTTTCACGTCCCTCAACCACTTGATCTTGGATGAGCCCTCCAATGACATGACCTCTGCTAGGGCCTCAGCGTATGAGGCCAACTCGGGCACTCGCCACAATCGTGCCCAGAGCAGCAAAGGGCGAATTTGGGCTTAATCCTTGATCGATCTGCAACCCAAGTCCATTAGAACGGGTACTGTAGGGGTGCTCTGCGGGAGAGCCATCAGATCTTTCAGAAATTTACTCTCTGATCTGGTTAACACTTCGAGATTACATGTACCCCAGAGTTCCACCCCATACAAAGCAGCACAAATCCCTCTAGCTCGATAAATCTCCAGGACTGGGGCAATAGGCTTAGTTGTGGAGGAGCGTTGCTCCTTAAGTAAAGCACCGACCACCCTTTTATGGGTTAGAAGCATCTTTTGAATGTGCGAGTTCCAACGCATTGAGTCTGAGAGACGGATGCCTAAATAATCAAATTCAGACACCCTCTCCAGAGTCACGGAATTCAGCACCGGGGGGTGGCCCATTTTTTGGAGGGGGTTTAGGACCAGGAACTTTGCTTTATTAGTGTTTATTATCAGGCCCCTTTGCGAGCAGAACTCCTGATAACTATTAAGAAGACTCTGCAGGCTCACGGGAGTCTTTGAGATGAGGAGGGTGTCGTCGGCAAAAAGCAATACTTTACTCCATCCCTCTGAAGGAGTAAATACCCATCCACCAAACTCTAAATCAGGCCCGTGTTGCAAGGCTTGAGATTTGCATCCAATGAGAGATACCGTAAACCAAGGTGGTACACTCACAGCCAGAGAGTGAGACTGCTCTTCGAGGTGTAAGACTCACACTCAGCCACTGACATTGTGCTTCAAAAAAGAGACACTCAAATTGCAATAAGTGAGACTGTGCACCGAGGTATAATTCTCACACCATTGACAGACAGTCCACCACTGCATAGCATCAGAGCAAATGAAAAAGGCTTTGCATCAATATGAGTGAATCATATGCAATGAGTAAGACGGCACTTCAGCCTTCACTCTGGACAAGCGAAAAGTGCTGTGCTACCAGATTCATCGCAACTGGTACCCGAAATATGAGTTAATTAACATTATCAACACCATGTTCCTCTTTCTGAGATGAAAATGTAACTTGTTTTATCTTTCTGAATACTCAGGAGCTGGGATTGGATCTGAATGGGTTACTATGTTCCTGGTGTGAAAGCGCTTAGGGCCATATGTATCAAGCTAATTAGCATTCGCAAAGGCCGAAATTCTGCGAATTTCGGCCTTTGCGAATGCTAATTTGACAAATGGTATGTATCAAACATGTTTGATGCAAAATAAGGAATAGCAAAATTTGCAATTCCTTATTTTGCGATTGCACTTAAGGAATCACAAATTTTGCGATTCCTTAAATGCAATGTATCAAACAAAAAATATTCAAAAAATGCCATTAAGGATTCGCAAATTACCACCAACTTCTAGTTGGTGGTAATTTGCGAATTCTTTTCAAAAAGCTTTTTTCCAAAAAACAAAAGGTGCCATATGACGCCCATACATGCCCTTAGGGCATGTATGTGCGCAATATGCCCCCAAATGTCTTTTTCAGGGGTGCAGCAGGGTGTTCTTGAGACACCCCTGCACCCTTGAAAAAATTCCTAATTTGCGATTAGCAAATTGCTAATCGCAAATTGCCCCTTCATTCCTATGGGCCTCCTGGCCCATAGAAATGAATGGGTAATTTGCGATTAGCAATTTGCTAATCGCAAATTAGGAATGGTAAGGAATCGCTATTAAATAGCGATTTTGTACATACATACCGTTTTGCGAATTCCAAATAGCGATTCCTTAAAATTCGCTATTTGGAATTCGCAAAACGGAAGTATGATACATATGGCCCTTAGTCAATATACTTGAAATATTGTGTGGTAACTTGCAACATTCAAGACCATTTTTTCCTCTTTGGGTCTGGCCTATGAAGCAGCATTAGCTGTCCTGCCCAGTGGTCGAAGTGCGCGCAAGATCGGCAGGATATTGGTGCCTCTACTTTTTTAATTTAATAGAATCCGTTCCCCTACTTTTTTATTTTAAAAATGCGTCCCTGGACGGCAGTAATAGCCCCTATGGATAAGGCTCAACTGTTTGTGGCTCTCTGGGGACAGGCGGGGAGGGCAGGGAAGGAAAAGGACTCTGCCTTTTCCTTCTAGCCCAAGGAAGACAAGGGCAGTGTTCACTTCTCCAGCTCTGCCGCTGGCAGCTCCCACACTCTACTTTCTTCCACTATTTCTTATTCCCTCTATTTCTGTCTCTGTCTCACTCCTCCTCACTTGCTGAAGGAAAACTATGACTTAAGAAAGGGCTCTTACCCTCTCTTTCCTCTCATTTCTTTCATTAGTTCACCTATAAAAAGGATAAAAAAATTATGAAACACTTTTGATGTAAATGTCTGTTTCCGACATTTTTCGATTCCAAGTGCAGCCTCTGGACGGAGAGAAAAAAAAGGTTTGAAATATGACAAATAAATAAATAAAGCAAGACAGAGTGGTCACAAAGTGGCCAGATTGTTTTTATTCACACCAAAATACATTAGCGCCACTTTACAGAGTTTGTCAGTGAAGCCCTACTATTGTTTTCTCGAAGTGCACCACTCATGGAGGTTCTGCACCAGGAGTTTAGTTTCGTTTATAAAAAGGTGTACAGAGCTCTGTTTTCAGGTATATGGACTTTTTAAATCATACTGCTTACGTTTTGTAAGGATATAACTAATGTACATTGAAACAGCTCCTTTCCGGCCCTGTACTCATGTCTTTAACTTTCAGGTAAAAACAGTCATTGATTTCTGAATAATGAGTGTAAAAGCGTTAAGGTAACCATGTTGTTCCTGCTTAATCTTGCATTCCCTATTAGTGTTTGCTTTTTCCAGGAAGTTGTTAGTTTTTTTTACAGGCAGCATATTACTCTGGTCTAATGAATAGTTTGAATTGAGTCACATCCAGGTTTTTATAGGGAGCACAATTGGGTGGCAGCTGAAGGCAGTGCGAGTTTCTCTCAGTGGGGCAGTATGATGTTCAGTGGGGAAGAGAATGTGGCACTAGGGATGGAGCTGCTGAATTTGGAACTGGGGAAATCAGGTTCAGCCTTCATGACCAGACCACTCTCCCAAGGAAGCACATTCCCATGCTAGACATTCTAAGCATATTCCATGCTTAGAAGGCCCCACCAGACCTTAGACACCCTGGTAGCTGAGCACCAGCAGGTGAACCCTACCGGTGGCAAGTGTGGGTTAACCTTGAAGGCCTGTCCACCACAATCCATGCTGAAGTTCACCTCCAGTCTTCTGGGCAGACCTACGAAGCAGCACACCCTAGAGCAACAGTACCTCTGTCACTGAGGTCGCAGGACCCTTGATGCCAATCCACCTCACCCATTGGTACCTCCATTGGCCTTTTTTAGCAGTAGTAGTGCAACTCACCAGGGATTGACAATGCAGGATTTGCACTCACACCAAACTAAGTGAGCAAACTTCACGGTTTCCCTGCTTCATTTACAAACACTTTTAACATGTGCTCTCTGCTTTTGGGGGTCACTAGAATTCTGCAGCAATGGAGGACAAAATTATGTGGCAGTGTTGACTAAATTATGCTGCATAAAAAGGCTGCAGATTAATGTGGTACATTTTCTGTTACTTTATTATTTTTACATTTTTACACATACTAACAGTCGCTGCAAAAATGTTGCCTCATTAGTACCAGTGTAACATGCAAATGCAACATTGAGAAAGGTGACCAGTCAACCTTTGCAAATGGCCCTCCACTTTTCTGCAACACAAGTCACATTTTTAGTAACTTTTGATCCATTTGAGTTACAACAATTTTCATCAGAATATGCAGCAAATAATGTATTATGTGGCAAATATGGCAGAGACATAATTATGTGGAATACACTTGCAAACTAGAATATTTTGCCATTCGTGTTTGAGCTGCTCTTGTGGAAAAAGGGAGGGAAAAGTGATGATGTCAGAGACTGCATGGCTCAAAGACAAATGGTCTGTAATTCCACTTTTAGGTGTATTTGGGACATTCTGTGATTGGACACATATCCCACTTTGTGAATGTATTTTATTGCCAATAACTCAAATTAAACCTTAAATAAACATGTGTATCCTTTGGTTGAATTAAATAATGTAATAAACTGTAACTGGTCAGTAAACTGCCCAACAAATACTGAAAATTAAGTTGTTATGCTTTTGCTGGCCACATCTCTGACTCTGCCCACTGACCCAATCCTCAGGTTATTCACACCCACTGATACCCCACCCTCAGTTCCCCTACTTTTTATTCCCCACTTCAAACACTGGTCCTGCCACAATATGGTAGCATTCTTACATTAGGCACTTACACAGGATTACTTCATGTAGCCTGCCTTCCAGGTCATGGGTGGAACAGTAGCACAAGAGAGCAAGGCAGATCCTGCTTCTGTGCCAAGAAACTATATGTATTGCTGTGGTTCCGTGCTTCCACTACAGTGTGTCACCCTGCCTTCCGTTCTTCACGTTGTTATTTGTTCCTCTTCCTCTGTTCCCTCATGTCATCCTTTGCTGTTAGAGGACTAGGTTTTTGTCCTTGTTGTGTTTGATCCTCCTTCCACTGCCTCTCCTGGTACCTGGTGTTCTTCTTTGGTGACCTAAACACCACCAGAAGGAGGCCTGGCGGGTCAAAGATACCAAGTGTAATATGTGAGCTGTGACCTCCTTATGTAATTTTCATATCACTGATACCCTGCTCTCACTGTACTGTAGAGGTGGCTGTGGTCTCACATGTATAGATATCTGCCTTCCTGTTTCCCCCACACTGAATTCCCATGTACTTGGCACCAAGCCATGGACAGAAGACCATACTAGGCCTCATGAGAGGTTTTCTCTTCCCTAAGCCCCATTCTCTCCTGCCTGTCTCTGAGATCTGCATTTATTTGCAACACCTGCATCTTCTCTTTTCTCTTCTCCACACTTCTTCCTATACTGAGGAAGGTTTATTCCATTTTCTCCAAGAATTATTTATTTATTTTCCTTTTCCCTAATACACCTGCCTTTTTCTCTTGTATCTCTACTTGTATGTATTTCCTAGCACTGCTACCCTAGTAGCCCTGCTGTTGTCTATACCCTAGTAACTCTATCCTACCTAAACCTACAGACAACATATACTCTAATATCTCTACCGATACCCCAGTAACTCTCCCTTTATTTCTCTACCTTCACTCCTATCTGTAGCCTAGTACCATGACTTCGACCTCTCCTCTAGTAGGTCTACCCCAGCAATACCTGTATCTTCACCTCTGCAAATGCTCCATCACAACGATCCTTCCTACACTACATTATCTCTTTTCCTAACTATGTCCTTATACTTCCACCCCTGCCATACCCTTGTACTTCTACTCCCACCTATACTCTTCTACCTCTTTCCACTTCTCAACTACCCCTAACCCTTTTCTCCTTAATTGTTTTCCGGTGGCTGCTGGTGACATTTGGAAGTGGTGAGGTGTAAAATTAAGTATGACTTTTATGTTGCGAGCGAGCTCGATGGACAAATATGGCGTTCGGGGGAGTCTTTCACCCTAGACAAATTTGAAAAAAGATTGGCAAATGGTGCATTTTGCAGCACATTTTAATAAATAATTCAGTGAGAAAGCAAGGTTTGAAAAGCAATTATGAACATGTTGTCTTTCAATGTTTAAACACATTTCAAACTGCCCCATATCTTACTGCATTAATGTGTTCCACAAGTACAGTAGTGTACAAATTGTACACAACAACAACTTCTGGCCCTTTGAAGGGTGTGTGTGGCCAGTGTCTTGCCCTTCATGCAGCATCGACTTTGAAATGAAATGCTCTAACCAGGCTTCGGGAGGCACCCACAGCTGCTGGCAGCAATCAAAACAGAAATATGTGCAGACAGGGCTTTAAGTGGGATAAAAAAGTGGGGGATCTCGAAAAAGGTGAGCTTAAACATGTACTAAATTTCTGTGTTTCACATAGTGTACCACCTGACTGGTATTTTGGTTTCACTCTGAGATTTCTGTTATTGCATCCAGATATATAGCACAACAACTGACATACACTTAAAACCTGCCAGAACTATTGGCTTTGTCAGCGCTTATTAGCTGTTTGAGATAAACGTGTAACAACAATGATTTTGTTGTAAATAATGAATATAGAAAATGTTTCAATTCTATAATTGTGAGACTGTGAATTAAATATTTTTGAGCCTTCTGAAAGGAGGATTGGTCTTCAGTTATGTGCACTTTATGTTAGACATGTATGTATGTTTCCCCTTTTTTCCACATGTTGTCCATCTGCATATCTTAAACTTCATCTCTTTCCTATTCAGAACTCTTTTCACTCCTTCTTGAATGCACTTCCTTGCATATCCGTCACTTCACCATCCACAAGCATACTCTGCACTCACTCACATGTCAGCACTTTATTTTCTTTTACTTTCACCTTGTAAATATTTTGACAACTGCGTATCCGCTTCACACATATTTACACAATATTTCAATTGCAAGTGGAATACATGACCATTGGTCTGTGTGCTCCCCAGAGACCACACCACTGACAGGCATTGTGAGAAACTCACACTGCCTTCATCCTCATCACCTCAACCTGTCCTATACACTGTGGGCCTGATTCACAAAAGTAATCTGAGACAAAACCCTAACTTTACGACTTTCGGTATTCAAAAAAGGCATTTAGTAGTAGGAAAGTTAGGATTCCTAACTTTACTACTGCTAAACTGAGAAGAATCCGAACTTTACGACTTTTGGTATTCACCAAAGGCATTTAGTAGTAGGAAAGTTAAGATTCCTAACTTTACTACTACTAAACTGAGAAAAATCATAACTTTAAGTCTTTCGGTATTCGGTGTGTGAATTCGGTGTGTGACTGAGTTCAAAGTATGCACTGTACAAAAGCAATAAGATGTACAAAAATCTCAGAAACAGAACAAGATGGAAATAGCTAACACTCTTAGGGAATGCAAGATTAAGTAAAACAGGTGAAATAGAAACAGGTACTAAATCACTGACATGAATTACCCTAACATTTTTTACATTTATTGTTCGAAAATCATCTACAAACATCTAGCATACTACAGCATCTCACTGACTTCAAAGTCAAAACATATCCAGAGTGTGAATAAAACATTCTAGAACCAATGAGCTGATCAATCCTAATAAATCAGGACCTTTCTAAGCACCACAATGCGTGCAATGTTCTAGGCATGCATACTCATAGCATTTAATAGTTTTTGAACTGTTTCTGGTATTCCTCATAGTAGGACAGTCTATGCACATATTTCTCTCTTTCTTCTTGTCTCTAATCAATTTCACTAGGGAGAAAAAGCTCTACTCTGCTTTTGGATCAACATCATTGGAAAACAAATACTGTAGATCCACTTCTAAAGGGCCAGGTACCTAAAGCCGACGCCTGGGGTGTCACACGGGGGGAGACCAGAGTGACCAGGCGTTTCAGCACCATATACCAAATACAAGTTTAGCATTAACACTTATGATTGCACAGGACAACACAACAAATTTCACTTACTGCGCTAACATCCAATCCTACTCTATGACAAATGGGAAAGGGTGGGATCTATGCATATAAATGGCAACTGGCTTCATGCAGGGATGAAGCCTGCAACACCTAAAACCTTGACGCCAGTAGCGCCACTGGCCTACAGTGAATATCACAACAATCAAAGAGGGAGAAGAATGGACCACTTGTCCTGTATAACCAGTGTCTTTGTTTGTATGGAAACCATCATAAAAACCCTCATACAAGTACACAGGCCATTGGCGGTATATCTTGATTCTCCGCCTAAGTGTACTGTTTCAGCATCATCATCAGTGCTTAGAGCTCCTCTCAGACAAGATATTCTCCAAAAAGATTACAATTGACCCCACAAAGAGACTTCAAATAACTGTCGAACTAAGGGTTGAAGAGGCTGAAACCAACCAATGGATCTCAAAACATGAGGCAGACTTTCTAGGACAAAATCACCCAGAACACCCTATTTTTGCTCGCTAACCAAGACTCATAAGAACAAGACACCACCACCTGGACGCCCGATAGTTTGGGCATTGGATTTGTCCTTGAGCCCCTATCAAAATTTGCGGATCAATTCCTAAGACCAATAGTGCAAAAAACACCCACTTACCTGAAGGACACAAGAGATCTCCTGAACTTACTGAAAGGCCAATATTATGATGAAAGAACAATGCTGTTGGTAGGACTCGAGGTAGAGAGTCTCAGCACAAGCCTACCCCAACAGAAAACCTTAGACACTTTGGAGGACATTCTCTTCTTCGAGGACTGGCACCACAGAACCCCCAGACACTTCGTGCTGGAATGCTGCAGGATGGCTCTCACTGAGAACTATTTTGAATATGAGGGAACTCTGTTCGAATAATGCCATGGCACTTCGATGGGCAGCACATTCGCCCCGAGTGTGGCCGGGCTGTATGTGAGCAGCTTTGAACAACAACACATACAAAACCCAAACAACCCCTTCCTGACACAAATGAAATTTTGGTGTTGATTACCAGACGACGTCATTATGATCTGGGAAGACTCTAAAGAAGCACTACAGGACTTCCTGAAATGGATAAACACCGGGTGTTGTGTAGGAATCTAGGACCCTAGTGTAATTTTCCCGATTCATGCCCATATATAGGTATAAATTACCCGATCCTTATGTAGGCATAGAAATCATTACCATATTTAGACTGAGCCTATGCAGCCCAAATACGGCATGGCTACATCCACTAAGTTCCGAGAATCAACAACGATTTCTTAGAAAAACCCGCCTTCAGCAGCTAGGGACTTCCTCTTGCCTGAATACTAATTTATCTAGGAAATCATGGTGTTTTCAAAGAACTGAGTCTTTGATGACATTATTATGTCCAATTATACGTCAAACGCGGCACCTTCAAGGTATAAATATGCCTACATTTGCCCAGACAAACACACAGTGGTTTGGAGCAGTTCGACTATCTACTTGCCCGATGCACCCTGCTGCAGCAAGTGCCGAAGGAAGCCGACCCTCCAGCTGACACACTGAGAGACGCTGGCTTCTCTCCTTCCGAGAAATCCTGCTCCAGTGTTTCCAGGCTACCCTTACGGGCTGTTGGGAAATCGAGTCCTGAGAGAGAGATACAAGACCTCCTTCATTCTAAAACCAAGGTACGGAGCTGATTAGACCCTTGGAGAATTCTTGGAATAGATTCTAGGCAAAGAATACTAAACTTAAACTACACCTCACTTACTTCTTCCCTTGTACTAGACTTAGGTTAGGTACACCGGGGTAGGCGTATTTTAGAAGCACCAGTTGAGTACTTTTAGTCATTATTTATCACTGTATGTATTTTATGTATTTTAGGTATTTTATGGCTTAGAAACCATATCATGCTTTTACAGTACTATTTTATAATACTCTTCGTATTACATGCAGTGTACTTTATAACCAGTATTACGATTGTAGCAGTACATTTCTTATGCTTGAGAAAGAAGACTGTTCAATAAATACTTATTATTGAAAACGCCCGTCTCTCTATTTCTCAGCACCTCTGGTGAAATGAAGCATGCACGAGTGACTGAGTAAAATAGCTATCTATTGTTTCCGTGACTCTAGAGATTGATTTCTTATTCATGGGAAACAAACTTGTCATGTTTATGCGGTTGTCAGAAACTAATTCCTTCTTGTGAATTCGAGAAAGTTTCTAGTGACCTCTGAGCTAGCTGGCACTCACAATTAAGTTTAATATATTCGGTAGAGACCTAGTCGACCTCAGTCCTACATCTAAACTACAGGATATATTATTCCAATGCGCAGAGCCTATTGGGAATATAGGCACTACACTACATGGCGCCCAACGTTTGGTAAGGCGATAATTTAACGCTAGATACTAGAGCAACTCAGTCGTACTTTTCACACAGACCCCTTTTTCCCGTAAAAACTCCAAAAGACGTCTGGAGTAGGTTAAAGGATAATATCCACCAAAACTGAGTAGGAGGAAAAATCCTATGTATTAGTTTTTGGTTTGTTCAACGTTGAAGGATACAGTGTTCCAAAATATTGTGCACCTAATCTTTGTTTTCTTGAAACTTGTTCTGCAAACTCTTCAGTCAACAAAATAATGAATAGTGACGAAGAATTAGCTGCAGCTGCAGCTCAAGCAGTTTAGATAACAGAAATCTCCTACAGAATGACCCGGATGTTATAATCATCCCGGTAAATGTAAGAAAAACTATAACTTATAAACTCATAAACAATGGAGTATCATCGAGAGGTGGTAAAGTAATCTTTATTATAGAGGCACATGAATATCGGCAGACAGAAGTATTCTATTCATGGATTCTGTTTCCTCCAGCAGATGCAGGAACACACAAGTTTCATTACTACAAAGTAGAGGAACCTCCAACAGAATACGTTCCTTACGAGGACGTTGAAATTCCATTAACTTACCAAGAGCATCAGCTCTGGTTTAAAGGTGCCCTACAACATGAAAATCACATAACCAGGCTTGGTCCACTAGGTAGACCAGGAGCAACATGGCCGGTACTAGCCAGCTATACACCAGATCCTGACATTGAAAACATGACAGGTCCAGACCTGTTAATACAGCTAAAATAATTAATTAAAATACATAGATAATTGGTTCAATATGTCATGCGGACCTTAACAGTCCAACCTACTGTGAGAATTCCACAGCACACCCCTCACCAGGGAAACACAAACAAAATCACACCACAGACTATACAATCAGTCATTGGTAAATTACCAGCAAAACAAGAACAAATTCCGTTCTGGTTAGCACAACAAATTACTCAAATAGAGGCAGTATTCCCTGATAGTACACCTCATGAGAAACATAGAATTCTGACAATCTGTTTACCAATGGGGATTGCACCACACGTAGAAGACTGTGACACATGGGGTACAGTCTTTGTTTCAATCTACACAAAAACACATGGTGTCCCGTCTATGGCGTTAATACCAGATGTTTTAAGACAGATTCAAAATGAATACGGTCCAGAACCGGCCTTAAATCTGGGTATGAAATTACTGAAAGATTTCAAACAGGTCTCGGCTATACTATTAGCAAACATAAAAGGTGAAGCAGCATCAGTGGCAATCCTCCAGAAGCTAAAAGAAACAGATATTACTGAGCAACCATATGAACTTGCCAGAATTATTGAAAAATCATATGAAGAACTAGGTAGAGATAGTTTGGGTGGGAAACCATAAAACGGAAGCCCTCTGAAAAGAGGTACAACCTCAGAAATAGGGATAACTTAAGAAATCCTGATAGATATCAAGATACTGATACACGTTCCTATTGTACCTTTCAGACTTCCTCGCAGAAATCAGAAAGAAGAGGACGATCAGAACAAAAAGAAGAACGCGTGAAGTCCAAAGACGAACAGCACGTTCCAAAAAATAAGAAAACTCAATTCACCAAGAAGAAGGTAGCAAGTGTAAAGATCAGACATGCCGAGGATCTTGAGGACACAACTCAAGAACGGGGAATGGGCCCAGACAATGCTAGACAGCGCAGCAGACGTAACCATAGTTCGCAAGATCCTGAAGGATCATCTGGAGACAGTGGACTTGAATGAATGCATTCAAGTTGAAACTGCAGACACCAGGGTTAGTATGAGGTAACACTTCGGATGGAGGGGGACATAACTAGGAAAATAAAAGCTCTCTTTTGGGATATGCTTTCCAAGGGTTATGACATTCTTCTAGCTGAACAAGACCGGCCACCTGAATTTGTCAGGGAGTGCCCACATGGCGAAGAAATAATTATGCCAGCCTTCTCAAATCACATTCTAATTCATAAAAAATACACATATGCCAGGTAATGGGCAGTAGCTCAGGCTCCAGCATTGTATAAAAATCACGTAGGATGGGATGAGGATTCTCCTCACCATAAAATACAGTTAAAAAATCAACCAACAATGCAAAGGCAATATCCTGTAAAACAGGAAGCTAAAAACCAGGTCAGGGAGATTTTAAATCCACTTGAATACCAGAGGGGTGATTGAAACATGCACCTCATCAATGAACAATCCTTTGTTTCCTGTCTCCAAACCAGACAATACATATTGTCTAGTTTTGGACTACAGACACTTAAACTCTTGTTGCAAAACTTTTGCAGTACAAAACGCGCACAGTGCAGCACTGATGAATAACATCATGCGAAAAAAATATAAAACCACTTTAGATATTTCAAATGGGTTTTTCTGTCAAAACATTGCACCTGAAAGCAGGCACTTGACCTCTTTCTCAATCATGGGAACATAGCGACAATTTTGCCGTCTCCCCCAGGGATTCAAGAATAGTCCAGGATTATTTTCAGCCAGAGTAACTGAGTTACTACAAATGTACGATGATGAGGCATTATCGTATGTCGATGACATCTATCTTACAGACGATGATTTGGATGTGCACTTGAAAAGAGTGAACACCATAATATTGTGTTCACTCCTGAAGGGTATAAATTACATTTTATGAAATCATGAATTGCCCACCTCAACGTCCTATTCTTAGGATACGAGCTATCAAGTGAAGGCAAGAGACTGGCAGCAAACTTCCTAGAGAAATGTGCACTGCTCCAACCTCCGAAAACTCTGAAAAACTTACAATCAATTCTAGGTTTCCTGAATTTCGGAAGAACTTATGTTCTAAATTACGCAGAAAGGGTTACACCTCTCTACAAACTAATCAAACCTGATTTCAAACCAACAAATTGGACTCAAAATCATACAGAAATTTTGCGCTCAGTACAAACAGACAAGTTAGCAAAAACACAGTTAGAAACACACGATAATGCGCGCAATCTTGTGATCCGAATCATCCCATGGAGATGCGGATTCACACACCTGACCTTTAATGAAGGTGAAAAGGTACCAATAGCATTCAAATCACACTTGTACACACAAGCAGAAATAAAATTCACTTCTACAGAAAAAGTTCTGACAACGGTTCAAACTACAGCAGCAAAAGAGAGAGCTCTCGCGCAGGGTAAACGCATAATGATCGTTACACCTGTACCTGCCTTAGAGGCAGTGACGAAAGCAAGCATTCCCAATGCTAAGGCTTTACATCCGAGATGGATACAATGGGTTAATTCTCTTGCTGCAACAGACGTTGAATACGTATTTGCCCCTACTTGAAGATACAAGAATTCCTACAATACGAACACGAATGTCCTCTGCCGACCTAAATTCTGCCTCTAGAACATTACGGATTTATAATCTATACAGAAGGATCAGCACAGCCCGCAATTGGGGGTAAACAAGCCTATAGTGCTGCGTGCGCGATTGTTAAAGGTCGCTGGCGCGAAGGTAAATTTCGACCTATGGTCACTAAAACTCAATCACTCGGAGACTGTACAGCTCAGCTAGCTGAACTACAGGCTTTCAAGATGGCGCTTGAAAATACCGATCGCGAATTCCCCACACTCATAGTGTGCGATTCGTATTACTGCGTCCAGTCTTACAATGAATATCTGCAGAACTGGGTACAAAACGGTTTCAAAGACGCAAAAGGTGGCACAATTAAGCATAAAATGCTTTGGGAACAAGTAGTTCTATTACAGAAAGAACTACAAAAGACTCACGTGATACACACATTGAGTCATCAGCGTGATGGCGTTCACGTTGCAGGGAATTCATTGGCTGATGAAGCCGCGAAGGCAGCTGTGCAAACGGCTTCCGTAGCTTCAATCACTCAGTCGAAAACAAAAATAGACAGCGAAATAATGCAAGCTATCACTGCTTCAGTTAAAGACAGTGGTATGACACTCCCAAAAGGCTTTCCAGTAAAGTACTCATATATGATTGATGCGAATAATGTTCCTTTTGCTCGAATCCCTGGAGTGGGGGATAGGGCAATCCAAACATGGAACATAGGTTAGGACTGATCTTAGCAGCACACGAAGGACTGGCATCTGCACACGCAGGAATTTCCGCCACAGTATCATTATTAAAACAAAGATATTGGTGGCCGCGCATGAGGAAACAGACTAGAAACTATGTTCTAGAATGTGAAATCTGCCAAAAAATAAAAGTTTCAACAGTGAAACGACCTCCACAGACGCCCTTCCTGATTTCAGATAAACCACTAACGTGTGTTTATCTGGACCACTGTGGTCCCTTACAAAGTGATGGTAACTATAAATATATCACGGTCGCAGTAGATTCCTGGACAAGATTTATTTGGATGTGGCCCCAGCGCTCGGCTGACGCCAGAACTGTTATAAAGGATCTGCGAGTCTTTATCGGCACATACGCAATTGGCACGCTACATTCTGACCAGGGGCCTGCGTTTATCTCTCGAGCTTACAAAGAGGCCATGGCTAGCTTGGGCGTTGCATTGCGGTATTCTAGTCCCTTCCATCCTGAGGGTAATGTGGTAGTGGAAAGAAAAAAACGTGACATAAAGCAATCCATAACAGCTAAGGTATTAGGTTCGGGTGATGGGTGGGTCAAACATCTAATAAGTGTCCAACGTAGTCTTAATAATCTGACAAGAAATTCTCTGGGTGGAATCACTCCATATGAATTACTGTTTGGTACTAGAATGATAATCGAAGACCTCGATTGTCAAACTTCAGTGGTAGAATAAAAACCCTTTGATGTCAAAGATCGTTTGGCTGTTTTACAGGACTTAAATGAAACTAGAAGAAGTCTGAGTAACATAATACAGAAGCAAACTAAGCATGAGCACAAAATCCGTTCCGCTTGCGGATTTTGTGGATTTTCGATAAATTCGCGATCCGCGAACTCCCGCGAATTTACCAAAAATCCACAAATCCGCGAGCGGCGGATCCGGGGGGCAAAAGTTCAAGCCTTCAAGCTTGAAGTTGTTGTAACTATTTTAGGATGGCGCCGGCAAACTGCCAGCGCCATCCTAAAATAGTTACTAAGTTAGCTTCAACAGGAAGCACAAATAGATAAAATAAAGCTGGTGCTCGAGCACCTGCTTTATTTTATCTATTAGTGCTTCCTGTTGAAGATAACTTAGTAACTATTTCAGGATGGCGCTGTCAGCTTGCCGGCGCCATCCTAAAATAGTTACAGGATGATGGACAGCTCACTCAAGGGATATGAAGGGCAGGGTTCATTCTGGCACGATGGTCCTGTCACAAAAATTAAACCTCAACAGGAAGCACTTACAGATATCAATAAAGCTTGTGCCCTAGTTGAAGCTCAAATTCAGTGACGCATTCATCAGCCCAAAAACAATCGTGAGCATTGTCGAGGCTGGGCAGGTGTGCTTTCTTCCCAAATCTACCGTCGAAAATCAGCTGTGATGCTGGATAGAGGCCTTTGCATCCTTGACTTTCACGAGCGCAATCCCCTGGCTGTTCCTGTGACCAGGAGCTTCTTTCTCTTCATCTGCTGCTCTGATCGGTCTCTGACCTTTTATACACACCAGAGGCATGCGTGCTCGCATGTAAGTCCCGTCTGTTTGGCCCCGCCCACACACTTGCGGTGTGAACGTCTTCCCGCCATTTACCCACTATGATGGACAGTTGAAGCTCAAATTCAGTGATGCATAAATCAGCCCAAAAACAATCGTGAGCATTGTTGAGGCTGGGCAGGTGTGCTTTCTTCCCAAATCTACCGTCGAAAATCAGCTGTGATGCTGGATAGAGGCCTTTGCATCCTTGACTTTCACGAGCGCAATCCCCTGGCTGTTCCTGTGACCAGGAGCTTCTTTCTCTTCATCTGCTGCTCTGATCGGTCTCTGACCTTTTATACATACCAGAGGCATGTGTGCTCGCATGTAAGTCCCGTCTGTTTGGCCCCGCCCAGACACTTGCGGTGTGAACCGTCTTCCCGCCATTTACCCACTATGATGGACAGTTGAAGCTCAAATTCAGTGATGCATAAATCAGCCCAAAAACAATCGTGAGCATTGTCGAGGCTCGGCAGGTGTGCTTTCTTCCCAAATCTACCGTCGAAAATCAGCTGTGATGCTGGATAGAGGCCTTTGCATCCTTGACTTTCACAAGCGCAATCCGCAAAAAAAAAAATCCGCGGATTTTGCGGATCAACAATACGCAAATCCGCAAAATTCGTGGATCGTGGATCCGTGAAATCCGCCCATGCTTAAAGCAAACGACCACTGAAGAAAAACCACCTGTCCCAGAAAGACCTGTCTGGATTCCAAAGGTTGGGGATCTAGTCAGAGAAAAGTTTGCGGTAAAGAAGGAATTTGGGCCTTCTTACAGAAAAGCAGTACCTGTCTTAGCTATCCACGGAACAAGATCAGTATTACTACCGCCCCTTGCTGGTAAAAGGGAGAACAGAGTTGTGTCCATCGACCCGGTCAAATCACATCATGTGGCCGATAATAAGTAGTAGGCCCAGTGGACTCCCAAGATGTAGCAGACAGCCAAATCTTGCTACAATCCAAGAGGTTCAAACTGAAAGACTTATCACCTTTGATAAACCTGCAGTAAGAAAAGAAGGACTATGCAACAAAGCCATGGAACTTGTGCCTCTGGATACCCAAATAACAGTTCGTCCAGAAACACCTGTCTACAATGATATTGCAACTGACTAAACCAACATGGCAAAAGAAGAAACAGCTCCAGCTATTTAAAGTAATCCGGATGCAATTCCAACAATTGACAGAACTGCCTCTGGCTATTTTATCAACTTTGATACATTTTCTGAGGATCCCAGTGAACCTGAAAATACAACAGTACATAAAACTTTCAAAGAAAAAATAAAAGAACTCTTTCATCAACTTGAAAAGACATATCTGGTTTCACCATGGGTTGAATTTTGGATTGTGTTAGGTGTACTTTTCCTCCTGCTCTGGCTCATACTGGTGTTAAGTTTGGGAAGGATGATAGATACAGTACAATGGACACAGCAAGTAAAAAAATCATCTAAGTCCTGAAACCTCACAAATCATCTCATCGTGAAAGAAGAGACCTGTCATCAGTAAACATCACAGCCGTTCCTATACCTGGTGGTGTAGCATGGGACAGAACTAATTATGACATTTATGGCCCGGTGGAACTGCTGAAGATTCTACACCAGTTTAAGGTTTCTTTAAGTGACTTTGTCGCACCCAGCACATTTTCTGATGATTGGGACTTTGAAACTGTTAACAACATGATGACAAATTTAAAAATGTCAGCTAAATTTACAGAATATGAATACCTAGAAGGTTCATCAGATTATGAACAAATGTATTCTTTTAATCATTATGGTCACCATTATTTGCATAAATCTGAAAACCCTAGAAATGTTTTTACTTATAATCAATGGGAACATTGTCCAACACCACCAAGGGGTAGCTCAAAAACATTTTATGAAAAATGTCTGTACTTCTCAGGGTTTAATGTTACAAATCCAGAAACGTTTTATTTTAGAAATATAAATAAGACAGGAATGAAAACAATGTTGACCAATACTAAACAAATGTATTCTGCAAACTTTTATGCTCAGCTGTCTACATTAGGTTTTGACTTTTGGAAGGATGAGATTGAGACAAAAACTGTCTGGGGCACAAAAGATTGGCAGGTGCAAGGTTTATAAGCCTAATTCAGAGCCTGCATCATCCCAGAACAAATAATGTTTTTAAATGACACTGTTCAACAAACTTCTTGTTTTGGCCTGGCTAAGATAAAAGATTTAAACAAACCGTCTGTACCTAAGCCCACATCTGACAGTAATGACACTACAGAACAGGAGGTAGACGTACCCTATATTTTTAAACAAAACAGAACTAATCCTGATTAGAAAAAATGGTTAATCTGGCCCACAGACATGAATAACTGTCAAGAAAGATTCCTGAACAAAACACAGGGGTTCACAGTGAATAGGCCAGATCCAAGATATTTCCAGAGACAACATCCAGGGATAGTAACTACTTACAGTGTAGGAAAGCTATGAATTGAGTGGCTACATAAATCTACACTTCCAGAAATCAAACAACACTTATCTTTACTTAAAGAAGGCAATGGTTTGCGAGATTTCCTAATGGGGCCTCGCAAACCATGTCAAAAACGTTTCATATACGCCGGTATATACGCTGATTACAATGAAGCATGGAAAATAACGCAAATGGAAACTGCAGAAAGAATACGAGAAATTGATCGTATTCATTTAGAGAAAAGCCTCTCTGTAGTGGACAATGGGTTAACGACTCTGTCCTCCAGAATTTATTCTTTGGACAGCATTGTATCATCTGCAATTGACATAATAGAGTCTAGATTTTTTTTATCTATACCTTAAAGAGACATTTCATGAATGTAATTTTGTCTTTCATAAATGTTAGAATGTATGCTCTCATACTATGCTTCATATCGGTTGAGACCTATTTTTTCATATAGTTATACTCATCTCATGTGAACAAACCTTTCAAATGCAATTTGTATTTTGGGTGGGATTGTGAACACTTGCCTTAGATATGTTCAGTGCTTATACAGTTAGTTTTATTGGACTTAATATCGTGGAGTGTGTGTTGTGTAAGAATCTAGGACCCTAGTGTAATTTTCCCGATTCATGCCCATATATCGGTATAAATTACCCGATCCTTATATAGGCATAGAAATCATTACCATATTTAGACTGAGCCTATGCAGCCCAAATACGGCATGGCTACTTCCACTAAGTTCCGAGAAGCAACAACGATTTCTTAGAAAAACCCGCCTTCAGCAGCTAGGGACTTCCCCTTGCCTGAATACTAATTTATCTAGGAAATCATGGAGTTATCAAAGAACTGAGTCTTTAATGACGATATTATGTCCAATCATACGTCAAGCTCAGCACCTTCAAGGTATAAATATGCCTACATTTGCCCAGACAAACACACGATGGTTTGGAGCAGTTCGACTATCTACTTGCCCGACGCGCCCTGCTGCAGCAAGTGCCGAAGGAAGCCGACCCTCCAGCTGACACACTGAGCAGACTCTCCAGGATTTTGCGATTTTGCGGTTTGCCGCGAAATTGTCACTTTTGTAAAAATGGCGGGATTTTTACAAAAGTGCCCGCGAAATCTAGACATCCAGTCCCCTTTCAAGGGGCGGGGCGGGTCTGCGGAGGGGTGGGGGACCGGGGGGGTGGGAAGAGCCATCTGTTCGATCTCAGGCCTCTGGAGTCAGTATCAGCCCCCGCTCCGTGGGAAGCCTGAGAGGGGCAGCTCTGTGGGACCCTAAGGGGTGCTGTCTGCTGATCCCATGATCGAGGGGAGAGAGAGGCGGGTTGTAACTCGGAGGCTCCAAGGAGAGTATCCGACCTGTGCAGGGGGGGAGGAGGGGCAGCGGGGGAAAGGGGGGGCTGTCACTGATGGCTCTTTCAGAGAAAGCCGTGTCTGTAATTACAGGAACATTTAATGCAGGAAGCCTGAGCCTGCCCCAGCCCTTCTGGGGGCTTCCGTCACTCTCCTGGCTCCCAGATGGGCACTTGTCTGCAGACATGCACTGCCCCGGGCCCCGGGCCCCGAGGAGCCCTAGGAAGGCTCAGTGTCCGCAGACAGCAGCAGCTTCAGAGAGTTCAAGGGCATCAGTTACCCGGTGGCACAGGCGTCAGACGCAATACAGACCAACACACACAGTTATCAAACACACAGACCACAAACACACACAGACCACAAACACACACAGACCACAAACACACCAGAGACCAACACACACAGACCACAAACACACACATACCACAAGCACACCAGGGGCCAACACACACAGACGACAAACAAACCAGGGACCAACACACACAGGCATCAAACACACAGACCACAAACACACACAGACCACAAACACACCAGTGACCAACACACACAGACCACAGACACACCAGGGACCAACACACACAGACCACAAACACACACAGACCACAAACACACCAGAGACCAACACACACAGACCACAGAGACACCAGAGACCAACACACACAGACCACAAACACACCAGGGACCAACACATGCAGACCACAAACACACCAGAGACCAACACACACAGACCACAGACACACCAGGGACCAACACACACTGACCACAAACACACACAGACCACAAACACACCAGAGACCAACACACACAGACCACAGACACACCAGGGACCAACACAATCAGACCACAAACACACACAGACCACAAACACACCAGAGACCAACACACACAGACACACCCGGGACCAACACACACCGACCACAAACATACCAGGGACCAAACACGCAGACCACAAACACACCAGAGACCAACACACACAGACCACAGACACACCAGGGACCAACACACACAGACCACAAACACACCAGGAACCAACACACATAGACCGCAAACACACCAGGGACCAACACCCGCAGACCACAAACACACACAGACCACAAACACACCAGAGACCAACACACACAGACCACAGACACACCAGGGACCAACACACACAGACCACAAACACACCAGGGACCAACACACGCAGTCCACAAACACACCAGAGACCAACACACACAGACCACAGACACACCAGGAAATAACACACGCAAACCACAAACACACCAGGGACCACCACACACAGACCACAAACACACCAGGAACCAACACACACAGACCACAAACACACCAGGGGCCAACACACGCAGACCACAGACACACCAGGGACCAACACACATAGACCATAAACACACCATGGACCAACACACGCAGACCACAAACACACCAGAGACCAACACACACAGACCACAGACACACCAGGGACCAACACACACAGACCACAAACACACCAGGGACCAACACACGCAGACCACAAACACACCAGGGACCAACACACAAAGACCACAAATACACCAGGGACCAACACACACAGACCACAGACACACCAGGGACCAACACCCACAGACCACAAACACACCAGGGACCAACATACACAGACCATAAACACACTGGAACACAGCACACACAGACCACAAACACACTTTAAATGATCAATCCTCACTTCTGCCATCTCTTGGCAGGTAATGGCATACAAAGCATTAGTAAACAGACTCCAGCATGGTCCAATATCTCAGCCACACTAGTCTGTCTTTCCAGAAACACAGCTTTGCTACTTGTATATTTCGTTTCTCCTTTAGAAATGTGACACCATATGGAATTTTCAGGGCCTCCTTCATTCACAATCAATTTTTCGTGCCACACTAAAGATTTATAACGCATTTTAGGTTTTTTTTTGCATTCCTATTAGGATCTGAAAGATAATTCTAACAAGCTTGTTTGTAACTGTCTCCAAAATGCAGACTATTATAACATGCCTTTCGGACAAGATCTGTTTTAAGCTGTCACCCCGTAGAATATATGGCAGGTTTTAAGTGCCAGCTCTCAGGCAAATTGTTACAAATTACTGGGGTAATCCAAGAAGTCCACAGGACCTGGGTGGCATATGGTAAGTAGACCAATGTGGTCCTACTGGCAAGTAATCCAAGAGACCAACACACACAGACCACAGACACACCAGGGACCAACACACACAGACCACAAACACACCAGGGGCCAACACACGCAGACCACAGACACACCAGGGACCAACACACATAGACCATAAACACACCATGGACCAACACACGCAGACCACAAACACACCAGAGACCAACACACACAGACCACAGACACACCAGGGACCAACACACACAGACCACAAACACACCAGGGACCAACACACGCAGACCACAAACACACCAGGGACCAACACACACAGACCACAAATACACCAGGGACCAACACACACAGACCACAGACACACCAGGGACCAACACCCACAGACCACAAACACACCAGGGACCAACATACACAGACCATAAACACACTGGAACACAGCACACACAGACCACAAACACACTTTAAATGATCAATCCTCACTTCTGCCATCTCTTGGCAGGTAATGGCATATAAAGCATTAGTAAACAGACTCCAGCATGGTCCAATATCTCAGCCACACTAGTCTGTCTTTCCAGAAACACAGCTTTGCTACTTGTATATTTCGTTTCTCCTTTAGAAATGTGACATCATATGGAATTTTCAGGGCCTCCTTCATTCACAATCAATTTTTCGTGCCACACTAAAGATTTATAACGCATTTTAGGTTTTTTTTTGCATTCCTATTAGGATCTGAAAGATAATTCTAACAAGCTTGTTTGTAACTGTCTCCAAAATGCAGACTATTATAACATGCCTTTCGGACATGATCTGTTTTAAGCTGTCACCCCGTAGAATATATGGCAGGTTTTAAGTGCCAGATCTCAGGCAAATTATTACAAATTACTGGGGTAATCCAAGAAGTCCACAGGACCTGGGTGGCATATGGTAAGTAGACCAATGTGGTCCTACTGGCAAGTAATCCAAGAGATATGCAATATTTAATTTGCAACGTAGGCAAGCGAAAAAAACAGGATTATGAATAAATCAAACTTAATACTGCGTTGAATAATTAAACCAGATTTTATATATCAAAATCATTCACAGTATATAGTGGTTGCTCAAAATAGAGTGAAAAGAAAGGTGTTTATAGAAGTGCTCATGTGCACAGTGATAAGAAGAGAAAGTAAAAGGGAATTAATAACTATTCACAAAGTTATCATATTTCAATATCTATGGCCATGATAACTAAAGTTAGCAAAGGCCGAGAAACCTGTCGGAGAGATTTATACACTATTATTTTAACTCTTGTTCAAAAGTAGGTGGTGACTTGATCAAAACCACACCCCTCAATGGTGTATATATATATAGTTATATATATATATATATATATCCAGAACTCGTTTTTCGCGAGTGAGCCCGTGCCTCTTACATCGGTGGGCTGTGGCGGGGTCGCGAACCCCATAAATCCAAATACCAATGTTTCCTTACTCCTCGTGGGAAAAGAACGAAGCAACAGCCAAGAACTGAAAAGGTGTGTGTTTATACATTGGTTGTCAGTTCACTTCCTTGTCATAGACAGCGAAGACATACTCAAATAACGGCATATCGTAGTTATAGGAGCTAGTTTGACCAAAACATATTCTAACCAGCAGCATAAGTTAATTTAAACATTTTTGATTAATCACATCAATATGTTTATAATTACCAGCATGTAACATTGTTTTTGTGTGTCGGCAAAAAGAAAACAAAACTTTATTGTTCACACCGTGAACATTCATCATTCCATTCATCCTTATTACCCAGTGATATGATTGAAGGGTGCGTCTTAATGCCCCAACAGTCTATGAGATAAACTCAATGGAAAATAGATTCAGGCTTGTCTGACTATGAAAGGTCATATTTTACGTGGAAGCAGGGCGCGTACCACGTAAAATATATATCGTTATTTGAGTATGTCTTCGCTGTCTATGACAAGGAAGTGAACTGACAACCAATGTATAAACACACACCTTTTCATTGCACTTGTACTTGTGACAAAGGAACCCAGCTCCGAAATGCATTGAGTGATTTTGGCCGTTACCAAAGATTAAACACGCTGTTTAAAGAATTAGTTGGCTGTGGCTCCGTTCTTTTCCCACGAGGAGTAAGGAAACGTTGGTATTTGGATATATACATATATATATATATATACATATATATATATATATATGTATATATATATATATATATGTATATATATATATATATATATATATATTCAATCCAGATTTGGATGGTCAAAATTGTAGACATTTCAACACGACTGCTGCATGAGGTAAATTATGTCTTTGCATGCAGGTCTTCATCAGGACAGTAGAGAGTAGGGTGATTAATATAGGGCAGCCTAAAAAAGACACACTTAATTAGTTCTAAAGAGGGTCCTATTAAAAACATTCACATCGCCAATAGTACAGAGAAGTACTAACTTCACTGTGGTGCAGCTGGCGAAAACACTTAGTGTTTTTTGGAATTTTGTTTCCGCGATGAATGAGTTGGTTAACACTGGTGGTGTTTCCTGGCCCTTTACTTTTTGATAATGCACTCACAGATGGCTATTCATATTACTATCGGTGATCCCAAAACTTTATTTTGAAGGGAAAAGCTAGACAGCCCTACTAGCTCGTGACCACACCCTGGCACACATAATTATGCACGTGTGGTACTAGACACTGTTCACAGTCTGGGTGGAAAATCTACTCTACAACACTCTACTCAACTCTATGCCACTCTACAATACTATTCCACTCACCAGCACTCTAAGTAATTCTGCTGCGTGCCCAGTGTGCGGCGGGCCTTGGGGGGATTGCATTTGGGGCATTTATTCATTAACATGTTTATGTCCTATATGCAGCCTTGAAGCCAAACAAAGTGTCTACATTGTAAATAAACCAAATATACATAGCTTGATGTTGTTAAACAACTAAAAAAACTAAGATGTCTGTAATTGTTGTAGGAAAAAATGCCAAATAAAATGCCGCTAAATTTCCATATTTGTGCCGCTAAATTTCCATTTTGTGCCGCTAAATTTGCTAATCCGTGCCGCTATGTCCTGGGGGGTCTGACTGAGAGATGCTGTCTTCTCTCCAGCCGCGAAATCCAGCTCAGTGTTTCCAGGCTACCCTTGCGGGTTGCTGGGAAATTGAGTCCTGAGAGAGAGATACAAGACCTCCTTCATTCTAAAACGAAGGTACAGAGATGATTAGACCCTTAGAGAATTCTTGGAATAGATTCTTGGCAAAGAATACTAAACTTAAACTACATCTCACTTACTTCTTCCCTTGTACTAGACTTAGGTTAGGTACACCGGGGTAGGCGTATTTTAGAAGCACCAGTTGAGTACTTTTAGTCATTATTTATCACTGTATGTATTTTAGGTATTTTATGGCTTAGAAACCATATCATGCTTTTACAGTACTATTTTATAATACTCTTCGTATTATATGCAGTGTACTTTATAACCAGTTTTACGATTGTAGCAGTACATTTCTTATGCTTGAGAAAGAAGATTGTTCATTAAATACTTTTTATTGAAAATGACTGTCTTTCTATTTCTCAGCACCTCTGGTGAAACGAAGTATGCACGAGTGACTGAGTAAAATAGCTATCTATTGTTTCCGCGACTCTAGAGATTGATTTCTTATTCTTGGGAAACAAAGTTGTCATGTTTATGCGGTTGTCAGAAACTAATCCCTTCTTGTGAATTCGAGAAAGTTTCTAGTGACCTCTGAACTAGCTGGCACTCACAATTAAGTTTAATGTATTCGGTAGAGACCTAGTCGACTGCAGTCCTATGTCTAAACTACAGGATATATTATTTCAATGTACAGAGCCTATTGGGAATATAGGAACTACACTACACAGGGATGAGTGTCTGAGATTTACATGCTCATCAAATAAAAGACAAATAGACTTTCTGGACGTCACAATTTATACTGAAAACAGCACACTTCAAACAGAAACATTCTATAAACCCTCAGCAAAGAACAGCATACTGTCTTACAGCAGTTTTCACCCCACCCACTGAGGGATAACTTACCTTACAGTCAATTTTTGCACCTTAAATGGAACTGCAATAAACTGAAGGATTACAAGATACAAGCCAAAAAATTAGAACATAAGCTTGAAAAGAGAAACTATCCCGTCAAAACAATAAGAAAGTGCCAGAAAAGAGCAAGGAGCCAGCCCAGAGAAAACCTACTGGAAACCATCCCACAGGAAGCACCAGTGGATTTACCAACCTGTGTAACAACATACAGTACATCCATGAACACCGTGAAGAAAAAAATTAACAACAAGAACTGGAGGATTCTCACATCAAACATCCTGAAGTGGCCCAAACCTCGATTCGCGAACAAAAGAAGGCGGAACATCAAGGGCTTTCTTGTACATACAAGACCAGCACCCACTACAAAAAGAGAAACCTTAACGGCAGCATGGAACCTAAGCCCAATAGTAGGACACTACCCTGTGGCTCCTGCTCAGTCTGTAAACTTACCAAAATAACCAAGACTCTACAACTTTTACCTAATCTCACGTGGACGTTGCGTCACCACACAAACAGCTACACGACACACGTGATTTAAATATTGTGTGTCCCTGTGGACGGAAATACATAGGGATAACATGCCGTAAAATCAAACAACGTATTTGCGAGCATAGAAGCAACGTGACATGCAAAAGAGCAACCACCAGGATGACCAAGCATTATCTTGAGAGCAACCATGACACTGATGATCTGAATTGGGTAGTCCTAGAGACACTACAGATGAAGTCCCATAATGCCGAAAGAATCCTCTTTGAAAAAGAGCAGCTTTGATTGCATCGCCTTAAGACAGATATAGAGGGATTTAACGATAATATCCTGTGGCACACATTAACGTGAACACATACGACACCATCGCTGGCAAAATCCCCAATACAGGACAAAATGGAATTACACCATCTCCCCTAATACCTCACACTTGAATACTGAAGCAGGGCGTTCCCAAGTGCATGAAACAATGACCATGCCCCTATTAAGAAATAAACGTATGAACTGTTACAATATGTCGGAGGACTTTTCATTCTTGATGTATGTTTCCCCCAATAACAACAAAAAGAACATTTTGGTTAAATTAATTTTGGTGAAATCCCCAAACACAGAACAAAACGGAATGACACCGTCGCCCCTAATCCTCCACACTTGAATACTGTAGCAGGGCGTACCTGAATGCATTAAACAATGACCATGCCCCTATTAAGAAATAAACTCATGAACTGTGACAAGATGCACGAGCACCTTATCCACATATGTGCTCTTTCACTGAGCCTCAAATATTGGACTTTTCATTCTTGACGTATGTTTACCCCAATAGCAAGAAAATAATGTTTTGGAAAAATTAATTTTGAAATCCATTTGACTATTATTGAACTAAACCTAACTAACTAACTAACGGTGATCGTCAATGGCAGTCTTCCTACTATTGCCTCAACAGAGAGTGCCAACCAACTATGCCAACTGCTGCCTCTGCTAAGAGTCCTACTTCGATTTTTACTCTCACTGCGGGTAAAAACGAGCTCGGGACGGGCCCGCGTCACCCGGGGCACCGCGTACAGAGCGAGGAGACTCCGCAGGTGCTGCAGGCATTATCAGTAAGACGTAATTAACCATCCCTTTTCATCCTTACAGAATTGATTTCAGGGCTCGAGTCGGGGTACCACGTGGGTAGACGGCGTCCCCCCACTTATTTTACCGGGAGCTTGATAACTATAATCTGCAACTCTGTGCAAACTACCGTTTTTGACGTCACTTCCTGTTGTGACGTCAGCGTACTCCCACTTTTTTTTTTAGGACTTGTGCCGTGATTGATTTCCTTAGCTCACCGGCACCCTGAGGAGGCCCGGCACTATGCTTACAAGGTAATGGGAGCGCTTATGATGTGGAGACAAGTAGCCACTCTAACTGTCACGAGCGCGCCAATTCACTCATTAAACATACGATGACTGTACGTTTACCGAATAGGTGCACCAATACAAATTAGACCTAGACAGGAACCCCACATGTCTATGACTACTAGTGTTCTGTGAATATGGCAACCACTATGCACTGATTTCTCTCTGATAAACCTGCCCGCCCGAATGGGCCTGACACTACGCTAACGAGTTAATGGGAGCGCTTATGATTTGTAGAGAATTAGCCACTGTAACGGTCACAAGCGCGCCAGTTCCCTCATTTAACATACAATGACAGTAAGTTTACCGACTATATTTACCAATGCAAATTGAACCTAGACAGGAACTGCACATGTCTATGAGCACTAATGTTTGATGAATATGGCAACAACCATGCATCGATTCCTCTCTGATAAACCTGCCTGCTACCACCCCCTTGGTATACCCACTATTTACTCTTGATTGAGCCCAGTCTAGTTCTATTCATCCAATGCGCAACTTAGACGCAAACAAATCTCGTCCCGAATATGGTGATTTGAGTTTTTTTGACACCACTGTCTTCAGCAGATTCGAATATGATAATACCAATGTGTGAGATATCAATATGCAACTGCACCTTTCTTTTTCCCTTTAGGTACAGATACTACAGGTCTGACCACATACTGCAAGAGTGGTGAGTACACCTCTCTGTTAGGAGCCATAATGGGCTCTCAATAATACACCTGGGTCCTGATGAAAGCCTCTAGAGTTTCCAAGGGGCTGAAACATGTTGACCCTTACAGTGCGGTAGATTAGTAACTAGATCTAAAAAACTCCACCACTATCGTTTTTAATTTCCCACATCACTACTTCTCGAATTAAATACCTATGATAAAAGTGGTGTAGGGAATTTTAACCCCTTGCCTGCGGGGCTAATTCCCCCGCTGTGCTGGGGGGAGGTGGGGCGCGCGCAGTGCCCCGGTGCTCGTCATGAGCCACGGTGGCCGTGTGCTCATGACGAGCTGAGCTCGTCACGACCATACCCGTTCCAATGGAAAGCCCAGCACAGCAGGGGAATTATCCCCGAGTAGGCGCGGCGCAACGGTCATGACGAGCTCAGCTCGTCATGAGCACACGGCCACCGTGGCTCATGACGAGCTGAGCTCGTCATGAGCATGGGAGGGGTTAATTCAGTACACGAGAGCATGAGGACACCCTCTTTTTTCATTCCTGACCACTACTGACAAACCAGTAGGTCTTCCTCCAGGTGGAGGTCAGCATATTTACAAAGAAAAAAAAACAATGATGATGCTGAAACAGTACACTTAGGCGGAGAATCAAGACATACCACCAACGGCCTGTGTACTTGTATGAGGGTTTTTATGACGGTTCACACACGAACAAAGACCTTGGTTATACAGGACAAGTGGTCCATTCTCTCCCCTCTTTGGTCGTTCTTCTAACCATTGGAAGCCGAATGGATCACAGCTTCTCTTTCCCTCCTCATTGATTACTACAGTGAATATCACCAAAGACTCCCATCGTGCTTAAGGGCTTTAGCAGTGTTGTAATTTGGCAGCGATTAGGTTAGCATTGACTGAAGCCATCTCGCTTTTAGAGACTATCTTGCAGTGGCGGCTGGTGATCTGTGAAAGTGGTGAGGCGTAAATGTTCTGGATGAGTGCCCTCTTGCAAGCAAAGGTAGGGGGTGAGCTCAACTATCATAAGAGGGGCTTGGAGGGGTCCTCACCCAGGAAAATTTTGAAAAAAGAGTGGGCAAATGGTGCATTTTCAAGCCATAAATGCATAACGTTTCGTTTTAAATACCTGCACTTTTTAATTTCAGAGTTGTATTTGTGAAGTTTAAAACCTAGTTACAGGCACCCTGCACTCCTGCTGGTCCCCGGATGCCGCTCACCTCCTGAGGGACAGTGTGCTTTAAATGCCTGGATTTTGCCTGTTCGCCAGACTCTCCTACACAGAAGATGTTCAATTACTATATCTGAGAGATATACTTTCAAGGAAAGAATGTTTATACGAGCCCCAGACAGCAGAGCTGTCGACATTAGAGCTGGGGAACCAGGTTCGAGTCTCATCGTGGGCTTAACATTCTGTGATTCTAGGCAAATCACTCCGCGCCTACCAAAAATGAATGTGTCCTTGTGAAATGTAACTGGTGCTCTTGTAAAGCGCTCCAATACCTACAGGTCGAGATCGTGCTGGATAAAACTTTAAAAAAAAGAAAGAATGGCTCATGGATCACACCCTGCTCTGACAACGACCCCTGAGTCTGCAGCGGGCGCTCTACTGTAGAAATGCCTGAGGGCCCTATGGCCAGTCCGACGACCCTGTCAATACGATTCTCCACGTTCCTCCCCCCAAGGTGGCGGCCTAGCATCCTAGGGCGGCTGCTTCTCACATGATGCATCTTTCGCCTGCCTGATCTCACCACAGTCGCCCGACAGCCCTCCACCTGCCACTCCCCAGCCGGCTATTCCAACCATTACTTACTTTAGACAGCAATTCAACCACGAGGAAGGGACGCTGACATGAGGAAAGGTCCCGGGAAAGAAATGCCATTACCTAAGATTCTTCAAGTACCACCACCAGTCGCGGCTGGCATTACGGGCGGGTGGGAGGAGCAAATAGGGTTGTCGTGCTGCGGAGGGGATGGGGGGGAGGTGGGATAAATAATAAAAGAATAAAAGTAAAACTTACCTTCCCGCTTTGTTCCGAGACTCCAGACTCCCGCGGTCCTGCTTTTCATTTCCTGCAGCACTGTGCACGTCATCAGGAAGGCGGCAGGCAGCCTCCCTCCCCTCTGCCGCCGCGTTGTTGATTGGTGCGCCCGCTGCCCCACCCGCGTCATTTTCTCTCTTTATGCTACAGCATACAGAGAGAACAGGGAGAGTAGGCGGTGTTACTCGAGGGCAGGAGGGAGTGGCTGGCTCACTGTTGTTAATACTGTCTGTTTGGGTGGCCTCAGGCTGCCCAAACAGACAGTATTAACAACAGTAGGCAAGCCACTCCCCCCTGCCCTCGAGTAAAACCGCCCACTCTCAACCACGAACTTCTGCATTCTCGCTGTGCGAGAAGGCAGAAACAAATGGTAGTTATTACGGTAATAACTACCATTTGTTTCTGCCTTCTCGCACGGCGAGAAAGCAGGGGGTCGGTGCCCAAATGCCCCCATAGAGGAGCCGGAGCTGTGTTTTTACTTGAATAACAACATTGCAGTGACGACTGGTAACTTGCAGAAGTAGTGGGGGGAGCAGACACAGGCATTCAGTCACTTCCACCAATCCACTAGTACACACACTCACACCCATCCAATCAAAAGAACACACGCGCACATTCATCCAATCAAAAGAACGCACACCCACACCCATCCAATCAAAAGAACACACATACAGACACACCCACGCCCATCCAATCAAAAGAACACACTCGCACACCCATCCAATCAAAAGAAGACACACACAGACACACTCTAGCCCATCCAATCCAAACAACACACACGCACACATACTCAAACTCATCCATTCACAAACACACTTCTACAGACACATACCCAAACCCATCCATTCACAAGCACATACACACGCACATGCTTACACCATCCAGCACACACACACTAACCCATTCACAATGACTGAGTTGTACCACTTCAACTCAATCATTCACAACACACGTATGCACATACATTCATACATACATACATACATACACACTCTTAAACATTCAATAAGGCACTAACCAGGCTGCAGTGGTGATGACCCATGGACTTCTCGACTCAACGCAGTTCGGCTTCAGAGGCCAACATAGTACCGAACTTTCCTTGATTACAGCTTCAGAACAAGTGAGACGAACTGTCGACGCTGGAGGCAGTGCGGCATTAGTCCTATTGGACTTATCCACAGCATTCAACACGGTCAATCACAACACACTATTGGATCGTCTTGCAGCTATAGGGATAACCTGTTCGATGCGTCAGACCGCGTTGAAGAAGATAAATGGTCTTGCCCTATCTCTACTCACATCCTTTCTTGAGAATCCGGAGCAGTTTGTGGCTCTGGAAGATTATCTCTCCACTGCCTTTTCCCTACCATGCAGCGTACCACAGGGGTTGTCACTGAGTTCCACTCTTTTTAATGTTTATGTGGCCCTGCTGGCCAAACGGATCAAATCCCATGCATTCACGGTGGTATCCACGCCGATAATAAACAAATTGTGTATAGGTAGTCAACAACCTTGCACTTTCAGGACTGTATGCTCCAAGTGGGAAAATGGATGACCTCGAACTGCTTAAAGATTCATTCTAGCACAACTGAGGTCATACTTTTTGGAAGAAATACCACTTTCTGGGCCCCTACTTGGTGGCCACGGGATTTGAGAACATTACCTACCCTAGTTGATAAAGTAAGGAATCTTGGAGTGGTCTTTGACAATAAGCTATCCTTTGAGAGACAGGTCAATGCTGTTACATCAGCTTCTTTTTTCGCCTTAAAACTCCTTAAAAAAATATTTCCTTGTATTCCTCCTGAGCTTCAAAAAACAGTGATGTCTGCCTTAGTACTTTCAAGGATTGACTACTGCAATGCCCTGGTAATAAATATCAGGAGGAAATCCTTGACCAAAATTAAAATTGGACAGAACGCGGCTGTTCGTCTTCTCTTAGGCATCCCTAAATACAAATCTGAGTATTCTGCACCCAGTCACCTACACTGGCTTCCAGTTAAGAAGTGTATAAACTTTAAAGGGATGTATGACGTTACAACGCCTACCTTTACATCGTAAGTTTTACAACGCATACCATTACAACGCATAATGCTTTTGGGCGCTGGATAGTGAATAGTTTAATTTACTATTCCAACTCCAGTCCCCGTGGATAGTAGGGAAGGTTATTGGATAGTAAATTAACCTATTCCCTATCCTAGAGCGCCCCCCAGAGCAATGCGTTGTAATAGTTTGCGTTGTAAAAGTTGCGTTGTAATGGTAGTTCGTTGTAAATGTTTTGTTGTAAAGGTTGTATACCACTTTAAAGCATTGTGCATTGCTTTCATATCTCCTTAGGCAATGGCCCTGATTATTTCAGGAACTGCTTTCAATGGTATGTTCTGCCGAGACTGCTTCGGCCTGCTGCAGAACACAATCTCATTGTGCCTAAATTTAGGAACGCCAAAGGGGGTGGCAGTGGCTTTGGTGTAGCCACCAACAGACTGTGGAACGCCCTCTCTTGGATTACCAATCTATTAGCTATCTGGAAAGAACTGTAAACATGGTTATTTGATTTCTAATTTTAGTCTCCTTCTGTACGCAGTTTACCTTTCTGAGGCCAGCGCCTAGACACCTTCGGGCAGTAGTGATCTTTACACATGACTTTTAAATTTCATTTCATGACAGGACCAGCGGGCAGCAGGAGGGAGAAGCACAACAGCCCATGAAGAGCTGGAAGACTTGGGAGAGAAAGATGCGCCCTCTCATTGGCTCACCTAGTCAAAGATTAGGACCTTCCCTAACTTGTCCCGAAGTGGGATGGGGTCATTAAGACTGCAGATCCCACTCCGCTCTGTGACGAGTTAGGGAAGGGTGATGTGAGGTGTCACTGATTAACACTCAGCCCTGGGCCCTTTGGGGATTAAACGGTTTAATAAACCCACGAAACACACGAACTGATCTGAGTAACTAACCCCCACATGCATCAACCTATTTAGGAAGTGCAAACAGTGCGAATCGGTAAATTCGGCCGTTTGCACTTCCTAAATACGTTTTTGGGATGCATTAAACAATTCGCTATTTTTTGCATTTCTTAAAAATGCAAATGCAATTAAGGAATCGCATTTGTGCGATTCCTTAAATGCAATGCATCAATTTGTAAAAAATAGCGAATTTTGAAATTGGAAGTGCACATTAACACGAGGTTGACCCTTGTGTTAATTTGCGAAAATTTTTAAAAAAGCAAAAAAATGCATTTTTTAAACTTGCATGTTACAGACACACATGTCCTTAGGACATGTGTGTGTGAAACATGCACTTGAAAATACATTAAAGGGGTGCAGGGGGGGGTCCTTTGGACCCCCCTCTGCACCCTTGCAATGCATCAACAAATTGCGAGTGCAAAAAAAAAATGCCTCTAGGCCCATAGGAATCAATGTAATGCCATTCCTTAATTGCGATTCGCAATTAAGGAATCGCAATTTCCGAAAATTAAGAAATCCTAAAAACTTTTAGGATTTCTTGATGCATAGGATTTTGCATTTCCTAAATAGCGATTCCTTAATTTTCGCTATTTAAGAAATGCAAAATCCTACATTGATGCATGTGGGGGATAGTTTTTAATTTCTCACCAAAAACCTAAAACAATGACTTACGTTACTACCTAAAACTGTAACCAGCAATAAGCAAGTTTTTTTTTATCGTGCGGTAAAAATGCATTTCTGGTGTTGCAGTGGCGACTATTGGCCCCAAAGCTTCAGTCGTTTGTAAATACAACACAGCGTGCTACTGATGTTTTAGATATGATGGGTCGGGTCCGGCCTTTGTGGATTTAATCATTATAAATGAAAAGGTTTCGTGCGGCGAGCAGGGCAAACGAATGGTTGAGGCTGGGCCTCGTCGTGTGACCTGCTGACCTCGGCTCAGTTGCCATAGTTTTAGCCGCGCTTGTGAGTGTGAAGTAAAACACCCTCATCAAGGAGCAGGGATTACTTTTTTAATGAGGTTCATCGTGCCCCTACGCCACCTCCGCCGCCTCCGAGGAGGTGACTCGCCGGCCCACGCCTCACTCCCACACATTCTCGGAACCCAACTGAGCTCGCAGCGCGCCATATGCTTCGCGCCATCCGCTACCGTAACATACATTGAGTACATATGTCACACTGTGTGTGTGTGTGGGGGGGGGGGAGGGGAGGTTCGCTTCTGCCTCCCAAGCAGCATCAGACGCTGCCCTCTTCAGTGACTATCAGCGCATTACAAAAGGAGCTCGCACGGCAGAAAGCGGTGCTTGAACTGGAAATATAGCAGGGCAGGTACTCCTTGTCCCAGAGGCCATTTCTGCGCTGATCGTGTGGCGTAACGGCCAGAGCTGCCGATTTTGGACCTGGGAAACCAGGTTCGAGTCTCGGCGTCTGTTCAACATTCTGTGATTCTGGGCAAAATCACTTAATCTCCCCAGGCCTACCGAAAATGAATGTGTCCTTGTGTAATGTAACTGGTGCGCATATAAAGTGCTCCAATACCTTCCGGTGGTGTTCGCGCTATCTAAAACTCCCCAAAAAAACACACTACTCTCCCATTAAAAGTACTGGAGCAGTGCTTAGAAGTGCTGGTGCTATTCATTCCAAATTAAAGAAGAGCAGGCACTAACTATCTGCCCATTTTTATAAAGCACTAGGAGAACAAAAGGTGATCCTGGCATTCGATCACACAGAGCGACCAACCAGGTAGCAAAACAATTTTTGATTACTCCCATGATTCCTTGAATGAATCCGATAACTCAACATTTCATGTCACCACAGACTGTGCAAATGAAAAAAATTAATGCAAAAAGTTAAGTCAAATTTTCAATTTTTCACCGTTCATGTAGTTTATATGGGTCCTTTTCAACTGAGGAGGAGGACGGTAGCAATTGCTGTCGATTTTGGAAGTGGGCAACCGGATTGGAATCGCGGCGTCGACTCAATAGTCTGTGATTGTGGGCAAATCACTTAACCTCACCCATGCTGCAAACAATTGAATCTAACCTTGTCTAATCTAATTGTGCTCATGTAAAGTGCTCCAGTGCCAATGGGCCGAGTTTGCCCTATATCTTTTGCACTTCTGTTTTCTACCTGATAGTCCACCTTCAATTCGACTAGACAATGTCGTGCTACTAAAACACCTGCGCCGGAAAACGTGCCTACATTGCCTTTTTGATATTTTAGCCACGATATTTTGGTAGCACAATGTTCTGAAGTTGATATTTCGACTTTAAACCCAGATAGACAACTCAAAGGGGGTGGGTGGAAACGTTTAACGCACTCTAAAAAAATCCCTATTCAGCGTGGGCACATTACATCTTTCTTCGATCATCTGTGCCATTTCATGAAGAAAACATTCACACCAAAACCAGCCTTGGACCGTCTTTAAATTGCTATGGATCCGGCTATTAGTGAGCATAGCTTGACTTTATGTGGTATAAAAAGCTCAGGCTCCATATTGGGTATACAATCATGTCCCACTTGGTAAACAGACGTCACTGCTTACCTTGTAAAGGGCAAATATCTCCAAGTGCTGGGCCCTGGCACTCATTTTTGGGAATGGAATTTATTTTCCATGATCAGATTTCGACCCAGATCAAGAGAGAAATAGGAAGAAAAGGGAGAAATAAGGATGTTGTGGAAGATAGGAAAACAGTGACCAAGACTAAAAGCAAGGATGAAAAAGAACTTGCAAGAGTGAGATACAGAGACAAGATGTAAAAGGGTGGGTGAAGAAAGGGGCATAAAGTGGGTTCAAAACCAGGCATGCGTGGAGCAAGAGCGACACAACCCAGCTTGTAAATAGGCTCCCAAAATTTTACAAATCCAGCACTGGTGGCACTCAGAAAGTAAGTGTCGGTGGAAATGTTTTACGCAACCAATGAATTACTCAATGTTATTGCTTTTTAGCTCATACTCTGGAACGTACCAACTGTATTAAATCAGTCTCAGGTCTAGCCTAATAGACAGTCCAGGTCAAAGTCTAGGCCATGTCCCCTCTAAAGAAAACCACAAACAACCTTTTACAAGCTGATACCAGTGCTAAATTTGAGCCTGTGGTTTCTTGCGCTCGGCACCGGCACTTCATTTCCAACACCTGCACTTATGACAGCTGCCACATGGTGGCACTGTTTGTGTAATTTAAAGATAAGCAAAACAAAAATTGTGTATTAATTCAATATACATTAAAAACAACTAATACCTGCTCCCACGTCATTGTTAGAGGGGGGAGGCCAGTTTGAATTGTCTGTCACACTTGTAGGAGTGTGATGGTTAGTAGTTGTGTTGGTACTGTAATTGGCAGCGCTACCAGTGGCAATGGGTGGTGCAAGCTGGTGTGGTCTCCTGACGAGGGCCCTGGCACGTATGTTTTAAACAAACTAAGCACGGGCTGATAGGGTTCCACAGGCTACATTCAGCCTGATACTGACAAGGAGCTAGGAGCCTATGTCTCTGTGCCACACATTGTGGCATATTTACAAGCCCCTTGCGCCGCCGATACACCGCTTTTTCCTATATTAAAAGTGAGCACAGACGGGGAAGGGGTTTGTAAATATGCCCCATAAGGACTCACTTAGAGAGCAAACAAGTTATAGATGAAGCTGGTTGAGTCAGTCTGAATCAATAGTAATGTCCCCAGATGTGTGCGGCTTCTTCCTCTGTGCCAGGCTGCGCCAAATGATATGCAAATCAGTCTAGGCCCCACCCATGACAAGTACAGTCTAGCCAGAAGGCCATCCCTCTAACTTGAAACTCAGTTGATGTATTTTGGGCTGACGCGCCCTCATCAAGTAAGATGTACAACATGACGTCTCACAGTTCCTAACACCTTACAGCATCCGGCCACCACTGCCACCGAAAAATCATGAAGAGATCAAGTAAATGGCAGACATGAATCTACAATGAAAATTAACTCCAACTCCACAGGCACCGCTCCCTACTGCAGCGGAAATTAGTTAATTCTACCACTTCTGGTTCAGAGTCAGTGCAGCACTGATTCCTTTTGACAACACTTACTATTCACATCACAAATGGTGCCAGAAATGAAAAACTCTGAAAATATGAGGCCCCTCACTGTGACAAAGAGTTAAAGCCTCTCGCCTGGAGAAATGGATTGAACATGAATCCAGTGATGGGCTGTGTTGAGTATCATTCATTGGAAAAGCACCAGCAGGTTGCAAATTTGAGTGAATGCAGAGCCCTCCCTGGAAACCCTATTCCTCACTTTATGTCAGTGGAACACAGGAAACAACGATAGGTGAAAACCCATGTGCATTCCATTGTGCCCTATTATTTGCAGCTAATATTTGCCCCCAAAATCGATTTGTGAAACTTGTACGCCCTGCGGCTTAGCTGTCTGGGCATAATTTAACAAAACCAAATATATATACTTTATTCAGCTTGGACTGATCGGACTATTTGGGACCCGTTTCACTCTAATTGGGACACTGCACGATGCACTTTATTGTCTGTATCTTGTTTACACGCCCTCTGCTGCAAAAAACACAAAGCACGTTGCACTTTTTTGCTTCGAGGCAAGGTTTTTTTAGTCCTAGCACTTTGCACTTTACGGCCTGTGTCATCGCAAACAATGCACATTGCACTTTGCTTTGTAAATAGGGAAGGTCTCAAAAAGTATATTGCACTTTTTACCTGTTGAATACACGTTGCATTTTATACCTTGAGTGGGTAAGTTAGCGTATTAAATGCCTTGAATATTTGTAGCTCTAGAGGGCACGAATTAATGTTCTCAATACTGAAAATGGGGAATAGAAAGTAAACAGCAAGCCATGTATCCAAATCATCAAGTAAATAGAGAAAAGTCAACATGACTTTGCTTAACTGTTTGACTGGGGCAGTTGGTGATATTGAAAGGCAGATAACCTCTGTAGAAGAAACACTAAACATGGACTCACTGGGCTCTAGACCAAAGGATAAAGCTATTATGATAGCAGATATTGGGGTTGATGATATAGATATTCCGGGGAAAACACCCACTGAGCAGACAAAAAATGGATGTATTCAGACCAGTTCCATGATATGTCCATTGGTGACCCTCATGTTGATCACTTACCCCCTTCCAAGAAACCTTGCAAATCACCAAGTTTAGAAATACTTGATTCCCCACCAAATGGAACACTTGCATCTCAACTTACCTCAAGACTAACTAAGACTCATACAAGAAAATTACAGGGACAATCACAGGGTCCTAAAATTAAAACCCAGATGAAAGTAGGTTGCACTAATGCACCACATGCAAAAAATAAATGCAATGCACCCCCAGTAGAGACTGCAAATTTGTCCACGGCGATAAAACAACTAACGGAGTTTGTTACACAGTCTATTAACACTCTTGCTGGTAGGGTGGATAAAATAGAAACAGGAATAGAGAAAGTTCTTGCAACTCAGAAGACGATTATTCAAGATGGGATCATGCAACTCAAGAAGTCTTTTAGCACCATCACACAGTCTGAGTGCGCAGACCCAAAAGCAACTTCTGTAAAAGTTAAGGGACAACCAGGGTAAAGAGAAAGGGGTGCGGGGCTGGAACATATCCCAAAGTAACAGTAAACACGAAAAACACCACCTTAAATGAGAGGGATGTGTGCAGAAAAATTGAAACAGGAAGGATGGGTAACCAGGTGGGTGGAAGACGGGTGGGCAAGAAAAACAAAATAATGAACCCAACATACAGCAACACCTTAGAGGACGCATGCAGCCCACAGACCCTAAACCTGCCGCCGGCTGCTACTCCCTATACTGTTATTTTAGCCGATGTTCCCCTTCTACACAAGCTGAAAAGGAAACCTGGTCTGCCCTAAGAAATAAAACTATTTATTGGCTTGAAAACAGAACAGGTCTGACTACTGCCCTTTTTAGAGAATTTAAGATGGTGAGGAGAATTGGCTGGGTTGGAAATTGTAATAAACTCTTCCAAGGTGATTGTATTGTCCTCTCATTAGGATCTCCATCACTGGTAAGGGATTTTTTACTAAGAACACAGGACCCTGATCTCAGCCACACAAACATAAATGTTCTCCCTTTGGGTTTCTTTTACCATCCCATGCGTCCAACAAGACAAAATAGCTACGGTCCACCTAGACAATTTATAGACAGCTCTCTTTTCAACTTGGAGACATCAAACAGATTTTGGCCCTCATTGACCTAGATGAGAAGGATTGACTACCCACTAGATCAGACCTAACAGGGCATGATAACATCTTCTGCACCAAAACCTCTTGTGTAGCATTCTTGAATACTCCAATCAGGGTTGAATTAACTGAAGGGGGGGGGACAGTATTTCTAAAGGCGAAGAAATACCTGGGGTAGATCATACTAACAGGGATTATATCGAAATGGGCAGTGTCGGGGGACCCTAATCGAGCTCCGCAAACTCGGTCTGAATCAATAAATCAGTTAGATCCTGTCCCCGAGCTAACTCACCTTAAAAAAAAAACCTCAGAGTTCTCTTCTGGAACGTAGCGGGCCTCAAGAGCAAAGTGAACGATACAGCCTGGAAAGACTTTATAAATACCTTTGACATTTTGTGTGTACAAGAAACCTGGGTTATCAGCGAAGTACACATAAACGGTTTCAGCACATTGCATACTCCAGCAATTCACTCATCGAGCGGAAGACCTAAGGGCGGAATTTGTGTATATGTTTTAAATCTGGTTAGGGTCTTAAAGATAGAAATGGTTAACTCTGAAATGTATTACCAGATCGTATTGATTCATATGGATTTTAAATGTACACTGGCCGAAATTAATTTTTACAACAATGCTGAAAATGGGCAACTGGGCGATATAATGAAGAGGCTTATCCAGGATATTAGCAATCTAAAATCTAAAGGAGAGATTTAAATAATTCCTATTTGGGGCAGGGATTTTAATGTTGGTTTCTGTCCACTGGCCGGCTAGGAAAATGTGGTTTAGCAACTGAGAAGGAAGACCCGGCGATTAATTTTTCTCACTCAGAGAGGGGTGAGATGTTTAATGAGATCCTATTCCTGCACGACTTTGGCTTTGCAAACCATCTATGTTCGCCCAGGGTGAATTTCGGGTACACCTTCATAGGTAGAGGTGCTGAATCCACAATAGACTTTATATTTGTGCCAACTCGATATACAAGTTATGTCACTGGCCATAACATCCATCAAAATGCAATGAGCAACCACCTGCCCCTAAGTGTAAGCATAACCATCCCAACCGTTGCAGCAAGGAAACATTGCAATCAAGTAGAATGGGTTCAAAATTAAGCAATAGGAAGAAAAAATGGATACACACTACAATGGTCTAGTTTAGACTCGTTGGAGTTGAGTAAAAAAATTGTCACCAAGGCCTATGATTCAATCTTTACGTGCCTAAAAGATAACATATCGCACGATAACACTGACTGCTTTCACCCACATTACTAAGGTCGTTAAAAACCTGCTGCAAGCAGAAAGCAAAGTTATTTGTAATCGCACAAAGGGATGGTTTGATAACTGTTCAAAAACCCACACTAATTTAAATGAAGCCCTACATAAGACAGTAAGAGATAAGGAGGAAATTAGGAAATGTAGAAAGTTGTACAACGAAGCGTAGCTAGACAAACTAGGAAAAACAAAATGAAAAAGAAGGCCTGGGAGAATCTTTAGGAAGCTTCACTGAGTAAAGATAGCTCCCTATTCTGGCTGGCAGGCTGTGAATGCACCTTTTTTTTTATCTCTGAGCCCAATGTGCCTTCTATAGAGGTAGCAATAGAGGAAAAAAGCTGGGTGGATTTTTCTCAAATGTTTACACCATACAGAGTGCTACAGAGATGGAATTAGACTGTAGGCGAGAGCCAGAGGGGGTGTCATGTATTCCTATAGGTTCTGAATCGATCCCCATATTCCTGACCCTATTCTAGTTAAACAAACCAACAAGTTAACTAGCAGTCAGCCCATGAGGCAGAAAACCCCCATGATGCAGATACCGTTATCTGACGCAGTCACACTACGGCACAGGAACGTCTTATCTGATTAGGTCATAACGCTTGCGATCTAATTAGACAAGCGATATTCCTCCAGCCCCTGATAAGGCATACGGAGTTCTCATAACAAATCAAACCTATGACAACCTGGGCAAAACCCTGCGGCCATTGTTTTGATTTCACAGAGAACTTCAGTAAAAGAATGTGCTACTGAGCAAGTCGTATGACATCCTTATTGACGTATCTATGTCCATCCTTACGTCAATCTCGGCACCTTAAAGGTATAAATATTACCGATCTTGCCCTATGCAAACACACGCGTAGTGACGAGACGGAGCAGCCATACTTGCCGAAGCCAAGAGCAGAGCAGACCCCGCTGGCAGTAGCCCCGCCTTCCTGACGCGCTGAGAGACGCGCTGCTTTCTCCTGCCGAGAATCCAGCACCGGCGTTTCTGGGCAGCCCTCGCAGGCAGCCTGGAATATCGAGACCAGAGAGAGAGATACCATTCCTCATTCATCCTAACTTCCAGGTACAGAACTGAATGACCCCTCACAGAGAATTCTTTAGTTATTCACTTGGCAAAAACAAACTTAACTTAAACTGTAACTTTCTATTCCCGCCCACGTATTAGACTTAGGTCAGGTACACGGGGTAGGCGTATCTAGAAACACCAGTTGAGTACGTTTAGTCAAATGTATATGTGTATGTAATATATTTTATTCATTTTAAAACATCTTATGGCTTAGAAACCATATCAATGTTTTTACAGTATTATTTTATACTATTGCTTTTAATGTATGCACTTTACTTAGCTATAAGTATTGCAATAATATCGATCCATTTCTCTTGTATGAGAAAAGAGACTGATCAATAAATAACACCTTTTTATTGAACACGCCCGTCTCTTCCTTTTCTCTACATTCTAATGAGACTAAGAATGCACGTACTGACTGAGTAAAATAAATTGCCTTTTGTTCACACGACTCTCGAGATTTACTCTTGATTAGGGGAGAGCAAAGTTGTCATGTTCTATGGTTGTCAGAAACTAAATCCCTTCTTGTCTAATCAGGGAAGTTAAGTCCTCCTTGAACATTCGAGAAAGTTTCTAGTGAACTCTGAGCTAAGCTGGCAAACCCAAAACTTTAAGTCTAGTATCGACAGTAGTAGACCTAGTTAACGTCTGGCCTAGGCCTTTACTGCTGTAGGTATTATTCCAATGCGCAGAGCCTATTGGGATGATAGGAACTACACTACATGGCGCCCAACGCGTTTGGAAAGGGCGATAAAACTAACGTAAGACATTTAGAGTAACTCAGTCGTGCTTTCTCACTCAGACCCCTTTTCCCAAATACTCCAAAGACGTCTGGAGTGGGTGAAAGGTTATATCCGCCAGACCTCGCAGGAGGGAACTCCTATGTATGGTTCTTGGTATAGTCAACGTTGAAGGATACACTGTTCCAAAATATTGTGCATCTAATCTTTGTTTCCATAAGAAACCTGATCTGCAAACAAAAGAAATAACCTTCAGGACAGTAAAATGTCAGACAATGAAGAAAAAAGAGAGGCAGTTAGATTAGCAGCTGAACTCGCAGCGGCTGATGCTGCAGCGCTAGATGCGGACGGGGATATAATACTCATCCCGGTCATCAAAAGGAGATCTATAACCCTGAAACTTATAGAAAATGGACTGACACCTAGAGGTGGCACAGTCATATTCGTAATTGAGGCACACGAATATCGGCAGACAGAGGTATACTATTCATGGATACATTTTCCAGCAGCAAATGCTGTAACAAAGTACTTCCACTATTACAAAATAGAGGAACCTCCTAATGAGTACACTCCTTTCGAGGAGGTGGAAGTACCACTCAAATTTCAAGAGCATTTGCTCTTATTTGATGGCGCCCTAAAACATAACAATCACATCACCAGGCTCGGTCCTTTAGGTAGACCAGGAGCAACGTGGCCGGTCCTAGCCGGATACACACCACATCCAGACATCGATGGGATGTCTGCACCAAACCTTTTAACACAGCTAAAACAATTAATAAAAATTCATAGACAATTAGTTCAGTATGTGATGCGGATATCAACAATTCAGCCAGCGATTAAACTTCCACAGCTGACCCCTCACCAGGGGAACACAAATAAAGTTACACCACAGAACATCCAATCCTGCCTAGGTAAAGTACCGGCTAAACGGGAACAAATACCATTCTGGTTGGCACAGAAAATTACCCAAATAGAGGCGGTGTTTCCTGACACCACCCCGCTAGAAAAGCACAGGATTCTGACTATCTGTCTCCCAATGGGAATCACACCACACATAGAGGACTGTGACACTTGGGGTACAGTCTTTGCTTCCATCTACACAAAAACGCACGGTGTTCCATCCATTTCGGTAATACCAGATGTGCTAAAACAAATTCAAGATGAATATGGTCCTGAACCCGCTTTAACTCTTGGTATGAAATTACTGAAAGACTTCAAGCAGGTCTCGGCTATGTTACTAGCCAACATAAAAGGTGAAGCAGCAAACGTGGCGATCCGCCAGAGGTTAAAAGAGACAGATATAGCAGACCAACCAGCTGAAATTGCCAGAATCATAGAAAAATCCTATGAGGAACTAGGTAGAGATAGTTTAGGTGGAATACCAGTAAAACCACAACTGACTGAAAGTCCAGAAAAAATATTTTTTAATAATAACTCACCAAAAAAGAACTGGGATGGAAACAAACAATCCAATCCTAAAGAAAAGAAATTCCAGTCCAGAGGAAGGTCTCCTAGGCGAAGAGAGAAATCTCCGAACCAAAGACACAGGTCACCCCAGAGTGACCCCTCTGGGAAAAGATATAACCTTAGAAATAGGGATAATATAAAAAAGCCTGATAGATATCAAGACATTGATACACGTCCCTCTCAATCTTTTCAGACTTCCTCGCAGAAATCGGAAAGAAGAGGACGATCAGAACAAAGAGAAGAGCACACCAAGTCCAAAGACAAGGAACCTGCTCAGCTAAAAAAGAAATTACAATTTCCAAAAAAGAAGGTAGCCAGTATCAAGGTAGTTAACAATGCCGAGAATACTGAGGACACAAATGAAAAACGGAGAGTGGGCTCAGACAATGCTAGACAGTGCAGCAGAAGTGAGCATAGCTCGCAAAGTCCTTATGAATCATCTGGAGACAGTGGACACGAATGAATATCTTCAAGTGGAAACTGCGGACACCAGAGTTAGCAAACCTCACAAGATATACGAGATAACATTACGTATAGAGGGAGATAAGACTAGGAAAATAAGGGGACTATTTTGGGATAATCTCTCCAAGGACTATGACATCCTTCTAGCTGAAAAAGACTGGCCACCAGAGTTTGTTAGGGAGTCCCTCATGGCGAAGAAATAATTATGCCTGCCTTCTCAAATCAAATTCCAATTCATAAAAAATACACACTTGCTAGAAAGTGGGCAGTGGCTCTAGCTCCTGCTTTATATAAAAATCACGTGGGATGGGATGAGGACTCTCCTCCTCACAAAATCCAGTTAAAATCACAACCTACTGCACAAAGGCAGTACCCAATTAAGCAAGAAGCTAAAAAACAGGTAAATGAAATACTAGATCAGCTAGAATACCAGGGGGTGATTGAAACTTGCACCTCACAAATGAACAACCCTTTGTTTCCGGTCTCCAAACCAGACAATTCATATCGTCTAGTTTTGGATTACCGACACCTTAACACATGTTGCAAAACTTTTGCAGTGCAAAACTCACACAGTGCTGCACTAATGAATAACATAGTGCGCAAAAAATACAAAACAACCTTGGACATCTCTAATGGATTCTTTTGTCAAAAAATAGCACCAGAGAGCAGATATTTAACTGCATTCTCAATAAATGGCACTCAAAAACAATTCTGTCGGTTAGCCCAGGGGTACAAGAACAGCCCGGGGGTATTCTCAGCGAGAGTAACAGAATTACTACAACTATATGACGATGAAGCATTATCTTATGTCGATGACATCTACTTAACAGATGATGACTTGGAGACTCACTTGAAGAGAGTGAACACCATAATACTTGGGTTCGCAGCAGAGGGTTACAAATTCAACTTTAAAAAATCCAGAATTGCCCATCTGACAGTCCTATTTTTAGGATATGAGTTATCAAGTGAAGGCAAAAGCCTGGCTGACAATTTCCTAGAGAAATGTGCCGTACTCCAAGCACCTAGAACACTAAAAAACTTACAGTCGATTCTAGGCTTCTTAAATTTCGGAAGAACATACATTGCAAATTACGCAGAAAGGGTCAAACCCCTTTATGATCTGATAAAACCTGATTTTAAAAGATCCAATTGGACTCAAATACACACAGAAATTTTGAGATCCCTACAAACAGACATGCTAATTAAAACAAAATTAGAAACACGTGATAACACACGCAATCTTGTGATTCGAGTCATCCCAGGGAGATGCGGATTCACATACCTGACCTCTAATGAGGAAGAAAAGGTACCAATTGCATTCAAATCACACTTGTACACTAAGGCTGAAATGAAATTTAGCCCTACGGAAAAAATTCTAACTGCAACACAGACGGCTATAGCAAAAGAACGAGCCCTGGCACAAGGTAAACGAATAATAATCGTGACACCGATACCAGCCTTAGAGGCTGTAACAAAAGCAAGCATTCCGAATGCTAAAGCACTCCATCCAAGATGGATACAATGGGCTAACTCTCTTGCTGCAACAGACGTAGCATACGAATTTGATCCCAACTTAAAAACACAAGAATTTCTCCAATATGAATTTGAATGTCCTCTGCCGACCGAAATTCTGCCTCTAGAACAATACGGCTGTATAATATATACAGACGGATCAGCACAACCCGCAGTAGGGGGTAAACAAGCTTACAGTGCTGCGTGCGCGATTGTCAAAGGTCGCTGGCACGAAGGAAAATTTAAACCAACCCTCACTAAAACACAATCTCTAGGAGATTGTACAGCTCAGCGAGCTGAACTACTGGCGTTCAAGATGGCGCTTGAAAATACCGATCGAGAATTCCCCACACTCATAGTGTGCGATTCGTATTATTGCGTTCAGTCTTATAATGAATACTTGCAGATCTGGCTTCAGAATGGCTTCAAGGATGCGAAAGGTGGCACAATCAAGCATAAAATGCTCTGGGAACAAGTAGTTCTATTACAAAAAGAACTACCAAAGACTCACGTGATACATACGCTGAGTCATCAACGTGATGGCGTTCACGTTGCAGGGAATTCATTGGCTGATGAGGCCGCGAAGGCAGCTGTGCAAACGGCTTCCGTAGCTGCCGTCACCCGGTCAAAAACAAAAATAGACAGCGAAATATTACAAGTTGTCAGCGCTTCAGAAAAGGAATCGATAGAACCACTCCCTAAAGGTTTTCCAGTAAAATACTCATACATAACTGATGCAAACAATGTTCCTTTTGCTCGAATCCCTGGAGTGGGGGATAGGGCAATTCCAAACATGGAACATAGGTTAGGACTAATAATAGCGGCACACGAAGGGCTTGCTTCTATACATGCTGGCGTCTCAGCCACAGTATCATTATTAAAACAGAGATACTGGTGGCCACAAATGAGAAGACAAACAAGGAACTATGTTCTAGAATGTGAAATATGTCAAAGAATGAAAGTATCAACGGTGAGACGTCCAGCTCAGACGCCCCTTCTAATCTCGGATAAACCATTAGCATGTGTTTATCTAGACCACTGCGGTCCCTTACAAAGGGATGGTAACTATAAATATATCTTGGTCGCAGTGGATTCATGCACGAGATTCATATGGATGTGGCCCCAGCGAACGGCTGACGCCAGAACTGTTATAAAAGATTTGCGAGTCTTTATCGGCACATACGCAATTGGCATGCTGCATTCGGACAATGGTCCTGCTTTTAGCTCTAGAGCTTATAAGGAGGCCATGGTCGGAATGGGCGTGAATTTGCGGTACTCTTGTCCATTTCACCCTGAGGGGAACGGAATTGTTGAAAGAAAAAACCGTGACATAAAGCAATCTATAACGGCAAAGGTATTAGGTACGGGAGCTGGGTGGGTCAAACATCTAATAAGTGTCCAACGTAGTCTCAATAACTTGCCAAGAAATTCTCTGAAGGGATTCAGTCCGTACGAATTATTATTTGGAACTAGGATGATGATCTCTGACATTGATAGTCAGACTTCAGTGGTGAAAGAAAAAAGCTTTGATATCAAAGACCGTTTGGCTATTTTGCAGGACTTAAACAAAACAAGAAAAGACCTGAGCAACATAAAGTTGAAACAACAGCCAACAACCACTGAAGAACCACCACCTGTCCCAGCAAGACCTGTCTGGATTCCTAAAGTCGGGGATCTAGTCAGGGAAAAGATCGCGGTAAAGAAGGAATTTGGGCCTTCTTACAGAAAAGCAGTTCCTGTCTTGTCTGTCAACGGGACAAGATCAGTTGTACTACCGCCACTTGCTGGTAAAAAGGAGAACCGAGTTGTATCCATCGACCTGGTAAAACCACAACATGTGGCCGATAACAAACAGTAGGCCAAGTGGACTCCCAATAAGTAGCAGAACACCAAGGTTTGCTACCAGTACAGAGGTTCTTACGAAGAGGCTCATCACATTCGAAACGCCTACAGAAGAACAACAAGGACTATGCAGCAATGCAATAGAACTCAGACCTCTGAAAACCCAAATAAAAACATTTAGCAGAGACACGCCAATCTATAATGAAGTACCAAGTGAAAATGCAACCAATGAACCAATTGGAACAATTGACAGAACTGCTTCCGGCTACTTCATAAACTTCGATGATTCCTCTGAAGGCTTCACTGAATCAAAGACACAGCCATCATCAAAAACCTTTAAAGATAAAGCTAAAGAACTTTTGAAACAACTGAAAGAAACATATCTGATTTCTCCATGGATTGAATTTTGGGTGGGTTTTGGTGCATTTATCCTCATACTTTGGCTCATCATGGTACTTACTTTGGGACGCTTCATTGAGGGAAAATATGCTAAAATGGACACAGCAAGTCAGAAAATCAACTTGATCCTCAAACCACACACATCTTCACACGTCGAGAAAAGAGAACTTTCTTCAGCCAACTTCACAGCCAATCCGATACCTGGTGGGGTAGCCTGGGACAACACTGACTATGAAATTTATGGTCCGGTCGAGATCCTGAAATATCCACACCAAATTAAGATCTCCTTGAGTGACTTTGTAAAACCAAACTCATTTGCTGATGATTGGGACTTCGAAAGCATTAATAATATGATGTCTGATTTAGTAATGTCTGCTAAATTTACCAAACATGATTATTTGCAGGGTTCTACCAATTATGATAGTATGTACTGTTATAACCACTATGGTAACCATTTTTTACATAGATCTGCACAACCTAGAAATGTTTTAAATTATAATCAATGGGAACATTGTGCAACACCTCCAAAAGGGAGCTCAAGAACCGTTTACGACAAATATTCATATTTTTCAGGTTTTAAGTAATGCTGAAGCATTTTATTTTAAATTGTTAAATAAGACAGGGACCAAGACCATGATAACCAACACAAAATTGTTATATTCAGACTCATTCTTTGAAAAAATGAATACCTTTGGATTTGATTATTGGGACAAAAATGTTGAATTGAAAAGTGTTTGGGGTACAAAAGAATGGCAAGTACAGGGTATAGAAGCTTTGTTTAGAGCCTGCATGATCCCAGAACAAATGATATTTTTAAATGACACTGTTCAACAGACCACCTGTCTTGGCTTAGCCAAAATCAAAGATTTAAATAAACCGTCTATTCCAAAGCCAACAATGTTTAGCAACACTTCTACAGATGAAGAGATAGACGTAAACCATATATTAAACCAAAACAGAACACATCCTGATTGGAAACAGTGGTTGATCTGGCCCACAGATACTAATAACTGTCAAGACAGATTCCTGAACAAAACGCAGGGGTTCAAAATGACCAGGCCAGACCCTAGATATCCTCAAAGACATCACCCAGGGATAATAACCACCTACAGTGTGGGCAAATTATGCCTTCAATGGCTACAAACTTCCACACTGGCAGAAATTAAGCAACACCTAACTTTACTTACTGATGGTGCTGACTTGCGTGATTTCACTATGGGACCACGCAAACAGCGTCAAAAGCGTTTCATAGCAGCCTCTGTATATGCAGCATACAATGAGGCCTGGAAGGTTACTCAAATTGAAACAGCAGAGAGAATACGGGAAATTGACCGTATTAATTTGGAAAAATCACTTTCTGTAATGGACAATGGGTTAATGACTCTGTCCTCCAGAATTTTTTCTTTGGACAGCATTGTGTCTTCAGCAATCGATATATTATCGCAAGACTTACTGTTATTACAACACGGTCAGTCACAATTGCGTTCTATTGTACAGCTTGGCTGGACGTTACAAAATCTGCGTTCAGGCTATGTGCCTTGGCGTCTAATCAACACAACGTCATTATTCCAAATCTTTAACCTTACTGATAGACAAATCAGTATGGCACAAAAGGGTGCTGATTATACAATCTTGAGCATTGAAAAACTCGAAAGATTACCAGTGACAATGTCAGAACGACCTGTCAGTGAATGGATAATACATGGGATAATAAATATTCCAATCTCAACCTTCAGGTTTCAATACTGCCAAAAATATATACAGGCTGGCATGTACGAGAAATTGGGAAAGGGGTACCTTAAAACAACATGGAACCTGCCCTATTCACATGCATGTGTCAGTAATAAAGGACAGAAAGTGTTTCTTAGTGGCAACAATTGTGCGATGTCACTAAGTGGCACACTTCTGTGTAACGGAATTAGTTTGCATGGAGCCTGTGAAGGGAATTCATACAACCTTTCATGTCACCAGCAAGGCGCACCTGCAACAGAAATAGAACCATTCTTTCAAAGACTCTATAATGGGAGTTACATTCTTATTGTAGACCGCAGATGTTGTAGTCTTATGCCCGGGACTCCTTATCTAGTAACTACTACTGCGAAGGTCAAGTGCTGTGGACGCTCGTTGTTCCCCAGCTCCTTCCCAGACAGGGAGGCAAGGGCCCGATTTGAAAATTACTTCTATTCGAATAGATACTTTAAGCAGAATGAAAACAGTGCTTCTTCAGACGCCTACCAGGCTCTCGTCATCAAAAGAAACGTATGATCTACAAGTCGCAAGAACGACTGCAGAGATACATACATTATTATCAACTAATTCCCCCGTACATTTCGCGGAAATCCTGAATGAAATCTTAAATATTTCTGATACCAATGGGGTCTCAAAGGTATTTAAGACAGTATTTTCGATGGCATTAACACCATTCAAAGCCATACTGGGTATTTTTCCAGATTTCGTCCATTCGATTTTTGGCGGACTTCCCCTGATCTTGGGACTAATTGCAGGAATCCTATTCTTAGTCCTTATTTTTCGTTATGGCAACCCATGTCACAGACAAAACTCTTGCGACAAGGGAAGAAACAATCCTAGCCATTGGATACCGGGACCGGATATCAAAAATCCTGGGACTCTCCCGGCTTAGAGACCTGAACATGACTTGGTTTCTATCATTTCGACCAATGTGGCAAAGATGTGTTTTACCTGTATTAAGGTGTCTGCTATGCGGAGAAGAATGCGTGTTAGACACCTGTCTGACGCTACAATCGGATGCGCCGATGGATGCAGAAACATTGTTGAGCCCGATCAAGGTTCATGCTTTGTGCTGCCCTCAAAGGCTACCAATCCTGATGACGGCATTCGTGGAAGCTTCACCACTACGATTGATGGGTAGTGAAGTTCAAGATGAAAGCAGCATCGAACAGGTACGACCTTCTGTCAGCAATGCGAATCAGAATGTCAATGGAGACAATCATGCACAAGAATGCATGATTACACCTATTTCCGAGTTAGTGGAACTTTCCCAGGAAGCTGTTGACAGTTTTTTCGAAAGCCTAAATGATATGATGTTCTCACCCGAACAGAAATAGAGACTTTTGAGCAAGCTCGCACACGGCGTTCCCTGAATTCGGCCTTCAACTTTAAATAATAAAGTCACATGAACTATTTTTCACTCCAGTTCACGGACAGCAACTCTTTCAGAAGCCCCAATTCATTTTTTCGGTTTTTCGGGACACTTATCTTCTGCTTAAAGTAAGAAACTATTCCTAAAGAACTAAGATTTCTATTTTTAGATACTTTATAGACTTTAGCTGCCCGCTGGTATGTTCACAAATATTTTATTCTGTGATGGAATGGTCTCGAAACTTTTTTCTGTATTTAAGAAACCATTTCATGTGTAATTCTCATATACCAAATAAGCAATAATGTATACAAATGCATGATTACTTTAGCATTATTCCATAGCTTGAGTGCATACAATATATATGTCTGCAAATTTTCCGTATATTTGAAGAATTTCAAAATGCATTTATGTATTTTGGGGTGGTAAGGTATACACACTACTCTATAGTATGTTGTACTATGTTATACTATGCCTAGATTAGTAAATATGTCCATAGTTAGCGTGGAGTGGGTGTCATGTATTCCTATAGGTTCTGAATCGATCCCCCTATTCCTGACCCTATTCTAGTTAAACAAACCAACAAGTTAACTAGCAGTCAGCCCATGAGGCAGAAAACCCCCATGATGCAGATACCGTTATCTGACGCAGTCACACTACGGCACAGGAACGTGTTATCTGATTAGGTCATAACGCTTGCGATCTAATTAGACAAGCGATATTCCTCCAGCCCCTGATAAGGCATACGGAGTTCTCATAACAAATCAAACCTATGACAACCTGGGCAAAACCCTGCGGCCATTGTTTTGATTTCACAGAGAACTTCAGTAAAAGAATGTGCTAACGAGCAAGTCGTATGACATCCTTATTGACGTATCTATGTCCATCCTTACGTCAATCTCGGCACCTTAAAGGTATAAATATTACCGATCTTGCCCTATGCAAACACACGCGTGGTGACGAGACGGAGCAGCCATACTTGCCGAAGCCAAGAGCAGAGCAGACCCCGCTGGCAGCAGCCCCGCCTTCCTGACGCGCTGAGAGACGCGCTGCTTTCTCCTGCCGAGAATCCAGCACCGGCGTTTCTGGGCAGCCCTCGCAGGCAGCCTGGAATATCGAGACCAAAGAGAGAGATACCATTCCTCATTCATCCTAACTTCCAGGTACAGAACTGAATGACCCCTCACAGAGAATTCTTTAGTTATTCACTTGGCAAAAACAAACTTAACTTAAACTGTAACTTTCTATTCCCGCCCACGTATTAGACTTAGGTCAGGTACACGGGTAGGCGTATCTAGAAACACCAGTTGAGTACGTTTAGTCAAATGTATATGTGTATGTAATATATTTTATTCATTTTAAAACATCTTATGGCTTAGAAACCATATCAATGTTTTTACAGTATTATTTTATACTATTGCTTTTAATGTATGCACTTTACTTAGCTATAAGTATTGCAATAATATCGATCCATTTCTCTTGTATGAGAAAAGAGACTGATCAATAAATAACACCTTTTTATTGAACACGCCCGTCTCTTCCTTTTCTCTACATTCTGATGAGACTAAGAATGCACGTACTGACTGAGTAAAATAAATTGCCTTTTGTTCACACGACTCTCAAGATTTACTCTTGATTAGGGGAGAGCAAAGTTGTCATGTTCTATGGTTGTCAGAAACTAAATCCCTTCTTGTCTAATCAGGGAAGTTAAGTCCTCCTTGAACATTCGAGAAAGTTTCTAGTGAACTCTGAGCTAAGCTGGCAAACCCAAAACTTTAAGTCTAGTATCGACAGTAGTAGACCTAGTTAACGTCTGGCCTAGGCCTTTACTGCTGTAGGTATTATTCCAATGCGCAGAGCCTATTGGGATGATAGGAACTACACTACAGGGGACCATCAGGTTTTTCAGCCTATTGAATTCTATATCACTTTGGAAGATGTAACTATGGCTTTAAATGCAAGTAAGAGTGGTAAGGCCCCAGGCCCGGATGGGGTGCCAATTGATTTATTTAAGGCAATCCCACAGCTGTGGTCCCCAATTTTAACACTGGTTTTACAAGCATGTTGTGCAAAAGGTTTTATAGATACATGGTCTGAATCGATAATTGTCCCAATTTTCAAAAAGGGGGATCGGGAAAATCCCGCCTGCTACCGTCCGATATTTTTACTAGATTCCCTCATGAAGGTAGCAGGGTGGTTTGTTCTAGATCGGCTGCAATCATGGGCAGAAGAAAAAAATATTTTAAGTGATGTACAGTACAGTTTTAGATCTGGTCTAGGAATCAACGAACTGGCTCTTAATCTTAGTCTTTTAATTGGAAAGTATACGCAGGCTAAATCGGGGAAATTTTATTTGGCATTTGTCAACCTTACAGCCACATTTGACAGTGTTATGCACAGCAAATTTTGGGGTATTCTCAGTGATCTTAAGGTCGACCCAACATTAATCCAGTTTTTAAGACAACTATACTCTGGTTCAACAGTCAAAGTCCGTTATGGACTTAAGGGAGAATGTACCGCATCGTTCAAAGTGGAGAGGGGAGTGTGGCAAGGATGCATTTAGGCACCCTCTTGTTTACTCTCTATACCAACACTCTGGAACAGGAGTTGGTGTCAAACGACCCACCATACGTAAACAAGCACACAAAAGTCTCCCTCCTTTACTTGGACGATGCAGTACTTATGGCATGTACCCAGATTGGTCTACAAAGGGCTTTCACTTTTTACATTAGTTTTATGGACAACCTGGGTTTAAAAATGAATGCAAAGAAAAGTTGTATAATGACATGTGGGAGAGGGAAACAAAAGTACAGAAGCTTTCATGCTGGGGGAAGCAGAGTAGAACCTATCAATTCTTTTACATATTTGGGTGTCCTATTTATCCGTACTGGGTCCTGGGCTCAGATGATTAAGACTAGAAGCCTCCTGTTCATGAAGTCTACTTCAGCCTTAATTAATTTCACTAAAAAACTGGGCAAAAGGCCGCCTGAAATTCTCCTGAAAATGTATCAGGCTAAATGCATGAGCATAGCTACCTTTGGGGCTGGTATATGGGGATTTCAGGGTTGTGCACCAATTCAATATGTTGAAAACGCCTTTTTAAGACTTATTTTGGCAGTCCCTGCTAGCACCTCAATTTTTAATTGTCACAGCGAGCTAGGAGGATCATACATTTCAGATTTAATTAAAGTACAACCAATTCTGCTCTGGCACAGAATTTGGACCTCTACCAGCACAGGTCTAAATAAGGAAATCCTAACCGATGGAATGAAACTAGATTATGCCAGCAAGATCACTTGGTTAAAATATGTAAGAAACTTCTTGCTTGGCATTGGGCATCCAGACTATTTTTCCACGCCTGAAGTCATGAATTCCATACATCGGAAGGAATTCAAAAAAGTTTGTATGACTTTTTTGGAGGAGAACAGGTTGGGACTGGAAATGAATAAACCTACTGTGGTCCAGCATCAAATGACAATTACCACATAAAATATCCAACCGTACCTGCTGTGTTGTACAAGGGGATACGATAGGTACGTGTTAACACGTTTTAGATTTGGGACTTTCCACCACTTGATTAGCCACCCATACATGAACAACTGGTCATGGGAACTATGCCTGTGTCCCTGTGACAACATCTCCTTACAAACAACTATCCACATCATTTTATTCTGTAAATTTTATACAAAAGAGCGACGTAGATGGATTGAACCTTATTAAAACAGGGGGGATGGAGGTAATGCTGCCCTGCTTTTCTGTGTTTACAGATGATGAATAATGTTTATTGTATTGGAACCATGGTAAATGTAAATGTAAATGTAAATGTAAAAGCATACTGAAAGCAAGGAACATTTTAAATGCTTAGATTTCCGAGAGTATTGTATGAGAAATGTTGAATTTAGGATGGATTATTTCTTAGTATAGATCCCAAATGTTTTTAATATCTTTAATATGATACATCCGAAACAGTTCAAGTAAAATGAATTGATTAATGTACCTGTATATTTTTATGCATATCTATGTATTTCTTAGAAGCTTGATGAGGGGTTTTTAAATTGTCTGCTTTTATGATTTTATATGCCTTAAAATCGAATAAAGCTCGTTTGATTGATTGCTTGAGTCAGTCTGAATCAATAGTAATGTCTCCATCTGTGTGAGGCTTGTTTCTCTGCACCAGATTGGGCCAAATGATATGCAAACCAGTCTCGGTCCCAAATATAAGAGGTACAGTCTAGCCGGACGGCCATCGCTCTAACTTGATACCCAGTCGATGTATTTTGGGCTGACGCGCCCTCATTAAGTTAGATGTTCAACATGACGTTTCATAGTCCCTAGCACCTTGCAGCATCCGGCCACCAATGGCACCGAAAAATCATGAAGAGATCAAGTAAATGGCACACATGATTTTACAATGAAAATTAACTCCAACTCCACAGGCACCGCTCCCTACTGCAAAGGAAATTAGTTAATTCTACCACTTCTGGTTCAGAGTCAGTGCAGCACTGATTCATTTTGACAACACTTACTATTCACATCGCAAATGGTGCCAGAAATGAAAAACTCCGAAAATATGAGGCCCCTCACCGTGTCAAAGAGTTAAAGACTCTCACCTGGAGAAATTGATTGAACATGAATCCCGTGACGGTCTGTGTTGAGTATCATTTATTGGAAAAGCACCAGCAGGTTGCAAATTTGAGTGAATGCAGAGCCCTGCCTGGAAACCCTGGGTAATATTACCAATGATTAGCGATATTTATTGCTAACGAGGCTTAGCAACGAATTTTTTAACGCTAAGCATCGCCGAAAATTATCGCGGAGATAACTTGCTATTAGCATGGTTTATCTCAGAAGTGATAAAAATCCTCGCGCTAACTGCCAAATGAGAGATTATCGCTGGAAAACCAACGATAATCTCTCGAAGTTTGGCGTTAGCTTGATGATAGGGGCTCACAAACTTAGCCATGATATCCACCTTCCATAGGATATCATGGCTAAGTCAGGAAAATACCAGGTGTAAAAAAAGCAGCTGCTTTTTTTTATCACTTGCAAAAACAACAGGTGATGGACAGAATGCAGGACAATGTCATACATTCACCCCAGTACAGAGATCTGGGCCTAAATCCATCGTTTTTTTGCTCACCATGCCTTCCCAGTTTGAACCCAGCCATATGCAAATCAGTCTTGACCCTGTGCCCCATGGGAACAGTCCAGCCCGAACTGCTAAGCCAAGTCCTCCCTTGACTGGAAACAAGCATCCAAGGACCGGTTTCGGGCTTTCAGCCCTCTTCAGCCTGGATAGCTTGATTCCAGTGGCATGGAGAGCACAGGACTCACGTCTGAGCATACCCGTCCCACTCGGGGTGACAAATGCAAAAACAACAGGTGATGGACAGAATGCAGAACAATGTCATACATTCACCCCAGTACAGAGATCTGGGCATAAATCTATTGTTTTTTTGCTCACCATGCCTTTCCAGTTTGAACCTAGCCATAAGCAAATCAGTCTTGACCCTGTGCCCCATGGGAACAGTCCAGCCCGAACTGTTAAGCCATGTCCTCCCTGGACTGGAAACAAGCATCCAAGGACCGGTTTCGGGCTTTCAGCCCTCTTCAGCCTGGATAGCTTGATTCCAGTGGCATGGAGAGCACGGGACTCACGTCTGAGCATACCCGTTCCACTCGGGTGACAAATTCAAAAACAACAGGTGATGGACAGAATGCAGAACAATGTCATACATTCACCCCAGTACAGAGATCTGGGCCAAAATCTATCGTTTTTTTGCTCCCCATGCCTTCCCAGTTTGAACCCAGCCATATGCAAATCAGTCTTGACCCTGTGCCCCATGGGAACAGTCCAGCCCGAACTGCTAAGCCAAGTCCTCCCTGGACTGGAAACAAGCATCAAAGGACCGGTTTCGGGCTTTCAGCCCTCTTCAGACTGGATAGCTTGATTCCAGTGGCATGGAGAGCACGGGACTCACGTCTGAGCATACCCGTCCCACTCGGGGTGACAAATGCAAAAACAACAGGTGATGGAGAGAATGCAGAACGATGTCATACATTCACCCCAGTTCAGAGATCTGGGCCTAAATCTATTGTTTTTTTGCTCACCATGCCTTTCCAGTTTGAACCCAGCCATATGCAAATCAGTCTTGACCCTGTGCCCCATGGGAATAGTCCAGCCCGAACTGCTAAGCCAAGTCCTCCCTGGACTGGAAACAAGCATCCAAGGACCGGTTTCTGGCTTTCAGCCCTCTTCAGCCTGGATAGCTTGATTCCGGTGGCATGGAGAGCATGGGACTCACGTTTGAGCATACCCGTCCCACTCGGGGTGACAAATGCAAAAACAAAAGGTGATGGACAGAATGCAGAACAATGTCATACATTCACCCCAGTACAGAGATCTGGGCCCAAATCCATCGTTTTTTTGCTCACCATGCCTTTCCAGTTTGAACCCAGCCATATGCAAATCAGTCTTGACCCTGTGCCCCATGGGAACAGTCCAGCCTGAACTGCTAAGCCAAGTCCTCCCTGGACTGGAAACAAGCATCCAAGGACCGGTTTCGGGCTTTCAGCCCTCTTCAGCCTGGATAGCTTGATTCCAGTGGCATGGAGAGCACGGGACTCATGTCTGAGCATATCCGTCCCACTCGGGGTGACAAATGCAAAAACAACAGGTGATGGACAGAATGCAGAACAATGTCATACATTCACCCCAGTACAAAGATCTGGGCCTAAATCCATCGTTTTTTTGCTCACCATGCCTTTCCAGTTTGAACCCAGCCATATGCAAATCAGTCTTGACCCTGTGCCCCACTGGAACAGTCCAGCCCGAACTGCTAAGCCAAGTCCTCCCTGGACTGGAAACAAGCATCCAAGGACCGGTTTCGGGATTTCAGCCCTCTTCAGGCTGGATAGCTTGATTCCAGTGGCATGGAGAGCACGGGACTCACGTCTGAGCATACCCGTCCCACTCGGGGTGACAAATGCAAAAACAACAGGTGATGGACAGAATGCAGAACAATGTCATACATTCACCCCAGTACAGAGATCTGGGCCTAAATCCATCGTTTTTTTGCTCACCATGCCTTTCCAGTTTGAACCCAGCCATATGGAAATCAGTCTTGACCCTGTGCCCCATGGGAACAGTCCAGCCCGAACTGCTAAGCCAAGTCCTCCCTGGACTAGAAACAAGCATCCAAGGACCGGTTTCGGGCTTAACAGGGTTAGCGAAATCCTTGATAATAGGAGAAATGTCGCTTAACAACATTTCTCCTATTATTTTTCTCTGCAACGCCCCCTTTGCATCTCATTAGAGATGCAAGGGGAAGCATAGAGAAAAAGGGTGCTAACATGCGAATTTGCGTTTTAGCACCCTGTTGCTGAGAGGGAGATAATGTTATCTCCGCTTTCTTGGCTTTTAAAGCCAAAAAAGCGGAGATAAATCCCTTGATAATATGCCCCCCTATTCCTCATTTTATGTCAGTGGAACACAGGAAACAACGATAGGGGAAAACCCACGTGCATTCCTTTGTGCGGGCACTTCTGCATTACAATAGGATCCGGGTCAATGGAATGAACCTTTATACAGGCAAAAGTCTGTGGTGCTTGCAGTTTGTTTTCTGAATGGTATTATATGTTCTTAATGAGTGCACTTTTCAAGGATGTTCTTTAGATCTCAGAGCATGTATCAGGCATCATGGCAGGGAAAGACTATAGAGGACATGTCTTCTCCGTCTAACTCACCATCACTGGAGAAGGTCACCAGTGCACCCTCGTGGTTAATCCTATTCTTCCATGAAGACTTAGAGCTTATATTATATTGCATTTGATGCAAATACCACTAGGATTTTGTCCAGAAATAACTGCGAAACGTGGGGCCCATTATTTTGGTGGAGCCTTTAACGCCAGGCACCAGAAGCATCCAGACCACCCTTTCAGCTCTACTGATTTGACTGGCGGAATGACACCCAGCTCTCTGCCGCAGTGGTCAATGTCCTGGCTTCTCATCTGTGAGTCTGAGAATAAGATTCTTTCCATGGCTCATCAGGCCTTACATTGAGATGCCCATATGCGCCACCTTACCCTCTTCATTCTCAGCAGATAGCCTGTAGGAAGGTAGGATCCTTCTTGCATGGTTACCCCCTCTTTTTGCCTGGTGTCAGTGTGTTTTTGACTAGTCTGACCGGGATCCTGCTAATCAGGACCTCAGTCACCATGCTTCCACCCTAAATTTGACTATGGTAAGTACTTCGGTATCTCCACAATTGGCCACTGGAGTACCACTATAAGTCCCTAGTACATGGTACTAAGTTACCCAGGGCATAGGTACACCAGGGCTTTCCCATGGGCTGCAGCATGTATTATGCCACCCATGAGAGACCACCCAAACTGTGACTACAGGCCTGCCGTTGCAGCCTATGTAAGCTGGTGCTAGCACCACTTACGACAGATATAAGTTTCTTTATATCTGAGGTCACTACACTTAAAACCTATAAGTCCCCCCTAAGGCAGGTCTTTCAATCCTGAAGGCAGGGTCCTGGGTTATAAGTGTGAGGGTGACTCTGCATGAACAGAGGCACCCATGAGGCACAGGGTTAGACTGATTTGCATATGGCCATGTCTGAACTCGGGTGGCAGAGTGGGCTACAGAACGGTGATGGATTAAACCCAGATCAGTTGACTGGGTGTGAGTGTTTGATTGGTTCAGATGCTCTGTCCATCACCACCCCCTTTTGTACCACTTTGTTTGCCATAAGTTGGCAGGGTATGCTCAGACGTGAGTCCCTTGCTCACTTTGCCACTGGATTCAAGTAAGCCGGGCTGAAGACGGCTGAAATGCCAGAAACCGGTCCTCGGAAGCTTGTTTCCGGTCCAGGGAAGGCATAACTTGGCAGTTCGGGTTGGACTGTTCCCATGAGGCACAGGGTCAGACTGATTTGCATATGGCCATGTCTGAACTGGGGTGGCAGAGTGGGCTAAAGAATGGTGATGGATTAAACCCAGATCTGTTGACTGGGTGTGAGTGTTTGATTGGTTCAGATGCTCCGTCCATCACCACCCCCTTTTGTACCACTTTGTTCGCCATAAGTTGGCAGGGTATGCTCAGACGTGAGTCCCTTGCTCACTTTGCCACTGGATTCAAGCAAGCCGGGCTGAAGACGGCTGAAATGCCAGAAACCGGTCCTCGGAAGCTTGTTTCCGGTCCAGGGAAGGCATGGCTTGGCAGTTCGGGCTGGCCTGTTCCCATGAGGCACAGGGTCATACTGATTTGCATATGGCCATGTCTGAACTGGGGTGGCAGAGTGTTCTAAAGAACGGTGATAGATTAAACCCAGACCTGTTGACTGGGTGTGAGTGTTTGATTGGTTCATATGCTCCGTCCATCACCACCCCCTTTTGTACCACTCTGCATGAACAGGACACCCCCTACAAACCCCAGCATTGATTCTCTAGGCTTTGTAAGTGCGGTCAGCCATTTTGATACATATAATAGCCATGCGTCATTATGCAAACGGATATCTATATATTGGCTGTGCCGAACCTGGGCATGTTTAGTATCAAACATGTTGGAAACACACCCCAACGCTGTTACCGGTGTTAGAGGTATGATTTCATGCACTGGGGGCTCCTCTGGGAAGCCACTAGTACTCCCGGTAACAGCCTTCCTGGGTCTGCCAGCAAGCTAGTGCTGCTGCTGACCCCAGATACGATACTGCCCTCCTGCTGCTGAGCTGAACTTGAGCAAGGGAAGGTAGAACAATAGGTTTCCTGTCACAGGGAGGTGTGACCACCTCCCAGACAGGACATAGTGTATTGGGCTGGGGTGGGGGCACTTGCCAGAGCCACCAGACTGCTTTGAAGTGCACATTTGATGCCCTCCTTGCATACTCCAGTTGAAACCTGTTCTGGGGGCCCTTGTCTCCTGTGCGAAACTGGACAAAGGACATGGGAGCATGCTCCCCTTTGTCCAGCCTCTCCTCTGGAATGGGCCCCTGAGTCGTCCTAACCCCTTTTGGGTGGGTCCTCAGATTCGTCATGGGTCAAGCCTCAAGCCTGAAACCACGTCACTCTTCGACCATCTGGACACTTGGACTTCGCCTGGAAATTAGACTGCATCAAGGAAGACTCCTGCTGCTCCTGGTCTTGCTGTTCTGCAAGTCTTCTTTGTCATCTGTGTTTCATCCAGGATCTTCAACAGACCTGTGGGCATCAAGGACACTCGAAGTAATCTATCTTGGAGTGAAGGAGTCACTCCACTGTATCTGCAGGCACCACAACGAAACTGACTGGTCTGCTTCTCCTGGCGTCCCATGGACTTCAAAAAGCTCAGCAACACAGGTGGTTGTTCTGCAACTCCCTTAAGGCCTGACCTGTCCTCTCTGCAATTTTGAGGCCAGTATCCCTCGACGGAATCACTGGGACCAAACCCCTCTGCACCGAGTTGACTGGCTCTTGCCAAGGCTTGTTGGCTCTGCACTACAAAGATCTTCAGGCTACAAGAAGCCCTAGCCTCCAGCATCTCTTCCTGCCAAGATCAGCATCCTCACCACTTCCTCTGCACCGTGGGCCTTCTTCTTTGGTGAGCTGCTCGAAGTCCTCTTGTGACCCCTGTGCCTTTGGCCTGTGGGTCCTCTCAACGTTCTTCTCTTGCTTTAGTGTGCTCTCCTGCTTGCTCGGGGCCTGCTCTTACTCTCCTGCACTTGGTGAGTCCCTTGGACCTTGATGGCGCCAACGTTGCTCCTTCATTGGATCCTGGGATATCCACGGGTAGGTTGACTCTCCAACTTTCTGACTTGCACTGGGTTTCTTCACGATTCACTGGGAAGGGTCCTTCCTCTTCAAAACTGCAACTACAATTTTCCCGTTGACTTACTACGTGACTGTGTTTCCACTCTGCACACAGCCTCCGCGAGTTTCCTGGGTACTTACCTTTGGTGGTTCTTTGGTCCCCAGCTCTTCCAAGTCTTCTGGTCCAAGTCCTGACTTTGGTTACAGTACGCATTCCACTTTCTTAGCATATGGTTTGGTTTTCCCCTGGAGACCACTGTGTATTGTGCTTACTTACCTGATTACAATTGAAGTATTGTGTGTATTTGTGTTGGTAGGGTAGGGTAGGAGATGTACCAATGTGTTAGTGAGTACTGTGTAATAAATAGACATATTTTTATAACTACACAGTGTGGTTCTTTTTCGATTAACCTACTCTACATAATTAGATCTGGTAAAACAAGCTTAACACTCATTCTAGACTAAGCCTGAAGGCTGCTCTCCACTGCTATCACTTAGAGAGCTTTCTATTGTTGTCTAACAAGGGTTGTCTGGATTAGTGCAAGATGCTTCGCTTAAATAAGTGTGCACCATATTTATTTATTTTATTTATTTATGATCTTATATAGCGCTGGAAGTCAATCCTCGAAAGGGTATCTCCGCGCTTTCGTATGACCACAAGAGCCAAAAACTAAGAATTATACAGTGAGGTAAAGGGGTACTAGTAATGGTACAGTGAAGTAATAGGGAACAGATCTAACAGGCGACAAATAAAAAAGTTTTCAAGGACTTCTTGAAAGATTGAAAGTTGGGTGTATTTTTGAGAACACAGGGCAATGAGTTCCAAAGGATGGGGCCTTTATAGGACAGGGCTCGCCCTCCCTGCCTGGCTTTTCTTATCCTAGGAACCTGGAGTTGTTGCTGGCTGCTGGATCGCAGAGTACGACTGGGTATGTAGGGTTTGAATATTTCTTTTAGGTATTTGGGTCCATTGCCATACAGACATCTGTGAATTGTGCAGCAGATTTTGAATTCTACACGCTGTCTGATTGGCAACCAATGGAGTTTTGTTAGCAGGGGAAGTGAGGCAGATCTTGGCTGGGCGTTGAGGACTAATCTCGCGGCAATGTTCTGAACCACCTGTAGTCTCTGTAGTTGTTCCTCATTTGCCGAGACCAACAGGCCATTGCAGTAGTCCATCCTACTTATAACCAAGGCTTGGACGAGAGTCTTCCTATAGGAGTCTGATAAGAATGGGAAGACTCGTCGTAACAGACCAATAACCTGGAAGCAGGAACCTGTTACTTGATTTGTGTGTTCTTTAAGTAGGAGTTTTCTGTCTAGGCGCACACCAAGATTTTTGACAATCTGTTTGGGGCTTGGTGTTGGTCCTAAATCCTGAGGCCACCAGTCCGGGGACCACAAAAGTATGGCCTCCCCGAACAGCATTACCTCAGTCTTGCCTACATTACACTGGAGGCGATTGATGGCCATCCAGTGAGATATTGCCCTCATTCCGTCCGCAAAAGATTTTTTTATTGCGGGCGTTAAGGTTTTAAAAGGGAACAAAAGCTGAGTGTCGTCAGCGTACGACACAGGGGTGAACCCATAAGATCTTACGATATCCGTCAGGGGAGCCACATACACGTTGAAAAGTGTAGGGCTTAGGCAAGAGCCCTGTGGTACTCCTTGGTGAGCTCCCTAGAGATAGAATGGTGGGAGCCCAATCTCACCTCTTGTTGGCGGTCCGAAAGAAAGCTCTCCAGCCACGAGAGAGCCACTCCCTCTATTCCCCTCTCCTTCAGACGACCGAGAAGTATCTCATGGGACACAGTATCGAAGGCAGCGGATAAATCCAACAGCACTAGAATCATTGAGTTTCTAAGATACTAAGCCAGCTACCTAAATAGCCCCACTGCGCTCTCCTGCTTTTGGAAAACATAGGTTACTGACAAGGTTGCATATCCACTTCTAATAGCTCTTACAAACGCTTCTAATTTCTTGGGGCCTTATTCAGAGTTTGGAGAGGAACAGGGACCAAAAAGTGGCAGATGCCATGTCTGCTGCATTTAGAGTGCCATTGGCATAAATGTATGAGTCAGAAGCAGGGCCACAGTAATTATGCGATTGTGCGACTGCAACGATTTTTGCATAATTATAGATTTGCCACATTTGCCACATAATCTATCATCTGCTGCATATTGTGCAGATTTTGACAAAAAAAGAATTTGGGTCTAGCTCGAATGGTTGAAAAGTAACTAAATTGCAACGACAATTGTCACAGTGTGCTGGAAGGCCCCTTGAAAATCTGGACTGGTCATCTTTCTGTTGCTTTTTGGTATATTGGAGAGTTAAACTGGCACTAATGTGGTACAACCAATACCCAGACAGTGTTACCACGTTTAAAACTCAACTAAATAATGAAGTAAAACTATTACAAAATGTGCCGCATTATGCCGTATAATTTAGCTTTTCTTGCCACATAATTTACCCAAACCTGAAACATAATTTGGCCCTCTCCTGACACATAATTCCAGTGGCCTTGGTTATATGGAGGATTTCCTGCTTTCACCAAATTCTAAAGGAGTGTGGAGGAGTGTGGCTCAATGGTTAGAGCGGCAGACCCTGATGCAGAGTTCTGGCCAGGGACCAGGGTTCGATTCCTGCCTTGGCGGGGTCTCGGGCTCAATTTCCTCGGACCTGTTAATTCTCACCTCGGTGCCTATTCTGATCAGAGGCCCCATGCTGCAACTCTGGGCAATAGCTTACTTAGCCTCCACACCGGCCCCAACAGTGCTAAGGATGCCTGGCTTCACCCTGGGGGTTCCCAGGAGTGGGCACTTCACAGGGAAAGCCAGGAGGGGTTCCACAGCGGTATGAGTATGAGCGCCAGGAAGCCGAATAGGTGACACCGCAAGGTGACTGTCTGGTGACAGTGCGCTCCATGACATTTAAATAAGCACCTCAGTTCTTTACTAATGCTTTACCAAATTGTAGCACTTCATCTTCCAGTACAGGCACTGTGAAGCATAAGTGTTACAGTCAGGATGATTTTGTAGAGTCCGGTGGCTAGAATTCTCATAACTCAAACCTTTCTTGTGACTCCCCCATCAGAAATATCCATATATCCAAATATCCACCATAAAGTGTTTCTTCACACAAAGACCTGCACACTCCTCACAATTTCACCCCTTCACTACCAAGCCCGTCAATTCACCAAAAAGCATGGGGTAGCGGTAGGGACATCACATGCCCTTGGACCTAAACTTTCATTCACTCACACATGATTACACATACAAATACAAATACATTTACACTTACACACACACTCTCACATAAACACACTCCCACCTGCAAGCACGCACATAACATACATTTAAAAGCATTTTTAACATACCTCAGCTGTCAGAGAGGATTATATTTCAGCTAATTGAACTCCATTTTAATTACACTAATAGTGAAAAATATAATTACCCACTATTAGTGTAATACATTAATTGACAGAAAACAAATAGCGTGCAGCCCCAACTCACGTCCATAAGGATGAGATGCCACTGTTTTCCTGGCACTGATTTTACCGCCTCTGAGGCCATGGGTCGCAAAGGAAGCTGCCAGTACCTGGTTGCAACCACTACACCCTGAAAATATAACCAAAATGCTGTTAGCTGCCGTTTTTGTAACGCCACGCATCTTAGCGATATACATCGCTAATGAGATGCAAAGTAGGCGTACCTTCCTGTAACACCATGACAAAAGGTCGCGAACAGGACAATGCATTATTTACAACGCGGCCCCGGAACCACGAAGCGTTGATGAAAGCCGCGCTAACCACGGTTTACGCCGGATCCTTACGCCTGGTCAAAACTTGATTTAGACATGTTTGGAATGGAAGGTGGATTGTTTGATTACGTCCACACTCCCCTATTATCAAGCTTTTCATTAGTGTGTTAAATCATCGCTTGATTTCACATGCTAATGATGAATATCACCGTCTATCGCAGGTTTGTACATTGCCTGTGAGCAAGGCGTTGTAAATATGCCGCTAACACGGCGATGTAAACCACCGATAGGCGGCGATATTCAAAATCGCGCTAAGTGTCATTTGCGAAGTTTAACGCGAAGCATTGATAATATCCCCCACAGGCTATTAGTCCATTCACACCACAATGCTCAAACTAACCATGGTCAATGGAGACAGGGGAATGTGTAAGAATGATATTATTCAAGGGAAATTAAGATTTCCTAAATTGCATGCAGACTATGAATCATCTTCATAGAACCCACCAAAGATTGGCAAACAGTAGTTGACAGGATTTATTTGGAGACGTTTTAATCAACATTACACAGCATTAATTCCCAAAGAGTAACACTGTTCAATTTTCATGTATGTTGAGTTTCCTCTTTTATTTCATCTTAAAGAACAATTACATAAAGCAATATTTCATAGAGGCAACCACAATAAAAAAAAAATTCAAAAAGCTTCCTACTTAGGTTAAGTTAAAATTCTCAGACCTATAAACTTCAGTGCGTGTCTTAAGTCATTTGAACTTCTCTCTTGCCACTCCGCGCAAACATAAATTTCAGAAGTGATATCTTCAAACTTTCTTTCATCAGTCACAACACACTAGGTTTCAATTTATACCTGAAAACACCCTTCCTATCAGTTGCTCTTCACTACTGACCAGTATTTGCCAGTCATCCCAGCCTCTGACTAGACTCACAATACAAGATGCCCCTTGAACTCTGACACATCAGACCAGCTGACAGTGGCCAGCCCAAGCCCTTCGTGCAGCGATTCCTCTTGTATTGGGTTTGCTTCATTATAACTCAGTGTCAAGGTTGGAATACTCTCACCACCAGATTGGTCCCATCCACTGTTGTAAACATCTGGCTTGATGCCTTGAATCCGATAGTCTGAGTCAGTGTCGACACCCACACAGTGCAGTGGACTCATTCATGTAGACCTAAGCCATCAGCCAGCTAGTACCCACAAGAACTCAGGCACCGCAAGGGCCTTACCTGGAGACCAAAGCAGTCATGGTGACAATCACAGTTCCAGGATGTAGTGACCTGGGGTCAAGGGCACTAGGACCCTGCACTCGGACCTAGGAGAGGGGTCAGAGACCAAACACCACTTCCAATCAGGGAGTGGGGCGGGAAACTTTACTGGACGAAGGCAGAGGGAACAGACGTGCATGTGGGCATGGAGATACCAAGACAATAAAGAACAAACTTATCTACTAGTCTCGTGTGGGTCATTCGGAGAACACGTCACAGGAGATGACCGGAAGCCTCTCAGAACTCACAACTCACGGTAATCTGAACTTTAAAACCAAGACAATTGATTATACCATAAATGCAGCTGCCAATCAAAACATGGCTTTCTTCAAGTTCATCAAGGATTCCTTTCTTTAAGTTCATCAAGCATTGCTGCACCTCACTCAAGACACCACCGCCAACTGTGCAATACAACCAACCTCTTCTTCCAGGAGAAGATTGACAAAATCCACAAACACATTGATGGCACACATCAACTAGTCGCTTCACAGACAGTACCACACTGCTGAGCAACCAAGAGTGCACACTTACAAGCTCTTAACATCAACCCCATCTTCAAATTCCCTGATTCTGTTGATCCTGCATCTGATGAGGAACATTGAGAAAAGATTTGTTTTATCTGTAAAAATATTCATCTGTAACAATATTTTCCAGGGAATTTGCACCACAAGCTGTCTGTGTGCAGGCCATGAGATGTTTGTAAATTCTGGGAAAAGGGTGCTTTTAAGAAGACTGTGCACAAAGCATATGGCTTGTAAAGTTACTCTGGCCCTGACAACACACTTTATTGACTTGAGAAAAGTTTCCCTTGTAGGCGTGTACTCCACAGCTGAACTTTAGAACAAATGGAGACTTTAGGCTGCTTGCTTCCTACAGCTGTTAATTACAATGCTGTAATAATAAACAACAAACAACATCTAATTAGTCTCATTAGAACATTTTCTGCAAGAAACAAAGAAATGGTACAGAGCCTAACGAGAGATTGTAGTGAATAAAGACGCTGCCATGGGCATGTGCATCCAGGCTAGTTTTCATACCATCAGCCTCCGTCAAGCAAAGGATCTCGATTCCAGCACTCCTTTGAAACACTACATGTTCTGAAATCTAGAGCAGCCATCTCATGTAGGTATATGTAAAGGTACACTAACATACCTTCAAAAGAACACAATACATCTTCTCTATAACCAAACAAACAGTAACATTAAATGTACTTTCAATATACAATACAACAAGGACAACCTATACATAACTTGTACAATATCCAGATGATAATACTGCTATAACAAGAGTAGGCTACAAATATCTAGATAATAACTGTTAATCACATAATAGAAATAATCACACAATAGTATAATTATCAGCCATTTCCCTTTCCTCACATCCTCACACAACCAGGACTAAATATATATGTTGGCGGTGTGTATTCCCCGTCACAACAGCAACAGAATATATACACTGATCAACATACATAATGGTCCACTTGCCCAATTTAATTGTGGGCCGACCGTAGCTGTGAGGGAGACAGCCTTTGCAACTCTGTGTTTACAACAGGATGCATTCGCCATACATCCTTTACCACGCAACACCCAATGCCTTTACAACGCATATACCTTTACCACGCATGCTTTTACATCATAAATATCTCGGTTGAGATCGAAACGCGCCGTTTTTCTGCTGAATAAGCATATTTCATAACTGCAAAACCGGAGTGGCTCGTCTTTTCTGCAGCAATTGGAAACTAGGTCTTAACCATACCTACCTCCTGACAACTGCCATATAATTATGTGGCTGCAATATTTTGTATAACTTTCAAGATGTGTGTATATGGGATGCATGCATTTGATTTGTTTGACTTCCTTATCTCGTGACGTCACACGCCACCAGCGGCCGAGGTTCTCAAAAGTTTCATCGCGGACTTAGCTCCCATTGAACCTCGAGCGTAATATTTAAAGTCAACCAAATCCGGTTTGGTGGTTAAACTATTGGTGTTTTCACTGCTCTTTTGTGCACAGCAATTAAAGAATTTATTGTGTGGAACTCCAATATATATCTGTGAGGTGAAGCTATCAAGCAACCGGCACATTGAAATTTATATATTAAACAATGGGGTCTCCGTATAAAGGATATCCTTGGATCTGACCTTTTAAGCTTTCGATTATCACAATCGTCCTATCGATCCCTATATTAAGGGGAAGAAAGGACTTCTTAATGTTTCAGAGAAATCTATCATGAGCCAACAAATCTAAGAAAATAAGCGACTTTTTAAAGTTTTTCCCCAGACGTCACTCTATAACTAGTTGTTGTAGTAATTTCCTGAAGAAGGCGTCCGCTACGCCAAAACGCGCGTCGAAATTTTACTACTTGATTCACTTTTTGTAACAATTATTGGTTTTTCTGATTAGATTATTATTGTTTTTGATTTATTATTGATTGTATAATTTTATTTGTCTATTGACTGTGTATTTTTTACCTGAGTTTATGAATTGATAATTTGAATTATTACTGGAATGTATTACAGTCTTTCATTTTAATTGATGATGTATTAAAATATGATACTTTATTTTATGGACGCTGTCATCTGTTTTAGGTTTGTGTGATACCCTCCGCCTATATTATTTTGTATCTAAAATGATTGCCTAGGAATTGTTTTCCACATTTGTTTATTCCCTGTCCTAGGAATCGTACAATCAGAGTTCAGGGGGCCTTTGTTTTATTTCCCCATGCATTTGATTGTTGACCAGGCTATGTGCAATACCTATTTGGGTAACCATGGCTGAATGTGACAAGTGAATGGTCTTTTGTCTATGTCTAGTGATGTGTGACAGCAACTAATAATAGTAATGGGATTTATCTTGTAATGCAATGGTTTGCATCCATTGCAGATACACATGAATAACTATTTGCCTTGTATTGCTATGCCTTATGCATTAGGTTTAGCATTTCATGTGAATGGTACGTGCGATTTAATACATGAGTGAAGCATTTGGTGATTTTAGCACCTATAAATGGATCCATCCAGTAATTTTATTTCATATACCCAGTTTAATCATGTGGAATAAGGAATTACGTGTCTAGCACAGCTACTGATTGTATAATAATTTTCATAATAATTTGAGTATATTTCCTGCCCGATTCTTGGTGTGAACAACGGGGGTATGGAAATATATATACATATAATATATATATATATATATATATATATGTATATATATATATGATCAAGGCCGGGGCAACCCGGCTGAAACGCGTCATGTTGTGAGAGGCATCAATAAATTGCACTGAAAACTTCGAACCTTTCGTGTGGTCCGTTCCTGGTGAATGATTTCACTTTCTCGAATCAGGATTTGGTATATATATATATATATATATATATATATATATATATATATATATATATATATATATATATATATATATATATATATATATATATATATATATATATATATATATATATATATATATATATATATATATATATATATATATATATATCCATGCCCCCGTTGTTCACACCAAGAATCGGGCACAGACACCACTTCACTTTCTCTGCTGGTTTATCGCATTATTTTCTGCCATGATGAGTTTCGGCCAATCGTGGCCTTAATCACATACAAGCCGCAATAGTAAAGCACAATTTGTTACTGATCAAATGATGTTTAGATATAGAAAACAAACTATAAAAAGTAGGGGCGTGGCCACGGAGGCGACCAAGATGGCCACTTTCGTCTGAAGCTTCGCCGTCCGGGCGGCCAATCTCAACCATCCTGCGGTCCCGAGGCTGACCTGACCCCGCTCTACGCCTCCATCTTGTAGCAGCGGCGATTCGCCGCCATCCGACACCGGTCTTGGGCTCGAGGGTGCCCCGTAAGGGACTGTTTGGCGGAGGAGCAGGAGCGCCACCCCGCCGGAGCCCTCTCTCACTGCGCCTGGCTTTCCGGTGAGTTCTGCGCCGGGGGCTTGGGGTGCTGGGGGCTTGAGCTCGCTTCTCCAGGTCCAGCTTGGGGGTTTGGCCGCGCTGGTTCCGCGGCTCCGGGGCGTACTGCGGCCTTAGGGCCTGGGTCGTGGGCCGGAGCCGGGGACTCGGATAGCGGCTGCTTCCGGCGGAGCTCGGGGGGCTGCGCAGTCTGGCCTGGGTGCCTCGGGAGGACGTGTGGGTAGTGGTGGGCGTCCTGGGGGCCTGGACTGCTGCGAGGCCGGGTGGCCCCGCCTTCCCTTGGTGGCTTCCCCCCGCAGCTGCCCGATGAGTGGAGTGCGGTGACGGCTGGCCATATTACTCCTTACCTGTCGGCGCGACAGCCCTGGTCCGCCATTTTGTTGGAGTGTCCAGCCATTGTAATCTTGGGTGTTCTGGAACCTGGATGCGGTGCAATTATTGTGCCAGTTGCGGAGTGGCAGGGGTGTCTTTCCCTGTGCGCAGGCTGCCCTCACAGATGCTTGGCCCCCTGATTTAATAGGTGCCACACCATTGCTTTGGACTGCCTGATCTGTGCGTGATCTCTCTTCGTCGAGGAGCTTGCACGACTATTACCGCGCCCTTGCCCTACACACCCTTCATGGATCGCCTGCTCACGACCGCCTTGCCTGCCCTACTCCCGGTCTGCTTTCCTCTCACACACACTCGACTGGGCACTGATCAACATGGGGAAGAGAGACCCTAACCAGTGAAAACTTAGTTTTGACAGGGCCTCCATGCTGGCTACGGACGCTGCGACTGGCTCCTCATCGGATGCAATGCCTCCCCCTCCTCAGGACAACACCACTTCCTTGGTCACGGCCATGATGTCCGAAATGAGAGCTGGATTTAAGTCGCTCGACAGCAGATTTGACACCTTGGAACAAAAACTTGCTGACATGGGCTCTAAAGTGCAAGCACATGATCGCCGACTAGATGTCGTCGAATCTCGTGCTTCAGACATTGAGGACGCAGACGCCAAAACACTGAAACGTCTTGAACGAGTTGAAAAGATCCTAAAAGAAGTGGCCATAAAAAATGAGGACTTAGAAGCACGCGGGCAACGCAATAACGTTCGCATTTTAGGAGTGGCGGAATCTACCCAAACTGGCTGGATGGACGTCTTTGTGGAAAAGCTTCTCGTAGACCTGTTCGGCAGGGAACAGTTTACCCCGGGGTTTGTGGTGGAGCGGGCCCACCGGTCTCTGGGACCTCGACCAAAACCGCGTCTGCCACCACGTCCCATCATAGCCAGGATCATGAACTTCAGGGATCGCGATGCTGCCCTGCGTGCAGCTTGTGAGAAAGGGGAGATACGGTGGCAGGGCGATTCCCTGTCATTTTACCCAGACTTCACCCTTATGGTTCAGGAAGCGCGCCGAAAATACACAGGGGTCAAGGCTACTCTACGCAATTTAGGTCTTAAGTATGGTATGCTTTACCCCGTGCGCCTCAGGGTGGAAGGGGCCGGCAAGGCCCGTATCTTTGACACCCCGACGGAGGTCCAGGAGTTTTGCCACTCTTATAAATCCAGGGACACTCAAGCTGCTGACAAATCCAGAGCACCCTAACCGGCACAGGGAGATTCTCAACACAGCGTGGCTCTATTTTCGGGCTCAGGCCCTGGCTGACATTTAGACTCTTGCTCATGACTCTCCTCTTATGGCTTGGACACTTGGATAACTGTCTGAAGGTCCGCTGGTTTGGTTGTTGCATAGATATTGATTTGGTTAGCCCGGATGGTGTGGCGTTGCTACCCCCTATGGCAAACGCCTTTCTACTTTGGGTCTTTGTTACCTTATTTACTGTGGTGGATTTAGTTTACAATGTACTTCTACTGCACATAATGTTCTATTTCACCGCCATATTGGGTTGGGTTTTCCTCTTTGGGGTTTGTGAGAGGTTGGGTGGGGGGTGGGAGTGGGGATTTTTTGTTTTTGTTTTTTTAGAATGTGTCACAACGTTTTCACTATTGCATTCTTTGTGCTGAGCTGCTCATGTCATAGGTCACCTTCCCTCTCCCTATGCTTATGGCCAGATTAGGGTTGCAGTTGGGCCCCTTGGACCTTTCGTTGATGTCCTGGAATGTTAGGGGACTAAACAACACCAGGAAGTTTAAGCAAGTTTTTAACTACATTGCTAGACATAGGATTGACATAGTCTTCCTACAAGAAACTCATTTAACGCCAGACGCTGCTTCACAGGTTGCCAGAAGCTGAGGTACACACCGCTTCTTTTCCCACTATACCAGATATTCAAGGGGGGTTGCTATATGTATACATAACCAGATTCCCTTTGTGCCAACTCACACTGTCATTGACAAAGAGGGCAGATATGTCATTATTACGGGGACCCTCTTGAGCCACAAGTTCACACTCGTTGGAGTCTATGGTCCTAACACTGACACTCCTACTTTTTTCAACAACTTGCAGGTACAATTGCTAAACTCGGACCCTGGTTTATTACTCATCGGTGGCGATTTTAATCTGCTGCTTAACCCGTCCAGAGACAGTACCTCAATTACTTCTGACACTAGGCCCCACTCACGTCCAGTCCTTCATGACATGTGCTCCCACTTTTCCCTCATAGACATCGAGGCGCATTTGCATACATCTGCGCCGGCTTACTCGCACTACTCCGGGTTTCATGACACATGGACCAGGATCGACTATTGGCTGATTCCCCCGGAAGTGGTTAGGTGGGTTGACGACCTCCTTACGCTCCCTCGTACCCTGTTGGACCATTCTCCTATAGTATTTAGGCTACAGGTTCCCCGGGCGGGTGGCTATGAGAGACGGTGGCGCTTCCCTGGGAAAGCTTTATCAGATCCAGTTTTCACGGAAGAAATCAGGGGGGCCATTGAGGAATACTTTGAACTCAACACGGGTACAGTAGACACCTGGGCTGTCCTGTGGGAGGGATTTAAGGCAACCATCAGGGGAGTGTGCATCGCTAAACATACTGGAGTACTGCGCGATGTTCGCGCGACCCTCTCCCGAATAGAACGCGACATAGCGACACTAGATGCAGAACAACTTCGACAACATACAGAGGAGAGGGAGCTTAGGCGTTTGCAATTGATGATGGAGTTTAGAGAGGAGGCCAACAGGGGACTTCGATTTTTGGTTTGATCACACACGGCTAGGCAGCATGGGGAGGGCGATCGACCAGGCAAATTGCTAGCACACTTACTTCACCCCCATACAAATCTTCCTACATCACAGAACTCAAGGGACCGACAGGGGACATACTGCGCACCACACCTGAGATCTGTGATACCTTTTTGTCTTACTACACTTCTTTGTACACGTCTACGTTAACTGATGACACCACAGACCGAGGGAATTACCTTAACGAGATCGCAATGGTGTATTTGGATAATTGGATGAGAGATTTTTTGGCCGATCCTATCACGCCGGACAATATCATCGAAGCCATAGACTCCATGAAAGGGTCCTCAACCCCTGGGTGAGATGGTTTTTTGGCCGATTTTTACAAGGCCTATAAAGATCTGTTGGTCCCCCGCTTAGTGGAGGTGTATGCCGAGGCCCTTGAAACGGGTTGTCTGCCCCCCACCCTTAGAGAGGCGCTCATTGTGCTTTTGCCCAAGCCGGGAAAAGATCCCACTCTAAGCGGATCTTATCGTCCTCTGTCTTTATTGAACCTAGATTACAAGATCCTTGCGAAAGTCATTGCCATCCGCCTTTCGCTCCTAATGGAATCCATAATATCCCCTGCCCAATCTGGCTTTGTTCCGCATCGCTCCACATCCCTCAATCTCCGCACCCTTTTTTCCATTCTGCACCGTGTTGACCCTGCCACCCCAGCTGCGGCAATACTACTAGATGCCGAGAAGGCGTTTGACTCTTTAGAGTGGCCATTCCTTATGTCTGTGATGCGTCGTATGGGGATACCTGAATGCTTAGTGAACACAGTGGAGTTATTGTACACTCTTCCCACGGCCCGGCTGCGCCTGAATGGTACGATCACTACCCAGTTCCGCCTGACGCGTGGTACGCGACAGGGCTGCCCACTGTCACCCCCATTGTACATTTTAGCTATGGACCCATTGGTCCGACATTTTCGGGAGAGGCATTTGCACCGTGGCCTCCAGTTCCGCACAGGCCCACTCTTGGTTTCGGTTTTTGCGGATGACACAATCCTCTACGTCCGGCAGCCCGAGATCAACCTTGACCCTTTGCTCTTGGAAATAACCCGATTTGGCAAATTTTCGGGCCTCCGTATAAATTGGCATAAGTCTGTTATCTTCCCACTCACACCCAGTACAGTTGAATGGCCCAGCCCCTTCCCCCTCACGTGGAACCGAGACTCTGTGAAATACTTGGGCATCCATGTACATTTAGATACAGAATCCATCATCAGATTAAATTATGGTACAGCATTGACTGCCCTAGAGGGACAGATTGAATGATGGAATCATCTCCCATTATCCATGGCCGGGCGAGTCGCAATCATCAAAATGATAGTATTGCCACGGTTTCTATATTTGTTCAATAATATACCTGTACTCCTCACAAAAAATGTTTTCACTCAGTTACGGTCTTTATTATTGCTGCTGGTGTGGGGTAACAAGACTCCACGTGTGTCTTGGCGAGTGTTGACGCTCCCGTATGAACGCGGTGGACTTGGTGTCCCTGATTTTTACCTTTATTTTTTGGTGGCACAGTGTTCACTTTAAATTCTTGCGTAGACTATACTACACTCCAGCGCGACTGCATACAATAGACCCAGCAAGATCCCACGCTTGCCCCAAGTGCGGTGGACCATTTGCGGACTTTGCACACCTTTCGTGGTCATGCCCTGTGCTCCATGATTATTGGTCCCGGGTGCACAGCACACATAGTGACATATTACACCTGTCCTTGGTTCCCATCCCTGAGATTGCCCTTTTGGGATACATGGCCGAATTTCCGAAGGCGGTGCATAGACTGGCAGCGCTGAGTTTTCTATTGACTAAGCACGAGGTGGCATTGCGGTGGTGTGACCGACGCCCCCCGTTACACAGTTCCTGGCTTCGGACCATGGTGCACTGCAACGCTAACAGCGCGGAATACTCCACCATGGTCCCCTCTACATCCAGACCCATCGCGTTTGGGGTCCGCGTACCGCTCATATATCACTGGCTCCATGGCTGAGGGCCAAACTACCCCTACTCATGAAGTGGTTCCCGAGGGAATTGGCTGAAGGATTGTGCGGGATCCCAAATTCGGTCATTGGATGTATATAACACATTGTATGGTATCCATGTTCCTTTTGACCATGTCTTCCTGTTACTCGGGGAGATCGGGTGATGTTCATATCCAGTTGATATCACTGCGGGGTTTTGCTACCTCTGTGGGTTGATTTTGGAATGTTGTTCCTCTACGTACCTTTAGCCCTAACCCGAAAATGACATTTGAGTATGCTCGGATTATTATGTACTACGTGTATGTGACTAGAGTGACACCTTATGAACCATCAGTGTGTTCTCAACATGTATGCTTATTTTTATTTTTGTATGTCTTTTGGAAAATAATAAATAAAGTTAAAAAAAAAACTATAAAAAGTAACAAACATAATGTGAGGCAATTATTGTGAGGTTCAGGAAATACACTCAAATTATTATGAAAATTATTATACAATCAGTAGCTGTGCACATAATGATATGGCGGTTGCCAGTAGAATAATTGTTAATTGTTAATTGGTATTTGTTGAGCGCATTATCACCAGCAGGTCTCTAAGCGCTGTCAGAGAGGTCCAGCCTAGCCAAAGGGATTAGATTACGTCCAGGCCTCCGCAAAAAGGACTGTTTTTAATTTCTTCCTGAATGGAAGGAGACCGTGTTCCTTACGAATATTCTACGGCAGGTTGTTCCAAATGGGGGGGATAGATGATGAGAAGGCTCTGCCTCCTTTCGTGGACATGTTGAATCGCAGGTAGGCCAGAAAGCTAGCATCCGTGGACCGTAATGCCCTGCTGGGGGTGTATTTGGCGAGACGGTCCTTGATGTAGCTGGGAGCTCGGCCGTAGAGGGCCTTGTGTGCAATACAGAGGCCCTTGAATTTAGCTCTCTGTCTGACAGGGAGCCAATGCTGCTGTTTGAGGAGGGGCGACGCATGTGCTCGCCTAGGTGCTTTGAAGATGAGCCTTGCGGCGTCATTCATAATCATCTGCAGTCTGGACACAAGGTTCTCCGGTATGCCGATGTATAGGGAGTTGCCGTAGTCAAGGCGTGATAGTATCAGAGCAGATACTGCCATTCGGAGTGTATTGAATGTGAGAATAGTAGCGAGTTTGCGTAGTTGTCTCAGCATGCCTGTGCATGTTCCCACCACAGCCGAGACCTGCTGGGTCATGGTGAGCTTGGCATCAATTTTGATACCCAGGCTTTTTACAACCCTAGCAGGCTCCGGATATGTACACAGCTCTTGCAGCCAGAAGAGCTCCTTCCACGGGTTGGAGTCTGAGGTGACGGCCAGTACCTCTGTTTTGTCTGGATTGATTTTCAGGGAATTGGCCGTCATCCAATTCACCGTGAATTTTAAGACGTTTTGAAATCTTGTATGGGCTGATGAGGCATTGTCTATCTGAATAATTATTTGAGTGTCATCCGCGTAGTTGTAGATTTGACACACCATGTGGTTTAGTGCCGCTATCAAGGGCTGGAGGTAGGCATTAAAAAGGAGTGGTGATAATGCTGAACTCTGCGGCACACCACATGAAAGTGGTCCTGAGTCGGACACAAGGTCATTCAATTGTGTTCTCTGTGAACGACCTTTGAGAAAGGAGGTCAGCCAAGCAAGATCCGTGCCCTGAATCCCTAGCTCTGAAATCCGCGACACTAGTTGGTCATGATTGACCGTGTCAAATGCCGCGGACAGGCCCAATAGGACCAGGGCACATGTTTTTTTCTTGTCGGCCCTTAATCTGAGTTCACCTATGACCGATAGCATCACCAGCTCCGTGATGTGGTGTGCCCTAAAACCTGCCTGGTTTGATTGTAGGAGGTGGTTATTTTCAATGTGTTTGGTCAGGGATTTTAACACATGTTGTTCAAGCACTTTAGCAAGAAACGGTAGTTGTGAAATTGGCCTGAAGTTTTTAAAGTTTTTCGTACTGGCCCGGGTTTTTTCAAGAGTGAAATAACACAAGCTTCTTTGAAGTTGGAAGGCACATGTCCTGTAACAAGGGATCGATTGAGGAGTGAGAGTACCTCGTTTTCGAAGCCCGCGAATGCTATCTTGAAAATTCTGGGCGGGCAGGGGCCTGTCGAGGACCCTGATTTCACTCTCCCAATAATGTGGGCCAAGGAGTCGTGCGTTAAAGTAGGGAAGGTGGTGAGGGGTTTAGAGAAAGTGAGGGGCGGTGGTGTGGGTGTCAAAATGCATGGGAACTTAGGGGTGGAATGGATTTCCGTCAGTAAATCTTTGACTTTCGCATAGAGGACAGACTAAAAACTGTTACAGTCTTCTGGGTAGAAGGTCGGTTTCTGTTCTTTGATATGCCTCAATTCTTTCAGGATACTAAAGGTCTATTTTTGTTTATTGTCAGCGACCATGATTTTAGCCTCATAGAATTCCGCTTTACGTGATAGAATTGCTTTCTTATATATTGCAAGAGCCATACAGTATTCTTGCCGGGCACATGGGTCGTAAGTTTTCCGCCAGGCTCGCTCGCTTTGGCGGAGGGTTTGTTTCAGGGTTCTTAAGCTGTCATTGAACCAGGGGGCCACCTTGCCCTGTCCATGATTCTAACCCTGGTTGTCGGAGCTACTTTGTCGATGGCAATCTGTAGCCTTCCTGTCAGGGCATTACTTTCTGCATCGATGTTTCCCTGCTTGGGTGTGAGCGGAGCTGATTCCTGTATCGGCGCAGATTTTGTTTCAGCTCCGTATCACTTTCCAGTCTGGGGATAGACTATCAGTTTGTTTAGGGAAGGGGAGCTGACCGCTAAGTAAGAAGTGGTCAGACCAAGGGCAGGGGCTAATATATATAGGGCTGGCGAAAGGACAGGAGGACCAGACCAAGTCCAAGGTGTGTCCTTTGTTGTGTGTGGGCCCATGGACTAGTTGTTGGAGCTCTAGGGCAGTTAGTGCCTCCTCTAATTGTTCGGCCTGGATTTCTTTGGGAGTTTGGTCCCAATGTAAGTTGAAATCCCCCAGCACCACCACACATTGGTACCAGGACCATATATCGTTGGCTAGCTCTGTGAACCGTTCAATGAACCTAGGTGGCGTTCGCGGTGGACTGACAAAATGGCTAGACAAACTGACTGGAAGTGAAATTTGGCCCCTAGAACCTCCGCCCCTTCAATGTATTCAGCACATAGAGTCTCTGCTTTTAGTTGGTGATTATATAGCCACACCACCCCCTCTGGAGCTACCTGTTCGATTGTGGCAGAGTGCTGCGTAATTGGGGGGAAGGCCTGCGACTAGGTCTGGTGTTGAAGATTCTTCTAGCCAAGTTTCCGTGATGCCTATGATATCCAAAGTGTCATCTTGCAGTAGCGAAAAGACCTCAAGATTGTGCTTTGGTAATGAGCGTGTATTGAGGGTAGCAATCTTGAGTAGGTAGTTATAGTTAGCTCCTAGTCTCCAAAGGAATAGCGTTTTTTCATTTACCAATAACTTTGATGTAGTTTGCTGAATCATCACTAAATGGTGGGATGTGGGTCCCAAAACATGTTTTCCCCATGTTAATTTCCATAGGACTTTTAGACACGGCTACAGCACGAACTGCTGAACGGAATTACACCAAATTTAGCAGAAAGATAGCTGTTGGTCTAGAAAGCAACTTATATTGTAATTGGTGTGAATTCGTTTAGTAGTTGCAGAGTAATTCAAAGAAATTAAAATTTGTATTTCTTGGGGACGCAGAGGATCCGGGACCCCTCCTAATCCCATGCTGAGATCTGATTGGCTGCCAATACTTCAAACTAAGAAGTGTTGGCAGCCATCTCATGTACAGCATGTTCAGCAGCTCCCTCTTTGTGAAAGCAATGCCGGCTCCCGCAGGAGGCCCAGGGAAGGGGGGGCACGTAGTCGCCCTTGCAGAATATATAAAATAAATGTTTTTTAAAAAGGCCAGCCTGGCTAGTCTTCGGAGGCCCCAACCCCTTTTGCCACCACTCTGCAACATGCCTCCTTGCACACTGCAAGTTGGATGCTGAGGGTCCTTGGGGGCCAACAACTCCTCCTGTTACCTCCAGTAAGTCCCACAGAGTGTGACTGCTGAGAGTTCATGGGATGATCCGCCTCCTTCTCCACCACTCTGTAAACGCACCTCCTGGCACACTACTGGTTGGCAAATGAACTCCCCTTGGATACTGAGGGTCCTTGGGGGCTAACAAGCCCTTCTATTACCTTCAGTAGGGGTCACACAGCGTGATTGCTGAGAGGACTTCGGAGGCCATACCTCTTTTCTCCGCCACTCTGCAAATACACCTCATAGCGCGCGGCTAGTTGGGGGAGGAAGTCCCCTTGGCTCCAGAGGGTCCCTGGGGGCCAATAAGCCCTCCTGTTACCTCCAGTATATGCCACACTGTATGATTGCTGAGAGGTCTTTGGAGGCCATGCCCCCTTTCTCTGCCACTCTGCAAATGCGCCTCCTGGTGCACTACTGTTTTGGGGATGAAGTCCCCTTTGCTACTGATGGACCTTGTAAGCCAACAAATCCTCCTGTTACCTCCAGTAAGTTTCACACAGCAGGATTGCTGATATGTCGTCAGAGGCCACGCCCCCTTTCTCCATCCCTCTGCAAATGCACCTCCTGCCGCACTGCTGGTTGGGGGATGAACTACCCTTCTCTTACACCAATAAGTCACACCAGGGCTATTGCTGAGAGCTGTTTGAAGGCCCACCCCCTTTCTATACCATTCTGCAAATGCACCTTCCGGTGGACTACTGGTTGAGGGATGAAATCATCATGCATGCTGAGGGTTCCTGGGGGCCAAGACGCCCTCCTGTTATTTCTAGTAAGTCCGACACAGCAGGATTGCTGAGATGTTTTCAGAGGCCAGGCCCCCTTTCTCCACCACTCTGCAAATGCACCTCGTGACACACTGCTGATTGGAAGATTAAGTACCCTTGGATACTGAGGGTCTTTGGGGGACAAGAACCCCTCCTCTTACCTCTAGTAAGTCACACTGATTGTTGAGATCTGATGGGAGGCCAGCCCCCTTTCTCCACCACTCTTTAAACACAACTACTAGTTTAAAACCATAGAAATTCCATAAAAAACAAATACAAAGGTTAAAGGGACATTATAGTTACGAAATAGAATGAAAAAAACCTTAGAAATTCACTGAAAAAAACAATGGTTACAGGGACCTTATAGTTAGGTTTAGATTGACACATCGCTCCCCTGCTGCCCTGGGCCTGCCATCTCCCTGGGGCACAAACAGAATAATTATGGGGATAGGTTGGGGTACCCCAGCACCAGGGACCATGACATCCCCAGGGCTAAATACATTGAAAGAGGGTGGCTCACTCGTGGAGCCGTAGATGGCCCTAGGGACGGCCATACACCAGGGCCGGCACCGGCAATGTCCCAGGGTGCCCACCCCCAGGACATTGATGTTTGCTATGGCTTGGCAGGAGCATTACTGCTCCAGCCAAACCATAGCAAACACTGTCCTGCTTTCAGAAAGTGAGAGCATTAAAATGGTCTTGCTTGCTGAAAGCAGAACACAATTGCATGTTCACTAGCTCCCTCTGTCCAAACGCAATGACGACTCCTGCAGCACACGGGGATCTGGAAGGGACTGTGAGCCCCACCAAAAATGACAGGACACCCAGTAAAGAGGCCAGGCCCCAGGGATCGGGCCCCCGGGGCCAAAATCCACTCAGGAAGGAACCCACTCTGTAAACTTGCCTGCTGGTGTGCTGCTGGTTTGGGGATGAAGTCCCCGTGCCTCCAGAGGATCCTTGGGGGGGGAATAACCTCTCCTGTTACCTTCAGTAAGTCCCACACTGCAGCATTGCTAAGAGGTTGTTGGATGCCAATCCCCCTTTTCCCACCACTCTGCAAATGCACTCATGGCACTCTACTGGTTGGGGAATCAATTCCACTTTACTCTGATGCCCCATCTGACCTCACCAACACCTTCATACTGGATCTTGAACATCCTTGGTGTCTGCTGCTCTTTCGGGGGGCACGTCTTCTACCCCCTCCCTGGCCCAATGACATCACGGTCCTGGCTCAACACCACTGCCGGAATACGATCACCACTTTCGATCTCTCACAAAGTCCACGTTTCTTCAGGCGTGGCAAAGAAGTGTGATCGGCAAACCAGAATAATTTTCAATTTGGCAGGATACAGCATCATATATTTTATTCCCATTGTTCTAAGCTTTGTTTGACGCCACTGAAGGCCTGCTGCTGCAACGGAACAGCCCTGGTGTAATCTTGGAAAATGCACATAACATGGTACTCTAACTTCAGGTCAACCCTCTTCTGAACCATCTGTAGGACTTCATCATGGTCCCTGTAGTTGAGTGATAAGCAATAACAGTTCTAGTGGGGGCTCCTAGTTGGGGCAGTGGGGCCAAGGACCTATGTGCCCTCTCCACTGCAAAACATTTCAACAGATTTGTGCCTGGTAGTGTTGTCATGATCCATTCCTCTAGGAATACCTCTGAGTTGCCCTTCTAGACACCCTCCGGAAATCCCACGAATCTGAGATTACATCTACGGGAGCGCTCTTCGGCATCCTCCAGCCGTCCCTCCATTAAGTTTGAGTGAGTTTTGAACGCAGTGACGATCGACTTCAGGTGGGAAAGTTCCTTTTTCATTCCTGTGACTTCGTTCTCTGCTTCCATGTATCTTTCAGCCACTTTGTGCAGGTCAGTACATAGTAGAATCATGTTGAGCGACATGGCTTTAATTTTTCCTTGTACTGCAAGGCCTGAAGATTAGATAGCCACCAAAGAGGCAAGAGCACTGCGGAAAGAGGCAAGAGAGTTGCAGAAAATGGCAAAAGGGGTGCAAAAAGAGGAAACAGGTCTACAGAAAGAGGCAAGAGGGATGCAAAAATAATTTGCAACAGAGGTGCAGAAAGAAGCAAGAGCAGTGCTGAAAGTACTAACCGAGGTGCAGAAAGAGGCAAGAGGGGTACAGAAAGAGGTAAGAAAGGTGCAGGAAGAAGCAAAAGAGGGGCATAAAGAGGCAGGAGAACTGTAGAAAAAGGTAAGAGAGGTGCAGGAAGAGGCAGGAAGAGGCATGAGAGGTGCACAAAGAGGCAAACGGGAAAGAAAGAGGCAAGGGGGTGCAGAAATAAGCAAGAGAAGTGTAGAAAGAACCAACAGAGGTGCTGAAAGAGGCAAGAGGGATGTATAAATAGGCAAGAGAAGTGCTGAAAGAAGAAACAGAGGTGCCGAAAGAGGCGAGAGAGGTGCAGAAACAGACAAGGTAGAGAAAGCGGTAACAGGGGTGCAGAAAGAGGTAAGAGGGATATAGAACATTTCAAGAGAGGTGCAGAAAGAAGCAAGAGCAGTGCAGAAAGAAACAAGAGAGGTGGAGAAATAGGGAAGAGGGGTCCATAAACAGGCAAGAGGGATGCAAAAATGTACAAAAGAGGTGCATAAAGAGGAACGAGAAGGGCAGAAAGAACCAACAGAGGTGCAAAAAGAGGCAAGAGGGGTACAGAAATAGGCATGAGGGGTGCATAATGAAGTAAGAGAAGTGCAGAAAGAAGCAACAGTGGTGCTGAAAGAGTGCAAAGGGTGCAGAAAGAGGCAAGAGAAGTGTAGAAAGAAGCAACAGAGGTACAGAAAGAGGCAAGAGAGGTGGAGAAACAGGCAGGAAAGGTACAGAAAGAGGGCACAGGAGTACAGAAAGAGGAAAGAGAGGTGCAGAAAGATGAAAGAGGGGTACAGAAAGAGGCAAGAGGGTGTAAAAAGTAGCAAGTGAGAGGCATAAAGAGGCAAAAGATGTCAGGTCCGCTCCACAGGATCCGAGTGATGAATATAAAGCCCACCTCCAAACGTCACAAACACTCTGACTTTGTGTTAACAGAGGATTTGAGCCATTAGGTGAGGGGAAAAGTAAAATAATAAACAGGGAAGGGAAGGAAGGGAACAGCTGGGAAGGGAGGTACCTGAAACGACAGAACATACAAGGGTAAGGCCACCTATCGTGTAACACCGTAATATCTAATGTACTGATATGTAGCCTGAATACCTGTGAGGAAAAGGCAGGACTTTCCTACTGGTTGTTTTGCTGTTCTCTTTGTAGATATACAAACGTGAAACCTTGAACACAGCCTATGCCTGTATGATAAGGGATTCCGTGTGAGTTCCGCCACCATGAAAGAAAACCAAATAAATGACAGAGCACTAGGCAGCTGTGTACACGTCTCAATCCAGGACACGGTAATGCGTGGGAAGCAAAAACCACTGCACTCCGCTCCCTCGAGAAAAGCACCCTCTGAACACCAGGCAGTTCCCAGATACAAATGAAGAAAGAGAGTAAAAGTAAATAAATAAGGGTGTTTGAAATGAAAGCGGAAATGTTTCAAAATGACACAACACAATATCCTAGAAGTACTGCTCCTTATGGCAACGCGCAGCTGCGACCGCTACAGCGCTCCTTGAGTACTGTGAAATACTGATCGTTCCACAAACCAAAAGAAAACACACAAGCGCTTGCACTGGTTGCGTGAAGCTGCGACCGCCCCAGCGCACCACCTCCTTCAGGAGTAGCACACAGGTAGATCCAAACAAAAGGAAACACAAGATAGAAGACACGGCAACGTGTGGCTTCCTACCACTCCGCTCCGCTCCTCAGAATAGTCCAAGAACAAAGAAACAAAAAACGCGGCAGTTCCTTCACTGCGCACTCCAAGAACAAACGGCAACGCGTGGATCCCCACAGCGCTCCGCTTAATGACGGAGAAGATACCGGCGAGGGGCCGCTCCTACCTGACACGCTGAATACACACAGCAACCGTTCAGGACGAGCCCCTCCGCCAGCAGCAAGACGCGACCTCCTTCCTCCAAAACGGATGCCAGGAAACGGAATAACACGCAACAGGATGCGTGTCGCCCTGACTGATGTAGCCTCAGCCAGGGCTTCTGGGTAATGTAGTTTTCTCCTCATAGTCCGTCTAGGGAGGCATTCGTCTCGCGTTGCGCTATACTGCAGGCGCCCCGACGAGACCTGACAGTATGCCCTCCCTTCTAGCGCCTACTAGGACCAGGGCGCAGAGGGAACCGTCTGTGGAAGGAACGGATAGCCACCGGAGCGTGGATGTTGGACTCAGGTTCCCAGGAATCGTCCTCCACAGAATATCCCTTCCACGACACCAGGTACCAAAGCACCCCCCTCCTGTACTTGGAGTCCTTGATGCTCCGCACGACATACTCGAAACCCCCATCACACAAAACCGGAGGAGGCGCCCTGCGTCTTTCCGAGAACGCTGGCTTCTGCAGATTACAGTGGAATACTGGGTGGATACGAAGCGAACCAGGCAGTTTCAGTCTGTACGCCACCGAGCTGATCTTTTTTACCACCACATACGGCCCAATGTACTTAGGGTGAAATATGCTGCGGAGTTTGAACCTGATGTTCCTGGTCGACAGCCACACCCTGTCACCCACTGCGTACGTTGGTCCTTGTCTTCGGTGTCTGTCTTCGTATCTTTTGTATTCCTTCTTTGCCTTAATCAGATGGGACCTGATTTTCTTGTGCATTGTCTGGATCTTCTGCATCTGACTCAAAACCGAAGGTTGATCTGCTATACTACTAGGAAGGGTAAGGGGAAGGACCTTGGCATCATACCCATACGTTGCACAAAACGGAGACACCCCCAAAGAACAATGCCAGGCGTTATTATAGGCCACCTCAGCCATCCATAATAACGAGACCCATGAGTCATGAGCGTCTGCAGCATAACACCGGAGATATTTTTTAAGGGTTTGGTTCAATCTCTCTGTTTGGCCATCTGTTTGCGGATGGAAGCTGGTGGATAGAGAGGAACGAATACCCAGGGCCTGACACCAAAACCTCCAAAACCTGGCGATAAATTGCGGACCCCGGTCTGATACAATGACTTCGGGTATCCCATGTAGCCTGATGATGTTAGTCATCAGTAGCTGGGCTGTCTGTCCCGCTTTAGGCAAATTTACGCAAGGGATGAAATGTCCTAGTTTGGAGAGGCTGTCTACCACCACTAGGATGGCGGTCATACCCTGATCCGGAGGTAAACCTGTTACAAAGTCTATGCTGATGTGTTGCCATGGTCTGTTGGGGGTAGGAAGCGGACACAACAACCCTTTCTTTTTTCCAGTCTCTGTTTTTGCCATGGCGCAGACACTGCACGATCTTATCCAAGCAACGACATCTTTTTTGATCGTGTCCCACCAAAAGTACCTTTGTAGCAACTGAACTGTCTTACACACCCCTTGGTGTCCCACCAAGTGGGAATCGTGACACCATCCAAAGGCAGTCCTTTTGAGCGCTTCGCTTGGGAGGAACAGCTTCGCGTTTTGGAAAGGGAGGCCTTTATTAAGGGTGCGGCCGCTCCCCTGGGTAGCCCACACGACCCATTCCCCTGGGGTCTTTGCTCTCCCCACTTGATCCAAGAACGTATCAGCATGGATTACACACAGCACCTTTCCAGGGTCCACGATGGGTTCCAGCCTTGCAGTCTCAGTTGACACCCCCCCTTGTTGTTGTCGAGATAGGGTATCAGCCTTTCTGTTGTCAGCCCCAGGACGAAAAGTGATCACAAAATCGTATTCCGAAAAATAGAGCATCCACCTCATTTGTCTCTGTGTGAGGTTGCGAGCAGTCTTCATATACTGCAGATTTCGGTGGTCGGAATACACAGTAACAGTTAACGCAGCACCCCACAGGTGCTGACGCCATTCCTGAAACGCCTTTTTGATAGCTAGCAGTTCTTTCTCAGCAATAGTGTAATTCCTTTCTGCCAAGCTAAGCTTTTTTGAAAGATATGCCACTGGATGTAATTGGCCCGTGAGGTGATTCCTTTGAGACAAAATGGCCCCTACAGCTTCATCCGAAGCGTCGGCTTCAACGATGAAAGGATGTTCAGGTTTGGGGTGGGCCAAGATAGGAGCAGAAGTAAATGCGTCTTTCAGGGTCTGAAAGGCTCTGTCGGTGTCCTCTGACCATTGAAAAGGGACCCCTTTTCGTAACAACCTAGACAGAGGAGCCGCCACCTGAGAGAATTGTGCTATGAATCGGCGGTAATAATTAGAGAACCCTAAGAAGCTCTGTACCTCCTTCATGCTCGTCGGTATCGGCCAATCCTGCACTGCCTTTACTTTCCTGTCGGACATCTGTAATCCAGCATGACTCAACACCACTCCCAAGAACTCCACTTCAAGCACACTGAACTCGCACTTAGACAATTTACAGTATAACTTGTTCTCACCCAATCTCTGCAAGACGTGGGACACATGGGCGTGATGTTGTACGGTGTTGTCCGAATAGATGAGGATGTCGTCTATGTACACAACAGCACAGACATCCACGAATTCTTTCAAAACATCGTTTAGGAAATACTGAAATGCCGCCGGGGCGTTGCACAGCCCAAACGGCATTACAGTATACTCATAAAGGCCATAACGGGTTTTGAATGCGGTCTTCCACTCATCGCCTTCTCTTACTCGGACCAGGTGATAGGCACCTCTCAAATCCAGCCGTGTATAAATCCGAGCATCCTTCACCTGGTCCAGAAGTACAGTAATGAGGGGTAAGGGGTATCTGTTCCTGACGGTGTTTTTGTTTAACACCCTATAATCGACACACGCTCTTAACTCGCCATTCGCTTTTTTAATGAAAAACATGGGGGAGGCCGCCGGTGATCTAGAGGGACGGATAAACCCAATATCCACATAGTGGTCAAGATACGCTTTCAAGTGAGCGGTCTCAGGAACCGAGAGGGCATACACACGACAAGAAGGCAGAGTGGCCCCATCCACTAAGTCTATCCGACAATCATAAGGCCGATGAGGAGGTAGTTGTTCTGCCATGCTTTCACTGAACACCTCCTCATAAGCCTTATATTGCGAAGGCAAAACCACCAATTTCTCGGCAGCAGTGGCAACCACCAAAGGCAGATAGGACACTGCTGGTGTCGTCAAACATGCGGGAACCAGATGCTCCCTGCATTCCTCGGATGCAAACCGGACCTCCTTGGACCTCCAATTGATAGTAGGATTGTGCAGGCTTAACCAGGGCATACCTAAAATGACCTCGTATTGGGGCGCCTCGATGATGTTCAACGTTACCTCTTCCCTGTGAGTACCACCCGGGATATCAACTGACAATACCAAGGAGTCGGTTTGTTCGGTGATCTTTCCTGACTTCAGCGGCTTTCCGTCCACTGCCAATACATCCTCTGGGACGTCTCTTGGCACTCTCTCCAAGGCCAGTGCTGTTACCAACCCACTATCGATGAAGTTCCCCGTGGCTCCGGAATCTATCATGACCCTCACTTGGTGACTCTGACACTGACTCTCTAAGCACATGGGCAAGAGTATATGCGTTTCGGTTTCTATCAGTGACATGACTGTTAACGAAGGGATCTGATAGGGGGGAGTACTGACATCGAGGGAAGAGTCCGCCCTACCTCCTTCGTCCACTGCCCCCAACGCCGTGACTGCCAACCGTTTGCTGCGGTTCCACACGCCACTGGTTTTGGGTTTGGTAGGGCAGTCCCTAACATAGTGGCCTTTTTTACCGCAATAGAGGCAGAGGCCCAAGGCCCGCCTATGTTCCTTTTCTTCTTTGGATAACGGGGCCTTGACTGCCCCTATCTCCATGGGTTCCGTACCTGATTCTGGAGCCGTAATCGCTCTCCGGGGGCTAGCATCAGACCCAAGAAACCCCCTATCCCATCTTCTCCGATCACTCCCTCTATCGCTTATTCTGCTGTCCAGACGTAGGGTCAAGTTTATCATGTCTGTACAAGTGGTGGGCTGGGGATCTATTTGGGCAATAACATCCTTGAGGCCATCCCTCAACCCCTGATAGAATAGGGACATTCTCTTCTCTTCTGGCCAAGCAGTTTCTGCTATCAGCCGATTAAAGTCTGTCATGTAGGATATCAGGTCTCTCTTTCCCTGTCTGAGGGTCAGTAACTCATGATCTGCGCTGAAGGTTGTAGCCCGGCGATCGAACACTCGCTCGAATTCGGCCCTAAACGCCGACCAGTTGTTCAGCATAGGGTCATCGTTGCGCACCAATGGAACTGCCCAATTAGCCGCATCCCCAATCAAGTATGAAATGGCGAAAGCCACTCTGGAATGGTTGGTCGGAAAAGAGGCCGGTTTGCACGAAAAATGCATCATGATTTGAGTCAAAAATATCTGGGTCTTTGCCGGGTCCCCTGAATACCTCTCTGGGCTGGCAAGGGGTATAGGAGGAGGAACCGTAACCTGAATCTGTGAGGGAGAGGCATCAAAGGGGTTCCTACTCAATCTGTCCACCTTGTCCCTCAGGGCAGCGGCCTCAGCCTTGGAAGCAGCGAGTTCTTGCTGCACCAACACCAACGCCTGAAGCACATCCTCTAAGGTAGCCATATAGTCCCCACTCGGATCGGGTGTAGCTGTATTCGTGGGCGTGTTATTCTGTCAGGTCCGCTCCACAGGATCCGAGTGATGAATATAAAGCCCACCTCCAAACGTCACAAACACTCTGACTTTGTGTTAACAGAGGATTTGAGCCATTAGGTGAGGGGAAAAGTAAAATAATAAACAGGGAAGGGAAGGAAGGGAACAGCTGGGAAGGGAGGTACCTGAAACGACAGAACATACAAGGGTAAGGCCACCTATCGTGTAACACCGTAATATCTAATGTACTGATATGTAGCCTGAATACCTGTGAGGAAAAGGCAGGACTTTCCTACTGGTTGTTTTGCTGTTCTCTTTGTAGATATACAAACGTGAAACCTTGAACACAGCCTATGCCTGTATGATAAGGGATTCCGTGTGAGTTCCGCCACCATGAAAGAAAACCAAATAAATGACAGAGCACTAGGCAGCTGTGTACACGTCTCAATCCAGGACACGGTAATGCATGGGAAGCAAAAACCACTGCACTCCGCTCCCTCGAGAAAAGCACCCTCTGAACACCAGGCAGTTCCCAGATACAAATGAAGAAAGAGAGTAAAAGTAAATAAATAAGGGTGTTTGAAATGAAAGCGGAAATGTTCCAAAATGACACAACACAATATCCTAGAAGTACTGCTCCTTATGGCAACGCGCAGCTGCGACCGCTACAGCGCTCCTTGAGTACTGTGAAATACTGATCGTTCCACAAACCAAAAGAAAACACACAAGCGCTTGCACTGGTTGCGTGAAGCTGCGACCGCCCCAGCGCACCACCTCCTTCAGGAGTAGCACACAGGTAGATCCAAACAAAAGGAAACACAAGATAGAAGACACGGCAACGTGTGGCTTCCTACCACTCCGCTCCGCTCCTCAGAATAGTCCAAGAACAAAGAAACAAAAAACGCGGCAGTTCCTTCACTGCGCGCTCCAAGAACAAACGGCAACGCGTGGATCCCCACAGCGCTCCGCTTAATGACGGAGAAGATACCGGCGAGGGGCCGCTCCTACCTGACACGCTGAATACACACAGCAACCGTTCAGGACGAGCCCCTCCGCCAGCAGCAAGACGCGACCTCCTTCCTCCAAAACGGATGCCAGGAAACGGAATAACACGCAACAGGATGCGTGTCGCCCAGACTGATGTAGCCTCAGCCAGGGCTTCTGGGTAATGTAGTTTTCTCCTCATAGTCCGTCTAGGGAGGCATTCGTCTCGCGTTGCGCTATACTGCAGGCGCCCCGACGAGACCTGACAAAAGAGGTGCAGAAAGATGCAAGAGAGGTGCAGAAAGAGGCAAGAAAAGTGCAGAAAGAGGCAGGAGAATTGCTGAAAGAAGCAACAGAGGTGTAGGAAGAAGCAAGAAAAGTGATGGAAGAGGCAAGTAAGGTGCAGAAAGAAGCAAGAGCAGTGTAGAAAGAAGATACAGAGGTACAGAAAGAGGCAGGAGGGGTGCAGAAAGAAGGAAGAGAAATGCAGAAAGAAGTGACAGAGGGACAGAAAGAGGTAAGAAAAGTGCAGAAGGAGGCAATAGAGGGGCAGAAAGAGGGAAGAGGGGTGCAGAAAGAGCAAGAGAAGTGTAGATAGAAGCAACAGCCGTACATAAAGAGGCAAGAGGGGTGCAGAAAGAAGCAAGTGAGATACAGAAAGCGGCACCAGAGGTACAGAAAGACACAAGAAAGGTGCAGAAAAAAGCAAGAGAAGTGCAGAAAGAGGCAAGAGAATTGCTGAAAGAAGCAACAGAGATACAGAAAGAAGCAAGAGAAGTGCAGAAAGAGGCAAGTCAGATACATAAAGAGGCAAAAGAGGTGCAGAAAATGGCAAGAGAACTGCAGAAAGAGGCAAGAGGGATGCAAAAAAGGGAAGAAGGGTACAGAAAGAAGCACGAGAGGTGCAGAAAGAGAGAAGATGAGTGCAGAAAGAAGCAAGACAGGTACAGAAAGAGGCAAAAGAAGTGCAGAAAGAAGCAAGAGAGGTGCAGAAAGAGGCAAGACGGGCAGTGGCATAACATAACTTGAGGAGAGCCCCCTGCAAGGTACATGGAGGGACCCCCTCCGGACTCTACCAGGAGCTCTTCAGCCGAAGTGCTATGCTGAGGGGGCCCCTGGAGCTTGATGGCCCCACGCACCACTGGGGCTGCGGGGGCCTGTGTTACGCCCCTAAAGAGGGGTACAGAAAGAGGAGAGAGAAGTGCAGAAAGAAGTAAAAGAGTTGCAGAAAGAGGCAAGAGGGGTGAAAAAAGAGGCAAGAGGGTTGCAGAAACAGGCAAAAGGGTTGCAGAAAGAGGCAAGAGAACTGCAGAAAGAGGCAAGAGAGTGACAGAAACATGCAAAAGGGGTGGGGAAAGAGGGACAGGTGTGCAGACAGAGGCAAGAGAGGTGCAGCAAGAGGGAAGAGGGATACAGATAGAGGCAAGAGGGATGCAGAAAAAGGCAAGAGAGGTACAGGAAGAGGCAGGAGAGGTACACAAAGAAGCACAAGGGGGACAGAAAGAGGTAAGAGGGGTGCAGAAAGAAGCAAGAGAAGTGCAGAAAGAAGCAACATAGGTACAGAAAGAGGCAAGAGAGGTGTGGGAAGAGGAATGCAGAAACAGGCAAGAGGGGTGCAGAATGAATCAAGTGAGGCACAGAAAGAGGCAACAGAGGTGCAGAAAGACGCAAGAGAGGTGCAGAAACAAGCAAGAGAAATGCAGCAAGAGGGTCAAGTGAGGTACAGAAAGAGGCAAGAGAGGTGCACAAAATGGCAAGAGAACTGTAGAAAGAGGCAAGAGGGATGCAAAAAAGGAAAGAAGGGTGCAGAAACAGGCAAGAGGGGTGCAGAAAGAAGCAAGTGAAGCACAGGAGGAGGCAACAGAGGTGCAGAAAGACGCAAGAGAGGTGCAGAAACAAGCAAGAGAAATGCAGAAAGAGGCAAGTGAGGTTCAGAAAGAGGCAAGAGAGGTACAGAAAATGGCAAGAGAACTGCAGAAAGAGGCAAGAGGGATGCAAAAAAGGGAAGAAGGGTGCAGACAGAAGCAAGAGAGGTGCAGAAAGAAGCACCAGAGGTACAGAAAGAGGGAAGAAACATGCAGAAAGAGACAACGGATGCAGAAAGAGGCAAGAGAGGTGAAGAAAGAGGCAAAAGAAGTGCAGAAAGAAGACACAGATGTGCAGAAGAAGGCAAGAAAACTGCAGAAACAGGTAAGAAAGTTGCACAAACAGGCAAATGAGGTGCAAAAAGAGAAAACAAAGGTGCAGAAAGAGTCTTAAGAAGTGAAGAAAGAGGCAAAAGAATTGCAGTAAGAAGCAACAGAGGTGCAGAAGAAGGCAAGAGAACTGCAGAAAGAGGCAAGAAAGTTGCAGAAACAGGCAAAAGAGGTGCAAAAAGAGGGAACATGGGTGGAGACAGAGGCAAGAGAGGTGCAGACAGTGGGAAGAGGGGTGCAGAAAGAGGCACAAGGAGTACAGAAAAACCCAAGAGAGGTGCAGAAAGAAGCAAGAACTGTGCAAAAGAACCAACAGAAGTACAGAAAGAGGCAAGAGAGGCACAGAAAGAGACAAGAGAAGTGCAGAAACAAGGGACAGAGGTGCACAAAGAGGCAAGTGTGGTACAGAAAGAGGGAAGAGAGGTGTAGAAAGAGGCAAAAGAGTTGCAAAAAGAGGGAACATGGGTGCAGACAAAGGCAAGAGAGGTGCAGAAAGTGGGAAGAGGGGCGCAGAAAGAGGCAAGAGGGGTGTGAAAATAAACAACAGAGGTGCAGAAAGAAGCAAGAGAAGTGCAGAAAGAAGCAACAGGGGTGCAGAAAGAGGCAAGAGAAGTGCAGAAAGAGGCAAGAGAGGTGCAGAAATAGCCAGGAGAGGTGCAGAAAGAGGCAAGAGGGGTACATAAATCAGGAAGTGAGGTGCAGAAAGAGGCAAGAGAGATGCAGAAAGAGGCAAGAGAGGTGCAGACAGTGGAAGAGATGAGCAGAAAGAGGCAAAAGAAGTACAGAAAAAGAAAGAAAGATACAGAAAGAAACAAAAGAATTGCAGAAAGAGGCAAGAGAGGTGCAGAAAGAAGCAAGAGTGGTTTGCACACCATTAGTACCAATTTAATACCCACTTTTAGCAATAAGTAACAGGCGACCATTCTAGGTTTGCAAAGGACCTTCCACCATGCTGCAACACATGTCCCTGCATTTTTGAGCCGTTTGAGATACAAACACGTTTTTTTTGTTCAAATCTGCAGATTATGCAGCAGATGATGGATTATGTGGCAAATGAGGAAAATGTATAACTGTGCAAAAGTCGGTGCAGCCAAACAGTCGCATAATTCCATTGGCCCTGCTCATACTTCTGACTAGGTCCAGAAGTGCTCCTCAGTGGTTCCTTCTTTTTTTTGTCTCATTGAGTTTATAGTTTAGCGTCTATGGAAATGAGGAAGACTAAACCTGAGGTTACAACTCCACAACACAGACTATCATACCACACAATTACTCTCCATAATACATAATCCCACTCTACATAATTCCTATACACTAAATATCGCATACTTTCTATCCACATAATTTCACTGCATAACATACCACATAATTACACTACACACAACCTACATTCACTCCACTCCAAGAGACAGTAATAAAATATTTTTACATTTACAACACCAATCGCTCTCTCAAAAATGCAAAACCTATTACATTGCAAATGCTTCTTTAACTAGTAGTCGTGTTTGCAGGAAGGTGGAGAAAGGCGGCTGTGCCTCTGGCCAACGCTCAGGAATTCCACTGCGTAGGACTTAAGGAGGAATTGGGAGGGCTTCTTGGCCCCCAAAGTCCATTAGGAGAAAAGAAGACTTCATCCCGCAACCCATAGTGTGCCAGGAGGCACGTTTGCAGAGTGGTGGAGAAATGGGGGCATGGCCTCCAAAGACCTCTTACTAATCCCACTATGTGAGACTTACTGGAGGTAACAGGAGGGGTAGTTGGCCCCCAAGGACAATCTTGGGGGCCAACTACCCCTCCTATTATCTCCAGTAAGTCCCACACAGCAGCATTGGTAAGTTATCATAGCAGGTCATGTCCCCTTTGGCCACCAGTCTGTAAACGCCCTCCCTGGCATGCTCTTAGATGGGGGATTAAAGTCCCCTTCGCTGCTGGGGGTGGTAGGAGCCAATTAACCTACCTGTTAGCTCCAGTAGGCCGCACACAATGGGATTGCTGAGAGGTGTACACAGGCCATGCCCCCTTTGTCCACCACTCTGCAAATGCGCCTCCTGGTGTGCTCCTAGTTGGGGGATGAAGTCCCTTTGCCTCCTGAGGGTCCCGGGGGATGAACTAGCTCTCCTGTTACCTCCAGTAAGCCCCACGCAGCTGGATTGCTGAGAGTGGTTCGAGGCCACGGCCCCTTTTTACACCACTCTGCAAATGCGCCGCCTGGTGCACTGCTGCTCGCGGGGGACACAAGAGGACCTCATCGCCCCAGCAGCAGTGTGCCAATATGCGCGTTTGCAGAGTGGTGTAAAAAGGGGCATGGCCTCGGACCACCTCTTGGCAATCCCACTGTGTGGGGCTTACTGGAGGTACCTGGTGGGCTAGTTGGCCCCTAAGGGCCCTTAGGATTCAAGGGGACTTAATCTCCAAATCCAGAACACGCCAGGAGGTGTATTTCCATAGTGGTGCAGGGAGGGGGTGGAGCCTCAGGCGAGATGCCGGCCTCTGCTTTAAAAAAAATTTTTATTAGAAGGGGTGCTATGTGGCCCCCCTTCTCTTAATATTTTGTAGGTCCTGGGGACCCCACCCCGTCAGCACCTGACCCATTTAAAAAAAAGTTATTGGGAAGGGGGCCGCGCGCCCCCCACTCCCAAGTCCTTTTTCGGACCTGGGGTTGTGCCTCATTTTTTTTATTTTATTGTATTCCCTGGGCCACTTTTGATCCCAGGGACCCCCATCCCCTGGGGCCTGGCTCTTTTATATTTTTGACGGGAATGGGGTCGCATCACCCCCCTTCCCTGGGCTCTTTTGGCTCGGGGAGCCCATACCCCGAGGACTACCCTGCTTTTAAAAAAATTACTTTTGCAGGGCAGCTGCGTGGTCCCCCTCCTGTTGTCAATTTTAGCCCAGAGACACCAGTCCCCGGGGCCAGGCCTTATTTACAAAAAAAAAGTAAAACAGGGAGGGGGCCACGTGGGCCCCCTTCCCTGGGCCACTATTGGTCCTGGAGACCAAATCCCCTGGGGCCCTAATCCCCCGGGGCCTGGCCTTACGTTGAGGAACGCAAGGAGAGCCGCAATGCCCCCGCAGTTCCAGCCCACTCCCCGCCTCATGTGCGAGCCGGCATTGCTTTTGGACAAGGGGAGCTGCTGACATGCAGCTCCCCTTGTCCAAAAGCAATTCAGGTTTCCTGCTCTTGCGTCCATGAAGCAAAGCAGAAGTTTTCATAGCTCCCGCCCTGCCATTGCAAACTGCAATGTCCCGGGGGTGGGCATCCTGGGACATTGCTGGAGCCGGCCAGGGGGTGTGGCGCTCCCCAGGGCCACCTAGGGCTCTTGGAGGGGGGCTACGTGGCCACATCAAATCATTTGCACAGCCCTGGGGAGGAGGTGGTCCCTGGGGCAGTGTAGGGGGACTTGATACCCCCACACTTACTATTTGTTATAGCCCCGGGGAGATGGCAGTCCCTGGAGCATGGGGGCCTGCGAGGCCCCCCACATAGATTTAAGTAAATTTCTGGGGAGGTGGCGGTCCCCGGGGCACCGTGGGGGGCAGAAGCCCTCCACGCATTTTATTAAAAACCCCTGGGAGGTGGCCGTCCCCAGGGATATTTAGCATATTGCCCTGGGACCTGGCCCACCCGGGGCGCATTACAATGAAGCACAGGAGACCACACTTTGTTTTTTTGTTTTTCATTTTCTCTGCAGCATTTGTGCACCCAGCACGAATCTTGCTGTTTAAAAAATAATAATAATGCTTTTTGAGGCCCTGAGCAGGCCTAGAGGATCAGGGTGTTTCTACCCTGCCCTCTTTTGTTGTTTTTTATCCTTTTTTCACCCTTTTTCTTGTGAATCGGTACCGAATCACAAGATAGCTGCAAACACATTTTGGTTTGGAGTGTTGGCAGCCAATCAGAATGAAGCTTGTGCTCAGGAGGGTTCGCGAATCCTCCTCGGCCACCAAATATCGATATTTTTTATTTTTGAATTTTTCAGGAACTACTGAATGGATTTGCACCATTTAAAAAAAACACACTTTCTGAACCAAGAGTTACCCTTTTGCCAAAGTTGGTGTAATTCTGCAGTTCGGGCTGTAGCTTTGTCTAAAGTTACCTATGGAAATTAACATGGAGCAAAATGCGTTTTGAGATCCCTCTTTTTTCTCAGGCCCGCTCGACTAATCACACCAAAAGTTTAAAGACAAGAGCTGACCGGAGCGCTCCAATAGTTTTTAAAATTTCGAGAAGATTCGTCACACGGTGCCAAAGATATTGGCATATCAAAAAAGGATTTTCCTATGGACTGTAACTACCTAGTGGCGACCGCCAGTAGGTAATATATATATAAATATATCATACAAGCTTTACTGAATATAAGGAATGGGTTGCCCTCACAAGTGGTTTCTGTCTTCTTTAATACGATATCTAAATTATTTCCAGAAACCAAATGCAAATGATGTCGCAACGTGTTTCGCCCTCGCCGAGACATTCAATATGTTACACGTATTATAAATACGTCAGGCATTTCATTTTGTCAATTCCTTTCCCCATCTCTGTGGAATATTGGGAATTGTAGTATATAGTGCACAAACATGAATCTTCCCTAAAAGTAAAGATAGTGACTAGTTAAAACCTTTGTATGAACTGCAAAATACACATATTTCAAAATGTTCAGACATAAATGCGGGAGAATTGTTTTAAACAATACATAACCAATATCAATTGGTTTCTTACTTATGAGATCTTAAGGGCATTTGTTTTTAAATAATTGTGTGTATATGATACTACTGGAACATTTCCATATTCAAACACCTTGTAATCATATCCTCTAGTGGGTTTCTTCTCACATCGCTGAGAAGTAAAAATTGACAATCAAAATTATTTCACAATGGTCATTTCATTTCTCAATACTAATCATGTTCCCTTTTTCCCCAATATTTACTTATGCCCTCTGGTGGGCCAAATATGTCTTCTCCTACTGTACATATAAGTATATCCCTTTGGTTCATACAAATAATTATGTGCTCTCGTGATTGGCAGAAGTGCTGAACTATTTAATTCTCCAATTCATTATTGTTCAATTCTATTGTGAAGCAAGCGAATAAAGTTTTATAGATGTATATACAGCTCCTCGTTCTGGTTTAATCCATGTGGTGTATGGGTTCATAAGTCAAGTTGTGACGAGACTCTCTGTCTTAACTGCGTACCCAGTCTCACCCTTGTTCATGCTGTCCACTTGACTCATTTGCATAAAAGTTTATTTTTTCCAATCACTTTTAATTTGCATAATTTCGGCGTTTGCGATCACAATTGGGCTTAGTGGTATGTATTAATGAAAAACTGCCTCACAAAATAAGGAATCACAAAATTTGCCATTCCCTATTTTGCAATTGCTTTTAAGGAATTGCAAATTGCTATTCCTTAAATGCAATGTAAGAAGCACAGAAAAAGTTCAATTTGGCCTTAAGGAATCGCCAATTACCACCAACTTGAAGTTGATGGTAATTTGTGATTTCTTTGAAAAATGATTTTTTTTTATTTTTCAAAGTGCAATGTGGCACACATACATGCCCTTAGGACATGTATGTGCGCCACATGTGCACCCCTGCTTATTTCAGGGGTGCAACAGGGTGTCCTTTAGACACCCTTGCAACCTTGCAATTGCATTCTCAATTTGTGATTCTCTAATTGCGAATCGCAAATTGAGAATGCCTTTCTATTCATTCCTATGAGACTCTAGGCTCATAGGAATGAATGGGGGTGGTTTCCTTAATTGCAAATCGCACTTTGCAATTTGCAATTAAGGAATATGCAGGATTCGCAAATCTTTTTGCAAATCCTACATACATCTCGTTTTGCGATTCTCTAAAATTCTCTATTTGAGAATCGCAAAACCAAACTTTCATACATATGCCCCACAGGTCCACATATTTTGCCACCGCATTACTGCAATCTATATTTATGGTCGCTTTTACATTTTTGAATATTCTCTTCTTTAGTTCGCAAATAGTGCTCCAAACATACTTACGGTTACATGGGCATTCCATTGCACATACCACAAATTTGCTCTTGCATGTAATATGTTGCTTTATTTTCCATTTTTTCTTGGTTGTCATGATAACTTGTCATTTATTTGTGGCAATTTGGCATACTTTGCATATATTGCATTTAAAAAATCCAGGTTGTATCAACCAACTAATGGGTTTCTTCTTATTTTGAAAGTGACTGTGCACCAGGGTATCTTTAAGGTTTGTAGCTCAACAAAAGGTTATGTTCAGATGGTTACCCATTATTTTGGCCACAGTTGGATCTAATTCCAGTTCTTTCTCAAAATCTTCTGATTCCCCTTGCCTTTGCTGAGAATGTAGTGATTAGGCAGATCCTCTTTTCTTTTTCTTCATCCTTTTCATATTTCTCGTTTTTTTTAGCATTCATTTTAGTTTCATTTTTGTCAAACCAGTTCTGATTATATGCTGTTTGTATCCTCTCCTATCAAGTCTCTGAGTTGTTTCGTGAGTGTGTTTTTCCATTTCTTCATCTTGGGAACATATTCTCCGGATTCTTAAGAATTCACCATATGGGATGCTGTCGATCAGACTTGGTTGGTGGAAGCTTTCCACGTGTAGCAGTGTATTAGTTGCCGTTTTCTTTCTATGAAGAGTGGTTTGAATTTTATTATCCTTGATATATATTTCTGTATCCAAAAAGGTCACTTTTGAATTGCTTATATCATATGTGAATTTCAAATTTGCTCTAGTAGTATTGAGTATTTTGAAGTAGTGGGAGAATTCCTCTTTAGTTCCATCCCAGATGATGAATAGATCATCTATACATAGTTGCCACATGATGGTTTTGTTACCATATACATTGTTTTCTGGTGTCCATGCCACTTGTTCACACCATCCCATGGTCAGACAAGCTTGGGCTGAATGAAAACCCATCACCGTCCCTTTGACTTGTTTGTAAAGTTCAGTTCCAAATAAAAAAACTTTCTGCCTTAGTCACATCTTTATCATTTCAAGCAACATTTTGTTGCGCTATGAAAATTGATGTTTTTTTCTTTAAAAAATATTCACACAGTCCAATTCCATTGTCAATATTGGTATATAATGGAATCACATCCATCGTGATTAGTTGGAATGTCTTTTGCCATGGGATTTCTTGTAGGTGTCTTAGCACGCCACTTGTATCTCTGCTCTATGAATTGAGATCTTCGACATAAGTCATTATAAAGAAGTCAATATAGTTTGCGATGGGTTCCAGTAGTGCATCCTTTTCCAATATTATTGGCCTCCCTAGTGGCTTAGCTGGATGTTTATGGATTATTGCTAGGAAGTAAATTGTCGCTGTTACTGGATGGCAAGTTGTTAAATATTTTTGTTCTTCTTCTTCCAGTAATTTCATTTGTGTCCAAGTCTTCACTTTCATTTAGTCTTTTTTAAATTGTGACGTCGTTTTTCATATTATTCACTGTTCTTTAATTGACAATATGCTTCCTGCATGTAATCCTCTTCATCCATGATTATTATATTTCCACCATTATCAGCTGTTTTTATTTCTATTGTCTCATGTTGTTGGAGCTCTTGAAGTTAAATTTTTTCTTGGAATGACAAATTATTCACATGGTTTTTATTGTCAATTTATAGAGGTCTTGTATTAGTGCTTCATGAAACACATTGATCTTGTTACCAGATGGTAATTGTGGGTAATAATATGATTTTGATTTTATGACTAATTCCTGCTCTTATTTGTGGGCATTGATTATCAAGCTTTGAAATCTCCAAATTTGCCCCTTCATTTTCCTAGTCAATTAAAGCATGGAGTCCAACTGAATCTTCTACTGTCAGTTCAATTGTAGGTTTTTCAAACTTTTTTTGATAATCCCTCATTTTCTAATGTATTTGTATAGGTCTATCCTTGTCCGTGCAAAATCCATATGTGTTACAGGGCAGAACTTAAGCCCTCTTTTCAAGAGTGTTATTTCAAATTCTTTCATTTTTCTTTTTGATAAATTTATTATATTCAGATCTTGTGACGCATCATCTATGTGTTATATATATGTGTACAAAACACAGTTCCAATTTCCACTGTCTTGCAGTAGAAAAAGCACACGCACTCCAACTGCGTGTTTCGGATTAGCTATGTATTGGCATAATCTCATAAGCCAGCCGTGGTATTTGACGTTGGGTTGGGATCAACATGGCTGGTTTATAAGCTATCTAACTACATAAATAACTAAGTCGCAATTTGCTGTTGAAGTGTGTGTGGTTTTTCTACTGCAAGTCAGTGGAGATTGGAACTGTGTTTTGTATATTAGAGGGCCGCCTCGCCCGGAAGCGCACCGCTGCTGTTATGTACTCTGGGGTGAGAGGTATCCTGTGAGCAGCAAATATATATGTACTGCTGCAGAAACAGAACAAAGATCGACTCCACCAGGAGTTAGCAGAAGCAGCAGAGGAAAGTCCTTTTAAACCCAAAGCTTTATTTATGCCTAACATGCCTAAAGATGCTATCGACACCTTCCACGATTTTATTGTGGAAAATTTGAAGAAGTTGCATTTTAAAATCAAGCACAGAAGAAGGTACAAAAGTGAGCAAGAAAAGGAATATGAACCCCTCATTAAAAAATTGAAAAATGTCAATCAGATCATTGTAACAACGTCGGACAAGGGTGGAAACATCGTTATTTGGCCGCAAAAAGAGTATATTGCAGAAGCACACAAACAACTTGAGATCAGAGTTGCTATGCCAAATCCACCTTCAAACATTACAATATTGCACAAGACCAAATCAAAAAGATCTTGCTTCAATGGAAAAGAGAGGGTATGATATCCACACAAGAATGGCAATTTCTACACATGGACAATCCTGTTCTACCGAGATTGTACCTAATAAGCAAGGTGCATAAAGAGATACTCCCTGTCCCCGGACGCCCAATTATATCAGCGATACAGAGTGTGGCGGAACATATCACAGAATACATTGATTACTTCCTGCAGGATCTGGTTAGAGGTTTGCCAACATATATCAAAGACACCGGTGATTTCCTCAGAAAAATCAAACATGTTCCTTGGTCCGAAGAGTTGGTATTCATGACATTAGATTTCGAATCGTTATATACAAGCATAGAACATCACACAGGACTAAAAGCGTTGGAACATTATTTGGGGACAAGACCTATACATTGTTACAATCATAACAAAATGATTTTAGAATTAGTAACATGGTGTCTCAACAATAATTACTTTATGTTTGGCAACGATATCTACTTGCAAAGACGAGGTGTGGCGATGGGGGCCTGTTTGTCCCCCAGCTACGTGTGTTTACACGTGGGCTGGTGGGAGGAGCAGGTCCTCATGCGCACATACAATGCTGCCTACACCGGGGACATTTTACAATGGATGCGTTACATTGATGCGGTTTTTGTTTTATGGAAAGGTGATGAAACTAGCGCTCTAGAATTTGTTAATGAAATTAATAAGAACCATGAAAATCTAAAGTTTACATCGTCCATTAGCAATGTGGAATGTGATTTCTTTGATGTAAAGGTTTTCATTCATGAGGGGCAAATCAACACCAAACTACATAGGAAAAGCACAGCTGGCAACACTACACTCCACGCCAGCAGTGCCCATCCAAAACATGTCATCAACAACATCAAGGAGTTACTTAGACTGAAACGCATATGCAGCACTGAGGAGGATCTAGACAGCTGTACCTCACAAGCATTGGAAAGATCCAAACAAAGAGGTTACATTGATGCTATTTTAAACCAAGCAGTAAAAAAGGTCCAAGCCAGAACTAGGGACTCTCTGCTTAAGGATGATGACAGCTTCAAAATTATGTCATCAGTAAATGATCCACACTCTGCTTTTAGGCTCATAACAACTTACAATTGTCAGGAACGTAAGATCAGGTCCATAGTTACACGAAGTTGGCCCATTCTTTCAACAGACACAGTTTTAGCTCCCAGACTTCCATCAAGTCCAACGATTACCTATAGGAAGGGACCTTCCATGAGAACTCAAATCAGCAGAAATTGTCCAGAATTGAGTAAGAAGGAAACGTGGTTACAATCGGGATTGTTAGGTGCTCCAGCTGCAGGGCGTGCAGGTTTGGAGCCAATACCACAGAATATTGCACCCCATTCAGTCCTGAGTTGGTTAAAATGAAAGGATCCTACAATTGCAAAACGGAATTTGCTATCCACGTCCTGACATGCACCTGCGACTTAAGATATGTGGGTAGCACAAAGTTGCAGGTGCATGTCAGGATTCTCCAGCACCTCCGGGCTATCCTGAACAATAATAGCTCATATCCAGTGGCAAGACACTTCAGGTCGGTGCACAATAATGACCTGCAGTGTCTCAAATATTTTGTAATATCAGCCGTGGATAAACCACGCAGGGGAGGAGACAGAAAAAAAATGTTACGGAGATTGGAGTCTCAAATGATTTTAGAACTAGACAGCAAAGTCCCTAATGGGCTTAACACTACAGAAGATTTATACCACTTTTTATAAATATTTATATTATGAGAGCAACATTTAATTGACCAGGATGAATCAAGATAAGGCAGCTTCCCTGCCGCGTCGCTTATTGTCTTTCCTTTTTTTTTTACTTTACTCTTTACAACACCGTTGTCTCTTATAGACTCTTTATTTGGGATTTTTAAAGTTTCATTTAAGCGTGATTTGCTCATTTTACTGCAGCATTTACATTCAATCAGGTAACACAGTTACACATGCTTCTTTGAGGCAAGGTACATACTATAATTGTTCAGTCTCCTTATATATAGCCATAAAAAATACCTTTTAGCTTTTAGGAAACAATCAGCATTGAAGCTACTAGGACATTAACTGTGGTTCAACAACTGCTTTCCATATCCTTGTAATGAACAGAATGACAGTTTTGCACTAGTGAAATACTGTTATGTTTATATTTGTATGTGTATTTTGCACATGTACAAAGATATATGCATATTTTGCACATAAATTGCATTACTTGCGTATTTTGCACATATCATGAATTGATACAAATAGTTGCACATATTTATTGTGTTATTTGCACATGATAAATTGCGACATATTTGCACATTTTGGATATGGAGAAATGTTTGTTGATTATGATATTCTACAAATTAAAAGTATAACGGAATGGTATTCTTAAAGCAGACTAATGTGGGTTGTCTTTTATGCATTTATGCAGTTAGAAATATGGGAACAACTATTTAAACCCACAATTGTAATATAATTCCTTGCTTTTAATTGTATGGAAGAATGTACCTTTTTTTTACCGATGTGTGTACAGTATTTTTTCTATGTTCATTGTCACATGCGGTGTTTGAAATAAGTATATATAAAAAAAATGGCGAGCAGAGAATCGACTATCTGTGATCAAGGGCACCCGCCCGAAACGCGTCAGATCTTAAATATAAACCAGTTAACAAAACATATTGGGTCTAATTACGAGTTTGGCGGAAAGTGCACCGCTATCACTTTTTCTACGATCTTTTTGCACACTGCCTTGGCGGTCTGAACACCCGATTATGATCATATAAAATATAAATATAAAATAGAATATAGCAGTAAGAAAAGGTCACTGAAAGACATGAGAAAAAAAGACTATTTTACCCTAAGAATGAATGAAGAAATAAGTAAAACATTTGAATAAATATACTTGAAAAATTGCAAAATTATTAGAAATGTAAAACACATCTTAAAATGTCTTACAAAATGTAAGAAATTATAAAGTATAAATATTAGTATACAAATATACAATTATTTAATATATACTAAAAAATGTGTTAAAAATATGTATATGAAACAGTTTAAGAAATGTTAAAAAAGTGTTAAACAATAGAAAAACTTGGAAAATGTACAACATATTTAAATATGATTTACATTGTTTATTTAATAAAAACAAATGTATAAAAATTGTTTTATTTATCAATGTATGTGTTAACTAGAAATATTTACCGTTAGAAATATAAAAATAAACATTATTTAAACTTTGAAAAAATTTATAAAATTGAAAAATTTTACCTGTCTTTTCTATGAAAATATGTAACTAAAATTTTTATTTATTACAAATATGTTATATGTTAATTCAATTTAATATAGCGCACAAATCACCCGGGCACATCTTGACGCTGTCGCTGAATCAAGATTGGCGGAAGGGAAAAATGTTCAGAATAGATATGATTTGAGTAGTTACCTGAAGTTACAGTAGTTTAGACATGATACAACTATATACAATATACAACTAAAATCTTTTTAAATTATCTTTCCAAACACTAACATTTTTACATTAATTAATCACATTCCAACGTAAACCACTTTGAAGAAAGTGTTGGACACTAAAGGGGTGACATTTACTATTCCCTCTCCAACTGAAAACAATTTGGGGAAGGTGTTGAATACTAAAAGGTAGACATTCATTATTCCCACTCCTATCTGAGCCAATTTGGAGAAAATGTTGGACCCTAAATGGGTAACATTTAGTATTCCCTCTCCAATCAAAACCAATTTAGAGTAGGTGTTGGACACTATAGGTTTGACATTTACATTTACCATCCCCACTCCAATCTTAACCAATTTGAGGAAGGTGTTGGACACTAAAGGGGTGGTATTTACTATTCACACCCTAATCTATACCAATTTTGGGATGGTATTGGACACTAAAAGTGTGACATTTACTATTTCCACTCCAATCTGTGGAAATTTGGGGAAGATGTTAGACACCAAAGGTGTGACATATACTATCCCCACTCTAATGTAAACCAATTTGGGAAGGTGCTGGACACTAAACATTTTATATACAGACTCAATGCCCTATACGCACACATATTCTTTGAAATATCATGTAAAATAAAATAAAAATTCACTATAAAACACGGTAACCCAAACGAAAAACCTATATATTTATAATTCGACATTAGCATATAAAATAATGTTTCTCACTATTAATTAACATACTTTTATCTATATTTAATAATATTCTAAATCTTTGAAACATAAAATAAGAAAATATATTCTCAATAAAAGAACTGAATTTCTGTAATATACATATTACAATTTTAATTATTACCATTTTATTTAATACATTTTTTATAAATAAACCTATACTATATAAATATCCAACAGAATATAAATGCATATGCCATAAATAATATATATTCTATTTTCATAATTTAATTGGAAAACATTTTAAAACATTTTGAAATAGATGTAAATATAAAAATTAAAAATTGTTCCAAGTATTTATTTACAATCACATTATCATTTTCAACATTTAAACAATATAGAAAAAAATGTAATTTAATAAATATTAAATATAACATTATTTATAAAAATAAAGGTACAAATAATTTACATTAATACATTTCTTTCTGATATATTTTACATTTGAGCAAATTTTCAATAATTTAAATATTTATTTTAATATTGAAAATAACATGTTATTTATTTACTATAAATCAATAAATCCTATATACATATACAATTATTATGAACAATTATTTAGAAAAATTATTGTAACAAAACATATTTAAAAAATGTCAATATTAGTAAACTATTCACTTTTTAAAAATCTACCCACTTTTATTCCTTAAAAACCTAACATCTCACAACTAAAAAAAATTATATAAACATTATTTATACACAATAATGTCACTAAAAATACCTATTTAACAAATTATTTATAAATTATCTTACTAAACACACCAATAAATAAAAGGATTAAACATATAAAATCAAACCCACTGTAAAATAATACATACAAAATGAAAGTTAAATACACCGATATGTAAATCAATAATTTTTACAGCAATATATAAACAACACTTAAAATGATATTCTTACCTTCAATATTACTGTTGATGTGTTTTTTGATATCGGATATTCTTGGTACAATATTTTTTCATCATGATATTTTGTATTCAATACTTTGTCCAAACACCACTTAAGGTTGCTCACAAGATGTTAGTACCCATTACAGTTGTTAAAGAAAGAGTGAGGCAGAGAGAGGGGGTGGGGACTGAGAATTAGTGGCAGGGAATAAGTGAATAAGAGTCTGTGAGTGACTAAAGTGATCATCTGTGAAAAATGGCTGCCATGTAAACATACAACAAACACTATGTAAAAAATATAAAGTCTCTTCAAATTCAAAAAGTGCATTTATTTATCAGGTGGAAGTTTGACAGTAATATGTCACAGTATAGCACTGCACTGAGAAATACTTATTAAAATGTATAGCTTTTTTAAGCATGGTCTTAGAAGCATTCCTGCCTCTATCCATACCCTGGTAATAGTGACACTTATGTCCTAAGAGGCAAGACAGTGTGATGTAACTCTGTAAGTGACTCGGATTCTTATGGATAGAACAACATTATAGCCTATTAAATCAAACACAGTGGGCCTGATTACAAGTTTGGCAGTCTTACCGCCAAACCGCTGCGGCAGCGGTCTTTGAAGATATATCTTCAACGGTCTTGGGGGCATCTATGTTCGGTTCATAAATATTAACTAATAATATATGGTGCCCAGTGACCCTGCTACAATCAAATAGAGACCACCAGGATTGACAACCACTTCAACTTCAGCAAATGGTATTGCTTTATGTATGAGAATGCATACCCCTCTGGAATATGTGCTATAATTCGCAAAGAAACAGTTTGTGCTCCAAGCTGAGGTGTACCGGGCTTTGTGCTTGGAGTGCAGTGTGTCTCCTGGAGGAAGGCCAGCTGTACACTGTGTCTGGACAAATATGGCAGAACCTATCAACCCTTTCGAGGGTTGGAAAGACCTCACACATTCCAGGACACACATTTTAAAGAAGAGATGCTAGCAGTCATGAAGGATGAGGGTATGGGCTGCAGGAGTCAGACAAGATGGGAGAGAAGCTAGTATTGCATTGTCGATTGTGAAAAAATGCAGCATTTAGAGAGAGTACAGTGTGTAGCATTCCTATGCCGTGAGATCAATAAAGTAAATTGAACAGTAACACATGAAAAAACAAGCAATATAGCATCAAAAGTCCCATTATTCCCCTCCAACTTCCGGCAGTGTAACAACCACTACCAGAGAAACCCAACATTTACATCCCTTTAGAGAAAAAAACCCTTAAAGGAGTCATGCTTGGGGAGGGACATCACCGAAGTAGTGCACCTATGGGTATGTATATTTCAGTTACGACCTTTTTAGCAATGGTAGTCTGGTGTCTGCTACATCAACATTACTATCTGCACGAAGGTGTCAGTGCTATATCCTGGTGAGAAAAGGGATAAACCAGAGAGAGACTAAAATTATGTCATATGATAGTCATCAGCAGAGGGAGGAGACCGCCATCACCATCAAGGTTGATGTGGCAAAAACCTGAAGCTTAGTTCACTTTAGGGGGCAGATTGTCAATGGTCGAGTAGAATTCCTGCTGTGCCAGAAAACCTAGCACTGCACTGCATGCATGAAAATAAATAGTGCTGCATCATATTTAGAATGCGAGGCATCGCGAGCTAGCGCATAAGCAAAAATAGTCTTGCGTCGCATCGCTAAATGTATGTGCATTATGCAGGTCCTTAAAAAAAACGCAAAACACCGCAAAAGGATGCAATGTATTTTGGTGAAAGCCCAAACACAAGAAATGTAGAGAACTTTGCCCCACAACCCATTCCTGTAATGCAGCAGTCAGAAGAGGATCCAGCTACCATTATCTCCATGTGGATGAGTGATATTCTCTGCTTGGAGATTCTTCCCTTCCTCTGTGTTTTCCGCCATGGCAATTATCCACTGATGGTGACCGACAATAACAATCTACATGGTTGACACAGCCAGTAGATATTTGTTGTGTTTCTTCTGGTAAATCTCCCAGTAAATGTCTCCAGCTCTTTTTGCGCCTGTTTTGTACTCACGCAATTTTTTCTGTGCTAATCTTTTTTACACTACTTGGCGTCACTTTGTGTGACTCTTGTAAATACCTGTGCCTACAGGGCTTTGGAGCTTTTTATGTGGGTAATGCCCTGACACACCCACTTTGCATACATTAAATTGGCTTTGATGCAGAGACGCAAAACCCTTTGTGTGTCATTCTAACTTTGAAATACGGCACAAATACTTACTTGTGCCTATCTGAAAATGTGTGTGAGGTTTTGCGCCGCTTTGCGTCATGTGAGCGCCAGCGCAAACTCTTTGAAAATCTGCCCCTAGGTATTCACTAGGAGCATTGCGGTATCATTCAGATGATCGGTGTACGGGAGACGCTGTGTAAAACATTGCCTCTGTGGCGTTGAGCTCTGTACGGTGGTGCTTACAGAATTGAGTGGCCTCTTCGGCTGTTTCAAAAATATGTATCTTGCCATTAAAGTAAACACAAAGCCTTGCTGGGTAGAGCACTGAATACTTAACATTTGCATCATGCAGGATATGTTTTGCTTCTGTGAATTTCCAACGCGAGTCTTGTACAATTGGGGTAAAGTCAGGGTAGAATGTTGAAGCCATGCCCTGCTATTTAAGTGAGCCTTTCTCGCGGGCAGCTTGAAGCACTGTGTCCCGGCCTTTGTAGTTTATAAGCTTAGCGATAATTTGTTCTGGTGGTGCTCCAGGGACAAGCCGAGGTCCAAGGGATCTATGGGCCCTCTCAATTACAAATGAGGCAGTGAAGGCTTCTCTGCCAAAAAGATTAGTAACAAGGCTCTCGACATAGCTGCACATACGACAGATTCGGGGATTCCTGCATTACATTTATTGTTTCTGCGAGACCTCGCTTCCAAGTCATCCGCCTTGGCTGCTGTCTATTTGAGTAGCTTTTCAAGCTTGTCAATACGTTGAATATTGGTAGAGTGTGCATCCTTGAAGTCCAAGATACGTTGTTCTGCCATGCACCACCTGTTGATCAAGGCGTTCATACATGGCTTCTAATTTGGAGGCTATACCATCAAGGCGAGCATCTACCGCAATGAATCCAGATTTTAATTTGTCAAGAATGGCGGCAGTCCCCTCCGGTGCTGCAATGCCCGTCTCCCCGGTGCCCCTGGCCCCGTCATCCTGAAGATCATCTTCACCGCGTCTGGGGGTTTTAGTAGAGTCAAAGAACAGTGGATGCTGTCGAGGGTTGGTGTGCCTCATCCTGAAAGGTGTGGGACTGGGGAGGGGGCCAATCACGATCACAGACAGCAGCAGAGGTGTAGAGCAGCGTGTGATTTTGGGAAGTCTCCTACTATGGCATCCGTGGTTCCCAATCCGCTGGTAATTGTGAGTCCTCTGTTGCACACTATTAGCGTATGTAAGTGACATCCCAGTGCCTCCGTATCTTTGTCAAAGGGCACAGGGCCTTGCCCCTCTCACCAATGGTATGTTAAACATTTCATGTGAATGCAGCATTGAGATTAGCCATGGCGCCAGCCAAGTCTTTCACTGTTACCTTCAATAGGGGTAGGTGGGTTGGTGTGAAGTCGCTCGTCTCCAGCAGCTCCCATTCACCACGCAGTGCGCTGAATTGTGTTTCATTCACATGGGGAAGGATTATGTGTCATTCGCTGCAGGCAGACCTTTAACGCTGTTTTAGATTGTGCCATAAGTATGCTCAAAAAGAACCTCCTACCGTTGAAACCAGGACTGTAGGTGATTCATCTAGTGGCGTGAATGCAATACCACCCGCAATGCGTCCTCTCCACACCTCGAGCCGTGTGTGCAGGGCAGAGTCCCCAACTATAGGGAGCAGGTTGATGGCACAGGGGGACTTGATTTATGGCACGGCTGACGAGCAAAGGGAGCTCTGCCCTCAGGCTCACCAGCGGCCCCTGTCGCTGTGGGGCCTCCGAGGGCTGCATCAGGCCGCCACTGAAGGTCGCTGTATCTGCACTCACTACAGAGTCTCACGGCCTGCTTTCGAGCCAAGAGGATCGCCAGCAGTCCAGAATCAATATCCTCGGCTCTGCCACTTGGATCATGCGGATAGTCCGGCCATCTTGGTCCTCGACCCGGCCATGCCCGTCACAAAGCTTATTTAATGTGATGTTAGTGAGGAGCTGCTGCTGTGTTACAATTTTTCAAACACACATCAGTATCCATGATTATTAGATGTAAAAACATTTGGAATTTGTAAGGGTGTGTCTGTGCAGTGTCATTGACCTGGCCAGAGAGGGCCTCATACAGCTGTAATTGGATCATACATTGAGAACAATTCCAAAAAGGGGCCCACAAAATATGTTTAATCCAGGGACCCCAAATCCCTTGACATATGTATGGCGGGTCATCAATTTGCTCAGAAGTCGATGGAAATGGAATTGAGTATAGCCTACCATGATGGGTGGGTTTTGCAGCAGCAGCAGAGGCAAGACATATACGATTGGCTCCTTGGCGACACAGGACGTGTCTACATGAGTACAGGTGAATTTCAGCCTTATATCCCTCCCTTTCCACCAGCTCAGATGTAATGGTTGAACTGCCACAGTCAAGTCGGTGGGAAGGCATATCATGATTAGGGGTGGGCGGAGCTCACGGAGTTCTACTCCGTGGAATTCCACAGAGTGATCTAAAAACTCTGTGAAATTTGACCGAGTTCGACATGCAGCGCAATACCACCTTTCCTAATTAGGAACCGTACCAAGAAAATAACACTTGATGCCTGTTCCAAAGAACAATACGTATTAATTGAGAAATAGAACTGAAAGCTTCTGGCAGTCCTTGCGAAACAAGTGCGTGGACTCTGTCCAATTCCATTTGGGCACTGGTTGATGGCATTAAAAATCATGATTACAGCTGACCTCATTGTTGCAAATCTCAGGAGTGGGCAGGGCAACTAAACTGACCTCCCAGCGGGTAAGTGTATTGTGCTGTTTTGAGAAGGCTGCACTGCGTTGAACCTCACTTTGGAAATGTTTTAGGTCTTTCTTGCAAAATAGCTGGTTGCTTCCACCTGCCGCGTCGGTGCCAGTTATTCGGGTGCAAGCCCCCTATTCAGTGCTTTAAATGGAAAAAAATAAGTGCAGGTACTCACCAAATGGAGATATGTGCTAGGGGGCGGGGCTATGGGGCGGGCTATGGACAGTGCGATGGTATCCGGTCAGGGGCACACATTTAATGTGAGGGAGCTTTAATTGGTGTGCTGATGTGCATAATTATATGGAAGAGGTAGTTATTGTACTTTGGAAACTATGTTTTAAATGGATGTATTGTATAAAATGTTTTATGGCTTTATGACTAAAATGTCGAAATAAAAGCTTTACAAACAAACAAACAAATTATATGGAAGCATTTCTGGTATATATTTGATTAATGCATTTCCCTTATACGTACAAAAGGGTACATTTATTATTAAAGTGGGCTTCTCATGGTGCAACACCAAGATCACATATGACTTGCACAAGATACCTATATATTTCAGAAAGTACACCCATTTGAGCATCAAGAAACTCTAAGAAGATTTTAAAACTGCTGCAGAGCACCAGAAATTAATGGACACTTTGGCACCAGACGGTACCAAACGGGATGTAAGAGGCCCTACCTACATGCATGATGCTCAGCTGCCTACTAATACAGTTTCATAATTATTCACACTTGCTTTCAGTCTGCCGCTGCCTGGTGTTCTGGAGGGCATCAGAATATTCTGCATATGGAAACCTCTTGCACTAAACTCTCGAAGCAAAGCTAAGGAGAGTCCTGATTAAATGCACCCCCCAGCAGCCCTGGTTTAATGCACCCCCAGCAGCCCTGATTAAATGCACCCCCAGCAGTGTGAGCATCCAATGCTGTGCTGTCAACGAAGTGACAGTAGAGTGAGGGCTCTTAATAAATGCAACCCAGCAGTGTCAACATCCAGTGCTGTCAACATAGTGACATCAGAGCGAGGGCTTTGATGAAATGCACCCTCAACAGTGTCCGCATTCAGTGCTGTGCTGTCAAGGTAGTGACGTAAGAGCGAAGGCTCTGATTAACTACACCACCAGGGAACTAGGCCGAAGGGCGGTGTCTGTCCCTTTAATAAGGCACATCTGTGACCTCAAACCACGAACAAACCCTCATCCGAGGAAATGCCAAGAACATTTTGACGTAAGCTGAACAAAAAAAAAGCACCTTCATGTGTAGTGAACAAACAATATCTGCAGTAATACTGTTCTCTGCTCAGTGCTCCGAACTCGAGGCCCGCGGTACATCAAATATACCACGGAAACAATTAATATACGTTTAACCTTCTCTCCAAGAGGCCAAATGTGGCAATACTTCGAAAATAGCAAAGAAAGTAAAGGAGTGCAAATGTCTTTGAAGCATCTGGCAACTCCACGTGGAATATAAATGTGAATAAAATCAAAAGGACTGGAATAAAAGTCCGCACAGAAGGGGAGAACCGTGCCTTTATCTCAGGATGCAGATGCTTTTACTGGAAGAGATCTGCGGCTGCCCGAGGCCACGCAGTGGCCATCAAGAGGGCGGCCCCTTAGACACTGAGGGCTTCCCCCCGCCCCTCTCTAGCCTCCCTCCTCCCCTGGGCAGGCGGAGCACGAGGGGAGTGTAGAGTCCTGGCTTGGGCCTATAATAAAGCAGGCTCGACCACACACATGTACTGATGGTGGCTAGCACGTAACTAAACCACGCCCCGTGTCCAGGGCTTTTTATTAACGCTTACCACGTCTCCAGCGCTCACGCTGGGCTGAACCAAGACCCTCCTACGCTGGAGGGGACAACTGCTCACAGGAATGGGAGGGGGCGTGTGCTGCAGTGGTACACCCCACTGCCAGCAACACTACATTCCTCCTTTACCTGGGAATAGAACAAAAATAAAAACTTGGAACGAAATAGCACATAGTTCGCTTGCATAGTCTCTGGTTGATGATCACAACACAAAACATGTCTCTGATAGTCTCAGTTAAACATCTCGCTGGTAGAGTCTCTGGAACCACAGTGTGACTGAAAACGTACAAAATACACAAACAGAACAGTCTTACTTTCTTCTCGGCGGGGTCACCCTACGGTTCCGCTCAGCATCAGCACTGTGCCACAAAGTCCCGGTATCTCTGGGATGGTTTAGGACACGGACGTAGACTGTACCTTCCTTGGCTTCGCCCCTCCACGGAGGTCTGGGATGGCTCTCCGGAGTCTCTGGTGTCGCTGATGCTGGGGCTCTCTGCTGGTCCTTCGGGCTCACGGTCACTCGGGTGGCGGTGTCTGACTGGCTTGCCAGGGCTTCTGCTCCAGTTGGTTCTGACGGTCTGTGTAGGGGGGTCGGACGCCAGTCGTCTAGTTCAGTATCATCACGTCCTTCGGGTACTTTCTTAAATAAGGATACGTTCCTTGTTACCACTTCGCCATTCCTGATGGCAGTGACCATTGTCCCTTTTACCTCAGTCACTCTCCAGGGGTCAAGTTCAAATGGTAGACGGAATTTTCCTCCGGGGTGACGGTCCTTGACGAGGACTCTGTCTCCGACTTGAATGGGGCTGTCCGCTGCTCTCCGTCTCTGGGACGCCTCTTGGTTGTTCTTGGCGCGCTGTTCCATGGACCGGTTCCGAGGAGCTGGGGACAGCTCCCATGTGGGATGGTGTCTGTGATGGCTCGATTGAAAGAGAGTCGGCTTGGAGAGACCCCGGTGGTGCAATGTGGAGTCAGACGATATTCACGGAGAAACTGATACAGGGCCAGTTCTAGATTGTGGCCATCAGCCATAGCGATTTGGATTGTTTTGTTTAGAGTCCTCATCAGTCTCTTGAATTCCCCGTTGGCTTGGGGCCACCTTGGTGTTATTCGCTTGTGCTTGATGCCATGGTTCTGCAGGTATTCGGTGAACTCACTGCCGTTAAACAGAGGCCCATTATCCGTGCGGACTTCTTCCATGAGTCCATGGGTGGCAATGATTTTTTCGAACTTTGGAATCACTTCGGACGCCGCCGTGGACGCTACTATCTCCACCTCAGGATAGCGAGAGAAATCATCAACCACAACGAGCATGTATTTGCCGCCGGGGAGGCTGCCGAAATCCGCGCTGGCTCGCACCCACGGGGAGGATGGCCCTTCTTCGGTGAGTACGGGTGCTGGGGGGTTGGGTAGGCTTGTCGCTAGGCACACTGGGCATCTCTGGACTACCTCTTCGACAGCCTTATCGAGCCCCGGGAACCACAGCTTGCTTCGGAGCCTGTTCTTGGATTTCACGATCCCTTGGTGTGATCCGTGCGCCAACAAAGCGGCCTGCTGGGCAAGGCTGCTGGGCAATACGAGGCGAGGACCCCTCAGGAGGCACCCCTCAGCTGAAATGGACAGCTCGTGTCTGACTTGGTGTAGAGCCCTTAGAATAGCCTGGGCTTCCGGGGTGCGAAATGACGCTGGGCTTTGGAGCGCCTTCCAGTCACCGGATTCTACGGCTCGGATTGCAATCTGGAGGCAGTCGTCGTCCTTGGTGGCCCTCGCCACTTCCTCCAGGGACATCGGCCGTGGTCTTGACCGTTCAATGATGAGCCGGACGTACTCTTCCGTGGCTGCTGCCTCTGCTGCTTCTGCGTCGGTGACTGGGCGGGCGTGCCTCGATAAGTAAGCTAGAGAGGGAGAGTGGTAGTGGTGTATCCAAAAGGAAAAAACCGCACAATCACTAGGAACAGTTTGGGATATACAACTTGCTGGAATAATAATGAATCTTCCGTTATGAAGACGGAGTGCTGCCTAGACCACTATCCCCCACTACCAAGAGGGAATTAAATGACAATCAATGATTGACAAGACATAAATGAAGCAAGAGGGTCAAATCAAGCACATTCCTAACATACAAATAAAAATCAACAGACTAATAGGTCTCCTAGTTTTTTAAAGATAGGTAGAGATTGTCCGATGGCAGCAATGTTTGAACATCACAAACAAACAAGAAAAGTTCAAGATGTCTTGTTCTTTATTTACAAAAATCCATAGAAATGAACTTGACAGAAAAAACAGCCGACACTTGTTTCGTCAGTACTGCAGGTAAGTACAGAGACTTTTTCAAGGCTGTGAGGTAAAACAAAGAGTATCATATAATACAAATTTGTCAAGATTGGTGTAGCATTTAACACAAACAAGAACAAAAAATAATATATAATATAGAAGGCCTCAAACAAAACATGGGCTCAAGATGAGATGACCTAACTCAAAATATGAGGTAAACGGGGAAGTGTTGAGAGAGAGAGAGAAAAAAGAACCACAAGAAACGGTGGAGAACCAAAGTGTAAAAAAATATATAATTTAGAAATACAAAAGATTAGAGTGTATAGAAAAAGATTAAAGATTACACCAGGACAAAGACCATGGACACGCCCCAACCCAAAGTGAAGAAAAACTCAGAGAACAGATGGTGACATTAGTCTACACCAAAAACCAAGTAGTCAATTAAAAATAGGCACATGGTAACTGACCTAAGTAAAACGAAATATCGACTTCGTGTGTTCGTAAGGGGCTTGTCCGGATATGATAAGTATGCAGTCAGGAACCTAATAGATCAAATGTGTACAAAACAAATGTATGAAGATTGTACAATGTTTATTAATAAAAAAGCTCAAAAACCGAAACAAATAAATAGACAGCTATCCCAAATACCATAAACCCGAAAAGCTGGTGCTATTCGAGGTATGATCTAACCGGATCTGCATTCAGTGTAACAAAGAGGAGGTTACCAGACCGGAGTGCGCAAATAACGCTTACCATATATGTGAGAGAATCCGGATATTCGAGTGTTCAAAAGGCAACCGACCAGGAGTTCGAATGAGTGTAGTCAAAACATATGGGTCTAGGTGCAGCGGTGGATGCACCCAGGAAGTGCTAACATAAAATAAATAGATAAAAGAACAATGTCACAATATGCGCGATACGCAAGGCAAAAACTACAGTCCCATATTAGGGGTGCTGGTAACCAATCAGGTAAAACATGAGTGGTACAAGTCAATCAAAGTGTATTCTGGTGAGTATAAACCCCTTGCGGAATGTCTACATTTCAAAATTACAATACACATAAAGTCAATAAGAAGACCACATGACATATACAAGATGGTCTGTGGTTAAGAGAATGCTGTAGAAAAACAGATTAAAAATACTCTATATATGAGTGTAGGAGCTCGTAATTGACGCAGCCCAAAATGATTTCAGTCAGTCAGTCAAATTATCTTTATTCGGCTTTTTTTAAAAACCATACAAAGAGATAAACAGTAAGATACATTTCATACAAGATTTATCATAAAATACATGATACAGATATCTAACGACAATTTAAAATTTGTAGTAAACAGTTTTAAAAAGAAAAATATACTTTAGCTTTTATAATTAATCTTGGCAGGCGGCTTTTGCCCCTGAGGCAGCTACCAAAAATTTAGCAACGCAATAAGTAATGTGAGGGTTAGGTAATAGCTGTAAATCTCTGGACTACCTCTTCGACAGCCTTATCGAGCCCCGGGAACCACAGCTTGCTTCGGAGCCTGTTCTTGGATTTCACGATCCCTTGGTGTGATCCGTGCGCCAACAAAGCGGCCTGCTGGGCAAGGCTGCTGGGCAATACGAGGCGAGGACCCCTCAGGAGGCACCCCTCAGCTGAAATGGACAGCTCGTGTCTGACTTGGTGTAGAGCCCTTAGAATAGCCTGGGCTTCCGGGGTGCGAAATGACGCTGGGCTTTGGAGCGCCTTCCAGTCACCGGATTCTACGGCTCGGATTGCAATCTGGAGGCAGTCGTCGTCCTTGGTGGCCCTCGCCACTTCCTCCAGGGACATCGGCCGTGGTCTTGACCGTTCAATGATGAGCCGGACGTACTCTTCCGTGGCTGCTGCCTCTGCTGCTTCTGCGTCGGTGACTGGGCGGGCGTGCCTCGATAAGTAAGCTAGAGAGGGAGAGTGGTAGTGGTGTATCCAAAAGGAAAAAACCGCACAATCACTAGGAACAGTTTGGGATATACAACTTGCTGGAATAATAATGAATCTTCCGTTATGAAGACGGAGTGCTGCCTAGACCACTATCCCCCACTACCAAGAGGGAATTAAATGACAATCAATGATTGACAAGACATAAATGAAGCAAGAGGGTCAAATCAAGCACATTCCTAACATACAAATAAAAATGAACAGACTAATAGGTCTCCTAGTTTTTTAAAGATAGGTAGAGATTGTCCGATGGCAGCAATGTTTGAACATCACAAACAAACAAGAAAAGTTCAAGATGTCTTGTTCTTTATTTACAAAAATCCGTAGAAATGAACTTGACAGAAAAAACAGCCGACACTTGTTTCGTCAGTACTGCAGGTAAGTACAGAGACTTTTTCAAGGCTGTGAGGTAAAACAAAGAGTATCATATAATACAAATTTGTCAAGATTGGTGTAGCATTTAACACAAACAAGAACAAAAAATAATATATAATATAGAAGGCCTCAAACAAAACATGGGCTCAAGATGAGATGACCTAACTCAAAATATGAGGTAAACGGGGAAGTGTTGAGAGAGAGAGAGAAAAAAGAACCACAAGAAACGGTGGAGAACCAAAGTGTAAAAAAATATATAATTTAGAAATACAAAAGATTAGAGTGTATAGAAAAAGATTAAAGATTACACCAGGACAAAGACCATGGACACGCCCCAACCCAAAGTGAAGAAAAACTCAGAGAACAGATGGTGACATTAGTCTACACCAAAAACCAAGTAGTCAATTAAAAATAGGCACATGGTAACTGACCTAAGTAAAACGAAATATCGACTTCGTGTGTTCGTAAGGGGCTTGTCCGGATATGATAAGTATGCAGTCAGGAACCTAATAGATCAAATGTGTACAAAACAAATGTATGAAGATTGTACAATGTTTATTAATAAAAAAGCTCAAAAACCGAAACAAATAAATAGACAGATATCCCAAATACCATAAACCCGAAAAGCTGGTGCTATTCGAGGTATGATCTAACCGGATCTGCATTCAGTGTAACAAAGAGGAGGTTACCAGACCGGAGTGCGCAAATAACGCTTACCATATATGTGAGAGAATCCGGATATTCGAGTGTTCAAAAGGCAACCGACCAGGAGTTCGAATGAGTGTAGTCAAAACATATGGGTCTAGGTGCAGCGGTGGATGCACCCAGGAAGTGCTAACATAAAATAAATAGATAAAAGAACAATGTCACAATATGCGCGATACGCAAGGCAAAAACTACAGTCCCATATTAGGGGTGCTGGTAACCAATCAGGTAAAACATGAGTGGTACAAGTCAATCAAAGTGTATTCTGGTGAGTATAAACCCCTTGCGGAATGTCTACATTTCAAAATTACAATACACATAAAGTCAATAAGAAGACCACATGACATATACAAGATGGTCTGTGGTTAAGAGAATGCTGTAGAAAAACAGATTAAAAATACTCTATATATGAGTGTAGGAGCTCGTAATTGACGCAGCCCAAAATGATTTCAGTCAGTCAGTCAAATTATCTTTATTCGGCTTTTTTTAAAAACCATACAAAGAGATAAACAGTAAGATACATTTCATACAAGATTTATCATAAAATACATGATACAGATATCTAACGACAATTTAAAATTTGTAGTAAACAGTTTTAAAAAGAAAAATATACTTTAGCTTTTATAATTAATCTTGGCAGGCGGCTTTTGCCCCTGAGGCAGCTACCAAAAATTTAGCAACGCAATAAGTAATGTGAGGGTTAGGTAATAGCTGTAAATAGAGTAAAGCCGGCCTCACCTGTGTGAAGCCGGCCTCCTTGAGGATTGGTATCAGGAATTTCTTCCTAGACTCTATATATAAACCGCAAAACATGACAAAATGCATTGTGTCCTGCACTGAGAGTTGGTCACAGCTGCAGGGCGGGGCTGATTCTGGTTTCTGCCAATTTTGAAAAGAACCTAAATAATAATGCAACAAATTAAATCTAAATTTTGTTAAAAGAAACCTGTGAAAAGGACGTGTGACATAGCCAAGATAAGGTTCAAGTGAGGGTGTAGTAAGCAACAAACAATGATCCCTCACTGCCGGCTTTGCTAGTTCACTCTCTTCACGGCACATCTCCATCCTTCCTAAAAAAGACTTTTTAACCGAATCAAGATCTTGAATCCTAATGGACTCCGGAGAGGTGAAAAGCTCCGGGCGACCTATGTCGGCAAAAGCTTTTGCAAGATAGGCCAGCCAGGGGATTTTATTAGATCTATCAAGGGACAGGACATCGGTCAGGATCTTATGATTTAATGGAAGTTCTTCATTCATCCATAATTTTAACCATAGAATCAGAGGGGCCATACGCAATTTATCCGAGAGGAACTGAAGGCCAACTTCTTTATGTATAGAGTACGTCGGGGTAGACTGAGGTACAGAGAGCAGGGCTCTAATGAATCCATTCTCTGCTCTCTGTATTGGCTCTACGTTTACGTACCCCCACAATGCGGAGCCATATAGTGCAATAGCCACGGATTTACTATTGTAGATTTTTATTATGGCTTCCATAGGCCTAGCTCCTAGCCTAGCAGCAAAACTCAGAATTGCTGAAGATGATCGGGTGACGGCCAACCTCTTAGCTCTAACCTGTGGTCCCCAGGTCCCTTTCTGGTCAAACAAAATGCCTAAATAGGGAAATGTAGATACCCTGGTGACCAGGTCCCCCCTACAAGTGAATGTTTTAGTTCTCTTCCTGCGACACTCTGAACCCACCACCATAGTGTGTGACTTGGTTACATTTGTTTTAAGGTCTAGTTGGTCCATAAACATGCCGAAAGCATTTAATAGGCGCTGGAGACCAACTCCCGTACGCGCGATCAGCACTGCGTCATCCGCGTATAGGAGTGCCGGGATCTTGGCAGCTCCTACACGCGGGACGTCGGCTTCCTGCCCCTCCAGATGTGCCCCCAAGCCATTAATGTAGATGGTAAACAGTAAGGGGGCCAAAATACAGCCCTGCCTCACACCCCTTAAGGATCTGAAGAGAGCAGTGCACCTGCCCTCATTGGTCACTCGTACACTCGAGAAAAGTTCTTGGTGCAGGGAGGACATAAAGGTGACCAAAGCTTCATCTATGCCAATCTCCAACAAGATGGACCACAACTTAGTCCTATTGACCAAGTCAAAAGCCGAGGAGAGGTCCATGAATGCAAGATACAATGACCCCTCCTTGGCTATGGTGTATTTAGAAATGAGCAGGTGTAAATTAATACACTGTTCGATGGTACCCTTTTTTTCCCTGAATCCATATTGGATTTCGGACAATCCACCACAGCCCTCGACATTCTCCCTTAACCTAGATAGGAGGACTCTGCCTAAGATTTTTACCGATGAAGCTAAGAGGGATATAGGCCTATAACAGCCTGGGTTATCTCGTTGGCCTTTTTTAAAAATGGGAACAATGGTGGAAATGTTCCATGATGCAGGTACAAGATTTACATTCACTGCATTAAACACATTAGTCAAGACTTCAGCCCACAATTTTGGGGAATACATGAAAAAATCAGCGGGCACGCCATCAGGGCCAGGTGCCTTATGCTTTGTGGTGGACATGATGGCTTTCTCCACCTCGTCTTGATTAAAAATAATGGAGCAGGTGGCTGATCTTATCGGCAGAGCGTCTGTAGTTACATCAGCAGTGTCCCCATAAACATTTTTAAAATGGGATAACCATTTTTCATCAGGAATAACGCAATCCATGATATCATTATCGTCATCCGAGAAAAAAGGCTGTTTAATAATCTCCCAGAACTTTTTACTATTCTTCAGGACTGCCGCCGAAAGGAGATCTTCCCAAGCTTCATGTTTAATGATGTCCTTTCGTTTTTTTAATGCTAATTTATAGATTTTCCTGAGTCTAGTAACCTCATCATTTGCCCTAGATCAAATGTGTACAAAACAAATGTATGAAGATTGTACAATGTTTATTAATAAAAAAGCTCAAAAACCGAAACAAATAAATAGACAGATATCCCAAATACCATAAACCCGAAAAGCTGGTGCTATTCGAGGTATGATCTAACCGGATCTGCATTCAGTGTAACAAAGAGGAGGTTACCAGACCGGAGTGCGCAAATAACGCTTACCATATATGTGAGAGAATCCGGATATTCGAGTGTTCAAAAGGCAAACGACCAGGAGTTCGAATGAGTGTAGTCAAAACATATGGGTCTAGGTGCAGCGGTGGATGCACCCAGGAAGTGCTAACATAAAATAAATAGATAAAAGAACAATGTCACAATATGCGCGATACGCAAGGCAAAAACTACAGTCCCATATTAGGGGTGCTGGTAACCAATCAGGTAAAACATGAGTGGTACAAGTCAATCAAAGTGTATTCTGGTGAGTATAAACCCCTTGCGGAATGTCTACATTTCAAAATTACAATACACATAAAGTCAATAAGAAGACCACATGACATATACAAGATGGTCTGTGGTTAAGAGAATGCTGTAGAAAAACAGATTAAAAATACTCTATATATGAGTGTAGGAGCTCGTAATTGACGCAGCCCAAAATGATTTAATATATCCGTAGTCCAGTTTGGTTGAAGAAACATATTACCATAATATATAAAGTTACTAGCCAATGTTATTAGTCATTACCATATCCAAATATATTAAAAAGAGGGACGAGGGAGGGCAAAATACTGATGTAAAAAGAGGCACCTACAAACACCAAAAATAGGGATCCCCAACGCAGGTTACGTGGCCAGGTAAGCACAGCTAAAAATAGACTTCATGATCGTTCGTATAATGAGAATGTTCTGTAATTGAAAAAACAAACACTATTTATTTTGTTTACCAAAATCAAACCAAGAATTACACAAATATATCAAAATAGATAGGGTCCAATAAAACGTAACAAAGCATGACAACTAAGGCAAAAAACTGAGATAGTACCCAAAGTTAATGAAGCAATTGCTGGCCCATTCACGAGGAGTTCGAGTCGATGCTCCCGAAGATATATAATTGCTGAAATGACAGGGGTCCCCAAATAATGTGACCAAAAACGCTGTAAATAGAGCATGCGAGAAAATTCTGTTTATATCCAACAGTTTGATACCAAATAAAAATAAAACAGCAGCATGTCAGGCCAATGGGTACATAAGGCGCCCTGCTTACCTGCCGCCAAGCCCCACAGCAACTGAAAATAAAATGGGAGAAGAAAAACGTTACGGGCCCTAATCAATGACCGGAGCATGGCAAAAGAAGTTAAACAATCCTAAAGGTATACATAAAAGAAGACAGGTGGGGGTATGCTGACTTACCGAAAAGAGTAAAGGGTCGAGTCCGTATAGTAGCGGATAATGTGAAGCAATCTCACTCGTGGATACCGCATTATATGCGGAAGTCCCAGAGTAAGAATCACGTAACACCCGGCGTCTGTGGGTCCGGGAAATAAAAATAGGACCAGGCAGAGTCATGGGAGAACATAACTGGTGATAGTTAAAAACGCGCCATGTTGGAAATGAAATAAAGATATAAGCAAAACGGGAAAAAATATATAAAAGTAATACGAACCCGTTGTGACACATAAATGAACCGCAATGCAATGCATGTAAATTAATTGCAAGTTAAAATATACTGTACAAAGATCGCAAACTAACTGCTGAAGAAACTAAAACGCACGGAGTGAGACGTAATCATCACGGTCCAAGAGAACCGAATGTTCAGGGCAGTCTGGATTCATTTCAGACACCGTCCAAATAAACGTAAATGACCAAGCTGTCATTCTGAAGAGAAGTAACCCAACGTAAAACTGTAATGCTTGCTCTGAGCTAATGTTAGTAACAGCAGAATTAAATGATTAGAAAATTAATATAGAAACTGTACTTATGTGACTCTGTTTGTATGTATGAGTTAGTAGAAATATAAGTGTGTTATATCTAAACAGGTCAGAACAAATAAAGAAAATTAATGTATTAACATTCCTCGTTGTATGATATATCACTAATGCTAGTAACAGTTCTTACACAGTGTAGCATGTCAGACAAAATCAAATTAATGTCCAAGATTTGGTCACATAATGTATACCCTTGCAGAGCGTCCCAAAAATACTAATTTATACACTGTCCTGGGAACATGAAGGTACATATACTGTTTTGGACAGTAACATAGAAGATGGTAAAGAAATACAGAAATTGAGAAAACAGAGAATAGGGGATGGCATTGTGATAGTTAAACAAATAATGTCAACATCCTGCATGTAATCCAAACAGATCATTATATTTGATATCATTATAGTTCAAAATCATAAAAATACATGCATTTCTCTGTCCATATTGAGTCCCTGGTCCACGGCTCGTAATTTGATCAGCCATTTAGTTTCCAATTTTCTGAGAGCCGTAGTCTTTCTAATGGTGGCTATGCCATGGAACTTGATATTAATCAAATCTGATGATTTGTGGTCATTGTTATAGTGTGCCGCTACTGGATAGTTGGGATTGTTAGTGCGGATTGCTCTGATGTGTTCCTGAATGCGTTCTTTCAATGGACGGATTGTACTCCCAATGTAAATTTTATTACAGGGACAAACCAGGCAATATACCACATATTTTGTGTTACAATTCATGAAATCATAAATTTGATGAGTCTTACCCGTGTTATAACAAAATGTCTTGATTTTGTTGCATGCAAACTGACAAACATTACACATCGTGCACTTGAAAAAACCTTTAGGTTTGCGGGGGAACCAGATCTTAGAGCTCAGGGTAGTAATCCTCGGACCTGTGGGTGCCAAGAGATTACGTAGGGTTTGGCCTCTTCTGTATGTAATTTGAGGGGCCTTGGTAATGAAGGGGTCCAAGTCTCGGTCCAATTTGAGAAGATGCCAATGTCTCCGCAATATACAGAAAACATCATTGCTCTTGCAATGAAATTGAGTGATGAATGCAGCGCGTCTAGTGGTTGTCTTGTCTTTTTTATTTTTCCTGCTGTTTCTAAGAAGGTCATTGCGTTTGCATTTTTTAATTCTCGTGGTTGCTTTTTGGAGAATTTCTGAGTTGTAACCTCTTTGAGCAAAGCGATCAGTGAGTTTATCAAGTTCAGAGTTGAAATCATTGTCACAACTGCAATTTCGTCTCAGTCGGGTCATCTCCCCCAAGGGGATTGCCCGAATTTGACTGGCTGGATGTGCACTGGTCGCGTGCAAAACAGAATTGCACGCCGTGGTTTTACGAAATAGTTTGGTCTCAAGCATACCATCCCTAACATATAGTGTAACGTCGAGGAAATCAAATTTGTTTCCTATCGAAGCTATGTGTGAAGGACAGGTTGTACGTATTGTGCATAAGATGTTCAACAAACTCTGACAGAGAGACAGTATCTCCATTCCAAATTAGTAGAACATCATCAATATAACGTCCCCAATAAATTACATTGTTGGTCAAGTGATGGGGACAGTCTCTCCAGATATGGTGTAGTTAAAAAAAAACCCATATATAGGTTAGCAAAAGAGGGTGAAAACTTCGCCCCCATTGCTACACCCGAGTGTTGTTTGTACCAAATGGATTGGTGTTGAAAGTAAATATTTTCGAGTGTCAATTTGGTAAGTTCTAAGACCATCATTGTGTGGTCATAGAGACAAGCATCTCTCTTAGATAAAAAGAATCTAAGCGCCTCCATACCTCTGTCCAGATGTATGCTAGTGTAGAGTGCGTTAACGTCTAAGGTGACCAGGATGTATTCATCAGACCAGGAGAAGTGTTCAAGTTTATTGAGCAGGTCTTTGGTATCCTCGATGTAGGCAGGGAGTTGTATAACTAGAGGTTTCAGAAACAAATCGATGTATTCTGAGATATGCTCAGTGAGCCCACCAATCCCGGAGATGATGGGCCTACCCGGGGGTTTGTCCATGTTTTTATGTATCTTGGGGAGTACATAAATGTATGCTGACCTTGGAGTTGGATTAAATAAGTATTTAAATTCAGAGTCAGTCAAAAGTCCTAAACTGTGCCAGTACCGAAGACACTTCTCAATCAAAGTAATTGTAGATGGTGTTGGATCATGTGACATTAGTGTATATGAATTGATGTCAGAAAGTTGTGTTGCAATCTCGTCTAAATATAGATCATTGTCCATAAGGACAATATTACCTCCTTTATCCGCCTCCCTTATGGTAAGATGTGAATAGTTTTTCAATTGCTCCAAAGCCTTTCTTTCTACCATAGATAAGTTGTCCTTAAATCTATAGGGTTTACTCTGAAGTCTGTCTTCCAACTTGTGTAAATCTGATGTAACTGCCTTGTAAAAACAGTCAACCATGTTGTCAGGGGCTAGTATAGGAGTGAATGTGGATTGCGGCCTAAGTCCACTGTTTGTCTGTGCGTCAGTAATGATGTTAAGATCATTAAAAAGTTCTTCCATATTGGGAGTGGTCTCCAGACTATCGTCAAGTGACATCAAAAGTCTAGTGGTTTCAATATCTTCTATGGTTTGCCCACATTTATTAGCGATATAAATAGGTATTGGACACCCAACAGGTTTATTTGCAAAGAACTTTTTTAATTTCAAGCCACGCACAAATCTGAACAGGTCTACATGAATTTGCACATAGTCAAGTTTGGACAAGGGGCAAAAGCTTAGTCCTTTTTTCAAAACATTAATTTCATCGGTATTTAACACTTGTTTGGATAAATTGATAATGGCTACATCATTGCATGTACTGTCATTATTCATGTTGGCATTGGGTACATTATTGTCTGGACTCACTTGCTCTGATTCTTCGTCACTGATCTGGTTACTCGTTTGTCCTCTGCGGGATATGCGTTTCTTTCCCCCCCTCCCAGTTCTTTTCTCGGGAGTGTTCTTTGGTTGAAACCCAGTCTCGTACCCTTTCTGAACCTCTGTAGTTCTGATAAAAAAGCCGAGGTACTATTGTTGTTAGTATTCTCCTGAATGGAAGTTGACGGAGTTATGCTTCCAGTTTCACTATTCTCACTTGCTATGCTAGAGAGATCAGAATTGCTGACTGATTTTTGTTCTGAGGATTTTTGGCCTTGAAGGCCCTTAACACCTGTTCGTGGTTTGATGTCATCATATTTTTTCGCAAAGGTAAAGATGCGACCATTTTTATAATCATTGTCGTCCCTTTTGAGTTTGCGTATTTTCTTCTCACGTAAATGGGTTTGATGGGCATTAAGAACTTCCTTTAGAATTTTAAAGTTCTTGTCAGTATTCTCAGGTAAGTTGAGTTTTTTAATGTCATTTTCAATGATATCAATTTCCTCCAAAAGTTTGATTCTTTTTCTCTCTGCGTGTCTGATAAGTAAATCCATCATCCCGTAAGAGGAAGATGAAATAAGGCATTCCCATTCCTGTAAGAGGTCTGGGTCCAGGTCCTCAAACGTGGGAAATATAATAACCCTTAATCCTCTGGGGATCTGTTTAAGTTCTATGTATTTTTTCAAAGTGGTTAAATCCCACCATCTAGAGAGTTCCGCCTTGCGGAGTCTCTCTAATTTGATGAATAGTTGCTTCAGGCCCTGTGGAGTGCTACCAGTCGGAAGAGCTTGGGTTGGTTGTTTATTTTGTCCAGTGAATATATCATTGAACAGTTTATCGCGATCATCATCAAATAAGGCCATGATGATAATGAAAATAAGGTGGAAGCTGAACTAACAGTTTACACAAGAATCCAGAGCAAGTGAGTGCAGGTACACACCTAGCAAGCTAGAGAGGGAGAGTGGTAGTGGTGTATCCAAAAGGAAAAAACCGCACAATTACTAGGAACAGTTTGGGATATACAACTTGCTGGAATAATAATGAATCTTCCGTTATGAAGACGGAGTGCTGCCTAGACCACTATCCCCCACTACCAAGAGGGGATTAAATGACAATCAATGATTGACAAGACATAAATGAAGCAAGAGGGTCAAATCAAGCACATTCCTAACATACAAATAAAAATGAACAGACTAATAGGTCTCCTAGTTTTTTAAAGATAGGTAGAGATTGTCCGATGGCAGCAATGTTTGAACATCACAAACAAACAAGAAAAGTTCAAGATGTCTTGTTCTTTATTTACAAAAATCCGTAGAAATGAACTTGACAGAAAAAACAGCCGACACGTGTTTCGTCAGTACTGCAGGTAAGTACAGAGACTTTTTCAAGGCTGTGAGGTAAAACAAAGAGTATCATATAATACAAATTTGTCAAGATTGGTGTAGCATTTAACACAAACAAGAACAAAAAATAATATATAATATAGAAGGCCTCAAACAAAACATGGGCTCAAGATGAGATGACCTAACTCAAAATATGAGGTAAACGGGGAAGTGTTGAGAGAGAGAGAGAAAAAAGAACCACAAGAAACGGTGGAGAACCAAAGTGTAAAAAAATATATAATTTAGAAATACAAAAGATTAGAGTGTATAGAAAAAGATTAAAGATTACACCAGGACAAAGACCATGGACACGCCCCAACCCAAAGTGAAGAAAAACTCAGAGAACAGATGGTGATATTAGTCTACACCAAAAACTAAGTAGTCAATTAAAAATAGGCACATGGTAACTGACCTAAGTAAAACGAAATATCGACTTTGTGTGTTCGTAAGGGGCTTGTCCGGATATGATAAGTATGCAGTCAGGAACCTAATAGATCAAATGTGTACAAAACAAATGTATGAAGATTGTACAATGTTTATTAATAAAAAAGCTCAAAAACCGAAACAAATAAATAGACAGCTATCCCAAATACCATAAACCCGAAAACCTGGTGCTATTCGAGGTATGATCTAACCGGATCTGCATTCAGTGTAACAAAGAGGAGGTTACCAGACCGGAGTGCGCAAATAACGCTTACCATGTATGTGAGAGAATCCGGATATTCGAGTGTTCAAAAGGCAACCCACCAGGAGTTCGAATGAGTGTAGTCAAAACATATGGGTCTAGGTGCAGCGGTGGATGCACCCAGGAAGTGCTAACATAAAATAAATAGATAAAAGAACAATGTCACAATATGCGCGATACGCAAGGCAAAAACTACAGTCCCATATTAGGGGTGCTGGTAACCAATCAGGTAAAACATGAGTGGTACAAGTCAATCAAAGTGTATTCTGGTGAGTATAAACCCCTTGCGGAATGCAGATCCGGTTAGATCATACCTCGAATAGCACCAGCTTTTCGGGTTTATGGTATTTGGGATATCTGTCTATTTATTTGTTTCGGTTTTTGAGCTTTTTTATTAATAAACATTGTACAATCTTCATACATTTGTTTTGTACACATTTGATCTATTAGGTTCCTGACTGCATACTTATCATATCCGGACAAGCCCCTTACGAACACACGAAGTCGATATTTCGTTTTACTTAGGTCAGTTACCATGTGCCTATTTTTAATTGACTACTTGGTTTTTGGTGTAGACTAATGTCACCATCTGTTCTCTGAGTTTTTCTTCACTTTGGGTTGGGGCGTGTCCATGGTCTTTGTCCTGGTGTAATCTTTAATCTTTTTCTATACACTCTAATCTTTTGTATTTCTAAATTATATATTTTTTTACACTTTGGTTCTCCACCGTTTCTTGTGGTTCTTTTTTCTCTCTCTCTCTCAACACTTCCCCGTTTACCTCATATTTTGAGTTAGGTCATCTCATCTTGAGCCCATGTTTTGTTTGAGGCCTTCTATATTATATATTATTTTTTGTTCTTGTTTGTGTCAAATGCTACACCAATCTTGACAAATTTGTATTATATGATACTGTTTGTTTTACCTCACAGCCTTGAAAAAGTCTCTGTACTTACCTGCAGTACTGACGAAACACGTGTCGGCTGTTTTTTCTGTCAAGTTCATTTCTACGGATTTTTGTAAATAAAGAACAAGACATCTTGAACTTTTCTTGTTTGTTTGTGATGTTCAAACATTGCTGCCATCGGACAATCTCTACCTATCTTTAAAAAACTAGGAGACCTATTAGTCTGTTCATTTTTATTTGTATGTTAGGAATGTGCTTGATTTGACCCTCTTGCTTCATTTGTGCCTCGATAAGTAGTCTGCAGGATTCCGGGTGCCAGGTCGATATTCCACCGTAAATTGGAACTCCTGCAACTGCAGCACCCACTTTTCAATTCTCGGGGGTGGGCGAGATGACGAGCCTTGGAAGAGTGGAATGAGGGGTTTATGATCGGTGATTACTGAGAAAGGATGTCCATAGAGGTAGATGTGGAAATGGCGGCACCCCCATAAAATGGCGATGGCTTCTCGTTCAATCTGCGAATACCGTTGTTCGGTAGGTGTCAGGGTGCGGCTGGCGTATGCAACTGGGGCCCATTCTCCACACGCTTGCTGTTGAGACAGAACAGCCCTGAGGCCTGTCGGGCTGGCATCAACCACCAGTTGTGATTCATGTCGCGGGTTGAAATAGGCCAGGGTTGTGTCCGCTGACAGAGCCGCTTTGGTCTTTACAAATGACTCCTGCTGTTCCGGGCCCCATGTCCAGGAAGTTGTTGATTTTGTGAGGTCACGAAGGGGGCCTGTCAAGTCCGACAGGTCTTTGATGAAACGCCCGCAGTATGTCACCATGCCCAGGAAGCTGCGAACGGCTGTCACAGACGTGGGGGCTGGCGCGTTGTGGATGTCTTTGACCTTCTCCGGGTCCGGACCTACTCCTTGATCGGAGAACTTGTACCCAAAAAAACTGATATCTTTGCGTAGGAATTCGCATTTGTCCTTGTGGAGGGCCAGTCCTCTCTCTTGCAGCCGAGCGAACACCGCTTGGAGGCGTCGGATGTGTTCATCTAAGGTCGGGGCGTGGACCAAGATATCATCGCTCACGTTGAGCACACCATCGAGGCCTTGCAGGACATTTTGAATGATGTTTTGAAAGACTTCAGCTGCGCTTGATATGCCGAAGTTGAGCCTGGTGTATCTCCAGAGGCCAGCGTGGGTGGAGAAGGTCGTGATTGGGCGTGAGTCTGGGTGAAGAGGGATTTGATGGTATCCTGACCTTAGGTCCATCTTGGAGAACCACTTGGATCCTGAGAGTTCCCCGATGATGTCGTCGATGGTCGGCGTCAGGTGACGTTCTCTTTTGATTGCTAGGTTGGGGAGGCGCATGTCTACACAGATTCTTACTGCCTCAGGTTGCTTTGGCTTCTTGGCGACCACAATGGGGGACACCCATGGCGTGGGCCCGGTCACTCGTTCAATGATGCCAGCCTGTTCGAGCATTCGCAGCTCGGCTTCGACCTTCGGTCGGAGGTGAAAAGCAATACGTCTGTGCCGGAGGGCTACTGGGGCCACTGACTGGTCGATGTGAAGTCGGACGGGGGGCACTCTCAAACATCCGATGCCCTCGAACAGCGAGGAGTGTTCCGATACCAGGTGATCCAAACCGTGGGCTTGTACTGTTAGGGCAAAGTGTATCAGCCCGAGTTCCCGCGCTGTTTTGCAACCAAGAAGGAATCTTGACCCCTCCTGGGATACGTAGATTTTCGTTTGCAGCTGCGTCGAGTCGTGGGACACAGTAGATCGGAATACGTCGCACAGGCGCAGCGGGCGACGGGTCCCGTAAGCGAAAACTTGCACTCTGGTGGGGTGCAGTGTAGGAGCATTCTCTAGATTCTGATATGCGCTAGCGGCCATGAGGTTGATTGTTGCGCCTGTGTCGATGAGGGCTGTGACTGTTTGGCCGTGTACTTGGATGGTGCACATTGGTTCAGTAGATGACGCGGCTGCCAAGGTGTTGAGCATGCGCACCACGTGGACGGATGCGGCGTCCTCCTCATCGTCATCCATGTCGCTGCTGGTGGATGTGTTCGACAGCGGTGCTATCTGTCGCACTCTCCTGGGTGGCCCACCCTGTCTCTTCCTTTGCGATGACAGGCAAACACTCGCGAAGTGATTGGCTTTGCCGCAAGCGCTGCAGATCTTGCCGTGGGCGGGGCAAGCACCTTTGTGGGGAGTGGCGCCTCCACACCACATGCATGCTCGGTCGTGGGCAGTTTGGGCCGGCTTCGGCCGTCCTTTGCGGGGTGGCTTTGTCCGGTCGTCTGGAGCATGCGACTTGATGGCGCACACGGGTTCCGTTTTGACCGCGACAGCTGGTTTCGGCTCCATGTGGGCAGCGCGGGCTTTGGAAAGTTCTTTGGACCGCCCCAGGGCTAGGATGTCGCGCATAGACATGGCGTCCGTCTCTAGCACTCTCTATCGCAACTTCAAGGAGGCGCACCCCTGTATGAATTGGGCGCGGATTTCGTCTTCCGCATCCGGGAGGGTGCACGTGCTGGCTAACTTCTTGAGCCGAGCGTAGAATACATCTACGGACTCCTCTGGGAGTTGGCGGGCTTGGCGGAGTAGAATACGTTCGTAGTCCGCACTGGCAAATGGTTCGAAATACCTCGTGATGGCGTCACGTAGAGTGTTGTACGTGTGGGGCGGGTCTCCCTCCGTGATGTCCTTGGAGATGTCGTGGATTGCTTCCCCCCCCAGGTGCAAAAGCATTGCGCGACGTCGCCCCATTGCAATGTCCGCCGCTATAAAGTAGGTTTCAAGATGCTCCACCCACTTCCTCCACCGGGCAGCCTGTGATGGGGGTGTCCCAGTGACAGAGAAGGGTTCCAGCGGTGGTACGTTGGCCATTACGGCTGAAGCGTGGCAGAGGGGATGACAGGTGGGGCTCTAGATGGTAGCGTAGGCTCCTGCAGGCACTGTGGGGGACTCGTAGGCGAGAAGCGTGAGGTTTGGCAGGGTCCGTGGACACGCAGGATGCGTGAGGAAAGGCGGAGAGGTCGCGTTGCACGCCAGAAGCGTGGTGCTGGGCGCTCACAGCGCATGCGCGGGACAGCCGCGGAGCCGCACGGGACCGGGGCCGGGGAGAGAGACTCAGCCTGGGGCCGGAGGCAGCGGGGGACAGCAGGAGGGCTCGCTGGGGTACCTGTGGGCCGCGCTCCAGTCCCCACTGCCGAGGAGGTCGTCGGACGGCCTGGGAGGCAGACGGAAGGCTCGCAGGAGCACCGGTGAGCGACGCGGGCAGCAGCAGGCGGGCAGGCAGGCCTCCGGTTCCGGTCTAGGCGGGCCACAGCGGGTCACAGGCGGTTCAGGGGGGCCGGGCAGTGCGCCACGTGCAGGCTTGCACGGCGTCGGGCACCGGGCAGCAGGGATGCACACGGGCCGTGGCTGTGCGACAGGGCACGCGGTGGGGTGCACACCATCCCACCCTCGTCGCCAGTGTAGAGTCCTGGCTTGGGCCTATAATAAAGCAGGCTCGACCACACACATGTACTGATGGTGGCTAGCACGTAACTAACCACGCCCCGTGTCCAGGGCTTTTTATTAACGCTTACCACATCTCCAGCGCTCATGCTGGGCTGAACCAAGACCCTCCTACGCTGGAGGGGACAGCTGCTCACAGGAATGGGAGGGGGCGTGTGCTGCAGTGGTACACCCCACTGCCAGCAACACTACAGGGAGCAAGGAGGAGCTGGGTGGTCACGTCCGGTGCGGTAGGCAGGGTGAGGGGTACTTAAGCTCCCCTCGCCATTTTCTCTGCCTCTTTGCCGCACCGGACGCGTCGTAGTGTTCTCGTGGGAGACACACATTTTCTAGGGTCGGGCCGCGGACATGGTTTGGCGTGGCCGGAGTGATGCAGCGTTTCGTCGTCGCTCCTTTGGGCCTGAAGGGCCGTTTGCGTCTTGCGGTGAGTCTGGGGGAAAGTTCTCTCACCCCCGGAGGCTTCGGGGTGGCTGGAGGCCCCTGTCTTTGCAGGCTCTATGGTTGGTGTTGACCGCAGTCCCCCCCCCTCGTTGCCGTTGTTTTATGGGGACTAACCAGGGTGTGTTGAGGGGGCGGTGGACAGGCAGATTGATCGCGGCACGATCTTTTCGGGTTAGAGACTCAATTTTTCTCAGGCGCCCCAATTGTGCACTTACGGAGTGTGGCAAGGTGTCCCATTGGGGGGGGCGGGAGATCGGTCCCCACGGGTGAAACGGTTGGCCAGGCAGGGCGTCCCGAAGTTGGTGGCAGATGGCCGTGTCCTGGGGTTTTTGGACCGTAGGGGTCGCGTTGAGCAGTGAAGAGGGTCCAATTTTGCTCTGGGGAGGTAGCCTTGGTGCCAGTGCCCACGTGTAATAGATTGTTTTGAGTGGACAATGGGATCCTCGGTCAGCCCGTATAGGCGCTTCACCGTATTGGTGCCTTTTGATGCCTCTGCTCCTCCATTATGTGGCATCACGGGTGCGACTGCATGCCTGCAGATGCTGGGGTGGAGCAGCGGCAATGAGTCGTGTGCACCGTACTGCGACGAAGTTACATACCCACTCCGTTTGAAGGAGGCTGTCGGTAGGGAGCGTTACTTGCCACAATTTGGGTCGTGCGTGAGTGGCATAAGTAACGCAGTTGACGATTATGGTCCGGTTCGAGGTTCATACCAGGGCAACGGCTTCGTATGTGGGGGGGCCACGAGCGGTGATGGCGTCACTGCATGCCTGTTGTATGCGTTTGCGTACACACACGTACCTCGATCACGGGACTGGGTCACGATCCCGGCCCGGAGGCTCGGCAGTGCTTGTGAAGGGGTGCCCCCCCCCCCCGCCCGGGGCCATTTTGGAAGGTTTACGATCCGGCAGTGGGGGTGAATTCAGTTGTGGCAGGCCGATCCCACCAGTTGTTCTTTCCATGTGTTTGAGCCCTGATTCCCACGTAACATGCATATTGCTGCTCTGTTTTTTATATTGTACCGTTCTGTTGGCGAAGTATATACACACTGGGGAAGACAGCCCGGCCTGGTTTTGCCTGGGTTTTTGTTTTCTCTGTAACACTAGTCAATCTTTCCTCCTACCGTTTTTGCCATCCAGGTATATTTGTTTGCTCACAATTGCCACATTTACCTCATATAACTTAACGTCCGCTTATACGATCTGTTCACGTGTAACGTTTCCCTCATGTATCTGTTCTGTTCCTTATGTGAAGCGCCTTGACGGCTGCGGGTTTGGTCCGCGCCATTTAAAATGCTTATATGAATAAATATTGTTTACGGCTTCTGGTGGTTGGTACGTCCCAGCCTTTTTCGGGAGGGGCAGGGTACTCTGGAGTGGCTCTACGTTGAGGGAATAGGCCACAAGAAGGCACTGCTGTACTACTGTACCCCGCACTAGGCAAGCCCGAGCAGGGAGAACTGAATTGGGGGACATCTTAATCCTGCCACGCTCGCTAGGAGGTATTAAGTGGGCACAGTGGGGGTCATTGTCCGGCGAATGGGGGTATTGGCGGCCGTGTGTGGACATATGCTCGGGCAGCATGTTTCGCAATGCATGGCGCACGTGGTTTATGGCATCGGGGTGCGGCCATTTTCTTGGACAACACGTTCTCTTGGTCCGGCACATGTGTCCTTCAAACGCGACCTTCCAAATGTGTTCGAAATACCTGCAACGAGGCAGCCTCGCGCAGCCGTCTCTTTCTGCTAATCGTATGTTGTATGCGGGCCGCTTAATGGGGGGCCGACATCATGTAATGTACAGTCAGGACTGGTGTGCACGGACCTGCCTCTAGGCCGCGCAACACATACTTCACCGGGAGCGGTTTCAGACGCGTTCGCTATCCGCCCGCATACCGGCCTGTGGGTGCAGGGGTTTTCGCTTGGAGCTGCTTCCTTCGGCCCTCCTTTCGGTCATGAATTTCCTTTCCAATGCTTGCTGTTCAGAGCGTCTTCTGCCCCTACGTGGTGTGGATGTGGCGTAGTGGCGTGAGCGCCGATACACCTGCTGGTTAATTCGGTCAGGGCTGAGGCCACCCCACAGGCTTTAGGCTTTCGGCGGCTTCGGTCCGTTCCGTGAGCGCTAGGGTAGGTAATATGCTTGTAATGTGTAACGGCCTGTGGGTGCTGGTTTTTTTTGCTTCGAGCTGCTTCTTAGGCCCTCCTTTCCCTTGTTCACATCCGGCTCGAAGGACTTTCTGGGTTGCTGCCTTTCGGGCGCTTTTCTGCGAATCTACTCTTTGGCCAATTTTCAAGTTGCTCCCCGCGGTTCATGGAGCGGCTTTCGGCCCTCGCACCCATGGGCAAACCCCCCCCCCTGCTTTCTTTGGCCTTCTCGCAAGGCTAGAGGTTTGTCTTATCTAAGACATATGCCCCGACACGGGGTGGGGGGGACTATTCGGATGTGCACATGTGTCTTTGGTAAAGGTTCATTCCAGGCCCCGGCCTTATACGCGGCAGCAAGCATTTCTGGTACACCTCATAACAAAATTCCGTTGTAGCAACTCCTGGGTAAGGCGATTTTAGTACGCCCACCACCAAGTACGTTGCAAAAGGGGTTTTGAACAGCAGCCTCGCTTTATTAATGGGAACGCAGCACGCGCTCATGGCTAAATGCATTTTTATGATGGCATTTCAATGATAATATACGCAATGATGGTAAATATATCTTCCTCCTCTCCTGTTCAGATAACATAAGCTGTAGCAGAAGCTCTACATTTGCTAATGCGCTCAATGCCACTGTAACACTAGTTTACAGGAAGAGTCATCTGTAACACGCTGCTACACACCCTGAGCCCCTTTTCCTTATGCTCTCATACATGTGACTCGTCAGACTTGCCCTTTAGCAGCAGCAGTCATAACTGTAGCAGAACAATCCTTCTCCCCACATCTCATCTATTATGGGGTAAGCGTAATAAAGTCATTTAATTACAGTTGAGGAACTAGACTACTATGCACCAATTTCCAGTTGCGAACGACTGCTTTCCTAATCCCTTTCCCCACAACATTATACTTATGTTGGGTAATACCGGTTTGCTGAAATAACTTTTCCTGGTTATTGTTCCCAGGTACCTGTGTTAAAGGACAGGCTATTTATAAGAAAGGCACAATACGAGGTTGAATGAGGGTTGACAGAGCGCTACTGTTTTTCGGATTGGGAGGGTCAGCTGTGACTGTGCTAATCCTTATACCTGTTACTTCTCCAAAGTCTCATCTCATAACGGTGGTGCCTCCCTTTTCAAGCTTCCAGGAACTGGTGCGAGTGCACAAGCTCTAAACGTCACCAGTATTCATTTGGTAGGATGCGCCGTCATGAATTTTATCGAAATTCATTGTCTCCCGAAAGCCAGCTTGTCCTGTTTGGGAGCACGGCATAGTGGGAATTTGACGTTTATGTGCAATATCATGTCCCACTGGTATCTTGCTGAAGTTGTCCAACCATTACACCATAATATCAGCCATTTAGGTAACAAATGACATGTCCACGAACAAAATATCCAAGATAATATTAAATATTCTTCAGCTTCGTCAGGAATTTGAGCAAAACAGTTACACTGTCTGCGTTGGAGGGGGAGAGTGGCTCCACTGCTTTTAATCTAAATACTTTAAGTCTCAATGACCTATCCTCTCCCCTGAATATTTTGTATACCCTCCAGCTTTACAGAGTATTAATTTGATCCTCTTATTAAGAGCCCTCGAGTTATGGAGTGCACTAAACACTGCTCACTTGCATACCATAGATGTAGTCTTCCAATTTTGTACCACATATAGGTTTGTCGAGGGCACCATATTCTCTCGGCAAGTATTTCCCATCTGAGCATAGTGCATTTTAGATATGGGTAATATAATTCTTGTTGGTATCCTCACATGTTACCTGTACACCAGTAATTCCTCATGTCAAAGTGTGTTTGGGGTCGCTGACAGGCATGTAGGCCCAGCGCTCCTGTATGCAATATGCGCTGGTGACCATAGCTAATCGTGGCGGATTTCCAGCCCCTCCAAGAGAATTATCACTGAGTTCTCTTGACAGCTGTTAAATTGCTTCTTAGGAGGGGAGAGTTTAGCGCCCTGAAGACTGGCGGGGCAATTCCCTACGATTTGTACTAAGAGTAGTTTTGGCATATAAGTGGCTAATTAGCTCAAGCGCTTCCGGCCTTTTTCTCCCATCACTTCACCAGCCATTAAGTCGTGCTTTGGCTTTCCCCTATGTGGTTGCTCCTAGGACCTTTAAAAATTCGATAGGATCAATCATTGCCTAATTATGAGTCCTGCGAGAACAGCCTTATGCTGTTTATAGGTAGTTGTTGGCTGGGTATGTGGTCCACTTCTTCGAGGGGTTCCTGGGCCACATGGTGATCCCAATCCTCACTGCTGGCGACAGGCACACCCAGGAACGGAGGTCAGGCAGGCGGGGGTGTCACTGGTGCTTTGCAGGTAACCATCTCATTGCATAGGTGGCACACAGGTGTGACAAAAGATTAGTAATAGGTCCATGTTACTATGAGTCCGTTTGACTGGTAGAAGAGTATTCCACAATTTTACGGACTCTGTTGCAACAGGAACTGGTTGGGAAGACACTTCCACACTCTAGGCAAGTAGAATTCTCCAGATTGTAAGGCTGCCATCAGATATTGGTGAGGGCAGGTAATATCATTGGAGGTGTCATTTTAGGGGAGATCTGTTGGGTCAGTTTGAAGGCCACGCCTTTACCTTACCTCTTCATCAGGCGCTGGAGGTACGTAAACACTTGCCCAATTATCTCCTTGCGGGAGGGTAAGGTGTTAGTACTAGTACTGGTAACGGACAATCAGGCCTGGCCTGGGTAGCGTGGGGGCATCTACGGCACCTTTCCCGCTTCTGTGTTACAGATTGGTTTTTGAAGGTGGGCGGTGCTTCTAATGGATGTTTTTTCTCTACAATACAGGACCAAAGTTGGAGAACTGCCCCACCCTTGGGGGGGCCAACAGAACCACCATCCGGTGTAAGGTTAGCTCATTGGGGGCAGCCCGCCACGTTTTGGGTCTGCTTTTGGTTCCCCCCAGGTGTCATTAGGTCCAGGGGGTGGGGTAAACAGGTTACACCCCTGGGAGTATTACTGTGTAGTCATCCGGGCCCGGAGTTCAGAGGTAGCTCATGTACTATATTCCTATGGGTACTCTTATAGAACATTGCATTTGTCGGGTATTGTGCTGCTTGACTGGGCATTATTGCATCTGTTGTCGGCAAGCAGCGCGGTCTTGGGCCAAGCATGCTGACTCTGGCAGCCTCACTATAAGTAACGGAGTGTGAGGCGTCCTTGCCCGAGCAGACGGGAGGCCAGCCTGGACCCGTAAATCCCCTAGGACACCACGCGGTCTTCTCCTAGGTGTACACGGAGGTTCATTAATGCTGGTTACTCCTGTGTATTTAGCTATTGGTATTGCGCTTATCAGCCTTTTTGCAGCCTTTACTTCTGTGCATTAATTTCCTGGCCACCTGAAATTATACATTTAACATACTTGCCGTCAGGGCGTTTTTGCCTGTGGCGCTCATTGGGAAGTGGTCCCCACACTTCTCCCAGCTGGTGCGGGGGATCTGTTTGCTCGGTCTGATAACTTTCCACCCCTTTGCTTGTTTCACTCAGAGGGGGTGTGGTTCTGCTCAGTGGGTTTCTTTTCAGGAATGGGACGCTCGGCGTCACAAACACGTTCACGTGTGGCTGGGCTCCCCTGGCCTGTGTTGGAACAGCCTCGTGTGGATACTGGAGTATCCTTAGAGTCTCATGGAGCCCCTCCCAATTATGAGCTGTTGGCCTGATCTTTGTTGTCTCCAATTCCTGGGGGCACCATGTACAGTCTAAGCAATCCCTTTCGTGGGTGGTTGTAAGTCAACTTTAGACAAGCTATCTTAGAGGTAGCATGGACTAAGCAGTCTCCAGGCGAAACTCAAGAGGGCATGTGGAGCCAGCTGCTTTTCCTTTCTATACGGTTTTATATGAGGGAGATACACCTCACGAGTTGTTTATCAAATACTCTGGTATTTATCCCTACAATAATCGCCTGTATTCTTGAGCTTAGAAGCACAAGCGTTTAAACTAAAGCACTGTGTACGCCAGCCTCACCCTAAGGCACTTGTGCCTGGACATTGGCCGGCGATAATGTCTGTTTAACAGGAATCAAGCAAGCATTGTGGGCAGTTGACTGTAAGAGGCTCGAGTGCAGCAGGAGTACATAACGCCCGGCTCTCGCGGACTGTCAGTATCTTGGGCTCTCTATGCCGTTTGCCTTGGAACAAGTGAGATGCCGGTGCAGGCATTAACGTTAATATGTAGGCTATGCCGCACACCTCTCAGTTATGTTAGAGATGACAGGGTGTGCTACAAACTTCTCACGGGGGTCAGAGTATGATCCCTAGGGAACTCAGCTGTATAACTTCGTAGCGCGGAGGGATAGCATCAACCCTTCAGTCCTAGGTAAACAAAGTGTGCACTGCGTAGGAGCTACATAGTCCTTCTATGTCAGCTTGAGTGGCCTTGGCCGGCAAGATTATTCTGGGTAACAGCTTCGGCCTATTTTGCAGGGATAGGTTCTCTCCCCCCTTGTGGGAGGGACCTTTCTTCTGACCGTCAGGAAGCAGTCCGGTTTTTGGATGCACTGCTAATTGAGCAAGGTTATTGGATAGACAGACGTACAAAGGTTGCAGGTAGGAAGGAGGCAAAGTAGTGGGGGGCCCGTCCGGCGTCGGTTGCCGCCGGCCGGGCTGTGGCGGAGTTACAGGGCAATCCGGAAGCAGAGAAGTTCAGCACTGGACCTCAGCGGGCACATAGGGGTGCCAGAGCCTAAGACCTGGGGCCTCATGGGAGGTTCCGGGAACTCGTGTCGGCGCCCCATTTGTCCTTCGGGCGTTTGTGGGCCTGTGCAACCGGGGGGTTGCCTAGTACGCCCCTCAAGGGGCGTGAGTATTATGTTTTCCATAAGGGGCAGCACATGGTGGTTCGCCACGGTGCTGCCTGGCTCATCAGGCGGACAGGTGGCGAGAATGCGGCCTGCCCTTGGATTGCCCGTAAGATAACCCACTATGATTACATAACGTTGTATGTAATAAAATAAACCTGCAGCAGTGTTTCCCCAACCTAACACTGGTGTCTAGTGTGTTATTTGCGGGATGCATGCTAAGTGTGGGGTGGGGGGGTCCTGTTGCCCTGAAGTGTCTATGCCTGTCGCAGGTTCCTCCCCCCACCGCCACTGCACCCTATTATGAGCCCGACGAGGCCTGGTGAAGGGCTGATGCCTGGGGGTCAGGTACACTGCATCCAGTTACAACAGGGAATAGAAAGCTAAGCAGTGAGCGCGCCACGATAAACACCTTCCCCGCATGCAAGAGGTTTTCCAGGACTTAACTGCACACTCCGATTTACCCCAGCCAGACCCCACTCCTCCAGCACTGAAGTACTGCAGAGCAAAACTGTGCACTTCGCTTACATGTCATCAGGAAGCAGCCCGCCGAGCTGCTGTCAACACCTCCCTTCTGGGCTGGGAGTATTAATCCTTCGGCTGACAGCCTCTAATGTGTCACCGGCCTACACCCACACTGGGCATCCATTTTATGCAGATCCTGAGTGCTACAGCAATGAGGATTCCTGCTGGGCAGACCAGAAGCTTGGGGGTGGGCACCGGTAAACTCTGCTACAGGCGATGGGTGGAGTTTTGCTGAACTCCACGTTCCAAGTGGAGTGCAGAGTGGGCAAAGCTCTGCAAACTCTGCCGGCGGAGCAGAGTATACCGCCCACCTCAATCATGATTGGGCTAGCGGTAAAACTGATGGTCCACCCTGCAACAGATGCATTATCTTATCTTGCTGTGGTAGAAATTTCCTCCTGGCGGCAACGGTCTTTTGTTTATGAAACCGCATGCATCGTAATATGGAGGTTAGACTGCCAACAGTGCGGCGCCGAATCCGATGCCGTTTCGACGGCAGGTTCTCTCTTACCACCAAAGTTGTTATCAGGCCCTAAGTGTAATGTAGGTGTACCTTTAGGATTGCAATGCTTTTTCAGGTGGGTTTTCTGTTTTGCTTTGTAGGTTTTTTTCTACGAATGTATCCTTGTGGCATTTGGATTTAGGAAATCTCTTTCGGTTTCTAGTACACCTATATTTAATACTTGGATTTCCTCTGTTTTCGGGTTTCAAGGAGCCTTTTCTGGTTTTTAAACACTTTTTCTGTTTTTTTATGGTTCCTAGTTACTTTGGATTTCTTCGAGGGATATCTTTTTGATTGGTTTTATTTTTGCATTTTTTTGGGACTTTTTGGCAAATATTTTCCCATTTTTGGTGGATTATACTTTTTGATTCTGTGGATACAGAGGATGATCGGAAACTACAGAACAGTAAGTCATATTTAAATGATTTGTTTTGGGTGGGTATTGTTATATTTTATTATTTGCATAACTATTATGTGATTGTTATTTGCAAATATATATTTAAATTTTAGGTGTTGTAAAAAATTTTCATAGCTTTTTGGTAGGTGAGAGTTAGATTTCTAATATAAATAATTTTAATATTATTTGATTATATCAGTCTTATTTGAAGTTTTGACTGATGGAATAAAATATTATATTTATTATTTATATAAAAAATTATTTGTCATGTTGGTTAAGATTATGTTATAGTTTTTTGGGAGTTTGTTGGTTAGGATTTCTTTAATAATATGTTTTTGGCTATTATTGCTAAGTAATCTACTCCTTTGATGTTTATGAAGAGTTTGACTTCATGTTGTAGCATCTCGTACATTCTTTTAGTTGGTTTGCTAAGTTTAGGTGCTAATTGGGGGACAGATTGCTCCATTCATTGTTGTTGGTAGCTTTTCTCTTTTTGTAACGCTTCTTTAAATTTAACTAGTGTAGGTTGGCTTCTGCCTGGTGTGGATTGGAAGTCATTGTGCCATTCATCCACTGAATTGTTTGCTTTGGCTTCCTGTGCCATGGTGCTGTCATGGTATTTAGAATTTTGGATTGTGTCAGTGTCCAGAACGATGTAGTCTGCCAAACCACATATCTTCCAATGAATCCATTAGTGGGTAGGTGTGTGTTAATTTTGGGCCAGTTAACGAAGCATTTTACCACTCGCAAACAGCTCATCAGGCCAATTGCGACCTGTAAAATGATTTTTGGCATGTACCAACCCTATATTGCGAGTCGGTAACCTATTGCAGACTCACAAGATATGGTGTGAGATTCGCTATCAAATGTAAATGTAAATATAAATGTCATGGTACTTATAGAGCGCACTGTCACCAGACGGTGTCGCCTATGCGGCTTCCTGGCGCTGATACGCATACCGCTGTGGAACCCCTCCTGGCTTTCCCTGTGAAGTGTCCACTCCTGGGCACCCCCAGAGTGAAGCCAGGCATCCTTAGCGCTGTTGGGGCCGGTGTGGAGGCTAAGCAAGCTATTGCCCAGAGTTGCAGCATAGGGCCCGTGATTAGAATAGGCACCGAGGCGAGAATTAACAGGTCTGAGGAAATTGAGCCCGAGACCCCGCCGAGGCGGGAATCGAACCCTGGTCCCTGGCCAGAACTCAGCATCAGGGTCTGCCGCTCTAACCATTGAGCCACACTCCTCCACCCAGACAGGGGCGTGTTGAGGGCGCCCCTTCCTAATAGTGAGTCCAACTGGTATGTAGGAATGTTTTGCGACCAGGAATGCGGTCGCAAAACATCACAGTTAATACCAACTTCAAATTGGTGGTAACCCATACACAAGCCCCTTCCTCTTTGTGAATGTGGGCACAAACATTTTTTTAAGAGCAGGCAGTGGTCCCATGGACCACTGCTTGCTCTTACAAAATTAAAAGGTATCTTTTCATTTTTATTTTTGAAATGCATCCTGTTTTCCTTTAAGGAAAAAGGGCTGCATTACAAAAATAAATTGATTTATTTAAAAAGCAATCACAGACATGGTGGTCTGCTGGCCCAGCAGGTCATTATCCCTGTGATTGTAGCCATTCACAATGTGCCACAAATTGTGACCTACCTCATAAACATTGATGAGGGAGGTCCATTTGTCGCCCACTGCCAATCGCTAACAGTGTCAAACACACAGTTGTACATCGCAGTATAATTTTTTTAAAGTATGTTTTTAATGTATGTATGAAAAATACTGATTGATGAATTCTATGTTTAACAGCCTAGAAGAAGCGCTAGTGAGTGCGAAACACGTGTTGGCGGTAGTTCTTGGCAGTTTTGCTGTATTAACTGATTCATTGAAAGAATAAAAAAGAAAAACACAAAGAATCAGTACAAGAATCAATATTGTTTGTTATTGTGAAACTTCTCAGTAAAGGTATTTTTATATAAATATATATATATATATATAAATATATATATATATATACAGAGAGAGAGAGAGATATAGTTAGACATAGATATATATATTAATATTTAGATTGTTGTATAAATGTTGGTGGTGTATAGAATTATTTTTCTTGCCTATATTGGTATGTTTATAGGTATATATTTTATCATGGTGGAATGGTCTGACACACGTAGTGGACGCAAATTGCGCCGGAGTGAGAGGACGTGTCAGCAGTTCGCTCCGTGAGCTCTGGTCAACATTTTAGAAATCCTCCCAGCGATGTCGGAATGAAATGAAAATTCCGTAAACTGCTAACTGCTGTTAACATCATACTACTGCAGATGGTGCCTGAGACGTTTAGAGGCTAAAACTAAAGGACTAAAAGGACTAAAAACGCTGCCATGATGCTGGCACTGGTATTGGCGTGGCATGCGGGAGCATTAGCGCTTTGAGGTTTGCCGTGTTGCAGATTTGCGGGAAACAAGCTTTCTTAGGGCCGTTTTCCTCTTTAAAGCTACGAGCCGCACAGAGAGAAAGCATTTAAGCATGGTAGCGCAGTAGTGCAGTGGCACGGATACTATCACGGACACTGTCATGTTGTTGAACGGGAGAAAAACAAATCGGAAAAATGTTAAACAAAACCACAACCTATACCCCTGCCCTTATGAATTGGACCTAGACCAGGATTGGGACTGGGAAGCCAGGGAAGCCGGGGAAGACTGAAGAGTGCGTGGGAGCTGGTATTTGTCAATCGGGAGTACAGCATCTAGCATTTGGCACTTTTCACCTTGCTTCTTTCTCCCCTGCTGAGAGAAATCCCTGTAAGCTTTTCAACCTGTTGCTCCTGCGCTTCACCTCTCATCGCCTTTCATCTCCTTTCATCGTATCATATTGCAACATATCTCCACTCTGCCCTGCATCCCAAATCCTACTCTCACTAACCTGCTTGCCAACCAAATGGCTTGGAAGGGGTGTGGCTGGTAAATGGCAGTCAGCAGCCGTACCTGCGGATAGAGAAAGAAGAGCTGCGGGCAGTGTAGCGCATGGTGGATCAGCCGGGTGATCTGTGATCTGTGGCTCGATCTCCGTGGCTCCCTGCGCGGTTCCCGGCGCCGCCCACGCACTGTGATTCACATCAATCACTCGGCTGGCCAGACTCAGGCTGTTTTTCCTCTGCATCGGCATCGGCAAAAAATTACAACACGAGGATGTACCTTAACTTTGAGGCAATTCGCACTAGTTTTACCGGAATGTGCAGGGGTCAGGTTGGAAAAACGAGATTGAGACTGCACAGGCTGACAGTCTAAAAGCCGGATCTCGCAGTGTCTGATCATAGAGTGATAATAGTGTGCAGAAAGGCAAATCAAAGGCAAAACAAAACAAACCCAAAAATCCAATGCAAGCAGAATCTGTGCTAACAGTATTATCCGCGCTATCTGTGTTATTGTGCCATTGTGCTATTGTCCTGTGACTTAGAACTGTGTTGGGCATTTGATATTTGACATTTGGCAGGCAAAAGGCAAGGAGGGAGAGGAGAAGGCTGTCCCCCCCCCAAAAAAAACAGGGGCATGAGCGCCAATACTGAGCTGTGACTTGTGAACTGTGAACTGATAAGCTACTGATAACCAATTGCAGCCAATTAAGCAAGCAAGCGAGCGAGTAATCAAGCGAGTAATCAAGCCCCCTGGTGGAAGGCTTGTGGAAGGCTTGTGACAGGCAGGTCAAAGGGTCATATCGAAAGCTGGGGGGCAGCTTGGGCACCAATAACGGGCACTTGTGTGTCTGTGAAGATTAAACCACGGATGGTTCAGACTAAAGTACATGCCACAGCTCGATCAGCCCACCCAGCCAGACCAATACTGTATACCAATACCAATACCAGACCAATACCGTGCTGCCTCCGCTGCTGGCAAGAGCCAAGCGACAGATTCACCATAAGAAGGCGGGCTGCTCTGGATCCACCACCATCTATAAAAAATACCGGAGCGGCATTAGCGGCATTAGCGACATCAGTGGCTTCTTTGGCAGTGGTAGTAAGGGGGTCAAAACTTTCTAAACTCCCCATTGTAATCATAACAACTACTATAATACTCTCATCAAGTACGCAAAGAACGCTAAGACGGACTCAGACACAGCCGAGCAAGCAAGCTCCGGATCAAGGCTTCATCCGGCTACAGAGTAACAGTCAGATATACAACATGGCAGATGTCGCTAGGGCTGGGGCAGGGGCACAAAGACCTGAGCCAGTATCCGAACAAGTATCTGAACAACTAACTGAATCAACTATCCATCTAAGTGACCCGGAAGCACCCGAAGAATCTCAAAAAGCAATTTTAGAGAAACAAAACTCTAATAATGCCCAAAAGGCAAAAGATGGGCAGCGACGACCGGAAACTAGAGGGTCCAAGGCAAAAGAAAATCTCGAGGAGAAAAACAGCGGTAGCAGCAGCAATGTGGAGAAACCTAAAAACAAAGACAAAAGCAGAAAAGTAGGGAAAAAAGCATAGACAAGGCCTTGGAGAAGAAGCCAGAGAGAAACACTAATAAAGATAAAGAAAAAGACAATGATAAAATGGAAAGCAACGAGAATACAACTCAAAAAGACAGAGTAATTGCAACCGAAGAACAACATAATGACAATGAGAACTCGGAACTAATGGCCAAAAAGGCAAGAAGACTACAGACTATTAAAAACCTGAAAGCGGCTGCTAAAATCACGGGTCAACAGGTAGACTCCCAGCCCCGGATCTCTAATATATTTACCCCAATATCCAAGGAAGGGCAGAACAAACCAACAATAAATTTAAAGGTAAAAGAGATGGAAAATACAACTTCACCCGCAACTACACACGATGAGAGTGACTTTCTGCCTATACTCCCAATTGAACCCCTGAGACCTGAACACGCTTCCGTCATGGCCATGGCATATACATCCCCTCCAATCAATCAATCAATCATGGACATTTATAGAGCGCACTACTTACCCGGAGGGTCTCAAGGCGCTTGGGGGGGGGAGGGTGCTGCTACTGCTCGAACAGCCAGGTCTTCAGCTTCTTCCTGAAGGAGAGGTGGTCTTGGGTCAGGCGCAGGTCTGTCGGGAGGGAGTTCCAGGTCTTGGCGGCCAGGTAGGAGAAGGACCTTCCTCCTGTTGTCGTTCTTCGGATGCGGGGGACGGCGGCGAGGGCGTGACTGGCTGAACGGAGGTGGCGTTTGGGAGCGTAGAAGTTGATGCGGTTGTTGAGGTAGCTCGGGCCTTGATCGTGTAGGGCTTTGTGTGCGTGGGTGAGGAGACGGAAGGTGATTCTTTTGTTGACGGGGAGCCAGTGCAGGTCTCTCAGATGTCCGGAGATGTGGCTGAGTCGGGGGATGTCGACGATGAGTCTGGCTGAGGCGTTCTGGATCCGCTGGAGTCTCTTCTGGAGCTTGGCGGTGGTTCCGGCGTAGAGGGCGTTGCCGTAGTCCAGTCGGCTGGTGACGAGGGCCTGGGTGACCGTCTTCCTGGTCTCGGTGGGGATCCACCGGAAGATCTTCCGTAGCATGCGCAGGATGTTGAAGCATGACGAGGAGACGGCGTTGACTTGTCTGGTCATGGAGAGGGAGGAGTCCAGGATGAAGCCCAGGTTGCGTGCGTGGTCTGTCGGTGTGGGTGCGGTGCCCAGGGCGGGGGGCCACCAGGAGTCGTCCCATGCGGAGGGCGAGGAGCCCAGGATGAGGACTTCCGTCTTGTCTGAGTTCAGTTTCAGGCGGCTGGTCGTCATCCACTCGGCTACATCTTTCATCCCTTCGTGAAGGTTGGCTCTGGCAGCGGCGGGGTCGTTGGTCAGGGAGAGGATCAGCTGGGTGTCATCGGCGTAGGAGATGATGTTCAGGTTGTGTTGGCGTGCGATGGGCGCGAAGGGGCTCATGTAGACGTTGAAGAGGGTGGGGCTCAGCGAGGATCCTTGAGGGACGCCGCAGATGACTTCGGTGGCCTCTGACTTGTACGGTGGTAGACGGACTCTCTGTGTTCTTCCGTCGAGGAAGGAGATGATCCATTCCAGTGCCTTCTCCTGAATTCCGACGTTGCTGAGGCGCTGCACTAGGGTGCGGTGGCAGACAGTGTCGAATGCCGCGGAGAGGTCTAGGAGGATGAGGGCCGCTGTTTCTCCGTTGTCCATCAGGGCTCGGATGTCATCGGTGGCAGCGATGAGGGCGGTCTCGGTGCTGTGGTTGGCTCGGAAGCCCGACTGTGAGGGGTCGAGGGATCCATTCGTCTTGAGGAAGGCGGCCAGCTGTTTGTTGACGGTCTTCTCGATGACTTTGGCTGGAAACGGGAGGAGCGAGATGGGGCGGTAATTCTTGAGTTCGGTGGGGTCCGCTGTTGGTTTCTTTAGTAGAGCGCTGAGTTCGGCGTGCTTCCAGCTCTCCGGGAAGGTGGCGGTGTCGAAGGAGGTGCTGATGATGTCCCCCAGGTGGGGTGCGATGACAGCGTCGGCCTTGTTGAAGACGTGGTGAGGGCAGGGGTCGGTCGGAGATCCGGAGTGGATGGAGTTCATCATGCGGATGGTGTCATCGGTGCTGTTCGGAGTCCAGGCGCGGAGGGTGGTGGTGGGCGGCGTTGTTTTGGGCTTTGTGTGCGATGGTTGAATGCTGAAGCTGTTGTGTATGTCCGCGATCTTGTTGTGGAAGTAGGAGGCGAGGGAGTTGCAGAGGTCTTGCGATGGGGTGATGTCGTTGTTTCCGGCGTTGGGGTTGGAGAGCTCTTTCACGATGTTGAAGAGTTCCTTGCAGTTGTGTGCGTTGTTGTCCAGCCGGTCCTTGAATGCAGTTTGCTTGGTGGCGCGGATCAGTTGGTGGTGCTTCCGGGTGGCAAGCTTGAGGGTGGTCATGTTGTCCGGTGTTGGTTTCCTTCTCCAGACTTTCTCGAGGGCTCGGCAGTTCTTCTTGGAGCTCTTGAGTTCGTCGGTGAACCATGGGGCTTTCTTGCTGCCGGGTCTCCAGGAAGAAACCTACTCCTAGAGTCCAAAGTATCCACCATGGAGTCTGATTCGAACATTTATGAGACAGGAGTATCTATTTCCAGCGTGACAAATGACTCAAGCGAAGATGATCCAAGTGAAAGAAGTTCTAGCCTCAAACTAGGAGTAACAACCCTGGAGGTATCCGACAACACATTCCCAGGGAAATCAGGGGCATCTTGTCAAAATCCTACTCCAAAGAAAAAGTTAGAAAAAAAAAGAACAAAATACAGAAGGCACCGAAAAATATCATACGATGAAACCACAGATCCCGGGAGCAATGTGGAGCATGCTAAAGAAAGACCTAAACACTCACAGAATGACTCAACATCTAAAAATCATAGAGATCCTGAATCACATGTGTGCACTATGGGAGCTCCAGAGGAAATGACCCCAGTACAAAATGAAGAGTACGGTGACGGACATGGAAATGCAAATGAGCCATCTCTGAGCGAAGTATTTAACTCCATTAAACTTTTTCATAAGGATGACAAAATGGACAGCAATAGGAATCATGCAGCCATACAAAAACTTCAAGGCGCTGTTCATAAAATTGGCCAAACATGTACCGAAATATCTAATCGAATGGCTTCTGTCGAAACCCGCACAAAAAATCCCGAGTCCGATGTCACCAAACTTCAATCCCAGGAAAAAGAGCATGAAGACATTATCAAAGACCTGATGCAAAAGGTAGAAGATCTTGAGAACAGAGGCAGGAGAAACAACCTGCGCTTTCTAGGCATTCCCGAGGGCGCTGAGGGAAAAGATCCAAAGGGGTTCATGGCTGATCTTCTAAAAAAATCTTTTCCAGAACTCCAAGCCTGGGACATGAACAACGAGATTCTACGTGTGCACCGCTTTCCCTTAATACTCCCCAAACGAACACATAAAACCCCACAATATCCAAGAGCAATGTTGGTTTACTTCGGGAACTTTATTTTAAGGGAAACAATCTACGATATTGCCAGACCTTCAAATAAAAAAGAATACAAGGGATTTGCCTTTTTCGTACGCCCGGACTTCGCCCACGCTACAGTAGAGCGTAGATGACGAATGAGGCAACTGTTCGCCTCATTTGAACAAATCGGAGCAAGCGTGTTCTTGCAAAACCCGGCTCATCTTAAAGTCATTTACAAGGGTACAACTACAAGCTTCACAAGCGAAATCCAGGCTGAATCCTACCTGAAAGAAATTACAGAGGAAGTCAAGCAAAACATCGGAAAATAGCATAAAGGCACAAAAGAACAGACTAGACACCAGCAGTACATCGATAAAAAGACTAAATAGAGGGGGAAAGCATCTCACTTCCTATAGTTTGGGTTGGCGTGATAACAAAGTGAAGTAACTTATCTTTATTCTATCAACCCGAAATGTACATATTGTTGATCAGGCCACGGTGCATGCTGGGATGTACTGTCCTCACCGACGCCTATACCTGGGTGCCTTATGACCCAGGACGTCTCGCAGGGAGGTGGGTGGGGGGGCGTGGGGGAGGTTGGGGTGGGGAATATTATGGGCCACGAAACATAGGAGTATGGGGAAGTTAACTATTCGAACCTGGAACGTTTCCGGCCTCTTAGATAGAGATAAACACCAACGGCTGAGCGAGATAATATATCAAAACCCAGTAGATATTATTTGCCTTCAAGAGATGCACCTAACCTGGCATAAGAGGCACCTTCTTAAAATTAGGGGATATAACTTATTAGCGTGTACTACACAAACGTCTAATACTAGGGGGTAGTGTTGCTTGCTAAAAAATTCCTGGGACACGCTAACCATAAATTAGTAGACACTCAGGGCAGATGGGTAATTATTAAACTGGGCCTTGGTATTACTATCTGCTCTATTTAGGGATCTAACCAAGATGATCCGACTATATTTGAGACACTTGAGCTCGAACTAGCAGCTATACAGGGCCCACTTACACTATGTGGCGGTCTAAACATTTCACTAGGCCCTCAATTAAGCAGCCATACACACCTACACTATACTCGCAGTAAGCCACAAGCTTTTAACCCCTTCCATGCTGCCGCGATTCTCCTCCTGTGCTGGACATTCCAAGCGCGGGTGTGATCATGACGGCCCCCAGCCGTCATCAGCACACGAGCACTGTAGTGCATGACGGCTGGGGGCCGTCATCAGCATGCAAGGGGTTAAAGCTATTACTAGACTCTGCGACAGCTTTGGCTTAAGCAACATATGGGAGCTTAAAAACTACATGGACCCTGGCTACACGTATTATTCCTGCCCCCATAGCAAATATGTCAGGATTGATTACCTATTCACCACAAACGATCTGGCTAACAATGCCACAATCTTAAAGGAACCTAAAATTATATCCGACCATATTGCTTTAACTCTCACAGTCAAGTTTACATCCACTAAGAGGGAGCACAGAACATGGACTTTTGATAGGAAGCTGCTAGCCAACAAGGAATATATTACTCACATTACTAGCTGGGCTCAAGAGTTCTTCGATATGAACAGATATTGTGCCTCTAGGATTGTAGTGTGGGATTGCTTTAAAGCGGCTCTAAGAGGTGAAACAACAAGCTACAAAGCTAGAATACGGAAGCAAAATTGCAAGGGGTATCATCAAAAACTGGCTGATCTGGCTAGAGCCAAGGAAGAACATACTGCGCAAATAGCACAAGGGGAAGATGGAAAACTAGCTACGTACCACCTGCTGGTGCTAAAAACCGAACTTAACTCTGGCTTGACTCAGAAAGCTGCCGAGACGTATAAAACTCATCGGAAAGAAATTTACGAGAATGGGGAAAAGGTTGGCAAACAACTCGCACTACATACACACCAGCAAGTCTCCTATAATGCTATCACAAAAATACAACTAGGAGGGTAGACGCTTACACAAACACCGGATATAATTAGCGCTTTCCAACAATACTATCAAACCCTCTATCAGGATGATAACATAACTAGCAGGGCAGACTCGGACTTGTTTTTGAGTAATCTTCTTGAGCATCCAGAGGCAAATAAGACTTTAGACGATAACATCAGAGAAGATCTTGAGAAAGAAATTACACTTATAGAAGTTCAGCTTGCCCTGTCCTCACTGGCCTCTGGGAAAGCGGCAGGTCCTGATAAAATTCCTCTTGAATTATATAAAATTCTTAGTCACGCCATAGGCCCACTTATATATGATTTATTTTTAGGGGTTCAATGGAGCGGTATTCCACCTATTTCATGGAGAGAAACAAATATAATTATCTTTCCAAAAAAGGGAAAACCCCCGGATCAACTATCATCCTATCGCCCAATTTCCCTAATCAATTCTGACTCCAAATTATATGCTAAAATAATGGCCATCCGGCTCGGTCGGGTCATTGAACATCTGGTCTCTCCATGGCAGCATGGGTTCATCCCCGGCAAAGGTACGACCGACCACACTCGGAGAGTCATCTCCCTGCTTGATATAATGTCTGCAACGGGGGGCCAGATGTCGATGATTCTTCTGGATGCCGAGAAGGCCTTTGACCGGGTGTATTGGAATTTTTTATGGGTTGCATTGACCCGCTACAATTTCGGTCCCAAATTTGTCAAAACTATAATGGCTATGTACATCGAACCGATAGCAAAATTACAAATAATGGGCTCTGAATCAAGTATAATTAGAGTATCCAGAGGCACACGACAAGGCTGTCCTTGTTCTCCAATATTATTTGCCCTTTATATAAATCCTTTAATTTTGAAACTTCTAGAGAACCCCCGATTCACACCTATAGTGGTTAACCAATTTGAAACTAAAGTATTGGCTTATGCCGATGACATTGCGGTACTAACACCGAACCCCTCCGAGGCAATGTCTGAAATAGAGGCAGTAACACAAGGGTATGGACTCTACTCTGGGTATTCATTAAATAAAGAAAAAACAATCGTGTTGTGCACTGATAATATCATCTGCAACAACCGTAGGAAAACCGATAATGGTACATACCTAGGTGTCAGCATAAGCCCCGATGTCACACAAATCCCCAGACTCAAATATCAGCCCTTACTAAACACTATAAAGAAAGACTTAGACCGGGTAAATAGCCTACAGCTATCTATAATCTGAGAGGAAACTTTTTAAAAATGAATATCCTTCCTAGGGTCCTTTATTTGTTTCCAGCTATTCCTTTGATTCCTGAGGAGAAGGTCCTTAAAATACTAAATTCTTTTATGTCTAAATTTATGTGGCAACAGGGTAAAATGAGAAGATCCTTGAAGCTTCTGTCGTTACCTCAGAACAAAGGAGGATTAGCAGTTCCAAACATTCTGTTCTACCTCTGGGCTTCATTTCTCCAACAGATGGCCCGCTTCTTTATGCCAAACCTAGTCCAGAGACTCTCGAGGTTGCACCTCTCCCATCTATCTACAAGCTATCCCTAGGTGAAAAAGCTAAAGGTCTCTTTTTGAAGCAAGTGGAGAGAAGTTATTATAAAAAGAATAAATTCAAAGTCATCACTAGTACTTGGGAAATCTGACTAAGAACAGCAAAATATATGCATATTTCAAAGTTTAATAGATATTCTCCCTTATGGCACTCTAATCTATTTCCCGAGTTAGGGAACAACGCTATCTCAAAGAAATGGCAATCCATAGGCATTTCCTCAATAGGCGACTTTTTTGGGGCGAACCAGGCTCCTTCCTTTGCAGATCTACAACAAAAATGTCGCCTTCCAAATGGGCACTATCTCAAATTTATGCAGATTCAAACTATTCTTAAACATAAGGCCCCCAACATCAACTTGGGGAGAATTGAAATTATTGATACTATAGCTAAAAAAGCTACAAGAATAGGTACAATTTATGGCCAACTGCTGGATAAGTTACAAGATGATACCGAACATACAGAAACTGCCTGGGCAGACAAACTCGACAATCCAAACGTAGATTTTGACATGAGTCTCTGTCTATCATCACGTCTGCTTATGTCAGCTAGTTTAAAAGCCTGGACGTATAAAACTATATATAATTTATATTTTACCCCAGCTAAACTATTTGCCTGGGGCAAAAGAGAGAAAGATTACTGCCCTAGATGTTTAAAAGGCCCCGCAACATTAATACACATGTTCAGTGAGTGCGACCAATTAACACTTATTAAAAAAATGATCTGTGAATTCTGGGAAGAAGTGTTTGGCCATAAAATACCCGACTCCTCCACTCTATATCTGTTAGGCACTGATAATACACTTAGCCTGAATAGGGACGAAGAGGCCATGCTTTTTATAGGCTCTGCAGTCCTCAGGGTAATACTAGCAGCACGGTGGAAAGACTCAGACCCACCGAGCTTTCAAATGTGGTTAGCCCGCCTTCTTGGTGTCTTTAACCAGGAAAGCGCCATCTATGCCACTAGAGGGCTAAAATCGGCAATGCGCGGCAACGTGATTTGGCAACCCATCACGAATTGGAGGAGGGGGCTTTGCTCAGTGTGATAATGAACCACTGTAATATTCTTTCTCTTACGATTAATCTCCGCCCTCTTTCTTTTCTTCTCTCCCATCTTACTCATCTTTTTATTCTTCAACCCTTCTTCTTTTGTTTTTTAATTTTCTCTCTTTATGAGAATGTATCATATATAAAAGTGTTTATTTATCGTATAATATTATTGTATTTGGACTCCTGTCTACTGGTTCTGACAAATAAAAATAAAAAAATATATATTTTATCATGGTAAATAACAATTATTTTCGTGATGTAATTTTTTTTATTGACGTGTTTGGATATGTTGTTTAATATTTATTGCAAATATTTATTTAATGTGAAAAGTCATTTTTTTGTTTATTCATAATGATGTAATTATTTTGGCAATATTTTTGTAGTCGCTATTGTGTGAGGTGATATTTTGGAAATATCATATGTTTAAATAAAGTAATGATATTTTGTTTCCGATATTTGTGTTTTCGATATAAGTAAAAATCAATATTTTTTAAAACAATATTTGTGTTCTTGTTATTTGTGATTTTATTAAGTATAAGATTGTGTTATTTTTGTTAATGATATATATTTTCCGATATTTTTGTGTTTTACATTATATGCATCAATATTATGTCAGTGATCCACATTAGGTACATCAAGGTACAACTCATGAGTTCAGTATTCTCAATTCGATGTGTCTTGTAAATAGGAAATGGATCCCAATCCAGACCATTGATCACGTAGATTAAACTCAAAATAAAAACAGAAATGGAAACAATAACTTTAAGAATAGCCACTGAGTTTGTGACGCATATAGAGATCAAGTACATGGCTCCAATTGGACATGTGCTTGATGCTGTTGGCCTATGCCAGGGCCCAGCAAGTTCTAATGAAATATTACGTTTGAGCTGCTGACTAAGTATGGTTATGAGGGGTTGAGAGTGGACGTCCCATTCCACTCTTTTGAGACTCAAAGCTTATTTTACCCCACTTAACGAGTTTAACACTCGAGTAAGTCTATCTTCCCATGACTGATTGAACCTTCATTTTGTTCTACCTAGAGAGGCTTTACTGGCTGACAGCTTTAGAGAGGTTGCTTTATTTTTCCTGACCTCATCTCATCTGAATCCCCAGCTTAGCTTTCGGGAAATTCCTTTCATGGGTAGCAAATTTGATTACATTTGCATATTACTCTCTTTAAATACCTTCGGACAAATGTTTCCTTATTTCACGCAATGCAGCAAGACAAGGCTTCTTCCCCTGTCTATAGTACACTTAGAAAGAGAAAACACAGAGGAGAAATAACAATATCTCTCCTAGTTGCGCCTCCCCTGGGAATGTCTAATATTTTGATGCATTTCCAGGTTTACTAGTGTTGGAAAATCTGGGAATGCACCAAAATCCATGGTTAAGTGCGTGGGAACACCTAGGGAACTAGTACGATGGCGGGCGGACACCGTAATGGTATGCGGGGGTGCAGCGGTCCAGCTGAGCACATTATAATGCACCCACTACTCTGGTGGGAGCATCCTGCTTTTTTTACATTGCGGTGGGCGGTGCTGCAAGCAACACCCGCCACAATGTAAAATCAGCATGTTGTGCATTTGCATGCACAACGTGACAGGCACAGCGCGGTGCCTGCCACCTTGTGCATGCAAATGTCGGAGGAACCCCCCAAGTGCAACCACCCACCCCCCAACCTCCTGGGGGCCCGCAACGGACCCCCAAAGAAAAGACTGCATGCCTTTCCATGGCGGCAACACCGCCATGGAAAGGCTGGACTCCCCCATCATCATAATATAGATGGCGGTGTCTTGCAGACACCGCCACCATATTATGCATGTTTTTCGCCCGGTCGACAAGTCAACTGTCGGAAAAGCGGCAGACAATCTTTCCGTCCGCCGCAGACCCCCCCAGCCATCCTAATGTGGCAGGGGGTCTTTCTGGTGTGGATGGCGGGTGGTTTCAATTATTTGGAGGCCTGCATTGAGGATTCAAGGGGCTTGGAGGTTTGTTGCTTGATGACTTTAAAATGTTTGTTGTGCCTATTTTTTGCGTTGTCCAGGGCAGAGCAGAAAAAGGTGGATTTCTCACTGCTGATGTGTTTTTTGTACTTCCTTTGGTCTGCTTTGAGTTGTTTGAGTAGGCTTGCGGAGGGGTTGCTCCTCCATAGTCTTTCTGTAGCCCTATGTTTTCTCCTTTCGCTGTTGATGTCCGTGTTGAACCAGGATCTAGATGGGATGTTCCTGGTTTTTTTTTGTTTCAATGGGGTTACTTGATCTAGAATGTATGTCAAGGTTGTTTTGTAATGGGTAGTGAGTTCAGTCGTGGATAGATCAAACGAAGAGGAGGTGAGGAGAGAGTTAACCCGTTCTTCAAGGTCAGTCACAATGATCTGAGTAAGGTTTCTGGTCCATTTGGGAGGGTGGGGGGTTGGAGAGTGATCGGTTGAGTGAGGTGGAAGAGGATTAAGTTGTGATCTGACCAATCCACGGGCAGTGTATGGTTTATCGTGATTGTGTCATGTTTGGCGATAATGACATCTAGAATTGCTCTTTGTTGTGAGTTTCCTCTATGCAGTGTTGGGTAAGGTTATTGTTGTGTAGCAGCTCGTTCAGGTTCTGGATTAGCAGGTTGTTTTCTTCATTCCAGTGTAGATTGAGGTCGCCCAGAATTAGATTGTTTGCATCTAATAGAGAGCAGTGGGCAATCAGGTCAGACAGGTGTTCAGTGAATGTGGTGGTGGTGCCTGGGGGTGGTAGATTAGGTGACAGATAAGTGTTTTGTTGTTGCTAGTGTTAATGTTGACAGTTAGGCATTCAAAGGTGTTGTAGTTGAAGGAGTCTGTTTCCGTCACGGAAATAGTGTTTTTGTCGATGATTGCTATGCCTCCTCCTCTTTGGTCTTTTCTATCTTTGTTGGTGATTGTAAAGCCTGGGGGGGCAAGAGTATCAAGAAAAGGTAGGGAGGAATCATTTAGCCAGGTTTCAGTGATGAATGCTATGTCTATGTCGTGAGAGAGGATGGATTCCGCTAGCTCTGTGGTGTGCCTGGTGGCTGATCTGCAGTTTATGAGCATGCAGTTGGTGGGGGTCGTCTCTGTTTTGGGTTTCTTCGCACTGGGTGCCGTGGGTATGATAGAGCGGGTGGCCGAGGTTCTGGGGGATTTCAGAAGGGCCTGTTCTCTGCCTAGTCCAGTGATCACCTGGATTTTGGATTGGAGGGTGACAGTAATGGGGTTGTTGTGTGAGGAGGCGAGGTCTGCCATTTCACTCTCAGACATTGCATCTCTGGTTCTTTTGGGTCTCTGTGTCTGCTTGGAGAAGAGGGATGAGATCCATCTCTGATGGGGGGCTTTGACGGCCTTTGTTGAGTATAGGTGGGGAGGGCGGGGATACGCAGAGGTTTTTGGAGCACGGCGAGGTTGGATAGGATTTCGCTATGACCCTGGCTTATAGTTGCTATCTGGGTTTCAAGCAGGGTGAGTCACTGCCCAGTCTCTAAGTTGGAATGGGTGTTCTGGGCGGGTGTGTTAGACCTGGGGGGGGAGAGTCTTACGTTGTTGGGTTGCTTTTTTGTAGGTGTGTTGACCGTGTGGGTTCTGGGTGGGGCCGTGATTGCAGGGTGGTGGGGGTAGTGTTGGGGTGTCGATGTTTTATTGCCTGTGGGTTTTGGGAGGTGGTTGGGAGTCAGAGATTGTGTGTTGAAGATGTTCGAGGTGGATTGAGGGGGTGGAGGACAGGAGGCGGGAGGGGGTGAATGCCGGGGGGGTCGATGGGGTCTTGTTCTCTCTATTAGGGGTGAGGTCACGTGGCGAAGGGAGGGTGTAGTTATTAGGGAGCACCGGGGTGGTGGGTGAGTTCTGGTAGCGGGTCCTGGTTCTTCGAGGGGAGGAGTAGGGACGGGAAGGGGGAAGGGTGTGAGAGGGGGCAGTCCGGAGAGATGGGAATAGGCAAAGTACTCTAGATTGTCATTGTTGGCTTGTATCAGGACTGTGCCTTTGGAGTAGAAGGTCACAATGGTGTTACCAGTATGCCTAGTGCAGTTAGAAGCTGATAGTGTCAGTTTGCAGGTATGTAAGGTGTTGGTTATTTTGGAGATATTGAGCTGCGATCTGAGGATGGAGTTCCATATTTCGGTTCTCTCGGTGTAGAAAATGAGGTCCATTTTTACCTGTACTTTGGAGGAGCAGTGGAAGATTCAGGAGGGGAGGAAGATGTTTTGATAATTAGCGACTTACCGGAGTGGAGTCAGGCGAGTTATTACCCCGGGTGTCCATCTTAAGGTCAGGCATGTTTGAGTGACAGTCTCTGGAGCGTTCGGGCTCTTTGCACCATAGAGTTTGGGTTGGTTCTCAGGGTAAGGCAGAGGGCGAGAGCATTGTGGTCACAACTGTGGGAGGAGTTTGTGACTCACCGGTGAAGACTGGAGTCCATCCGCCATCCTGGAGGAAAACAGGACTTCCGCCATGCATGCGGCGGTCCCGCACACCCGATCAGGATGTGACCACCACCATGGCGGACGGATCCTGCATTTTAACATTCCTCCGTGGGCTGCTGACAGCGCCGATGTTAAAATGTCATATTGTGCATTACATTGCACCACGTTGCAGGCACTACACGATGCCAGCCACGTACTGCTGTGATATGTAGGGGGGTACCAAGGGTACCACCATTTCTGGCTATAGGGACTGTCTGCCGGCCAATCTGTAAGATTGCTTTTGGCAGACCAGTGGTGGATGGTCTTTGTGCCAGCTGCGGTCCGTGCGTGATTCCCTCCGCCATCGTAATGTGGTGGCGGGAAATTTAATTTAATTTAATTTAATTTAATTTCTTTTCTTTTATAGCGCAGGAATCAATCCCGTAAGGGTATCTCCGCGCTTTGCCAGCTATAGGGTTATCAGGTAGTACATCCTAGAAAGTTAAGTGGACAGAAATGCTTCTTGATAGAGGAGGGTTTTTAATGTCTTTCTGAAGGATAGGTGATTGATGGTTGTTCTTACATCAATGGGAAGTTTGTTCCACAGGGCAGGTCCAACTGAGGAGAAGGCCCGGTCTCCTTGTCTAGATTTCTTTGTGGCCGGGGGTTTTAGAAGGGCTTGGTTGCTTGAGCGGAGAGACCTACTGGGCTGATACAGCTCCAGGGATTGAGATAGATATTTAGGACTTGCTCCATAAAGGCATTTGTGAACCGTGCAGCAGATTTTGAAGTTGATGCGCTGCCGTATAGGGAGCCAATGCAGTTCTTTCAGCAAGGGCTTGGAAGGAGTCCTGGCTGGTGCACCTATGACCAGTCTTGCTGCCGTGTTCTGGACTACCTGCAAACGACCTACTGCATCAGCATTTGCTAATGTCAGCAGGCCGTTACAGTAGTCCAGGCGACTGGTCACCAAGGCCTGTACAAGTGTCTTTCTATAGGTGGCAGGGAGATATGGGAAGACACGTCTAAGTAGGCCAATGGTGTGGAAACACAACCCTGCGATGTAGTTGGTGTGTTCCTTCAGGGTCAGCTTTTGGTCCAACTTCACCCCAAGGTTCTTTACATGAGGTTTAGATGTAGGTACTGGGCCGAGATCTATTGGCCACCAGTCAGGGGACCAAAGGATGCTTGCCTTGCCAAAGAGCATGACCTCTGTTTTTGTCACATTGCATTGGAGGCAGTTCACCGCCATCCAATGTGACACCGCCCTCATACCCTCAGCAAAGTTCTCCTTGACTTTGGGGCCAAGGGAGCTGAAAGGGTAGAGGAGCTGGGTGTCATCAGCGTAGGAAACCGGTATGAACCCATATTTCCGCACAATCTCAGCAAGGGGGGCCACATATACATTGAACAATGTAGGGCTAAGGCATGAGCCCTGTGGCACCCCCTTCGTGAGCCCCCTAGAGATGGAACGGAAGGGGCCCAGTACGTTACGGTACGTTTGCGGAAGGACCGCCACCGCATGGCTGGCGGTTATGGGCCTTCCCCAATCGTAACCGGCCCCTAAGCTTGGAAACACACCCAGACAGCAGCATCTGCACCAAAATATTTACTCATACGCTAACACAGTGGTGTGCACAATCACATGCACACGATTACACATTTCTCTAAATATCCATCAATATGAATACATATTTACCTATACAAAACATTCTGGTCTATCTGCGCACAAAAACACACACTCCTAAATCTGCATTAGATTCTTGTCCCTTATCTATTTCCGTCACCTGGAACTCAAAGCTGTCCACAACTACCTCATTTCCAGTTGTTTTCCCCCACGGTGCACTCACAGGCCCTCTCTTTTTGTCTTTATGTCACTTACTTTGATGACATTGTTTCTTCGTTTTGTTTCTCATTCAACACAGGTGACAACCACATCTTCTTTTGGTTTTCAACCTTCTCACTCTTCGTCCAGGCACATATATGAAATTGCCTCATTGCCCCTACTCACTGCCGGCCTCTGCAGTCCCTCATGGTGAACTAATCCAACGTGCAAGACCTGTGCTTTCTTTCTTTACTTGTACCTGCATGAATAACTACCTCAACCTATTCCAGCCTGACCCCTGACCTCTGCTTCCTCTGCTGAAAGCTTTGATGTTCTATTTAGCCCCTGTCTTCAACACACATAGGATATATCCATGTATCCCTTTCCACACACCCAAAGCCGAGATCCGATCACTAGTACTTCTTGAACTGAAATACTGCAAACATCTACTACTACTAGGCCTTACTTAGTATTCCTTCTTCCCATTGAGAAAGGTCTTTATTCTTCATCATTGGAGCCTTGCATCATCTTCCAGCTCACTCCCATCTCACCCTTACTGCCACCAAGCATGCCAAACCAGGACTTTATGCAGACTACTGAAGCTAGTCTCTATTAGGGTCACAGCCTCACCCTAGGTGACTTGGACACTGTCTGCAGTCCTGAACTCTTCACCTACGAAACATTGTAATTAGTTCAATGGAAGCAAAGCAAGGCTACAACACCCAGAAAGCATTAAGTGATCACACAAAAGTTCAGGACTGGAAACAGTGTCTGTATATGGTCGCCTTGGCTTAAATACTGGCATCAATTGCTTGACTAGGGCCCAGTTACCTATGTTTCTCTCACTCTGATTCCATCCATAGCTCACTATAACATAACATGTGTATGTGAAGAAGCACACATTTACCCAAAGGTATCTTGGCGCTGAACAGCAGACACTCATTGTTACCCAACTCAATGGGACTCATTTTATCGACCTCCGAAAGATGAAGGGCTGAGTGAAACTACCAGGATTTGAACCTGTGACCATGAGGTCGAACACATGCCCCTACAGTAGGCGCATTAGTCTACTAATCCACCAGAACCAGCACTATACCCCTGTCCTCATACATAACCTACGATGTGCTAGTCAGAACCTTCTACTCTCACCCAACCTGATCTGTGCTGCATCCAGGTTTTCTTCCTTTTACCTTTCTTATCAAGAGGGCTATACCTATTTAAGGGCAGTATCTATGGCTGTAATCTCTAGTGCAGTACTTAGTTTTATTAGAACTGCATTTATAATCAGGAAACGTTATGAATTGTGAAAATGAATCTAATTATATTCATTTTACTAAGAATTTTCTTTTTAGTCAATTGTACAAACTGAGGTGGGGATAGCTATGATGATTTTAAAATTGATTAATTTTGCTGGTTTATTAAGATCTATGGAAGAGAATATGTGCGAATTTTGTAATTGTTTTTAGATGTTTTATTACTAAACTTTTATGATTCTAATGAATGGAATAAAGTTATTTGAACGAACGAACTAACCTTTAAGGGCCTCTTCACGGGAACCTCCTTCCACAGGCCGTCTGGGTGAGCTCCTTACAAATGGAGTTTGAAAGACCCCTGAAATATCATCTGCTACTAGAAGACTAAGGGGCATATGCATCATTGTAAATTGCATTCGCAAATGAGATTCCTTAAATGCAATGCATCAAATTTAAAAAAAAATAGCAATTTCGCTAATAAGGGGAGCAAATTACCATGAAGTTGCCCTTCATGGTAATTTGCGAAAACTTTGAAAAATGCACTAAAGTGCATTTTTCAAAGTTCCATTTTACACACACACATGCCCTTGGGGCATGTGTGTGTGCAAGATGTACTTATAGGGAGATTTCAGGGGTGCAACAGGGTGTTCTTTGGACACCCCTGCACCCTTGAAATTGCATTCTCAATTTGCGATTCTCTAATGGAGAATCGCAAATTGAGAATGTCTTCCCATTCATTCCTATGGGCCTCTAGGCCCATAGGAATGAATGGAGAGGTATTCCTTAATTGCGATTCTCAGTTAGAGAATCGCAATTAAGGAATTTTAAGAAATCGCTATTTGTTTTGCGATTTCTTGATGCATTGCAGTTTGCAATTCCTTAATTGCGATTCCTTTTTTTTCGCAAATAAGGAATCGCAAAAAACAATATTGATGCATCTGCCTCTAAGAGCCTGTACTGCCTCACCAAGCGCTCAAATATGCATGTATTTATAAATATATACATTAGCTATTGACATGTACTAAAATTGTTGTCTGTATTTTACCATTAACATTCTCCATGATGGTCCATATCACAAATGCTAACTCTGGTGTATGTAAACCATCCTGTCCCCCTTACTGGCTCTTCTGTTAAACATTGTTTTCCAAGTATTAAGGCTGCTAAAGAAAATATAATAAAATGAAATAAATAAGCAGGAAACATAAAGAAATACAACACACACTAGTGTAATCTGCTCACACACATACAAACATGTGCACACACAGATATGCCATCTATTAATCAATTACTTCTGCACACACATATGCCCATCCTTACACTCTTGACACTCTTATTTAACATAACGTGTATTTGTAAAGCACACGTTCACCTAGAAGGGTGTCTTGGTGCTGAATAACAGATATTTATTGTTACCCAAGTCATTGGTACTCATTTTATCAACCTCAGAAGGATGAAAGGCCAAGAGGTCCCGCTGGTCTTTGAACCTGCGACCATCGGGTCAAATACAGGACCTTATAGTGGACACATTAGCCCACTAAGCCACCAGACCACTTGCTTTCGACATTCACTATAGAAAATTGCACATTACATAGATACTGCTGTATTTTAGACCAAATATCCCCCTGTGTAAGACCTGTAACATTTGCTGCTGCACAGAGCCTTGCACACACCATCCTAACGTAGGATGTTGGAGAGACTTCAAAAACCAGGGCACAGCCCAGGGGAACACATTGTGCCAGTCTGTAATAGATGGGCTGGCAGGGCTGCATAATGAGATGCAGAACGAGCTCTGACAACCTGAAAGCAAATACCACCGAACTGGGATCGGCTCTTATATCAATATTCAGCGATATTAAAGCCGCAGGATCCCATGCGAGCAAAATATTAATTTCGCCGCTGGCTCTGCTTTGTGTCTCCACAATTGCTCCTTGCGAGGCTCAGTGTGCTGCAGGCAGAGGAGGCCTTTACACAGCTTCCCCAGCTGGGAAGTCATCAGCGAGCAGCATTTGCCATGCAGGAGCCCTTAAATTAGTTTTGTAATTACAAGACACAGCGGTCTCCTAAGACGCATCCATCATCTGTATTCACCAGTTATTCTTCTATGCAAGGGACACCATTCAGCTCCCAGTATTAGCAGCTCCTGCTGCTCAGATATGGTCCCAGGGCCTTTTCATCAGAGCAGGGGAACAATTTTCACAGTAGAAATGACATTTGCTTGATGTGGTATCTTAGGTTACAGAAACTAAGGGAAATGGGATACTGTAACCAGGTGATGCTGTGCTGTTCTGTCACCTGCACATCATCACTAGAATGTAGGAGAGGAAACATCCATTATCATAACCACGCGTGATCTTTACCACAAAGCCATTGCCACGCATGGGCCTTTATCACGCATGTCTTTATCACGCATGTCTTTATCACTCATGCCTCTACCACGAATTCCGTTGGAAAGGCAGGAATGATGAAGGCATATGCAAGGTAAAGTATGACGTGTTTTAAGGAGTTAGTGTTTAGGGTTGGTTTTTAGGGTTTAGGGTTGAGTTTTAGGGTTAGTGTTTAGGGTTCCGTGATAGCTTTTAGTTTTTTGGACTAGTTTTTAGGGGTTAGGATTGCAGTGGGTTAAGGTTTGGTTTTTAATGTTTAGGGTTGAGTTTAATGGTTAGTTTTTAGGGTTACAGGATAGCTTTTAGAGTTTTTGACTAGTTTTATTTTAGGGGTTAGGGTTGGTGTGGATAAGGGTTCGAAATGTGGCGACGAGCTTAATCATCCCAGAAATATAAATGGACTCACTTGTGCAGCTGTCGGAGACACATTAGGACACATCTGGAAAGTCTGTGATCAGGCTGGAGATCTGTCATTACGGGATACAGGTAGTAACATATTAACAGTAGGTAAAGGAAGATGAGGAGTTGATTGGATGCTCTTGTATTGGTCGTACAACACCACATGATTTACTTCACGCTGCAACCTCTCAACATTGGTTTTTGTGCTTTCAGTCATTTTGAACAGTGAGAGCTTCATAAAAAAAATACAGGGTTCAACAGGAGCAGACATACATTGTAAATACTTTACTGCTGATTACTTTGCACTGCGCTGTTGCGCTTTACCCAACCATAATTGCACGGGCAATGCACATTGTCTGGAAAGCAATTGTACAGTTTTGTTACTGTGTGACCCACGGAAGTATTTGCCAGTGCACCAGAAAATAGCAGTTGGTGTAAGATGGTTTTACCATGTGTTGATGTGGAAAACATAAGACACTAGTAAAGTTATTGATTACTTTTTTTATTCAAGAACAGTGTTGCACACACCACACTTTGCCAGAAAAACAATTAAGTAATTTAACACACGCAGTGACGCATACACCAGAAATTGACGGTTGCTTTCACTAACAGCCCCACTGTGCCTATTCCAGGAACAGTACCATACTTGTGTATCTGTATCACTAAACACACCCAACAGTCACTGTATGTTGTGGTGGTTGTTGGCGGCAGTTTTATTACTCATTACATGCGTCATATTTGTACACCTCCCCTGGACACCTTCATGGGGCCAGGGTCTTAAATCATTATCATACATTATCGCAAATTGGGTATCACTATTATCTGGACATCATAAATCAGGGGTCATAAATCATCGGGTATCGTAAATCATTCTGCTGCAAACTGCCATTATTTTGTTGTCATAAATCACTCTTCCTGATCATCATAAATCAGCAGCCATAAATCATGGTCATAAATCATCTGGATGTCATAAATCATTCTGTCACAACTCTGTCATCATTTTGTTGTCATAAATCATTCTGCATGAGCATCATAAATCATCAGCCATAACTCATTGGCTGGCCATAAGTCACTGGTTTGTCTTTTGCTCATTTGCATCTCCTAGGGTCGTAAAACACCCTGACAGCTCGTAGATTGTTCTTTGTTGTTTTCCACACCCCTTTGCATGTGGGGGATAGCCTTTCCTCAGAGCTAGGCCCTATATTGCTACCTTGCTAGTCTCTTTTGTGCCCTGCTGTCTGGCGGGGACTGGGCTGCGAGTGCCATCTCCGTTTGCTACCCCAATTTTTGTCAGGCGTACTCACCCAGCTGTGAGGCATCCCAGAGTGAGTGGCCCTCCTTCTACAGACCGCCCTGTCGGTATGTTTCCATAACCAAACCATAACACCTCTTGTTTCCGCCACGCAGCCAGGGAGGCTTTCATCTTCCTGCAGCCCCCCAAACTTATGTCGTCCCTTTGCGCCTCCTGCTGCTCTTCCTACGGAGCCTGCCCATGCCGTTGCTCGGCTCGAGCGCTAGAATACCAACCTCTAGCTTTGTCTCCAGGAGGCTGATGTCTGGTAAGCTCTGACGGTAATGTTCCCCACAAACACCATGGTGTGCTCTGCTCCGCCCTTTGCCTCATGTAGTGGCACACTTGTGTCCTGTTCGGAGTCTTACGGCACTGTATCCTCTCACCATGGGTCACACATGAAATCCAACAAAATTGGAAGATAGTCAGATACCGCTTGTGGAGGTGTGATACAACATAACTTACTTAAACACCATCCTCTACTTCACTCATGCTCCTTGCAGGCTCCCCTCCGGTAGCACCTCTGAGAAACCAGTACCCAGATTGTCCCTGTGAACATGTTTATTGCCAGAAAGTTGTCTTTGTCACACTCAACTGGTTTACTGGTTTACGGCTAACCCTTCCTTCTTCCTAACATTTTGTAATGGACATCTTTAACTTCAAGTTCATATGCGCGCCCAATGAAATGCAGTGCTTTCCAAACATTATCCCTGTCACATTCTTGAAGTGCCATTGGTTCTTTAATATACTGCTTTCCACTTTACAACATAACTGTGCATTTTGTTGTTGTACTTTCACATTGGACATTTTCCTTACATCCTGTCCACTGAACTGTCATTATTTCTTACTGTGGGAGGATGAAATACCGAGTTGGCCCTGCCGGGGGGCGCGGGAAATATAACCTTCGTATTGCTATGGGCTCCCCTGCGTGGTATGATGGAACCTGAGAGCGCACCCAAGACCCGTGCTTGTCCCACCGGCGGTACAGGTGGGGGGGTGTAACTACTGCCTGTGTTTTATTATATATTAATTTATTTCTCTTCTGTTAGAGCCATACACCACTTACCTAGACCAAAGGTAGTCCCCTTTTTTTTGGGGGGGGGCATTTATTGCAATAAAGTGAGTCAGTGTTTGCACTTATGTGTGCACTGTGCTCAAGCCGCCCTCTCCTCTCAGCGGAGATATTCACCTTGTAATGCAAGAATGCACGTCCTTTCTGAATCCTGGCATATCTAGCTCAACTACTGCCCTAGCCCCTGGCATGAACATGCCTTATCCATATAATCCATATAGATATACATTCAAAGTCACTCTCCTACATGAACATGCCTTATCCACATGGTCCATATATATATATATATATATATATATATATATATATATATATATATATATATATATATATATATCCCAAACTTCCAAACACCAGCCGGTTGCACTCATGGGCGGGTGCACGCCAAACGGGGGTGTGCCCGTTACACAATGTTCATCACACGCATCCCAGGATAATACAATCCACAAAGGAAAGCAGCACTCACAGGGGGTTGTTCCAACCAATTTATTAACGGCGGAACAAACAGCAAACGACGCGTTTCGCCGTGGGGCTTTGTCAAGTTATGAGAGAAGCGAGGACGCACAAGCACTTAATACTTGTCTGAATGTCATCAAAAGCAAAAACGGACTGCATGATTTTTGGACAAAACGGCAGCCATCTTAGAACGTATATACATTCAATACGATGCGCACATGTTAATACAATAGCGATTATACAGCTATGCCATTAATGGCCCAAGGATCTCAATGTGGAATCCAAACATAATAAAGTCCTGTATGGGCAAAACAGTCCTACTGACATTCTGAATGTAGATCAAGGCTGATGTAAAATAGCACCATAGTAGGAGAGTGGATCTTATTATACAACATGCTGTGCTCCTCGTTGTCGAATCACAATAATTACAAGCAGAAATGCTTATAGGGTACACGCAAGCATGAATCCTCTCCAATTTCACCAATTTTAACAAAAATTGCGCCCACAGATGGGCTATATATGGGTGCAAAGCCTGCGAAACAAGTCCAATGACATCTCTACAAACAACATCTATTAGCCACATTTAAATGTTCAAATATTCAAAAATAATCACAGTTACGGATTCAAAGAATCCAATGAATCATCCTATGGAAAGAAAGGCACAAATTTGAAAGCAAGATGATCAATATATTAATAAAATACACACAGACACAATGCTATAATACAATAGTACACAGATCCTATCCCAGATGAACTGATAGCTCTTCATGCATATTCAAGCCCCTCGGACTCTTACTCTGTAGGTCTATTATATACCTGGATTCCAGGCGTCTGAGCTTTAAGAGGCGATCCCCTCCTCTAATGCTCACTGGTACACTATCGAGGCAGATGTACGACAACAGATCCCTGTTGCTATTATGCATCTTCTCGAAATGCCTTGCCACAGGGTAAGACTCATCCTTTTTAGCCATAGCACGCATGTGCTCTAATATTCTTAGTTTTACTGCATTGGTGGTACTGCCGATGTATTTTAAGCCACACGGGCAGGTGAGGCAGTAAATTGCAAAGGGGGTAGAACATGTCAGAAATTTCGAAATCTTTTTCGGTGTAGCCAGACCTGGTATCTTAAAGGTAAGCGTCCGCTTACTGTAGTTACAGGCCTTACACCGACCACAGGGGTAAAAACCACTGAGAACAGGCATTTGAGGGGCAGTTGCAGGAGGAGAGAAATGACTGGAGACTAGATGATCCTTAAGGGATTTAGCCTTCCTGTAGGTGATCAACGGATTGGTCGGCAGGTCAGCTTTAATGATGTTATCCGACAAAAGAATACTCCAATTCTTTTTCAAGATTTTCTTAATCTGCCCAGCATTACGCGAAAAGGTAGTGATGAGACGAAATGCCCCATTTTTAGATGGTTTAGTATGTTTAGGTTGCAACAGATCTTTCCGCTTAATCTTTTTAACTCTCTCAAAAGCACGTGCCAAAACCCCAATTTTATACCCTCTTCTTTTAAATCTTTGAAGGCTAGCAGCCGCTGCCATTTCAAAATCAGCATCATTAGAATTGTTCCGCCTCAACCTTAAAAGTTCTCCATAAGGGATACTTTCGATCAATTGGCGTGGATGACTGCTGGTCGCATAGAGAGTGGAATTCCCAGCGGTCTATTTCCTGAACAATTTAGTCTGTAATGAACCATCCTCATCAACATAAACAGTAAGGTCAAGGTAATTGACAGCACTCTTACTAATCTCACCTGAGAACTTCAGATTTCTGTCATTGTTATTAAGTACCTCAACAAACTCACTAGCCGTTTCCATCGAGCAATTTAAAATGATAAACAAATCGTCTATATAACGATGCCATCCTACAATTATGTTGGTCCATTCCTCATTGTGACACCAAGGTGCCTGTTCTTCCCAATGGCCTACAAACAGATTGGCAAAGCTCGGAGCAGAGCAAGCTCCCATAGCCACTCCGGACATTTGCTTATACAACTGATTGCTGAAAAGAAAGATGTTATTATTTAAGCTGAAATTCATAAATTCCATCAGCATTTTGTTATGCTCGTAGAAACGAACAGGACGTTTCTCCAAAAAACTGGCCATAGCTCTAAGGCCATCGCCATGAACTATACAGGTGTATAGACTGGCGATGTCGAGAACCATCATGCAGTATGTGTCTTTCCAGATGACTGAATCAATAATGGACAAAACATGTTTGGTATCTCGCAGGTAGGAAGGCAGAGACATAACCAAAGGTGAAAGAAACGAGTCAACATAAATCGAAAGGTTCTCAGTAAGACTTCCATTCGAGGCCACAATAGGCCTTCCTGGAGGATTATTTAAGTCCTTGTGAACCTTGGGAAGGTAATAAAATGTAGGAATTACTGGGCTGAGACAACGTAAATAAAGATATTCATCGGTATTGAGCATATTGACTTTATACCACTTGGATATCATATCGTGGTACTCTACCACGCTTTGATTGTATACTTTGTTGTTCACAAGCCTATAGGTGTTAACATCACCCAGTAAACGAAGAGCCTCAGTTTCGTATTGGGCAGTGGTGAGGAGGACAATGTTGCCCCCCTTGTCAGAGGGTTTACACACCAGATCAGAGTTTTTGCATAAAGTCTGTAATGCATTCTGTTGATGTTTGGTGAGATTCTCACCGGAGAACGCATATGACTTCGATTTTCTTAGTCTTGAAAGATCCATCAAAACTGCATCCGAGAAAGTGTCTATAGCATCTGAGCCCATGATAGGCATAAATGTAGAGGCCGGTTTGAACATGCTGCCCCCACTTTTTTGTTTTATATCCATATGCGCCAATGTTTGGGTATTGGTGATATCACCATCTTCACCTCTATTGATTTCCTGATGTAAACCTTCAATGGCACGTAGACCGCCCAAATCCCGGCATCTCAAACCATCTCCATCGTTATCGGTGGAAGACATGGAATTAGCACTGTGAGATTTGAGTTTGAAAAATGTATGCAGTTTTAATTTTCTCGTGAATTTAAAAACGTCGATTCTAGTTTGCGCGAAGTCAAAGTTCTTACGTGGGCAGAAGGATAAGCCCAATTTTAAGATGGAATTCTCTTCTTCAGTCAATACTTTGTTGGTCAAGTTAATGACGGACAGATTATCTTTGTCTACAGGGTCATGTCTTATGTCTTCTTCCTGTAGAAGTTCTTCCTGCTGCGTGTGACCGGTGGGGAACCTAATGGATTTCTTCCCACCGCCGCCGCGCCTCGTCTTCCTCTTGCCCCTGCATTGTCCGGGGGTTTGCCCCTGCCTCCCTCTTGTTGTTGGTTGCGCATGACTTGGAACTCGCGCGCCTTACCAGCAGAGAATAAATGCCCAATCTTTGAGTAGGATTCACCCCGCAACTCCTCCTGGTCAAGGCAATGCGGAACTCCTTCGACAGACTCGGTGCATCCGGAAAATAATCTCCCAAACTTCCAAACACCAGCCGGTTGCACTCATGGGCGGGTGCACGCCAAACGGGGGTGTGCCCGTTACACAATGTTCATCACACGCATCCCAGGATAATACAATCCACAAAGGAAAGCAGCACTCACAGGGGGTTGTTCCAACCAATTTATTAACGGCGGAACAAACAGCAAACGACGCGTTTCGCCGTGGGGCTTTGTCAAGTTATGAGAGAAGCGAGGACGCACAAGCACTTAATACTTGTCTGAATGCGTGTGTCTGGGATGCGTGTGATGAACATTGTGTAACGGGCACACCCCCGTTTGGCGTGCACCCGCCCATGAGTGCAACCGGCTGGTGTTTGGAAGTTTGGGAGATTATTTTCCGGATGCACCGAGTCTGTCGAAGGAGTTCCGCATTGCCTTGACCAGGAGGAGTTGCCGGGTGAATCCTACTCAAAGATTGGGCATTTATTCTCTGCTGGTAAGGCGCGGTGAGCGCATTTAAGACTCTTTCTGCGCATAGACATTGACTCAGAGCGAAGGGGGGATACGGCAAGTTTGATTTCTGGTAGTTGCGGCTGCGCTACCATTAACCATGTTTTGTGAGGCGGAGAGAAGAGAGGCCGAACAAGGAATGTTCAAGAATAAGAAAAAATCTAATGGGACTCAAAAAGCAGGCACCAGTCAAACTAGTGGGGGCGGTACCTCCATGAACACTAAATTGAATTCACTAGAACGTCTATATGAGCGTGAAATCAGAAAGTGGTGGGAGGCCACATCACTGCAAAATTATATAGACGTTGACCGTGTCCCCAGGGGATTAAGGATATACACCATCCCCGCGTACGAAAATCCTGACCCGGAATTGCTGGATGCATGGGCTGAGCATACGGCAGCATCCTGCAAAGGTAGTTTAAGGATATTAGTACGCTTTGCCTGGAGTGATAGGGAAAAGGCCTTGACACAAATCAAAGAACTGGAAGAGGAATTACTAAAAGAGGAAGATCAAGTGACTCTTGGAGAAAAACGTGAACAAATTAAAAAACGTCTTAAAAAATATGAACAAAAAAAAAAACAGCGCAAGGAAGAAAAATTCGAAAGGGATGAGAACGATTATCAGATGGGAAGGGTGTTAACTTTTACAAAGAAGTATGATCACACAAGGAAACAACTGAAGCAAAAGATAAGTGCACCCGCCTCTGCAGAGCCCGTGACCTCCGAATCAGACGTCAACGCAGATGATGCGATAAGTGAGGATGGAAGCGTGGAAGCTCCTTCTTTTCACAGGGAGTTCCAAGTCATGCGCAACCAACAACAAGAGGGAGGCAGGGGCAAACCCCCGGACAATGCAGGGGCAAGAGGAAGACGAGGCGCGGCGGCGGTGGGAAGAAATCCATTAGGTTCCCCACCGGTCACACGCAGCAGGAAGAACTTCTACAGGAAGAAGACATAAGACATGACCCTGTAGACAAAGATAATCTGTCCGTCATTAACTTGACCAACAAAGTATTGACTGAAGAAGAGAATTCCATCTTAAAATTGGGCTTATCCTTCTGCCCACGTAAGAACTTTGACTTCGCGCAAACTAGAATCGACGTTTTTAAATTCACGAGAAAATTAAAACTGCATAAATTTTTCAAACTCAAATCTCACAGTGCTAATTCCATGTCTTCCACCGATTACGATGGAGATGGTTTGAGATGCCGGGATTTGGGCGGTCTACGTGCCATTGAAGGTTTACATCAGGAAATCAATAGAGGTGAAGATGGTGATATCACCAATACCCAAACATTGGCGCATCTGGATATAAAACAAAAAAGTGGGGGCAGCATGTTCAAACCGGCCTCTACATTTATGCCTATCATGGGCTCAGATGCTATAGACACTTTCTCGGATGCCGTTTTGATGGATCTTTCAAGACTAAGAAAATCGAAGTCATATGCGTTCTCCGGTGAGAATCTCACCAAACATCAACAGAATGCATTACAGACTTTATGCAAAAACTCTGATCTGGTGTGTAAACCCTCTGACAAGGGGGGCAACATTGTCCTCCTCACCACTGCCCAATACGAAACTGAGGCTCTTCGTTTACTGGGTGATGTTAACACCTATAGGCTTGTGAACAACAAAGTATACAATCAAAGCGTGGTAGAGTACCACGATATGATATCCAAGTGGTATAAAGTCAATATGCTCAATACCGATGAATATCTTTATTTACGTTGTCTCAGCCCAGTAATTCCTACATTTTATTACCTTCCCAAGGTTCACAAAGACTTAAATAATCCTCCAGGAAGGCCTATTGTGGCCTCGAATGGAAGTCTTACTGAGAACCTTTTGATTTATGTTGACTCGTTTCTTTCACCTTTGGTTATGTCTCTGCCTTCCTACCTGCGAGATACCAAACATTTTTTGTCCATTATTGGTTCAGTCATCTGGAAAGACACATACTGCATGATGGTTCTCGACATCGCCAGTCTATACACCTGTATAGTTCATGGCGATGGCCTTAGAGCTATGGCCAGTTTTTTGGAGAAACGTCCTGTTCGTTTCTACGAGCATACCAAAATGCTGATGGAATTTATGAATTTCAGCTTAAATAATAACATCTTTCTTTTCAGCAATCAGTTGTATAAGCAAACGTCCGGAGTGGCTATGGGAGCTTGCTCTGCTCCGAGCTTTGCCAATCTGTTTGTAGGCCATTGGGAAGAACAGGCACCTTGGTGTCACAATGAGGAATGGACCAACATAATTGTAGGATGGCATCGTTATATAGACGATTTGTTTATCATTTTAAATTGCTCGATGGAAACGGCTAGTGAGTTTGTTGAGGTACTTAATAACAATGACAGAAATCTGAAGTTCTCAGGTGAGATTAGTAAGAGTGCTGTCAATTACCTTGACCTTACTGTTTATGTTGATGAGGATGGTTCATTACAGACTAAATTGTTCAGGAAAGAGACCGCTGGGAATTCCACTCTCTATGCGACCAGCAGTCATCCACGCCAATTAATCGAAAGTATCCCTTATGGAGAACTTTTAAGGTTGAGGCGGAACAATTCTAATGATGCTGATTTTGAAATGGCAGCGGCTGCTAGCCTTCAAAGATTTAAAAGAAGAGGGTATAAAATTGGGGTTTTGGCACGTGCTTTTGAGAGAGTTAAAAAGATTAAGCGGAAAGATCTGTTGCAACCTAAACATACTAAACCATCTAAAAATGGGGCATTTCGTCTCATCACTACCTTTTCGCGTAATGCTGGGCAGATTAAGAAAATCTTGAAAAAGAATTGGAGTATTCTTTTGTCGGATAACATCATTAAAGCTGACCTGCCGACCAATTCGTTGGTCACCTACAGGAAGGCTAAATCCCTTAAGGATCATCTAGTCTCCAGTCATTTCTCTCCTCCTGCAACTGCCCCTCAAATGCCTGTTCTCAGTGTCATGCCTCAAGCCCCCTCCCCGGTGCGCTAGCCCTTTAATAGTGCGCTATATAGGTATTCGTGACCCAGGGAGCGACGCTTCACGTTCTAGCGTCTAGCTCCGTTGGGTTCGTTTCTGTGCCTGACTTCCTGTGCCTGACTTCCGGTTTCTTCTTCGTCCTGGCGTTCTCTCGCTGTGAGAGTGACCTCGGCTCTGTGGTTCGGTTTAAGAACCTTTGCGGGCCGTCTCTCTTGTGCACAAAGCGCCTCCCCACCGCGCTTGTGCAATTTGACACGTTCCGTGTCTTTTTCCTATTTTCTGCTGCTGTGCAGTGTTCTGGAGTCCCGCCCGGCGGCCGGGTTTGACTCCGCCATCCGGCGGGATCTCCTCCCCCTACCTTTGCCTCCTTGCTGCTCCGCTGGTCAGCCGGGTTTTGCTCCGCTGACGGGCCGGGCGTCCTCCCCTTGTCATTGGCCTCATTTCCCGCTCCGCTGGTCAGCCGGGTTTTGCTCCGCTGACGGGCCGGGCACTCCTTCACCTTTCCTCCTTCCTACCACACCAGATTTGCCCCGCTGCCAGCCGGGTTCTGCTCCGTTGGCAGCCGGGTTGCTACAGGTGTGCTGCCCTTAGTTAGTTAGGGCTTTTCTTTATTCCCTTCACTCACATATTAATTTGTGGGTAATTCAGCTCTGGTGCTTCTTCACCTCTTTGGACTTGACATCTTGCGTGGACCAGAGAGGAATGGGCTACAGCTACATGTTCCAGAAACACGGTAACAGCGCATTCTTGCGCTGCCCTTTGTAATTGGTATTAGTACTACGGTATTGCAGTGTATGATTCCCTGTTTTGTTTGTTGTAGATGTTGTTTCCACTATCCAGGATATGACAACCGAATTCTTATGATTCAAGTAATCCTTTGGGGTGTGCTTCGTGGCAGTTTAGACTGAAGATCAGAGTGAGCAGTATATCTTGTTTTTCACGCCATATACGAGTATACTTGAGGTCCTTCAACTTATGAAGGTATTGTTTTCTTCACTGCAGCTCCAGTTGTATCCCTGTCCAGAGGTCCTCTCATATCCATTCAGGAACATTCACATACAAGTAGCTAGGTATGAAAGGTTATGTTGTATAATTGGGAATGTGATTGTCCTCTGCAGATGTAAGAATATAATCCTTTGCATTACAGTCTCTCTTGATTGCCAAGCCCACAAGAAGGTTGAGACGACCAGTCTGAAGATCCTCAACACCCACTTGTTACCCCCAACCTTTCCTTGTTTTCTCCCCCTGTTTTCCCCTGTTTTGGCCTCCTGTGCTCTAGTGCTTGATAGAGCCGGAAGGCTGCAGGGGAAGGCTGTGGATTATACTTCGGATTCCTGACGCTCCTGCAGAATCTTCGTGTATCCTTTACACTCAGTGGTTTTTACCCCTGTGGTCGGTGTAAGGCCTGTAAGTACAGTAAGCGGACGCTTACCTTTAAGATACCAGGTCTGGCTACACCGAAAAAGATTTAGAAATTTCTGACATGTTCTACCCCCTTTGCAATTTACTGCCTCACCTGCCCGTGTGGCTTAAAATACATCAGCAGTACCACCAATGCAGTAAAACTAAGAATATTAGAGCACATGCGTGCTATCGCTAAAAAGGATGAGTCTTACCCTGTGGCAAGGCATTTCGAGAAGATGCATAATAGCAACAGGGATCTGTTGTCGTACATCTGCCTCGATAGTGTACCAGTGAGCATTAGAGGAGGGGATCGCCTCTTAAAGCTCAGACGCCTGGAATCCAGGTATATAATAGACCTACAGAGTAAGAGTCCGAGGGGCTTGAATATGCATGAAGAGCTATCAGTTCATCTGGGATAGGATCTGTGTACTATTGTATTATAGCATTGTGTCTGTGTGTATTTTATTAATATGGTGATCATCTTGCTTTCAAATTTGTGCCTTTCTTTCCATAGGATGATTCATTGGATTCTTTGAATCCGTAACTGTGATTATTTTTGAATATTTGAACATTTAAATGTGGCTAATAGATGTTGTTTGTAGAGATGTCATTGGACTTGTTTCGCAGGCTTTGCACCCATATATAGCCCATCTGTGGGCGCAATTTTTGTTAAAATTGGTGAAATTGGAGAGGATTCATGCTTGCGTGTACCCTATAAGCATTTCTGCTTGTAATTATTGTGATTCGACAACGAGGAGCACAGCATGTTGTATAATAAGATCCACTCTCCTACTATGGTGCTATTTTACATCAGCCTTGATCTACATTCAGAATGTCAGTAGGACTGTTTTGCCCATACAGGGCTTTATTATGTTTGGATTCCACATTGAGATCCTTGGGCCATTAATGGCATAGCTGTATAATCGCTATTGTATTAACATGTGCGCATCGTATTGAATGTATATACGTTCTAAGATGGCTGCCGTTTTGTCCAAAAATCATGCAGTCCGTTTTTGCTTTTGATGACATTCAGACAAGTATTAAGTGCTTGTGCGTCCTCGCTTCTCTCATAACTTGACAAAGCCCCACGGCGAAACGCGTCGTTTGCTGTTTGTTCCGCCGTTAATAAATTGGTTGGAACAACCCCCTGTGAGTGCTGCTTTCCTTTGTGGATTGTATTATCCTGGGATGCGTGTGATGAACATATATATATATATATATATATAAATTCGAAGTGGCTCTCCTACCCTGCCCCCAGCTTTTTTCTTGGTCTGCCAACCCTTCATACTGTCCTGGCTTATGCTTAACCGACTCCATCGTTCTGATAAAAGCTGCACCACATTCTTATATATATGAGAGGATTTCAGGTTACATACCCCCCTCCACTGCTGCCAAGGTTTTAGATTGCTTATGTGTGACATTTTCACAATTTCAGTGAAATTGTGAGTGGTATTCAATGATTCTGAGTGACACTTTGCTCGCAAGCAAAACTAAGCAAGCAGACCAGGAAAACATCTAACTATCAGAAAAGTCGCCCATTTGAGCAACCAGCAACTGAAGGAGATCTTACCACTGCTGCCAAGCACCAGAAGCGAAAGTGCTCTTGTAACCTGAACAAAGGAATCATGAAGCTATGCCTGATACTGACTCATTGTGATTAAATCAGGTGTGTCGTTTTACAGCCATTAATCAAACTCTGATGGGTGGCTTTCCGCATAAACCAGCAGTCTACAAAATTGCAGGATCCAATTGCCTTGTAACCAGGCATTCCGACTTTTATACTTCTGTAGCCTATAACTATTAATTATAGGTGTGTAAATCAGCGTATACGAAATGTTACATTAGACAGAGGACAACAAGGGGTGGATTTGCATGTTGTCCCTACAAGAAGGCAGTATGTTTGAAGAGTACTTGGACTGGACTAGCACAACTTTAAAATGTACCGCCATGGAACTGACTTAACCCAACTGTCTGGGGGCTAATACATATGGCATAGTAAGTGTGACATGGGCCCTAGTGCAGTGCTTAATTTGAGCCTGTACTTTCCGGTGCTCAGGACTGGCACCTAATTGTCAACACCATACTTAGAACAGTCCACCACATGGTGGTGCTGCTCATCTAATTCGGAGATGAGCAGAACAACAGTAGTTTAAGGTTACAATATGCATTAAAATTGCTAATACCTGCCTCCCCAGCCATTCCTTTGTGGGCACCTGGAATAATCTTAACTGTCGCATTTACAGGTGAGAGAGATGGTTAGTAGTTCTTTTGGCAGCGATGACAAGGGCGATGGATGGTGCAAGCTGCAGTGACCTCCTGGTCAGAGCCCTAGCAGGTAATATTTTACAAATTAAGCACTGCCCTAGTGCATGGACAGAAATGAGCCCATGGGTGCTGTCTGATTGTTAAATTAGACACAATACTCGGGGTTCAGTGGGCCCCTCTTGCCTCTGCGCCCCGGTGCACTGGCCCTGTAACACCAATGGCAGCAATAAAATGCTTTGGTGCCCCCTTGAATCCCAGGTCACCCGTCTTTGCAGCAGGTACACCAACTCACGTCTCCTCAGTAGTGAAGTATAGACTTACAACTATTCACACCCTCATTAAAATACTCTTCGTAAGTGGCGCTTACGGTGACGAAGAAAGGGATACCAAAAGGGATGACGGACGTAGCGCTTGAGCAAATCAAACACTTACCCCCAGTCAACTGATCTGGGTTTAATCCATCATCATTCTTTAGCTCACTCCACCACCCCAATTCATACATGGCCATATGCAAATCATTCTTACCCTGTGCCTCATGGGAACAGTCCAACCCGAACTGCCAAGCCATGTCTTCCCTGGACCAGAAATAAGCATCCTGGGACCGGTTTCTGGCTAATCAGCCGTCATCAGCCAGGCTAGCTTGCATCCAGTGGCAAAGTGAGCAAGGGACCCAAATCTGGGAATACCCTGCCAACTTAGGGCGAACAAAGCAATACCAAAGGGGATGATAGACGGAGCGCTTGAGCAAATCAAACACTTACCCCCAGTCAAATGATCTTTCTTTAGCTCACTCCACCACCCCAGTTCGGACATGGCCATATGCAAATCAGTCTGATCCTGTGCCTCATGGGAACAGTCAAGTCTGAACTGCCATGCCATGTCTTCCCTGGACCGGAAACAAGCATCCTGGGACCGGTTTCTGGCTAATCAGATGTCATCAGCCAGGCTAGCTTGGGGGCGTGGTTTGGGCGCCGATGGCGGAGGCGGCGTGAGCAGCGAGCTCCGTCCCTGATCACGCCGATTATCCTGAAAACAGCCTGGGTAACGGTGCTACTGGCAGGAACGGACATCGGAACGTGATCGGAGGCCTTCCTGCCGACCGGGGTGCGGTCTGATGTCTCCGGGCGCCCCTGCGCTGCGGTTTTGTCTCCGTGGGTGAAGCAGGAAGACCGGCATTAATATGGCAGCCGGACTCGCCCGGGGGAGCTAGTCTGTGACCCCTTTCTGTGTGTGTGCTGGGGTTCGCTCCTGCGGGGGGACTACGGAGGGGCGCGGCAGGCGGACCGCCGCCCCGCGCGAACATTGGTGGCTACTGCAGGTTGTGGCAGGTCGCACTTCGCCCCGGACGTGGAGCTGCCGAGAAGCTGATGAACCTAAAATGGCGCCCGCGCTGGTAATGGCCTCGTTTTAATGGCCCCAGCCCGAGAGCGCCGAGGAGACAGTAACGTCCCATAACAGAGGAGGAGCTGAGGTGGTTGAGCGGATGGAGACGACCCCGTAACGCCGTGAGAGTTCCGGTAGTGCAGTGTGCCCACGGAGGCCCCGAGACAGACGCTTGGGGACAGGAAGAGAACCGGACCGCAGAGCGAGTGCAGGAGAGCTGTGGCAGACGAGGGTCCTTTCCTGGGGCCACCGGTGAGTGCGGTGCTGCGGGCCTGATTTTGGCGCTGCGGAGGTGGGGGCAGGAGCAGGCTCGTGGCGCTGGGCAGCCGGGGGCTGTGGAGGCCTGACCAGGGTGCTGCAGGCGGGGAGCGGCCGCGGTGACGCCTGGAAGCGGCAGCGGCGATCTGTGAGGGGCGGCCTCCATTGCATCTCACCAACGGGGGCACCGGAGTGCAGAGAGGAGCGGCCAGTGACCAGCTAGGATCCAACGCGCTGCTACACCGAGGGTGAGGTGGCAGCCCTGATCAATGAGACTCAGGGTGTGCCGGCGCGGAGCTCTGGGGTCCTTCCCTGGAGGGTCGGAGTGGCTGGCCAAGGAGCGGAGTGGCGGCTACAGGGAACTGCGACCGGGAGAGAGGCACTGGTACCGGGGTACCACAACGGCGTACTGGGAGCTGCGTGGCTAGGGGCTCCAGAGTATACTGAGAGGAAAGGTGGTGGAGTATGGAGTATGCCGCTTCTCTGAACAGTGAGAGGACTGGGAGCTACAGAGTGATAACTTAAATGTTGTGGATCTCCAGTGGATTGCACGTGTCCAGACCCTACTCTTGAATCCGAGGGTAGTTGGCGATGGCTTGGTTACGCTGGACGGAGACGGTTGGCGAGGAGGGGGGCCACGTGTTTACAAAGCATGAAACCCAACAGCGGAAGGGGGGACGGCATGGACCCCGCAGGGGCCCACGGAGGTGAAGAGGAAGCTGAGACAACGTCCTCGGAACAGAGGTTGAACAAACGTCTTGATCAAATCCTAGACGCCATAACGGCAACAAAGGAGTTCCTCCATCAGGACATAACTCAAGTTGCGACGGGACTGGGGCTTTTGAGAGCGGATCATTCGAAATTAGTGGATAGGGTCAAGGACACTGAATCGATCCTTCAGGACCTCAAACCAGTGGTGGTCACGGTAGAAGGCAAACTGGAAGATGCACTGAGGAGACTGGAGACACTGGAAAAGAAGGCTGAGGATGCTGAAAGTCGTAATCGGCGCAACAACGTTCGGGTTGTCGGCCTGCCCGAAAATATTGAGGGGACAGACATGGTTGCTTATATGGAGAACTGGCTCAAGACTACCGTTGCACCAATGGGCCTCTCTCCTTTCTTCACACTCGAGAGAGCACATAGGGTCCCAGCCAAGCCGCCTGCGCCGGGCCGCCCTCCCCGTCCTGTGGTGGCCAGAGTCCTCCACTATAAAGACAGGGATCTACTGATCCAAAATGCATGCTCAACAGGACCTTTCCAGGTGGACAATAGCGCTGTGACGATCATCCCGGATTATACTCAGGAGATACAAAGGCGTAGGGCCTCGTGCTTGTCTGTTAAGAAAGAGCTTAGGGATGAAGGCATACAATATTCGCTGCTATTCCCAGCCAAACTGAGGGTGATACTGGATGGGTCGCCGCAGTTTTTCCTGGCGCCTGAGGACGCTTGGTCTTGGCTCGAAAGGTACAGGGCAGGCACAGATCGTAGGGACAAGGGTGAAGGTGGAATGCCCAAGCCGCCACGGGTACGCCAATCACAGCGCCTCCGCAAGAAAAACAGACTACAAAAGGAGTTGCAACGTGCACAGATAGCAGCTGATAAACGAGGAGCTTTGGCAGCTACAGCGGCGATAACTGGTTAGCAGCAAGAGGACTCGGCCAAGGGGACGGAATCTGAAGAAGACAGGAGACCCTCTGGCACAGAGGTGTCGGAAGATGATAGCACCAAAGGCCCGGAGGTGACGCCTAGATCGGCTGATGATCTGTAGGTTGCTTCTCTCTGTTTAAGTCTCACGGCTAAAGAACTGAGCGTGGTGATATTGGAAGGCCTGGTAACGAATGTGAACTTTATAACTGTGCCTTATTATTGCGGGATGTTGAGGATTGGGGGCTGGCACAGGAGCTGCCACCTGTCGGGGTTGGACCACAAACCCCTTTGCCCTTAAGGCGGCCTGTAGTGGCTACTGCAGGATAGTATTGTGTGATTTGTTAGGGTAGTTTGGATGGGGACTGATAATGAGTTATTGGAACCTGTTCTGGGGGGGAGGGTTGTGGAAGTTTTTCGGGGTGTTTTGTGTTTGGGGTTTGGCAGCGCTGGTGTGGGTAACCGAAAAATGAGGGAGGAAGTAGAAAGGGGAAGCTGTAATGGGACCATTACCTGAGTTGAAATGTATTACATGGAACGTACGTGGATTGCATACTATGTCAAGGCGCCACAGGGTACATGCATATTTGATAAGGAGGGGAGTCCAGATAGCGTTGCTTCAGGAGACCCATCTCACTAAACAAGAATATGCTGCGCTGCAGAGGAGATGGAGAGGTCAGGTGTTTGGCACTGCGTACTCTGCGTTCGCAAGGGGGGTGTTGGTATGGGTGCGGGCAGGGATTCCGTTCCAGGCAGCGTGTACTGTGATAGATCCTGAGGGTAGGTATGTAGCGGTAGCGGGGAGATTGTATGACAGAGAGGTGGTATTATGTAGTATATACGCACCGAACACAGACCAACCCCGATTTTTTTATGTCATTTCTGGAAAATTGGCGCATCTTCTATCAGGCCAAGTGATTCTGGGTGGAGACTTTAACTCACTTACAGATGTAGCACTAGATAGGTCGCACCCCCCGTTGGGGGACTCCCAGGTCCGCAAGATTGCAAAGAGGAGAGCAGAGTGGCAGAGCGGATGGGGCTGACTGACATATGGAGAGTGCACCACCCTGAGGATAGGGATTATTCCTTCTTTTCTGCCCTTCACGAACTGCATGTTAGAATTGACACTATCTTATGCACCCAAACGCTGGCACCCCTGGCGACACATTCAGAGTACTTGGCGAGGACAATCTCAGATCATAACCCGCAGTTGGTGTCCTTTAACTGGCAGCGCGTGAGGGCGGAGGTTCCCACCTGGCGATTACGCCCAGACACCCTGGAAGACCAAGCCTTTAGGGACGATATACAAGAGGGTATTGAACAGTATTTTGCTACAAATAAGATCTCTGCCTCCACTAGAGGAATGGAATGGAATGCATTTAAAGTGGTGATGAGAGGGTTATGTATCAGTAAACATGTGGGAGAAAGGACAGTGGTGTTAAATGATGTCAAGAAGGCAGAGGAGGCGCTGCGGGAGGTTGAGAAACAGAGACCGGAACAGAGGGAGTTGCAGGACCGGCTTCTGGCAGCTAGGGAGCTCATGGCCACTGAGACAGAAAGGCTGCATAGCTATGATTATAAGCAGTACAGGTCAAAGGTACATGCAGAGGGGGATAAGGTAGGCACGCTCCTGGCAAGAATGGCGAACCCAAGGACGGGGGGTCCCCGGTCCTAAGTGTCCGATCGGACTCAGGGAAAATGGTCTATTCTCAGTCTGAGATCATCTCGCGCTTCCTAAGATACTATACAACACTATACCAGAGTCACCTGGAGACGGATACGCTAGATATTGAGAACTACCTGTCGGGGATTACGCTACCGCAGCTAGAGGAGGAGGACGCAAAAGCCCTGGGTCAGGCTATTACTATAGCTGAAATCAGGGGAGCAATCAAACACATGGCCAGGAACAAGACTCCGGGGGTGGATGGTCTCCCCATAGAATTTTATATGACGTACATTGACCCCCTGGCGCCCCAACTGCAGGAGGTATATAATGAGGCGATGGAGCTGGGCCACCTGCCCGAATCCATGAGGGTGGCGCTGGTCGTCCCCTTGTTGAAACCCGGGAGGGAGGGTGATGATGTGACCTCCTATAGACCGCTGTCTATGCTGAAGGTGGACTACAAAATACTGAGTCGCATTTTAGCTACAAGACTAATGTCCCACGTGACTGCTTTGGTTCATGAGGATCAGGGTGGGTTCATACCAACTAGGAACACCTCGCATAATATCCGCCGCCTTATAGGAGTATTAGGTAATGACCTCGGGGATGAGGCGACGCCAGCTGTGTTATCAGTGGATATAGAAAAGGCTTTTGACAGCCTCGAATGGGAATATCTAGATAAGGTGCTGGGAAAATTTGGATTGGGTGAGCGATTTAGACGCTGGACGAAGGTCTTGTACTCCTCCGCTGCTGCTGGGGTACGTCTGGGCTCTGTCGTGTCACGGAATACCCGGTGCAGAGAGGCACGAGACAGGGGTGCTCACTGTCGCCCCTGCTGTTCGCGCTAGCGATTAAACCTCTGGCGGTCTACGACAGATCGGGGATAGCGTATGAGGGCCTGGTCTGTGGTGGACGTCCGCACTACATCTCGTTGTATGCGGATGATTTACTGCTGTTCCTGGCGGACACGACGGTCGCACTGAAGGGTGCGGTGGGCATGTTATCGGACTTTGGGAAGCTATCGGGGCTTCGTGTGAATTGGACTAAAATGTGTGTCTTCCCTTTAAGGGCGGATATGCCCCAGCCGCAGCTAACTGCTGATTTAGTATGGGAGCGTACGTGCTTCACCTACTTGGGAGTTCGGATCTACCACAAGGCGGAAGATATGTTGGAAGGGAATATAGGGCGCTGCATAAGGGCACTGAGGGGCAATATGGCGTTTTGGGCAACCCTGCCCCTCTCGGTACTAGGGAGAGTTGCACTGCTCAAGATGGTGGCTTTGCCACGTCTGCTTTACTACTTCCGTACACTCCCGCTATGGGTCCCACCTCGGTATTTTCGGGAATTACGGACGCTAACCATTGATTTTTTATGGGGGACGGGACGAAGACGGGTGGCACTGGATACGCTGCTGAGGCCGAAATCGGAGGGAGGACTAGCGGTTCCTATTTTCGAACTTTATTATCTGGCGGCGCAGCTGCAGATCCTTACACAGAATGTAGCACGGGAATTTAGGGGCCCGGAACAAGCTCATGGATCGGGGATACAAAGACATGTCCTCTGCTATATTGTTATGCAGCAGCACCTAATAATCCGGGATTTAACCCTGGAAGAGACGACCCTGAGGTTATGCTGGAATAAAAGTCAAAAGAGGGCAAGAGTGGTGCATCCGTATGCACCCGAAATACCTCTCGGCATGTTGACAGCTCTGCCACATGGGGGGGACTGGTCCCGGCTACTGGAGTGGGAAGAGCTGGGGTTGCAAATGGTGGGCGACTTATATGCCAATGGCGAGTTGTTGCCCTTCCGGGCGCTGCAAGACCAATTTGGCCTTCCTGATGGAGGTTTCCTTTTGCACATGGCTGTTACTACAGCAATGCGGAAACATTGGAAGACGGGGCAGTTATAACCGCATACCACGATGGCTTGCCAATATGTGGTAATGGCAGCGGGAACGGTGAAGGCGGTCACCTGCCTACACTCTCGAATGCTGTGTGAAGGTCTGGAACCCCTGACGACTCTCAAACAGAAGTGGGAAGCGAGTATAGGGAAGCCCATTCCGGACACAGCTTGGGGTCATATCATGGCGAGGACCTGGAAAGGGTGTAGGAATGCACGGTTTCAGCAGGTACACTTTTTTATAATACATAGAGCTTACCTCACTCCGGGAAAGATCCGGAAATATTTCCACGTGCAGGACGCGGCGTGTCCTATTTATTTATTTATTTATTTATTTTTAAAATTTGTAAAGCGCATCGTATGCCCGTGGGCGTCTTGGCGCTGTAACTCAACTTAAAGTCTCAGTTGGAACAGTATTAAATTCTCAAAAACACTACAGTAAAGGGAGGACCTACTGGTCGGACAACCAAGTCTTCAACAGTTTTCTAAATTGAAACAGTGATGGTGTTGATCTAATCACAAGCGGAAGGGTGTTCCAGAGTCTAGCAGCAGTGTTGGTGAAACATCTGTCTCCCCAGGCAACAGTCCTGGTCCTTGACACCACTAGTTGGTATGAATTTATGGATCTTAGTTGTCTAGTGGGACGGTAAAGGATGAGCTTCTGTTTAAGGAACTCCGGACCAAGACGATGAAGAGCTTTAAAAGTGAGACATACAGTTTTGAATCTAATCCGATTCTTAACAGTCAACCAATGATAATTCCTGATTACTTGCTGGATCGGTTTAAATTTGGGGGTTCCAGATAGCAGTCTTGCTGCCGCATTCTGGACCAGTTGTAGTTTGGCGACCACCCGAGACTGAGCATTTGCGAATAAACCGTTACAGTAATCTAGGGAAGACAGTACCAGAGCACTCACCACAGTTTTCCCGGCATTTTCTGAAAGATATGGCATTATTTTTCTTAAAAGTCTAAGCTTATGGAATGCTGAGGACGCTGTCTGATTAGCATGGTTGACAAAATTAAGTTTTTCGTCAAAAATTACCCCCAGATTTCTGACCTTATAGAGCTCCGAGTACTGGAGGCCACCAGACTGATGACCACATAGGTGACAGTTCCCCAAAGATGATCACCTCGGTTTTCTCGGAGTTAAGCCTCAAACAGTTACAGGCCATCCACTCCTTGATTGCCAACATGCCCTCTTGAAATCGAGCTGCCACCTTTTCTCCATCATTATTGATGGCTAGCACCAACTGGGTGTCGTCGGCATATGTGGCGAGGCTCATCCGGTAGATCTTAATAACCCTAGCTAAGTCCGACACATAGATATTAAAAAGTGTCGGACTTAGGGATGAGCCTTGAGGAACCCCACAGGGTAAAGCCAAATCAACCGATTTAAATGGTCTCAGTGTTACGGCCTTGGTTCTACCCGCCAGAAAAGAGGCAAGCAAGGCCCTGGCCCTGGAATGGATGCCCAGCTCTCCGACACGGTCAATCAGAATGGAATGATTGACTGTGTCAAAGGCCGCAGACAAATCCAGCAGTACCAGTACCGCCGTACCTCCCTGATCTCTAATAGTTCTAATATCATCAGCAGCTTTGATTAGCGCGGTCTCAGTGCCTTGCATTTTCCGGAACCCAAACTGTGAGTCATCAAGCAATGTATTTTGTTTAATGTACTCTGACAGTTGGTCATTCATTACTCTCTCAGCCACCTTAGCTAAAAAAGGCAGGCTGGCAATGGGTCGGTAGTTTTTTAGCTGGTCCTTATCTAAACCAGGCTTTTTAAGAAGTGGTTTTAATAAGGTGTTCTTTAGCCCATCCGGGAAGACCCCAGAATTAAACATCCTGTTACAGATCTGCATAGTAACTTCACTAATCAAATCAATTACTGGAGGAAAGATCTTCGGAGGACAGGGGTCTAGGGCTGAGCCCGTTTTTATAAGTTTTATGATGTCAGCTATTTGATCCTCCTTTATTTCATTGAATTGGGCTAATGAGCAATCAAGGTGTCTACTTGAAGAGTTGGGTACGGAAGAAATTGGTTTATCAGTGGCTGAGAACTCGGAGTAAATATCATTTACTTTCGAGAAAAAGAAGTTTGCCAAGGCGTCACAAAGCGCCTGGGAGGGAGGTGGAACCAAATCTGGAGATTTCCCCGCCAGTGATTTCACTACCTCATATAGCTGTCTGCTTGAGTTTTTGGCGTTTTCAATCTGTTCCCCAAAAAAGTTCTTTTTTGCCTCATTAATCATCCTTTTATAGACGAGCAAAGTATCTTTGTATAAAAGTTTTCTTTCGCTGTCATAAGCCCTTCGCCAACTTCTTTCATGGTTCCTACATACTTGTTTTTGCTTTCTTAACGTTTCTGAGAACCATGGTGCAGAAGGCACCTTCCTATTTCTAGAAATTGATTTAAGCGGCGCCAATGCTTCCACCGCGTGGCCTAGCCAACCAGAAAACTGTTTTACAGCTATATTAGGGTCTTTAGCGATGATGGGACGGGAATTGATTAGCGACGCTCTCAGGGTCGCATTATCAATATCCTTTCAGACTCTAAACGGTTCTTGTTTTAAAGAGACCAGTTTGGGTATAAAAGCCTGGGGAATAAAGATGCTACACAGAATGGCATGATGATCGTACCAGGTAAGGGGCAGTATATCCTGTACTATTATCTCTTTTGTATTAGAAAATATGCCATCTAGTGTATGACCGGCCTCATGTGTGGGTGCTTTAAGCAACTGGTTTAAACCCAAGGTTTCCAGATCAGTTAATAGCGATAAGGTTTCAATGTCTTCCATTTTTTCGAGGTGGAAATTTAAATCTCCCAAGACCATAAAGGTATCCTCTATTGCTAGGGGTTCCATAAGTGACATAAAGGTGGACAGAAATTCAGATCGCGCACCAGGTGGTCTATAAATAAGTGCTCCTTTAAGGTTATATGAGGGAGTAAGCTTAATGGCGAAATGTAGGGCTTCACATGTTGTTGAAGATATAGGGGATATTCTAACCGGAAAAATATTCCGGGTAATAATGGCCAGGCCCCCACCTCTTTTCCCCTGTCTGTCTAATCGGTGTATATTAAAACCTAGCGGCACTGCCACCACTAAATCAGGATCGGACGTTTCATCCATCCATGTCTCTGTAATAAAAAGTAGGTCTATTTTTCTGTCAAGAATAAAGTCACCAATCTCCTGCCTGTGCTTTCCCAACGAGCGGGCATTGAGGAGTGATATCATGATATTTTTAGTGTTAGGGACTTCTAAGGGGGAGGCTTTGGTATTAATAAATAGTATAAAAGACTTACAGCTGGGACAGCAGGTGTTTGTCATCCCACGAATGGTTTCGGGATCATGCTGAGAACAGGTGGCCCCATAGGGTGGTCTCAGCTGCATGAGATCAGCCAATGAGTACCTGATCCACTCCATTGTGACCGGGCCAGGGGTTATGGCGCTAGGCGCTGGTCCGGCGTGGACGGGCGCAGACGGGCTTGCCTTTGGCGCGCCTTCGGCGTGCCGCCGGCACGTCCGCTGCGCGGACGAGATGACATTCCCTTTTTATCCCGTATATAGGAGGGTGGGAGGTGGCCAGCTACTGGAACGCCACCCTTCCTTCCCCCAATATGGCGGCTGCTCACCCTCTAATCCCCGGCGTCAGCACGTAGTCTGCTGCGCTGGGAACAGCGTGAGGAAACGGCAATTTCGTCGAGTAAGGCTCGGAAAGTATAAAAATGGTCTAAGTTTGAAAAGAAAAGCCACAACTAAAAAATCAAATGCACACTTTTAATATATTAGTACTGAGCCCCCGGCTTCCGCCTCAGGGGTGAGACTGTAAATCAAGTCAGCGCACACGTGCTTTAAAGATGGTTTTATAGCCTGGGAGGGCGGGAGGCGGCCAGCTACTGGAGCGCCATCCTCCCTTCCCCCAATATGGTGGCTGCTCACCCTCTAATCCCCGGCGTCAGCACGTAGTCTGCTGCGCTGGGAACAGCGTGAGGAAACGGCAATTTCGTCGAGTAAGGCTCGGAAAGTATAAAAATGGTCTAAGTTTGAAAAGAAAAGCCACAACTAAAAAATCAAATGCACACTTTTAAAATATTAGTACTGAGCCCCCGGCTTCCGCCTCAGGGGTGAGACTGTAAATCAAGTCAGCGCACACGCGCTTTAAAGATGGTTTTATAGCCTGGGAGGGCGGGAGGCGGCCAGCTACTGGAACGCCACCCTTCCTTCCCCCAATATGGCGGCTGCTCACCCTCTAATCCCCGGCGTCAGCACGTAGTCTGCTGCGCTGGGAACAGCGTGAGGAAACGGCAATTTCGTCGAGTAAGGCTCGGAAAGTATAAAAATGGTCTAAGTTTGAAAAGAAAAGCCACAACTAAAAAATCAAATGCACACTTTTAAAATATTAGTACTGAGCCCCCGGCTTCCGCCTCAGGGGTGAGACTGTGCCTAGCACCTGATGTGGAACTAGACCACATGATGTGGGATTGTCCGAAACTGGGGTCCTATTGGTCCGAGGTAGGGAAGCTTCTTAATGAAGTCACGGAGCGGCAAGTGGAATATAATATGTCGACTTGTTTGTTGCTTTGGTTTCCTCGCACTAAAACGACCAAGATAACTAGTAAATTAATTGACTTGGGCCTCATCCTGGCCCAGAGGGAAATAACCTGGCACTGGAAGTCGAAGGAAAGTCCCTATAGTAAGCGGCGGGCGAACGAACTCCATAGATGGGCCCATAGTGAGAGCACGATCAGATTGCGCCAGGCAGCCCGCACAGCTAATGAGAGAAGTCTGGAAGCAGCGCGCGCATGGGCAGAACTAGTGAGAATACTAAGTGACAACTTATCCCCAGCGGGAGACTAAAGCAAGAGAGTTATGTGAGTTGTTCCATGTAAAATACAGGAGGATAATTGCGATCATACAGGCTTCCTCTTCTTTTTTAGGTGCTAAAAGACTGAAAGAAGGCCCACACTAGCTGCTGTCCAAGGGGGGTGGGTTTAATTGGGATATTGAAGACATCTACTGTTATTGCAGATGGGATGGATCTCTCAGAACTCAAGGGGTGATACATAAGCTGGGGAACTTAGTCTGGCGATTCCCTATGAGGAGCGGCTAGAAAGAACGGGCACTACAATGAGGTTAACGGCAGAGGCATAGGGTTTGACGCTGGGCCTGGGCACTACCTAGACGGACCTTGGAAATATATACCACCTAGATCATAGGTCGGGTCACCTAGCAGGGCTGAAGGACATGGAATTACAATAAAGCAGATACTAGATGGTCCGAATGGCAGAGATTCAGGTCCCCCGTAAAACACACAAATTATGACATTGCTTTGCTAACGCCGCCCGACCTCCGGGATGTGGGCTAAATGGCTGTGATATGCATACATTGTACTGAAAGAAAAGTGTTGATCTATGTTGCTAGCTGGTTGACCAGAACAGTTGGATGTACACTGTCTAAATCTGCAATAAAAATAAAGTTTTCAAAAAAAATCAGCCAGGCTAGCTTGAATCCAGTGGCAAAGAGAGCAAGGGACCCACGTCTGGGCATACCCTGCCAACTTAGGGCGAACAAAGCGATACCAAAGGGGATGATGGACAGAGCGCTTGAGCAAATCAAACACTCACCCCCAGTCAACTGATCTGGGTTTAATCCATCATCATTCTTTAGCACACTCCAACACCCCAGTTCAGACATGGGCATATGCAAATCAGTCTGAACCTGTGCCTCAGGGGAATAGTCCAGCCTGAACTACCAAGCCATGTCTTCCCTGGACCGGAAACAAGCATCCTGGAACCGGTTTCTGGCTAATCAGTAGCAAGCCACATTTCACTTTTACGAATGGTGACGAGAATAACATCTCAATCCAGATGTCTCTCCACACTTACCGGCCCTATTATTCCCTCAGTTTGCCGAAATTTGATGCAAACCCCATTTCGACGACCGGCTTAGTGCCGCATGTTCCATTGGGGCCGTCCAATCCTCTGACTCAGAAATCGGTGGTGCCACTCCCCCAGCATTGACAACACTACAGATGGACACTGCATACTAAACATCCTAACGGATCTGCAGTGCTAAATGACATCCTCCACTATTTCAGATTTCTATAAGGTGGCCATTTTTGCAAACGTCCCTTTGGCTCAAAAGGCCTCTGATCCATCAAATAAATGGCCATCCTGCCAGAAAAAATTCCTATTGTTCCTATCACACCCCATACCGTTACTTCCTCTCATCCTACCTTTCCACATGCCCCCTCTTCCCTCTCCACTACCCCCGCTGGCCCACTCATACCCTACATCCTCACCTCCTCTCATACTCGGGATAACACACACCTCCCCATTTCCTACTTCACCCTCAGCACCACCTATACTCACTTTGTTCCAATCACACTGCAAAACCTTACATCCTCTCAACCCGTGCTCCCACCCACCCCCTCTCCACTCACCACTAATCCCACCGTACCACAAACAACACACATCCATACCTCTTCACATCCCCCTCTACACCCCCCCTCTTTACTGGATCCCACACAGAAAGATTGCCATACAATGAACCAGATCAAAATGCCCCCCAAAACGCCACACAAGGATTAACCTCACTGCCCTTAACCACAGTCCCTACTAAATATGCTAACTCCAAAAGCTGACCCAGACTCGATGAGATATTACTATCCCTACAACAAATCAAAGAGGACCTCCAAACTCTTCATGTCCTGATTCTGCAACAACCCAAGTCCACTCACTCTGAACTAGAATCTTGGACACACCTCCACATCAACCACTCAAAACTCACCCAACAGCTGCGCGCAAGCTCCGCGAAACATGAGCTGCTAAGGTGGAGAACAGTACCTTACCCCAATGCCTCATCCCGTCTGGAGGAAAAACCTTCTATCAATGAAAGACTTAAGCGCCCTACTCCATTCCTATGAGCCTCCATCTCTGCCCCTTAATACTGCGCACTCAGATAATTCACAGAAATCATCTACAATCAAATTCATCCCTTCTGATACCTACAGAGATACAAGACACATCTCTAGATGTATAGTTGCAAACAAACTCATGCAAGTCCCCATCTTATACAAACCTACCACAACCCCTGCCAAAGCTCAGCTAAAATGTATTCATCTAAACTGTAGGTCAGCCGCAAGACATGCTGTTGATATAGCTGAACTCATACTCTCTAATGAACCGGACCTTCTAATCTTGACTGAAACTTGGCTAAATGAATCTTCCACACCCATTCTAGACATATCAGTACCCCCAAACTATCACATCACAAGACCAGATAAAACTGATAGGCCAGGCGGTGGTATTGCTTGCATACATTGGAGCAGCCTCTAGGTAAACCGCTACTACTCCCTGGTATTTTCCTCCTGTGAATATCTGTATTTAGACATCACTAGTAATAACAAACCAATATGTTCACTACACGCATTCTACCACCCACCAGGGGATAGCCTCACCTTCATCGAACATCTCATGGATATCCTAAGTACAAATGCTGGACAACAAAATACTCAAATATTGCTTGGAGACTTCAACCTCCACTGGATTGACCCTGACGACCCAGTGGTCAATTGCCTTAAAGCTTTCCTCTCAGACCTTAACCTTTCCCAAATCTGTGACAGCCCCACACATGATAAAGGCTCAACCCTCGATCTAGTATTTCCAAAGCGGACTCTACCCAGCTTGAATTGATCCTCCCCTGCGACTGGTCTGACCACCACATCATTACATTCCACATCAATGAATCAGTTAAACTACTTTCTGCCCAACCCACGGGACTGAAAATTTGGAAGAGGAACCTAAAAAATGTCAGTCCCAACTTACTCACAACCTCTAGTCCTAACATCATCTTTCCACCGGAAGATTTATCCAATTGCAGTGCAGCATTTATGAGGATTCTCACAAACACTAACAGAGATACCACCCACTGAGCTGCCAGGTTTCCTGATGCCTGTGCAGGACATGTCGCCTGAACAGCCAGTGTGCGCTGTACTGTGACTTGGGCCTACTCACCTGTTGTGACGACCCCTGCTGACAACGGACGTTAACTTCAGACAGGGTTGAGAGATTCTGTGGTTGTGGTGGGTTCACAGCTGCTGGTGTAAAAGTGTAAAACATTATGAAAACGTAATCGCACACTATGTAACATGCCCAGTACCAATGCTACATAAAACACCAGATACATAAGGGACTATTAAGAAAGGAAACTAACATCGCAGTGGCTAAATAAGCGATGCATCAAAGTGATGTGAACAGTAAGCCCATCAAGCGAAGCCTGCTGCCCAAAACAATAACCTTGCACACCGCCTGCCACTCTGTTCTTGTGTACTAGAGTTCGTATACCCGATACACACCTCACTCACTACAAACTGCGCCCCCTGTGAGTCTCCATACTCACCTCAAACTTGCTTCCAGTGACCCCGCTCATCTCTCTCCTCGTGGTCCAGCTTTTGGTGTGCGGCGGCCCTGGCTCCCTGTGGCCCCTTGGATCCTCTGTCTCTTTGCACCAGTTCACTTTAAGTGATAAGAACACTCAGGCACTGATTTGCATATGGTGAGGCCAGACAGAGAAATACTGAGGTGAGGCAAACGGAAACACGCACAGTGAGGATAAACATGCTAGGGACTAAGATGCAGAAAGAGGATTGAAGAAGGTGCTGAGGCGGGAAAACATACTAATATCAAAGGAGACTATTAGGGTAAAAGGTGAAGCTCTCCCAGACCATGGGATTTCTACAAAGGTGGTGTGCACCACGATCTGGTTCACTTCTAGGTACATGCGCTATTAAGATGCGAATTCAGTGTGTTTAAAAGGTGCAAGTCAAAGGGCACGTGGAAAGAATGTCTTCCCTATCAGTTCACTCTGTCTCACTCTGCTCATCAGGGTAAGAAGGCCTCTCAGACTCCAATCTGATACAATCCTTACCCTCTCTGCTGAGTCTGCCAACGGAGCCCTCAATGGTGGCTGTGAGATGTGGTCGGGTTGAAACAACTCAGGCTACGTGGGTCAGACAAATCTGTTCCTTAGGATATGTGCACTTTTCCATAAAACAAACACGTTTCTTCACTGTGTTATACTCAATTCATTAAAGATTTTCAAAAAAATCCATTGTTGTTTATTTCATGAATTTTTATTCATCCATATTTTTCATGTGTCAATTCAACATCATTGAATCATGCATTTTATGACTGGCAATTTAATCCAAAAACAATTCGTAGTGCGCCCAATGCATTTCGGGTCATTCTACGACCCTTCATCAGGGGTGTACAGGAAAGAATACAGAAAAACCTTGTGAGCAAATCTCATCATAAAGGTTCAATACTTGTTCATAAAATGTATTCAACATTACATCATTGCCTCAAAAACTACAGTGCTGCTCATCAAGACGGTTGTGTGCCCTTGTGTTTGATTTCATGGAGTGAGTTGTCTTACAAAATGTAACATAATATATTAGCGTCTCTTGCCATAGCGGCTATGCAGTTCAAGCGGATTCAACCGCATGTCTTACAAGCATGCATATTAGTGTCTTCACGTAATTGCGGTTCGACTTTCACCCAACCGCACCTAATCAAATCAAGCCACATAAAATAAGCATCATTGAATAAATGTATGCCCAAGATTACCGCTCAAACCTTATTATCCCGCAATCTAAACACCGGTAAATAACTTACATCCAAACGCGAAGACACGTAGGTTGAAGTCCAGGTAAATCGGTTTCCTGCTTCGAAATCACGTGACAGCCTCTACCCTGTGAGGGCAATACTTAACCGCAGACCATAGTACGAACTAACCAATCCGCTATTCGTCCCTCTTAGTGTGACCTGAAAAAGGACTCATACTTTCTTTTCAAAATAGATGCTTACAAAAAATACATCTGTAGCATGATAAAAAGTATATATAATGAAGTATATTTATGGAGGAAAATTGTGTCCTGTACCAGAACCACGTATTCTAATTATGGTGGCAATTTTATTAAAGTGATGAAGGCTGTAAAGCCACTCAATAAAGATAGCAGCCATATTAGTGAAGGCGTGAACACTCTCATGACACTAAAAACCTTAAATCGGTTCCTACGAGTAGCATATATTGAACGGCTAAATTGCTGTGTTTCTTTTATACACTTGAATGATCATCAGAAGGGTCAAGCAATGTTGCAATTGTGACCAGTACCAGAACCACATCATCTAAGTATGGCGGCCATTTTGGTGAAGTAATGAAGGCTGTAAAAACGCTCGCTAAATGTAGCGCCCATATTAGTAAAGTCATGGGCACTCTCATGACACCAAGAACCTTAAATTGATTACTACAAGTGACATATATCAAACGGCAATAACGCTGAACTACTGTGTTTCTCATATACACTTGAAAAATCATCAGAAGGGTTAAACAATGTTTGCAATTCAACTTACAAATGTAAACAGTTACAGAGAAACAATAAAGCATTATTCAATATTTCAATACATGATTACAAATGTCTGTTATCAAAGAAAGCAAGTTAATTCAATCCTATCATTCATCCCATGTGGATGCATGGAATCCAATTTTTTTATCCAAAAGTACCCAGTTCTCAAACGTTGCTTGTGTGGATCCATATCGCAACGGGATTCGATGGCTTCCAAAATTGTGAATCTAACTTGAACTATAGCATGTCCTGCTTCATGCCAGTGTGTGGCCAGGGTAGATTTTTGATTCTTTAAACGTATGTTACTTTTGTGTTCTGTTAATCTCACCTTCACCTTTCTCTCAGTTTGACCGACATAAATCTTTCTGCACGGACATTTAATCACATATATAACTTTCTTGGTGTCACATGTGCTTGAATGTAATAAAGGTATTTTAGTACCCATCTTGGGATGTATAACTACATTACCTATGATAACATTATTACAGTGTGTGCAGTTCTCACATCTTTGCATCCCTCTATACTCCTCATTAGTACTCTTTTTGCATGGACTCAATAAAAGTTATTTGAGATTTTTTGATCTTCTGAAGGCAAAAGTAATTTTCTCAGAAAACAGCGATTTTAAATGTGGCTCTTGTGTAACCAGCGACCAGTGTTTTTTCATGATTTTAGTCATCTTTGAAACTTGTATAGAATATTTCAATACACATACTGTGGCATTCTTTTCAGATTTAATTTTGCTTTCAAGTAGAGTCTAAATGGAGGTGTAAGAGCATTTTTATGCATCTTTGGGAGCATATAAAATTGTGGTCTACGTGGTTATTTAATGAATAAAAATGTGTACGTTTTTTCAGTGATCCATATTATTTGAAGAGCATGATCAAGAATAGTTTTAAGCGTTATTTGAAATGCGTTTGTGGGATCTTGTTCCAATTTCCTGTAAGTATCTTCATCTTGTAGATGGCTCAAAACACTCTTTTCGTAGAACTCAGTATTCATAACTACCAAGGCTCCTCCCTTGTCAGCCTTTTGAAAAGAGAGATCTGGATTGTCTGTCAAGCTTTTGAGAGTACTCCATTCCTTCTTGGCAAAGTTGATATGTGTGCCACTTTTAAAGTTGATTGTCTTGATTTCAGAGACAACAGCTTTTTCAAAGGCATCTATGGTTTTATGTGATGTCGGCGCACAAAAAGTAACTTTTCACTCTGAATTCTTTGGTGGCTTGACTTGTTTCAATTGACAAGTTAGGTTGGATACTGTTAAAAAAGTGTGTAAGGCACAAAATCCGTAGAATTTTTGAAAATCGCTATTTCTGTTTCTTGAGGATTTGATTTATAAACTGGCACGAATGTATTGCCTTTATATAATAGTGTTATTTGTGCATTTGTTTATTGAAGACTTGAAATATTGATCACAAGGTTGTCTTCGTCTTGCTCCTCGTGATTCGTGTTGCTCTTTCTTCATCTGTTTATTTTTCCCCTCCTGGTTTTTCTGTTTGGGGAGCATAGTTGGCTGCTGGGCTTGTGGATAAATAAGACGCCTTTTTTGTTTTTTCTGTGGGTATCACTTTGGAGATGCTTGCCAAAGGTATTCTATTCTGCGTGACTTCAGAATCTGAAACAACACTTTCCTGTGATGAGCTAGCGTTAGCTTTTGGTTGTTGCCATTTTCTTTGATTGTATACCTCGGCCCAGGTATAAACCTCTTCCAACTTGTAATCTATCATATCACGACGATATTTCTTCACTTTCCTTTCGTGTATTTCTTTGGTGTATCTTTCTAATTTTCGGTTTATGTCGTCTAGAGTCTCTTGTAAGTTTTCATGTTTAGCTAATTCTTTTTTAATCCCAGATAATTCTTCTTCCAGGGTTTTTAAGATGCTGGATAATTCCGCCACACTCAATAGGATCAGATCCAGTGAACATTTATTAAGAATTTGTTACCATTTCCCTAAAAATGCCTTATTGTTTCTACACAGCATCGGTTTCATTGCAATCCTCAACCCTCTTGGTATCCGTTTGTTCTTGTGGTAATGGATAAAAGTTGTGGCATGAAGCCGTTGAAAGAATTCAGAGTGAAAAGTAATTTTTGTGTCCCGACATCACATAAAACCATAGATGCCTTTGAAAGAGCTGTAGTCTCTGAAATCAAGACAATCAACTTTAAAAGTAGCACACATATCAACTTTTCCAAGAAGGAATGGAGTACTCTCAAAAGCTTGACAGACAATCCGGATCTCTCTTTTCAAAAGGCTGACAAGGGAGGAGCCTTGGTAGTTATGAATACTGAGTTCTACGAAAAGAGTGTTTTGAGCCATCTACAAGATGAAGATACTTAGAGGAAATTGGAACAAGATCCTACAAACGCATTTCAAATAACACTTAAAACTATTCTTGATCATGCTCTACAAATAATATGGATCACTGAAAAAACGTACAACTTTTTAGACATGAAATATCCATGTAGACCACCATTTTATATGCTCCCAAAGATGCATAAAAATGCTCTTACACCTCCATTTAGACCAATTGTGTCAGCTTGTGGCTCTATATCGGAACCTCTAGGGCAATATCTTGATTGGTTTTTACAACCTCTAGTGCAGAAATGGGAAACTTACATAAAAGATACCACTGCGTTCCTGAACATGCTCAAAATGGTGAATGTGGATACAAGTGAAGAAATATGGTTATGCTCAGTCGATGTCCCTGCGTTGTATACCTCGATCCCACACAATGAAGGGCTGGAAGCCATGGAATGGTGCCTTCTCAGGAACGATGTGGGAGATACCAACAATATCATTGCTACATCCAATAGAAAGATGTATATTTTGAACAATGCAACAGTACATCAATGGGATTTGCAGGGGTGCCGTCCTACGCAAATGTCTTCATGGCTAAATTTGAATCAGATCACATTCTACAAAATCCAAATTGGCAACAAGGATTGATTCTTTTTAAGCGTTACATTGACGATATATTCATATTATGGAGAGGTAATAACAAAAATTACTAGATAACATAACTCAGCTCAACTTGTGCCAAGAACTTATTAAATTTACTTATCAAATCGACAAACGACAGTTAGCATATTTGGATGTTCTTATCACTATGGAGGATAAAGTCATTAAAATCATTGTCTATATCAAAAGCATAGATCATAACAGCTATTTATAGAAAAGAGGCTACCCAATGAAAATTTTAGAGGAGTCAAGAAAGAAAGCTGTCACTTTAAGCAGAGAAACTCTACTTGAAAGCAAAATTAAATCTGAAAAGAATCCCACAGTGTGTGTATTGAAATATTCTACACAAGTTTCAAAGATGACTAAAATCATGAAAAAACACTGGTTGCTGGTTACACAAGAGCCAGATTTAAAATCGCTGTTTTCTGAGAAAATTACTTTTGCCTTCAGAAGATCAAAAAATCTCAAAGAAATTTTATCGAGTCCATGCAAAAAGAGTACTAATGAGGAGTATAGAGGGATGCAAAGATGTGAGAACTGCACACACTGTAATAATGTTATCATAGGTAATGTAGTTATACATCCCAAGATGGGTACTAAAATACCTTTATTTCATTCAAGCACATGTGACACCAAGAATGTTATATATGCGAATAAATGTCAGTGCGGAAAGATTTATGTCGGTCAAACTGAGAGAAAGGTGAAGGTGAGATTAACAGAACACAAAAGCAACATACGTTTAAAGAATCAAAAATCTACATTGGCCACACACTGGCATGTAGCAGGACATACTATAGCTCAAGTTAGATTCACAATTTTGGAATCCATCGAATCCCGTCCCGATATGGATCCACACAAGCAACGTTTGAGAACTGAGTACTTTTGGATAAAAAAAATTGGATTCCATGCATTTGCATGGGATGAATGATAGGATTGAATTAACTTGCTTCCTTTAATAACAAACATTTGCAATAAGGTATTGAAATTTTAAATAATGCTTTATTGTTTCTCTGTAACTGTTTACATTTGTAAGTTGAATTGCAAACATTGTTTGACCCTTCTGATGATTTTTCAAGTGTATATGAGAAACACAGTAGTTCAGCGTTATTGCCGTTTGATATATGTCACTTGTAGTAATCGATTTAAGGTTCTAAGTGTCATGAGAGTGCCCACGACTTTACTAATATGGCCGCTACTTTTACAGAGCGTTTTTACAGTCTTCATTACTTCACCAAAATGGCCGCCATAATTAGATGATGTGGTTCCGGTACTGGTCACAATTGCAACATTGCATGACCCTTCTGATGATCATTCAAGTGGATAAGAGAAACACAGCAGTTTAGCCGTTCGATATATGCTACTCGTAGGAACCGATTTAAGGTTTTTAGTGTCATGAGAGTGTTCAGGACTTCACTAATATGGCCGCTATCTTTACTGAGTGGTTTTACAGCCTTCATCACTCTACTAAAATGGCTACTATAATTAGAATATGTGGTTATGGTACAGGTCACAATTTTCCTCCGTAAATATACTTAATTGTATATACTTTTTATCACGCTACAGATGTATTCTTTGTAAGCATCTATTTTGAAAAGAAAGTATGTGTCCTTTTTCAGGTCACACTAAGAGGGACGAATAGCGGATTGGTTAGTTTGTACTATGGTCTGCGGTTAAGTACTGCCCTCACGGGGTAGAGGCTGTCACGTGATTTCGAAGAAGGAAACTGGTTTACCTGGCCTTCTAACCTACGCGTCTTCGCGTTTGGATGTTTGGAAGTAAGTTATTTGTATTGCATTTAGATTGTGGGATAATAAGGTTTGAGCGGCAATCTTTGGCATATGCTTATTTAATGACGCTTATTTTATGCGGCTTGATTTGATTATGTGCGGTTGGTTAAAAGTCGTACCGCAATTGCGTGAAGACACTAATATGCATGCTTGTAAGACATGCGGTTGAATCCGCTTGAACTGCATAGCCGCAATGGCAAGAAACACTAATATATTATATTACAGTTTGTAAAACAACTCAATCAATGAAATCAAACACAAGGGCACACAACCGTCTTGATGAGCAGCACTGTAATTTTTGATGCAATCATGTAATATTGAATATGTTTTATGAACCAGTATTGAACCCTTATGATGAGATTTGCTCACAAGGTTTTTCTGTATTCTTTCCTGTAGACCCCTGATGAAGGGTCGTAGAATGACCCGAAATGTATTGGGCGAACTACAAATTGTTTTTGGATTAAATTGCCAGTCATAAAATTCATGATTCAATGATGTTAAATTGACACATGAAACATATGAATGAATAAAAATTCATGAAATAATCAACAATGGAGTTTTTTGAAAATCTTTAATGAATTGAGTATAACACAGTGAAGAAACGTTTTTGTTTTATGGAAAAGTGCACACATCCTAAGGAACAGATTTGTCTGACCCACGTAGCTTGAATTATATATGAGCACTGCCAGACACAGTGCTAGGATGGAGTAGCACAAAAGAAACTTGTATGAATAACATTGGATAAACAGATTAAAAACAGAGTGCACAGAAGAATTTAACTGTTGTCGGGTTGAAACAACACCTTATACCACAAAAGGCATCAACTAACTCAAAGACCATGTTTTGTTAATCACTGCAGGTGCGACTCAGTCTTCCCTGCAACAGAGAAGCTGACGACTTCCAGATTATATGCCAAAGCACAACAATGAGACATTCAATTCAATTCAATAAAATCTTTATTCAATCTCTTTAAGAACAGATCAAAAAAGCACAAATTCAATCAGTGTTTAACCAAGCACCCCATAAGATAACAAGTTAAAAAACTCAAGAGGAAAAGTCATTCATTCTGCACCTTTTCATCCTTTCCGAAGTAAAGCAGGAAGCAAACGTTGCTTTTTCTGTTTAAAAAGAAGTTACATCTTTCTAATGTAGAGAGGAATGCAGAATCTGTGGTTAATATAATAGCCGGTAAATTGTATGGACAGACTTGCACAGAACGCATGCTAGCCTTTACAGTATACAACAGACCGGTATATCTCTTCTAAAATATTCTTGTCAGTCTAGAAAGCAGTATGTGAAGTCCAATGCAGTTTGCCGGCACACTGACCGGCTAAAACCATTTAAGTCCCACCGCAAGCAAGTGAACAGGCACCAATTTAGCAGAACGCTATCTTTACGGCTCAAAAGTGAAAGCCAATAAAGAGACAGCCATTGAATGGCCCGATGACTTTCTCACACGCTTAGAATCTTAAGTAAGCAAAGCAATTAAAGTCGAGCACACACATCCCTGTTGCTAAAGAATACCAGATTATCACCTGTTGAAAAAGACGCAGAATAGGGAATAGTCAGACATGTTATGTCATCGACGAACCTGAATCTGGTCGCTCTGGGGTCATGTCCCGAACCTTTCACTCTCGAAGAATTGTGAGCCCGGTCAAAGTCTCGACGGTCTCGGGCTACCTATCGGCACCTCGCACAGCGCGTGCCCGGCTGCAGTGCTTTACAGGGGAAGGTTTCCTTGAACATCTTGAACTTTACCTAGAACGTTGTATTTATTCCAAGGTGAAAAGGTTTATATAGGAACTTAGCACTCCATCTGGTACTGTTTAGACCCAAGGGTTTGGCATACAAATGAAAAAATCATCACAAGATGGGGGCGGGGCAAGCAACGATGATGAGAGGGGAGACGACCGCAAAGAAGTGCTGTCCAATAGAGTTATACGAACAAAGTAACAAGTATCATGGAAGCAGGGAGGATGTGGTACAGCAGGCCGAGCTGCTGAATTGAGAGCTAGGGATCCCAGTTCGAGTTTCGGCGGCACAGCATCCTGTGATTCTGGGCAAATCACTTCATCTCTCCGGGTGATAAGCTGCACTATATACATTTGCTGCAAGGCGAAAAAGCAGAAAGGACCAAAGCTTTATGGAAAAATAGTTCCACCAAAGTGGATATGTTAGAAATGGGGTCTCTAGTTGGCAATGGTTTGCACCTTTGTTCAAGTAGGGACTCTTGCTTCTAGTAAGGGTAGGGGAGTTACGTCCTTAGACAACCCCTACTAAACGCTCTTGGTAGCTTGGCATGAGCAGACATGCTTATCTCAGAGGCAGTGTTTAAAGCATTTGTGCACCCATACAGTAATACAGTAAAAACACTACAAATGGACACCACACCAGTTTAGAAAAATAAGTAATCTTTATCTAAACCAAACAAGACCAAAAGGACAAACTTCCACAATACATATACCAAGATATCCTAAAAATAGGTTATTTACACAAATAAATCTTGTAGCAACAAAAATCTCCACCTAGACCTATTACGGTGTCAAAGTGCACTTGCTAAATACTGAAGTGCTTTAAAGGTGTGCAAAGTCTATAAAAAAGTTTCACCCCATTTAATCAAAATGTGCAGCGGTGACCCCCCCCCCCCATATAGTAATAATTATCTCCATGTGTCAGGGCTAGAATTATTTTGGTAAGGATAAGTCCCATATACCATGGGCACTCTGTTAATGCCAATAATTACATACAGTATGCCAGTGGCACAATGTTGCCATTGACTGCATCCACAAAATATGTAATGGGTGACCAAAGGTCAAACTTATCACTAGAATGTCAATGCCAGAATTTTGTTGTGGTTGACTGCATCCCCCACCCAATATGCCATGGCTGTCCTGACTAATGTCCAGAATTATCGAGTATGGTAGCACCATCATTTTGCTATAGGTGTCACATATGCCAAGAATGATCTCCAATATGTCAGTGCTAATATTTTACCACTGAGAAAACAACAGTGGGTGTGGGCTCCCCACAGTAAGGCCAAGCCTCAATATCACTAAACAACTACACAGAAGCCAGTACTGCAACTACTATTTGAAGAGCAACTTAAATTTCTGCGCACAAAGAATTTAACTAAGTGCGAGTTTGGACAATATCTCAGAATGAATCACTTTTATTATTTATGAAAGTTTTCAAATTGGTTAAAGTTGACCATAAAGACCACAACAATTATCAAAAACGGACAATACAAAATACAGTTTTCATAAAAATGACATTTGCATAAAAAGTGCACATTAGTGGGGACACAACATTCATACGTGGCTAAGGCGCTCGACCTCGGACCTGGGGATCTGGGTTCGAGTCTCGGTAACAACGCCAAAACCTCCTGTGATTCTGGGCAAATCACTTAATCTCCCCGTGCCTAAAAATGAAAGTGTGTGTCCTCATGTAAAAACGTAACTTGTGCTATGTAAAGCGCTCTGATACCTGATTCGGTTCAGGTCTAGTTCGCGCTATATAAAACTCTACACAAAAAAAAAATATATATATATATTCTGTTTTAAATAGTTGGGTACAGGTGCTTTATGTCGGGTATGGTGAGGTGTTTGTCAAAATTCACTTGGGATTTTTACTTATTCATGCAGACAAAAACACATACTCTCTTGCAGGAGCGGTTCGTCCATTGGGGCGTGGGGGCGTAGCCCCCCCTGCCCGAAGCGCCGCCCGCAGATCCCTCGGCATTTTTGAGTTAAGACTGTGACAATCATGACAATGAATCAACATGACGTCAGACCGCCGGGCGGGCGTCATGTTGATTGATTGACATGATTTTACAGGCGGCAACACAAGTGCGCATGAGTGGGGACGGAGGGTGAATTTTTACCCGTGCCCACGCATGTGCACTTGTGTTTTTGCGGCGTTGCGCATGCCCATTAGGAGCCCTAATGGGCATGCTGCGGGCGAGAAGGTACCTGTGCCCTTGGCGCCAGGATTGGCCAGGGGCGCTGTGAGCCTGTGACGTGTGGGGAGCAGAGCCCAGAGGTGGCGCGGACCGGGACCGGCAGCAAGGTAAGAGTGTGTGTTTTTCTTTTATTTTAAAGTGTTTGGTGCGAGCGTGCGTGTATGCATGAATGTTTGGTGGAGAGTGTTGTGAATGGATGTGTTTGTGTGTATGCGTGTGTGAATACATTTCTTTGAGTGTTGTGTATGTGGGTCGGGGTGGGGGGGGTCGCTGCCGGCCTGAGTGGCCTGGGGCCCGCACTCGCAAATCAGTTCGCGCCCTACCACTGTAAAATGTCACCAGCCGCCCCTGCTCTCTTGTCTGTTTTAAAGGTCTTTAATATTGTTATTTTACAACATATTGAATTATAAGTAACCCTCACAATCCGCACTCCAGTCCTCTCCCTTCTTACTGCTCCCTATGGCCCTCCTATGTATTTTAACCCACGTGATTATTGGAAAATCAGACCCCACTCACAGCTCCCCTCTCTCAATCTTACTAACCAAGCTACGCCCTTGCCCCCCACCTACGCCCACTAGTTTATCTTAGTCCTCCCGCCCCATAGTTGATTGAGCAATCTCTGGGGCGACAAATGGTGGCCATCAGAACTAGGCCCTACCCCCACTCCAGCAGCTGAGGTGAAAAATCTGGGGGTGTGGTTGGATCCCTCCCTCAGCTTTTCCACCCATACAAAAAAGGTAGCAGCCACCTGCTTTGGGATCTTACGCGGTCTAAGGCCGTTCTTGAAATTTTTTGACGCCCCTACTCGACAGCTGATTATTCAGGCTGCCATACTATCTAGACTCGATTATGCGAGCTCTCTTTTGCTTGGAGCCAACTTGGCGGAAACTACCAGGCTGCAGCACGTTCAGAACGCGGCTGCAAGGGTGCTGGTAGGTCTTCCTAGATTTTGCTCGGCCAAGGAAACCATCCGTAAGCTTCATTGGCTACCTCTGATTCAGAGGATTGAATTTAAGACTTTGTGTCTATCTTTTAAAATTTTGAAACAATCTTCGCCTCAGATACTGCAACACCTCATTACTCCCTACGCTCCTTCTCGGCAGTTGAGGTCTTTGGGGCAAAATTTAGCTGTTGTCCCACGTTTTAAGAGAAGCAGATCAGGTGGTCGTTCGTTTAGAGTTCTCGCACCCAAACTGTGGAACTCTCTTCCTGCCCATATTCGTGCCATGGATGAGTTACTAGCATTTCGGAAAGCCGTGAAGACTTTCATTTTTCCTACTGGTTCATAGGGTTTCCTCTGCTTGAATTATTCTCTGGCCCTGACTGAGTTGTGTTTCTTCCCCAGATATAGCGCCGGGACGCCCCTTTGCTGGGGCAGCTGCGCGCTCTAAAAATGGAAATAACATAACATAATATTTCTGCACCAACACCCCCTCCGCCCCCCCTCCCGCCACCAACGTTTTAACATCATAGACCCACTCCCATCCGGGTAAATAAACCCAACACGAAAGCACGTTTTATAAACACATACATTTGCAAATCACATGAGAAAAAATATACGTCCAATTAAATTTGAATGCAAATGTAGACAAGAAGCTGCGTGCTTATCTCTTGATGCAGGCATGGGGAGGGCTCCATGGGGACGGAGCCGGGCCAGAGAATGCTGGAATGTAGTAGGCTCTTTCATTACTACAAAGTAAACACGTGTTCATACCCCGAAGGTCTCTGCGCCGCAGCCACAGAGCGTGCGCCAGCAATGACGTCACTGCCGCTGACGTTCACGTGGAGGGGCCGCTGCCGCGAGCTCCCTCTCCGACGCCACCTCCTTCCACGGCGATCAAGAGCAGGAGCGGCTGTTTCTGTCCACATGATAAAGGAACCATTAAGGCACTCATTTGGAAAGCGACTGTTATGTTCGAGAGCTAATTAATTGGCAATTACTGCAGACACTCATTAGCTACCTCTTGCGCAATCTGTATAAATAGAACTAAACAGCGCTCATTAGGAAGCATGCCTTTGAAGAATGATATCCGCACTTCTGACACCCTCTTAAAACCTAAAACAAGCCTTGCATGAGAAATATCGAGTGTTACCAGAAGGTTTTTGTGGATAAGGTGGAGGTGATATGCCTAAAGCTGTCTCCGTAGCCCTTTGGCCCTTCTTGGGCCTGGGAGGTATGTCCCCCCTGTGGGGCAGGGGCTCAGAGCTCTAAAGCTACTCAAAGCCAGGAGGAGGGTTGCGGTGCTTTATTGGTAAAAATATAAGTTTCAGAGCCAAAGGGTTTTCACAGCAGCTGGCACCACCCACAGCTGTTGCCACTGCAGCTGAATGGCAGTGCCAGTATTTCATACTCTCCATCACACTTAAATAAGAGGGACATTTTGACTCAAGTAGGCCACCCCAAGTTGCAGGGATGACCTTGAAGTGCGAGTTTCGTTATTTTGTAATACATTGAATCGCTACACACTCTGCTAAACAAAAATTGGCTGGCTGGGGGTGGCCAGGCAGCCGACCGTAATGAGTGCGCAGCTCTGAAGCTCCGCTGGCTGAATACCCAAAATCCGACATCATCCGCTATCTCACGCACAGCCGAACCGCTTCCATCACCTCCCCACGTGAGTCAAGTCACAGAAGCAAGATTGGGCCGCCCGACAGCCGATTAGACCCCGGATCGGCGGAGACACAGCGCTGTTGATGATGTAGCGCTTCGCCACCATTGCTGGGGAGACTCGCTGCCGATCCGCCGATCCGAACAGCCGCGGCCCGTGGAGTGAGTTCCGTGGGGCAGAAAGGCGGGGGAGGGACAGGGTAGGGGGTGCTAAACACCGGAATATGGATAATTGCGGGAAACAACCTTTACAACGCAACTTTTACAACGCACTACCATTACAACGCAACATCCATTACAACGCACCCATTACAACGCATGACACTACAACGCACACCACTACAACGCATGTCATTACAACAAAGTCATTACAACGCATACCATTACAACGCATAACATTACCATCCAACACTTACCCTACTGTTGCACCCCCTGGAGTTAGAATAGTAATTTTTACCCCTACACTATCCAACACTTACCCTACTGTTGCACCCCCTGGAGTTAGAATAGTTATTTTTACCCCTACACTATCCAACACTTACCCTACTGTTGCACCCCCTGGAGTTAAAATAGTAATTTTTACCCCTACACTATCCAATACTTACCAAACATGCAATGTAATGTTATGCGTTGTAATGGTATGCGTTGTAAAGGTATTATGCGTTGTAATGGAATGCGTTGTAAATGTAGTTTTTAAAATTTAGTTGTAATGGCATGCGTTGTAATGGAATGCGTTGTAATGGATGTTGCGTTGTAAAAAATGCGTTGTAAAGGTATGCGTTGTAAAAGTGTGCGTTGTAACGTCATACATCCGTTAATTGCAGGTAAGTAAACAATTTAATAAATAAAACGAATTTCGTAGCGCGCCTGCATCGCATTTTGACGGCCGTTTTGACACGCTGGAAAAGAGGCTGGATACGATGGGAGCAAAATTGGACATTCATGACAAGCGCCTCAATAATGCCGAAGGAACGATTTCTGATTTAGAGGATGGGGCAGCTCAGGCCACTAAGCGACTGGACAAAATAGAGAGAATCCTGAAAGAAATGACAATTAAAAATTAAGACTTAGAAGCACGCAGCATGTGCAATAATTTACGCATTATTGGGGTCCCTGAATCCACCAACACGGGTTGCATGGATTTGTTTGTAGAAACCCTGCTCTCTGACCTGTTCGGTAAAGAGGCCTTCACCGCCACAGTGGAACGAGTGCACCGCCCCCTGAGGCCAAGGCCCAACTCCGGTTGACCACCCAGGTCCATTGTTGCCCGCCTCCTAAATTTTCGGGACAGAGACACTGTCCTGAGGCTGGCTAGAGAACTTGGCACGAAACTTGGCGGGGCACCTCATTGTCCTTATTCCCCGACTTTACGGCGATGGTTCAGGAGGCAAGGCGCAAATAGAATGGGTTAAGGCGCCTCTTCGAAACCTGGGGTTACGATACGGCATGATCTATCCAGCGTGGCTTCGGGTGGACATAGAGGGTCGGTCTCGGATCTTCGACACTCCTTGCGCTGTTCAGGAATTTTGCAAAGGCTACAAGAAAAAAGATGGACATAGAAGCAGTGACAAACAGGCGAGCTCCCCGCCACATTGTGGGTCAGCGACAAGTGTGGAACTTTTTTCAAATGACTAATGTGTGTCCACTTGTGCTCCGAATGAGCATGATTATTTATTTATTTATTTATTTATAGGCTTGTATAGCGCTACACTCGACTCCCGAAGGAGTATCTCTGCGCTTTGCTCACCCAGCAGGTAGTAGGCATAGTGTTCACCAAATCAGAGACAGGGGATATATTAAAACAAAAAGGTCTTCATCATTTTTCTAAAGGCTAGGTGATTGGTACACAGTCTGAGAGTGAGGGGCAATTTGTTCCATAAGGTGGGGCCCAGAAAAGAAAGGGCTCTTCCACCCAGTCTTGACCTTCTCACAGAGGGGATCTGGAGAAGAAGTTGATTGCTGGAGCGGAGAGTGGGTGCTGGGTTGTAGGGAACACATTTCTCCGCCAGGTACACAGGGCAAGAACCATAAATACTTTTATGGATTATGCAGCAGGTTTTACATTTTACCCGTTCACAAATCGGTAACCAGTGTAACTTATCCAGAAGAGGACGAGAGTGAGTTCTAGGAGGGGCATTAAGGACCAACCTTGCCGCGGTGTTTTGAACCACCTGGAACCTGCTTAAGGTGCTATCAGTGGCTGATATCAGTAACCCATTGCAGTAGTCCAGGCGACTAAGCACTAGGGCCTGGACAAGGGTCTTTCTAGATGTATCTCCTATCTCCTGTAATCGACTGAGCAAGATTTCATGCGATACCGTGTCGAAAGCCACGGATAGGTCCAACAGCACTAGAACCATAGAACTCCCATTATCCTGTGACATTCTGATGGTATCTGTCACAGAAAGGAGTGCCGATTCCATACTGTAATTGGGCCTAAATCCGAACTGGGAACGATCTAAACCTCCAGTCAGCTCGATGAAGCTCGACAGGTGGGTGTTAATGTGCTTTTCTTTTATCTTACTCAGGTAAGGAAGGAGAGATATAGGGCAGAGGTTGGATAGATCCGTCCAAGGGAGAGCGGAGTTCTTCCGGATTGGGTTTACAATAGCCTTTTTCCATTCTCGAGGCACCTGGCCCTCAGTGATAGAGTGATTCACCAGAGTCTGGATCATAGGGCAAAGGCAGTTGCCCAGAGAGGAAACAATTCTAGCCGGGACAAGATCAGACGGGGACCCTGTCTTAACGTTACCAATAAGAGTCTCAATATCACTTTGACTGGCAACTGGGAAGAAAGTGAGTATATCCATACTACTGACTTGAAGATGAAAGGGGGGCTATGGGAGGGGATTCCATAGGATTAATTGTCTTAGTGATTTTCTCATATATCAGCTCTATCTTATCTTTAAAAAGGAGAGAAATATCATCACATAATGACTGTAAGGAAACATCCAGACTTTCACAGGCCGAAGGTTTAGTAAAGGTCTGTAAGATCTGATAAAGGGCCTTCGAAGAGTTACCCGCCTCCACTAATTGCGAGGCAATGTGATTTTTCCTAGCTGATCTGATGTTTTTATGGTATGTGGCCAAGGCAGTGTAATAGCCCTTTTTATCTTGTTCCCGGTGAGTTTTCCTCCAGGCTTTTTCTAATTTCCTGCAGGCCTGCTCATCTGATCGCAGTTGGTCATTATACCACACTTCTTGACGAGCAGAGGGGTGCTGCTGACATAATTTCATAGGGGCCAGAGAGTTAACTGCAGATGTAATAACTGAATTAAATTTAGCTAGGGCTGATTCGATGTTATTAGAGGCAGTAGTAGAGGGCTCAACTATTACTTTCTGGAAGTTCTCCGGTGTCACTTTATGCCATTGTCTACGCCAGAATGAAGACTGGGGAGACCTTTTACAGGGCTTATCCAGCCCTAGTAAAGAAAAATCAATAACAAAATGGTCTGACCAGTTCACCTGGGTAGTTGGGCGGCATACGATCTTAGAGGTGTTAGAAAAGATCATATCCAATGTGTGACCTGCTGAGTGGGTAGGGCCCTTGTTGTGTTGTATAAGCCCTAATAAAAGTAGATCAGCAAGAAAAGAGGCTGTCTCTGAGTTTTCTAAGAGCTCCCCATGCACATTAAAATCTCCTAGGAGAAGAAAATCACTCCCGGCTTTAAAGTGCGGAGCCAGTACCTCCACTAGGGAGAGTGCAAACTTGGCACTCGGTCCTGATGGACGGTAGACCAGAGCTCCCCTCCAATGGTTCTTCGATCCAATATTGATCCGAAAGATCATAATTTCCATCAGGAGGGTACTTCTTTGCTCAATTATTGAGACATTAATCCCCTCTCTATAAATGATGGCAATCCCACCACCAACTTTGATCGGGCGATCGAACCTTAACATTTTATATCCCACCGGGATACCCATAGTGATGGCAGGTACTGTGTGGGGTTTCAGCCAGGTTTTAGTCAGGAAGCCTATTTCAGGCTGAGCTGTGGCAATAAGATCCCAAATTTCCGTATGGTGTTTGGGTAGGGAGCGGACATTACATAGCAAGCTCTTCCAACGCCTCACCTGATGAGTATCCCCCTTGTGATGCCGTACCAAAGTAAACAGGTAGGAAGCCTGGAAATGGCAGTGTCTGCATGAGAAGGGACCCTCTAAACTTGGCCAGGAGTCGCATATACACCTTAATGAGGGGGCTGACTGAAAATTTAGTAATTCCTGTACTAAGTAGCTAATACATCCTTCAGCAACAGAGTCTGTACTAACCTGTGCAGAATCCATAGCCCCTGGCCCCGTCCAGTCGCGGACGGGCGCAGACGGGCTACTCTTTGGCTACTCTTTGGCGTATCTTCGGCACTACCCTGCGCGCGACCTCTGCGCGCTCGAAGGCAGGCAAAGGCTAAATAGCCCTAAAGGTCCAACAACTAGAGCGCTAACCGCTCCATTGGAAGGGCGGAAGTGCCTGGCTCTCCCTGACCCGCCCTCCGCGCCACGGTACTGGCTACCGCGTCGGACCGGGGCGGGCAGGAGTGATGACTGAGCCCAGGCTTCCTGAAAATGTCTAGTGAGTGCTGAGCCCCCCTTTAAGTTCCCCAATAGCCCAGGTAGCGATTTAAAATTTGGTGATATTATGGTCTTCTGATTGCTGTTCATAGTGGTGATGTTATTGTCATGAGAAATATTGTAATTTTTCCGGGTACTGGTGTGGCATTACCACTCTCCTAGTGTAGTTTCACGTTTTAACAGTTAATAGATGAAGATATATTTTAGCTCGCAGCGATTCATTCTATTGTATTGTGGATGGATGGATGGAGGGGTTTTTATATAGCGCAATATCACCGCCAGGTCTCAAAGCGCTTTGCATTGGGAACCCGTCCTGGTTTTTCCCTGTGAGATAGCCCCTACTGGGTATCCCCAAGGTGAAAGCCAGGCATCCCGCCGCGGGGTGCCGTAGTGGAGATTAAGCAAGCTATTGCCCAGAGTTGCAGAGTGTGAACCTGTGATTCGAGTAGGCACTGAAGCGAGAATTACCGAGTCCGTGGACATTTTGGGCTCAAGACCCTGCCGCGTCGGGAATTGAACCCTGGTCCCGGGTCTGATCTCAGCGTCCGGGTCTGCCTCCTCTAACCAGTGAGCCACACTTCTCTTGCAGGATGTTGTTCACAGTGCTATTAACACAGGATTTCCCTGCGTTGGGGTCTGCAGGGATGGGACGGGGCTAGGAGTGGGGTTGAAGTTTAGAGATAGGATTAGACTAATGCTGACACAACTGATTCACTGCTACTCTTCGTGTACTCGTAGGTTTCCTCTGTTACAATTCACGGATCAAGTTGCATGGGATAATGGCGAATAGTTTATCTAAGTTCTCTGATGTTAATTTTATCACCTGGAATGTTAGAGGTTTGAATAACTCCAGAAAAAGAAAGCAGGTTTTAAATTCTTTGCAGCATCACAAAGCAGACCTTGTGTTCCTGCAGGAACCTCACTGGTCCCCCGCTTCCTCCTCTGTCACCTTGGCCTTGGGTTAAGGTACGTACCGTTACTTTGCCAGTTACAGCACACACTCCAGAGGCACAGCTATTTTAATACATAAACGCCTGCCTTTCCAACTGCACAAGGTGCTCAATGACAGGGAGGGTCGCTATACTGTAGCCATTGGGAGATTGATGGGATACTGCATTGCTTTGTTATGTTTTTATGCACCAAATGTTGATGACCCTGATTTTTTCCACAGTTTACACGCACTGCTTCTCCCTCTGGGTGCAGATTATACATGTGTGGTCGGTGACTTCAATCTTCTTTTAACACTGCGTCGTGACAGCACAGCTAACTCCCTGGACACCAGGGGGCGGAGCTAGGTCGCAACCAAGATGGCTGCTTGAACCTAGTGCTCCCCCGTCTCGATATCTATCCTACATCGATCCTGCGTATGTAACTGCTCCCACTGCCCCTAAACTGCTGCCCTGTGCTGCTGAATCCAAGCGGTCCACGGAAGGAGCGAGATTGAGTACTGTACCTGCCAGCTGGCGCTGCGGCGAACATCGGGGCCTGATGGCACGGGCCGCCCCTGCGATCTGAGGCCTGCACGGGGTGACGTGCGGACGCCTGGAGCGCCGCCGCGGCTACCTGTGGCTGCCATCCGCGGGGCCTTGAAGAGAATTCGCCACCACTCCTGCTTGCCGCGAGGTTTCGGAGGCGGTGCGAAGATCTGTGCCGCTTGGGCAGGCCCTCTGGCCGGCGCTGCTGGGTGCTCGGCAGCGGGAAACAGCGCGCCCGGGTTCGGTGGTGGAGAACGGGCGCCTAGGGCCGGCTGTGGAGCATCCGATGTGGGCTGAAGACTGCGGCTGCGTCTACAGTGGGGAGCCGGCCCTGCTGCCTCTGCCTGTCAGCTGCGACCACGGAGGGTGAGCTGGAGTGTGGGAGCGGCAGTGGAGAGCGACAAGGTGCAGGCGGAGGGCCCGGGAGCAGCGAGATGGCCCTGCCTGCTGATGGTCTGATCTCCCCCACACCCAGGAGACCATTGAGGCCGTTGACTCATCTGGGCATCAGGCTACCGGGGAATGTCCTGAGGCGTTGGGCCACCTGCTGGGGGCAAGAAGATCTGAAGTGGAGAAGACAACCTGCGACAGAATAAAGGCATTGCACAACGTGGTGGTGTCTGCAGTGTAGATACCACTTTAGCAGAGCAGCGAGGGAGCGACAGCCGCCATATTGTGCTCTGGTCGGTGCTGTGGAGCGGGCACTGGATGTGAGGACACAGTAGCGCTGGCTGAGACATACCCCACGAGGTCCTGGGAGCTCTGCCTTGCGCATTGGGACAGATAGGTGGGAGGCAATAATATCCTGCGGCACTCCGTGACAACCCAGCAGCCTGGCACTCTAGTACTAGTGTATGGCCGATGTCGGGCGGGGAGTGCTGGGGGTGAGATCAGATTGAGTTAATATCAGAAGGCCCCCCACACGGAGCCATCGCTGCGCTTGGAGCTGCGAAGCGGAGACACAGACGACCGGAGGCCGAGGGACCCTCCACGCCCCGTGCAGTGATATCCCAACTGGTCCCGGCAAGATGGGGCGCACGGACAGGACGCAACCGAAGCTGTCCTTTGATTCTAAAGGGACTAAAACCAGCGAATCTGCATCTGGGGGAGGTCTGAGGGAGTGGGTGCTGACGGAGGAACCCCCTCAGCAAGACCTATGCGGCCTCCTATTAGCCATGGAAAAGAGCCTGCAAAGGGGGAATTGCTTCGCTAGGTAGCAAGATGGACGCGCTCACCTACCGCATGGACCGCATGGGGGAGAAGCTCGACAAACAAGCAGAGTGCATAGACATGTCAGAGCGACGCCTCACCAAGGTGGAGGAAGCCCAAACCTCCTTAGACATTGACTACAAACGGATGAGCAGTGCAGTGCAGATGCTGCTAGATAAGACAGAGGACTTAGAAGCACGCTCTAGGCGGTGTAATCTCCGTATCACAGGTCTGCCCGAGAACACATCGACTGGTAATATGGAAGTCTTCGTCGAAAATCTACTGAAAAAACTCCTTGGCGATACTGCTTTCTCTGCTATGTTTGTAGTGGAAAGGGCCCATCGTTCCCTGGGCCCGAGGCCCAAACCGGGGGCACCACCGAGGCTCATAATCGCTAAGTTCCTCAACTACAGGGACCGTGACGTGGCACTAAGACTAGCGAGGGAAAAACAACCACTCCACTATGAGGGCTAGGACTTCACCGCAAGGGTGCAAGAGGCATGACGACAGTTTACCCCGATGAAACGTCAGCTACGCGAAATGGGCACAGATTATGCAATGTTGTACCCTGCGAATTGAAGGATTAACAGACAGGGGAAATCCATGATCTTCACGGACCCTCAAGCCCTACAGAGAGCCATCAAGGACTGGCGTAAAGAGAGTCGTCCCCCTCTGAATAGAGTGGGCGAGGCATCGGGGGGCTCCTTGGATGAACAGGACTAACTGTGCTCTTTGCATACCAGACATACGATTTGCCTTTGATTGTGGAGGGGGTTGCAGGAGGGGAGAATTCTGCACTGGATGATCTGATTATATTTCTGCGTTTCATTGTCTCTGGAAGGTTTGAGCGCTGCGGGGGAGAGTAGCTAGGGAGGGCGTGGCCAGGTGATGGGGTCCCCGCCATGACGCAAGTGTGCTCCAGCGGGTGCGTCACGGTATTATGATATATTTTATTTTGTCAGGGATTTGAGAGGACCTGCTGTACTATTCTTTTGCAACGTATGATTTCTATAGCTCTCTGTGGGCGGGAGGGTTTTTTTTGGTTGGATATGCAATCTGCAGGTGCAACAAGCGAGTACGTGTTGATATTGCCCAACCTTAGAACTTCGAGATAGAATTTGTAGTTACACGCAAGTCGCTTTGGCATTGAGACGGGGGTGGGCGGGTGGCTAAATTAATATGTTCTGCATAGAGATTGCTTACTGTTTTCTACCTTTGCCCTCGTGTGATTCCCACTGAGTTTTGACGAGAGGTTTTGCTTCTCTGTTTTGTGTTCAGAGGTTTCGGGGATGGGAGGGGGGTGGATGGGGAGAGGGGTTAACCGCGGCCTAGTTGGGGATGGGCAGGCGTGGGTGGGCACGGAGGTAGGGTGGGGTGGTGCTGTAGAGCTTCGCTGAGGCAGAGAGGGGAATGTTTAATGTGGAAGGGTGTTTATTGTAAGTTACCACACATGACTGAGACACGACACAAATTTAGGCTGTTTGTACAGACTTTATCACTGAAACAGATACATAGACCGCTACAGTTGGGATGACCGCGCCTGGTGACAACTCGGACACTTTGACGCTGTTAACCTGGAATATCTGGGGTCTCAACAACCATAGAAAGGCCCAGAAGGTTCTGCAATACTTCGCCAGACATAACGTTGACATTGCAATATTGCAGGAGACACATCTACATCCAGACAGCAACATACTCCGGTACATGGGCTTCTTGGCCAATATACATGCAGCTGGGTTTACATCACACTCCAGGGGAGTGCTTGCGTGGGTCAACCCAAAGTCTCTTTTGAGGATGACTCCGCTGGTGACTGATAGAGACAGACGATACACGATCACGAAGTGCTGTGGTAAGGGTATGGAGCTCTGTATTGTGAACACATATGGCTCTAATTATGATTACCCGGACTTCTACTTAGAGTTAGCGGCCAAGGTCACATCACACTTGGGAGGCGATATACTTTGGGGGGGGGGACTTTAACATGACCATGCGACCACACATTGACAGATCGGACGGTGCTGAGAGTCGACCATCGGCTTTCGCTCGAGTGCTAGAGACGCAAATGATTAGACTGGACTTATGCGATGTATGGAGCCACAGACGCCTTACCCAAGGGGGATATACACATTACTCGGCCCCACATAACATTCACACAACGATAGACTGTTGGCTAATCACCACACGACTAACTCAGGCGATTCAGACCTGCACTATATTACCTCGTACATACTCCGATCATTCGCCTATATTGTGGACAATGGATGCGCTGACGCGGCGCATCCCGCCGTTTGCCTGGTGCTTCCCTCCATATTCTTTGCTAGATGCCTCTTTCAAAGAGGAGCTGGCGGCGGCCATTGAATTATTCTTCGACACCAAGGTGGGCTCTGTAAAAGCTTTTCAGACTATATGGGAGATGTTTAAGGTGTATATCAGGGGGATCACTTTCTCCAAACATTCAGGGGTCCTTAAGTCGATATGGGGCAGGCTGCGTACTCTAGAAACTAAACTTATGGCAATAGAGCAGAAACGCTTGACTGATAGCAGCGAGGCCCTTGCGCTAGAACTAGCTTTTACTCTACAGGAATTCCATGAGGAGGCTGACTTGGAAGTCAAGCACTTAGGAAAGTATGCGATAGCTAGATCGTAAAGTGAGGGGGAGCGCCCCGGCACGGTGCTTGCACAATAGGCTAGGAGGAACAGAGGCAGAATGACAACCCCCATCATGAGGTCATCAACGACAGAAGAGCCACTTTCGGACGCACAAGTTGCGGAGTGTTTTAGGGAGTACTACGTGACACTGCATGCCTCGCGGGGCTACGCTCCAGAGGAACGCATACTTGATTACCTAACTCATATAAAGATACCTGGACGCGACTTGACTTTTGGTTGGTCTCGCATAGCTTGGCCCTTTAGTTTAGAACTATTATACACTTACCCACAACGGATTCAGACCACTCCCCGGTGATTTTACAGGTGTAGGTCCCTAGGCCCGAGGGCTGTGAAAGACAGTGGAGGTTTCCTGGACAGGCACTGAGCAATGCAGCGTTCTGGGCTGAACTGCAGGAAGCTTTACTGACATATTTCGAGCTCAATGTAGGCTCAGTGGACACGTGGGTAACCTTGTGGTCAGCCTTTGAGGCCTACGCTAGAGGGGTATGTATCGCAAAGCACTCTGGGATATTGAAGTTACTGAGAAGCACGATTTCCCGCTTTGAGCAGCAACTGAGTGCTTTGGATTCCAAATTGCTCGAGCACCCAGACCCATCTGTACTCGCCTGTCGATTGCTACTGTTGACCGAGTTCAGCTAAGCAGCAGAGAGCGATACAAATTTTCTCTGGAAATATGCAATAGCCTGGCACTACGGCGAAGGTGACAGAACAGGGCGCGCGTTAGCACAGCTGCTGAGGCCTAGCGCTAACAAAGGCCTACATATCATCCATCCGCGACACGTCCGGCCAATTGCACACTACCACTCCAGAGATCAGAGAGGAATTCTCGCAATCCTATTCTACTTTATATTCAACCCATGCTACGCATAGTGATGAGGATTGTAGGTCGTACCTCAGTGAGATAGCTATGGTAGGGCTGGAGAAATTCATGCAGCAATCTTTGGCTGAACCCTTTTCTAAAGAGGAAATAATCAGTGCCATTGAGGCACTAAATGACTCTACCGCCCCTGGGCTTGATGGTTTCACGGGCATATTTTATAAAACATACAAAGACATATTAGCCCCGTACCTCCTTTAGGTGTACAACAATGCCCTAGAGAAAAAGTTATTGCCTACTACGCTGCACGAAGTAGTTATAGTTCTCCTCCCCAAACTTGGTAAGTACCCTCAATGCTGTGGATCTTATTAGCCACTGTCTCTATTAAACTTAGACTATAAAATTCTAGCTAAAATGATTGCTTTGAGACTGGCGTTGCTTATGGACCGAGTCATATCCCCGGCTCAGTTGGGATTTGTTCCCCACAGGTCCACGGTGTTGAATCTGCGCATGCTGTTCACAGTATTACACAGAATAGCCCCCGAGGTTCCAGCTGCAGCGATCATGTTGGACATAGAAAAGGCCTTTGACTCCTTGGAATGGTCCTTTATGTTGGAAGTGATGCGAAAACTAGGAGTTCCCAAGGGGTTCATTGATCTGACAGGCCTACTATACACGGCTCCTACCGCAAAAATTCGCCTGAATGGCATGCTGTCCTCTGCCTTCACACACAGTCGTGGGACTAGGCAGGGATGCCCCCTGTCCCCGTTGCTCTTTATATTGACCTTTGACCCTCTTGTCAGACATTTCCAGGAAAAGCACCTCCATAGAGGCTTGCAATTTAACACTGGTCCGCTCCTGATCTCCTTCTATGCAGACAACACTGTTCTATATGTCTCCATGGCACGCAGTATTGCATTAATGAAAATGATTGTGCTACCTAAATTCCTGTACCTTTTCCACAACATCTCTATCCCACTTCCAGATTCTTTGACACTCTGAAATCACTCCTCGTTAGGCTGGCGCGGGGCAGAAAGAGACCACGGGTTCACTGGGACACTATGACATTACCATACGAGAGAGGTGGTGTTGGAGCCCCAGAATTCAGACTTTATTATTTAGTTGCACAGTGCAGATTCATATGGGGCTGGTACCATCCAGATGCACGAATCCGCTACAGCAAACCAGAAGCTGATCTGGTACTTCCAATCCCCGTGCACGCCCTTTTGCCTCAGGGGTTCCCACGGGACCTCGGGACATATAGACTGTGTTAACCACGAGCTGGACATGGCACAAATGATTGCGAATAATTGGGGGTACCACCCTCTACTCCTCCAAAATACAAATTGCACAAAAATTGTGGCTTCCCGTGCTTGAAGAGAAATTGGTCCTGCGCACACTGTCATCTCACTCTCTCATCAAGTTCAGGGACCTATTTCCAGATGGCCACATTTTCTCTATTGCTGATGAGGGGTGATTTGGGGTAGTGTCATTTATGGACTAATTCGTCTTTGCAAGAGTCCCCAGTCCTCTCCGAGCCAACATTGCAGAGTTCCACCTGGAGCCTGCGTCCTTTGCCCCACTGATGTTGTTGATATCTAACCCAAGCGGGGACCAACTAATCTCTAAAATATATACAGCAGGCGCAGCCCTTATCCAGACCCACAACCCTAAAATTTGCGAGGCATAGGAGCGAGACTTAGGACACCCAATTTTGGATGACCAATGGTCATACTGTTGTGCTCAGACCAGAGAGGTTTCACTCTATCATAGGCATAAATGAATACATTTTAAATAGCTATGGAGAGTTTAGATGTCTCCTGCGAAATTCCAGGCCATTGACCCCACTCGCCCTCACAGATGCATGAAGTGCGGCAGCCCACACGCTGACTTTTCCCACCTTACATGTAAATGCCCTAAAATTAGGGATTTTTGGAGAAAAAACATTTAGAATAATTTCTCAGATGACACATTTGGAGATAGATCCCATGCCTGAGGTTGTGCTGCTGGGCTATGTGCACAACATGCCGAAGAATAGACCCAAATTCATCGCGTTTACACTATTACTCGCTAAGCGAGAGATTGCCCTCAAATGGGGTAGCCGACTACCCCCCACCACTAGCGCCTGGCTAACGAGCCTTACTTTCTGCAACACCAACAGTGAGCTCTATGCCACAGTACGGCCCCCGGCTTCTGGGCCAAAAGACATATGGAAACCGCTCAGGGAATATCTAGAGAATTCAGATACACACACTCCCACGTAGCAGCCCCCAGGCATTGTCCCAACTGGGATAGGCCAACCTAGTTGCCCGAAATATAGTGCATTGAATAAGCGTTCAGCCTTAACTTGGGACTCCATGCTTGGTTGTATGAATGGGAGTGGGGTGAGGAAATGTATGCTAGGCAAAGGTAATTGTGAATACAATATTGCCGCCTGTCTCTTTTTGTTCAGTGACAGTATTATGTACACCTTATCTAGTTGTCAACATGTTGATTTGTAATTGCATTCTATAGCAGTGAATTACCACATTCCGTGGATGTAATTGTCAGAAAATGATTCAATAATATTTTTTAAAAATGTAAAAATATTGCTTGGAGCACCACCACGTGGAAGCTCTCATAACTAGGTACTGGTGTTCAAAAACAAGTGCTGGTGCCAAGCATCTTAAAACACCGGTACAAATTAGGAACTTGGGAACATGTGCTGGGCGAGGGTTCTCCACCCCCCAAAAATGGACTGGGTGAGGGACCTGAGTTAGTGTAATGAAGCTTGAGCCACCTACTCCTTCCCTGCCTTTCACAACTAAGGGATATGAGACAAAAGTACACCTACCTCTCCCATAATGAAATTAGCTTTGCTCATGATTGATACCAGGCTGTGATGGTGATTTGTAGAGCATGAGAGGTCTTTGGGGTGTTAGATACTTATATTAATGGATTCTCCTTGCCTCTTATTACGTCAAGAGCTTTCCGCACTTAATTCTGGGAAAACTAGTCCTTTTGCTTTCGCAAATTGCAGTAAATGCCCTGAAAAACACCTCAACTCCCAGGTCACATCGGAGAACATCTCAAGAGTCTACGTCAACAAAACGGATTTAAAACTATGGATATAAAAAAGGGACAATAATACCACAGTCCAAAAAAAGTGGGGCTTTTGTTGACCGGCTGAGAGCCATTGCCGTGAGGGGAACGGCCGACGCAACATCCAGAGCGCTGAGGGGAGAGCAGGCTTGAGCGCCAGTACCGCGAGGGCAGGGACCACAATCCCCAGGTGCCCCGGCAGTTGTGGCGCGTCAGTGACGCCAGCGCTGCGCCAGGAGGCGCGTGTAAAGCCCAGAGCGGCGAGGGAAGAAACGGGGGCTTTTGTTGACTGGCTGAGAGCCATTGCCGTGAGGGGAACGGCCGACGCAACATCCAGAGCGCTGAGGGGAGAGCAGGCTTGAGCGCCAGTACCGCGAGGGCAGGGACCACAATCCCCAGGTGCCCCGGCGGTTGTGGCGCGTCAGTGACGCCAGCGCTGCGCCAGGAGGCGCGTGTAAAGCCCAGAACTCCTCGCGCCCAGCGAGTCGCGCCCGGAGCTAAGGTCAACAGTGGTCGGGCGGGCCACCCATCTAACATCCATCTAAAGGTGAGCCTGTGATTCCAAATATGGGGAAACGTAATAACAGTACTGCCACCAGCACACATACTCAGGCCACCGTGGACCTTGCATCTTCCGAACTCTCCTTCGAGAGCCTGCTGGACAATGCTTTTAATGAGATCGCAGAGACAGAGAGGAGGCTGTCATTGGGCTCCTTTAACACAAACCATTCTACTATTATAGTCAGCCCCAAACATATTATGCCTCTGCTCCCAGAAGTCATTGTGGTGAAACCTACCATCACGATCAGCTCATCTGATCCACCACAAGAGGGAAGCACTCCCGACATACCTATTGATATTCATCCAGACCCCGCGTCACCCCCCACAACCAGGAGCACCAAGACCGCTGGTGCAAAATGTAAAAGGGGACCAGCAAAAATAACAATAAACAAAAGGAAGCAGCCCCCAAGGAGTAACAACCAGCCAACTCCACAGAGTATGTGGACTAGGGGAAAGAAACAACCATCAGGGGTCCAAACAGTATGTTCTGATTCTGGGGGAAACTCTGGTATTGTTATACCAAACGAGGGCAAAAATTCCATCTGTACACAGACTGACCTCCCTAATGAAAATACTCCCCGATCTAAACCAAATGGAAATCTCATAGAGACCATTGCTGATGCAATTTATAAACAATTGGAAGATCGAATGATCAAACAATTCAATTTTATCTTTAAGAGACTTGATAGACTGGAAACCATCGTGAAAAACGAAGAAGCAAAGAGAAAAGGCACGGCTTGCCTAGACCAAATTAGAGGCGACCGCCTGTTAAAAGATCTAGAGAGTATTACCAGTACCCTATCTAGTAGAGGCTCCATCACAAACTGTAATACAGCTTTAGCCAAAGGGGAATCTAACAACAGTACCCCTTTTATACCTACTCCACTGCCCAAGGAAGCAAATAAAAGGCAAAACAACTCTGCCTCAACTTCGCCATCTACCCCTTTGCTACCTTCCGGTCTATCTTGCACCACAAATCCCATCAGTAATACCCAGAAGAGTAATCCCCCCAGAGGCACAATGAAGCAGAAGGTATCTTCCAACCTCGGCCGGGACAGGGGACAACTGGAGGACAACAGACCAATGAAACATCAAGGTCCTGCTTTACATCTTCCTCCCGAGGCTTGCCCCTATGTCTTGGTTTTGGCTGGCATACCACCGCTTAGGGAGGGTCAAGGAGAATCCTGGGTCCAGTTACATAACAAATGCATTGACTGGTTAACTAAACATAAGGGGGTCGGCTATGATATATCTAACGAAATTCTTTCTGCACGCCGTGTGACCTGGGTCGGACCCCTGTTTAAAAACATCAACGGAGACTGTATTACAATCAACTTCAGGAACCCGGGCATAGTAAAATTTTTACTAAATAAGAATCATAACCAGCATGGCCCAACTACTGTGGTGACCCCCCTTACCTTTGATTTACTTTTACAGACCCCCACATAGAATGTTGCAACCACCACCCTTGTTTCCTTTATATAATAGATTCTCGGCACTATCTGACCAGGGTACTTTGGATTGACTGTCAGACTCTAAGGAAGATTCAGCAGTAGTGGTGTCCAATTCCGAACTTTCGCAAAGAGCAGAGTCTGTGGGGTTTTTGATACCATCTGACGTTCCCCTGTTATCCAATGTACAATGTGATCCATTAGCCAAATTAACAGCTACTGCCCAGGCCTCCGTCCAGGATGTTCGTCCAGTACCCGTTGAGGACTTGTCTATTACAAGCTGGAACATCGCTGGGCTGAAGGCTACAATGGTAACCAAAGCCTGGAAAGATTGGGTAAACCATTATGATGTCTTGATGTTTCAGGAAACTTGGTGCACAACCCATCTGTTACTTGAAGGGTATAATTGTCACAATAGGATTGTATTGGCCCCTTCTCTTGGCCGCCCTAGTGGGGGATTATCGATCTGGGTAAAGATAACTGCAGATGTACAAACAGAAGTAATACAAACCAACGATCCAAGTTTTATGGCACTGACATACACAAGAAAGGTAAAACTGTGTCTAATCAACTTCTACAACAATGATTTTATTTCCCATCCTAATAGTAATTTTTTAAATCTGTTCAATTTTATTGTCGAAATAGTGGAGGGACAGAAATATAGGAAGTATGATGGTATTTGCATAGGAGGGGATTTCAACGCACATATTCATTCTAGAAATCCCCCCTGTAAGAGAGGTGTAGAACTATCCAACCTCCTTGCAACCAGAGAACTCGTGAACACCATGGAGTTTGCCGGTACCTGTACAAGTTCTGCCCCGGTCCCCACTTACATCGGCCATGGGAGCGCAACAACAATCGATTATATATTTGTGTCTCCCTCCCTTGCGGATGTTTTATTAAAGGCAGAGGTAGTGTGTAACGTACACAGTGATCACTACCCAATTGTGATTTACTTGAAATCATTAGGGGGTAATAGACCACATAGTGAAATCGGGGCAACTAATTTGGAAGCCTCGACGGACAGATTAAGGGTTGTCTGGAGGGGGGTAGATAACAAGGGTGTATTGGCCAGTGTGATTAAGAAACATCCAGCATTGATCTCGGACTGTCTTGCTATTGATAGTTGCGGGGGCAATATGATTAAATCATTCTGTGAACTTTGCTCCGCTATAAAAAGTGAGACCTCTAAACGTGCATCCAGGAACATCGATGAAACTCCAAGATGGTTTGACACCGCTTGTTCAAAAGCAAATCGGGATTTAAGGGCTGCTCTCGTGGCCAAACCGCGGGATACCTCCCGGGTGAGGTTATTGAGAGCAAGGTACAAATTTAACCTACGCACTAGATCCAATGAATTAGTTATAGATCATTGGGAATCCCTTGCCCGAACGGCTGCCCTAAAGGATACCCCAGGTTTTTGGAGGGAGGTTAAGAACCTAAGATCTCTCGGTTCAAACATAACACCAATTAACTGTAACATCACAGGGCCTGTGTGGGTTGCTCATTTTTCGAAGATCTATGCTGAATCTGGCAACTCCACAGAAACTGTTCCCCCCCCAAAACCCTTGAATATTACATTGCTGGAGGTAGAGGATGCTATCATAGAAAGTGCCGGTAACAAAGCCCCTGGCCCTGACGGCCTTTCTATTGATCAACTAAAAAGTGAAATTGACTTTTGGGCCCCGTTGCTGTGTAATGTTTTTAATAACCTAACCCATGGATCTATCCCTGAAACATGGTCTTGCAGCACCATCGTACCTTTTTTAAAAAAGGCGATAGGCAGGACCCTGGGTGTTACCGCCCAATATCATTAATTGATAATACATTGAAAGTTTTAGGTAGGGTTATTTTTAAAAGAATTAGAACTTGGGCGGAGGAAAGCTCTTTTTTACACCCAAGCCAGCTTGGTTTCCGAAGCAACGTGGGCACAGTAGAACAATGTTTGAACTTGAACTTAATAATGGCCAAATATACTATTGCAAAAAAGTCCCCCTTATATTTTGGTTTCATGGATTTGAGTTCTGCTTTTGATTTTGTAAATCGCTCCCGTTTATGGTCTGTTTTACTTAATTATGGTTTAGATGATTATTTAGTTTATTTTTTATCCTACCTTCATAGTGACCTAAGAGCCCGCGTGCGTATAAATCACACGGGCGAAGTTTCTAGTGATATTTTAATTGGCAGGGGGGTCAGACAGGGTTGTGTTCTGGCCCCTCTGCTTTTTATTTGATACATTAATGAGCTGAGCAGCACCTTGAGCACTTTAACAAAAGATGTACCATATGTAAACGGCATTCCCATACCTACTCTCCTTTACGCGGATGATGCGGTCCTAATGGGCCGCACCCCGAAGGCACTGCATATTTTAATCTCAGGTTTTGGTATTTTTATGGCTGATTTAGGTTTAACCACAAATTTTAAAAAGTCACTTATTATGTCCTGTGGTCCAAAAAAGTATAAAATTATTGAGATCATGTCAGGGGAAAATGTTTTAAAAAGCACTTGCACTTTCCCATATTTGGGGTTGTTGTTCTCTAACACTGGTTCTTGGCAACCACATGTCTCCTACGCGAGGAATAAATTGGGTAAAGCGATTAACTCAATAATTTCTCTGCGCCAACCGAATCACGCTGATGTGATCTCGCCTTTACTTAAGATTTATCAAACCCAATGCATCCCGACAGGCACCTACGGCGCAGAGGTATGGGGATACACAAATTGTCTCCATATCCAGTCAGAAGAAAATAGATTCTGTCGGAAGGTGCTGGGTGGAGTCATTGGTGCCCCAAACTACATATGCCACAGTGAACTAAATATCCCTTTTATAGAGGACTTTGTCAGATCAAGACCGGCCCTTTTTTGGCTAAAGATATGGCAGAACCCTGCAGCCTCACTGACACGTGACATAATCTTAGATTGTCTAAAGTGTGACAGGGCACACTGTATACCATGGTTGAAAGCGGTAAATGAATGTTTAATAAGTGTAGGGCATGGTCACTTGTTTACATCTCCCAATCTTATAGAACGCTCACATAAGATCCTGATTCAAAGAGCTCGGTATAACATCTATAGAGAAGAGCGAGAAAGGAATGAAGTTAATAAATGTACAGTTGTAAAGTATATGGGCTATTTGGAGCATTCTGCTTGTTACCCTGCCCCGCCCCAGAAATACCTTTGTTTAAATCTTGGTAGATGGAACAGGATTTTACTGTTCCGTTTTCGGGACGGGAGCATCGTAAACTTGTTAAACTTTCCCCTGGGTTACAATAGACATCTGGAAACATTAAGTTGTCCATGTAACCCGACTATGAAACAAAGTCTAATGCATTTTATGTTTTTTTGTGGTTTTTATAAAATGTTTACTGTTCATTACTTAATGCCATACTGTCGGAAACATGATTGCTCGGAATTTAAGACAGCGCTGAGGAATTTATTAATGTTAGAATCAGATGAAATAATATTAAGAGTGAGCTGTTTCCTCAAAGCTGCTGTTCGCTCACGAGCTACTTTGCACATTGATCGATAAAATTTGCACATTGCACTTTCACACTTTATATCGCTAAACAATTCGCACGTCTGTTATTTGCATATATATTTGCCTTGATTTTAGTTTTTGCTTTGCATTAAAAATTAATAACGTCGTCGCTATTTTTAAATGATCGGATTTTTATAAATCGCATATACTGTTTTTTAATATGTACTTGCATTGTTGTAGAGCTGGATAGACTAAACTTCGTTCGTTTGTTTATTTTTGTACTCATTGTCATTGTCATTGTATCTGTTATGCACTTTTATGGATGATTTATTCCGAATAAAGATCTTTGAAAATTGAAAAAAAATGGATTCAGCTTGTGACATACTTTGTTGACAATGCCAATGCAGCAATATCTTAGCAATGCCACAAGAGGCTATCTTATCAAAATAAACCCAAAACTGGCAGAAATAATAACTTCGGATCACAGCCAGTCAGCTCAAGGACTCCTGTTGGAAGACAATGGCAACAAAAAAATTTGTAAATATGTAAATACTTTTCCATCCAGGAATAAAGCCCAGACTTTCTTGCATATGGTTTTCTGGCAGTGTGTTTTTGGTAGGTGTAATCACTAGTGTGTTGTTGGTAGGTGTAACAGGCTTGCCGAACAGATCACTACTGAGACAGTATGGAAGTCTGAGATGTTTATTGGTTTATTAAAGACACGTGGGCAGGGTTTTATTGTTAGTTTGACTAAAAATGATGGAAAATACAAAGAGCTGTCTACATGGTAGTCTGGAGTTCCGTCACTCAATTTCCCTTCTCAGGCTCTTTGGGGACGTTGGTCTCTCCTCTTCTTCTTCCTCTTTAGTGGAAGCAGACACTCAGGAAATAAAACAAGGTCTTACCTATGATGGATTTCTGGCTATTCCCCACCACCATTCACCAGCGAAAGGTGCCTTTCTTTTAGGTTGGATGACATACACCACCATTTCCAGTGATCCCGTGAACATATACATGATATCTGGCCCTCACCTGGTCCTTGTAAACCACACAAATCCGTCCCAACAACATGGTTTCCTCTTATCCCCACTCCACATACATGTAACAGGTCAGTTGCTATGGGCTACGACTCGTCTCCTTAGCCGTAGCGCTTTCAACCTCAGCGTCCTTTCTTTTGGGACCGCCGCGTATGAACAGACAGGCAGTCGTTAAGGCTCCCTCGCTCTCTTCCTCTTGGCTGCTCGCCATGACCTCCTCTCTAGAGTAGCTGTCAGGACCTCTCTCCTGTTTGCCACTGGACCTCCTTCCTGGGTGCTGGACTCCTGTTCCTCTGCTGAGCTTTTATGTGGATGTCTTGTCATCTTCTTGATAGTGTTCTCTGGTGTGACATTTGTGCTTTTCGGCAACAGCATGTTCTGCCTCATAAAGCGGCCCCAGGGGCATGACCAAAGGAGTGCGCGCCGATGAGCGCATCGGGGTGACTAGACCTACACCCTCCACATCAAGTTGGTAGAAAGTGGCGACCATCTTGGATTTCTCAGCATGTCGCTTCGCGTCTCTTCCACTGTAGGACTCGTAGAAGAGACACTCCTCATTTCACAACAGGTCCAGATTTTTCAACCTTCTTCCCTTCTAAGAAGATGAGGATTCTGTCAACGATCCTATAAAGACCAATCAAGAACCAATACCAGCACTGAAAAGTGTCCCGCTATCATAAAGGGGGGGGTGGAAGAAAGTTTTTTTTCTTCAAAACAGGCTATTTCCACAGATCCTTGAATAATTCAGACAGTCAAGGGTTCTACGTAAAACAGTGCAGTACTTCAGTGAGTGTATGAAGTCCGCATTGGAGTGACAACATCTGTTGCAACTTGCATCTATCGCTAGTCCGAAGGTAGGTAACCCTCTAGGTATGTAATAGACTCTCTGCAAATATTGTAAAGCATCAGTTTGTGTCTGGGTATAATGAGATCTCACTCATTTGAACGCAGCACAAGTGCCAATACTCTTCAATCAAATGCGTCTCCAGACCGCTATACCAATTTTACCTCACTTTTAGTTACCCGACTACTCTCTCAGATTGCATAATGGTATGAATGCAGATTTGGGCAGATTTATTATTGTTTAGTGCAATGCAGCACGGCAACCAAATTTGCAGCGCACTGTATCAATTTTAGTAGATTGGGCTTTGCAACAAAAACGATGAACCCAATTTACACCCAAGTAAAGCCCCCCTTGACACAAAGTAGCACAAAACGCCGCAAAGTACTTTTTGGAGCGAGAAAAGGCAACTTCCAAGTACAAAATACATTTTGTGGTGGAAAGTAAATGCCCTTCTACGTCTAGGCCAGTGTGCGTCACTTTGCATGCCTTTACGAGAGCGCAGAGTCTTGGTAAATCTGCTCTTGTTTGTCAAGTTCTTATTATCACCAGTGTTGAAGCCGAGAGATGATGAGGCTCTGTTGGTAAAAGACAGGAATCCCAACTTGGCTAACAAGCTTGTTGATGAAAGGATAAGAACACATTGAGGGATGATCTCCCTCCACAGTCCTTAAATGCAGAAAGATATGGAAAGACATCAATATTGAGCATTCAGGAGTATCTAATGTCCTGTAGCCCCAGGTTTTGCATCTGGGCACATGTCCTGGGCTCTAGCATTTGTGGCAGAAAAGGAAAAAAAGCTAACTTCATATGTAGTGAAGACAATACCTCTGCACCAGTAGTAGTTTACTCTATATAAACCCAGTTTGTACATGCCACAGTATCCACTATAATTGCTACGCAAACTAATGATGGACAGAATGCTGAATAAATCATACATTCACCCCCAGTCAAGAGATCTGGGTTAAATCCATCGTTTTTTTTGCTCACCATTCCACCCCAGTTTATACCCATACATATCCGAATCAGTCTTGACTCTGTTCCTCATGGGAACAGTCCAGCCCGAACTGCCAAGCTAGGTCCTCCCTGGACCAGAAACAAGCATCCTGGGACCAGTTTCGGGGTATCACCCCTCATCAGCCAGTCTAGCTTGAATCCAGTGGCACAGTGAGCAAGGGACCCACGTCTGGGCATACCGATCCCACTTAGGGAGAAAACTAGTAGAAGTCGGTTGATAGCGATTAAGACCAGCTCAATCACAATATTCCTGTAACTTTAGCATTTAATTTTGTCATAACTTTTATTCTAATAAAACCAGACTCGAGTATATAATTTGCAAAAGTCTATCTACTTTCATTTAGGGAAGAAATTAGCATATTCTTTAGACAAGCAAAAAGTCTAACCATTTATTTAATACATTCAAGAAAAAAAATTAGAAAGCATATTACCAATCTGTCATAGGTAGATGACAGTACCGCATTGAACAGGTTCCCAAACTGACTGTCTTCCTAATCTCCTCAAAGCCTCCCTTCTGATATAAAATCCCAGATTTTTTGCACATCCACATGTAGATATATATATATATATATATATATATATATGTATGTATGTATGTATGTATGTATGTATGTATGTATATATATATATATATATATATATATATATATATTTATCTACATGATGTGGATATGCAAAAAATCTGGGATGGATCCAGCCTTCCAGGACCGACTTCGGAGAACTCTGCACTAGAGTCCAGATCAATAGACACTGGCCACAAACACACACTATGTACAATGTGAAAGATCAACATAGCAAAAACAGAAAATGCATTGTTTTTAAAAGCATGCTTAAACCATAATTAAAATGCATCTAATCCCTTATACAGGTGAATATCTGGACTACACGCTCTACTTACCACAAAACCATAATTATAGCCATCCAAAAACCAACCTTAACGTCGAAGAAGCCTTCCCTGCCTTAGTTGGGGATCTTCGTACAGAGATAGATCACAGATACTGGGAATTTCAGCTTCCAGATAGGCTATGATGATCAACTTACTGATTCCAGTCTCATCGAACAAATCAAATTATTGGGTGTAACTTACCTGGTTGAAATGCAGAACAACTCGAAACACCATGTACTGGATTGGAATATACCCTAGTCAAAAACTAATCTGAGAAAATACTGAGTGGGCTTACCAAAAAGAACACCTATTGACTTTTAAAATATTTGAAACAGGCCAACACACTGCCCAAACCATGCACCACTCAGATCTAAAATAAAAGCATGACAAAAAAAGATGCCCAACCCCCACGCCGCTGAAGCTGGACATTACTTAATTTGTGCCAGCACTCATTTATGTGAACCTCAGCTTATTTTTCATCATAAAATGTTGTCCCGGAAAAAAGAGAAAAAAGCTGAAAATGTCAGACCAAATCCACTTACCGGAATTCCAGGTTGCCCAAAGATTGTCCACCTGTGCCCCGCTAGACTAATCCCCAACCCGGTATCTGGCCCCACCAGGGCTGAGGAATCGCCGCAAGGAGAAGGGGAGTTGGAATGAGAGAGAGCAGAAAAAGAGATGTCTTCTGACGCTGGGATCTGAGCTACATCACACAGGGAGTAGGAACCGTGAATATCAGGGATCAATAAGATTGGGGAACTTCTACAGCTGTGTATCTGGAACAAAACCATAAACATTCAATTCTTACCAATGCTTTGACCAAAGTAAACTCCTATCAGTCTACCTAGTTCTCTAAATATCTTATCTTCCTAGGTACCTTATTTCTACTGGGATGGGTAGTGACAGTGTGAGTCAGGGCATTGCTTAATTTGTGCTGGCAGTTTCCAGTGCTCATGAGGCAATGAAGTGAGATGCACTCCCTTTCGTTGTTTTTCTCCTGCAAGTTTAAGCTTTTTAAGTTCCTCCTTTAATTTTTAGCAGCGTGCAAACCTTGCTCCGCACTTCGTCTCGTTGCGCTGCAACATTACAAATCCACGAAAGGAACCAACCGTGGTCCCATGAAGCTGCACAGCCAAACATCATTTGAATCAAATTAATCAAATTCATATATATTCCTTTATATTTTTCTCCTTTAACATAGATTTTGTATACAATTGTCGAGCAAATGTTTTTTTATATTTAAAAGAAATGTCAAATGATTTAAGATGCTATTCACGATGGTTAAAATAAACACACATATGTGTTTGTACTTGTAGATGCCCCTGACGAAGGGAATTTGTTCCCGAAAAGCATTGGGTTGTTGGAAATAAAACATGGCATGTGGAACCCATTGTCTACTCCTGCGCCTTTTATTGAATTCGGAGGGAAAACAAAGCTTGAGTAAAATTAATTGAAAAGTACTGTTAAGATTAATGGATGAAAAGGAAAGCTGAAAAAGGAGAAAAATATAAAGGAATATATATGAATTTGAATCATTTGATACAAATGATGTTTGGCTGTGCAGCTTTATGTGACCTCGGTTGGTTTCTTTCCTGGATTTGTAAAGTTTCCAGTGCTCGGCACCGGCAATTATTTTACCGGGCTGCCGCTACAGCTTTCTTCACGCAGGCAGTGGCAGTTCAGATAATATTTCAAAGATGAATGCACGCACACTGGCGGAACATAAGCCCCTGCAGCACCCGCAGTGCCAGGGGCAATGAGCTCCAGGGTCCCACTAGCTCAGTACACTCACTGACTCACAAGCTGGGTCAGGGACCAGTTAGTTATATAGTTACACTCATGTACACGGTCACTATATTAAACATGGTGCATGCATGCAGCGCGTGCCTCTGAGTGGAAGTCAGGGTGGGGCAGGGCGGGTGCGACTGTATTGTGTCATGCACAGTTGCACAGTACATACTGCAAGTGCGGTGTCCAGGGTGGGACCATCATTTTCCAACGGTCTGTCATCTGCTCATCTCGCCTGCCACATGCCATGAAGCTGCAGCCGATCACAGGTGAGACTTAGGGCACCATAGAATAATCCGTGCTGGTGCATTGTTTTTCCTCACAGTGGAGATGTTTGCATCACCTTCGTTCACATGAACCCATAGCTGGCACTTCTTCGAGCATGTGCACTTGACAGCAGATGTGTACACAAAGTGCCCTCCTGTTAGCAGCTCTTTCTTCAGAACAACAAACACACTTTTCATGCTCCAGTCTTGTCTCCAGCCCCCACCAGGGACCTCATTGCTTCGTTTCTGGCTAATCGCACCCAGGCAGTGAAACTGGGCACCTTTTACTCGCCCATCTTCACCCTTCCATGCGGGGTACCGCAGGGCTCCTCGCTAAGCCCCACATTATTTAATATATATGTGGCGGATTTAGCGAAAGTCATTAAAGCACAGGGTCTCCGCTTAACCACCTATGCGGATGACACCCAATTGGTATTGGCGATACACAAAGATGGACCAGCTGTGGCCGCAAGATTTCAGGAAGGGATGAGGACCATTAGCTCATGGATGTCAAGCAACTGCTTGAAGTTAAACTCGGACAAAACCGAGGTTATGACCTTTGGCAACCTTGCTCCGGAATGGTCTTCCATCTGGTGGCCCACTGAAATGGGACCACCCGCCACTCCGGTTGCCAAGGTCAGAAACCTCGATGTTATGTTCGATGAGAAGCTGCTGTTTAAACACCACGTGAATGCGGTGGTCTCATCGTCTTTCTATACGCTAAGGAAGATCAAAAAGCTGTTGCTATATTTCCCTTTGGGGGCAGGGAAAACCTTAATCACCACTCTTGTTTTCTCTAAAATGGATTATGGCAACGCCCTCTTTCTTGGCACGCAAGAACAGATCTTATACAAATTACAATCTGTGCAAAATGCAGCGGCCAGAATTCTGCTTGGCATCCCTAGCCGTCGCCCCACCTCTCTGGCCATACGTCACCTGCATTGGCTAAGAGTCAAGAGTCGGATAAAGTTTAAGGCACTTTGTATTGCCTATAAGGCCATCCATGACTCTGGACCCAGGTTCCTCAAAGAGGTTTTTCGGATCTATGCTCCGCAAAGAGCTCTTCGCTCGGCTGGTTCCCACCTCCTTTCTGTCCCATGCACTAGAACCACCAGCTGGGGAGACAGACGTTTTTTTGTAGCCACCCCTAGGCTGTGGAACTCTCTTCCTTTGACCATCAAAACCAGTCCCACCCTTACCATCTTCCGTAAACTCTTGAAAACCTGGTTATTCAATCAATGAGTCTTCTGTTAGCAATCCGTCCCAGGCAGTCCGATATGCGCCGAGACACCTTCGGGTAGTTGGGCGCAATAAAAATCTCAAAAACATAAACATAAACATAAACACTGCCTCTTCCTGCTTTTCCTGCATTTAAAAGTGCGAATTATGGTAATTGTGGGGCTTTGATCTTTGCTTGTCGTACAAAGTGAAGGTGATGAGGCAGTGTGAGGAAGCAAAGCGGGGGACTGCAGGGTCTCACTGCCTACCAGCAACTGCGAGAGGCAGAGAAAATGATGGTACCTCCCCAGAACCTCTCTCCTGGTCTAGGTCCGTGCTTGGAGGAGGTGGCCAGGTGGATGGAGCTCTCATTTTTAAAATTAAATGGAGATAAGACAGAGTTGATGATCTTAGGTAATTCCTCAATCTGTATAACAGGATTGTGTGGCCTGCTTGAATTGGCCCTGTTCCCACCCCCAAGAACCAGATAAAAAGTTGGGGTTTTTGGTTGGATTGTGAGTTGAATTTTAAACATCAGGCATTGAAATTAGCGGCCACCTGCTATTGAATCCTTAGTCCAGGCTTTAATCCTTTTTCGCTTGGATTATGGAAATACTCTCTATTTAGGAGCCCCTATTGCAAAGTTACAGACTGTACAAAATTGTACAGCGTGTCTGCTTCTACAGACTCCTAGCCGCCAATCTGCAAAACCAGCTCTCAACTCCCTCCACTGGCTCCCTATACAGGAGAGAATTAAATTCAAGGTTCTCTGTATTGTTCATAAGTCATTAGCAGGAAAGGGTCCGCACATAAATTGATCTATTGTTTTACCCTATCTTCTGAACAGGTGCCTGCGCTCGGACAACCTTCATCTCGCCGTAGTCCCGAGAATAACAAGCATTTGCAATGCAATAGGTCTCGCATTTACGCGAGTTTAAGCTAGTAGTGCTGGCGGGGGAGGGGGTTGAGAAAATGCATAGACAACAGACCTTATATTTAGGGAGAGCCATCTGTTTCTAATGAGAAACAGATGGCCCTCCCTAAAGGTAAGAAAGTGCTTCACGACAGCCGTGAAGCAAGCGATCCAGTCCGGAGGGGCTGTCCTGAAAAGCGAAAGGGCGGCAACCAAAATACCCCATTTCCAATGGAAGGCCACCGTTTAGCATAAACGGTGATGCCAGCCAATGGAAATGAGTGAGGGTCTTAAAGCCCTTTTCTGAAATCCCTCTCTCGCAAAATTTCTCGCCAGCGAGCAGGGCATGCGCTGCAATGCAGGCGAGACCTAAAAAGGGCAAGAAGTGGGGGCCGTCTGTTCTTGTACAATGCGGTCAGTATGTGGAACACCCTCCCTCTCCACATGCGTTATGAGTCTAATCATTTGGCCTTTTGCAAAAATCTCAAAACTTGGCTCTTCCTAACTTTAGCTGGCTAGATCTCACTCTCCATGCATAACTGCTATTAGTGCTGGGATGCCCTTGGGTAGCTACACACTCAATACTTGTTTCTTCATTCATTCATTCATTCATAAAATACAGGCCACGGTCTTGACAGACATGTAGCCCACAGGGCCAGGTAACAGTGCGCTGGGCCATCAAGGATCAAAGGGTACTCCTCAGTTACTGAGCATTCACGACCCTATCTCAAGAGGTGCTTGGCCTGGTAATGAGCTCTGTGCTTGCCATTGCGTGTACGTGAAAAAGCACAAAGCCCTTTACCTCGACTTCAATGTCGCTTCTAGGCAACAACCTCACCCCCTTACCCCTCCTTACAAATGATCAACAGGATTTTTCGATCCCATCTCCCTCCCTGAGGCTGCGGTGAGCAGCAACAGAGGGAATATTGTTCTCTATCACCTTTTATCTTTAATAAGAAACGTTTCTGTTTTCTTACTTTTAAAACGGTACCAGGGCTGTGAAACTATCACCTCTTTTTAATGTCTATTCACTGCAGTAGGGTGATGTTTTTCCACTGTAGTGCATTGCTGCCATGATTTGTAGGAAAAAGTGTGAACGTATGTGTAGTAACACCAGTGCCACATGCTTTGCATACTTTACTCCTGCAATTCCCACAAGCATTCTGCAGGTGGAAATAGCAAATCGTTTTGTGTGTTTTATTGCATCACTGGTAACCGTGTAACACGTTTTTTCTAGTTAAAATAGGTTATTGTCACAACCCACATTTTTACCCAGGACCGCCAACCACTGTTCCTCTCTTCCTTTCCTTCCTCTGTCCCTCTCCCTGTCTCCCCTTCCAATGACCCTGTTTGAATAGCCCACTTTATTAAGCACTCACTTCTAATCAGACAGGCCTGCGAACATGGGAGAGGTCTGCCATACATTCCTGGTCACTGGAGGATTGTAACATAGTCCACCCATTTGAGCCAGAATAGTTACATATTCTGAGTGTTGGTCAGGAAGTGAATGCATATTATTATTATCCAAGGGCATTGGGATCGTAGATAATAGCTTAAAAAAACAAGCATTTGCAATGCAATAGGTCTCGCATTAGGAAAGTTTGAGCCATTGGTATTGTGAATTACATTTTTTTTATTTATGTGTTGGTTGTGAAAATAGCTATAGTAATAGCTAAAGTAATAGCTTTGTCATTTACAATGCCAATAGTTTTAACTTTCCCAAATGTGACACCTATAGCATTTGTAATGCAATATGTGTTGTATTTTCACGAAAATCGAAGAACAGAAGTGAAATATTAACATTTTTTTGTGACATTTATAAGACAGACGTCATTGTTGTTCAAGTACTTTACGCTGGTGTTTGGATTCCTGTAAATCCCCAGTGTTGCAGGGTGCTTAAGAATTTTGTGATCACAGTGGTACTGTATTCCGGGCTGGGGGGAGGGGAGGAGCGAGAGAGAGAGGGAAGGGAGGGGAGGAGAGAGAGAGCGAGAGAGAGAGAGAGACACGGGAGGAGAGAGAGAGAGAGAGGGAAGGAGAGAGAGAGAGAGAGAGAGACAGGGGAGACGAGAGAGAGAGAGAGAGAGAGAGAGAGAAAAGGTGGGGAAGAGAGAGAGAGAGAGAGAGAGAGAGAGAGAGAGAGAGAGGGGAGGAGAGAGAGAGAGAGAGAAAAGGTGGGGAAGAGAGAGAGAGAGAGAGAGAGAGAGAGAGAGAGAGAGACACGGGAGGAGAGAGAGAGAGGGAAGGAGAGAGAGAGAGAGAGAGACAGGGGAGAAGAGAGAGAGAGAGAGAGAGAGAAAAGGTGGGGAAGAGAGAGAGAGAGAGAGAGAGAGAGAGAGAGGGGAGGAGAGAGAGAGAGAGAGAGAAAAGGTGGGGAAGAGAGAGAGAGAGAGAGAGCTTGGGCTATAGTATGCGGCAGCGTTGGGTATAAAAAATAAAAATAAAAAAAAGAGGCCAAATTATGCGGTAACAAATATATAAAAATCACAAAGTTGTATAAAACAATTATCAGTTATTGTATGGAAAGGCGAGGTGGTATGGCGCGACTTGAAAGCAGTAAACCTATTGGAAACCAATAAAGAAGAGGTTAATTGGGGCTAGACGGGCCCACGGTGCTACCAGGGACGTACCAATATGCTGGCTTTACTGTAAAGGTCCTTGGTAGGTCTGCGCGGGCCATTCACAATGTTGAAAACCTGCTGCACATACTTGTAGAAAAGGACTGCGAACGCTTCAACACACACCATTCAGCAAGTGAAATGTGACGAGGGGGGGGAAACGATACGAACTGACTCACCCGAGCTAGTTCAGTCAGACCAATTATAGTTAATTATGCGGTCAAAGCGCCAGACAGGCGAGCGGCGTAACTTGAGCTTCAGATGAAATCCTATTAGTCTGTCCCGCTTACATTTCCATGCATAACCTGTTCTTCAAAAGGGACCTCAAAGTTCTCCTCCTCCAGAGACACCTCCAAAAGTAATTCACATCCTCTTGCTATTGTGAGGATGACTTCCCACTACTGATAATTTCTACTTTCCATGACCATGGAAGTGCCTTCCCAGTGTATGCCTGTGATTGGAGGGTCTGCCTTTTTGCAGTATTTTCCATGTACTGGTGTTCGGTGCCCTTTTGTAACATGCACACACCACTCTGCCCTTGCAACACACGGCTGCTACCTCTCACATGTCTTTACCTTTGATACTTGCACAAGTGCCACCTTGCCCATGTAACGCTTGTTCCTGAGCCTGAGTGTCTAGCACTTATTGCAGGACTATACCTCTAATCATACCCTGTTTTCTCTTATAACTGCACACTTGTCACTTTCATTTCCTCTTGTGCACTTTTGACTACCTCATGTATTTTGGTTGCTCACAGTTTTGACTACCTCATGTATTTTGGTTGCTCACAGTTTTGACTACCTCATGTATTTTGGTTGCTCACAGTTTTTACTACCTCATGTATTTTGGTTGCTCACAATTGTCACTATTACCTTATGTAAGTAACGTATGTTTTTGCAACCTGTTCTTTTGTAATGTTTCTCATTATGTTTCATTTCTGTTCCTGTTGTGAAGCCTCCGACGCCTTCGGGTAAAGTCCGCGCTATATAAAAATGCATAAATACATGGATAAATAAATACCGCCTTCGGGTAAAGTCCGCGCTATATAAAAATGCATAAATATATGAATAAATAAATACCACCTTCGGGTAAAGTCCGCGCTATATAAAAATGCATGAATACATGAAAAATAACTAAATAAATAAATACCGCAAATCAAACATCCTCTTCACTCTGCCGGCCTGCGACCAGGAAGTCAGGCAGGCCGGCGCGACACCCGGAAACAGGAAGTAGGAGCGCGGGAGCCTACCCCGCCTCCCACGGAAGAGCCGCGATTGGAGCCATGTTGGGAGCACCTGAGCAGGCAGGAGCCTACCCTGCGCCCCGGTGCCGAAGGAGGGAAGAAGAGTCCTGCTGCCGGGCCTTGCAGCTGAGGAGAGGAAGCTGGTGAGTGCGTTGCTGAGCTGCGGGCGGGCGGGGGGGGGGGAGCATGTGTGTGCGCGCGCGTGCGGGGGGGCGGCCTGTGTATGTGTGTGTGTGCGTGCGTGTGTGTGTGTATGTGTCTTGGAGTGCGTGTGTGTGACTGTGGGGGAGGGGGTGTGTGTGTGTGAGCGAGTGTCTGTCTGCGATGTGTACGGCGCGGGACGCGACATGCGCGTTCGCGCACACGAATCCAGCTAGAAAAGCTCGTGCACCCTCTTGTCCCTCCTTCCCCCCAGAGTGATCGCTATTGGTCTCCAGCTGGACTAATGCATCCTTACGGATGCATTGCCAGCGAGACCCAAAAAGGACAGGTAATTTAGTCTGGGGACGCATGAATTACATTCTGGGATGGAATGCAAGACCAATTGTGCGTGAAAATAATGTGAAGGGCGGGCCTTTGGGTAATAGGCAGCTTGTTCTCAACAGCAACACCACATTTACATGTTATGTGTGCCACCAATTGTTAAATCCCTCTGAAACACTGTGCTATTCCGATTCTGAAATGAAACAAGATACGGTTCCACAAGTGGTCCCACACAACTTTCGTTCATCAGAACACACATTGAGGAGTAAATACTGCAGCCTGACGCTCTGGCCCCCTTCCATGGTGCCACTGGGCAAGCCACTGTTCACAATAGGGCATAGCCAGCCCATTTTTTAATACTCTTCTAGATTGTCTGAACTTTTATACACTGCCCGATTTTGGCTCACCTCAAACCTTCCTGGGAATTAAGCCATGTCACTGGAGTTCACAGTTTTTGATGGCTGAAGCCGCAAATAGAAGGAGTGAAGTTAAGCACTGTGACGTGCAAGGACAACCAGAAGACTACTGACTTTCCCTGTATCTCCACCTCACAGGCGTCTATTAGGTCGAGCTCAGAGCCAGTGCACTTGCGCTGCTCTGCGAGGCTTTTTGTAGAGGAGTAGGTGAATAGAAGCTCCGCCCACTCTCCGCCCATATTTGCGATTGGCTTGTGTCATTGTCTGTCCTAAATGCTGGTTTCTGATTCGTCAATAGGCTTGTTAGTCCCTCCTTAGTACCGACTCCTCTTCATTTGTCACCTCCCGTGGCGACTGGCCCCATTACTGCGAGTGTTACACGGTACTGTTATTTAGACTGTGAGCACTATTTTCGTTAATGAGGCTCTCCTACTACAGGCATGATGTGCTTTGGTGACCTCTTTTCCCATGCCCACCCTACCTCCCATTGTCCGTGCCTTCTCCCCCGCCTGTCCTCTCTTCCGTTGTCCGTGCCTCCTCTGCCCGTTGTCTGTGCCTTTTCACCCCACTCCACCTCCACCCTCCTGTTGTCCGTGCCTTCAAAATCCCCCCGCCCGCCCTACCTCTCGCCCCGTTGTCGGTGCCTTCTCCCACATTCCCACCCGCCCTCCCTCCCGTTGTCGTGATGCCAATCATTTGCAATGCAATAGGTCTTGCGTAAATGTGAGATCTATTGCATTGCAAATGATTGTTCTTTCTACTTTCTCCTCGATTTTTATTTTTGTTTTCTGCTTGTGTCTTCAATGCTTGCTTTTTTAGGGCATTTACGAACCATGTGCAGCTGTAGCTGCAGCGCTGCAGGGGCTGTGTATTCAGGGGCACTGGTCTTCAAAGGATCGCGCTCCTGTGTTTGTACAAATTGGAGTTTTGGTACATTTCATTTCCTTACTTGTAATATTTGTGGCACATTCACTAACTGCACCGCGTGTGGCTGCGGCGTTGTGTATGCGGACTCGCTGGGCTTTGAAAGGGGAGCACCTGCGTATGTACGAGCAGATTTAAAAGCCCCTTGCTCCACTTTTGCGTCACTTTTAACATGGCAAAAGTGACGCAAAAATGGCGCAAGGGGCATGTAAATCTGCCCCGTAATGTTTAACTATGGCCTCCTGCTACTGCATTCCCATGCAGCTGGAGCTCCGGCACTGCAGGGGCCGTATATGCGGGGTCACTGGTCTACAAAGGGGTGCACTCCCGTGTTGGATAAATTGGAGTTTTGGTACATTTTATTTGCTTACTTTTAAATATTTGTGGCACATTCACTAAGCGTGCCGCATGTAGTTGTAGCTGGGGCGCTGTGCATGCGGACTCATTGGGCTTGAAAGGGGCATGCCTACGGGTGTAATGTTCAACAAAGGCTTCCTGCTGCTGCATTCTAAGTGGAGTGGTTCGAAGCTGGCACAGCTGCGGTGGAGCACTGGCCTTTAAAGGTACGCTCTCCTGTTGTGCGTTGGTATGTTTTGTACGCAGTAGCTGACGGTGGTGGGAGTGCTGCCAGGCGATGACGTGGGCGGGGGATGGGCAGGGTGGGGGGTAGTAAACTACAGAATATGGCCAAATACAGGTAACTAAACATAAAAATAAATAAAACGAATTTCGTTGCGAACGCTCCCACCACCGACGGCTACTGTTTGTACGTTGTCAGACTAGGGGATTGTAGTTCCACCAGACGGATTATGGGAAGTGTAGGCCAACTGTGGCCATGCTTTACACAGCTCACAAGGTGGCGACCTAGGGGCTGTTTTCAGGAAGAGTGCGAAGCATAGCTCTTGTGCTTCTCACATACCCCCCATCTCTTCACACGGACTGCAATAAATTGAGTTTCTCACCTAGGGCCCGATGTAGGTAGGCATTTACCGGTCGGTAACGGCCGAATTTGGCCGTTACCGACCGGTAAATGCCTTTTCCAATGTAGGGGGCATGTATTTACAGATTCTGTATTTTTACCGAATCTGTATTTACCAGATCGGTAAAATTACCGAATTGGTAAATACAGACTCGGTAAAAATACCGAATCTTTAAATGCAGATGTAGGTGGCGCTTTAAACAGTGCCACATGCCCCTAAGAATTCGTTATTTACCATGCAATACTATTGCATGGTAAATAACGAATTCAGGTGTACATGCACATCTGTGCATGTACACCTGTGCCATGTGACATAAGGGCATGTCTGTGTGCCACATGGCACACAAGCCTGACATTGGGGTGCTACAGGGTGTCAAAGTGACACCCCGTTCCCCCTGGCAGGATTCGGTATTTACCGATTCGGTAATTAACGAATCGGTATTTGCCATTGATTCCTATGGGCTTCAAGGCCCATAGGAATCAATGGCAAATACAGATTCGGTATTTACCGAATCGGTAAATACCGAATCTTACAGATTCGGTAATTGCAATAGAAAAATTACCTACATTTGCCTACTTCCAATTTACCTACTCTTAAATACCGAATCGGTATGATTCGGTATTTAAGAGTAGGTAAATCAAGTTTACCTACATCGGGCCCTAGAGTCTACTGGCTCATCATGTCCCTGATCAGAGGTTTGCACCTTGTCAGGTCAAGGGCTGCACATGTGGCCACACCAAGCTCCTCCCTTTTCAAGCGGGCCGTGGGGTCTGCACGCTTCTAGTTTATGCTGGAACTCTAAGCATAGAAAACATAAAAACCACACTTAGCTTGCTCTTTTCTCATTTATGTCTGCGTTATAGATATATCCTCAAACCTTTATATGGAGGTGGACAATCCACTGGGTCAATCAAGGCCTCGCAAGGACCTCTCTTAAGGGTTTTTGTACATTTATCAAGTGTCAGATCAGATTACTGAGTGCCTTCGCTTTCCAATACTGCATAGAATCACTTATGAAAAAGAACAGGAGTCTATATAGGTGTCTTTTGTACGTACCGTGGCTAAAAGAGCGTGTAATGAGATCAAAAGCAGTTTAGTAATGGTAGTACTGCTTGTGAGCAATTACTATTGCCCAATTATCTTCCATAAATTGATGTTTAAAATGTACCATTATTGAAATATCTAAAGCATATATCATTCACGCTGTACATATACAACAGTTCAAAATTTTAATAAGCTTTGTGATAGTTTAGAATGTAAAATAATCATGCTTTCATGCAAATGTGAATGGTTCATTTTCTTAGCAAGCAAAATGAATGTTCCTAGAAACAGAAAAATAATAACAATTGATTATTGCTATTGATTTAACCATTTACTCAATGTAACAACTCGCCTCTTAGCTATCCATTTGGTAATTGTGTCCCAGATGGATTTAATATGGACATTAAATAAACAGTTATTTGACCATAAAAATAATGGCGTAAATCAAATCAATTTATTTAGGGTGATGTGAACGTCAAATAACATTACAAAATGGCTTCTCACTCCCTGCATTGACTAACTCAAACTTGTTCAAGTGTAATTTGTGCAGTGTCAGAAAACAAAGATATTAGGCACTATTAAGGTATGGCTTGGTTAACCTATCTCCACTCCATCCCTGTTTCTTTCCCCTCCCACCTGCCCTCCCGTCACGCTTTCTTCTTCCAATACCAGCCGCCTGTTCCTCTGTGTCTTTGCATAACGCTGCTTTCAGAATGGGTTGTTTTTTGGGTATTGCTTTGATTGATTCCACACTCCAATGCTCCACTTTCCTGTTGTTTTTGTCCCCCATCCCAATAAAAAAAGCTATAACAAACCAGCATTAGAAGAGGCAAAAAGAAGTTGCCAGCATTGCAAGGACACAACACTAGAATAAATTGTTTATGTTAATTCTTTTTTTAAAGGGGTGTTCAGGTGTACATAATATCTTCTTGGTTATACATAAGGTGACAAAAATGCTTATGAAACTTTTTTACTATAACTTTTCAACATGCTGCACAGCAGTCACACTGCTCCACAACATAGCTTAAAAACATTGGCAAAGCCAATAGTTCTGGCTAAACACTTATTTGGTTCCAAAGGCAAGACCTATTGGCTATGCCAATGCTTGTTGTGTTGAAGCTGACCAAGGGACACTGTTAACTGTAAATTATTTAGTTCTGGTTCAGGGGCGAACTGACCAATCACTTAATCCACCGGTCACCAAATGGACAGGACTGCGTTAAAGGCTTTGCAGATGCTACCAAGACCACTTAATGCTTCGTTGTCTGTCCATGGCTGGATCTCAATAGTCAGCAACAAATCATGTGGATAAAAAATGGTTGCACATATTGCAGTCCCAAAATATTGCACCAGCAATGTGTTACTACACATACTTTCACAGTTCCTTCTACAAATCATGACAGCAATACACTCTAGTGTAAAAAAATCACCCTACTGCAATTACCAGACATTAAAAAGAGGTGATAGTTTCACCGCCCTGGCAGTGTTCTGAAGGTAAGAAAAAAGCATCTGTTTGTTAATGTGGTGCAATTGTGTGCATTGCATATTTGTGATTCGACATCCCTATAGGAAATATAAAATGGGATACACATTGCATATTTCGGCAAGTTACCTTTTCATCTGCACACAAGTTGCACATATCTGCACTGCTGTCTGTGCTGCTGTTTGGAGTCTTCATACATCCAGATGGGAAACATTTCCCCATGTTTTTATTTTGGCCCATCTAGTTTTTTTTGCTGTGGCTCATTTTGTTAGGCAATTATCTGGTGTGCTGATTGATGTCTGTGCCTGTCATGTGTGCTATTTCAACACTAGGGACTGATTCTGATGCAGTTAGGAAGGCCTCCTAACAACATTTGCTCCGTCCAAATCAGATCTTTCCAACCGAGGGCCTGATTACGATACGGTTAGGAAAGCTTTCCTATCTAGGGCCCGATCATGATGCGGTTAGGAACATAGGCTCCCATTGAAGTCAATGGGAGTACAACCAAGTTGTTTCTGGAAGCATCTGGAGGCATCAGTTGGATTCTTCAATCCGATTTGGTTGGAAACCATTCCCAAACCCATTTGGTTGGGAAGCTTTCGAAACCCCATCAGAATCGGGCCCTAGGAGTCCCACTCATTCAAGTGTATTATATGATTTTATTCAATGTGTCTGTTTCAAATTTTTTCAGAAGATTTTGGTTTATTTTGTCACATAATGCTATGTAAAAGTTGTGTCTTTGAATGCGTGACACACAATTAGGCTCTGCTAAAAATGACAACACAAAGCTCTTTTTCACAAACCCCAGTATTGTCCTTTCCCCAAATTGGCATATTCAGCACTGGAATATTTTACGTGGCCCATTTCAATGCATTAGTCATTTTAGCCAATTTATTCCAAAATTGTGGTATAAATGCACTTTTGATTTAATTTTTTTTTTTACATTTTCTCAGGGGCGGGGGAACCTCCCATCAAAACCTTACTTGAGAAAGGCTCCCTTGCTGAAATTCAGATCGGATATTACATCTGGCTTTCAGCAATGCTAGTTGAGGATACGGGTGGAGCCAATAGAGGAAGAGGGTGGAGGCAGTGGAGGAAGTGGGTGGAGCCAGGGGAAGTGGGTATGGCCTCTTAAGAACATTGCAGCACCTGTTGTTACTATTCTAGTTAGGTTTCTGAAATGTAATAGCACTACCTCTTATTTCTCGAAGGTCTCCTGGTATTTGTCCCTTATATTCCTATACATCGCTGTCTTGGTTATTGTCCAAATCAAATAGAAACTGTTCAAATGTCTAAAATCGGAAAGCAGCTGTAATCAACTGCACTAAAGTTCTGAGTTGTACCTAACACAACTGCCTCACTGTTGTCAAACACAACCTCTTGTGGCTACTGCTGGGTTACTGCTGGGTTTCATGCAGTAACCTTTCTTTCTTGTCCTTTTTTCTGCTGTCTCAATAATCATTCATGCCACCTTTATTCAGTCTTGCTTTTTCTTTCCTCTTTTTAGAATCAGAGAGTCTAAGGTAAGTCGCAAGAGCAAGGAAGCAGCTGAAGAGATCCAACATCGTTTTACAGGTAAGTTGTTCACTGGGTTAGGGGAACAGCTCTCTCTCAGGATGGTTTGAAGCCAAACAAAGCTGTCAGCATCTGGGCATGGTATTTATAGTACCACACCCAAGATGGTTGCTGTTCCTGAAATCTCGCGAGATTTCAGGAAGGGAGTGCCTTCTAGAAAAATCCTTGCAGCAAGCATAGGCCTTTCCATTCTAGGTCCAAGGAGCCTAACAAGTGAGGCCAAAAAGTCCCTGGGGGATGAGATAGAGGCCCCAAGAATTGAATGTGCAACCCACCCGGTTCCCAGGAATAAACATGGGACACAGCCTAAGCAAAACGTTAGATGCAATGTGTGGGGGAGGTGCAAGGAGGAGGGGGGACCTGGGGCAAGGAATGTGTGGTATCGGGGACGAGACTGCACAAGTGTAGAAACAGCCTACACAAATGGGAGACAGACTGGATGTATGACACTACAACGCATGCTTTTACCACGCATGCTGTTACAACGCAGTTTTTACAACGCATGCTGTTACAACGCATAGCGCTTTGGGGTGCTGGATAGTGAATAGTTTAATTTGCTATACCAACTCCAGTCCCCGTGGATAGTACGGAAGGTGTTGGATAGTAAATTAAATCTATTCCCTATCCTAGAGCGCCCCCCAGTGCAATGCGTTGTAATGGTTTTAGTTGTAAAACCTGCGTTGTAATAGCACTGCGTTGTAAAAGTTTTGTTGTAAAGGATGTTTCCCGACAGACTGAACAGGCAAACCGGGGCACAACAGAGAAGGTAAAAAGAAGGAGGAAGAGAATGTTAGAAAAACAGAGACAAATGGAGAAAACAGAGCTGAAAAGTAACCTGCTAGACTGAGATAAGGAGAGAGGAGGTATAGAGTGGTGGAACAAAGAGGCATGAGGTGTATTCAAATATTTTATTGAATTTGATCATAAATAGACAAGACCATACAAAAAAGAGCATTGGAAAAAGGTACAGGTAAGTTATAGTTTGTTAACTAATGAACTACCTAACAGTTGTATAAGTACCCATGAATATAATTATATAATATAATAAAAGAAAAGAAAAAGAAAAGAAAAAAAAGAATAGAAACTAGAATACAAGAAGAAAAAAGAAAAGATAGAAAATGAAATGTAATTAAATGAAAGGAATTTGTAAAGCGCATGGCTACCCGGAAGCGTCCCAGAGCTAAGAACCGACACGGCAGAAACAGAAGAGCTAGGGACACCGAGAGGTCTTTAGTTGTTTGCGGCACACTAGATGATTGGGGTGTGTGAAGATGTAGTGGCAGAGAGTTCCAGAGTTTGGCGGCGTTATCAGAAAAGAGCCGACCGCCACTCCTGGACTTCTTGATCCTAGGGACCTCGGCCAGATACAGATTGCCTGACCGCAATTTCCTATTTGCTTTATAAGGGCGTATCATGTCAGAGATAATAGGGGGCCCAATCCCCTGCATCGACTTATGTGCCAGGCATAAGGCCTTGAAAAATAGAAAGTAAATAATTGATTTAAAGGAGAGAAATAGTACCATTTATTGGAATCATAATAAAACTTGAGTAGAACTACGTAGCTATAATATAATAGATACATAATTACTAATTAGCAACAGCAAGCTCCAGAACAACCAGAACGCAAGACTGGTCCTGAACCTGCCAAGACACTGCCACACCAGCAAGCACCTACGCACACTCCACTGGCTCCCCATCAAGGCTAGAATCACCTTCAAGATGCTCACTTACACGCACAAGGCCCTCCACGACACTGGACCAGCATACCTAAACAGCCGACTCAAATTCCACGCACCCCAAAGATGGGAGCAGGTACTGTTGTCTGTGGATGGTGGGTGTTCTGAAGGTGAAGTGGACGCATCGATGGTCAGTCAACGGGAGTTTGGTGGTGTGGCTGAAGGTGATGGAGTTTCCTGTAGTGAAGAGGCTGTTGAGGGTGTGTCCTGCTGAGAGCGTGGGCTCGGTTACGATCTGGCAGAGTCCAATGTTGTGGAGGTTGTCCAGGAGGGATGTGGAGTTGGGGTCCAGTTGGTTGTCAAGGTGGAAGTTGAGGTCTCCCAGCAGGGTGTAGTTGGTGGATGCGATGGCCTGCGGGGAGATGATGTCTGTGATGGAGTTGGCGAAAGGTCCGCGGGGTCCAGGGGGTTGGTAGATGAGGGTTCCTCGAAGGGTGGTGGTGGTGCTGGCCAGTATCTTGAAGTGGAGGTGTTCCATAAGGTCTGTGGGCTCATCATGGAATGTGCTCAGGCGGAGGGTGGATCAGTGGACAATTGCGATTCCTCAACCCGGGCGGGTGGGCCGGTCCTACCTGGAGATCTTGTATCCTTGGGGGATGGCGATGGCAATGTCCGGTCCCGAGGTGGTGTTGGTCCAGGTTTCGGTGAAGAACGCTACGTCTGGGGTGGTGCTGTCGAGGAGTACAGAAAGACCAGATCGGGAGGCGGCTCCTTCTCTTTCCTCGTGGCCAGAGCCTGGAACACCCTTCTGCTCCGCCTCAGACAGACAACATCGCTCGCCATCTTTCCAAGAAACCTCAAAACCTGGCTCTTCGACAGACCCCCTCCTTGATGGACTGGAACCTGACCCCTCCCCACCCCCAGCACCTTGAGACCCTTATGGGTGAGTAGTCACGCTCTACAAACGCCTGATTGATTTGATTGATTAGGAACAGTCATGACTGTAAAACTATTTTAATCATTAGTTGGGTACCAAAATTAAAGATAATTAGATGCATTATGGATAGCACCTGTAAGTGATAAATTTGCTCCTCTTCTGGAAAAAAATATCCATGCCTACCATGTATGTACTGACAAAAATGAAGCATTTTTCCAATTAGCAGTAATGGATTTTAACGCAGCTGATAATAAAAAATTAAAAAGCTTGCCCTCAAGATCTGTCAATTTTGTTGTAATAAACACTGATTTACAAATTATTATAGTATAAGTCACTTTATCTATAATAATCAATATTTTTGTTACAACATTCCAAACATCACTCCAAAACGTACCAATGTTAGGACAGTCAAAGAGCATATGTCTCAACAGTCCTTCTTGTTGAGAGCTATTCCTTCCAACATATACATGAATTCAACAACTTTGCTTTATGTAACCCAAAAGGAGTCCACAAGCAATTGAACAAAATAAATGTATTTGTTTGATATAGTGAAACGGGTAACCATCCTGAGATGCTATTCAACCAGATTTTCTGCCAAGTATCTAGGAATAGTGCAGTATCCAACTCTTTGTTTTATTCCAAAAAGAAGTTAAGAAGTTAATATTATCACTTCCGTTTAATATTTTTTTTAAAAGAGATAAATCATGAGATGAGGAGGCCAGGGTTTGGATATATACAGCCAAATCAGAGGTCATGTTCTGGGGAAAAACATTAGGAAAAGAGTCTTGCATTGAATTGCACAATAGTTCATATTTATAACTATCTGGAACTGTGCAGGATAACCGATGAACAGGCATTCAGGAAAGGACTTAAAACCTGGCTCTTTCCCTAACTCCTGTGCTCCTTGACTGCCTCTTTCTCCTTAACGCTAGGAAGCCCCTGGGCAACCATGCGCTCTATAAATCACCTAAACATAAACATCTGTAGATTGTATTAATTGTTGCAGTTCATGAAAAGATACAAAAGTATTGTTACAGTATATCTTTCAAGTAAAAAATACCAGCTTTAATACAGAAATTCCAAAATTGTGTATATCTATTTAACTTAAGTCTAGGATTGTACCATAATGATGAGTGTAAAGTAGATGCCACAGGACATTGAAACATTTAATCAAGATCATGTAGTATTCATTTTGTAGATTTCACAATTGTTGATTTTTTTTTAATTAGACATGGTGACTAATGCAGATGACGGAAACGGGGCAGCTAAGTTTTGTTCAATACTAAGCCAACTATGAGTATTGTTAGGTGTCACAGCTTAAATTAATACTTGTAAATTAATACTTGTATAGCGCACTACTCACCCGCAAGGGTCTCAAGGCGCTTGTACGAATACCGCTGTGGAACCCATCCTGGCTTTCCCTGTGAGGTGTCCACTCCTGGGCACCCCCAAGGTGGAGGCCAGGCATCCTTAGCGTTGTGGGGGCCGTTGTGGAGATTAAGCAAGCTATTGCCCAGAGTTGCAGAGTGGGACTCCATGATTGGAATAGGCACCGAGGCGAGAATTATCAGGTCCGTGGAATTTTTTTGAGCCCAAGACCCGCCGAGGTGGGGAATTGAACCCTGGTCCCGGGCTAGACCTCTGCATCAGGGTCTGCCGCTCTAACCATTGAGCCACACTTCTCCACCATACGCACCAACGCACCATAATGCACTTTGCTTTAAAATAAATGCTTTGTGATACTTTACAAAATCAGGCAACCCTAAACCACCATTGTTCTTGACTATCTTCAACTTCTTATAGCTTATACGAGGAGGTTTGTTATTCCAAAGAAATCTGGTAATGATGCTATCAAGTTTTTTATAGAATTTTATAGGAAGCTGTGTAGACATCATGGATAGAAAGTAGAAGATTTTTGGAGCAATAACCATTTTAATAGAATCTATCTCCCCCCACCAGGTTAAATGAAGTGCAGACCATTTTTGAAATTTTTCTCCGATATAGTCTAAAATACATTCACAGTTTAATTAAATCGATTTTTTCATATTATATTAAAATAATATCTTATTTTATCTTTGACTCAAATAATATCTTTGTTGGGAACCATAATTGGTAAACAATGAACATTTAAGGGAAAAAATCATTTGTTTTTTGTTTTTAGCAAGTATCCTGAAAATGGAGAATAAATACCAATTACATTTAATAATGAGGGAATTGACAAAGCTGGATTACCAATATAGAGAAGTACGTCATCAGCATATGCAGAGGGCTTAATAGGAACGTTATTAATAGTAAGACTTCAATCTCCATAGAATCTCTGATCGCAAGTTACAAAGGTTCTACTGCAAGTAGGAAAAGTAAAGGCGATAATGGGCACCCTTGCCTAGTACCTCTATAAAGTAAAAATGTATTAGACCTCTAACTAGTAATAAAAAGTTGAGCAGACGGATCTGGATATAAAGCTGAAATCATACGAATAAATAAGGAACCCATATTAAATGCTGCTAATGTATGAAAGAGATATTGCAAGTGTACTTTATCACAAGCCTTTTCTGCATCGAAAGCTAGAAGGCCAGCTGGTTGAGTTAATGATGCACCACTTTTATTTGCATGGAATAATAGTTTACATTGTTTATTGACTGTCTGATTTTCATGAAACCTGATTGATCAATATGCACAATGGAATGCAGTACTGAAGCTAATCTTGTTCCCAGGATCTTTGCATAAAGTTTACAATCTTGATTAATCAAGGAAATAGGATGATTATTTGAAACCATATAGGGGTCTGTATCAGGTTTTGGAAGGACTATAATCAAAGCTTCCGAAAAAGACCCTGATGTTGTTCCTGTAAGTCTAAAATGAGTAAATAATTTGAATAAATGTGGTAACATGAGAGCAGCAAATTCTGTATAAAATTCTGCAGGAATACCATCCAGAGCTGGAGATTTACTCAATTTAAGTCATTTAATGGCTGAGAGAACTTCATTAATATAAATTGGCAGATCTAATTTATCTCTAGCTGATTGAGAAATTTGAGGTTAACCATACTTCTCTAAAAAAAATATCAATAAGTGATAAATCATTTGAAGAGTGTTTATCATATACCTCTGAATATTAATTCATAAATTCATTCACTATTGCTGTATGAGCTGTAGCTGTTTGGCCATCCGATTTGTGGATAGCACTAATTTGAGTTTTATCTTTCTGAATACGCAGATAGTTTGCTAAAAATCTTCCAGATCTATTAGCATTAAAAACAGAATTTAGCTTTAGAATTAGAGAGTTGTATGCCTGCTCTAGTGCTTAATATAGATTTCAATTCATAGCAAAGTTTTTGCAGGTGTATTTAGTATTTAATGTCAATGGATGTAATAAACAAACGTTCATATTTGGTAATTTGTTTGTCTAATTCTTGAATTTGTGTATTAAATGTCTTATTATTATGAGCCATAATTGAAATTGAAACCCCCCGATGTGCTCCTTAAAGGCATCCCACATGTTTACAATTGATGTAGAACCTTCTGGATTCAACACAAAACATTCATTAATTGATGATAACATTTTGGGATTGTTGTGGTGCTTAAGAACATTATTTGTGTTCATGCGCCATCTTCCTTCAGACTGTTGAGAGACTGTAGGATGTAAAATGCATGAGACAAGCGCATTAGCCGAAATATCAATATTTTGGATAATGGGTTCCTAAATAAAGGGAACTCAATGATATGATATCAATAAAAACTCCAACCTAGAATATGAATTATGAGGATTAGAAAAAAAAGTAAATTGTCTTTTGGGTGATGTAAATGCCAGATATCCACTAATTTAGTTGATTTAAAAAAAGATTTAAGAGCAAAAAAAGCTTTTGGAGGGTGATATTTAATTTTAGAGCATCTATCTAATGAAGAATCACTTATAAGATTTAAATCACTTCCAATAATTTTAAGACTTCTGACGTAAAAAGTGACAAACTCAGGGTCATCCTTTATGGGACCATATATATTAATCACATATATTAATCAAGTGTAGGACCATGTGATCAATGTTTATAATTTATAAGAAAATAACCATTAGAATCAGAATACTTGTGTAATATTAGAAGATTTTGCTTTTTTGCAAACACAATAGCACTCAATTTTTCTTATTAAGAGCAGGTGAAGAGATAATATTACCCAACCATTTTTTGTTCATGTACGCTAGTATACTGTCATCAACATGAGTCTCCTGTAATAAATAACTATCAGCCTTATGTCTAGCCAGGTAATCCATAACTAAGTACGTTTAAGAGGATGCCATAAACCTTTAACATTAAAAGACACAAGTTTATTACCAGGAATATTTGACATCATTGTTAGAAATTGAGTAGAGAGAAAAGTAAAGAATCAAAAGAAATACAAAAATATATATGGTACTGTTGAAAAAGAAGGAAAAAGAAAAAGAATGGAATAACATATAACAAAGACATCATATAGACAGAAATAGAATTCTTGAATCGCACACACGCATAACAAGAATAACCAATTCAAACGTGCCCAGTAAAGAATTACATCAATTTAGGCTAACTATAAATGTCTAATATCTCAAGAAACATTTTCATTAGTTACCATGGAGGGCTGCGCGTGCTGTTCTAAGCATAGACAAAGGTCATCTGGACGTTGAAAGGACTTTGAGAAGCCATCTTTCCATATTCACATGGAAGACGTATCGAAAAGTCCATATTTGAAGCCACAACTTCTCAGTCTTGGACAAAAGATCCCCAAATTCTTTGGCGATTTTTACAGTCTCCTTGGCAAAGTCTTGATGAACCAAAAATCTTATTACCGTTGACCATTAAAGATGGGATTTCTCTTGACGCTTTCCTTATTAATACAAGATGGTGATGACGCAGCACCTTGAATATCATTTGACGAGGCTTAGTTGTGATTTGGGCTTCTAAGTGAAGGAATTCTATGAGCTTTGTTGATCTCAAATTTTTCCGTAAATTTTAACCGCAAAAGACCAGGTAATAGATTTTCTAAGTACATCCTGCAGTCATTACCTTCCACAACTTCTGGCAACTTAAAAATTCTTAAATTGTACTGCAGATTACGATTTTCCAAATCTAGCAATGACTTACTCATTGGTTCTATTTTCGCTGCAACAGGAATTGGAGCATCCAATCTGGTTTTATTGTCTTGAATTTTAATTGCATTGTCACAAACTTTGATTGAAATACTTGCCATGTCTTTGCGCAAATTCTTTATTTCTGACGCAATTGTGTCTGTGTTAGAATGAATAGCCTGCATTTCATCAAACAAATCAGCAAAGGAAGGTTCACACGTGTCTACAATTTTAGACTGGTGGAGATTAAGTATTTTTTTACTTTTTTTGAGTAAGAAAGGAAAACATTTTCCCTACCTATAAACAAGATAAATATTAAAGGCAATAATCTGTTCAAATGACAAATTCCATTCCCTTAGATCTGAAGCAGTATAATTTAGCACTGTGCAGCAGCTAAAACCAGTTGTGGGAGTATCAAGGCCACAGCCATGCCCTTTCCTGCCTGTGGTTCCGCCCTCCTGACAGAAAATATTGCCAATACCTGAGTGGAAGCATTGCTGAAAGATGCTTCTCCACAAACATCCTTCAACCTTGCCACAAAACGGAGAAAAAAAGCTCAAATGAAAGCTGTCACTAATAGAAGCCACCAGGTACCTTATTTTAGTTAAAATATAGCCCTTTTGCTTACAAATTCGTCGTTAAGTGGGCTGAAATCACAGAGCCCACTCCGTGGCAGCAATCTTCTTTGCGCGCTCACGCGACTCCCCAAAGAGGCATCAGGTGGAATCAAGAATAGACAGACATGATATTCTGCAACCTGGAATTCGGCGTAGCCTCGGTCCATATGTATCAAGGAACCAATTTGCGATTCTGTAATCGTAAAATGGTATGTATCAAGAAAAACTCAATTTTTTAGCGATTTCTTGATATTCCTTAATTGCAAATTCGCAAATTGCGAATTCGCAATTAAGGAATACTTTCCCATTCATTTCTATGGGCCAATCGCAAATTGAGAATGCAATTTCAAGGATGTTAAAAGGACACCCTGTTGCACCCCTGAAATAAGCATGGGTGCACATGTGGTGCACATACATGCCCTAAGGGCATGTATGTGCGTCACATGGCACTTTGAAAAATGCTGAAATGTGCCTTTTACAAGGAAATCGCAACTTACCACCAACTAGAAGTTAAGGGCATTTTGGAATTTGTTTTGCTTAATACATTGCATTTAAGGAATCGCAAAATTTGCGATTCCTTAAATGCCATCGCAAAATGAGGAATGGCAAATTTTGCAATTCCTTATTTTGCAACCAAATTCTTTCATACATACCATTTTGCGAAAATGAGTTTGCAAATGCCGAAATTCTGGGAATTTCGGCGTTTGCGAACCCATTTGGCCTTGATACATATGGTGCCTGGTTCCTTAGAAAAACTGTGGTTCACTGCACTTATGTTTTTACAAAGTAGGTACTGGCACTAGAACCAGAAAGGAATAACCACATTTGCAAAATAACATAATAGTGGCAAATATGCACCACCCTTTTACGTATTTGGCAAATTTCTCTGCATGGTGTCTGTAATCAAACAACAAATAGACTTGCCTCACTTTTATTAATGTGCGAATAGAAATTAAGCGGAGCATCCTTTGTGGAGTTTTGTGACACACAATAGCAAACTTTGTTACAAACTGTCGGTCATTACAGCTAATGCTGCGTCCTACATTACTTTATGTGGCACAATGAGTCTTATTTCTCTCTGTTCATAATAATGTTTAAATGAAAAAGGAACAACGTAAATATAGTTTTACAGGGTTATAAATTAAAAAGGCCGTAATAATAAAAATCTCACATTGTATTGTTTATTATTCAGACTGGAGCTTGTTTTAGTCACTTTAGCTCAAATGATTTAGGTTACAAATTTACTCCTACCTTCAACGCTGCCGGAGCCTTTCAATAACCCTTACACAATACTGAGCAGTGTGTTATGAGCATAATTACCCATATCTTTCATTTTGTATAGTAAAACATTAAAAATAAAATATGGAACACGTTTAGATTCATAAACAACGTAATAGGAATAGAAACATTAACTATGTTATGTGATAGCAAAGCCTTGCATTTCTCATGTATTTCTATTTCTGTGCAGCTATTCGTCAGTATTCGGGAAAAAAAAGAACCTTTAAGTCGGGGGTCAGCCACGGTGTGGAACCGGACTGAAAGCCCAGAGAACAAGCTCGGGAAGAGGGGTTGGCCTAACGGCTAAGGCGCTCGACCTCGGACCTGGGGAACTTGGTTCGAGTCTCGGTAACGACGCCAAAAAACCCCTGTGATTCTGGGCAAATCACTTAATCTCCCCGTGCCTAAAATGAAAGTGTGTCCTCATGTAATGTAACTGGTGCTATGTAAAGCGCTCTGATAACTGATTCGGTTCGGTTCTAGTTCGCGCTATATAAAACTCTGCAAAAAAAAAAAAAAAAGCTGCTGCATTTGATCCGCTTCGAGATGGGTCTGCTTCCCTTCCCATCACTACACACAACCCCAGAATGGAGGATGATCACCACTCCAGTCTTGTGACCACAGCAATTGTTCAAAATCAGGAACATGAGTCATTCTATCCCCATGGATGTAATCTAGGGGTCGCCAGGGGTTTAGAGCTGTGACCCCTGGCTTTCCCTTGTGACCCTTGACTCTGCCTTTGCAACCCCTCGCCTCAGAGGGGGCAACATCAGTGCCAGGAACTCAGTGGTAGCTTGTCCTTATGGACGTCATTGGGGCTTCACTCTCTGAGTTTTCACTCTATCTATTTTATTACACTAACAGTGAATAATGTCTCAATATTCACTATTAGTGTGATAAAAAAATGGAGTACAATTAGGTGGAATATGGACTTCTGAGACAGTAGACGTAGTAAAAAAATGCTTATAATGTATGCTGATGCGTGATTCCAGGTGAATGTGTGGGTACATGAGAGAAAGTGTGTGTAAGTGTGACTATTTGTATGTGTAAGCAAGCGCGTATGGTAAAATTGAAGGTCAAAGGATGTGTGATGTCAATTCCGCTACCCCTGGCACTTTGCTGAATTGGTTTTCATGTCTATTCCATGGCCATGGTACCCTCTGCATACATGGCAACATTTTAGAACAGATAATTGGGAGACTTTGTAAACCAAAGCGATTGGGGTAATAGATTTTCCCGATGTATAAGTATGGATTCAGAGGCAATTTCAGGCAGGAGACAGCTAAAATAAAGCAGTTTTTGGCTTAAAGAAAACTGGAGGTTCCCGTCTAAACGGGGTCTATTGGCATTAATGCCCCTGCTCCCTCTGATGGCCTGTGTTCTCTCACCCCCTGTCCTAGTCTGTTGTGTTAGGTCTAATTTATGCTCCCTTCAAGCTCGCTCCTTAAATCACCCAGCCACCCCTCTGGGCTGAATCAGGTTAGTAATGGTTCACCACTGATTTGTCGATTGGTTCCCATTGATCAATTCCACTAACGGAATACGAATCCAGCTGACAGTTTTTTTTTAAAAAAGTCTCGAATTTGTAGGAATTAAAAAAATTGCCTGTTACCTATTCCATATTTCTGCTTTATGGATTCAAAGGTCAGTAACCTCGACTCAGAGACAATATCCCCTATTACAATAACCCATTGTGCTGCCTACTCTTTAAAGTATCCATCCCGAAAAATTTCCGGGAGGAGAGTGCTCCCTGCAAAAGGAGAGTATAAGTGAATTCTCCCAATGTTGAACATTTTCCGAACTGTCGTCCAAACTTTGAAAGCCCCCAGCAGAACCTTAAACCTCACCTGTTTAAAGTAGGCAAAGTCAATATGTCTAAATAAAAGTACCATAGCTTCTTCCCCATAAATTAAATGATAAATTGAAATATCAGAGCGATCTGCATCTCCTACATCTAACAATTCAGCAATATGTCTTAAAGTTATCGACCAATAATAAACCTGAAAGTTAGGTACCGTCCAGCCCCCCCTCTCTCTAGGAAGAGTCATATATTTCATCGCCCGTCTAGGACGTTTACCGGCCCATAAGAACCAAGAGGTAATCCGTTATAACTTTTTAAATCAAATTTGAACAATCAACAAGGGGATAGCTCTCAGAAAATATAAAATCTTGGGTAAGAAGATCATTTTTACGACATTGCATCTACCCATCAACGTTAGCTGGAGATTATTAATTCGACGAGCATCAACCTCTAGCTTACATATTAAAGGGTTCAAATTAATCTCAACTATCTCCTCAGGTTTAGCACTGATCTCTATCCCTACATATTTAGACTTGCAAACAACCTTTGGGTCCGCCAACATAATTTTATCATTACATATTATTTGGGTTTTTGCTTCATTTAGGTGATAACCAGAGATCGCACCAAACTGTGATGTGATTATTTGAATTTCTTGCAGAGCTACCTGCGGGGAGTCTGTCAGAATAGCCAAATCATCCGCATAACCGAGAATTTTGATGTCCCCACCCATAGCCCGCACCGGGCGAATTAGTGCATCAGAGAAATCAAGGGATCTATATAAATTGCAAATAATAGAGGGGAGCAGGGTCACCCCAGCCTTGTTATAAACAATATGTTGATTGTTTCTGATTGAATTCCCATGACTGAAATTTGAGCAGTAGGATATATATACATTTATTTATTTATTATTTATTTATTTATTGCATTTGTAAAGTGCATCTATCACCTAAAAGGCATCCTGGCGCTTGCAGACTCAAGACAGCGTAAGAAAGGAGGGCGGTAGCAGACTAGAATTTAGGGAAGAGAAGTGTTTTCAATTTCCTCCTAAACAGGAGGAGATCGGAAATGTGTCTAAGCTCAGCCAGGAGAGCATTCCACAGTTTCGCCACGGCTACGCCAAACGATCTTCCTCCTGCTTTGATTTTCTTAAACTGAGGTATTGTCACCAACCTAGCAGAGGAGGAGCGTAGGCTGCGGGCTGGAGCATACCATCTAAATTTCCTTTGTAGGCCAGCAGGACCAAGATCATGCAGGGCCTTAAAGGTCAGACATACGTGCTCTGGATCGCACGAATAAACCTCTCCCCGAGACCATAATGCCTCAATGCAGCCCATTAAAAAGGCCAGGAGACCCTATCAAAAGCTTTCTCCGCATCAAGCAGGATTAAAGCCATAGGGTCTCCTGAAACCTTTGTATAATCGAACAACGCGATTGTGCGGCGTATATGTTCAATAGTTTCGCGACCAGGCACAAAACCATGTTGTTGGGGAGACACCAACTTTTTAATCACCCCTGATAGCCGATTTGCAAGAATCTTGGAATAAATTTTTATATCACTATTAATAAGAGTTATTGGTCGGTAGGACCCGGTATCCGATGGTATCTTTCCCTTCTTTAAAAATGTAACAATTCTGGCTCTCCGCCAGGATTCAGGAGGCTTATCCCCATTTTGAACGCTACGGAACGTCTCTAACATAACAGGACTGAGCTGGGATCTATAACACTTATAGAATTCCCAGGGTATAAAATCTGGACCAACGGCCTTGCCACTAGGGAGAGAATCTATAGCTAACCATAGCTCTTTGATTTTAATTTCCGCATCTAGTAAATCGATCTCTTCTGAGGATAGAGCCCCTACCTCGATTTCCTTAAGGTATTTTTGAATTTCAGCCTGAACTACCTCGTTCTCACTAATATCTTCATTATACAGATTTTGATAAAATTTCTGAAAAGCTAGAGCTATAGCACCTTCTTCAGTAACTAACCCTACTTCCGGATCGAGAATACTTTCAATACGCATGGCAGATTCTCTTTCTCTAATTCTGGAAGCTAACAAATGCCCAGCTCTTTCACTATTCTCGAAGATTTTAGACCGCCAGGCTAGAAATTTACTTGCTGCTTTAGCCTGTGAAATTTCTATTATGGCTGACTTAGCAATTATAATCTGGGTTTTAGCAGAATCGCCATCACCGCCCCCAATACAACCCTGGCCAGATTGATCTCAGCCTCTTCCAGATCTCTATATAACACCTGTAGTTTCCCTTTTCCCCTTTTCTGGCTTTCCCATCCAAAACGAGTAGTCTCTCCCCGTATCCCGGCTTTAAGTGTATCCCACACATTTTGTACACAGGTACTGCCAATATTTTCATTTAAAAATCTTGTTATCCATAGAGCCATGGATTCAATATACTTGCTGTCTCTTAGCAGGCCATGATTAAACGTTCATGCATCTGGTTTACTAACCCTAGATTGTATGTTAACTTCCAGTACAAGCGGATTGTGATCCGACATTACTCTCGGATATCTAGTGATGCTAGAACCTTGAGCCAGAATTGGAGAAATGAAAAAATAATCAAGCCTGGAGTGAGTTTTATGTGGTGCGGAAAAAAAGTAAACCCAGGGTCATTCCTTCTAAGAGAAGCCCATACATCAATCAAACTGTGGAGTTCAATCATTTGCCGTAGAGCCCTAAAAACCTTGGGTTTTCTACCAGCATATGCTACCGCCGATTGATTAGCAAGTTCACTGTCAATATTTATGTTAAAGTCACCACATAATATAAACGGAGCTGGCCAACCAACCAACTCAAGATTTAACCAATTATATAGTCCCGGATCGTCAAATACCGGGCCATAAACTGAGCATAGTGTGAGAACTTTATTCTGAAATTTACCATGAATAATAACCCAGCGACCATAGACATCAGCAGAGGAGTGAATTATATTAACCCTTCCCTGTCGTGCTAGGATGGCGACCCCTTTCATCTTTTCTTCTAATTTAGTCCATGAAACCAGCTGAAAACCCTCAAACTCCAGAAGCTTATGCCAACTGGCTTCGATGTGAGTTTCTTGAAGGCAGATGATATCTGCCCGCAAAAAACGCACATCCTCTCTAATCCGACGCTGTTTAGCTGGGTCATTTAGCCCACACATATTTATAGATGCTATCCTAATATTAGCCATGCAACTGACAAAAACATTCCAGACATATAACCAACTAAAAGATTGTGCCCATCCTGGCTGACAGAGACTATTCCCAAAAACCAACCCCATCTAAGCCTTCCTTGCCCTGTAGCTCATCCCCCCACCCATCCTAACCCCCAACCCAAAAAACTGGCAAAAAAGGTCCTCAGACCCTTGTGATGCCTCCCACTTCCCGAGTGTCGACTGGTCACTCCCTGTTCATATACCAACCTAATAAAGAAGAGAAAAAGAGAATAGCGAAAAGAGCCAAGAAAATACAGAGAACATCTTTAGGGTTTTATAAGACAACCTCCAAAAGCTTATTTCCAAGCTAAAACTAAAGTCCATTAGCCATCGGTTAATTCCTTCAAGTAGTTGTCAGCTTGGACTTCCGAGGAAAATACCCGTATCTTGCCATGAAAAATAACCTTCAACCGTGCAGGGTTCATCAAGAAAACCTTGCACCCCTTTTTTTTAAAAGGAATGATCATCTGACGGAGCCGCCACCTCAGTTCCACTGTTGCATGGCAGAAATCGGGCCGCACGAAAAATGTATGACCCTCTGCAGATCTCTTTGCATCCGGGCGTGCTTTTTCGAAGATGGCTTGTCTCAGCAAAAAATTTACGAAAAATGTCAATATTGCCCGGGGTTTGACTTCAGGGCCAGCATTTTTTTTTAACATAAGGGGAAACCGATGCACTCTCTGCATCTCGGTTTCCCAACACCAATGTGAGAGCTCCGGAAACGCAGTTTTAAATAGCTTCAAAACAAATCCTCTAATATCCTGACCCTCAACCTTTTCCTCAATCCCTAAGAGTCATAAATTGTTCCTGCGAAGCCAGTTTTCGGAGTCCTCCAACTTCCATATTATATCTGCGAGCCTTTCATCATTAGCCGTAGTTTTTATTTCGGTGTTCTGTAATCCGGCCACAAGCCCTACGATTCGTTCCTCTAGGGCGGCTGTCCTGGCTATGACCTCTGAGCATGCCTTAGTATTTTTCCGAATAGCCCCTTGTATTTTCATCGTAGCAAGTTGGGCTCTCTTGTGTTCTTGACGAGCCTCATTTTGAATGGACTTGAGCATGGCATAGATAATGGTGTTTGAGGGAGGTAGATTGGTTTCATCCCCGGCCCCCCCCCCCAGGTCTCCTTCTTGCACTCTTGGTCCTAATGAGCCTGCAAGGCTGGTTGTGGCGAGCGAATAATCCCACTGAAGTTTGTTACTTGCCTCAGAGCCATTGCTCTCAGATTTTCTTAAAGTAGGCAAAGGTATCTTCCTGGATTTAGTATGGCGGGGTGTGGCCCTTTTCTAGAGTGTCGGCTCTGTTTGGGGGACTTCCACTCTCTTCACCCAAAATATGATCTTCTTTTGCGGAGTCCGTGGTAGATTCTATGTCCGACTCTTCAGCTAGGGAAAAAAAGCTAGCACCATCCTGGGCATCAGGTATGCTGCCGGCGACGGATCCTGTATCCAGCTTCCCTCCAATGGGAGTTTGAAAGACAAAGGTATTACCCAGGTCGATCTCCAAACTTTGCAGTGATTTTTCATAACCGCCTTCAGCCTCTTCAGCCCCTTCAAGCCCTCCTGTGCCAGTACACGCTGCCAGTGAGACCTCGGGCGCCATGTTTAGGTTGTTTGCAGTTTAGCGCCAAAGTCTGTCTTAGGCTTCTCGGCCCCACCGATGTCCTTTTCTCCCCCATCACTATCTTTTTTAAGCACCTCACTATTTTAAAGGGAGCCAGAAACATTCCTACCACAGAGTGAGGATTGTGTCAATGTTTTAGTCGCTGCAGCTTTCCCCGCAAACATCCCTGGGACGGTAGCTGTTTTTCCCCGCCCAGAGCCCTCAATCATCTGTGGAGCGGTCCCCGACCTCCCAGAGTCCTTACTCCTACTCTCATCATTTGGGACAGGTGGGAGCTGCATTTTTTCTACAATATTCCCCTTTACCAGGCTTGCCTTCGTAGCAGTCACCGCCATTACTTTAGTTGCTGGCTTCTCCACTCTGTCCGTTTTTAATGGTTTCTCGAGCTTCTCCTGCGTGGGTGGTATTTTCCTCGCCACTGAGGTCGGTGCGTCCCCGGTAATTTTGGTGCTCGTTACGGGTATATTCCCGTTCTTGCAGGCGGCATGAAGCTTCGCAAGCCGCCAAATGCGGTTAGGTCTCGCTGGAGGTTCCCTGCTAGCCACACCCGCCACGTCCACAGGTGTGCTCGGCTACGAAGATCCATTGCTACAAGCTGCGCAGACCGCAGCCAAAGATTCTGCTTCTCCCAGTCCACGAACATAGGATCCTTTGCCGGGCAACAATCCACGTTAATTCCTCAATAACTCCGCAGAGGTACTGTTAACAATCCCTCATTCGAAAAGCTCTCTTTCTCTCTTAGAAAAACCGCCGATACTGCAGCGCTGGTCAGGGAGTGACACCCACTCGGATCAAGCGGATAAAGCGGTCGCCATCTTGCCCCCAATTGCAGCCCACTCCTGATGTTTTAAGCCAAAAGTGGCTTTATTTTGGCTGTCTCCCAACTGAAATTGCATCTGTCTTCACCAGGCAACTTTTGTGTGACAGGAGCGAGCCTACTCTTCCTACCTTCCCCTTAGTACAACCAAACCCCAGAGTCAAGCCCTGGGTCTAGAGCCCTGTACCTTGCTGATGAGCCTGTCTTCTCACAAGTGCAACTTACTATTTGAAGACTGTATTGTTTTTGTCTGCTTCAGGTGACTTTCCAAAGGGTTGCAGCTCAGCTGAAGCATCCATTAGCCAGCTCCTCCCTTCTTGGCATCTAATCGAAGCAATATCCATAGACCCATTATTGGGCCCATCAGCTTGCATTGCCCTGTGCTGTCTTCAGTCAGTGGTGCTGAGTCACACCAGAATAACAATTGACAGGGTATGAAGTCATAGGTACTTCTACTACCACCACTACATCCATTCTGGACCGCATACTACCAGCCCATCATTCACTCGCTCCCTCCTTCTAAAACTGCCACTACACTTGACCATTACCCACTCCCTTCTTGACCACACTTAAATTCATCCTGGCCAGTCTGCTTCTGACTATCACCTGATCTCTCCTTCTGCTACTACTCCTATATCCATCCTGGCCAGCCTATGACTGGACCATCACCTGCACCTTCCTTCTCTAATTCCACTACATTCCATGCTAGCCAGCAGTAGTGGCTGGTATCAGGGCAGAGTGGCCAGAACGGGGGTGGGGAGAGACAGACGACGACAATATAAAAACAAAACCTTACCTGCTGCCCGTCGCATTGCCGCTCTTCTGCTCCTCACTACAGCAAAGACTCCCAGCCTCCCCTACGGCCAATCCGGACGCTACTCTCATGCTGCTACGGCAAGAGAGCAGCGTCTGGATTGGCCTGAGTGACCTGAATTTGAGCTCCCAGAGAGATTGGGAACCCATGCCTGCTGTCCCCAACCTGGCAGCGTAGCTCGGGTTGGAGACATCTCTGTGCGTATGTCGGTTTGACCGTCCTAAGACAGCTGGCCAAACCCAAATGTGCACTGACAGCAGTACCCTCCACTCCCCCTCCATGACTGGCCCCGCGATGGCCACACCCACAAGATTCGGCCCTGATAACTTGACTGACAAGTAAAATGATAATAAACCTGTTTTATTATCGTTTTATTTTTCAAGTTTTGAGGCTGCTGATAGGGGGGCTGACACTCCCCGACATAGCGGAGGAACTCTGCTGCTGGTCAACCTACTTCCAAACCATCACCTGCTCCCTCCTACTATTCACACTATGTCCATCCTAGCCAACCTACTTCTGGACCATCACCTGGTCAGTCCCACTTTACAAAGCTACGTACTCTAAGATCCCATATCACCTTTATCCCCATCCCTACCCCTTCTATCAGGACTCATCATTCTTCAACATAAGTCTTAACTCCCTCTGGAATGTCAAAGGAGCTCAGCAAAGCCCACCTGCATACTTTTTTTTTATTTTTATTTTTTTTTATTTTTTATTAAAAGATGAAAAAACAACGTACAAGGCAAAAAGGAAACAGTGTACATGGACATTTGTTCACATAGGAGGACACCTAGGCACGATATTATACAACAGATCAATAGCACATATTGTGGGGAGGGGGCCAGCGGGGAAACAAATTAAGGATAACAGAAAGCAAACAATATATGGAATGCCGGATCAGGGGGCCAGAGGGACTTTGGGGTTGTCCACAAATGGAGGCGCACATATATTTCCACGGTATGCGTTCCATTGGCTCCAGATACTATTCCATTTTCTAGGTTTGCCCCGCGCCACATACACAGTCTTCTCTCTGAACATACATCAGTCCATATTCTCCTTCCACACCGATACCGTGGGCGGTCGCTGGGAACCCGATAACTGCGCCACATCCCTTTTGGCAATCATATTCCCAAGGTTCGCCCACTGCGCCTGGGCCGCACTATAATCATTCGGCTCCCACACGTTCAACAGGCATCATCTGGCCTCGGGCTGCAGCACCACCCCCGTGACCCTACCCATCACTGCATGCACATTATTCCAGAACTGCACCACCTCCGGACACTTCCAAAGTATATGGAGGAATGTTCCAAGCATCCCACAACCACGCTTACATAACCCGTCTGAGGAATAACCCATACGAATCAAGTGCGGACCAGTGATATATACACGATGTAAGATTTTGAGCTGGACGAGACGGAGACGGGCAGGAATCACAACTTCCTTAGGCGAGGATAATGCAGCTTGCCAATCCTCGTCGTCCAGCTCCAAACCATCGCCGGTCCAGACCTCCCTAAGACGCACCAACAGATCCACCCGGGTGTTGATCAACTTCTTATATATCAGGGAAATGGTACTGTCGGGGACGTGGCAGTCAAGGACCCTATCTTCAAGGGGGGTGGACTCGGGGATGACAGTACCCGCAGGGAGAACCGAACTCAAGGCATGGTGAATCTGTGTGTATCGGAAGAATTCCCTGTCACTCAATTCATATTCTGTCTTTAGTGCCGCAAAGGTCTTGATTTTGCCCATGACCCAAAGATTGCCCACGCAGCTGATACCAATCATATCCCATTTTTCAAACCCTTTCGTTTTACAGAGACATCCCAACCTTTCAGAAGCATACAAGGGGGTCGCACAAGTCAATCGGTCTTCCTATCCCACAGACGCATTCGCAGCATGCCACACGCGTACAGCAATCTTGGTAGGACCAGATAAATCCTTGCCCGCCGCCTTGGAGTAGAGCGCCCTCCTGTAGTCCCCGCCCGGTAGCAAATATTCATCCATCTCGAACGCCGGGTTAGGAGCAGGAGCATATGTCGCATGATTGATCGCACTCAGTTGCGAGGCCCAATAATAACGCCTAATATCCGGCAGCGCTATACCCCCATCATACCAGGGAAGAGTGAGTTTAGCGTGGCAAATACGCGAACGTCCATCCCAGATTAACCGTCTCTGCAGGCACTCAACCTCTCTAAAGTAGCTCGCCGGAATAATATCGAACGTATTCTGAAGCGCGTACAAAAACCATCATTTTAAAAAGGGCTGCGCGCCCGAGCGGTGATAGCGGCAACCCGCGCCAGCGCACAATGTCAAGTCTCAATCTTTGAAGGGGAGGGAGCAGACTATGTTCGTAGCGAGCCGCAGGGTCTAAAGATATAAAAATCCCCAAGTACTTAAAGCCCGTCGGAGAGACCCGAATGGGGCATCTGCGAGGCAAGGGAGGGGGACCGCCCGAGAGCACGTATACACAGGATTTAGCCCAGTTGATAACAAAGGCCCGAATTTTTCCCAAACGAAGTAAGCACATCGAACAAAACATTCAGAGACTTTCGAGGGGACGTAAGGTACAATAAAATATCATCCGCGTAGAGCGAGACGCGATCCTCAAAGTCCGGGGACAACTGGATCCCCTTAAGTGAGGGCTCCCAGCGCAACCAGGCAGCCAGCGGCTCAAGGGCGAGCGCGAAAAGCAGTGGTGACAACGGGCAGCCCTGTCGCGTGCCCCTCCCGAGAACAAAAGACGACCATTCACAACCACCTGCGCCAGTGTCTCCGCATACAAAAGTTTCACCCAGCCGATGAACCCGGGGCCGAATCCAAATTTCACCAGAGCGGCCCAGAGATAAGGCCACTCAAGAGTATCGAAGGCCATCGTAGCATCCAAGGAAGCCAAGATGGCCGGCTCGTGAAAAGACGCCGCCCTCGCGAGAACACCGTGCAAGCGCCGCAGGTTGAGCGCCGTGTTACGGTGCGGGATAAAACCGGACTGATCCGGATGGACCAGGTCGCTGATAACGTTCGTCAGGCGGTTAGCTAATAACTTAGCCAGAATTTTCGGTTCAGCGTTTAGAAGCGAGATTGGTCTATAAGATGAACAGCGATCCCGTGGCTTCCCTTCCTTGTGAATCACTACGATAGTAGCAAGACGCTGGTCACGTGGGAGGGAGCCAGAGTCGCGGGACTCTAGAAACATATCACGAAGATATGGAGCCAGTTTGTCTGGACACAGTTTATACAGTTCAATGGGCAGACCATTAGGACCCATGGCCTTGCCAGAGCGGACTGAACGAATGGCAGTAGCCACCTCATCAGCCGACAGCACGGCGTCCATCAATCTCTGTCAGCCGCAGACAGGCAGGGCAAAGTAATATCGCGAAGCAACAAATGAGAGTCAGCCTCCGGCCTGTCAGAGACCGGAGTATACACAATTCGGAAGTGTTCCGCAAAGCATTCAACAATCGCAGCCGGGTCAGTCACGCACACTCCATCCAGGTTCTCAATCACAGGAACGACACGACTCGCCCTTTCTTTCTTGTCCAGCCACGCAATCAATTTACCCGCCTTATCCCCAACATCATACAGTCTGCCCTGCTGTTCCCTGCTCATGACCTTCGCAGCATCAGTAACCAGGGCCTTATAATCTAATTGTTTGAGGCTGAGGGAATGAAGTTTGGCACGGGACACTCCGCGCTCCAAGTCATTCTCCAGTGCGGTTATCTCGGCCTCCAGACGGACCACCTCTTCATGCTTACTTTTCTTGGCGGTGGCGATCAGAGATAAAGCCTGCCCACGTATCACAGTCTTAAACGCCTCCCACAACGATACAGCAGATGACACAGACCCCACATTTTCTACAAAATAATGACCAAGGGATTTCACCAGTTCGGTACAGGTCTTGGGATTGCGAAGAAACCAGGGGTTTATAGGGGCGACCCGTCCCTCATTACTCATAGTAGTATCCATGCTAAGCCAGACCGGGGAGTGGTCGGATATGCCCCGGGCGAGGTGCCTCACCTCCCCAATGGCGGAGGACAGCGCCGCCGGCAACAGAGTATAGTCGAGTCTGGACAGAGTGAAAGGTGTATTGCGCCTGATCCGGGTGCAGCAGCCTCCAACAGTCCACCAGACCCAGTGTCTCCAGGAACCCACTCAACCAGGATTGCGACTTGGGGAGATCCCTGGGGGGGTAGCGATCTACATTACCGGAGACAACCGAATTGAAGTCTCCGCCTATCACCAAAATGCCCTCAGGGAGCCCCAATACTACACGCCCAAGATCCGCAAAAGTCGAGGTCTGTAGACCTGGCGGGACATAGACAGTGACAAATGAGACCGTCCTCCCCTCCCATCTACCAGTGAGAGCAGCATAGCGCCCCCTATCGTCAAGAATCACATCATCGATTGCCAAGGGGAGGGAGGTCCTGACGAGGATACCCACACCCCTAGAACCAAAGGTGAAGCCAGAGTGTGCCACCAGACGATACCCTCGCCGATTCATGGCATGGCACGTGTTCCCAACCAGATGCGTTTCCTGCAACAACACAATATCGGGGGAGAGGCGCCGCAGTAGCTGTAACACCACACCCCGTTTTATCCTATCCCCCAACCCATTGACATTCCAACATATTAGTTTCAACCTACTAACCCCCATCCCAGAAAGAAGTGCAGAATCCATCCCAGAAAGAACACAATGACCTAATCAAGAAGAAATACGATACGTTGCCTTGAAAGAAACCCACAAACCCCCCACCACCCCCCAATGAGAACCCGTTACAACGCCACCCACCCTGCACCCCTGCATTAGACTCACAAGCCACCCCAACTTGCAGTGTGCCTGTCGCCCTATCATTAAACTAGTCTACGAAAAGAAACCCCTGAGGAGGAAAGAGTCCCACTCCCCCCGCCACCCTCGGGTATATAGCAAGAGGACACAGTGATAGAAGAAATCTCGAACCCAGCCGAATAATACGTGAATGTTCAGAAATCAGGAAACATAATGTCACTCTTGTTCCGATACGCCGCCCTCGGCTCCACCCGGATGCCCGGTTAAGTCAGTCTGTTTGGGGAGGGTATCCAGCCAGTCACTAACTCCGTCAGGACGGTCAAAGAAGAAAGTCTGGTCTTCGTATTCGACACGCTGCCTGTTTGGAAATAGCATTGCATATTTCAGGCCCAAGTCTCTCAGCCTTCGCTTCACTCCCTGAAACCCCATCCTTTGTCTCTGAACAAGCTGCGTGAAGTCCGGGTAGAAACTCACCGTCGTGTTCTCGAATTTTACGGGGCCACTTACTCTTGAGGCCTGTAGGATGGTGTCTCTGTCCCTAAAATTGAAGATCCTGGCGATGATAGGTCTCGGTGTGGCGCCCGACTTTGGCTTTCCTGCCGGCACTCGATGGGCACGCTCCACGGCAAAGAATTTACTCAGGCCTGTGGGGGCCAGGTGATTCAAAACGATGTCCTCCACGAGAAGATCAGTTGCCGAGGCACCAGAGGTTTCAGGGACCCCAATAAGGCGTATGTTGTTGCGCCGGGCCCTATTTTCAAAATCCTCCAGTCGATGGACCATGAGATCGTTGGAGGAGCGCAAGCGTCCAACTTCCGTCTGCAGATCAGAGACATCGGTCGTGAGGCTAGAAGTCTTCAGGTCCAGAGACTTGACCCTTTCATTGGTCTTCGACAAATCAGCTCTGATCAAAGTAACATCAACTGCTACAGTGTCTATTTTGAGAGCGAGAGCCTCATATTGCTGACCAATGGAAGTCTGCATGTTGGCAATGGCGCCCATGACGTCCTGCAAAGTCAATTCGGTCAACGCAGTCGGATCGTCAGTGGGGCCCTCAAAAGCTCGACTGGCACCACCGGGGGACCCCTTGGGTTGGGTATAGCGATCCATGACGTTGGTTTGAATCGGTCCCCCGCGGAGAGGCGTTTTAGTCTTCCGCTTCTCGTTGTCAGGCCTGGTGGTCATGTTGAATGGTGAGCCCAGAGGGGGCCCGCGAGACCTGGTGAAAATGGCCGCTCACCCCCAGACCACTGCAAATAACGAAGGTGGGCTGAAAGGGCAAAAGCAACAGCTCAACCCAGCACCCAAACCCTCAGAAAAGTTGGCGTATAGTCAGGAAGCAGAGTTAGGCTGGACCCCGATGGGGGGGGCGAGGCAATCACGCAATCAGAGAAGGCAGCGGCCCAGAAACGAAACCGAAAGTCAACTCAGGGCAACAGGGGAAGCCCCTCAGGCCGCTGTTGTTCAATTACTCACCGGCGTCTTGGTGTGCCAGCTCCCGGTGTCGCCGTGGGGCGGGCCTCCAAAACTATGATCGGCGTATCTGCGGTTCCCAAAGTCCAAATGAAATTTTGAAAACAGCTAAGGAGTCAGCTGAGGTTCATCTTCAAGAACCCGTGGTCAAAGTCAGGATATCTTTCAGGATATATGCGGAGGGCAGCGAGGGACTCGGGAGCCCTGTGCTCACGCGGCCATCCTGGATGCGCGCGTAGCTCCTCCTCTCCCACCTGCATACTTGAGCTATTTTCTCAGCATTGCTCCAAGCCCCATAAGGTTCCTCTAGTGAGACCTTCTTCCAATCCAGGATCGCTAGTTCAATCATTTCACAGGTGTTTGTCAGATAGGCTTCTATAAGGACCATTGTTCCCTCAACCTCAACATTTGTTTGCTTGGCTGTCTTATGACACCAATGCCATAAGAACCCACTCTTAAAACATCTGGATCAGTGGGGTCAGTGACATTTGCAAGCTTAGGCCATACTCAATGACCCGCAGTACCTTCTCAAATCGACATTGAACATCCACACAACAACAAATCTCAGAGCTAGGTGCAGCTGGTAAAGTACTATTAAGGGAACCACCAACTGGTAGTAATCATTTGTGATTTGTTCAGTAATTTTTATTCAAAAGACGAGGATTATTTCAAATGAACTCCTAACAGTAATGCATTAGTGAGAAGATAGGATTTGCTAGTCTTCTTTTGATAACTTTCACTTTATTATATATTTATAAGATGTAAAGTAAATCAGGAGCACTGCAAAGTGATGTACAGGAGAGTAGAAATGTTACACAAATAATGTAACAACAGTGTTTTCAAAAAGCTCTACACAACTAGTTGAATAACAGCATTAAAAATAACAGTGTTAAGGATATAAATGCTAAAGAAGGAAAGCTGTAAACTTTAAATGCAAACTACAATAATACATTATTACAATAAAATATATTAATCTGCATATTAGTTAAGAGAAGGCAAGTAGGTCCATGGGTGTGCCATAGACGGATGCACTTTAGGTGACATATGCGGAAACAGGAGAAAGGAAGGGTCACCCACCAGCAGTACGGGGAAAGCTATTAGTGCTTTTTTCCCAACGTTATTCATGACCAGGATTTATGTATTATAATAGAGGTGTCCTATATCTTTGTTAATGAATTCACATTCCATCTCCTGCTTTCTTGAGTTGATATAGAGATGCGTTACAAAGTTTCAATTACTTACCAGTAATCTCATTACTATGAATCTGTTTTTCCTTGTTTCCACCATGGCATCATGAGAAGTGTCTGCCTCATACAAATTGTCACTCCCATAGATATAACCCCAATCACAATTGAAAACTTTAGCCCACCTCACTTCTTTCGAGCAATATAACAGGACAACCTAGCCCCAGCACACCCTGAACAGAATTGAGGTAAGAAAATTACCCACCATGTCCTACATATTCCACTGCAGCCTCATATTATAATACAAATATGGCTATTCCATTCTTGTGGAATCCTGAATTCTCCAGATAGTATATGCTTCCAACCTCACATGGTCTCATCTGGAGAGAGACAAAATAGTATTGTAGTTATCGATGTCTCATCAAGTTAGTCTTGCTAACCAATGAAACAAAAGGGAGGAAGAAAGTAATGACCGAACTGAGGAAGAATGAATTCAGAGTAATGGAATTGCCGGTAAGTAACTTGAACATTACCTCTTTGAACTTTTCCTCATTTCAGTCATGTTCTCAAAAGCAATTTCCAAGCTCAAAAAGCCAGGACGAATTGAATGTGAAAGTAAAGGCAGGCAAGCCCATACCTTTACACTGAAATAATTTTAATGTACAAACAAAAACAAAATTCTCTTACATATACTAGCGTTGATCTGCTGTCTCTTTATGCCCTCTCGGCTTGGATACGACAGGCCAACTGATTTCCTTGGGCATTATAGTGACCCTCTTGGTGTGGAAGGTACACAGATTGGTGTCTACAGAAAGCCTGACAAGGTAGGCCTCGCTGGCCATGACTGCGGAGCTCTGGAAATGCAGATCGGTCTTGAAGTCCTGCGTGACATCCTGTACCAAGCGCTCGGAGGGCAGTTTGTGGATGAGCAGCTCAGTAGACTTCTAGTAGCGGCGAGGCTTCTTGACTACACTGGTGGCAGGAGCGCTCTTGTGCGCATCCTTGGTAGCCAGCTGCTCGCAAAACGCTTTCCCTCCGGTGCACATGCCAGCGGTCTGCTTGGTACGGGCTATTGCCTTATTACCTTGAAACAGATAGAACTCCAGAGCCAAACATTTCATCAGATTGACCAAGTTGAAGCCTTCAATGGCTGCTAAAGCCTGAGGACTTTTTCCCAGTCTATACTCCTGAATATGCGACTGTTCACACATTATGAATAGGTGTTCTTTATACAGGTATTATGGTTGTTAAATCTGTAAAGTGCAAAAAGGCCGACAGAGGCAGCAGAGTGTTAATAAATTAAAAAAACTGTTTGTTAGATCCATACCTAGACAACTAGTTAATCTATTCTCTATCCAAGTTCCATTTGCTAGAGGACAAGAATGCCAACCTGAAAGTCCTTCAGGATCATGGATTTTTGGGATAATTTCTCTCCTAGAGCCAGCACACGATGTGAAGGTCATTTGGGCCTGCTTTTGTATGGATTTTGGAATTGTAATTCTTCCTGAAATTAGCATTTGGATCGTCCAAAATCTTTTATCTATCATGTCACAAAGAGACCCAACAGTAGGATGCTGCTTACAAATTGGAGGTGATATGGCAGCAACATCAATGGCAGTTCCTAAGGCCAGATTTTGTCTAGGAATTATAGGGGTTCACAGCCTCGGCTGTAGAAATCCAATATCTCAAAACCTCGATTAATGGGTGATATTGAACCAAGCTTTCAAGAAAGAATTTTCTCATGGTTGGAGCCTTCTCATCTGCGGTGGGGAGAATATCATTCTTCACCATCATGAACTGTAGTGGCCAGGATTAGACTGCACTGGAGGAGACCTCAGTTTCAGACCTTATGGTTAGTGGATCATCTAAGACATGTTATTAGTAAGATTGTTTTCCTAGTGGCAATTACCACCATTAGTAGATGGGGAGAGTTAAGTTCTTTTTACTAAAGGCATCATTTTCTCAGAATCAGACAGTATTAAAAATTCAGGTCTTCTTCCTTCCTGAAGATCCATCTTCTTTTCAGTTGGACCAGGAGATTATTTGATTGCATTTTGTCTGACTCCTTTATTGAATTTTGTCTTAGCCCTTTTCCTGAGGAAGCAGGGCTACATATTTTGGATGCTAAGGAGCTGTTTGAGTCGGTTTACAAAGGGTTTCTTCTTTTCAGCAGTCAGGTTCACTTTTTAGTAATGTTGGTCCATCCAAAAATGAGTGAATGCCTTCTATGCATACTTTGAGGGCCAGATTAAGAAAAGTCAATTTAAACCAAAAGTGTAACTTAGACCAAAAGACTAACTTTACCACTTTTCAGTATTCACAAATATAAGTTACTGCTGGTAAAATTACTAGTAGTAAAGTTACTACTAGAAACTTACCTTGTGAATACCGAAATGTATTAAAGTTAGACTTTGGGTCTAGCTTTACTTTTGTGAATCGGGCTCTAAGTTTAGACCTGAAGTTTACATTTGACCTGAAGTCTAAGTTTAAACTTCAGGTCTAAAGGTTGACTTAAGGTTTAAACTTAGGGCCTGATTCACAAGGTAAAGTTTATCAGGCTCAAAAAGCTCCTTGTCTTTGGAGGTTATGGGAAGATCAAAATATGCAGATCCACTCTTTTTGCAGCTGATGCAGCACATTTGATCCAACTGCTCTTAAATCTTCTTATTAAGGAAATTAATTTTAAACAGAGCAGATTTTGCAGCTGTATCCGCCTGTCAGTCCTTTATTCACATTTGGCGTCCAGCAACCACGGAGGCACCTGAAGCCAATGCAGAACCTCTGAAACAGTCACGTAAAAATCTGTTAGTAAGCAATCTTGCTGTTCCGTGGAGCCAATAAATCTGAACAGCTATCTGCCTCCTGCATGCAGTGAACTCTAAAATCAATGTGACTTATTTACCCACCTTAGAATGATAAAAAGCTGATCCGACATTGTCTAGACAGGAAGGTGATTTACCAGTAGAATCAGGGTGGCAACATTTCTAGGTGACTGACTTTGTTTGCACGCTTTGCTATATTGTCTCAAACAACCCCAGTGTCTGTCTTTTCTGTTTTTTATCTAAGGTTTGGATAATAGAAGTGTGGAGGAGCATTTATTTGGGAAAGATAGACCATGCTTTTTGTGGCAGAAATATAAGAGAAATCGTCATGCAAATGTTCAATTTATAAGTAATTTCCCCTAAGACTATTGATGACTTTGAACTAGAAAAATTTATATAATTTGCATTGCAATGCGTTCTCAGCTGAAGTATGGATAAAGCAACTTTTGATAAAGTTCGTCAGAAGATTAATGTGTGTTAAGTGCAAAAAACTGGACAAATGAAAGTCAACTTATTTTTGGTAACGTGTTGCAGAGATTTGTCAAAACGACGCAAAGTTATTAGGGGTACAAAAACGCTCTTCCTATGGAAGCTATATGTAGGAGTGTTTGTATGTATGAACACCTACATTAACCCAAAAAAGAAGAAACAAGAGGCAAAGCGCTTAACGGACTACCTATATCATGTCTTGACAAAGCAAACCTCACCCTGTTTAATTCTTTCTGGAGACTTCAACCAATGTATCCTAGGGTCATCCTTGAACAGCGATATTCAGGCCCAGTCTTACCATTGGAATATCCCAAACCAAACTTTCAGCAGCCAAGGTAAAGTCCCCAAGTTTGCAAAGGAATTGCTCGAAGACTTGGAACACATGGGCTTGAGGGTCCTAAATGGAAGATTTCCTGAAGATTCTCCATCCGTGGCTTCGTTCAACTCAGGCAACGTAACCTCGATAATAGATTACACGTTGGTCTCCCTTTCTCTTTTTCATAACGTCCTGGGCTTTAACCCAGGGGACAAGGGAGAAAGTGACCATCGCCCTCAGGAAGTCTCTTTTTGTGCCCTTCCGTACTACAAGCAGCAAAATTTCAATTAAACAGCTTAAACTATCCTTTAGGCAACCCAGTAGCATGATAGGAAAAATTTACGGCCTATTTTGCAAATCAATATTCAACTATTGTACGGCACCGTCCATCTGCTGGCTCTGGTGTTCTAAGGAAGATCTCAAGCACCCAGAAATCTGCCCTAAAAATCGACAAAAAGGAGATCAATAAATCGCTAAGACTGTTGAGAAAAAGCCCGGGGGACGGGGCTCTTCTTGCAAAACTCCATAAACATCGGGCGGACCTCAAAAAATTGAAATAGGCAGTCAAAAGATCCAACAAAGACTATTTCTGGGCGAAACTTCACCATGACTCTAAGGGAAACAACAGCGCCCAGTTTTTGTCCACAATAAACAAAATCAGAAATCCAAAGAACAGCGGAATAACATCTCATATAACTAAATCTTCGTGGGAATCTTTCTTAGACTCACACTTCAACCAACAGGTCGCCATAGCAAGTAAGCCCCAGGTAGCCCCAGAGGGCCAACCGCCACAAATAATAACAACATGGGTAGAAGCCGAATTTGGAACCACTGCGGTTTTACTCAAGAAACTAATCTCGAAGGGAAGGAAAGATGGCGCAGCAGGGCCAAGCGGCATTCCTCCGGCCCTTTTCAAACTTGAGTCAGAATACTGGGCAGAAACGCTGACCCCCCCTCTACATGTCTGTGAGCCGATCTGGGTACCTTCCTGCCTCGTGGAGGGGCTCAATCATTTCACCAATTTATTAAGCGGGGGACAGAACACTGCCAAAAAACTACCGGCTGATAGCACTCCTGGATATTGAGGCTGAATGTTTCGCGGGGCTCCAACTGAACCAACTGTGCGAATGGGCAACAAACCACAACATAATCCCATCCAGTCAAACGGGATTTTGCAAAGAAACGGGAACAACATCAAATCTGCTGGCAATTTCGCTACTTATCGACAAAGCAGGGGTGACTAAACAGGCTCTCCACCTTTGCTTTGTGGACTTCAAGGCGGCATTTGACAATGTCAACCGGGGCTACCTTTGGAGAAAACTGGCCTCTTGGGGGATCCCCGCGCCTCTATTAAACCTTCTGATTGAATTGCACACCAACACATGGGTTCAGGTAAAGCTCGGTAATGGCCCACACCTCTCTAGGCGCATTCCGAATACAAATGGCCTAAAGCAAGGGTGCGTTTTAGCGCCGACCCTTTTCAACTTATTTACAGCCGATCTACCACCTGCCCTAGAAGCTTGTAACGCACACGCTCCACGTCTGGGGGGCAAAGCGCTGCCCAGCATATCCTACACAGACGATGTGGTCCTGGTTAGCCACACAAAAGTAGGTCTTCAAAATCTCATCAATGCGCTGCACAGATACGCCGAAGCAAACCTACTAGAAGTAAACATCGATAAGACCAAAGTTCTGTCCATAACTGGGAATAAAAAGCTACACACTTGGTTCCTTGGAACAAAGGTTGTCGCAAACTGCTCAGAATACAAATATCTCGGAATCTTGGTCGATAAAGGAGGTCGCTTCTCAAACCAACTAGAGGCAATCAAGAGGAAAGGGATGCTGATAGCTACTACTCTTAAACAGCTAAAGTTAACCTGAATGGTCCCACTCTTCTCCCATTGCTCCGCGTGGCGCAAGTCAAAATAGAGTCATCTATCACATACGGCAGTGAGGCTCTAAGAGGCATAGACGCGAAACTGCTGGACACAACCATTGCAAAGGCCTACCGACTTCTCTTTAACCTGCCAACTTACAACTCACAAGCCCAGATCCGGTTAGAATTTGGACTGACCTGCCAAATGCCTGCAAGAGGAGGGTCATACATAAAGTGCTGGCAGAAAATAAAGAACTCGCCAGAAAACACATTGAACCATCAGCTATGGCAAGACTTAAGCAGCTGCTCTAAACTGCCGGCGAAAATATTTTTAGAGGAATCCCTGACTGTCACAGGTCTGAAAGAATTATGGGAAACTCCATTACCGCATGTGCAATTCAAGCATGTTGTAAACAAGTGCATAAAAAGACTATCGCATGCGGAAGACAAAGCTACCTTTTCTCACAGGCGGCACGCCTGGATGACTTTGTCCTCATACAAATCGCCGGGATTACAAGCATACTTTGGTCTGGGATATGGCAGGAAATCTAAGGAAGCCATTTTAAAATATAGGCTAGGAATCTTGCCATCCATTCCGCATTTACAACCATGGCTGAGAAGGGACTGTGGGACAAAATGCAGGCTGTGCGGTGCAGAGAAGGAAGATTTTGAACATCTATTATGCACCTGCCCGAGGCTGAAAGAGGAAAGAGTAGCCCTGTTAAAAACTGCCTTTAAGGAACAAAAAATCCGCACACGCAGACAAGCAGTTCTCGCTTGTTTTGACCCAGGTCTTCCACCATTAAATGGGAAGTTGGTCAAATTCCTGAAACTTTTGGAACTGAAACTAAAAAATCATGAAGTCGGCCCAGACCAGATTAACTGAACAATGGCAAGACACTATACTATGAACACGCCCCCCTATCAAACTGTTTTTAGCACTATTATTTTTTACACTAAAGGATTCTTGTTTTTTAAAAAAATTCTTATAATCTTTTACCCGATGAAATGAGTTATCAATGTATTTTTTGTAATGGTTTTAATTAACCTAAGACAATAAAATGTACTTACTTACATATGTATCTGAACCTATTGACTGAAAAAGTAAAGATTATAGTAACGTTATAGTTTGGAGAAATGTTCAGTAACAAAGTAATGTTTTAAACTTAAAAAAGAAACAGAAATTCACCAGTTATAGATATCTCAAAAAACTATGACTCATGCCCTAAGGTAACTCCTTCCCCCTCTATGCACGGTTTTCTCATCAATAATTTCATTGCAAATATTGTAGTGATATTATCAAAGATGTTATAGAAGAAGTCTTGAGTGGTGTAATATTTAGGGTGCGAGTTTTATTTACTTGAGTGTGAGGAGGACAGGGACTCGAAACACCACATACCTGTTAGGCCTGGTAGACAAGCCTGGAGGACCGCTGCTGAACGTTGCCGGTACCCTGAAAGAAAGGAAGAAACACAGTTAGAAAAAGGGGACAAGAAAAATCTTCTATACTGATGAGGGACTACCATATACAGGAAGGAAGGGGAGGAGGTAGATCACAGAGAAAGACGCTTGAAACCCTGAAGAGGCAGACAGGGTAACAAAGCCTCGCGGAAGACCAAGAGTAACAGAATGGAGTACAGGAGTGGCAAGAAGTGAGTGAGTCCTCAGGACTCATGAGAGGACCAGACGAGTGACAAAACCAGCTGACTCCGCGACAGAAGAGACAGGACGAGGAAAACCAGTCGGAGGAGTGTTGGTTGCCACTGGCCTTTGTGGAGACACCCGCCACAACTCCGGAGAGTTGTGGGTATGGGGGTAAGTGAACTGGGCTCGACAACGACTGGTAGGTGGATAGGAAAGCACACCCAAGGTGAGAGTGGGCAGCAGTTCAATACACGAAGGCTGTGATATGTTCACTAAGAGGAAGCTTGAGGAGGGACGGGGAAAACTCTCCATAAAAGCACTAATGGTGATAAAGGGGGGAAAATGAAATGTATAAGCTGTGTCCCATGGGAAACCTAATGGTGTATGACCCAATGAAGGGAGTGTAACCGAGGAGTTGTTATTTTTACCCTGTTCAGACAAAGGAAATATAAAGCACTAAAGCTGTAGAGCACTGGGCGTCGGTGACAGGATCTCGCATAAAATGGAGAAAGTAGTTTCTCCCAGGAGAGTCTGAATGCATTGAAAAAGGGGGTTTACCCAGGGGATCACGTTGTTAAAACGGAAAGATTAGCTCCCATTTCCTTTATGTTTTCTATTCACTTTCCTGAATATTCTCCTGTCTCTTGCAGGTCGTTGGTGGCGACCGCTTACCCGGACCTGGAGTGGACAAAATAGGAGGGATTATAAGATTGACCTTAACTCCTAAACCTCAAACTCACGACAGAGAAAGACAGCGAAGATATATGTTAACAAGGAGAGGGAACATTAATGGATGAAGCATCTATTTACCACACTTTTCATTACCACCTGCTTATATGTGACTTTAGTATAGTTATTATAAGGCACCATAAGTAAACAAGAAATGTCTCCTAAACCTTTTTTCTGACGATCTCTCCACACTGAGATAACTATAGCTATGACTGCTGAATATCTGTGTTTTTTTTCTTAAAATGTTACGTTGTTACTGAACATTTCACCTAACTATAACGTTACTTTGACTTTTTTTGTGAATTTCAAGTGCTTTTATAACATAAAAGTAATATTTTTAACCATTTGTAAAGCCAAACCCCTGCTGTGCATGGCCTTCGGCACCCCCCCCCCCCTTTGCAGGCAGACAACCCCAGGCCGTGAGTTTGACCACATGGTCCCCCTCCCAAGACTATTATGAGCCCAGGGACCCCATTCCCTAGGGCTTCTCTAAATTATAGGTCTGTTCACAGAGCCCACACGGGGCACCCACCAAACAATATTTAGGTTAAAGATAGGGGTGTACAGCCCCCTTCTCTGAGTCTCATTAGGCCCCTGGAACTCCACCCCCTGGGGCCAAATTCAATTAAAAAGGGGAGTGGGCCACTAGGCTCCCTTCCCCTAGCATTCATAGGACTGGGGACCCCACCCCCAGGACCATATGGCATTTAAAAGGGAACGGGCACCACATGACCCCGCCTGAGCCTCATAAGGCCCAAAATATCCCATTCCAGGAGTTACATTTTAAAACAAATAGAAAGGGAGGTAGGGCCACCTCCATGGGCCTTATTAGGCCCCAGGGACCCCATTTGCGGGCCAAATTCAACAAAAAGGGGGTGGAGGCTGCACAGACCCTTCTTTGGGTCTTCTGGTGCCCTGGGAGCTACATCCCCAGGGCTGTATCTTATTTCAAAGAAAAGGAGGGCACAGAGCCATCATAATTCCCAGGGTACAGCCCCCATCGCGCAAGGCCATATCATGTTTAAAATGCGGGGCTACATGGCCCACCCCCGAGCCATTTTAGGCCCTGGGGACCCCATCCCCTGGGTCACAGGTGGGTGTCCCGATGCCCACCTGGGGCACCAACAAAATACACTTTGGGGACTACAACAGGAGCCCCCGGGCCCTGCAGCCCCAGCCAATTCCCCACATGGTGCAAGAGCCGACATTGTGCAGGAGTGTGGCACAGAAACAGTAAAAAAAAGTCTGCTCTCAACAGCGGGAGTACTTTTAAATCTGTGTGAGTGGCTCTGTTGAGAGGCTGGATGGGTGATTCAGGTGGTGTGTGAGTAGCTGTATGGGTGAGTGTGTGGCTATTGAGTGACTGTATGGATGAGTCAGTGGTTGTGCAAGTAGCTGTATGGGTGTATGATTTGTTGTGAGTGGTTGTATGGGTGGGTGTGAGAGTGGCTTGAGGGGTGACTGAGAGGGTGTGTGAGTGGCTGTATGGGTGAGTGAGCAGGTGTGTGAGTAGTTGTAAGGATCCTCGAATGCATATGTAAAGGGTTGCGTGGGTGTTTGAGTGGGTGTGGGAGTGTGTCTGTATGGGTGGGTGAGTAGGTGTGTAAGTGGCTGTATGGGTGACTGTTCGGTTGTGTGAGTGGTTGTATGAGTGTGTGAATGGGTATGTAAGTGGTTCGTTCTTAACATGGATCCCAGAGAGACATCTGTCTCCCTGCTTCTTATCAAGAGCCACAGATCATTGACGTCAAAACCCCCACTCTGGGCCCCTGCCACATGATCGCCAAAATCCTACACTATAAGGACAGGGACAATATTCTCCAAGTTGCCAGAAAGGAGAATTCCATACGATTACAGTCCTCCAGGATCCTTATCTTTCCCAACTACACCCAGCGCCTATGCAAATCCTTCAAGGCCGTTAAACAAATAGTGAGAACGCTGAACATAAGATTCATGCTCCTGTTCCTAGCCAGACTATGGGTCATTCATGCTTCCAAATCCTTCTTTTTTGACACACCGGAGGCGGCTTGGGAGTGGGCAAAGGAACAGCGGGACTTACGAAGCCATTCTTCAGAGAGTTCTATTGGAGCGGAGGCCTAGAGGATTGCATTGTGTTATATGCAGGCAACGTACTACTGTTTCTCTCAGACCCAGAGGTTGTGGCCAAAGAATACTCCATATGTGTAACTTGTATGGGTAGGCTTCTGGCCTGATCATAAACTGCTCAATCTCTCCTGCTCCCCCTGCCCAGAGACCTGGGGGAAGTAGTCTGACCGTCCCAGTCTTCCGATCTACAGGCTGTTTCTTATAACTTGGTATCTACATTTCCCTCCTTCCAACGCTTACTTGGTCCATTAACCCTGATGCCAGTGGTCAATAAGATTAGGGAAGTCCTAGAGAAGTAGATTCATCTGCCGCTCAACATCTTCGGTGTGGTAGCTCTCTTTAAGATGATGGACCTACCACTCTTTATATACTTTCTACAAACCTTTCAATATGCTCTCCCTAAACAGTGGTTCACCAGCCTAGAGGGAACAATACGCTCCTTCTCTGGCCCAACCGTTCACCGTGCATAACCTTCAGGAAATACGTGCAATCGACCTTCAATAGAATTGACCTTCAATTTACCTTCAATAGAGGCCTAGTGGCTGCAGACTTAAGATTGTACTACTGGGCCTCTCAAATGGTGAACCTGAAGAAGTGGATTCATGGTGGTTGGCGGGACCCGACTTATTAGGTGGAACTGACATTCAAGAATAGGGAAACCATTGTGGACCGTTTATATGGATCACCCATCCCCCGTGCTCTCCCTTACCTCACAAGGGTGGTGTTCTGGGCGTGGCAGTCGGCCTTGAAATAGATCAGGTGGGAGGGTAAGCTCACGCTCAGACCCCCCTCTGGAGGGTCACTTGGCCTGGCTAGTAGACCAAGTTGACTGGCTGCAGGAAATTAGACTTTATAGGTATTTCCAGATTGGGGGATGTGTGGCAGAGGTCATAAATGTGGTCCTTCAAGGACCTGCAAACGGATTTCCAGCTTCACTGGTTTCAATTTTACAGATTCCTGGAACTCCGCCATGCATTGCTTTCATACCAAGCGTCAATTGGAGAGGCCCCCAAGTTTATCCCCTTAGAAGCCAAACTACTAATGGGTCCTTTGGCCAAAGTGGCATTTCCTGTGTCTACCAATTACTGGTCATCAACTCTCCAGATTTGTTTCCCTCTTTGAGGGCGCGTTGTAGTCCTGGGTGGGCAGCCTAGAAGACAAGGAATGGAGGGAGGCCCTAATGGCACCGAGAGAATTGGCAATATCCACCAGGCTTCACATGATAGAGGTGAATTTCCTGCACACCAGCTATCTGACTCCCCTGCGACTTTGGAGGGCAGGCCCGCATCAGTCATCCACCTGCCTCCGATGTAGAGAGGTGGGGGCAGATTTCTTTCATGTAGTTTGGGCACTGGACCTCAGGCTTTGACAGCCTGTCCCTTGAGTTGGAGAAGCCTGTGGTCGGCTTGCCCGCATAGCGTTTTTTGGCCTGTTGGAGGACCAAGGAGGGTGAAGGTGTGACCGATACCTTGTGGGACTGGGGACATTGATTGCTAAGAGAGACACAGCACGCAAATGGAACTTGGCACTCCCACCTGAGATCGCAGCCTGGCGTTAGGCCATCAACTGGTGCGCAAAGATGGAGGAACCTATCTACGCTGCAAGGGGCCGTATTTAACATCAAAAGGTCGAGGGGAAATGGTGGGGCCACTCCGGGCTACAAACCTCGCTCTGCTATCTTTGCAAATGTTTGTTAACTTGCAACTGTCACGATTCAATTGTACTGCCTGGTTCAGGGTATCTCTTTGTGAAAAAATCTATAAAAATCAGTTTATCCCCAAAAAAACGAAAAATGATGCAGCGCGAATCCACAAAAGTAAAGAAATGAGCCGCAGAAGTTGATCAGTTATTATTCGCTTCTCCCAGCAAGGTGTGTCCCATAATGCTCTTGTGGGATAATTTACATATTTTGTCTGATATATGGTGCCCCAATCTGGGCAGAGGTACATCAAAGATGTTACAAATATGTTGTGGGTGGTTGTAGATGGCTTCAGGAAGTGCAACAGCCCTCAAAAGTAATGTGTTGAAAGTAATCCTATGTTTTCCGAGGTGTATACAATGTGACCACAGGAAATGTTTATTGTGTTTCTAATCATTGCTAGTCAGATGAAGATTGCAGGTACTTCTTTAATGTTGCTTTATTTAAAGGGTTAATGGCAAACATTGCAATGCCTACTGTTAATAATGAATGCCTTTGAATATGGTTTTGGATTATATTAGTTTTAATGATAACATGATTGCTGTTTTATTGCGATAGTGAACCCATGACTAAGCCAATAGGCTTGCCTTGTATTATAGAGGTGGTCACCACTTGTCAAAGCCAATAGGCATGCCTTCTTATAATGATGTAGTGACGCCGTTGAAAAACCCAATAGGCCTTGCTTGTATATCGATGTGGTTAACCCTTGTCAAAGCCAATAGACTTTCCTTCATATAATAATGTAGTGACCCCTTGACAATGCCAATAGGCTTTCCTTGTATATTGCTGTGGTTACCCCTTGACAATAAGTTAATAGGGTTGTCTCCATATAATAAAGTGATTACCCCTTAACAAATCCAATTGAAGTTGCTTGTATATTGATGTGGTCACCCCTTGACAAAACTAACAGGTCTCCCTTTTATATGTTGATGTGGTGACCCTTTCACAAAGCCAGTAGACCTGCCTTATTTAAAATGACACCCCTTCTTATTATGATGAGCGCTCTTATTGACTTGCCGTGCATGGGGTGGGAGTTGGATGCTTCCGGTGGGGTTGTGGGCAGGGTCTCTCTGTCACAGGCCAGTGACATTATAATTAAGTATGGTAGTAAGATTGTAGTTTGTGTTAAAAAAAACTCTTGTAATTCACTGAAAAAACCCAAAGGTTAAAGTGATGTTATAGTTAGGTCTGGTAATTATATCTGACTTTACATTTTTTTTTAAAAACTACAAATTTACTGACAAAAACACAGGTTAAAGTGACATTATAGCTAGGTGAAAATTTCAGTTGAATATACCATTACTATTACCTGTGCCCCCATCATACTCTGCTTATGACCTCACATATTACATTAATCATGATATGTTCAATGACATCATTGATGACATTACTCATTACATCTCAAATGACATGAGATGACTAAGCCTACACTAATACAGATTAAATAAACATAACAAATACAAGAAATTATAGCATTACATTTGAAAGCAAAAAATAACTCTCTACTCACTTTTCAACAATTATTTGGAAAAAAAGTAGTAAAACGAACATGAGATACCTACTGCAAAGAGTATACTAGTAATGAAAGAACACATTGGAAATGAACAAAATATTACTCCAATGCATGCTACAGTAGAGCAACAACAAAAGATGAGATAGTAAAATGTGTAAGGGAACACAGCCATTCCCCAAATGTAACCGCAATTCAAGAAAGAAATGTCCTTTAGAATTTGAGTTAAGCAAGCACTAGTTCCCAAGCACCTACAGAAACTTTACTAAAGGACATTATAATACAAGGTCCTGAAGAAGCCGCAGCACAACAGCTATCAATATCACACCAATTAGGACTTAAATGAAGAACCAGCAGAGTAGCAAGGCACACCAAGGGCACCAGGATTGATCGAAGAAATAAAAATCCCAGAAAACCAGACTCTAACACGTACTAACTATCAATTCATAATGAATGACAATGAAAATACTGAGAAAACAATCATTTTTTTGCAGCTAATACAACCTACTAACTTTAACACAAAGCCACAACTGGCTGATGACTGGGACATTTAAATATTGCCCCCCACACCATCTCACAAACATATACAATACATGGACAAAAAATTCAAACAATCTATTAATATGGCATATTTGCAAAAATAGAGTAAACTACAATGAACTCCTTACAATAGTAAAACAAAAACCAATTAATTACAACCACCAAAAGATTATCGACTTTCAACAAGCAATGAGCCACATTATATTAAAAACATTTTCATACACAGCAATATAAGGATGTGTTACCATTTTAATAAATCAATGTAGGGTCACCTGTAAAAATCAACATTAAGCAGTGTTTATGTCACAAAGCCATAATGTGCCTATGAAATGAAATACATAATTGATTTTGTCTATTTGCCTATCACAGATGTAACTATGAAGTAAAACTGTCACAACTACTGGAACGGATAAGGCAGTAAAATGTCACAAAAAACCCAGACAAACCATGCAGTGGACAGATGGCAGAATTCCTTCCAAGAAAGTCTAGGAAGAAGCCAATCAACAATGTATCAATTCGTGGAAACAGTAAAAAATAACAAAGCTAACAAGAGTTTATTATGCCCCAGTACTTAACTAAAAATACAAAAGTATCAAAACAAACCAAAAAAAAGTATGAAATGATTCAAAGTAAAGTACTTTTCTTTACAAAGAGTCAAGGCCTACATTACCTCCAAGCAATGGCCAAACACAGCTATAGAGATACTACACTCTTATAAAAAAAAAACACCTTAAACTAACAGGAGAGCAAAAAAAAAAAACATATCTCACCAAACATATTGTTATAGATAACCAAAAGTATGAAATTGTTTTATTATTCTAAATAAAATGAATAACATTTTAACAATTATTTTTACAAAAATCACAATAATAAAAAAGTATTATGATTTATCTGGAGATCTGGGAAAGCAAGAAACCCCCAAATCACAAAGAAATATACTTACCTGCCTCTTGACAGGGGAGGGCTGAGCATTCTCAAGCTAATCAATTATTTTTGAGCCACCCAGCTTCGCTTTATAGTAGAATGGAAAAGCACTGATGCTTCTTAGACCAGGGACAATATTAGATGGTGAAGGTGCAAGACATTTCGGGGAACATCCTTTACAACGAATCTTTTACAACGCGGTACTGTTACCACGCAACTATTACAACGAAAGTCGTTACAACGACTTGCGCTGGGGGGCGCTCCAGGTTAGTAAATAATTAATTTACTATCCAACTCCTTCCCTACTATCCACGGGGACTGGAGTTGGAATAGTAAATTAAAAAATTTACTATCCAGCGCCCCCTAACGCAAGTCGTTGTAAGGACTTGCGTTGTAAAAGTTGCGTGTTAACGGTACGCGTTGTAAAAGTACGCGTTGTACCGTCATACATTCGACATTTCAGTTATCTATAGGCTGCTTCTATCTAAATGCATGAATGGCGAGAAATGATGGGAGTCCAGTGCTTAATTTGAGCCGCTAGTTTCCGATGCTCGGCACCGGCACTTAATTGTACACACTGGCACTGATGATGGTCTTCCACATGGTGGCACTGTTTGTCAAATTTAGAGATGATCACAAAACTGTTGTCTATTAATCCAATATACATTAAAAATTAATAATACCTGCCGCTGAAGCCATCCTTATAGCTTTGGGGGCCTGGAATAGTCATGTCACACTTGTAGAAGTGTGATGGTTAGTAGTTGTGTTGGTACTGTCATTGGCAGAGCTGCAAGGGACAATGAGGGGTGCAAGCAGCTGTGGCCTCCTGAAGAGGGCCTTGGCACTTATTGTTTTACAAATTAAGCAGTGGACGGGACTGGCGGCATTCGAAAAGTGGGTGAGGGAAGTTGTTATAGGTTGATTTCCCACCAACCACTGGTTATAGGTGTGTGTGTATATGTAATGGTTTATTTGTAACAAAAAGAACTGAACCATAAAATTACATATTTATTGTTGGATTACCCAACTATAGGATTGGCTCACCACCACAGTGGTAAGCCTTTCAGTTGCAGTTGTTTTAATTATGTTTAGTTATGTTGTTTTTAGGTTTCGCCTGCATTCTCTTGCCCTGTGCTTGTGAAATATGTTGTATTAAATATATTTTTTAAGAGACTTACACCCCGGCCCTATGCTTTCAGTGCTACTCATTGTTTCCTGTACTTGCCACTTACTTTTCCTCTTTTTCTATTGGCTGTAGCACTCTGTTCATGTTGTTCCTCTCGCGTGCTTCTCTTATCAGTTTCCCGTCACTGAAGTACTGGTTCCATCCGCTTTTCAGGACCTATTTTTTAAAAGGCTTTTACCTGTAGTGCATGCATTTACATCGTCTATATACAACGTTTGGCTAAACACATTTCTTGTTATTACTTTTGTCTCGCTGGCAGCCTAACAATTGTAGCACTCCTTTTTGGATTGTCCAATTTTTTTTTAATGATTGACTGACGACTGAACGCTATCTGCATTCCGCTTGTTCATGCTCTCTGTCTCACAGGGAGGCTGCTGGGTGTACTCCCTTCCCCAGTGATCAAGTCCTGGTTTTCCTCTGGCCGTGCCTTGATCTCCCTTAGGTGAGCCGGTTGGCCCTCGTGCACACATTGCTCACTCCCCACGGTAGAGGCGGCCATGTCAAAGAAGGGCTCTGGGGCGGCCCGGGAGGCGGACAACTGTTTTCATTAGGACCCTAAGCAGGCACGGTCTCAGGGTATTCCCTGGACCAGAGCAGATGCACAGCAGTGAACAAAAGGTAGGGTGAGCTTGACAGTGCACTGGCCTGTAGTGTCCAATTAACGGTCTTGTGCCCTTTTATTTCCTAATTGTTTCCATTGTTAATCTAATGCATCTGTCAATGCACCATTCCAGGTTCCGTTCTTGAATTGCTCAGCCAGCCCAGTGTCTTTTCTTTGCTGGACTTGTAGTCGTTCAACTGTGATTCCCACAATGCGAAGGAAAACATTGAGTGGATGAATTACTCATGCATGGACCTAGGAAGCTCGAAGTTTTTGTCACCCTGTAAGCGATTAAAGTAATGTCATGGGGTGGAAGTCTAGTGAAAGAACAATATAAACAAAAGTGTTGGGCATGCAAGTGCGCGCGCTGCAGGCTGCCACACCCCAGGACCAGCAGTGCACCGAGCGTGGCTCCTGCAGCGTCACCTACTTGGACAACAGCGAGGGCAGCTTAGTGTACACTCCGGTGTCCTGTAAGTACTACTGACGTCTGGTCCATGTGAGGACCGTCAACACTACTACACGCTGGTGCACCAGAGGGCAGGGTGTGTGGAGCAACTTCGCCGGTCACTGGTACACAGGTGGGTAATATGTACAGTGTAATATTATGTATTCCAACATTTATATTTATTAAAAAAAAAATGATTTCCAAAAAAGCTATTCCTAAACTTTCTCAAAGATTATCCCTACCCTACTCTACCAATTCCCTGCGCATTGTCACTTCCCCCTAGCCTATCAAAGCATGGCGGCCGCACCACTTGCCCAGCATCTACTTCCTCTCAGCAAATGGGAGACTCTTGAGGTGTTAAGTGTGGGATATTGGCTCGCAAAATATGGCTGCAACCAGTGGATGTTTCCTTATCATTCCACTTCAAAGTCTCAGGACTGCATGCACTAGACCATGCAAAAATATCCCATCTTCCCTTCTTAGACTGCTGTTATGTTGAAAAAAGGGCAACCAAGAGTCGTTTGTATTGGTGGCTAGTGGCTACCCACCTCCAACCAGAAGCATTCTCACACCATGATACCCTGACAGATGACCCGCCGTGGAGCTGAAGACTAAGATGCCATCTATGCTCTGTTTTTGACCATCACTCTTGCGTCCCTCCAGTGCTTCTCTGTTCAGGCTTCCTTGCAATAAATGTAGACGGTACGGGTGATGACGTGCATGGGGAGTGGGTTGTCTGTATTTGGCCTCCCTCTGCATTTTGCAGCATCACAGCAGGCAATATTTATAAAGCCTCCTTGAGGTCTGCTCTTTGAGTTTATTTGGTTATTGAAAAACTTCCAGTTCTCAAAATTCCAATGGGACCAGTAACAACATTAACCTGCCTCCTTTGAAAGGCTGTAACATAAACCCATAATTGCTCCCAGCTGGAGGGACCAAATACTTCTTATCGAAAGCAGCCCTTCCCCCCTAGGAGCAAAAACTAGCCACTAAAAAAATGCAGCCTCCCAAAACACTGTCCATTTGCATATATATATATATGCTCATGTATGTGTGTATATCTGTTTAGATATGCGTTGCCGCCAGTGTTCTCTGTAGCATTTTCTGGTGTGTGCTTTCATTATTTAATTAATCCCCGAATTATTGCTGTTCCAAGTGTGACACTGTTCCATGACGAGACAAGGAAATGCTGATACCCTACTCTCTCCTTTCATTGTCCACTAAAAGAGAATAGTAACTTCCTTATGCTCACGGGCCCCGGTGAAACTGCTCATGCTGCACCATTCATAACTGGCGCTATTCCCTGCATAGAAATGCACACGTTACCTTTGACTATTTGCTTTTCTTAATAAACTTAGTTGTTTCAAATTATATTGCACAACTGATCACCAAACTAAAACTGAAATGAAAAAAATTATCACATAGTCGAAACCTAATGCATTTACCAAAGCTTGTTTTTAGTTGTGAAATATCAGTAACGCCAGATTTAATAATTAGGGTATGTTCTTGCATGTGTTGGCAACACGTAAAACATCAGGATTGGCTAAGGGTGACGCACATTACATGGGTGCGCTTGGCAGCCTTATGGTAGGGTGATTGTAGTAATACTCGCGCTTCATTGCAGCGCTCTAGTTTCTATAGCTGTGGAAGCTAAACTTATATTTTATGCGTTTTCAGTGATTTAATATTATTTTACTAGTGATTTATTATTTTACTAGCAATGCTGCTGTTGTGGGCTTTTTGGTTTCTTTCAATGATGTCATTTCCTGTGCTGTTACACTGAAATGTCAAAGGTCATGTGATGTCACTTCCCATGATATCATCAGGATCAAAGGACTTGTGATGCCACTTTCGCTACCCTTGGTATTTGCTGAATTGACGTCTATGCACTCTTCAAACTCGAGCACTTTTTTGGTGTCACGAGTTTCATGGCTTGGATCTGGCGTTGTCAAGTCTTATGCCCCAATTCAGAAGAAAATCAACGTCTTCATTCCGATATTGTCAAAAAAAGGCACTACAGCCACATCACATAAACAGCACAGTACTTGTGATATATATGGGACGCTTAAAACCCTTTTCATGTGTCCTTTTTACTGAATTTTTGTATGTGGTCCATATCTAAAGTTATTCTCGACCCTTGGTACTATTAAAATCTTCCCCGTTTGCAAACGATCGAGGAACTTAGATGTTTATTTTGTTACAATAGTAGGTTAAAATGTGCACATTGACATTTCTGTGTGGAGCGTTCTGACTTAAAAAACAGCAGTGACTTTCTATTCGAAGTTTGCGCCTTGTCTCAGGTGTATCATTTCTCTATATAGCACAGAAGGACATCTCTAGATAATTCCAATACTTTAGTTACGGGCACCGCAACCCCCAAAGAAAGCGCCATCAGCCCCCTGCAGCGCCAATACCTTTCACAGCCGCCTGCGTCGACGTCGCGGTATTTAGGAACTGCCCGAGATCCGCTTCCCTCCACAGTAAGCTACACGTGTCTCCTTTCACACTCTGCCATGAAGAGGCGCCTATAATGCGGGTCATTTCTCTCGACGACTTTCAATCTCATCTCCGAGGCCTCTCTACCAGGGCAGAGACTAGAATACAACGCGTCAGCCCCCTGGGAGGTTAACGCAGGACTGCATGCCATTCTGAATGGTGGATTATAAAACTTGTGTGGCGGGCGTTTATGAAGGGATGGCTGTGACACAACGGTAAAGGCTTCCTTCCAGGTGTGACCCACCCACATACACATTAAATATGAGCGAAAATCAATCACGCCGTGTGGGGCTTGACGGACGCTCTGTAATTTAAAAACAACAACATTGAAGGAAAAGGATGATACTTTAAAATGGCAGTGGCCTGTGTTCACCTACCTTTCCTGTGACTGTAGCAGGTGCACGGGCGGCTGAGCACAGGTCGAGGATGTTTAGAGGCTGTGTGGAAGCAGCAAGGAAGGATGACGTCAGGGGGTGATATGACATACTACTGGTTGATACAGACGGAGCCGCTGGTGTCTGATTGGCTGACCCTTTGTGCATAGAGTGTATGAGTGACTGTATTGGATTTGCCAGTAAATGAGAGTGGAGAGATGGTCTCTGAAGAGCAAGAGGAGTGGTACCTGTGATGAGGCACCGCTGGGCCTCCTGCCAAGGCCAGCATCATGGTTTTGGCAGCGACTTGACATCATCCCTTAAGGAAGTACATTTATTAGACTCCTGCCCTTGCCTGAAAGGAAGGACAGGACCCTTGAGGATCCAAGTGCTTGACAGCTGAGTGCTTGGCCTCATTGAGCCACCACCAGCCGCATTCTCTGAGTTGCTCCGTGTTCGTTAAGCTGCACTTGTGATGCGCACCTAGGTCCAGAGGTCAGGTAAGGGCTGCAGGACACAGGCCTGTCATTCCTTGTAGTAAGTCAGTAAAGTTCAACAACTCACCACTAAGGGTTGATACCTCTTGCGCAAGTTTCAGGGCACTGGGTGGGACTCGTTTGCAGCAGAGGAACTGAATAGCCCTTTACATAAAAGGACACCCTCAGATCGAGTCAGACATTTCACATTTTACAGTCAGAAAATAACTGCATAGTTCGGCATATCATAGGACGTATTAGATCTGTCAGTTTTAGGGTGGGTCTTTCCCAAACCTTTTGCCTTCACTCTCCTATTTTTCTGAATTCGTTTTTGCTGGATTTAGGACTCTGTGCACTTTACCACTGCTAACCAGTGCTAAAGTGCTTGTGCTCACTCCCTAAAATGTGGTAAAATTGGCTTACAACCGATTGGCATATTTGATGTATTTATTAATCCCTGTTGAAGTGGTATACCATATACCCAGGGCCTGTAAACACTGAAAACTCCATCCTGCATTTTCAGTCAACCATGTGATTCATCAAATCTTGGATGGACCAAAACCAGCTGAAACGGAACCCAGGAAAAACCGAGTTGGTTCTTACTGGGGACAGCGTCAAGCACTGGGGCCCACACTATTGGCCTTCGGAGTTAGGTCAAGCCCCGACACCCTCTCCATCGGCCAAAACACTTGGTATCATCGTGGACTGCGAACTTTCATTGAAAGCACAAGTAGGCCAGGTGGTCTCCAAGTGTTTCTTCCAGCTTAAAAAAATCCGGAAGGTCCGTCGCCTACTCACGCCCGAGGCAATCACCCAGGTCGTGATCTCTACCGTTCTGTCACACTTGGATTACGCGAATGCCATTTATTTAGGTCTTCCCAACTACCTATCTAAACGTCTCCAGATGGTACAGAACTATGCCGCAAGGCTAATTTTAAATCAGCCGAGGCGGCAAGCAGCTACCCCCCTACTTAGGAAACTGCACTGGCTCCCAGTCACTCAGCGCTGTATCTTCAAAACTGGCTGTCTGATATTTAAATCCCTGCACTGTAAAAGCCCTAAATTCATTGACCAACTAATCACTAGATACATACCACCGCGAAACCTACGCTCACTTCATCAGAGCCTCCTGCAGACGCCTCCTTTCAAACTTAAGCGCGCTGGAGGCCGTAGGTTCGCAACACTTGCCCCTTGCTTATGGAACACCTTCCCTCTGAAGATCCGGAACTGCCAAGATCTTCTCTCCTTCCGGAAAGCCTTGAAGACCTGGCTTTTCAGACAAGCACTTCAATAACTCTCCACCCCTCATCCACGTTTATGTTACTGTTGACTTTAGCGCCAAGAAACCAATCGGTGATAGCGCGCTTAATAAATACCTTGTTATGTTATGTTATGTTATTAAGTTATTTATTAAGCGCACTATCACTGATTAGTTTCTTGGCGCTGAGATCAACAGTAACATAGACCTGGGTGGGGGGTGGAGAGTTAATTAAAATGCTTGTCTGAATAGCCAGGTCTTCAACGCTTTCCGTAAAGGGAGGAGATCTTGACAGTTCCGGATCTCCAAGGGAAAAGTGTTCCACAGGCAGGGGGCAAGTGTTGCAAACCTACGGCCACCAGCACGTTTGAGTTTGAAAGGGAGGGTCTGGAGGAGGCCCTGGTGGAGTGAGCGAAGGTTGCGAGATGGAACGTATCTGGTGATTAGTTGGTCGATGAATTTAGGGCTTTTGCCGTACAGGGATTTAAAGATCATGCAACCTGCTTTAAAAACACAGCGTTGCGTGACCGGAAGCCAGTGCAGTTTATTGAGTAGTGGAGTAGCTGCCTGCCACCTTGGTTGCTTCAGAATCAGCCTCGCGGCATAGTTCTGAACCATCTGGAGACGTTTGAGTAGATAGTTGGGAAGGCCCAGGTAGATGGCATTCGCGTAATCCAGATGGGACAGAACAGTGGCGATCACAACCTGGGTGATTGCTTCCGACGTTAGTAGCCGCCGGACCTTCCGAATTTTTTTTAGCTGAAAGAAGCATTTGGAGACCACCTGGCCCACTTGTGCTTTTAATGAGAGATCGCTATCCACGATGACTCCAAGCGTTTTTGCTGATGGTGAGGGTGGCGGAGCTTGACCCAGATCCGATGGCCAGTAGTGGGGGCCCCAATACTTGGCGCTGTCCCCGGTGAGAACCAATTCGGTTTTACCTGGATTTAATTTCAGCTGGTTTTGGTCCATCCAGGATTTAATGAACCTCATGGTTGACTGGAAGTGAAGAATGGAATTTTCAGAGTTATCGATGGTAAAGAGTAGCTGTAAATCATCAGCATAATCGAAGACTCTCACCTGTTTGTCTCTGAGGGTTTGAATAAGAGGTAGTATGTATATGTAGAAAAGGTGAGGTGACAGGGAGGAGCCCTGTGGCACTCCACATGCGATGGACTGTTTGACGCCGGTTAGGTCTCCCAGGCGAACCGCTTGAGAGCGGTTCTCCAAGAAGGACCTCAGCAAGCAAGCCGCCGTGTCCCGTATGCCGGCCTGTCCGACACGGTCGATCAAGATGTTGTGGTCGACCGTGTCGAACGTGGCCGACAGGTCTAGGAGCACCAGGGCCTGGGGGGAGCGTCTATCGGCACAGTCCCACAGCGTGTCCAAAACTGTGGTGACCACTGCCTCTGTTGAATGTGCTGGCCGGAATCCAGCCTGGTGGGGGTCAAAACAAGAGGACTCCTCCAAGAAAATTAGATAGGCATTTCGCCACGTGTGCCTCCAGGACTTTTGCCAGGTAAGGCAATAAGGAGATGGGCCGGTAGTTCGCCTTACAGGCTGGGTCAGCCCCAGGTTTTTTCAAAAGAGGTATGACCGTGGCTTCTTTAAAAGCAGATGGGACTATGCCCGAGGTGAGGGAGTCATTTAAAAGTGCAAGGGCAGGGGCCGGGTAGGCGGAAAAACACTCTTTTAGGATATGGGGTGGCAGATGTCTAATGGGGAGCCAGATTTAACTCTTGTCAGTAGTTCCAAGAGCTGGACCTGAGTTATGGGCGGAAAATTTGTAAAGGTGGCAGTGCTGGTCTTAATTGCCATACCGGTCGTGATTGGGAACACAGGTTGAGGAATGCTATTTTTAATGTCTGCAATTTTGTCACTGAAGTAGGTGTTGAGTGAATCACACAGAGACTGGGTGGGAATTACCTTGGGGCGAACATTCTCCAAATTCGTCAGTTCATTAAAATTAGAGAAGATATCCTTAGATTTGTTTGAAGAATCTAGGATTCGGGAAGAAAAGTAATCCGCCTTTGCTGCGGAGATGGCATTCATGTATTCCTTTCTAGTCCTAATGTATTTAGTTTTTAGCTCAGGGTCGTATTCGCGGCGCCAAAGGCGTTCTAGATGCCGCAGGGCCAATTTCCTAGATTTTAAGTCAGAGGAGAACCATCTATTGGCATCCGCGCGCCGTGCCAATCTAATTATTTTGTACGGGGCATGGAGATTGCTAGCCGCTTGTAGCCAGCCTGTGAGAGTGGATACTGAAGAGTTTATATCGTTGTCCAGGGGAGGGATGGCATGAGCTAGTGACTCTAAAAAAGCAGTTTTGTCCATTGCATTCCAATTTCTAGCTAGCCCGCCGGCGATTGGCGCAGTGGTTCTAGTAGGGGTGATACATACTTTAAATTTGAGAATTAGGTGGTCTGACCAGAGGCATGGCAAGATTATCGGGGTTGTTACACATGTGGTGTTGGACCACACCTGGTCTAGGATGTGACCCTTGCAGTGGGTAGGGGAGAGCACTAGTTGATTAAAATTTAAGTTGGACATAAGGTCAGTCAATTCGGCCGATTGAGGGCCCTCCGAGGGATCTTTGTACCAGTAGTTTAGATCACCTACTAGGAAGATCCTGGCATGGTCAAGTGCCAGATTAGCAACTTGGTCGCTTAGGGCCATAGGGAACGATGGCATCGAAGTAGGGGGTCTGTACAAGAGGACATAACATAACATAACATAACATAACGTAAATTAAATGCTACTAGTGGGCCTGCAGCACTTATTATGCCACCCAGGAGCCCCTTATAACATGTCCCAGGTCTGCCATTGTAGTCTGAATGCAGTTTTAAGCTGGGCAATTCAACTTGCCAAAATAACCCTTTTACCAAGCAATAACTCTCTCTTTACTGCTTTTTATTGCTCATGAGTCACCCTTAAGGTAGGGCAGAGTGTAGTGAAATTAAAAGATTGGATGGGTGCTTTAACATTTTACATCTCCTGGTAGTGAAAAACTCCTAAATTTGTTTTTCAATACTGTGCGACCTACCTCTCCTGTAGGATTACATTAGGATGCCTTATTACATTTAATAAGTGCTTTTTCCGGGACCTGATGGAGGCATCCAGTCCAGGTTTTTGGTCGAACCAGAGCCAGCTTCAGCCAGAGAAACAGAGCGGTTGCGGGAGCGAGAGCAGGAGACACTGAAAGAAACGCTCCAGCCGCTCTAACCGCCCACCCCGCTGACTGCCCTGACTGCCCCGCACAGGGCTCCCCTCTTTGAATTGGAGGTGGAGGCGCCAAGCCGAGCTAAGCTGAGCTGAAGTTGGCATTTGAAGCCCGGAGCACCCAGAGCTCTGAACCTGGAGCGTGAGGCGTGAGACGTGAGGAGAGAAGGGCTCGGTGTGCGATGCGTGCCTCTTGCTATCCCCACTCATACAGGCACTTCAGGCATCCTTTTAAGTTTGGCAGCCGTAGCGGACTGCAGTGAAAAGAGCGGGCCCGGGTGACCCCGAATGCGGCTCGGTTACACCGAGTGCAGTTTGCGGTCCCCCCAGGAGTCCCCCACTTGCCTGCCAGCTATATTGGCCCCCCTCGGCACTTGCTCCTGCATCCGGGGGGCTGCTTAGAAGACGGGGCCAGTCAGTGATCACTATTGTTCCAACTAATGCCAGCACCTTCCTGTATCATAAGAAGCATAAGGTTCAAAGCCCAAGGATCAAGAGCAAGGCTTAAAGCCCCCGGTGAGTGTGCGTGCTTAATATCACAGCTTGCTCCAGTGGCCCCAGCGGCCCCAGGGCGGGAGGTATTTGATCAGCGAGTGCCTCTGAGGCACTACAGGGGCACTGCCGCATATTGCCGCATCTTGCCACATTCTGCCGCACTCCGAAAAGACCTGTTTCCCCCTCAATTAATCACTTTCTATCCCCCGGTCTGGAAGCAGCTAAGGCGAATGGTAGCTGGCCTCCAATCCCCCGCCCTGGTGGAGCGTAACACCGTCCACAGCGAAGCGCATTTAACCCTGCAATGAGGTCATGGAAAACTAGGAAATTGTAAATTAAATCCCTACCCAAAAATACAGGGTAAAGGTAATCGGGGAAGAAGTCGGAGGGTTTAGCTCACCCCGCAGGTAACCTCAGCCACGATGTAGCGGAAAGGCTTCAATCAATTTCAACTGTAATACCGGATCCTGCCACCAAGTGTAAAACTATCATTAATAAAGCAACTTGAAACCCTTTCAGCAGTAAAACCATCTTTAATAAAGTGACTCTAAATCCTTCCAGCGATCATATAGGCCTCTTGCAAAGACCTATTGGAAACCAATGGAGACCTGACCACACTTTAAAGTCATCAGAGCTTACAATCGCTCCCATAGAGAGACACTTGCCCAATAAAGAGACCCAGACCAAACTGTTGTTAATCCCTGGGTACATTCCCCAAGGCCCGCACAAATTCTCAAATCGAGGGAAATTTCGTAGACTCTTTAAATCAATTCCAGAATTAAGCAAACTGGAATCTAGTGATATAGTATCAATTGGATTCAAACCTAGTAACAGCAATCGATCAATCGAAACAACTTTGATAACCTTGGCAACCGAAGCAATAAAGGAACTGGTGCAATCACAGACAGAGCAATTTACCAGCAGAGCTGTAAACTTAGTAATACCCAGCGATCTTTGGTATCCTTCAATTCTAGCTAGCGCTTCGGCTCCTTCTATTCAATCAGCAAATCCACCATTTTCAATATTAAGATCAGCTTGAAGTAGCCAGCCAGAGAGAGCCAACCACTCTAAAGCCCGATTGGGCCTGGTTACCAGGGGCCCTGTTCCGAGGCCATAAAGATTGAAATACTATCCACCCCAGTCTGTCAATATGCTCCTGGAACACCAATAGCCTTGATACAAAACTCCCCCGACAGTCTAGAATTCCTGAAAAAATACAACATCCTACTTCTCCAGGAAACCTGGTCGCTAACAAGTACCCCATAGAAGGTTATCTTGAATTTAGGTCATCAGCAACAAGAGCGCACAAGCACGGTCGACCACGAGGCGCCTTTCGATCTATATTGCCTGTAAATTATCTTTAGATATCAATGTGTTGGAATTTAATGAAGATTGGATCACCGGTATTAGAGTCGGTAGCTCAAACCCGCCAGACAATTGCTTTTGCTTAACATATACGTTGCACCTTACTCCAGCGAGAAAAAGGCCAAATTCAATCGACTGATTGAAATTACGTCCAACCTGATAAGAACTCATGGTGCAGCCCCATGCTTAATCTCTGGAGACTCTAATACTAATCTATATTCAAGCATTACAGAGGGAGACAATGAAATACTCTCTGGCGCACCATCGTATCTAGCTCCCCCTCTTAAACCAGAAGGCATTAGGCTGAGCAAACTGGGCGAATATTCTGGCTTACAACTTAACAGTCTGGGTTACACTGTATTCAATGGGAGGTTTTCTATGGGTTCTCCACCAGCCTGGACAGAAACTAATGGTCACTCCTACTAATTTCTTGATTACACATTAAGTAACTTTGAAATGCTCCCTTTAATACAGAACTTTCATATTGCATCACCGGGCATTAGCAATCATCGCCCTCAAATAATAGGACTATCCTTCAATGTTGCCCATCATTTGGCAGTCGCTAACACTACAATCGGCACATGCACAGATAACCTTAAAAGATTAAAATGGACTGATCATCTAATCCCCGCAATAATGGACAAATGCAGAACTCTCCTAGGCAAATAATGCACAGCGGAAGTTGTCCCAATTAAAGTATGGGAGCTTCTTGTTCAACAATTACTGAGCCAAATTTCAGTACGTAATTTTCCAATACCTGAACAAACACCCATTACAGCCAAGACAAAAAAACTAAAGACCAAACGCAATTCTGCACTATGTCTCGCTAGGAAATGCCAGGGAGATGTTCATGCATTTTCTAACTACAATCAAGCTCAGAAAACATTTAGAATATCCATCAACAAGGATAAACAAAAAGCAGCCGATCAGTTCTGGTAGAAATTAGTCCACGCCAGTAAAAACCCAAATCCTAAAACTTTTGGTCACTGTTGGACAGGAGGACATCTGGCGTAACTGGGCAATGCAGTGCAAATATTAGTGAAGCTGAATGGGCCCTTTTTTAACTGAACATTTTAAATACCACAACAATGGAAGGGATCAATTGAATAGCATCTCACCATTGGATACAACGAGTAATGGCACACAATAAACCCAACGCTCCCACTTTAGTTATCAATACCGTGGAAACTGCGATTCAGGAAGACTCTCTGTTTTCAAAGTCCCGGCTCGTCCATGAAGGCATGAGACAAAATATTACTCTCTGTATCAGTAACGCTCGATCAGGCTCCAGGTCCTAACGGGCTTCCTCAGGCACTGTTTAAAGCCGACCCCATTCTTTGGTCTGAATATCTGGCCCCTCTATTTTTCCATTGCGGATACACTTATAACATACCAGAATCACGAAAAGGAGCTAGAATTCACCCTATTTTTAAAGGAGGCAGAAGAGCCGTTCCTAAAAACAACAGGATGATAGCACTCCTAGATGTAGACTCCAAAAACTACGCCAGCCTCCTGTTGGAAGATCTGTCATCCTGAGTGTTACAAACTCAGCGGCTGCCATTTAATCAGACTGTCTTTGTGGCCAAATCAGGCACCACTAGCAACCTATTGACTCTATTATTATTATTATTATCATTATTATTAATTTTCTAAGGCGCTCAGCTATCCAGAGGTTTCCCGGCGCCATCCGACACACGCGAGGATAGAGAGAAACACTATTGGTTAAATAACCACATTTTTAAGTCTTTGCGAAAGTTGTTATAGATGGTTTTGTGCCGGAGTTGTGAGGGGAGTGAGTTCCATAGTGAAGGAGCCAGGTAAGAGAAAGACCGGCCACCCATACGCGATCGTTTGATCCTGGGGACTTGAATTTCACCTGCGTAGAAGATCGGAGAAGACGCGTAGGGAGGTAGGGATGCACTAAGGCACACAAATACTGTGGCGCTGTGCCCGATTTAATCTTATGCATATAGCATAGGGCCTTGAATTTGATGCAATTCTCCATCCTAAGCCAATGGAGGTCACGGAGGGAACCTGAAATGGAGGCCTTTCCACGCACCTGGCAAAGCAGTCTGGCTTCGTACTCATGGAAATGAAAGAATGAAAGAAAAAAACGCTGCCCTCCTTCTTAAACAAAGTTATCGTCAAATAATGCTGTATGTTGAGGTTTGGGTGTTCGAGATGTTCACCTCCTGACCATGAGGTGCTGAACTGAATACCAGTTGTAATAAATTCCAAATACACTGGAGTGCATTTTTGATTATCTTGTGATTACCGACACAGAGATTTCATCGCGTATGGAGGATTCGAGATTTTAACCTTACACTGCGTAAGGTTCATTCATCAGGTTTCCAGTTCATACTCATGGAGAAAGCAGCATCCTCAAAAATGTCACTACATTGCTGCTTCGTTGATTTTAAAGCAGCCTTCGACCATGTGCCCAGGGACATGTTGTGGCACAAATCAAAAAAATGGGGAATTCCCAGTGATCTGTTAAAATCTATAAACCAACTCCAGTCAAACACTTGGATTCACATCAAGCTGGGTGAGGGGGTCACACGTTTCAAGAAAAATACAGACTTCCTGTGGGGTTAAACAAGGATGTGAGTTGGCCCCCTCCTATTCAACCTTTTCATTTCTGATTTCTCTCACCTATTAGACAAAGTCAACTCTCACTACCCCAACTTGGAGGATCCAAAATTTGTAATTTGCTTTAAGCAGACAATCTTGTTTTATTCAGCCATACAAGGGTCGATTTACAGGGACTCCTTGGCCAGCTGCTTTCTTTTATATCAAAGCGATACCAAAGAGGATGATGGGGCAAATCAAAAACTCACCCCCAGTCAACAGATTTGGGTTTAATCCATCATCATTCTTTAGCTCACTCCACCACCACAGTTCAGACATGGCCATATGCAAATCAGTCTGACCCTGTGCCTCATGGGAACAGTCCAGCCCGAACTGCCAAGCCATGTCTTCCCTGGACTGGAAACAAGCATCCTGGGACCGGTTTGGGGTTCATAACCCTCATCAGCCAGGCTATCTTGAATCTAGTGGCAAAGTGAGCAAGGGACCCACGTCTGGGCATACCCTGTCAACTTAGGGCGAACAAAGGGATACCAAATATCAAGTAATGCTCTGGAACTAAATCTTTCAAAAACAAAAGCTATCACCTTTGGGAATCGGAAGCAGCAAAATGGTGGGTGGTTTTTCAATGGTAAAAAAATTGAAACAGTGACATCGTACAAATATTCGGGTATGTATATGGATTCCAAGACCTCCTTTCTAAAACAAAGAAGTGGTCAAAGCAAAAGCATTGTCTCTCCCAGCAGCATCAATAAAACTCTCGAGACAGCTACTTGGACCCAGCTTATCCCCCCTCCTGACAGTCATGAAGGCAAAGGTTACAAATCATCTAACCTATGGTCAAGAAATTATGTTGGGGAGCAATTCTTTAATGTTGAACAAAATAACAACTAGAATTTTTAAAGGAGCCTGGCACCTGCCGAAATCAGCTTGGCCAGCTCAGTTCAGGCTTGAGATTGGCCTTTTGAACCCAGAGCCCCAACACCCACCGACCACGCAAGCAACCTAGGGGTCATCCTCGACTCCACCCTCTCCATGACAAAGCAGGACAACGCAGTCTCCTCCTCCTGCTTTAACACCATCCGCATGCTCCGCAAGATCTACAAGAGGATCCCCACCGAAACGAGAAGAACGGTCACCCAGGCCCTTCTCAGCAGCAGGTTGGACGCCCTCTACGCAGGAGCCTCGGCCAAACTCCTGAAACGACTTCAATGCATCCAGAACACCTCTGCACGCCTGATACTCGACATCTCTCGCCGCAGCTGCATCACACCCCACCTGAAAGACCTGCACTGGCTCCCCGTCAACAAGAAGATAACCTTCAAGCTCCTCACCCACGCACACAAGGCACTCCACAACACCGGACCAGCGTACCTCAACAGACGACTCAGCTTCTACACCCCCACCCGCCAGCTTCGCTCTGCCGACCTCGCCCTCGCCACAGTCCCCCGCATATGAAGAGGGACCTCCAGCAGTAGATCGTTCTCCCACCTCGCCGCCAAGGCCTGGAACACTCTCCCCATCCACCTACGGCAGACCCAAGACCTGCTGACCTGCAGAAGACTCCTCAAGACCAGGCTTTTTGAGCAGCAGCAGCATACCCCCCCGCCCAGCGCCCTGAGACCCCCACAGGTAACTAGTACACTTTGCAAATGCTATGATTGATTGATTGATTGATTAAGGGTGTCTGAGCAGGCGCATTCATCAGTTGTATCATAGATTGCACAACTCAAGGGAAGGAAGCCTGGAGGTCATGTTGTGGCAAGAAATATCAGCCGGCCAATCTAGTCAAAAACATTGACGTTACCTTGAACACTCCTTGCGACTGCTTGACGTCGTGGATTACTGGGGTACGAATCCACCCCAGCAGGCATTAAAACTGTCTATTAAAAGAAGTGTTCGACTCTGGTCTTTCCATCATGACAGGGCATAATTGTCTAAACCAAAACGTGCCTGGTCCATAATCGCGTAGCTCAAACCCAGATCAGAGGCCCCCTATCTTTCAGGCAATTATGCAGCCATCTGGAAGAAAATATTTATGGTACTGAGGATGGGCAAATGGCCCTTTCTAAAACATCTGCCACCATGGCGGCGCTCAAATGATGACATTAAATGTAGGGGCTGCGGTCATCACTCAGAATCAATTGAGCACATGATGTGTGTTTGTCCCGCATTTCTTAACGACAGAAGGAGTTTGTTGCGTGGCGAATGGATCAGACAGGGAGTTTGATCATGCCGGCAAGCCATTATAGCAGCAATGAATCCCAACAATACGATGCTTAACGTCAGGTTCACGAAATTGTCATTAAAACTTCAAAAAAACTTACATCTGCAGGTTTACAAGAACCATTGTTGTAATTTGTACATCTATGAACAAACTGGGATTCCTGTGTGCTTGATTATATCTTGAGACACTTATCAATGATTCTTTGTTTGTTTTACTGAAAGTTAGGGCTGGGTTGCACACCCATCAACAAGGTTATTATGTTGTAACATACTTTAGCTTGTTTCTTGCTCACTTTTAAAATATTTTGTACCACTGCATCCTTTTAATATTTTTAACTTTTTTCTGTTGCATTTAAGATGAACAGTGTTTTCTTGCTTGTTTTTTATCCTAATTGTCATGGTTTTATATAATCAAACAATAAACTACTTTACTTTGTGTCTAAAAAAAGTGCTATCCTTTGATTGGGAATAGGGAGAGATTTCATGTTTGATTTCTACAAAATTGCAATTTAAAATCCTCTTTAATGGCAAAGTCGAATTTTAAGTTACAATTTTGAAAATTGCACTTTTTGAAGGTTGGCATTTTGCTGCCCTATCTATTTTATGTCTGCATGCTGTTTATGTCTCACATAACTGGGTGTAGTTGTCAGTTGGACTGTGTTTTTTCCTCCCAGACAACAAATAAACACAGAAGAGTCTGCACCCAACAATGAATAAGAAAAAATGCCTAAAAGGTCATTCAAAATACAGTCTCCCTCCCAGGAGGCAAAACAGTCAAAGGACAATTATTGTGTGGAATGAATCCAGAAATATGAATATTTAATGAATATTCATATATATAAAACACAAAACATTAGACATAAAATAACATCAACATAATAACGCATTCCCCACACTCATTCATTCAAGAACACAAGCAAGCAATCCACATATATTCGACACTCATACTAGGACACACATCCTGACCCAAATGGATCCTATCAAACAAACCCAATTTATAAAAATAAATAAAGGCGGTGAACCACATAGAATGAATACATTCACAGAATTTCAAATTATTGAAAATTACTCTTAAGGTGAAAATGATATGTTCACTGTGAGATTCAAAAACAGAAGCCAAACGGATGGCAGAATACTTCCTAACAATTAATCAAGTCCAAAAAATAAAAGCGATAAATGTGTGACAAAAAGGAAACATCCAAATAGGTTTAACAGAAAACACAAGAATGTGGTCAGATCCGCCAAGTTCTTTAGTTGGTGAGATCGGTGCCGGCGTACGTTTTGGTGACAGACCTATCACGGGTCTGCCTGGCAAGAACCGCAACAATGGTTACCAAGGACAGGGTTACCTCCTGTAATGGATTTCTGTATATGCGGTTTGTCTCTCTCATCTTTCCTCCGAACCAGGTAATTCTTAAGATTTTTATTCCTTTTAAAGGCAAAGATGGGTTTATCTAAGTTACCTGTGTGGGTTCCAAGGTTTAAAAGGTGCCATTGAGAGTTGATCATTTGTCTGATAGAATTGTCCAAGGTGGAATGTTTGAGGACACATACAATTTGATCAACAGATTCTCTTTTGTGGGGTTGGAACATGCTGTCACGATTAAAATATCTGGCTCGTTTGAAGGAATGTTTGATAATCCTGTCAGGGTATTCTCTCAAGGACAGTTTCTTCTTAAGAGTTTCAGAGTGGACAATGAAATCTTTGATCGAGGTGCAGTTCCTGCGCAATCGCAGGAACTGGCTGAATGGGATGCCATCCTTCTGAAGTCTGGGGTGGTAACTACTATAATGGAGTAGTGTATTATTTGCCGTAGGTTTGGTGAAGAGGGACACAGTAAGTTGATGGTCTTGATGTCCAATCCAGACATCCAAAAATTCCAATTTGGAGTTGCTGGTATGTGCAATAAATTTCAAATTGGGATCAGCCAGATTGATCCATAGGATAAATTCATTAAGGATCTCTTGGTCACCCTTCCAGACGAAGAAAATATCACCGATAAATCTTGACCAGAGGGTGACATTCTCACTAAACGGTGCCAATTCGTTATAGATGTTAAGAGACTCGAAATGACCCATGTAAAGGCTTGCTACACTAGGGGCGCATGCAGCCCCCATACTAACTCCGTTGACCTGTTGGTAGAAGTCACCTTTGAATTCGAAGAAGTTCTCATTTAGGACTAGCTCTAGGCATTGTAAAATAAATGCAGAGTTATGGAGTTCGGTTTCATTCTCTAGAAGTCCCTTAACAACCCGCAGGGCACCTGCTTGCGGTATGTTGGTGTCCTCCCAGACAGCCAAGCAATGGAGGGAATAGGGGTGGTGCTGGGCACATCCCCGCTTGCAAATCAATAGGCTGTATTCTGCCTTCACACAAAGAACTTTACACCACTTCATTTTTCAGGCAGCCAGGCTGAAACCAGGACAGGGGAGACAGGAAATTTCAAGCACTTCAAAGGGTATTCTCTAGAAACGTCTCTTATTTCAAAGAAGGCACAAGGTTTAAAAATACGACCCCTAGATCCACTTTTCAGTTTACTTTCTGGACTTGTGGAAGCACTCAAATAACTGCCTGCTGATGTGGCCTGCTATGTAATACAGAGAACTGCTTTGCTGCACCTGGAAGGACTGCTCTGCTGCCTAAAGGTTGCCTTGAACCTTCAGAGGCCTGCCCTGCTGCTTGAGCCCTGTTCCATCTCTTGAACTTTGGACTACCAGAGCGACTCCAAGGGATAGTCGGCTGACCTCCTGATCAAAACCTCAGGGACAGAAAAGTCTTCATCTGTCTTGAACACACAGCTGGACCCATCCTAAGTGAGTCCCAACCCTCCAAGTGGTGTCTCCGTAGTCCTGAGGCCTTGTAAGTGGTGATTAGCTGCCCTGATAGACAACATTCAAAACTTGGGACCAACCTGCTCGTCCATTCGCCCAAGATGCATTGCTGTCAGCCTGATTTTGTGGCAGCACCTACTGCCACATTCTCTGCAGCAGCAAATCCTGTTCAGTGGTCCTTTGCAGAAGAAGTATTCAGCCTCATGGAGCCCTTGTTGGCTAAATCCTCCAGCCTCATCGCACAGGAGATTTGCAACTTCCATATAAATAACTAAGTCCACACTTGAGACTCTTCATTGAGACTTCGTCCAGGGTCTACCCGACGATGACGGCTTTGAAGAGTGACATCCAGCCAGCTTTATGGGTCCTATTAGTTTGCTACATGATGGATGATTTTCTGTGACCTTCACCAACCTAGATGTCAGTTACGGCATGGAAGTGAAGAGGCATTCAACTTGGTGTTTGTGGCATCAAAGCAATTGTTGCTCATTACTTTCCATTTCCAGCACATGTGCTGTTATCCTGTGCACTGGCTATTGTTGGTCTGCACTTGTAAAAGTTGGGTGAAAGATGTCACTTTGAAGGCTTGGTGCTCACATTAGTTATACGTAGCTGTCATGATGCATTTTGATTGTATCCATATGATTGGTTGTTGAGATTTTTGTATAATGTCCACCACGATGTGTGCCTGCATTTCTGCTCCATCGTATTTTAGTAGCATGTTATTGCATGTGTATTCATGAATGCGTCTGTGTGGGTGTTTGTGTATGCGTTTATGTGTGTGTGTGTGCGTGTGTGTGGTTGCTTCTGTGGATACAGTGGTGGTTAATGGTCTCTGTGGCCATGGGTGTCATCAGGGTATCTGTGTGCTGTCACTGCTTTCACATCTGCTTCAGGAGAGCACTATGCTCCTTGGTAGGCACTTGTACATTGTAGTTTTGTCTTTGCACTTCATTGGGAGCTGTAGTTTGTTCCTTGAAGAAGACAAGAAAGTAATAGATTAATGCCTGAATTAAACTCAGCCACTGGTAATTACTTGGACTTCATCCCTGCCCATTGTTATTTGCACCCATGCCATCTCAGTGTGGATCCAACCATATGAGAATCATTCTTGACCCTGCTTCAATGGGAACAGTCAAGCCCAAACTGCCATGCCAGGCCCTCCCTGAACATGAACACAGGCCAACCCAGGACAGGTTTCACCCTTATTAGGGCTCATCAACCAGGTATAGCTTGGTTACAGAGGCACTGTGCACAGGACCGTCTGCTCATACCTGTCCCACTTAGGGTGACACGCTGAAGAATATAAAACAGCATTGGTATAGCCAATAGGTCTTGCCTTTGGGACCTTAAGTGCTTTTAGACTATAATACAGCAATACATACAGTGTAGTGCTTCATAGTATGCGTCTGTCATTTTTAGGTGCTGGAATTTTCAGGTGTTATTATCATCCACTTTAATGGTGCTGAATTTACCGACCTAAAAAGGATGGGGGCTGGTTTCTGAAATCCATTTTTGACAGTAGTCCGTCAAATTATAACTTTAAACCCACAGTGCGCTGATAGTCCGGAGTAGCGCCGCGAACACAGAGAGGCGTGCTAGGCACGATCCTGGGGCCCTCACACAAGCCTTTTTCATTCAAAGGATAAAATGAGTTTGCAGCAGGTATAGCGCTAACAAAACGACCTCACACCATTTGAAGCGCCAAAAAGTGTGCATTCAAGTGCCGTGCACTTAAACATTTATATATACATACATAATACATCACTGCATTTCTTCAGCTTTTAAAATGAGCTGTGCAATCCCCAAAATATTAAAGGAGATATTCAGGGCACAAGTCCTAAAAAAAGAAGTTGGGTGACGCTCCAAGTTAGGTGGTGTCACCGGAAGTGACGTCACTCAGCTTAGGAGGTCGAATACGGACTCACCTTGGTGATGAATGGCTGGAGGAGAGAGAGGCGACGTTGCTTCGAGAGGTGAGACTTCCTCCAATTGTTCGTAAACATGTTAACAGATCCAGAATAAACATGGCGGCTTGGCTTGCGATTCTGTAACAGAGTCTAGGCCAAGCTTTGGTAGATACACCCTTCTGCAAATAATATGGTAGGTACGCATATTTAAATAGCTCATAAAAATTTACAAAAATAGGATATTGTGTAAAGTACAGAGCTATGGCAGATCCATATTATTTGCAGCGCACTTGCTGCCCGGCGCCGGACCTTAAGAACCGGGAAGACGCCACTATTGACTGGTGATCTGCCCCTGCCCTTGATGCTGGGTCAGCGACAACGTAGGGACCCACGTAGAGGCGGATGGATGACAGTGGATCGGAGCGGTGCAGGCCGATGGAGCTGAGGCCTACTGCCCATGAGGGAGTGGCAGTGTATCACTAATCTGGAAGATCCCACCGGACCTACCGGCCTCATTAGCTGCCTGCCAAGGAACTCACTGCATGGGAGAAGTTAGTGAGCCTGGCAGCGACAACATCAGCACCCCGCAGCAGCTGGACATAATTAGCATAGCTGAGAGCAAAGAGGGGCCCTCACCAGATGGACACCGTGTAGGCCAGCTTCTGGGGGTGGGGGACAGTGTCACCTACCCCGCGGGTGTGCCCCCGGCCCACCGGGCCAACAGCTGAGTGTGACAAGCAGTGGGAAATGCCATAGGTGCGCGAACACTGGACCTTTCTTTTGAGCCCCAGAGCAGGAGGTGCAGCTCTGGTGGAGCCCTGAGGGCGGTGGGTGCACGAACCCCGGGGCGGGGGAGGTTCGGAACTGACGAAGCATTGCCTCATCGATCCCCGGGAGAGTAACGCGATAGAGGGATCAACTGACTGCAGAGTCGGAAACACCAGAGTAAGGCCTGTGGGGGCTGAGGAGCAGATACAGCCACAAGAGCGCCTGGTGCAGCGAGGGGTACTACACGTGGAGGGGCTGAGACGACTTCGGACTGATAGTTAAGACAAAGACCACTGAGGGGAGCATTGCCCGTGAGGGGGGACCGCCACTTTGCCTCCTGTCGTGAGAGAATAAAGGCTCGGATCTTAGCTTGCAGCGATAAAACTCCCCAAGGTGCTCCCAGGACTCACCAGCACTAACTTCTACAGGCCACCGGTGCACGACTACAGACATCTTATTCCATTGAACTGGTCTGGGCTTTACTGCCTGGAGGCAGCCTTTCACACGCGGAACTTGAGTCCAGGCGAACTAAGATGGGTGGGAGGAGGGGGGCTGCACCATTCCCTTGCGAGAGCGTTAATTGCTGCCATATGGCGGCGCTCGTTCCCGCGATTGAATCGCCAGACGTGCACGCGTTGCCATTGAAGGCAATGGAACACGTGCACGTCTTTGGCTGAAAAGTAGGGGTGGGCGGAATTTGCGTAATCGCGTTACGCAAATCTCTACAAAACGGTAAAAAATGTCTGTAAACAAGCAGAAATTCCACAAACACGCAGATTTGCTTGTTTGCAATGCTTTTTTACTGTTCGCAATCGGTGTTCGTGTGCTCGGGGGGAAATATCTTGCAAATACGCATTCTGAGTACGCCAACAAGCGATTTCGTGTTCTCCGCGCAACGCAAAATTACCCAAATTCCGCAAATTCCACGAGTGGAACGGAATTTACCGCCCAGGCCTACTGAAAAGCCTTAGCAATTGCGAAAGGCCTTTTTGCTTAAGTAGCGCATGTGCGCTGCGTAGGCGAGACCTAAAAACTGATGGATGGAATGCTAGGGAAAAACTGGTCCTAGGTTGCTTGTGTTCTGCTTCAGAGACGACCTGGCCTGACAGTTCGGACTCGACTGTTTCCATTGGAGAAAGGACAAGACTGATTTGCTTTTGAACGGGTATAAACTAAGGAGGCATGGTGGGAGAAAAAAGATGGATTGGAGTGCAGTCCAGAGCAATTGTCAGTGACTGAGCTTAATTCAAGCATTCCATCCATCACCTTGTTTTTGATGTCCTAACTGTAAGTGTAACAGGTATGCCCAGATGTGGTCATGTGCCACTGAAACAAAGCTATACATGGCTCATTAGCCCTAATAAGGGAGAAACCGGTCTTCTTTTGCTTGTGTTCCAGTTCAGGGAGGAACTGACTTAGCAGATCGGGCTGAACAGTTCCCATTGGAGCAGAGTCAAAACTTATTTGCATATGACTGTGTTCAAACTGAGGTGGCATGGTGGGCAAAAAATGATGATTTGAGATGCAGCCCAGAACAATTGCCAGTGGCTTAGATTAAGTCAAACATCCAAACCAACACCTTGTTTTTGATGCCCTCGTTTGTTCCTTAGCAAACACAAGGAGATGATGGACGGAGCACTGAAACATTTCAGACACTCGCCTCCCTTGCCCCCAGTGACAGATCTGGGTTGAATCCATCATTGTTCTTTAGCTCACTTTGCCACCCTAGTTCAGACCCAGCCATATGCAAATCAGTCTTGACCCTCTTCCTGATGGGAACAGTCCAGTCCAAACTGCCAAGTCAGGTCTTCCCTGGACCGAAAACAAGCATCCTGGGACCGGTTTCGGGGTAACACCCTTATTAGCAAGGCTATCTTGAATCCAGTGGCAACGTGAGCAAGGGACCTATGTCTGGGCATTCCCTGCCAACTTAGGGTCAACAAAGCAAACAAAAGGAGTTGATGGATGGAGCGCTGAAACTTTTCAGACACTCACCCCCAGTCACAGATCTGGGTTGAATCATCATCGTTCTTTAGCTCACCTCGCCACCCCAGTTCAGATCCAGCCATACGCAAATGATTGCCACTGACTTGAGATTAAGTTAAACATCCAATCCAACACCTTGTTTTTGATGCTCTCGTTTGTACCTTGGCGGAAGTTTATATGACTATGCACTGATGTCTGTATATTTTATGAGGTGTTGGATGGACATGCCTTTTGTTTAATGTATTCAGAGTTTGGTTAATGAGTGTTTTGTTTGACCCAATCTATAGGGACCTTATTTTGAGATCTTCACTTAAACGTGTATGGACTTTGTTGCCTTGTGGGTGCTCGATTGACATAGGTCTCGACTTGTGCTTATGTTCATATTTGGTAAAGCTGCTCTTTGCATTTTTCTGATTGCTCCATTGAGCCTCACATATCTAAGCATATTTAGTTTGGATGGGTTTGATGTATTCTATACTGCATGCTCAAAATTAATTCCATTTGAACGATTAAAGTGCAATAACATGAAACATTTTGTTCCAAGAAATATAAGAAGCAGTTTAAATATCTGGAAAAAATATAATTGCAGCAATTTTAAAATTGCCTGCAAATGTCAACGGACTCAGGTAATCTGTCAATGCAAATATGGGCAATTTAACGAAACCAAATAAGGTTTACTGGAAGCCATCATTTTACAATGCAGCAGAACAGAGAAGGTGGTCTATGAAGAGAGATTGGTGGAGAGAACAGGGAGTGAAAGGAAAAGGGGTTACTGGCACGGTGCAGAAAACCATTTGGCAAGGACCATGTATTCATACATTGTGCAGAATCGGCGAGAAGTAGGAGGAAGGAAGTTACACGTTGATGTTGCCTTGGTATTCCATGAAGTGATGGGTCTTCAGTTCCTTTTGGAGGTCAAGGAGGGGGTTACTTATCAGCTCTGGGTGGAAATGGAATTCCAAATTCTGACCACAGCAGGAGAAAGCTTCACATTTTGGCTCGCTTAAAAAGGTCCCCAGGTTTAGGTGCAGGGATACTGGAGGATTCTCCACACATATAAGCCCAGGGATCACAAATTATTTCTAGTGAAATGAGGAATAGCACACAGACCTGGGAATACCACGTCCAAAGACACATGTGGAAGCGTTTATCTTTGGCTTTACTCAACGCATTCTCACACTGATGGTGTTAAGCAGCATTCAAAGCCAACAATGTCAATAGGTCAATTTAAATTAATCCAGCTCAAGCTCCTACATAGAATTTACTACAATAGTGTTGCACTGGCTAAGATGGATATTTTAAGCTCCTCACTATGTCCCAGAGGTTGTGACAAGATTGGCACATATTTACATCAGTGTTGGGAATGCCCAATTATACAGTCGTACTGGAAGGAAATAACCTCAAAAATGTGGGAAGTTTGCGGGAAAATATGGAAGTCACCCCCGACTCTTTCTTCTCAATATATGGGATGCAACTGACTTGACTGCTAAAGAAAGGATCTGGGTCTCCCTTGGGAAAGTAGTAGCGAGATGTAATCTAGCCAGGGCTTGGAAAGGAGATACAACACCAAGGCTCCGGGATTGGGAGGTCTATATGGACTGGTGTATGCAGACGGAAAGGGTGATCTATGAAGGGAGAGGATGCCCCAGAGAGTGGACAAAGATTTGGGGGGAATTGAATAAAGAGAGAGGAAAGTTGTGTGTACCATTTACTGATTTCTCTATACAAGAATGTATGTGTCTGTGAGATTAGCGGTCACAATGTAAAATTGACGGAATGTTACATAATGGTAATGTTGAGTAGTAGCGACAAATTGATGGTGGTAAATGTACGAATGCACTGTGTCACTTTATTGTAGGCTGGTATGTTTTTGTTTTTCTTATTCAATAAAAAATAATTAAAAAAACAAAACAACAATGTCAATAGGTCAAAGTAGATGAGACAGAGGCCGTCTTTATCGCTGTTTTGGAGTGCTTCAACAACCACTTGGAGAGTAGCTGTTTCAGTGCTGCAGATTGGTCTGAACTTCTTTTATGAAGGAGTTGCTTTTTCCTGCTTTATTACCCATGAATGGAAAGAGAGTGACTGATCACAGGAGTCTGAAGTCAATATTAGATTTCATCAGAGGCAGGATCTCACCCGCATTGAGGGAAGGAAATCTGTCAGTGGTCCCTTGGATGTGTGGTCCTGCATCACCTCAAAAACTACTGTTGAACTTAAAAAACACCATTTACCTTAACGTTTCTGGCCCTCAAAGTTAGGCTAAGGCAGCTGCAGTGTCCAGTACTGCAGGACATGTCCAGCCATATGCTCCAGCCCTGACCTGTCTATCAATCCACCCCATCCCATCCTTCTTCAACATATCTCACAATCCAAGGCCCATGCAGGAATTTTGCAGTGACGCTCGCTGAACTTTCAATGGCATGTGCAAGCCTTCTTGACTTCACAACAGTTTTCAAGGCTTCTTGACTTCCACAATAGTTTTCCACCCTTGAGAGATTTCTAACAGCCTGGACTTGGCTAACTACAAAAGTCACACTGGTATAATGGTTATGGTGGCTTGAGTACACTATGGGGTACAAGCATCTCAGTCTCTCGAAGGGGGCCCTCTAGAAGAGGCTTGCACTCTTGATCTTGGTTTAAAGACCACAGCAGGCTGAGCTTCTAGCTTCCTGATTTCATTGGTCTCAACCCAAGCTTTGAGCTTCAGAGTTTGAATGTTCTCCAGTCTAGGAACGCCCCACTGTGGAAACAAAAATAAAGGTCAGTTAGTCAGAACTGATGGGTGCTTTGCAATACATTGCATGGCAGAATAGAATGGTGCATTGATGTGATGTGATGTGATTTAAAGGATGTCTACCTTGTCACTGGCATAGGAAGCTCACACTTAGGCCTGCCTCCCCTTTGTCTCTCTAGTCAGGCGGCACCAAAGTCAGTGCGGGTTCAGGAACTGATCAGAACTAGTTTAGGGAGTTGACAAAAACTTGCCCTCTACCCACAGGCTTGCAGCGGACAAAAAGTGGAACCCACTGATGGAGCAAGGATTTGCATATAAGCAACTTGATGGCTGAATCCTCTCATATAATCATTATAAAGTACTAATAAAATGTTTGTTATACTAATTTACACGAATTCCGTAAACAATGTAGAAGCAGGGGAAGTTTGCCTACGTGTCTAATAACAAGTAACTGGATGAGACTAAAATGGCCGCTAAAAAACACGTGAAATGAATTATGCATGCGCCAACTGCATGATGTCATAACGCTTGGAGGGAAAGCTTTGCTTCTGTGCACTAACATGCAAAATGGCCGCTTCAGAACTCACATGCTAAGCATCTGTTCTGCTCAAAACTAAACTGTGTTTTGTACTAAGTGCTAATGCATAAAGAATTATTTTTATTAAATGGGATTATAGTAGACATAAGTGGTATACAGTGAAATCGTTTTATTTGAATCTAACGTCTTGTCTTTTTGACTTCTCTGTTAGTTCGTAATTGGGCCTAAATGGAGAGACGAGGCAAAGGTTCAGTTGGCTGACCACCTATTTGAACTGCATGGGTACAGCAAGCACACAGAGGCCTTTTCCCTGCAACTGTCCAACTGGACCTGACCTGGACCCTGCTGCTGGCCTCTGTTGCAGTCAGTCCTAACCCACAAGTGGTTCCCCAGGACCTTTGCTTTGCTTTGCACTCCGCCTATCCAAATTGCAAAAGCTAGAACTATCTACCAACTTTCTGCGTGGAGAACCGAAAGGGAATAGGATAGCCGGACTCGACTCCTGGTGGAGGTGATGGCATTGACCCGACAGGTCAATGCCATCACCTCCACCTGCTTCAACACCCTCTGCATCCTCTGAAAGACCTTCAAATGGATCCCCCTGAATCAAGGAAGATTGTCACCACGCACTCATAACCAGTAGACTGGACTACGGAAATGCCCTTTACTCTGGAATCAACATAACCAGAGTTTAATTGAGTAACCGGATAAGGGGAAAACTGTGTTGCCTAATATGTATAGATCACAAGCCAACAAATGTAACTGGGTGAAGCAAACTAAGAAACAAATCAACCAACCTAGGCCAGGGATTGCTCCAATCTGCTGCTAATTCAGGTAATACATGATCACAAATAGGAGAGGCCGGGGGTGGGGTGTGGACAGGCTGGGGGTGTTCAAGATGGGAGGTGGCTTCCAGGCGGCCAGCCTGGGGCCGACAGTGGGGGGACCCCAGCGGCAGGGATCAAGTGCCAACACTGGTGTGTGATTCTTTCCTGGTAAAATATTGTATCACCTTGTCTCTAAGTTCCCTTGGCTACCAAAATGAGAGGAGCGAGAAACATTACCTCCTCATCCCTCTTCCCGTTCCATTCCTTCTCATGAGCAGCTTGCCTGCTCCACAGATACCTATTACCTAGCTGAGGTCAAAATACTTCCCTCAATATGGTGCTGCCTAGCCAGCATGCATAATGGGGGAAGCACTTCACTAAGAATAAGAATACCAAAAGAAACTCATAACAAAGAAAACAATCACCGGACACAGAAAACAGGTCGGGAGGGATGGGCTCAGGAATGGAACGGGTAGACCAGGACTCGGGGGAATGAAGATTACCGGTGCGTAACCAAGCATTCTCAATTCTTTGCCTACCACAAATCAGTTACTAATACTTACCTGTCAGATTTGGGGGTCTCTAGTTGGCAGAGGTAGGTACCTTTGACAAATAGGGACCCTTGCGTCTAGTCGGGGTAAGTTGGTACACTCCCAAAATAACCCCTGCTCACCCCCTAGGTAGCTTGGCACGAGCAGACAGGCTTATCTCAGAGGCAGTGTGTAAAGCATTTGTGAACACATACAGTAATCAAGTGACAACACTATAGATGAACACCATACACGTTGTATATTAGAAATAAGCATCTATTGTGTACATTCAACACAAGACCACAAACGACAAAAATCCACGATACTGTACTTAAAATGGTAGAATTAGCTTAGTTCTCTTTAGATCTTAAAATGCGACACTTTGAGTCAATGTACTTTAAGATGCGACACGCAGGGCAACAAAAGTGTTGCAGGAAAGGTGATGCAATAGTCCCTTACATGCAAGGACGGTGATGCGTTGAAGATCTGGTGCAAAGAAACAAAGATGGCGCTTTCTCCTTGATGCAACACTCTTCCTGGTGATGCGGCCGTGTCTGCAACGACGTCGATCCTTTTCTCCGGCGATGCGAGAGGCTTTACATGACGCGAGCTCCAACAGGCCCTGCAACATGCTTCCCAGTGATGCTGCCGCGTCTGCTGCGACGTCAATCCTGTCCCCTGGCGATGCGAGTTGCTTCCAAAATGACGAGAGCTACGACAGGCCCTGCAACACTCTTCCCGGTGATGCTGCGGCGAATGCTGCAACGTCGATCCTCGTCTCCGGAGATGAGCCGTGACAGGCCCTGCCACACGCTTCCCAGTGATGCGACGGCATCTGGTGCGACGTCGATCCTCTTCTCCTGGCGATTCAAGGTGCTTCGGTGGACCTGCGATGACTCAACGATTCTTCTGCAACATGCTTCCCGGTGATGCGGCAGCGTCTGCTGCGATGTCGATCCTCTTCTCCGGCGATGCGAGGCGCTTCGTGTTGTGAAGTGGCAGTAGCAGTTCGGCCACACGCTTCATGTTCTTGAGTCGCGCTTCCAGCTCCTTGCAACACGCAAGTCCTCAAAAAGTCCACCACAACTGCAGGCACTTCAAGAGAACTCTTGGGGAGCTGGTGGGTGAAGTCTGTTGTCCCTGAGACTTCAGCAGGAGGAAGCTCTGCTCCAAGCCCTTGAATAACCTTCACAAGTTGAATAAAGTGCACACAAAGTCCTTTCTCCTTTCTTTGGCAGTCAGGCCACTACTGCAGACCAATCCCCCAAGCAGCACTTCAGCTTAGGGATAATCTCTCCTCAGTTTCTTCTGGTTCCTCTCCTCAGCAATGGTTTCTTCTTGTCCAAAAGTGATCTAATTCTCTGGGGTCTGGGTCCCCTCTTTTATACACAGTTTCTCTTTGTTCTTTGAAGGCAGAGAGGCCTTTGCCTAGTCCAAACCAGTTCTGGTCAGCCTGGAGCACTCTGTTTACATGACTCCGTCTCTCCTTTCACAGTGCAGGGCAGGGACATCAGGGGCACCATAGTAGGTGGAGCCAGCATTGTGGAGGGAAGGCACAGACCTATTCAGGTCCCAGGTGCAACTCCTCCCTCCCATCTAGATGCAGATCTCTCTATTCAGCACTGGGCTGACTCACCCTGTCTCCTGGAATCCCCCAGACCCTGTCAATCAAACTCCAACAAGGAAAACACAACCTAGCAGAGGCAGGCTTGGATAGTTAGACAAGAAAATGCCTCCTTTCAAAAAGTGGTATTTTCAAACACAGAATGTTACAACCAACTTCACTAAAAGATGTATTTTATCATTCTGACTTCAGGCATGCTAAACTCGAACGTCTACCTAGTTCCCTAAGTCAGTTAGGATTATAAGATGTAATAATCAAACTGCCCATCCTGGCCTATGGGGAATAGGTAGCCTTGCAATAGTGAAAAACGATAATGGCTGTAATTCACTATTAGGACAAGCCACACACATCAGTGCTTGTCCTACCTTATACGTACAATGCACCCTGCCTTTGGGCCTACCTTCGGGGTGTCTGATATGAAGAACAGGGAAGGTTTAGGGACTGGCAAGTGGGTGCACTTACCAAGTCAGCGTGGCAGTACCAGACTGCACACAGGCTCTGCAATGGCAAGCCTTAGACACACTTTTACAGGCTTCTTCTGTGGGTGGCACAACCAGTGCTGCACGCCCACCAGCAGCATTTGGTTTACAAGCCCTGGGCACTCCCGGTGCACTGTACTAGGGTCTGACAGGTAAACCAAAGCAGCCAATCATGGAATCACAAATCCATACATCAATTTACAATAGGGACTGCACTGATCAGAAGTGGTAAAGTGCCCAGAGTCATAAAACAGTTAACAACAGGTCAGATAAAATACAGGAGGAGGGCAAAAAGTTCAGGGATGGCCCTGCAAAAAGGGCCAAGTCCAACATTACCCCCATTAGCACTATGCACCTTCATTCTTGGTACTATTAGCATTTTCCACTCTACTCCGCCCCCTGCCTACTTGGCTCCAAAAACTGAGGAGCGCAGGGAACGGCCTATGTGCATGGTAGAGACAGGCAGCTGCCCTGCCAGCCCTTTCCACTGGAGCTCAGCCGAGTATTTCTTAACATCTGCAAAACTGAATAAAAGGTTCACATAAAGGGCAGCCCTCCCTTGAGTCGTACTGAGGCACCTGTCTCATGTCAAGTCAACTGCCATTATAAAGAGGGTTATGACCATTTGTTAACTTTGTCCACATCTGATGTTTGTTGTGCAATGCTAAATTTTATACATGTGTCATTTATGATTAGAAAACGGTATGGTTAACCTTGGCTCTATGAATTTGTTTTGTGGCCCAATCATATTGTTGTTGTTTATGATTTTCTCTGTCATCGATTTTTTCATAGGCAGCAGGAACTTAAGCCTAAATGGATTGAAAAGCTATGGGGTACAATTTTGATTTTGATTTTGATTATATAACCAAATGTTCTTTTTTTTAATTAAGTGTTATAGGTCAAAATTGTTTTCAAATGACTTTCAAATTATGTTTTAAATGTATTGTTGACTTTTATGATTCTTTGTCGGAATCGAATAAAGTTTTTTGAAATTAAACAAAGTTTTGAGAAATAATTATCAGCACTCCTATAACCAAGTAATCATAACATTTAGGGCATAAGTTAGAGGCCCTGCCAATCTCACAAATTATATCAGACTCTATTAATTCTAGAGTTGTTCCAAGATATCAACATAAGTCTTTTTCAAAGCATGGGGTTCAAAAATATATAGTCCACTTATTTGTTTTTCTTCAATCTTTATTTTGTCAATTTTCATAGAACAGGTATTTCCAGCAGCAAGTAGAAATCACCAACACGTGTTTCGTCCTACACAAGGACTTTTTCAAGGCCGAAATCAAAAAACTGTATACTAAGGCTGGAGATGCGGCACGTGGTGTAGGGAGGAAAAGGATCACTCAATGTAGTGGCAAGCCTTTCGCAGGTAATAATCGTATCAGCAAATAAGCTAAACTAGTAACAACTCAAGTAGTTAGCAATTGAGAATATGTGATTGCTACCGGATTCCAAATGCGAACACTCGGTGCAAAAAAGTAATTCACAGGCAACCATGGTAAGTTGTGAGCATATTAATTGCCGTCACATCTCTGTACCCAAAGCCGTCTCAATTGCTAACTACTTGAGTTGTTACTAGTTTAGCTTATTTGCTGATACGATTATTACCTGCGAAAGGCTTGCCACTACATTGAGTGATCCTTTTCCTCCCTACACCACGTGCCGCATCTCCAGCCTTAGTATACAGTTTTTTGATTTCGGCCTTGAAAAAGTCCTTGTGTAGGACGAAACACGTGTTGGTGATTTCTACTTGCTGCTGGAAATACCTGTTCTATGAAAATTGACAAAATAAAGATTGAAGAAAAACAAATAAGTGGACTATATATTTTTGAACCCCATGCTTTGAAAAAGACTTATGTTGATATCTTGGAACAACTCTAGAATTAATAGAGTCTGATATAATTTGTGAGATTGGCAGGGCCTCTAACTTATGCCCTAAATGTTATGATTACTTGGTTATAGGAGTGCTGATAATTATTTCTCAAAACTTTGTTTAATTTTGTGTGTATCATTTTTGTGTACACCAACGGCACCTTAAGGTGGTAGGTGCTTTGAGATTTTCTGGCACCCTATCTGGTTTACTGGTTCGATAATATACATATTGTTGGTTGTGTACTGAATTTTGGAGATATTACAAGTGTTTGGCGAGTGTGTGCGGACGTTTCCCTGTTGGGAACACTACCACCTGTATCTTTTGCTTTGTGTAAAGTTTTTTGAAACTTGAACTTGTCAAGTCAACTCAACATATTTATACTGAGGATTTTATAAAGCGCCAAGATGTCAACTTGCGGTCAGTACAGAGCACTGGCAGGATACGCAGAAGAGAAAGGGTTGGTAGAGTCCGGTGGGATGGGAGCTGTGACACTTCTGTGCAGTATTCCCATATAGCTATCCGCCAAAATCACTTTGCCAGCTTGTACTGACTGGGGGCTGACTTTCACACGGCTCTCGGCCTCCATTATTCACCGAGACAGACCGCACTTCACACAGCCCTGCAGCCTTTTCCAGCTCACTGTTACTATGCAACACTGGTTGTACTTTTGCTTTTACTTTCTCTCTTCCCTCCTTCACACATATAAGTTCATGCCATAGTATTTTTTCGATAATCACACCATTCACGTATGGCGCCCACTATTCCTGAAGAGGAACCCTAACATTGTTCCGGGATCTGGCATGCACAGAAATCGGTAACTTTGATAGTTTTTAATGAATAAAGGTGGCTTTTCTTTATGGATAGCTTGTAGGAGGAGGGTGGCCACCCAGTATTTGCTTCTTAGTTATCAGCTATTTCCGTTGCTACTTCTTTCCCCACCACAATGTTTACGTGTTGCTGGGCAACATGTAAAACAAGCATTTGCAATACAGTAGGTCTCGCCTTTGGGAGAGTTAGATCTATTTGTGTTGTAAATGGTAATGCCTTTTACCCATGTTTTTTTTTTGAGTGGATGCGTGTGATGTGGAGTGGAATTATGTGGTTTGTATTGGAATTGTGAGGTGTGTAGTGTATTTGTGTAGTGGGATTATGTGGCATGGTGAATACTTAGGGGTGGGAGCTGCATTGAATAGTTAGAAAGGAAGATATAGAGGGATAGGATGTTTGTGCTTGAAGGGTTGAATGAACTCGAGACAGAGGAGTAGAAAGAGTGTGTGAGAAAGAGAAAGATGGGGAGAGCAGGCCACAGACTCATGACGAGAGTGCGAAATCATTTTTACATCCAAAACAAACCAATATGATGATTTACCAGTTCAACGAGGTTTTGCAATGCTGTATGTTTCAGCGACATGCAAAGGGAGGAAGCTTGTCGAACATAACTCCACTGAGGAATTTTGTACGCTGTAAGTCCTGCAAGATGAATTAGTAGGATGTATTGCGTCAGGAGCAAATGCTTGTACTAATTGAAATGTTATGTGGGCACTGTTGTGTAATTACTATGATGTAAAACCAATAATGAAATGCTATTAAAAAAGAATGGAAGTTACTTAACATGATTGGTTAAAAAACATGTAGCTGTGTAAAAGTGAAAATGTGCTCACATGCATTTGCTTATTTGTCATAATGTTACCGCAGCTATCACTTCATGTTCATTACTAATGCTTCATTGCATATGTGCCTTCAGTGCAACCTATTGAAACTAAGGCCCACATGCATCAACAATGCCATTTGCGATTCCTTATTAGCGAAAAATAAGGATTCGCTAATAAGGAATTGCAAAAGGCTATGCATGAAGAAATCACTAAGAAAATAGCGATTTCTTAAAATTCCTTAATTGCGATTCTCTAATTGAGAATCGCAATTAAGGAATACCTCCCCATTCATTCCTATGAATGGGAAGACATTCTCAATTTGCGATTCTCAATTAGAGAATCGTAAATTGAGAATGCAATTTCAAGGGTGCGAGGGTGTCAAAGGACACCCTGTTGCACCCCTGAAATCTGCCTATAAGTACATCTTGCACAAAAACATGCCCCAAGGGCATGTGTGTGTGTAAAATGGAACTTTGAAAAATGCACTATAGTGCATTTTTCTACGTTTTCGCAAGTTACCATGAAGGTCAACTTCATGGTAATTTGCTCCCCTTATTAGCGAAATCGCTATTTTTTTAAGTTTGATGCATTGCATTTTACGGAATCTCAATTTGAGATTCCTTAAATGCAATCGCAATTTAAGAAATCTCAATTTTGCGATTTCTTAAATTGCAAAAAGTACAAAAATTATGATGCATCCCAAAGGATCAAATTGCATTCGCAAGTGGTCGATTTTTGCAATTCGCTCCATTTGTGAATGCAATTTTCAATGATGCATGTGCCCCTAAAAGTAATGACTTGAACATGACGCAGTGCAATGGCATTTTTCTATAAGTGCTCAGTTCAGATTGTAAATAGCGAATGTGCAAAGTTTTTCTCTTCCAAACTTCCTGAAAGGAAGTAACGTACGGTTGCTAAGCATGTCACAAAGTTTTCAGCATATGGATTCTATGTTAAAACTTACACTTTTTGCCCCCTCCTTATTTGCTTTGAGGAAAAACTTATTGACCACTTACGTTCAGTATTAAAGTCGTAAGGACCATGGTCTAAAATGTAACTCACAGCTATAAAGATTTTAGAGGAACCAGCTGATCTCTATCAATCAATCAATCAATCAATCAGAGCATTTGTATAGCGCGCTACTCACCCGGAGGGTCTCAAGGCGCTTGGGGAGGGGGGGGTCCGCTACTGCTCGAACAGCCAGGTCCTGAGCTGCTTCCTGAAGATGAGGTGGTCCTGGGTCAAGCGGAGGTGTGTCGGGAGGGAGTTCCAGGTCTTGGCGGCGAGGTAGGAGAAGGACCTTCCCCCTGTGGTGGCTCTTCGGATGCGGGGGACGGCGGCGAGGGCGTGGCCGGTCGATCGAAGCTGGCGTTTGGGAGCGTAGAAGTTGAGGCGGCTGTTGAGGTATCCTGGGCCTTGGTTGTGCAGGGCTTTGTGTGCGTGGGTGAGGAGACGGAAGGTGATTCTCTTGTTGACCGGGAGCCAGTGCAGGTCTCTCAGGTGTCCGGAGATGTGGTTGCGACGGGGGATGTTCAGGATGAGTCGTGCTGAGGCGTTCTGGATCCGCTGGAGTCTCTTCTGGAGTTTGGCGGTGGTTCCGGCGTAGAGGGAGTTGCCGTAGTCCAGTCGGCTGGTGACGAGGGCCTGGGTGACCGTTTTCCTGGTCTCGGTGGGGATCCACCGGAAGATCTTGCGTAGCATGCGTAGGATGTTGAAGCACGGCGAGGAGACGGCGTTGACTTGTCTGGTCATGGAGAGGGAGGAGTCCAGGATGAAGCCCAGGTTGCGTGCATGGTCTGTTGGTTTGGGTGCACTGCCTAGGAGTCATCCCAGGCGGAGGGTGAGGATCCCAGGATGAGGACTTCCGTCTTGTCCGAGTTCAGTTTCAGGCGGCTGTTCTTCATCCATTCGGCTACCTCTTTCATCCCTTTGTGTAGGTTGGCTCTGGCGGTGGCGGGGTCGTTGGTGAGGGAGAGGATCAGCTGGGTGTCGTCGGCGTAGGAGATGATGTTGAGGTTGTGCTGGCGTGCGATGGCTGCGAGGGGACTCATGTAGACGTTGAAGAGGGTTGGGCTGAGTGAGGAGCCTTGAGGAACGCCGCAGTTGACTTCGGTGGCTTCTGATCTGAACGGGGGGAGGTGGACTCTCTGTGTCCTTCCGGCGAGGAAGGAGATGGTCCACTCCAGCGCCTTCTCTTGGATTCCGACGTTGCTGAGGCGCTGTACTAGGGTACGGTGGCAGACAGTGTCGAAGGCCGCGGAGAGGTCTAGGAGGATGAGGGCCGCTGTTTCTCCGTTGTCGAGCAGAGCTCGGATGTCATCGGTGGCTGCGATCAGGGCGGTCTCGGTGCTGTGGTTGGCCCTGAAGCCAGACTGCGAGAGGTCGAGGGATCCGTTCGTCTCGAGGAAGGCAGCCAGCTGTTTGTTGACGGTCTTCTCGATGACTTTAGCGGGGAACGGGAGCAGAGAGATGGGTCGGTAGTTCTTGAGGTCGGTGGGGTCGGCTGATGGCTTCTTTAGTAGGGCGCTGAGTTCGGCATGCTTCCAGTTCTCCGGGAAGGTAGCGGTGTTGAAGGAGGTGTTGATGATGTCCCGCAGGTAGGGTGCGATGACAGCGTCGGCCTTGTTGATGACGTGGTGAGGGCAAGGGTCGGTCGGAGATCCGGAGTGGATGGAGTTCATCGTGCGGACGGTGTCCTCGGTCCTGATCGGGGTCCAGGCGCGGAGGGTGGTGGTGGGGGGCGGTGGTTCGGTCGTGGCGTGCGTCGGTTGAGTGCTGAAGCTGTTGTGTATGTCCGCGATCTTGTTGTGGAAGTAGGAGGCGAGGGAGTTGCAGAGGTCTTGCGAAGGGGTGATGTCGTTGTTTCCGGCGTTGGGGTTGGAGAGCTCTTTAACGATGTTGAAGAGTTCCTTGCTGTTGTGTGCGTTGTTGTCCAGTCGTTCCTTGAATGCAGTTTTCTTGGTGGTGTGGATCAGTTGGTGGTGTTTGCGGGTGGCGAGCTTGAGGGCAGTAATGTTGTCCGGTGTTGGGTCTCTGCGCCAGGCTTTCTCAAGGGCTCTACAGTTCTTCTTCGAGTTTTTGAGTTCGTCGGTGAACCATGGGGCTTTTTTGCTGCCGGGTCTGCTAGGCGGGGTCCTCAGGGGGGCGAGGTCGTCTGCGCAGTCGCTGATCCACTTCGTGAGGTTGGTGGCCGCTTGGCTGGGGTTCGTAGCGCTGGTGGGTGGGTTCCTGCTCAGGAAAGTTGCGAGCTGGTCGGCTGTGATCTTGTTCCAGCTTCTGCGTGCAACCTGTTGCTGTTGGTGGTGGATCGTGGTCCTTTTGAAGCTGAAGTGGAGGCAGCTGTGGTCCGTCCAGTGGAGTCCGGTGGCGTGGCTGAAGGCGATGTCCTTGCTGGAGGAGAAGACGGGGTCGAGTACGTGTCTGGCGTAGTGGGTGGGGGTGGTCACCAGTTGCTTGAGTCCGAGGTTAGCGAGGTTGTCCAGCAGGGTGGTGGTGTTGCGGTCGTTGTTGTTCTCCAGGTGGAAGTTGAGGTCCCCGAGGAGGATGTAGTCAGCGGAGGGGAGGGCGTGCGGGCTGACAAAGTCGGCGATGTCTTCGCTGAATCGTGTGCGTGGTCCCTGGGGTCTGTAGATGAGCGTGCCTCTGAGGGTGGTCTTGGGGTTGATGTGGATCTGGAAGTGCAGGTGCTCGGCGGGTGCGAGGGTGTCGTCGGAGTTGGTCGTGATGCGGATGGAGTTCCTGTGGATGATGGCGATGCCTCCTCCTGTCTGGTTGACGCGGTCCCTCCGGATGATCTTGTAGCTGTCCGGGATGGCGATGTCGGGCGCTGAGGAGGCGTTCATCCAGGTTTCCGTGAGGAAGGCGACGTCTGGGGTTGTGGTGTCGATCAGGTTCCAGAGCTCGACGGCGTGTCTGTGGACTGAGCGGGTGTTGAGCAGGATGCACTTCAGGTGGCTGCTGCTGTTGCTCGTCGAGGTCTTGGGCACTGCTGGAGTGGTGCAGGTCCGGATGCAGGTGAACTTGCAGGAGTTGCAGCAGAAGGGTCCGTAGGTGCGTCTCGGGGTGGCTCGGTAGCAGCCCGGGAGTCTGCCGGTGTTGAGTGCGATGAGTTCGGTGGCGTCGTATGACAGTCGGGTCGTCTTCCGTCGGTGGGGGCCATGGGTCCTGGCCCTGGGCGCGGTGCAGGCGCGGACGGGCGCAGACGGGCTTACCTTTGGCGCGCAATTGGCGCGCCCGCTGCGCGTGCACGCTGCGCGTACGCCCGGTCACCATATATGGCCAAGTGGGAGGGAGGGAGGAGCTGGGAGGTGGGAGCGGGGAGGGTACAGAAAGAAAAGGGGGCGTGGCCGCGAGTACGGCGGCGGGAAGCGGGGAGCGGGGTGGGGGGCACAGGGGCGCAGGGAGAACAACAACAAGGGGAAAAGGTACAAATAACAACAGGGAACACTGGAGAAATACTATACAATGAGCACAAAAATCACAGAGGGCACTGGGGAAAACTCAGAATCACACAGCAACAGTCAGGCAGAGGATGCGATCCCGCTCGGGCAGCGGGGGGCGGGGTCGAGGCAGCAGGCTCAGCGAGGCTGAGTGCAGCAGCGGGAGGAGGGCACACGCTGCAGCTGGTGGCCGTGCGGTGCGGGGGTGTCCTGGGAGCAGGTCAATTTTCAGAATCAATCTCCTCTGACAAAATTGATAGTTCTTAGGAGCTGTATCTTTCAATGCTTGATAGATATGAACATTAATCTTCTTACCACACCTCAGTGATCTTCAAGTAGGCTGCCATTTGAATTCTTCAGCATATGCTCTTTACCAAATGCTTTTTATTCACTTAATTATATTTCTCCATTCCTTTAAACATCTTTCCACATATTTTTATATTTAGTATGTTTAGACTTGCCACTACGGCGTCTTACCATGCCCTAGGACTTGTATTCCTCTACCCCAGAGTTATCACAGTCACTCTCTTAAGCCTTGTTTTTGTAAAAGTACACAATAGCTTATTGAGTTTATGCTACGTTAAATTAAACGCATTGAGTGTAGCATCATAAATATATATTCTTCATGTTCTACAGCTCATTCAGAACCTTGGTGGGCTATTGACCCTATTATTTAAGGCTGAGTAAAAAAAAAAACAGTGCCCTCATCCTTGTGGCATCATTTGGTAAGTGCAAGGGAAGGAGCAGCGTGATGTACAATAGTTGAGCAAAGATCCGAATCCTAGGTATAGTCTTAACTGGGGAACCCTCGGCTACAGGAATTTGATTTCTTCTCTTGTGCCAAAAGAAAGCTTTAATATTCCTGCTGGGATTTGAATTCGGTGCAGGGTCCTCGGACTTCCGTGAGACCTGCGAAGGATTCTGAGAATTGAAGGGTTGGGTTAGTGTGGCTCACATAGAATGCAGTGGAAAGATCAGAACCTCCTCCATGACAATACATCAGAAATGTGCCTTCCTGTTTCCTGGCCAGTACAATGGGCTAAGCAGGTATTCACCTGCAGTTGAAAATCAGTGATACGCTGTAGAGTCCATGGGCATCCATCACATCTGGGTGAGGGCATCCATCACATCTGGGTGGGAGTATTCATCACATCTGAGTAAGGGCATCCATCATATCTGGGTGAGAGTATCCATCACATCTGGGTAAGGGCATCCATCACATCTGGTTGAGGGCATCCATCACATCTGGGTGAGGGCATCCATCACATCTGGGTGGGGGTATCCATCACATCTGAGTGAGGGCATCCATCACAGCTGGATGAGAGTATCCATCACATATGGGTGAGAGTATCCATCACATCTGGGTGAGGGCATCCATCACATCTGGGTGAGGGCCTCCATCACATCTGGGTGTGGGCATCCATCACATCTGAGTGAGGGCATCCATCACATCTGGGTGAGAGTATCCATCACATCTGGGTGAGGGCATCCATCACATCTGGGTGAGGGCATCCATCACATGTGGGTGAGGGCATCCATCACATCTGAGTGAGGGCATCCATCACATCTGAGTGAGGGCATCCATCACATCTGGGTGAGAGTATCCATCACATCACGGTGAGGGCATCCATCACATCTGGGTGAGGGCATCCATCACATCTGGGTGAGGACATCCATCACATCTGGGTGAGGGCATCCATCACATCTGAGTGAGGGCATCCATCACATCTGGGTGAGAGTATCCATCACATCACGGTGAGGGCATCCATCACATCTGGGTGAGGGCATCCATCACATCTGGGTGAGGACATCCATCACATCTGGGTGAGGGCATCCATCACATCTGAGTGAGGGCATCCATCACATCTGGGTGAGAGTATCCATCACATCACAGTGAGGGCATCCATCACATCTGGGTAGGGGCATCCATCACATCTGAGTGAGGGCATCCATCACATCTGGGTGAGAGTATCCATCACATCACAGTGAGGGCAGCCATCACATCTGGATGAGGGCATCCATCACATCTGGGTGAGGGCATCCATCACATCTGGGTGAGGGCATCCATCACATCTGGGTGGGGGCATCCCTCACATCTGGGTGGGGGCATCCATCACATCTGGGTGAGCTGCTGCAATAGCATTGGACATCAGTGCCTTGGCCACTTTTACCTAAACCCAATATCCCAAGAAAATAAGCATTGAATACCGATTTCACATATTTCCATGTACTTTGCTCCTTGCTGAATTTAATTTAGCATTTCAAAATATAAGAATGCACTCCACAACCTTCTGGAGTCACGTTTCCCTGTAAACCAGTGGGTTTCATTCAGTACTCTGTATGAGTGCGGTCCCTAAAAGTAGCTCAGTTGCTAGTCATGCAGGCAGGTACCGTGACGTCCATGATGAGAGCACATTGCATGTGTCTATCCTTGAAAATACTTGCTGTCATGTATATGTTTCTTGCTGCCGGTGCAGCACCGATAAAAACAACCGTTGCTGCCTAAACGACATGGCACAGAAGGAAAAAGCTTTTTCTAAAGCATGCAGCAGCAGCGCAAACAATGACAGACCCTACAGTTCCATATACCACACTCACTCCTCACTTTTATACTCGTAAGAAGGATTAGGTTCATCAGACCTAAAAGATCACTGCCCTGTAACAATTATTTATAGCATTAACATCTTTAATTGTATACTTGGACGAATTATTTAGATGTGATTAGGCAGGACATTTGGAAATTGTGTGCTCTGGAACTGGCAACAGATTATTACATTTACGGTGGTGTTAAACAAATTTCTGAGTTTCTCGACGTGAGGCTTTGTAAAATCCAGTGCTGAAAAAACATTTCCTTCCTTGCAGTACTCAACTTTGTGAGCATTTGCCATGAAAAGGAACTCCTTTGTTTAATTGATTGTGAATGATGTATTTCCCCAAGATAAATGAAATTCCTTGCCAGGGACAGCACACTCTGAATTACGCATTTTTATAATTTATGGTAAAACCTTACTGAGCAGGTGTTTTAAAGTTAATATAATGTGTAAGGCAAACAGACCTCGATTATCACTTGCTAAGGCTTTTCAAAAGTAAACAATACAGCATTAAAAATGAAAACGTACTTGAAGGCGTTCAGGCTGTACATAAAGACAAACAAAGATTTGCAATGATGAAGACTGTCCAAGGTTCTTTCCTCTGGTTGTGAAAGACTTCTCCTGTTTAAACAAGAGGGATTATTAGAAACTAAGGGACCTATTGGGGAGGTGGGCGGACTTACGTCAGCCTGCCACCCTTGCAGTGCTGGGACCGTCCGCCAGTGGTGCGGCGGCCCCGCACTGGCAATTAGGATGTCACCACCATGGTGGCGGTGGCATCCCCATCCACATCATTATGGCAGGTGGTGCACACAGCACCACCCGCACAATGCTGTGGCTGCACACTGTGCATTTGCATGCACAACGTGGCAGGCACAGCGCATTGCCTGCCACGTTGTGCATGCAAATGCAGGGTGAATCCATAGTTACCCCCATGTGTCCCCTCCAATCCCTCAACATCCTGGGGGACCGCAACAGGCCCCCAACTGCAAAATCTTCATGCCGTTGCCGCCACAGAAAGACTGATCCCCGCATGCATAGTAATATGGATGGCAGTGTCTAACAGACACCGCCACCATATTAAAACCTTTTCCACCCGGTCAACTCATCGACTGGGCAGAAAAGCGGCAGACGGTCTTCTCGTCCGCCGCGGTTCCCCCGCCAAGATAATCAGACAGGGGGTAAATTGCATGCGGGCGCTGGATAAGGGCAGGCAGATCGCCACCACCATATGGGCGGTGGTGATCCGCCCGCCATTATAATAGACCTCTAAGATTCTTACTAGTAATCCGGAAGGAGGTGGAGTAGTTTATTCAAAGATGCCACAATTGCTTCGTCTTTGTGTCAAAGAATTGATTTCCCCTGGATGTGCCAAGGAGCAGAGTCGAAGCCGCCGGAAGCACCAGCACAACCCATAACACTACAGATTCCCTCGAAGCAGTGGCCCGAGTACTGGGCCGCTGCACTCTGCAATACTCCCCTCTACCCGAGGCGCAGATGCAACAATGTAACGCCGCCCCTCTCTTTACTGCTGTCACTCACTTTGTAGCGCTTCAACAAACAGTAATGAAATAAAAAATGCCATCAGCTAAACACGGAATTGCGTTAAGCGCGGCACTTCAACAAACTATGCTGAAAATAAGCATTTGTAACGCCGTGCAGTCCAAAACATGAAGTGTGGCACCGGAGAAGCGGGTACCATACTGATATATGATGTGAGGGAAAGCAAAATATGAGTGCTCTGGAAGGAATATATATTAAACAAGCGTAAGTACATTGTACTTTACTCCTCAGCCTTGAAAGGAAATGAGGTGTCTGCTGCAGCAACGAGACAGGCGGCAGCAAAGAAGAGCAACTCTTGAGTGCACTAATAGTAAGTAGGAGGTGGGAATACAGTTGCTTTATTGATAACAGCAGGTCTTGCAGACAGCGTAGTTGCGTTGCTAGTTCAACCTAAAAACATTGACAAAACTAATAGATTTCACATAGGTGAAAACGGTTGGATTTGCCAATGCTTTAAATATTTGAGAAGGATTGTAAAATGTGCGTTGTATTTGTCAACAGGGATCTCTCATCCTCTGGCTGATTTTACAAATGTCTTGTATAAATATATTTGCCACAGTCTGTGATTCTGCTCCCCACTCTTGCATTTCCTTCTGTCTACCTTACAGCTGTGCATTTGCCCATCTGCTAGTCACCTTTGATTTTCCTTTCTGCATCAGGTTAATTATTGACATGTTTATACCCTTACTGGACCTACAGCTCTTGTGATAGAGCTGCATTTGAAATATTAGCAGAAATCCAGAGCCACTGATGGCTGCTCATATTAAGCTAATGCAGCACATTTATTGAAGCCCAAGAGTTCACAGGGGCATTATGTAGCGCACTCTTGCTCAGGAAACATTGCCCAACCCAGAAACAATCTACATATTATCCTTGGAAGTATGAACAGATGAGCTGGCCCGGTGGGATACAGATTACTGGTTTGGAGTCTGTACTCTGATCTCAACAGGCAGCGCTCAACCCGCTGGTCTATCTCACCAGCATGTGTTAAACGAAGAATCTGCTAGACTTCGGCCTGGAATAAGGTCTTGGACTTTGAAGTAGTCCTAAGAAGTGACAGCGATCATAATGCGTTGACTCTCTCGCTGGTTTCGCCCAGTGGTTCTACGGATGACCAGTTGGTTGAGGCATCACCAGATAATAACCTAATTTTAACTAACAATAGGCGCAGAGTCCGATGGACCAAACTTTTGGATAATCCCGACCACATCTCTGAGCTTTATGCGCGGATACTCCCCACATTAGAATGCGTAGGGACATTCGCTAATCTTTCCCCTTCAGAAGAACTTTTCTCTAAGTTGGGCACCCTCCATATGGACTTGGTAGATACCCTTGTGGAACTCTTGAATCCAGTTGTGAGGAAAGGGCTCCGCAGGGCACAAAGACCTTCATGGTTCAATCCAGCTTGCAGGAAGGCAAAGGCCAAACTGCTCGCTGCATTGAAGCACCCCAGGGACACAGAGGTAATTAGGACTAGGAGGGCGGAGCTGAAGCAAGCCATCCACCAAGCAAAGGTGGATTGGGACTATCCCGAATGGGAAAATATGTTGGCCTCTCTCCAGGCTAGGGACGCCCGCAAATTTTGGCAGATAGTGAGACCAGGATCAGCCGAGCCGACTCAAGTTGTTGAGGCCAACATTGCGGCTTCGGTGTGGGAAGATCATTTCCGCTGTCTTTATGAAGAGGTCGGCCCGGGCCTGTACAAGCCTCAAGCCGGTTCTTCATTTGAACACCTTTTTTCCCCCGTGGGTCAACTGTGCATTCTTTAACCTTGGAAGGCGTTGAGTCTATGCAATTTTCTTTAGGAGAGGTCTCCAATGCAATATCCAAATTGCCATCAGGAAAAGCCCCCGGATTAGATAAGATCCCGGGTGACCTATTTAAGCACCAACCTAGGGTCTGGGCTCCATATCTGCTACTAGTTTTTAATGCAATTCTAGCGGGAATGGCGGTCCCTAGTACTTGGCTGGGAGCAGAGATTGTACCTATCTTCAAGAAGGGCTCTCCTCTGCTCCCAGCCAACTATAGGCCAATCAGCCTCATTGATGTCTCCCAAAAACTTTTTGCGAGACTAATTCTTGACCGCCTTCAGGATTGGATGATGGACCATTCAGTCTTAAGTACATTCCAGGCGGGGTTCAGGAGTAAGGTGTCAACCACGGACCAACTCTTTCGGCTGGTCCTTCTCTTTTGGAAGACGGTGCGGGTGGAGGGGGGTACCCTATATACAGTCTTTGTCGACCTCCGTGCGGCATTTGATTTGGTTCCGCGGAGCAAACTCTGGACGGTACTTGCCAAACTTGGCATCCCCCACGCTCTTCTAGACATCATCATTCGCCTACATACACAGAATTATGCACAGGTAAGGTGCGGGAGGATGGGTTGTCTTTCTGAAAGATTTCCCGTTGGCAGAGGGGTAAGGCAGGGCTGTGTTCTTGCACCGACCCTGTTTTGCCTCTTTGTCAACGGGGTAATCGATTTTTTAAACAATGTCACCAACACAGATGCACCTAGGCTCGGCGGCAACAGGGTGCCCGCAATTATGTTTGCGGATGACACCCTGCTGCTGTCAAAATCCCCTATGGGGATCCAGCGCATCTTGGAGAGGTTTGAGGCATTCTGTGGGGAGCATGGTCTCGAAATAAATGCCATGAAAACAAAGTATATGATCTTTAATCCCCCCCCAAAAAACGACCTAATCCATCTATAGGCCTGAATAGACTAGAAAGAGTCTTTACGTTTGAGTATCTGGGCGTGACCATTAATGATAAACTGGAATGGGGCGATCACCAGGCTAAGTCACAGCTCAGATTGGCGCAACTAACAGGGGGAATAATTAGGCTAGTAAATTCCAATAGATCATCTATTAGGCCGCTAGCCCCCTCGTTGGAGATTTATAGACTCCAGGCCAGAGGAGCAATCCTCTATGGTAGTGAACTCTGGGGACATGCTTGTAGAAAAGAGTTGGTCATTCTAGAAAATAAGTTTCTCAGGCAACTCCTAAAGTTACCGGTAAGCACACCACTCCTGCCTCTCAGGCTGGACCTAGGTCTGAAGCCCTTGGACGAAGTGGTGGGTGTGAAACCTCTAACTTTTTGGAGAAGAGTATGGTCCACTCCTGAGTTAGCCAATTATAGGCAGGAATTGCTGGAAATCCTTGCTCTTCCTGCTACAGAGAACATTCCGTGGTTTAAATATATAAAAACTGAATTTGCCCGGCTGGGCCTTTCGTCCCTGTGGAGCGATCCTGAAGTGGCATGCCAGGGTTTTTCACGTAAACAACTGGTGGCAACCTTTTATGCATGTAACCTGGCATCCCACATACAGGCTACACGCCCAGATTCTCTGGCTAACTCCTTTCTTGGGGTGAAAGACTTTTACAAGTTTGAGTTAGTTTTTGATGACATCTTTCCAAATTTGGCCAGGAAGTTATACCTCTAATGGCGGTACAGTACTCTCCCGCTAAGAGCATTAATGAGTAAATGGAAGCAGCAGTCCCTGGAAAACTGTCCTGGATGCAATTGTAGGCTTGAAGATGAATTGCATCTAGTCTTCTTCTGTTCTGCCTACACTGCGGCCAGAAGGTTTTGGGTAATTCCCCTATGTAAAAATCCAGGGTTTCGCAAATGCTCTGAGGCCTTCAGAATTCTCAAAACTGACTTATCAAAACCAATTGTGTTTGCAATGGCCAAATTTCTAGAAGCAGTTTGGCACAAGAGATTGCTCCTAATTTCTAGGGTATCCCATCCCTAAGCCCCATGTCTGTGCTAGTTTGCCCCAAAATTTCTGTATTATGTCACTATATGTAAGATTCTAGTTTTATCTGATATACTGTTTTTATTTGTAAATTAGTAACATTTTAGACTGTTTTACTGAATTTTTAGTGACTCACTGGATTGTTATACAGAACATGTGACGTATTCTTTTCCGTACTATGTGCTATTTTGATTTTGGTGTAACAGTGATGTTTACCCTTGTTTGTATCAATTTTATGGCTATCTTTTATGGCAAATCGCCGAAATAAAGATTAAATAAATAAAAAATAAAAAAAAAGTTTTAAAACAGTGCACACAACATTTTGAAACTTTGTCATTGTTGGTGTTTATTGTTTTTAGTAGTATTGAACGTTCCCATTCAATTCAATTCAATACTTTATTTCAGTCAATCTAGACCATAAAAGTACATATAAAATAAATTACATTACATTGATATCAGTATCACAGCAATTTTACAACTTTGACAGTAATAGACCAAATAAACTAAACCGGGTCAGAGTTTCCGCCAATTCATCATCAATTTGCAGTTAAAAGCAATTAATTACAAATCCAATAAATATAAGTTTAAAAACGTTAAAAGAGTTTTAAAAAGGGGTTGCTTTTAAAAGAATCAGACATTCCACCACAGATCACAATATTATTGTTAGGTCAGATCACTAACGATTGATTGTCCGCAGATTTTCCAGAGTTAAAAACAAATCACCATTTAAATTTAAATTAGATAGGCTAGTTGTATCCGTTAATTGCTAGAGTCGTGTGCTACCGCTTTTACAATTTCAATCCATTTATAGCTCTAAAATACAATACATTACAGAGGAATCTTGATACACAAAAAAACACCAATCGTGTGGTATCAGATCGTAGGATCTGCTCCGCCTGCCTACAATGTCTCAATTTTAGGGTGTTACATAAAGGTTTGATCCATCTTTTCCTTGGATATTCATATGCAGGACAGAAAAATAAAATGTGAATATAATTTTCCTTGGCTTGGGACACATTTTTACAAAAGTACACTTATCAAAGTCTTTGCCATTTGCATTACTGCACCATTTGGATTTCTTGTCATTAGTTTGCAGAATCCCATATCTAAATTTCAGGTATAGTGATTTCGCTACCGGTGGGTTTACCTCATCCAGCAGTGGTTCAAATTGGGGAATATCTTTAACCCCTTCCACGCTCATGACGAGCTGGGCTCGTCATGCAGTAGCCTCCTCGCACGCTCATGACGAGCCCAGCTCGTCATGAACCAATGAGGATCACGAAATCCCAGCACAGCAGGGGAATTCCCATAGCATCCAAGAGGTTAAACAGGAGAAAAGATGTAGTTAGAGATCCTAGACTGGTATCCTGTAGCAGAGTAATACTTAAGTAATTCCAGAATGAAGATTGTACTATCTTGCTACATGCCCTAGTTAATTCTAGGGGATTATCGCAATAGTTTGATAATCCTATTTTTTTAAACCAGGCAGCGATATGTTTAAACCATGGGATGCTTTTTAGAAGTCCGAAAGGCATTATCTCCTGTAGCCCCTTTTTATAATGGACAAGCTCATCCGTGGTCCAAATTCTTACCCAAAATAAGAGGGGGCTTAATGCAGCAAAACTATCAGTGCGCTTTAAGTTAATGTAAAAGAAAAACGGAAGCATTGGAGTTCTGTTTGGTAATGACAGTAGCTTACGAACAAATTTATTCCCTCCAACTTCGAAGCTAGGCTTACAATGCAGACCCCAAAGTTCTGCACCATACAAGGCTGCTGACTGAGCCTTGAATTTAAAAACCTCTATGGCGGGGAAACCGCCTTGGAGATACTCGCACTGTGTTTCTTTATGATGGGAGTAAAATTTTGGAGCAGAACTAATCTGTTTTTTTCCAATTGTGGTTTCCAGGACAATTTGGAGTCCAGTGTAATTCCTAAATAGTTAAAGCTGCTCACATACTCTAGTCTTTCGCCTTGTAACTATAATTTCTTTTTTAAAGCTTTACTTGGATTAATGGACATATATTTTGTCTTAGTAGGGTTGATCTCAAGTCCCTTTTTGGTACAGTACAGATGGAAGGAATTCAGCACATTTTGGAGGCCGCTGGGGGTTTGTGAAATTAGAATGGCATCATCTGCGAAGAGTAGTGCAGGTATCACTTCCCCCCCTAACTTGGGTGAATCATTCTTACATCCCTCCAGGAAAGATGGAATATCATTTACATATACAGTAAACAAGGTTGGTGCCAGCACGCAACCTTGTCGCACTCCTCGCTACACAGGTGTTTCTCTTGTAAGTTCTCCCCTCGGTCCCCATCTCACCTTTACATAATTACCTTCATGCAATCTAATTATCTGGACTAACAGTTCGATTGGTATCGCTAGATTCCTCAGATGGCCCCAAAGGCTGGTCCTGGGAACCAAATCGAACGCTGCTCTTAGGTCCACAATTGCTACATATAAAGTACCTTGCCTTATTGTTATATATTTCCAGCAAAGGCATAAAAATCTGAAGACTTGGTCGACGGTACTGATCTTCTTCCTAAACCCTGCTTGAAATTTTGTTAGCAGATCAACCTGTTCAATCCAAGACAACAAACGAGACAATATGTGCCTGGCAAATACTTTCTGTGGAATGTGTATCAGACTGATTGGGCGATAGTTCGCCAGGTCAAGTCTGTTTCTCTTTTTAAAAACTGCGACTATCTCTGCCCCCTTCCATGTATTCGGTATCGGGTCAAAGTTTGCTATCGCATTACAAAGTAAATTTATATAAGGAGCCCAGATGGTCAAGTCATGTTTTAGAAGGTCACCGGAAATTTTGTCCGGTCCTGGTGCTTTACCAGATTTTACTGTTTCTAAAACTTGATTTGTTTCCTCTAATGTAAAATGTAAATTGGCTCCCTTTGCTATTTCAATCATATCCTCCGTCATTACAAATCTGTCTCCATTGGATTCAGTGTAAAGTGCGGAGAAATGGTTTACCCAGGTATCCTCGTGTAAAAAGAGATCTCTCTGGACTCTACCTGTCCTGTTACCTTTGGATACCAAGTTCCAGAATCCAGCCTGGTCCTTAGCCTTAGCCGCACATATTAGGTCTGCCCATATCTCCTCATCCCAAACTCTCTTTGCGGCTTCTAGTGTCTGGTTATAGGTGCGCCTTTTTTCCCTCGTGTTTGCTATATCATTTCCCTGGATAGCTTTAATTAACTCAGACTTTGCAGTTCGACAGTCCTTACTATACCATGGTTTGCCATGGCTAGCCCTTTCAGATGTTGCTGGCTTCCTTTCTTTAGGTATTTTGCTTAATACGGGGCCTAGAGCATCTACCAATCTACCATGGAGGTCAGTCATCTTTATTGGATCTGCGTTACTCTCTATATAAGGAGATAGAGTATCTGCGAAGATTGAATAAATGCTACACATCGCTTTTCTGTCCCCATGGATATTTGGCCACTTCACAGCACGATTATTCCTCTTCAGCATGATTTCATCATCTAGACTACCAGTATCAGCGTTACCAGAGAGTACTATGGAAAAGATTTCAGATGAGACCCTCAAACTCAAGGGTAAGTGGTCACTCTCTGTTCTGGAGTCTATTTTGAGGTCACTCAAGTAGCACCAGCAACCTAGTGTCACCAGAATAAAATCTATACAGCTTTGTGAGTTACCTCTGTAAAACGTATGGGCTTTAGGTCTATCAGATGGAAGTCGCCCATTACATGCTCTAAGGTTATGTGCCAATGTTAGTCCTAAGAGTTGAGTCACAGCTACTGTGCACTTAACCTCCTATTCGCTTGCCAATACTGGGATATTATATGCTTGATCTTGGGTCTCCATCAATTCACCAAATCCCAGTACAGGCTCAAAGTTGCAATTAAAGTCGCCACCTATTACTACATTTGCCCTATAGAGTCAAGAACAAGGTCCAACTGACTGACCACCGGTGACTCACAGTGTGCGGGGCAAGGTCTATTATATATATTAAAAAGATATGTGGCTCTACCATCCTTGGCTGTTAGTTTTAGGCCCAGTATATCTTTAGAAGTGGCGTCTAGAGGAACAATATCGATTTCCAAAGAGGCTCGAATCCTAATCACCAGTCCTCCAGAAGGTCTACCCTTTACTGAGGGAATCGGCCCCGCCCAGTATATTTTATAGCCAACCCTGTGGGGACTATCTAAGAGCCAGGTCTCTTGTAAGAGTATAACATCATAATTCTCTATATATTCGTGCCAAGTGGGGTCCAACAAATTCCTATTTAATCCTGCGATGTTCCAAGAGACAATATGCAAGTCTAATGTATTATTATGATCTCTAGGGCGAAGTGGTTTGTTTCCCGACATTCTAGTGCTTAGATTAAAGTCAGGGTTTTCCGCTATTACCATGGGAGCATCCTCGGCCATGAGATCTATTTGCTCACTTAATTGACCAACCATCCCCATCTTTTGTCTCAGTGTGGAGCCCCCGTATCCACACTTATCCCCTCCACTACTTGTTGGCAGCACTGGCTTAGGGTGTGTAGGCTTTAAATGTCAATCCTTCTTCTCAAGAGTGGATTGAACTGCAAAGCAGTTGTTCAGCTCTACCATTGGCTTAAAGTTAGTTGCATAGCCACTCTCCCTAGGTCTATAAAAATATCCCAGTGGTAAAGCACTGATACTTGTATATCCTCGATCAGTCATATCTTTAATTTCTAGGATAGCTCTGGTTATGTATAGTCGCCTAAAATTTACCACTACACAGTCCCCACTAATGTTCTTCCTGGATTCGCCCACCCCGCCTACCCTGCGTACCATCAAAATGTCGGCTTCTCTCATCGGGTTAAATTGCTTGAATTTTGCTAGCCAGTTAATCACTTTATTTTTCAGGCTTGACCAATTATCCTTCTGGTCTCTCCTAAGCACCGGAACCCCTGCTAGAATTAGTGTATATGGGCATGCCGCGGCTGGGAGGCTGAGAACTTCTTCATTCGGGATTAAGTCTGTACTTTTTGAGCTGTATAGAGATGATTCATAATTCTTCCCCCTACCGCTTCCTGCATTGGTGCGTGTGCTACCTTCTGATGCCTGACAGGCTACTATATTGTCCCCAGACTTGGTCTCAGTTGATGCTACTCTAATTGCGGACAAGGGCTTGTTTTTAGAACTGGGGCTGCTCCCAACCTGATCTCGACGAATATTTATCTCTGGTTCCAGAGGAATAGGTCTGTGTTCTGGGGGGCGTGTGTTAATGTTTTGAGGAATTCCTTGCTCCCTTACTTTATCCCCTTAGCAATACTGCTTATACTCCACTGCCCTATGGTGTTTTGAAAAAGGGCCAACTTCTCTTCCAGTGGTCTTAAGGCCTCACCAATATGCGATACTAGATCAGTTAAAATGCCCTCTCTGGCAGATTCTAAAGATCTCTTTAGAATAGACTCCAAGTCCTTTTTATAATCAATAGAGACAGAATAACATTCATTATTGAAGGGCTCAGTCTGAGTAGACATATTTTTCTCTGGAACTCGGTTTACTTCTATTCTATTTGCTACTTTCCCTCTTGGCACTGCAGCCCCGCACACCTGGTCCTCAATTTCCTGGGGGCTGATATTTTCTTTTTTACATTTTTTGTGTCCGTTTTTTTCCTCAGTGCCTGGTTTTTATTTCTTAATCTAGTCTCCATTGGTGAGCTTATTCTATCTTTTGGTTCAATGGAGATTGATAAATCAATACAATCCCGGGAAGGATCATCCTCTTTCTCTGCGTCTAAGGCTGTCTGTGGTGGAATCAGTGGAGACACTGAGAGCCGTGGTGAATTATTCTGTGTGTAAACAGGGTCTAGGGACAGTCTTCTTTCGACAATTTCAATCTCGTGATTTAAAAGAGTTTCTCCCCTAAGGAAGAAGGCATCTAAGGTACCCACAGGTCCCTTACGTTTGCTCATTGTTCTTCCCTTAATTGCTAATTATATACGAGACACACAATTAGACTGCCAAAAAGATTGAGGCCACTAAAAAAGTGCACATTATAGGAGGGGTTAAAGCTGAGCCTATGAATTAAATCTTACCAGATGTCCAATTGTCCAGTCCCTATCAGTAGCCAAATGTCAGAGGGGTAGCCCAGTCCAGTCTATGTCGGGCTATGACGGGCGCGGATGGGCCCGCCCTTGGCCCGGGCTTCGCCCGCACGTGTCCCGCGCTGCGGTAGCCCCCTCGCGGCTTTAAGCACCTCCTGGTGCACGTGTCCTCATGTGGAGCTAGCGCGCGGGACACAGGGAAGTGTAGTCCCCATGTGCCAGCAGCAACAATGGCGGCTCTCAGCGGCGCTCGCGGTTGGTCTCTAGCGCGGCGGCCCCCTCAGAACTCCAGGCTCTCCTCCGGTGGCAGGCAGCAGGTAAGAGTTTTGACACAATGGACAGGGTTGCAGCAGGGTATGTGAAAGGCTCCCGCGCTGCGGTAGCCCCCTCGCGTCTTTAAGCACCTCCTGGTGCACGTGACCCGGTGTGGAGCTAGCGCGCGGGACACTGGGAAGTGTAGTCCCCACGCGCCAGCAGCAACAATGGTGGCTCTGGGCGGCGCTCGTGGTTGGTCTCGAGCGCGGCGGCCCCCTCAGAACTCCAGGCCATCCTCTGGTGGCAGGCAGCAGGTAAGGGTTGTGACACAATGGACAGGGTTGCAGCAGGGTATGTGAAAGGCTCCCGCGCTGCGGTAGCCCCCTCGCGTCTTTAAGCACCTCCTGGTGCACGTGAGACCCGTGTGGAGCTACCGAGCGGGACACTGGGAAGTGTCATCCCCATGCGCCAGCAGCAACAATGGCGCCTCTCGGCGGCGCTCGCGGTTGGTCTCGAGCGCGGCGGCCCCCTCAGAACTCCAGGCTCTCCTCCGGTGGCAGGCAGCAGGTAAGGGTTTTGACACAATGGACAGGGTTGCAGCAGGGTATGTGAAAGGCTCCCCACTCATGGGGCTCCCAAAGACGGGCCTAACCTTATGAATATGAAGTTTGTGGATTAACAGATTCAAAGCTGCTCTTCAGACACAGGCTTAGTGTAGTGATGCCCCTCCCAGCAGGACCTGGAGCACCCACAACAGAGGCACAAAGAGGTGTGACCTTTCTGCACTTATGTCAGCAGTCGACCTAAAAGCTTGATCAAGGAAAAAAATGGCTGGGCCTCTCCTGAAGGGTCCCCTTCACCTTCCACAGCTGACCCTGCACTCCCACCACTCACCTCTACCATCTACTAAAGGGCAGTGGTTCAGGAAGTGTAATCAGCAGTAGGCAGTACACTCTCTGGGGAAGCTCTCCTGGCCTCCATCTTGTGCAACGTCAAACCATAGACATAGACATTGGATCCATTTGCAGAGCCTTCATTTTTTATGATTCCATTACTTACACATCTATTTTCTCACATTGCTATGATTTTGAGGTTATTGCTACCTTTGAGCGCAGTCTGATGCTCTAAATATATCCTTATATATGCCTCCAGCCTTTATTTTGCACTTTCAACCCCTGGGCTGACCAGCCTTCCTTGCTGAACCAGTGGTCTGACTATAGGTCTACTGGCAGCCTTGCAGTTGACAGACCGTTTGTGTTGGGACAGAATAGGACATGGGTAAAAACTATTTTCTGAAGAATTTCACTACATTGCACTACATTAGACTGACCGCGATTCCGAACTTGATTGTCGCATTTCCCTTTTTCGTTCAAATAGCCCTCTCCCTCCCTTCTTCCCATGACTCCTTTCTCTGAGCGCGACCTTCTCTGAGTCACATGAATATTTGCCTTATCAAAGTATTTTTGGCCATTGCACACAACTTATTTCAAACATCATAACCTCTCTTTCCTAGAAAGTCCTAACGCTGCAACCTATCAATCCCTCAGTCTCTTCTAGTGCATCTGTCAACCCCACCACTCATCAGCATGAACTCACATCCCCAGTCCCTTCCCCTCCTCAACTAAGGGTCACATGTAACTCCTACTATTTGAATCTACTGCAAAGAAACTGGATTGAATGCATGGAATGGTTTTCTTGAGAGTTCAAGACTAATCCAAATGTCCAATGACACTGGATTAACTACCAAACTTGGGTTCGAAGCAGCGTGCTGCCTGGCGTAAAGTGCTTCAACGCCTCGTCAGCGGTAGTAAGAGCTATATAAATACGATTAGAACATTGGAATGTTGGGAGCTCCAGTGAAGACAATGGAGTGCTCCATACTTTTACGGGCCGGTAAAGGCCCACAAAGTAACATTCCAATGTAGTTTTCAAAGGCCTCTTGGAGCCCAAGGGAATTAAAACCCCTCGAACTCCGAGAGGCCTTTGTTTTATTTGTTCGAACATTCTTCCCTCTGGTGGCAGAATGTTGAACTTGGCTTATAGCCCTTCATAGCTGGGCTGTACCAGCTATTAAAGTCCCACTCCCTTGTTAAAGTCCCTTGCCTTTAAATGCAGGTATAGCCCGCTAAGGAGAGCTATAAGGCTATATCACAATTACAATGTGTGCACACATCACCCTATTTTATAAAGGTATGTAAAAAAAATTCGAGCTGGAGAAAAATTGAGCCGTGCGGAAACCCTGAGGGGTAACAGTAGCTAGTAAGAGTATGAATAGAAATCTGCAATTTGTGCAGATTTGTGTGCATACTCCTGGGAATATTTCAGAATCCTAAAAAATTTGGAAATCTATGAAAATCGTCAGAGATCTTATAAGTCTTTGTGAATTGGCAGCTTACTTATGCCATTTAATGATGGCGGGAGAGTGAGGCTTGAGAAAGATGGTGTTACGCTATGCTCTTTTTTCATCTGAATTAAATTAATATTTCAGTCCAGATTGGAAAAGAAACCTGGAAATCTACAGTAGTGATGCTATATGTGCGTGCAAGTTGACTGTGCAGATAGCTTCATGAGTTGGTGTTTCTGCTTTTCTGCTCATCTTGTGGTTCCACAGAGCCAGGCCTTGGAGGGCAATGTGGGCAAGCCCTTATTTGTGGCAATGACACCGTCCGAAAAACATTTCTGGGAGCTATTACTAGTTTTATGAATTAAAACGTGAAGTACAGTGAGTGGGGTTTAGTAAAACTTCAGCATATGTAACAGACATAAACAATTTTCTAAACAATTTTAAAAAGCTGAAATTGGTAAAATAAGTGTTGAATGTTATTTGTAATTGTACCATGTGCCCTCTTTCTGGAATGGTTTGTGTTTAAAATGCATATCACTTGGTTTGGCCATGCAATTGCTTTCCTGAATCCATAAAAGAATGATGATTCATGGGGAGTTTCCTTGCTTGAGTGCATTGGAAATCTAGGATTTTATTAAAGGCAAGCAGGATTTATAAATATATCTTGAGCATTTGATTGATACTTTAGTGCTAGTAGGTGATTTAAGAGCTTGTTTTATTCTAGACTCCTGCATGCTCTGGCTCCTTTCTGCTTCCCCGGCCTCAGCCTGTAGCACTGCAACCACTTTTATCTTCTGCTTTTCCAGCAAAAATGTCACTTTTTAGAAGACTAATGGTGGTTTGAACAAGTGTAATTCGATATAACAACACACAGGGTGCAGCATTTTCTACTAAGATCCGCAATCATTTCTCAATCAAAGTTATTATTACATCTTGGCCTTGGAAGGCCTAGTGCTGCTAGAAGTGAAAATAGCTCCTTGGGCCTCCTAATGTGATCTCTTACTTGCTGAGCAGCCTGTGTGTAAACTCTTGCAGCATATTCTGTGTTTTTCTGTTTAGGGAAAGAGCATGTGATAAAGAACCTATAAAGGCTTGATTTATTGGTGGACAGTGATGGGATGGCTGCCAAAAACTGGCAGCTGTCTCACCTGTCAACCTCTTCCCTTCACACTTCATTTAGAGGTTGGGGGGTGTTGAATTATCACAATGTCAGGGCCAAAACCACCTCCGATGTCAGGAAAACTCTTAGGGCCTGTTTACGACTTTGGAGGTGTGGCAGCAGGCTGCCACGCCATCGCCCGCTGCCACACCGCCAAAGCCATCTTCACACCGCCCGCAAGATTATGAGTTGAAATCCGGCAGGCGGTCTGTGGCAGTGGTCCAACAGCGGTGCCTTTGTAAGGCTCATAGCAAGGCCTAAGAATGGCACCGCTCTGCGACTGCAAAAGCGTGTTTCAGCATGGCTTGTGAAGTCCATGCTGTGCAAGAACAGGGGGTGCAGAAAGCCAAATGGGGCACATCATGTGCCCCACCTACATGCACCCCGGTGCACATAGGCACCAAGTGACTCTGTAGGACCCCCTTAATTTCCTTACCGCCATGAAAATTGTGGCAGTGGGGAAACTCATAATATGCTTGGGAGGAGCCACAGCGGCACCGCCAGCATATTGCGGCCCTAGAACTCTGCAAGACGGCCGCTTGATCAGGAATCCCCATCAGTAGCAGTAGTCTCATCGTGGTCTGACTGCCAAAGTCGTAATACGGTGGTTGGACCGCCAGTGCTGCACCATTCGACTGCCAAACTTACTGTTGAGCTGGGTAAATGGTGTCAGAAGGCATGCCCCATGTCAGACAGCTGTTTTGCTGTCCAGGTCTGTCACATGTGCCTTGGTGGACTGGGACAGGACAACAGAAAAATGTGTTGTCACCCATGCACTAATAGAAAACTCACAACACATTAGGAATGAAAGGGATTATTTTATTCTTATTTAGAATCTAATTACAAGGTGTCTCCCCCCTGTAGGTATGCACCCTGTTCCTGCACGGCATGGACTGCACAGTCTATGCCTTGCAGGAATGTGCTGCGGCGCTTCCTACGGCTCACATACGAGCCTCTGAAAGGCACCACTGTGGCACCGCCGCTGCAGGACCGCACAACGTGTATTCCAGTCAGAATACGGCAGGTGGTCAGACTATAGGTTTGGCAGTCTTGGAGCGGGGCGCTGGTGTAGCAGCCCACTCGAAGACCGCCAAACTCGTAATAAGGCCCTAAATGTTTTTGCATTATATTAACATGTAAACACACAATTGTTATTAACTGTGTAATGTTCACGGTTAGATTGATCATAGTTAATGTAGGCCTGCGTTTAAAATACTAACATTGGTTGCTAGCTTGCTTTGTGAAACTTTTTCCTTTTATTTGTAGACAAGTTGTTTTTCAAAGCTGTCGAACACCGTGTTCTGTTTTTTACTTTCTCATGAGAAGAAATGTCTTCTTTTTGTTGTAATCATTGCAGAATGTTATAATTGGTACCTGAGAAAGCACCTGTAGAGTACACGCTAATCCATTGTATCTTGTTTGTTTCAGATAAATATATGTTTGCGGATGCTTGGAGAATCTGTATTGTGTTAGATCCAAAAAAACTAATGAGCTCAAGGCTGTCTCTTTTTACTCTAACCTGATTGAATCGTTTTATGAGAACTATGGGCATGATTTCGATGTCGGTCGGAAACTAAACCTCCCGACTCCTTGTCGGAATCTGTTGTGACCGACTCGCTGTCAGATGTTCCGACCGACCAATTATGATGCCTCCGAACACCAGTTGGAAAGTCTCCCATTGACTTCAGAGGGAGCATGTGTTCCGACTGACAACACAGGCTCCCATTGAAAAAAGGGGTGGTTTCAGAAAAACTTGCACCCTGTGGGTGGCACCCCATGGTGCCTGTCACACTGTGCATGGTTCTACAGGGGGTCCCTTGGGTACCCCTACAGCTACCAACTGGAGGCCTCAAGCTGAAGGGGGGGCCGTTAGGGGCCCCCACAGTCAGTTTCTGACAGCCTTTTTTTGTCGGAAGATCCGAGTCGGAAAGGATGTCTGAATCCGACATCGTAATATGTTGGTCAGAAACACAGTCTGTAGAGCTGTACGATTTGGCTACGACCGACTCAGTGTTTCCAAATGCCTGTCACAACCGATTTGGGATGACCGAACGGTTACTTATCCATCATAATCAGTTGATCGCAAATGTTTCCGACTGACCAATTACATTGGGTTCGACACAGTTCAGGAAAATCCGAATGCTGTTAGGAGCTTTTCTGACCAACATCGTATCAGGACATATGTGTAGGTCTGGCAAGTGCTAGGATGTTGCGATGTAATCTAGTGCAAAGTAGATTACAGTTCAGAAAAGCCTTTTTTTCACTTTCGAGACAGCTTGGAGCATCGAAGGCTACCCTCTTTGTGGGAGAACAGACTTTACTTAACTGTTCCTCTGAGGTGACTCTATGCTTGTCTGTCCTCTGGTATGACTTTGTTAGATGTGAACTTCATAGCAAATAATACATTCACATATTGATTATTTATTGACACTAACTTAATGATTTTGACTTCTGTAAAAATCTTTACTTTTAATAAACCTTCTCTGGCTTTGTAGAGAAGCCTAATGTTCTTCATGTTATTTAAATGAATTGATTTGTTGACCAGTCTCAGTTGGGAACTTCTATTCATGGAACTGTGTTTCATGGGCCCCAAATTTGTACAATGAAAAATTCTAACAGAAACATTAGTTTCTTTTTTTCTGAGGACAAACCCCTGCTTTGGGGCTTTGTCCTTCAAATTTTTAAAAAGGTGTCGGCATCAAGGTGTCGATACATATTTTTACAGAGGCAGCTCTTGCCATCTCGGTGGGAGCTGCCTCTATGAACAAACCATGCCAGCGCTGTGGGAATCTGTAAATGCGGCGGTCCAGCAGGAGTGCCTCTGTCCCCGCCGCCCACCAGTGCCACCGCCACCGCCACCCGTTTGCAATTTTTTACTCCGGTGGCGTTGCACAATAGCGTGTAATTTGTGATGTGAACAATGCATAAAAAGGTGACAGTACAAAGTATCCATTTACAGCGGGTTGCAAATTGTGACCTGCTTATGGTACATTCATTAAACAGGTCTTAATTTGTGGCTGCCGTCACTACATGTGAACATGGGGATGGCGGCCTGCAGGCAGCCTCCAGCCCTGCATTTGCATTACAAAACAGGAAACCTTTTTTAAGCATTAAAGTGCTAGGTACTGCTTTACAACATGTTCCCATTTGTGTTTTATGCACATTTGATTGCTAGGCAGCATGAAACACTGTATGTAAAGTGCTCCGCTAAAAGCTCAGCTGGATCCATTTATGAATTGGAATTTTGTGCTAATTGTTTTATTTTATAATGTATTTTTTGTATCATATTTTATTTATTCTTTCATGGTCTTTTCCAAAATAAATATTTATCGATTGCTTGATTGATATCAGAGGCAGTAGGCAGTGGGGCCACCAGCACCTTTTAGACCTTTTTACAAACATTACAATTAAAAAAATGCACCACTACCGCAGAATAGTGTAAGCTCTTCCAGAAACTAGTCGTTAAGGAGTTTTAAGAAAAATTACCGTTTTCTTTGCCCAGTTCAGCGTCACTAACAATCAACAGCTATAGGCATTCTAGAATGTTTCACTGTGTGATGACGTCAGCTTGTGTCTTGAGACATATTGTGACGTCTCACTGGCTGGCCCCTTTAAGACAATGCAGTTTGTAGTGTTTATTCTACAAATTATGGAATGACATAAATATATTGGAGAGTAGTTTAGGACACCATCCTGGGCACAGAAATCCACAATCTCCTGGCACCGGGCTCCTGAGGGTCATTTGTGACCGCCCACAATCTCCTGGCACCGGGCTGCTGAGGGTCATTTGTGACCGGACAGTGCTTGGATCCAGAGAGGCGCGCGCTGGAGGTCACGCTGCAGAGACATCCATTAGTGAGTCACAGAGCAGGATTTATTCCTTAGCCGGGCAGAGCGCGGGCTATAATTGAGCACGTGAAGCCATCCGAAGGTCATTCTTTTGGGATGTGTTGCCAGCTAGTAATGCGTTCCCGAAAACAAGACCCAGGGTGCCCCTGCCAACGTCATTCCCAACCGAGGAGCAATTACATGGCATTAAAAGGGCTTTATCCATTAAGCGCAGACACGAAGGGTCTGAATTTTGCGATTACGCGTGTATCAAAGTGGCCCGCCTGTGTCCACCCAGAACACTCTTGACGAATGCAGAATGCGTGGCCAAATATTGATCCCGAAATATACCTAAGTGTTTAAGGTACATTGGCAAAAAAATATGTATTTCGGTGCACTGCGGCAGCTCAATGGAAGGTGGAGTCGTCAATTTAGCTGTGTACTTTACTTTTTGACAATCCCTGAAGTGTACCAGCAAGAATCTTAGAGGCTGCACGCGGTACAGTGTACTGCATTGCACTGGAAACAGCCGAGGTGTTTACATAACGAGGGTGCTCTCATTATGTGTAAAGGAATTACACGCAGTACTCACCTCATTAATATTAATAAAGTGGATCCGCGCTTAAGGACCCCACTGTGCACAAAAGTGAATGATGGTGTGAAAGTCTGAGTGAAATAGCAAGTCACAATGCCACAAAAAGCGGTGCATTGTCAATAGACCCGGCAGAGAGCATTCGTTGGTCGGTGCATTGTCAATAGACCTGGTGGAGAGCATTCATTGGTCGGTGCATTGTCAGTAGACCCGGCGGAGAGCATTCAGTGGTCGATGCATTCTCAATAGACCTGGCGGAGAGCATTCAGTGGTTGGCGTATTGTCAATAGACCCGGCGGAGATCATTCAGTGGTTGGCGTATTGTCAATAGACCCGGCGGAGATCATTCAGTGGTTGGAGCATTGTCAATAGACCTGGCAGAAAGCATTCAGTGGTCGGTGCATTGTCAATAGACATGGCGGAGAGCATTCATTGGTCGGTGCATTGTCAGTAGACCCGGCGGAGAGCATTCAGTGGTCGGTGCATGGTCAATAGACCTGGCGGAGAGCATTCTGTGGTTGGCGTATTGTCAATAGACCCGGCGGAGAGCATTCAGTGGTTGGAGCATTGTCAATAGACCTGGCGGAAAGCATTCAGTGGTCGGTGCATTGCCAATAGACCTGGCGGAGAGCATTCAGTGGTCAGTGCATTGTCAATAGACCTGGCGGAGAGCATTAATTGGTTAGTGCATTGTCAATAGATTTGGCGGAGAGCATTCAGTGGTGGGTGCATTGTCAATAGACCTGGTGGAGAGCATTCATTGGTGGGTGCATTGCCAATAGACCTGGCGGAGACCATTCAGTGGTAGGCGCATTGTCAATAGACCTGGCGGAGAGCATTCAGTGATCGGTGCATTGTCAATAGACCCGGCGGAGAGCATTCATTGGTCGGTGCATTGTCAATAGACCTGGCGGAGGGCGTTCAGTGGTCGGTGCATTGTCAATGGACCTGGCAGAGACCATTCAGAGGTAGGTGCATTGTCAATAGACCTGGCGTAGAGCATTCATTGTTCGACGCATTGTCATTAGACCTGGCAGAGAGCATTCAGTGGTCGGCGCATTGTCAATAGACCTGGCGGAGAGCATTCAGTGGTTGATGCATTGTAAATAGGCCTGGCGTAGAGCATTCATTGGTCGGTGTATTGTCAATAGACCCGGCGGAGAGCATTCAGTGGTCAGTGCATTGTCAATAGACCTGGCAGAGAGCATTAATTGGTTGGTGCATTGTCAATAGACCTGACGGAGAGCATTCAGTGGTCGGGTCATTGTCAATAGACCCGGCGGACAGCATTCGTTGGTGGGTGCATTGTCAATAGTCCCAGCGGAGAGCATTCATTGGTCAGCGCATTCTCATTAGACCTCGAAGAGAGCATTCAGTGGTCGGTGCATTGTCAATAGACCTGGCGGAGAGCATTCATTGGTTGGTGTATTGTCAATAGACCTGGCGGAGAAAATTCTGTGGTCGATGCATTGTCAATAGACCTGGCAAAGAGCATTAATTGGTTGGTGCATTGTCAATAGACCTGACGGAGAGCATTCAGTGGTCGGGTCATTGTCAATAGACCCGGCGGACAGCATTCATTGGTGGGTGCATTGTCAATAGTCCCAGCGGAGAGCATTCATTGGTCAGCGCATTCTCATTAGACCTAGAAGAGAGCATTCAGTGGTCAGCGCATTGTCATTAGACCTGGAAGAGAGCATTCAGTGGTCGATGCATTGTCAATAGACCTGGCGGAGAGCATTCATTGGTTGGTGCATTGTCAATAGACCTGGTGGAGAGCATTCATTGGTCGGTGCATTGTTAGTAGACCCGGCAGAGAGCATTCAGTGGTCATTGCATTGTCAATAGACCCGGCAGAGAGCATTCATTGACCAGTGCGTTGTCAATAGACCTGGCGGAGCATTCGGCATTCAGTGGTCAGTGCATTGTCTATAGACCTGGTGGAGAGTATTCAGTGGTCGGTGCATTGTCAATAGACCGGGCGGAGAGCATTCAGCATTCAGTGGTCGGTGCATTGTCAATAGACCTGGTGGAGAGAATTCAGTGGTCCACAGGGCCGCCCCCCCCTCTCTTTCTTCCCAATTCCCCAAAATTGCACTCATGCTGTAAGATCAGAGAAATTTACACCTGACACTTTCTGATTAGCTAGCATATGCCCGAAGAGTTGATAAACATGTCCCTCTTTGCCACTGCATGAGTTGAGTAGTCACAAAGGGTTGTTGCACTCCCATCGAGTCGTGAGGATGGGAGCGTGCTTCACACCCCTCCTTGCGATTTCCTTGCGATTTTCAAAGACATTGTGTGTGTTGCAAATGGAAGTGTTATTTGCTATATATCTTTGCAAGTTGTGAACTGGTGTATTGCATGCCTTAGTGAACCTGGCGCAATGTGTTCTAATTAAACACAATTTTCAGTGCTACATGAAAGCGCCTTGAGGCAAAAGTGAATCTTGAAAAATTTCAGCAGCCCCAACCTGCCGAAGTGTGCCGGGCCATACATATTACGTAACGTGTTAATCCATTTTCAAGCTTGCGTAATAGGGAATGACAGCGTTTGCTCCTAAGCTTGGCATCATTGCAAAAAACGGAGCAGAGCAAATGTATTACTGTGTTAAATGAGTTTACATTAAAAAGAAAAAGAGTGTGGTCAATTTTAGAACACAGCAATGCGTTGCATTTCTTTCTTTTACAGTAAAGAAGTAGAAAATAACAGGGTGAACACGTGAGTCACCATAGACATCAGTATTTATAGTCCAATGTACCCTGGTATAATTTACTTCTGATATTCCATCACTCACGGGGCTGGATTGGCCGGATGGGACTTTGAAAAACCCAGTGACTGGTGACTGGTGGCTAATTTCATGGCCGAATGGGCCAGCATCCTTTAAAGAAGCCAAGAGGAGCATCGCACATTTTTCTTATCAACACATACCTGACAATCTGCTGCAGACCAATAAGGCTCTTCGGAACTGAGCAAAACCCTGAAATAGTGAAATAGGATCACAACTAGAGGACCTATTCACAAATTAACCTCAAACACCCCTGCCAGGAATCACAAAGGGACTCCTGGCTGGCGTAAGCCCTTTTATAGGTGCAGAGGGGACTGGCACACGTGCGGTAATCACTGCACTGGTAAATCCCACCCCAGGGCTGGGATAGATGCTGTTCCTGGGCACTTTGAGGCACGGTTAGCCTTAGAAGTTTGCAAACACCCACAAACAAAGACAGGGGCGGCTCCTCCGTTTGAGCTGTGGAGCGTCGTCCCACTGAATTGCCCCCAGACAGAAAAAATAAAATGGTAGTGAAGATAATTCATTACCATTTTATTTTTCTTCACCCCGTCCCGAACGGAGCGCCAAGACGGAGCAAGACTGCTGCTGAATTACAGCAGCAGACAGAGCAGGGGACTTTCAGTTTAAAGTGTGCATGTCTTTTCGGCCAGCCATACACGCACATTTAAACCTCTCTAACCCAGCTGTCTTCAGGGCTGGACTGGGAACCACAACCGGCCCTGGCAAAGTGCTCGGCCGTCCCCCCCTCCTCACTCGGGGGGTTGGAGGAGCCGCCGAGCTCTTTGCCGGGGCCGGTTTTCTGCCGATTTTGGTACAGGGCCGATTTTGGAACTATGCTGCAAAAACGGCCCTGTAACAAAATCGACCCCCATCCATGCGGCGCACCGGGGGATTGCCCGTGCCCGCTATGGCCAGTCCGGCCCTGGCTAGGTTAGAGAAAGCCTAACCTCCAGAGCGCTGTGGAGTGCAGAGTGAAGCTGCGCCCGCCAATCCTAGCACTGCTCTCATGATGGTGAGATCAGTGCTAGGATTGGTGAAGGGAGTTTGGAGTCTGCCTGCATGACTGCCTGCCTCGAGGAGAGAAGACCATCGAGGAGGAGGAGGACGTTGCATTGCGGTCCCAGGTTAGATATTGTAATATAATTTTCTTTTAATGTCCCACCTGCCCTACCACCCGGGGACATGCCAGCTGCCACAGGGTACTACGTTTATGAGCATTCAAAGACTACTCACATTGTGTGGAGTATCTGTATACAAGTGTAAATTACTACAGCCAAAAATTAGCAGGCCAGCATGACACATGGCCAACCACTGATACTGCAACACTCTTCCATAAAAAGTAATGGATTTTTTTTTTATATTAAATTAACTTATTGAACTTTAAAAAAAGTTCACATCCTCCGCAACGCCAGGACACAGAGACAGCGGTGCAGGTCAGGGGCAAAGGTAACCCTGTGTCAATATTTCACTCCACAATACGTAGCAGAAAGCCACGTCAACTGCACTCGCCTCGAGAAACCAGGGATCAAATTTCAAACCATGTTGCGCTTTTCCAAATAAATTTATTCATTATATTGCAGCATCGTGTTACAAACACGGAAAGCAACCCGAAGTGGTGCCGGATATCGACGGGGCATTTCCTGCTGAGTCCAGTTCCAATGAGGAAGTGCTGGAGCACGAAACGCATCAGGAAGGACTCTTACTTGGCTGCAAGCTGTGTTTCCCTGACGCTGTGTGTCCTTGTCAATAAATGTGGCAGCATTGAATCGTCTTGTGTGGCATACTTCATACACAGGCAAACTTTTGGGATTTTGGGCGGATTGCCTGAGCCGCGAAGTGAGGCTCCGGGGCTGACTCAGCCCTCCAGAGGAGACGCCCTATGACGCCCCTGTACCTGGGAGATGATGCCAGTTGACAAGGGAATCATCAAAGCAGCGTTGGTGTGAGCGCAGGTGCACAACCCACTGTGGTGATACTTTGAAATATGGGGAAATGTCACGAAGACCGCACTGTTGGAAAAATCGGCACTACGAGTACCATCGGGCCACGGGAGTGGCCACGCCCACTGGGGCAGAATTTAAGTGGTGCCGGATATCGACAGGGCATTTCCTGCTGAGTCCAGTTCCTATGAGGAAGTGCTGGAGCACTAAACGCGTCAGGAAGGACTCTTACTTGTCTGCAAGCTGTGTTTCCCTGACGCTGTGTGTCCCTGTCAATAAATGTGGCAGCATTGAATCGTCTTGTGTGGCATACTTCATACACAGGCAAACTTTGGGATTTTGGGCGGCTTGCCAGAGCCGCGAAGTGAGTATCCGGGGCTGACTCAGCCCTACAGAGGAGACGCCCTATGAAGTCCCTGTACTTGGGAGATGATGCCAGTTGACAAGGGAATCATCAAAGCAGCGTTGGTGTGAGCGCAGGTGCACAACCTGTTAAAATCTAGATTGTGGCATAAACATTATCGGCGCCATCTTGTCCCTTTTCAGACTCGTACGTGCGCGTAAGCAGCAGCCATTTTGAATGCCATGGCCTCTCTGCCCACTCCCGATAGCCAGTCTCTCTCTCTCTCTCTCTCTCTCCCCCTCACTCCCCAGCCTCGCAAGCATCCCCGACAGCCCCCGGTCTCTCCTGCTTGGGTCATAAACGCACCTTCAGCGCGACCCTGTCTACGACCCACATCCCGTGCTGCACCCCCTCACTCTTTCATCTCATTCATAGAACAGGCCCTTTGATAACCCCTTCCTCCCTGCCCGATTGTCCGGCCCGACCCCTGGCCATCACATAGCTCAACAGATGCAGTTTATTGCCCCCACTGCAGGAACTCACCCCACATCAAAAGAGCAGAGATTAATCAATACCTTCACACCCCTAGATCCGACCGATCGCCTACATCCCCGTTCCCAGCGGAATGTCCAGCTGCGCGATTGCCATCACGTGCTGAGATTGGGGTGGGAACTCTACTGTAGATGTGTGTGGGAACGGGCCTGGACCGGGGATTCCGAGGATGTCATGCAGTACTTCAAAGTAATATTACGGATGCAATGAATGCAATAAAACCATAAAACTGTGTATAAGAGGCCAGGCTTCAGAGATGTTGTTAGAGCACCTCGAAACGATACCTCGTTGTCCGATCTGATGTGTTCTGCTCCTTCGGAATAAACCCCTGTTTCCTGCCTTCCAGTCTCCAGCGCCTGTCTCTTTATTTGATAATCGTGAGTTAGGTGAGAAGCGGCTAACGCCGGGAAAATCTTGAAAAAGGGGTAATCGACCTGATCTGCCTGAACCCATTGTTTACAATTGGCGTCCCAAACGTGGGGCCCATCAGCGACGCGTGGATCCAGTGGGAGAGGTCCTGAGGACGGAGTGAACGACTGCAACGATCGGGAAGTGCACCTGCCCGATAGACCCTCGTCTGGCAGCCGATCATCCGAACTTCACTGGTTCCGAGCAGACCTCTCTCGAGTGATCTACGGTCCTGACTGGGAACCATCAGGAGTGCCACGACAGAAGATAGAGGACGATCGGGCGCTGGAATCGGAAGACAGGAAACTGTCCATGCGGTCCGGGTAAGGTGGTGTAACACGACAAACTGTGAAATATTTGATTGATTGATTGGAAAATACTAGTATTACTCTCCGAATTGTTGGTTCTCTTGGAGATTCTCTGTCTGCAAACGGAGAGGAATAGAAAGTATTCTCTCTTCCTTTACAGGTAGTGAAGGGTAGGTAACGCAGGCCTTTGCCCCCGTTGTAATCCGTCGTGCCTATCTTTCTCCCCCACTGATTGATTGTTTGCCCGAACATTGTTTGTTCGAGGATTGCTTTCTTGAGAATTCTCTATCTACAAACGGGGAAGGATAAACGTATTCTGTCCTCCTTTGCAGATAGTGAAGAATAGGTAACGCAGGCCTTTGCCCCCGTTGTAACCCGTCATGCCTATTTCTTTCTCGCCACTGATTGTTTGATTGAACGGACATTGATTGTTCGATATTGTTTTTTTTGGAGGTATTCTCTGCTCACGAATACTGTAGAGTAGAAATATTCTGTCTAGTCTTCGCAAAGTAGTGAAGGATAGGTAGTGCAGACTTTTGTCCCCATTGTAACCCGTCATGCCTATCTTCTCCCCATTGTTCAGTAGTTGGTTCAGCCCGGACCGCTTATTAGAGGTGGATCATCCGGCTCCTCTGGAGGGCACCCCTAATAAGGATATGTTTTTAAAGTATGGACTAGTCGCCGTAGCTTATAGTAAGTTATGGCATAAATATACTAAAAAGGATCAGGAAAGTCAGTGGCCACTGATAGGATCCTTCGATGACGCAAAAATAAGCGTGCTGGAAACAGCCCTTTGTAACAATAAAACAACGCCCACTATGCTTGATAGTTTCGGCATGTGGCGCAAAGAAGCAGAGCAACGAAAGAAAAGAGAAGAAGCAAGAATAGGAAAAGAGTTACGAAAGGCAGCCCATCTGACCGCTAAAAAACTAGAAGAAGAAATAAAAGAAAGACAGGAAAGCAGACAAAAGCAGGAATCTGAGTCGGCAGGTCAATGCCCTGTTAGGACCCCCTCTACGCTCTACCTTGAGCTGCCCTCCAAACAACGGGCGAACGATGAGTTACTGCTAGGTCCTCCGATTATCTACATGCCCCCCCATATGCCCCCTCCCAACCTCTAGTACAGCACCCGCCAGCTCCGAGTGCAAATGAGAATAACCTTGGAGCTAGTACCCCAGCCCTCACGGCCTCCGCACCGGCCGCATTAGTAACGACATCAGATGAACTCGAGACTAGCAAGCAGCCACCAGCCAGACTGAATAGATTGAGCAAAGATGAGCGGGAGGGAATTGACAAGATAGTAAAGACACTGGTAGAACGGAAGGAGAGCGAAGAATACACGATAGACATGCACAATTCACATGCCGGTAGCCACAGACGGTATTTCATTTTACGGTTTAGCTACCACACCCTGAACGCATATGAGGATAGGTATCAGAATCAGGGTCCTGCTAAACTAACCGCTTTATATAGGAAAGTCAATGTTGGAGACGAGGCTGAGCACGACGAGACGGACCTCTTCATGCAAACGCTTGAGGTCTTCCGCCACCTCACGGAACAGAAACCAGAAGTTAAGATTACAGTCCCTGAAACGACTGGGTCCTCATCAGAAGTAGCCAACACTATGATGCCTATCAGAGAAGCCGCCCCCTACTGGGTTCCCCCGCGAGGTCAGGGAACAAACGACGATATCAACCACGCAGATGCGAAGGGGAGGGTTGTGTACAACTGGGTTTATCAACCATGGGATCGGCAAGATATTTTAACTTTTAGGCAAACCCTGCCCGATTTAAGAAAGAACCCGACAGCATTTTATACCGAACTAGGTACAGCCTTGGGTTCAACAATAATGACTCTAGCGGACATTGACTTGTTTTTCGGGTTATGTCTGCCGGCTGACGTGTGGAAGCAAATACGGAAAACCGACCACACAGATCTGTTCGGACATACCTGGAATCAACTCAGTGAACTAGATAGACAGCGAGAGCCCGGAAAGAAACCGGTAAAAGACATACTGGAACTCCCGGACAAAATAGTTCAGAAGCTAAAGACATTGATCCCAGAGAAGAAGGTAGACTGGTCGATAGTCACGGCTTGCCGTCAGAGACCCCAGGAAGACGTATCAGAATACTTCTCCCGATTTGAGACGGTGTTCTCTGACTACAGTGGCCAAGACATGACCACTGCAACCGGACAACACCTATTCGTGCAAAACTACGTAAAGGGTCTATCGCAAGAAGTCTCCCAGAAATTACAGACGAGCGAGAGTAGTTGGGGGGCCTCCAAACCTGCAGCTATCCTTCAGATGGCTCAGTACTACGAACACCAAAAGAACGAGAACGATAGGGCGACTGAGAAAAAGAAAAAGGACTTGAAAGAACGAGTGATGATTGCTCAATTGCAAGGAGTGACGACAGGAAGGGAACAGTATAGAGGAAACTACCAGTCGAATGCCCCTAGAAATCCACCCCCTAGAGACCGCACACCCACGCCCGGCGCTCCACGAACAGACCTCGATGAGAACCAGTGTGCGTTTTGCAAAGGATTTGGGCATTGGAAGTCTCAATGTCCGGTTCTTCTGGAAATGATTAAAAATAAAGAGACGAGGGACATGACGAATGGCCCCAGGACTAGAGGGCAGGGACGAGGGCACACCCATGACACCAACAATGACAGACCTGGCAGACCGAACACGTTTGACCGTCCCCGGCAGAATCAGTGCCAACAGTCTGACTGCGACAATGCCCGCGACTTTGCATAGGACTGCCAAGGGCAAGGAAGGGATCCAGTCGAGCTCTATGTTGACCAGCAAGGTCCTTATGTCACCGCTAAGGTCCTAGGTACGAAATCTCCATTCCTGGTAGACACTGGCGCGACACGTAGTGCGTTATCTAAACGACTGATTCCAAGGGCACCCTTGTCTGGCTCACACATAACATCAATAGGCTTTGATGGAACGCCCTCCACTAACCCCTTATCCGCACCGGTCTCCTTCGACTTGGACAGTAACCCCACTGACACGACGCTTCTGCTTTCCTCCAACACCCCCGATGCCATTATGGGACTTGACTTACTGAAGCATTTCCGAGCTACTATCAGGTGTTCACAGGACAGAGTTCGGGTCATTCTGTACGATAACCCAACTCTGCTCAGACCCCATCCCGCACGACACATGTTCTCCATCTCTGATGCTGACGCTTCCTTACTTGACTCCCTACCTCTGTATCTATGGGCTAAAACTGACGCTGATGTAGGACGAATGATGATCGACCCCGTGCGCATAACTGTTCGCCAAGATGCGATACTCCCAAAACTCCCATAGTATCGGATATCGCCCGAAGGTGAGAAGGCATTGGTAATGATAATCCAGTCCCTGGTAGAGGCATGAGTGGTAGAGGAAGTAGTCAGCAATATTTGCAACAGCCCTATCCTACCCATTGTGAAGAAGCAGGGCGAGGGAGATGAGAAAGCGTACCGCTTCATCATCGACCTCCGAGAGGTCAACAAGGTAGTCGTACCTCAGTACCCCGTGGTCTCAGATATCGCCACCATTCTGACCCTGATACCTTCCACAGCCACCACCTTCACTGTAATAGACCTCAAGAACGCTTTCTTCTCCATCCCCATCCACCCAGACAGCCGCTACCTTTTTGGCTTCACGTTAAAATCCCGCTCGTATAGATTTTGTAGAGCTCCCCAAGGTTACACAGAAAGTCCCAGCATCTATAGCCAGGCCCTCAAGAGGCAGCTGGACGCCGTTCAGCTACCGGAGGGAGTGGTGCTGATACAGTACGTCGATGACATCCTTTTGGCGGCCGACACCACTCCACTTGCAGTCACAGCCACCATCCAACTCTTGCACTTCCTTGCGGAAAATGGCCACAAGGTCTCCAAGAAGAAGTTGCAATTCTGCCAAACCCAGGTCACCTACCTAGGCCACCTCTTGTCCAAAGATGGGAGAAAGCTTACACCCGATTGAATCCAAGCCATTCTAGACACCCCTGTCCCAAAGACCCAGAAACAAGTCCGCTCCCTGGTAGGCCTCACCTCCTTCTGCCGGCAGTGGTTGCCAAATTTCAGCCTCATTGTAAAGCCACTACTTTCCCTACTAGCCAAAGATGTCCCCTTCCCACTCCCTTGGACCCCCGAATGCCAATCCTCCTTCAAAGAACTTCGAGACGCCCTTTGTTCTGCACCAGTCCTAGGAACCCCCGATTGCACCAAACCCTTCTCTCTCTACACCCACGAAAGGGAGGGGTGCGCTTTGTCTGTCCTGACTCAAACCATTGGCCCCAAGCAACGACCATGTGCCTATTTCTCTGCCACCCTTGACCCCGTAGCGAGAGCCTTGCCTGCCTGCCTTCGAGCCGTAGCTGCCGCTGCTGTCTCTATCCGACAAAGTGAGGGGATCGTACTCGCGAATTCCCTCACGGTATTGGTGCCCCATGCTGTTGACACCCTCCTAAACCAGACTAAGACGCAACACCTGACTAGCGCACGACTGACCGGATACGAACTGACTCTACTTGCACCCCACATCACGCTGAAAAGATGCACCACACTGAACCCAGCCACCTTGTTGCCTCTGCCCGAAAACGACCCAAATGTCCCCCCTATACATGACTGTGTGACCCTCACAGACGAACAGACTAGGAGTAGAGTTGACCTCCGAGACACCGCCTTCACAGACCCTGACGGAGAGCTATGGGTAGACGGCTCTTGCATAAAACTCCCCGACGGCACCACCTCAGCTGCCTATGCAGTTACCACAGCCCGAACTATAATTGAAACCGCCCGCATCACGCAACGATCCGCACAGGCGGCAGAACTGATTGCCCTCACACGAGCATGTGTTATAGCAACAGGGACTACGGCAAACATTTACACGGACAGCCAGTACGCCTTCGGAGTGGTTCATCATTTTGGACTCTTGTGGAGAGAAAGGGGATTCCTGATGTCCCACGGCACGCCCATCCTCCACGGAGATCTAGTCTCCGCCCTGATTGAAGCAGTTCTCCTCCCCAAACGATTAGCTGTAATCAAATGCCAGGCACACAGGAAGGTGACAGACTTAGTCGGACAGGGAAACGCGCTGGCCGACATCACCGCCCGAACCACAGCTGAGAATAGGACGACGACACGCATGTATGTGACCAGGTCAGAAGCAGAAAAATGGACTGACGCTAGGGAGACAATTAGGGACATCCAGACGGCCAGCTCGCCACACGAATTGACTGAATGGACACGGGTGGGAATGAAAGACGATGAAGGCTGCTGGCGGACAAAGGACACTAACAAATGGTTGCTACCCAATTCATACCTGATCCCCATACTGACTATGGCTCACTCCCCTGCACACATAGGATCTGCCCACATGATTGAACTCATCTCCAAGGTCTGGCACAACGACAAAATCCCCGACTCAGCCAGATGCCTGGTCCAGCAATGCCTTATCTGCCTGCAACATAACCCTGGGAAAGGATCTGTGGTATCCCGGGGAGGGTTTGGGGTCCCCGACCATCCTTTTGAAGTCCTCCAGATGGACTACATCCAACTAGAAAGATGCCAAAGCCTGAAATATGTATTAGTCATTGTGTGTGCTTTCAGCAAATGGGTAGAAGCCTATCCAACCCGTGATAACACTGCCATGACCACTGCCAAGGTACTGCTGAAAGAGTTTTTCCCTCGCTACGGTCTTTGTCGAATTCTATGGAGCGACAACGGCCCCCACTTCGTAGCCGAAGTTATCCAACTAATCTTGAAAGGGTTGGGTGTAAAACAGAGGTTTCATGCAGTTTTTCACCCCCAATCTGCTGGCTTAGTTGAGCGACACAACGCCACACTGAAACTAAAACTGTCGAAGATAGTGGCCACCACAGGACTTAAATGGCCAGATGCCCTCCCACTGGCATTGCTATCGATGCGCTCCACTCCCACTAAGCACCATTTGACCCCCAACGAGGTTGTATTTGGGGCGACCGATGAACCTCTGGACTGCCCCTAAACCGACCTCCATTCACGACGTCCCGGACGTCCTACTGTCTGATTACTTGTGCAAATTGACTAAAACGTTGTCTGTCATTCATCAGCAGGTGCAGCAGGCCATCCCCGATGCTTCCAGGGGTCCGGGTCACGATATCCAACCGGGGGATTATGTGCTGATCCGAAATTTCCAACGGGCGAAGAGTCTGGAACCCCGGTGGACGGGCCCCTGGCAAGTACTGATCACCACCCGGATGGCTCTTCGAGTGGAGGGGAAACGACACTGGCTGCACGCACACCACTGTAAAAAGGTCTCCTCGACCCTGGCCACAACAGAAAACGTCAGCACCCAAGAAGAACTGCTGAACAAAGACCGGCCTTTTTTTTATTTTTTATATACAACAAGGGAACCCAAACAGTTTGCTGAGGACCGTGGGTAGTTTACTGAACTGAACAAAGACCGGCCATCACTGAACTGTTACCCTGATACCGAGGCACTCGAACTTGCAAAAATCGCTGATCCCACTGTGCCATCCAGGGAAGGGTATTTCCTGCGTCGAAAGGAGGGAGCGTCGGCTAAGTAGACCACAGACTAAGTTGAATCTCAGAACGGTAGCCTAAACACAACCAAGGGTTACCCCGAGAGAAGCTAAACGAAGTCTGCGGTTCTGCCCACTACCGAGCACCTCGAAGATGATGGAAGCGCCAGATAAGAAGATGATGGAAGCAACCGGAAATACCCACTACCGGAACCCAAAGACTGACAGTATACACAAATCGAAGACAATTGCCCTTTTCATTGTCCTCCTCTTTTGCCTCCTCCTCATGACTTCCTTCAGGACCGTGGAAGAGAGCGCACCCGCTCATCAGATATTGCTGACCACTGCACAGCCAACCACTATGAAAGAGCATCACCTGATCTCCCTTTCGCCTCAGCTCCGAGAAAGGCGTAAGGAGTTCTGGAACAATTCCTTCGTGCAACTGTTGCACCAACACAACCTTGCCGCCAACGCCACCAACTGCTGGATCTGCGGGTTGCTCCCGCATGCCACCGGACACTCCATCCCTTTCATCCCTTCCCCTTTCTCAGTTCACGGCTCCTGCCTTGCCTGGTTGATTCTCTTGCAAGAGAGCTACAAGGACAACGCCACTTCAGGTCAAACAGTGTCACACTTCTACCATGGGTTCTGGCTGAACAAAACCGGAAGAACATCTGCTCCCTTTTGTCCTTTGACCTCTGGTCCCTCCTTCCCGATGGACATCCCTGCCAAGGAACGAGTTGAAATACAGGTGTTCCATAATCCAGCCAGACCCACCTACTCCTACCTGCGGAAACGAACTGCTGCCACTCTGACTGTGGCTCTGTCTGTTATCAATGTCACGGGCCTCGTGTGCCTCGAAGGCCTGAGAACACAGCTGGTGGGCCACAGTTCCTGCCACATCACCAGAACATTGGACTCAATTGATCCCCCCTCCTTTGTTGCTTCTCCGAATATGTACTTTGTTTGTGGCACCAAAGCTTACACTTGGCTTTCAAAAGGTTGGGGGGGCACTTGCTACATCGCCTTCATTCTCCCTCCAACGTACGTGGCCCCAGCAAACCATCACCGGCAGAAGCGCGCAAGAGACATTGAACAAGCCGACTCCACCGGAGCACAGTTCCTGGATGCAGTGAAGGGACTTGTTCCTCTGTGGGGCCCAATGGCAAACAGCCGCGCCATCCGACACCTGACCCAGGCAGTAGAAACGACCATGAACATCATGGCTGGCATCCTCACTAACAATACGGCCGAGCTTCAGGCAGTCCGCCTGGTGGCTCTTCAGAACCGCCTTGTTCTAGATGTGGTTCTAGCTGACCGTGGAGGAGCATGCCGCATCATCGGGTCCAGCTGTTGCACCTACGTGCCAGATAACTCGCCCTCAGTCTACAAAGCAATCGAGCACCTCCACAGACTTTCCTCAGAGGTTCATCAGGAACAAGAAGAATGGTCACTTGGGAGTTGGTTCTGGAGTACTGTAAAGGACTGGGGGTGGAGGTTGTTTATGATCGTATTGATACCGATTGTCGTAATATGTGGATTCTGCCTGGGTATTCAATGCTTGCCACCTCTATGCTCACTTTTGACTAACTGTATCTGCCGTAAGACTCTGGACTTTGAAACCGAACGCATGAAAGCCTTGTATGACCTTGAAGTAAGAAATATAATGGGGATTGACGTAAATTGACAAGCTGGCTAGATATGTTGAAAAGGGAGGACTGTTAAAATCTAGATTGTGGCATAAACATTATCGGCGCCATCTTGTCCCTTTTCAGACTCGTACGTGCGCGTAAGCAGCAGCCATTTTGAATGCCATGGCCTCTCTGCCCACTCCCGATAGCCAGTCTCTCTCTCTCTCTCTCTCTCCCCCTCACTCCCCAGCCTCGCAAGCATCCCCGACAGCCCCCGGTCTCTCCTGCTTGGGTCATAAACGCACCTCCAGCGCGACCCTGTCTACGAGCCACATCCCGTGCTGCACCCCCTCACTCTTTCATCTCATTCATAGAACAGGCCCTTTGATAACCTCTTCCTCCCTGCCCGATTGTCCGGCCCGACCCCTGGCCATCACATAGCTCAACAGATGCAGTTTATTGCCCCCACTGCATGAACTCACCCCACATCAAAAGAGCAGAGATTAATCAATACCTTCACACCCCTAGATCCGACCGATCGCCTACATCCCCGTTCCCAGCGGAATGTCCAGCTGCGCGATTGCCATCACATGCTGAGATCGGGGTGGGAACTCTACTGTAGATGTGTGTGGGAACGGGCCTGGACCGGGGATTCCGAGGATGTCATGCAGTACTTCAAAGTAATATTACGGATGCAATGAATGCAATAAAACCATAAAACTGTGTATAAGAGGCCAGGCCTCAGAGATGTTGTTAGAGCACCTCGAAACGATACCTCGTTGTCCGATCTGATGTGTTCTGCTCCGTCGGAATAAACTCCTGTTTCCTGCCTTCCAGTCTCCAGCGCCTGCCTCTTTATTTGATAATCGTGAGTTGGGTGAGAAGCGGCTAACGCCGAGCAAATCTTGAAAAAGGGGTAATCGACCTGATCTGCCTGAACCCTTTGTTTACAAACCCACTGTGGTGATACTTTGAAATATGGGGAAATGTCACGAAGACCGCACTGGTGGAAAAATCGGCACTACGAGTACCATCGGGCCACGGGAGTGGCCACGCTCACTGGGGCAGAATTTAAGTGGTGACGGATATCGACGGGGCATTTCCTACTGAGTCCATTTCCTATGAGGAAGTGCTGGAGCACGAAACGCGCCAGGAAGGACTCTTACTTGGCTGCAAGCTGTGTTTCCCTGACGCTGTCTGTCCCTGTCAATAAATGTGGCAGCATTGAATCGTCTTGTGTGACATACTTCATACACAGGCAAACTTTTGGAATTTTGGGCGGCTTGCCTGAGCCGCAAAGTGAGGCTCCGGGGCTGACTCAGCCCTCCAGAGGAGACGCCCTATGATGTCTCTGTACCTGGGAGATGATGCCAGTTGACAAGGGAATCATCAAAGCAGCGTTGGTGTGAGCGCAGGTGCACAACCCACTGTGGTGATACTTTGAAATATGGGGAAATGTCACGAAGACCGCACTGTTGGAAAAATCGGCACTACGAGTACCATCGGGCCACGGGAGTGGCCACGCCACTGGGGCAGAATTTAAGTGGTGCCGGATATCGACGGGGCATTTCCTGCTGAGTACTTCATACACAGGCAAACTTTTGGGATATATATATATATATATATATATATATATATATATATATATATATATATATGTATATATATATATATATATATATATACATATATATATATATATATATATGTATATATATATATATATATATATGTATTCCAATGGCCTCAGCTTTTCAGGGTGCACTCAACAGCGCGTTACCACGAAGGTCATTGACATCTCTCGCCATCATCCGGGAAGTTACGTTCGCCTGACGCGTTTCTGTGGTCCCATTACCACTTCATCAGAGGCGTTCTCCTGCTTTTCATTGGAACGCGCTTCATTGACGCATGCTCATTTATTCATTGTCATTTGTGGAACTTACATGATTTTTTTAATTAATCCACACTGCATGCTGGTCATAGTAGTTCTTTTGCGCTGCATTGATTGTTCCATTAAAGCAGATTTGGAGATAATGTTTGTTTCCTTTAGTAGGATCCGATTTGTGAAAGCGAGTCATTTTACCCACAACGTGCTGTGCTGACAGATTGGAAGGGTTCCTCTGCCTTGGCCGCTCGCTTGTCTGAGCCGGTGCATCCTGCACGGGAAGGCTCCCGTGTGAATTTTTGTATTCCAATGGCCTCAGCTTTTCAGGGTGCACTCAACAGCGCGTTACCACGAAGGTCATTGACATCTCTCGCCATCATCCGGGAAGTTACGTTCGCCTGACGCGTTTCTGTGGTCCCATTACCACTTCATCAGAGGCGTTCTCCTGCTTTTCATTGGAACGCGCTTCATTGACGCATGCTCATTTATTCATTGTCATTTGTGGAACTTACATGATTTTTTTAATTAATCCACACTGCATGCTGGTCATAGTAGTTCTTTTGCGCTGCATTGATTGTTCCATTAAAGCAGATTTGGAGATAATGTTTGTTTCCTTTAGTAGGATCCGATTTGTGAAAGCGAGTCATTTTACCCACAACGTGCTGTGCTGACAGATTGGAAGGGTTCCTCTGCCTTGGCCGCTCGCTTGTCTGAGCCGGTGCATCCTGCACGGGAAGGCTCCCGTGTGAATTTTTGTATTCCAATGGCCTCAGCTTTTCAGGGTGCACTCAACAGCGCGTTACCACGAAGGTCATTGACATCTCTCGCCATCATCCGGGAAGTTACGTTCGCCTGACGCGTTTCTGTGGTCCCATTACCACTTCATCAGAGGCGTTCTCCTGCTTTTCATTGGAACGCGCTTCATTGACGCATGCTCATTTATTCATTGTCATTTGTGGAACTTACATGATTTTTTTAATTAATCCACACTGCATGCTGGTCATAGTAGTTCTTTTGCGCTGCATTGATTGTTCCATTAAAGCAGATTTGGAGATAATGTTTGTTTCCTTTAGTAGGATCCGATTTGTGAAAGCGAGTCATTTTACCCACAACGTGCTGTGCTGACAGATTGGAAGGGTTCCTCTGCCTTGGCCGCTCGCTTGTCTGAGCCGGTGCATCCTGCACGGGAAGGCTCCCGTGTGAATTTTTGTATTCCAATGGCCTCAGCTTTTCAGGGTGCACTCAACAGCGCGTTACCACGAAGGTCATTGACATCTCTCGCCATCATCCGGGAAGTTACGTTCGCCTGACGCGTTTCTGTGGTCCCATTACCACTTCATCAGAGGCGTTCTCCTGCTTTTCATTGGAACGCGCTTCATTGACGCATGCTCATTTATTCATTGTCATTTGTGGAACTTACATGATTTTTTTAATTAATCCACACTGCATGCTGGTCATAGTAGTTCTTTTGCGCTGCATTGATTGTTCCATTAAAGCAGATTTGGAGATAATGTTTGTTTCCTTTAGTAGGATCCGATTTGTGAAAGCGAGTCATTTTACCCACAACGTGCTGTGCTGACAGATTGGAAGGGTTCCTCTGCCTTGGCCGCTCGCTTGTCTGAGCCGGTGCATCCTGCACGGGAAGGCTCCCGTGTGAATTTTTGTATTCCAATGGCCTCAGCTTTTCAGGGTGCACTCAACAGCGCGTTACCACGAAGGTCATTGACATCTCTCGCCATCATCCGGGAAGTTACGTTCGCCTGACGCGTTTCTGTGGTCCCATTACCACTTCATCAGAGGCGTTCTCCTGCTTTTCATTGGAACGCGCTTCATTGACGCATGCTCATTTATTCATTGTCATTTGTGGAACTTACATGATTTTTTTAATTAATCCACACTGCATGCTGGTCATAGTAGTTCTTTTGCGCTGCATTGATTGTTCCATTAAAGCAGATTTGGAGATAATGTTTGTTTCCTTTAGTAGGATCCGATTTGTGAAAGCGAGTCATTTTACCCACAACGTGCTGTGCTGACAGATTGGAAGGGTTCCTCTGCCTTGGCCGCTCGCTTGTCTGAGCCGGTGCATCCTGCACGGGAAGGCTCCCGTGTGAATTTTTGTATTCCAATGGCCTCAGCTTTTCAGGGTGCACTCAACAGCGCGTTACCACGAAGGTCATTGACATCTCTCGCCATCATCCGGGAAGTTACGTTCGCCTGACGCGTTTCTGTGGTCCCATTACCACTTCATCAGAGGCGTTCTCCTGCTTTTCATTGGAACGCGCTTCATTGACGCATGCTCATTTATTCATTGTCATTTGTGGAACTTACATGATTTTTTTAATTAATCCACACTGCATGCTGGTCATAGTAGTTCTTTTGCGCTGCATTGATTGTTCCATTAAAGCAGATTTGGAGATAATGTTTGTTTCCTTTAGTAGGATCCGATTTGTGAAAGCGAGTCATTTTACCCACAACGTGCTGTGCTGACAGATTGGAAGGGTTCCTCTGCCTTGGCCGCTCGCTTGTCTGAGCCGGTGCATCCTGCACGGGAAGGCTCCCGTGTGAATTTTTGTATTCCAATGGCCTCAGCTTTTCAGGGTGCACTCAACAGCGCGTTACCACGAAGGTCATTGACATCTCTCGCCATCATCCGGGAAGTTACGTTCGCCTGACGCGTTTCTGTGGTCCCATTACCACTTCATCAGAGGCGTTCTCCTGCTTTTCATTGGAACGCGCTTCATTGACGCATGCTCATTTATTCATTGTCATTTGTGGAACTTACATGATTTTTTTAATTAATCCACACTGCATGCTGGTCATAGTAGTTCTTTTGCGCTGCATTGATTGTTCCATTAAAGCAGATTTGGAGATAATGTTTGTTTCCTTTAGTAGGATCCGATTTGTGAAAGCGAGTCATTTTACCCACAACGTGCTGTGCTGACAGATTGGAAGGGTTCCTCTGCCTTGGCCGCTCGCTTGTCTGAGCCGGTGCATCCTGCACGGGAAGGCTCCCGTGTGAATTTTTGTATTCCAATGGCCTCAGCTTTTCAGGGTGCACTCAACAGCGCGTTACCACGAAGGTCATTGACATCTCTCGCCATCATCCGGGAAGTTACGTTCGCCTGACGCGTTTCTGTGGTCCCATTACCACTTCATCAGAGGCGTTCTCCTGCTTTTCATTGGAACGCGCTTCATTGACGCATGCTCATTTATTCATTGTCATTTGTGGAACTTACATGATTTTTTTAATTAATCCACACTGCATGCTGGTCATAGTAGTTCTTTTGCGCTGCATTGATTGTTCCATTAAAGCAGATTTGGAGATAATGTTTGTTTCCTTTAGTAGGATCCGATTTGTGAAAGCGAGTCATTTTACCCACAACGTGCTGTGCTGACAGATTGGAAGGGTTCCTCTGCCTTGGCCGCTCGCTTGTCTGAGCCGGTGCATCCTGCACGGGAAGGCTCCCGTGTGAATTTTTGTATTCCAATGGCCTCAGCTTTTCAGGGTGCACTCAACAGCGCGTTACCACGAAGGTCATTGACATCTCTCGCCATCATCCGGGAAGTTACGTTCGCCTGACGCGTTTCTGTGGTCCCATTACCACTTCATCAGAGGCGTTCTCCTGCTTTTCATTGGAACGCGCTTCATTGACGCATGCTCATTTATTCATTGTCATTTGTGGAACTTACATGATTTTTTTAATTAATCCACACTGCATGCTGGTCATAGTAGTTCTTTTGCGCTGCATTGATTGTTCCATTAAAGCAGATTTGGAGATAATGTTTGTTTCCTTTAGTAGGATCCGATTTGTGAAAGCGAGTCATTTTACCCACAACGTGCTGTGCTGACAGATTGGAAGGGTTCCTCTGCCTTGGCCGCTCGCTTGTCTGAGCCGGTGCATGCTGCACGGGAAGGCTCCCGTGTGAATTTTTGTATTCCAATGGCCTCAGCTTTTCAGGGTGCACTCAACAGCGCGTTACCACGAAGGTCATTGACATCTCTCGCCATCATCCGGGAAGTTACGTTCGCCTGACGCGTTTCTGTGGTCCCATTACCACTTCATCAGAGGCGTTCTCCTGCTTTTCATTGGAACGCGCTTCATTGACGCATGCTCATTTATTCATTGTCATTTGTGGAACTTACATGATTTTTTTAATTAATCCACACTGCATGCTGGTCATAGTAGTTCTTTTGCGCTGCATTGATTGTTCCATTAAAGCAGATTTGGAGATAATGTTTGTTTCCTTTAGTAGGATCCGATTTGTGAAAGCGAGTCATTTTACCCACAACGTGCTGTGCTGACAGATTGGAAGGGTTCCTCTGCCTTGGCCGCTCGCTTGTCTGAGCCGGTGCATCCTGCACGGGAAGGCTCCCGTGTGAATTTTTGTATTCCAATGGCCTCAGCTTTTCAGGGTGCACTCAACAGCGCGTTACCACGAAGGTCATTGACATCTCTCGCCATCATCCGGGAAGTTACGTTCGCCTGACGCGTTTCTGTGGTCCCATTACCACTTCATCAGAGGCGTTCTCCTGCTTTTCATTGGAACGCGCTTCATTGACGCATGCTCATTTATTCATTGTCATTTGTGGAACTTACATGATTTTTTTAATTAATCCACACTGCATGCTGGTCATAGTAGTTCTTTTGCGCTGCATTGATTGTTCCATTAAAGCAGATTTGGAGATAATGTTTGTTTCCTTTAGTAGGATCCGATTTGTGAAAGCGAGTCATTTTACCCACAACGTGCTGTGCTGACAGATTGGAAGGGTTCCTCTGCCTTGGCCGCTCGCTTGTCTGAGCCGGTGCATCCTGCACGGGAAGGCTCCCGTGTGAATTTTTGTATTCCAATGGCCTCAGCTTTTCAGGGTGCACTCAACAGCGCGTTACCACGAAGGTCATTGACATCTCTCGCCATCATCCGGGAAGTTACGTTCGCCTGACGCGTTTCTGTGGTCCCATTACCACTTCATCAGAGGCGTTCTCCTGCTTTTCATTGGAACGCGCTTCATTGACGCATGCTCATTTATTCATTGTCATTTGTGGAACTTACATGATTTTTTTAATTAATCCACACTGCATGCTGGTCATAGTAGTTCTTTTGCGCTGCATTGATTGTTCCATTAAAGCAGATTTGGAGATAATGTTTGTTTCCTTTAGTAGGATCCGATTTGTGAAAGCGAGTCATTTTACCCACAACGTGCTGTGCTGACAGATTGGAAGGGTTCCTCTGCCTTGGCCGCTCGCTTGTCTGAGCCGGTGCATCCTGCACGGGAAGGCTCCCGTGTGAATTTTTGTATTCCAATGGCCTCAGCTTTTCAGGGTGCACTCAACAGCGCGTTACCACGAAGGTCATTGACATCTCTCGCCATCATCCGGGAAGTTACGTTCGCCTGACGCGTTTCTGTGGTCCCATTACCACTTCATCAGAGGCGTTCTCCTGCTTTTCATTGGAACGCGCTTCATTGACGCATGCTCATTTATTCATTGTCAGGCGAACGTAACTTCCCGGATGATGGCGAGAGATGTCAATGACCTTCGTGGTAACGCGCTGTTGAGTGCACCCTGAAAAGCTGGAATACAAAAATTCACACGGGAGCCTTCCCGTGCAGGATGCACCGGCTCAGACAAGCGAGCGAGCGGCCAAGGCCAAGGCAGAGGAACCCTTCCAATCTGTCAGCACAGCACGTTGTGGGTAAAATGACTCGCTTTCACAAATCGGATCCTACTAAAGGAAACAAACATTATCTCCAAATCTGCTTTAATGGAACAATCAGTGCAGCGCAAAAGAACTACTATGACCAGCATGCAGTGTGGATTAATTAAAAAAATCATGTAAGTTCCACAAATGACAATGAATAAATGAGCATGCGTCAATGAAGCGCGTTCCAATGAAAAGCAGGAGAACGCCTCTGATGAAGTGGTAATTGGACCACAGAAACGCGTCAGGCGAACGTAACTTCCCGGATGATGGCGAGAGATGTCAATGACCTTCGTGGTAACGCGCTGTTGAGTGCACCCTGAAAAGCTGAGGCCATTGGAATACAAAAATTCACACGGGAGCCTTCCCGTGCAGGATGCACCGGCTCAGACAAGCGAGCGGCCAAGGCAGAGGAACCCTTCCAATCTGTCAGCACAGCACGTTGTGGGTAAAATGACTCGCTTTCACAAATCGGATCCTACTAAAGGAAACAAACATTATCTCCAAATCTGCTTTAATGGAACAATCAGTGCAGCGCAAAAGAACTACTATGACCAGCATGCAGTGTGGATTAATTAAAAAAATCATGTAAGTTCCACAAATGACAATGAATAAATGAGCATGCGTCAATGAAGCGCGTTCCAATGAAAAGCAGGAGAACGCCTCTGATGAAGTGGTAATTGGACCACAGAAACGCGTCAGGCGAACGTAACTTCCCGGATGATGGCGAGAGATGTCAATGACCTTCGTGGTAACGCGCTGTTGAGTGCACCCTGAAAAGCTGAGGCCATTGGAATACAAAAATTCACACGGGAGCCTTCCCGTGCAGGATGCACCGGCTCAGACAAGCGAGCGGCCAAGGCAGAGGAACCCTTCCAATCTGTCAGCACAGCACGTTGTGGGTAAAATGACTCGCTTTCACAAATCGGATCCTACTAAAGGAAACAAACATTATCTCCAAATCTGCTTTAATGGAACAATCAGTGCAGCGCAAAAGAACTACTATGACCAGCATGCAGTGTGGATTAATTAAAAAAATCATGTAAGTTCCACAAATGACAATGAATAAATGAGCATGCGTCAATGAAGCGCGTTCCAATGAAAAGCAGGAGAACGCCTCTGATGAAGTGGTAATTGGACCACAGAAACGCGTCAGGCGAACGTAACTTCCCGGATGATGGCGAGAGATGTCAATGACCTTCGTGGTAACGCGCTGTTGAGTGCACCCTGAAAAGCTGAGGCCATTGGAATACAAAAATTCACACGGGAGCCTTCCCGTGCAGGATGCACCGGCTCAGACAAGCGAGCGGCCAAGGCAGAGGAACCCTTCCAATCTGTCAGCACAGCACGTTGTGGGTAAAATGACTCGCTTTCACAAATCGGATCCTACTAAAGGAAACAAACATTATCTCCAAATCTGCTTTAATGGAACAATCAGTGCAGCGCAAAAGAACTACTATGACCAGCATGCAGTGTGGATTAATTAAAAAAATCATGTAAGTTCCACAAATGACAATGAATAAATGAGCATGCGTCAATGAAGCGCGTTCCAATGAAAAGCAGGAGAACGCCTCTGATGAAGTGGTAATTGGACCACAGAAACGCGTCAGGCGAACGTAACTTCCCGGATGATGGCGAGAGATGTCAATGACCTTCGTGGTAACGCGCTGTTGAGTGCACCCTGAAAAGCTGAGGCCATTGGAATACAAAAATTCACACGGGAGCCTTCCCGTGCAGGATGCACCGGCTCAGACAAGCGAGCGGCCAAGGCAGAGGAACCCTTCCAATCTGTCAGCACAGCACGTTGTGGGTAAAATGACTCGCTTTCACAAATCGGATCCTACTAAAGGAAACAAACATTATCTCCAAATCTGCTTTAATGGAACAATCAGTGCAGCGCAAAAGAACTACTATGACCAGCATGCAGTGTGGATTAATTAAAAAAATCATGTAAGTTCCACAAATGACAATGAATAAATGAGCATGCGTCAATGAAGCGCGTTCCAATGAAAAGCAGGAGAACGCCTCTGATGAAGTGGTAATTGGACCACAGAAACGCGTCAGGCGAACGTAACTTCCCGGATGATGGCGAGAGATGTCAATGACCTTCGTGGTAACGCGCTGTTGAGTGCACCCTGAAAAGCTGAGGCCATTGGAATACAAAAATTCACACGGGAGCCTTCCCGTGCAGGATGCACCGGCTCAGACAAGCGAGCGGCCAAGGCAGAGGAACCCTTCCAATCTGTCAGCACAGCACGTTGTGGGTAAAATGACTCGCTTTCACAAATCGGATCCTACTAAAGGAAACAAACATTATCTCCAAATCTGCTTTAATGGAACAATCAGTGCAGCGCAAAAGAACTACTATGACCAGCATGCAGTGTGGATTAATTAAAAAAATCATGTAAGTTCCACAAATGACAATGAATAAATGAGCATGCGTCAATGAAGCGCGTTCCAATGAAAAGCAGGAGAACGCCTCTGATGAAGTGGTAATTGGACCACAGAAACGCGTCAGGCGAACGTAACTTCCCGGATGATGGCGAGAGATGTCAATGACCTTCGTGGTAACGCGCTGTTGAGTGCACCCTGAAAAGCTGAGGCCATTGGAATACAAAAATTCACACGGGAGCCTTCCCGTGCAGGATGCACCGGCTCAGACAAGCGAGCGGCCAAGGCAGAGGAACCCTTCCAATCTGTCAGCACAGCACGTTGTGGGTAAAATGACTCGCTTTCACAAATCGGATCCTACTAAAGGAAACAAACATTATCTCCAAATCTGCTTTAATGGAACAATCAGTGCAGCGCAAAAGAACTACTATGACCAGCATGCAGTGTGGATTAATTAAAAAAATCATGTAAGTTCCACAAATGACAATGAATAAATGAGCATGCGTCAATGAAGCGCGTTCCAATGAAAAGCAGGAGAACGCCTCTGATGAAGTGGTAATTGGACCACAGAAACGCGTCAGGCGAACGTAACTTCCCGGATGATGGCGAGAGATGTCAATGACCTTCGTGGTAACGCGCTGTTGAGTGCACCCTGAAAAGCTGAGGCCATTGGAATACAAAAATTCACACGGGAGCCTTCCCGTGCAGGATGCACCGGCTCAGACAAGCGAGCGGCCAAGGCAGAGGAACCCTTCCAATCTGTCAGCACAGCACGTTGTGGGTAAAATGACTCGCTTTCACAAATCGGATCCTACTAAAGGAAACAAACATTATCTCCAAATCTGCTTTAATGGAACAATCAGTGCAGCGCAAAAGAACTACTATGACCAGCATGCAGTGTGGATTAATTAAAAAAATCATGTAAGTTCCACAAATGACAATGAATAAATGAGCATGCGTCAATGAAGCGCGTTCCAATGAAAAGCAGGAGAACGCCTCTGATGAAGTGGTAATTGGACCACAGAAACGCGTCAGGCGAACGTAACTTCCCGGATGATGGCGAGAGATGTCAATGACCTTCGTGGTAACGCGCTGTTGAGTGCACCCTGAAAAGCTGAGGCCATTGGAATACAAAAATTCACACGGGAGCCTTCCCGTGCAGGATGCACCGGCTCAGACAAGCGAGCGGCCAAGGCAGAGGAACCCTTCCAATCTGTCAGCACAGCACGTTGTGGGTAAAATGACTCGCTTTCACAAATCGGATCCTACTAAAGGAAACAAACATTATCTCCAAATCTGCTTTAATGGAACAATCAGTGCAGCGCAAAAGAACTACTATGACCAGCATGCAGTGTGGATTAATTAAAAAAATCATGTAAGTTCCACAAATGACAATGAATAAATGAGCATGCGTCAATGAAGCGCGTTCCAATGAAAAGCAGAACGCCTCTGATGAAGTGGTAATTGGACCACAGAAACGCGTCAGGCGAACGTAACTTCCCGGATGATGGCGAGAGATGTCAATGACCTTCGTGGTAACGCGCTGTTGAGTGCACCCTGAAAAGCTGAGGCCATTGGAATACATATATATATATATATATATATATATATAAGGTACGTGGTGCTCCCAAGTCGAAATAATCAGCAACAGCAGCAGCAGTCACCGTCGAACAAAACAAGAGCAGCGAGACTCAAAGAAAGTGCAAATATCTTTATTGAGTGCTAGCCCAGCACCAGTCCGCCATATATATATATATATTACCTACTGGCGATAGCCAGTAGGTATATATAGTTAGGATTGTTTTCCATAGGAAATCCGCAACATTCTATTGGGAATAACTCTGGCGCCTGTTGAGGAATTTGTGTGAAATTTTCCAAACTTTTGGCCAGCTCCGCTGCGCTCCTTCCCTGAAAGTTTCGGGGGGATTCGTGAAATTGGGGCTGAGGAAAAAGGGGGGTCCCAAAACGTGTTTTTCCCATGTTAATTTCCATAGGACGGTCTGACAAGTCTACAGCCCGAACCGCTGAATGGAATTACGCCAAACTTGGCAAAATTGTAGGGACTGGTATGCAGATGTGCCTTTGCTATGTTTGGTGAAAATTGCTCCAGTGGTTTTTTTGAAAATTAACTTTAAAAACACATATATATCTATAGCAGCTCACCCTAAGCTTACCGGTACGCGTACCGTACGCGTACGTACGCGTACGTGCGTGTACCCCTATATGCACGAGCTGCATTCTGATTGGCTGCCACTGTCTGTCAACACTCTAAAACAGAAATTGTGGGCAGCCATCTTGTGCTAGGTAGAGTGAGGTACAGGAAAGCAGAAAAACAAATGTGTAGAACTCAAAAAGGGGGCAGGGTAGAAGCACCCTGACCCCCTAGGGCTGCTCAGGTGGTCCCACTAGGATATTAATATATTTAAACGTTATCCGCTAATAGAATTAACATTTAAAAAACCTTTGAAATTCACTGAAAAAACCATAGGTTTCAGGCCTTATATAGTTAGGAATTAGCTTTAAAAAAACGTTTGAATATATAAAAACGTTATCCGCTATTGGAATTAGAATTTAAAAAACTTTCCGAATTCACTGAAAAAACCATAGGTTTCAGGCCTTATATAGTTAGGAATTAGCATTTAAAAAACCTTTGAAATTCACTGAAAAAACCATAGGTTTCAGGCCTTATATAGTTAGGAATTAGCATTTAAAAAACCTTGCGAATTCACTGAAAAAACCATAGGATTCAGGCCTTATATAGTAAGGAATTAGCATTTAAAAAACCTTTGAAATTCACTGAAAAAACCATAGGTTTCAGGCCTTATATAGTTAGGAATTAGCATTTAAAAAACCTTGCAAATTCACTGAAAAAAACCATAGGTTTCAGGCCTTATATAGTTAGGAATTAGCATTTAAAAAACCTTTGAAATTCACTGAAAAAATCATAGGTTTCAGGCGTTATATAGTTAGGAATTAGCTTTTAAAAAAACCTTTGAAATTCACTTAAAAAACTATAAGTTTTAGGGGTGTTATAGTTAGCTGGACATTTCACTCATACAAAACCATTGAAATTGCTCCTATATAGTTAGTTGTACTAACTATATTTTGCGCACCCGCAATCCACTGCTAATGATGTCACATATTAGATCATTCATGACATGGTCAGTGACATCACTGATGACATCTCAAATGACATCACTGATGACATCACTGATGACATCATCCACGTGACCATCACATACACCTTTTCATACACTATTACAATTTTTCATCACTCTTTGTAAAATACAGAGTATCATATTTGAATCCATTGTCACAGCAATACAAGTATCTAAAAATCCACTCAGTGATTCATAGATGTATACACACATCTAATCACTTACCTATGGACTCACTCATACATGCTGTCAATGAACAATAGAACACTATCAAAAATACTTATACACCTATATCGACATTAAACAACAGCACGCATCCTATTCACATATGAAGTCATCCTACTCACTTATGCAAACAATGGATCATACTTACATATTTACTTAGCAAAACACTTATACAAACACCACTTCTTCTATTCATTTAGATAGTAAGTCATACTTAGTGAATTATAAAATCATTATTACAAGTATACAGTTATCCATACAGTCACTCAAACAATCATTGAGTCTTATGTATACTTATTTATATACAACAACTGCACATACACTGCCTTTTATTTTTCTAGTTTGTTGGAAGTGTACCATTGAGAAATATATTTGCTCATCACCACACCCATAAAGAGATTCACTCACCTAAACTATTAGAACATGTAGTTTTAACTTCATATATCTACTGAATCAACTATTCACACATCTTTGGACAGTCACACACACCCCACCGAACCACACACACTTTCACACTCCCATACAATACTCAGTTAACTAATGAATAACTAATATAGACTTTCACATAGCTAGTAACCAACTGTAGAATCAATCAATCAATGAATCAATCATAACACTTGTATAGCGTGCTACTCACCCGGAAGGGTCTCAAGGCGCTGGGGGGGTCCGCTACTGCTCGAACAGCCAGGTCTTGAGTTGTCTCCTGAAGGTGAGGTGGTCCTGGGTCAGCTGAACGTGGATGGGGAGGGAGTTCCATGTTCCAGTTTACACAAGAACTGACAAAGTGATACAGATATTCTCACAGTTTAGTCACTATCCACTATATTTAGTGAGACATTATAAATTGGTCAAGTAAACAGTCAATTACACTGCTACTAAATCCTCCATCCAAATATTTATTTATATATATCCACTCATTCTTCAATGCAAATTGCTATATATATAATGCATATTTAAATAACGAAGCAAACCACATTCACTGGATGATGTCGTCAGTGATGTCATCAGTGATGTCATTTGAGATGTCATCAGTGATGTCACTGACCATGTCATGAATGATCTAATATGTGACATCATCAGCAGTGGATTGCGGGTGCGGCGAAATATAGTTAGTACAACTAACTATATAGGAGCAATTTCAATGGTTTTGTATGAGTGAAATGTCCAGCTAACTATAACACCCCTAAAAGTTATAGTTTTTTAAGTGAATTTCAAAGGTTTTTTAAAAGCTAATTCCTAACTATATAACGCCTGAAACCTATGTTTTTTTCAGTGAATATATATATATATATATATTTGGGTGTGTGTGTGTGTGTGGATATATACATGTGTCGCCACTGGGTAGTTATATTTAGATCTGTGTTTTCATAGAAAAAAAATTTTTTGGTTTGCTTGCAAGTTTGGTGCCTTTTCATGAATCCATAATAAAGTTTCACCCATTGCAGATCCTTTCTGGAAAGTTTCTGAGTGATCTGTCAAGCAGGGTCAGAGAAAGAAGAGGGGAGGGCCCCAAAACGTGTTTTCCCCATTCATTTTTCCACAATAACATTTACCAGCAGTACTGTAAAAACTGCTAAATGGTATTGCACCAAATTTGGCAGAAAATTAGATCTTGATCCAGAAAATATGAGTTTTTGATTTGGTGGAGATCCTTTCAATAGTTTTTGAGAAATTAAGGCTACAAAACATTGTATATTTCACGATGCGGGGCTCCATGGAGTTGACAAATCATAAGACAAGATCTGATTAGGTGCGACCACATCTACAAAGATATACTGGCAGCCATTTTTGGACTCTGGACTCAGTCCGCTGTCTTGAAAATAAGGCAAAAGAAAACATATAGGGAGGCAGGATAGGGATAACCTGCCCCCCTAGGCCTGGTTGAGCAATCCCAAAGAAACCCCCCCACCCCTCGAGTCAAAAACATTTTGCTTAATCTTATAGTGAATTTGCATTTGATCTGTGAAGCCTTGGTAAACATTTTTTTTAGGTTGAAAAAGAAATTTTATTGAAGAAAATTAGGTGTCAATATAAAATACAATCTTACAATTAGTAATTAACGTGTCATAAATATATCATAAATATATTCCAGCACAAATTGATAAAAAAAAACAAGAGTTATCAAACATTGTCATGAATAAAACAAGGCACAAAGCGAGGTATAAAGATAAAATATAAACAATGTGAAGGAGAATGAGTGAGTTATGGAGGTTTATTGGCTTTCTCCAATTTACTCCCACGCCCAGACACAAATCAAATGTTGAAGAAGCATGGGAAAAGGATTTTGGTGTCGCATGGTCCTTAATATTATGGAACGCCATCTGTACTAAAATACGCAAAACCTCGAGAACAGCCAGCCTAACGCAAACGCTGTTTTATATTTATAATAGACTCCTCTTATCTCCACAAGTCCTAAACATTTTTTTGAAAAGTGTGGTCTCCTGTGCTTTAAAAAAATCCCTGGGGCGGGCCAGTGCCCAGGTGGGTGGCCAAATCGGTTTATATGGGGATGGTGCGAGCAGTGCTTGGATTGGTGAAGTGAGTTTGGAGTCTGCCTGCATGCTTGCCTGCCTCGAGGAGAGAAGACCATTGAGGAGGAGGAGGAGGTCACATCGCGGTCCCAGGTTAGTTATTGTAATAATGTTTTGTTATATCCCACCCGCCCTACCACTCTGGGGACATGTAAGCCGCCACTGGTACGTTTATGAACGTTTTCCTAATTGTGATTCACACGGAATCACAATTAGGAACACGTAATCACAAAATTTGGTGCATATTGCCCAATGTACATCGTCCTGATTATATGCTTTAATTTTAGTGTCTGTCCTCTGGTGGCTAATTTTACTGTAGAAGTGGTAGATCAGTTAGCTAATCCCTGGTCCCCTCTAGATCAATTTGTGTGATATTGAGTTACTCATATTCTTCCAAGCGAATGAAGGCACAGACGCTATGGACGCCATAAATATAAATGAATGGCCCTGCAATGCTGACAGAAAAGTATGTGTCTGTTACCTACAGGCTTCTAAAATGTTCACTCTGTCGCTACAGCTGTATTAGTGATATATAAGCGCATTGTTTCCAGTCGTACAATAATGTCAACATGCATGAGAACTAGCATTTAATTTTACCAGCTCCAGTGATGACCAAAGAACATCGCCACTTGTCGCTCTTCTCACTGGCAGGAGAGCAATGGAAGAGATAGGTGTTCTACTGAAGACCTCCTCACCTTTAACCACAGCAAAATAGCTTTAGTTCATCAGAAATTTTATTACAAGACCGGAGGCTACCATTATGCATGAAGAATCCGCTAAAATGTTTGAATGAGAAATTCCTCACAAAACGTTGTTTTAAATGTCTCTCTCTTTTTCTCTCTGGTTTTGTAGTACAGCTTGTCCGGTCAGCAGGGATGCAAAGCACTACATAACATAAAATGCAAACAAACTGCACTAGCTAAGCATAAATATGGTGCACAACAAAGTCATTAGATCTTTTCTATGTCAACCATTGATGTTGCAAGTGTCGGGATTGCATTGTTTTGAAGGTCTTTCCTCATTTCTTTATTTTAAATGGAAAAAATAGGTTTATAAAAGGAAATAATGCTTTTTTAAAGGCCCCACTGGCTCATCAGCTCTCTCACTGAAGATAACTAATTTTTATTGCGGTTGTGCACACTGTACACAAACAAAATCCCATCTGTCAAAGTAAGGGGGTGTGAGGAGCCAACGGCTGAAGTTGGCTGGCCTATTGCCCCATTCTGTATGCTGTGGAACGAGTAAGCAAAACATGGCAATTTAACTGGCCAATGAATGAAGACCATTGAAAGAAAGCCCTTCTATTTATGTATATTATATAGAGATCTTTTTAAAAAATCATTAGTCAGGTGAAACATCTAAAGCTGCCTCAAAGGCCAGACCCAAAATGCTTCTTCCAACCAGGCGGGAGCAAAGAAATGGTGATGGCTCCTACCAGCACCCAGTATAATACAGATTGAGGAGCCGGCAGGGGACAAGTGGGCCCTGGGGTACCACCTGCAGCCCCTAACCGTGCCAAGATTGTGGGTGTCCTGACACCCACCAAAAAGTTGGAAAATGGTTAGCTCGCGTGAGGGGAGCCAGCAGAGGCCGCAGGGGGCCTGGGCCTCCCCCTGCAGCCCCAGCAAGAACAATGCTGGGTGGGAACCCCAATTGTTTGATAAAAAATGTTTAAAAACACATTGCAGACTCCTGCATGGCCCATGGGGCCGATTAGACGTAGTCAGCAGGCTTGCGGGGGCCCTGGGCTCCCCCACGGCCCCAAACAAATAATAAAGATGTGCGTGTATAGATATATATATATATATATATATATATATATATATATATATACGTGTACCAGAAGGCCAAGTTGGCCACGCCCACTGGGGTAGGTACATTTTGAAAATAAAGGACGGAAACAACCACCGCCTTGTGAACCACTGCAGCACTGCCACTGATGAAAGGAAGTGATGTCCTGAAACGCGTCTGGCGAAAGTGTTTGAATTATTGTTTCCCAGCTCCGTCCTGAGCCTGTTTGCAAGCTGCCGAATAAAATTCTGTGAATCTACTCCTACCTGTCTGCGGCTTCTCTACTTGGGCTACCTGTTTTGTTGGATATTATTGCGGCATTGCCTGTCGCGGAGAAACCCACTGCTTGAGTGCAGGTCCTGCCAATACCTGCTCCGGAATTGGCACTAAGGAGACAGGATGACAGCGCCAACGCAGGTGGAAAGCTGTCATGTATTCCGATTCTGCAGCTACAAAGCGGGACAGACCTCAGCACGGAACTGCTGAAACGACCCACTGAGGTTTTTATTTTGCATGATTTATGACTTCACAAAGTGAACCCACCAGGGTAAAACGTCGAACTACGTGTACCAGAAGGCCAAGTTGGCCACGCCCACTGGGGCAGGTACATTTTGAAAATAAAGGACGGAAACAACCACCGCCTTGTGAACCACTGCAGCACTGCCACTGATGAAAAGAAGTTATGACCTGAAACGCGTCTGGCGAAAGTGTTTGAATTATTGTTTCCCAGCTCCGTCCTGAGCCTGTTTGCAAGCTGCCGAATAAAATTCTGTGAATCTACTCCTACCTGTCTGCGGCTTCTCTACTTGGGCTACCTGTTTTGTTGGATATTATTGCGGCATTGCCTGTCGCGGAGAAACCCACTGCTTGAGTGCAGGTCCTGCCAATACCTGCTCCGGAATTGGCACTAAGGAGACAGGATGACAGCGCCAACGCAGGTGGAAAGCTGTCATGTATTCCGATTCTGCAGCTACAAAGTGGGACAGACCTCAGCACGGAACTGCTGAAACGACCCACTGAGGTTTTTATTTTGCATGATTTATGACTTCACAAAGTGAACCCACCAGGGTAAAACGTCGAACTACGTGTACCAGAAGGCCAAGTTGGCCACGCCCACTGGGGCAGGTACATTTTGAAAATAAAGGACGGAAACAACCACCGCCTTGTGAACCACTGCAGCACTGCCACTGATGAAAGGAAGTTATGTCCTGAAACGCGTCTGGCGAAAGTGTTTGAATTATTGTTTCCCAGCTCCGTTCTGAGCCTGTTTGCAAGCTGCCGAATAAAATTCTGTGAATCTACTCCTACCTGTCTGCGGCTTCTCTACTTGGGCTACCTGTTTTGTTGGATATTATTGCGGCATTGCCTGTCGCGGAGAAAACCACTGCTTGAGTGCAGGTCCTGCCAATACCTGCTCCGGAATTGGCACTAAGGAGACAGGATGACAGCGCCAACGCAGGTGGAAAGCTGTCATGTATTCCGATTCTGCAGCTACAAAGCGGGACAGACCTCAGCACGGAACTGCTGAAACAACCCACTGAGGTTTTTATTTTGCATGATTTATGACTTCACAAAGTGAACCCACCAGGGTAAAACGTCGAACTACGTGTACCAGAAGGCCAAGTTGGCCACGCCCACTGGGGCAGGTACATTTTGAAAATAAAGGACGGAAACAACCACCGCCTTGTGAACCACTGCAGCACTGCCACTGATGAAAGGAAGTTATGTCCTGAAACGCGTCTGGCGAAAGTGTTTGAATTATTGTTTCCCAGCTCCGTCCTGAGCCTGTTTGCAAGCTGCCGAATAAAATTCTGTGAATCTACTCCTACCTGTCTGCAGCTTCTCTACTTGGGCTACCTGTTTTGTTGGATATTATTGCGGCATTGCCTGTCGCGAAGAAACCCACTGCTTGAGTGCAGGTCCTGCCAATACCTGCTCCGGAATTGGCACTAAGGAGACAGGATGACAGCGCCAACGCAGGTGGAAAGCTGTCATGTATTCCGATTCTGCAGCTACAAAGCGGGACAGACCTCAGCACGGAACTGCTGAATCGACCCACTGAGGTTTTTATTTTGCATGATTTATGACTTCACAAAGTGAACCCACCAGGGTAAAACGTCGAACTACGTGTACCAGAAGGCCAAGTTGGCCACGCCCACTGGGGCAGGTACATTTTGAAAATAAAGGACGGAAACAACCACCGCCTTGTGAACCACTGCAGCACTGCCACTGATGAAAGGAAGTTATGTCCTGAAACGCGTCTGGCGAAAGTGTTTGAATTATTGTTTCCCAGCTCCGTCCTGAGCCTGTTTGTAAGCTGCCGAATACAATTCTGTGAATCTACTCCTACCTGTCTGCGGCTTCTCTACTTGGGCTACCTGTTTTGTTGGATATTATTGCGGCATTGCCTGTCGCGGTGAAACCCACTGCTTGAGTGCAGGTCCTGCCAATACCTGCTCCGGAATTGGCACTAAGGAGACAGGATGACAGCGCCAACGCAGGTGGAAAGCTGTCATGTATTCCGATTCTGCAGCTACAAAGCGGGACAGACCTCAGCACGGAACTGCTGAAACGACCCACTGAGGTTTTTATTTTGCATGATTTATGACTTCACAAAGTGAACCCACCAGGGTAAAACGCCGAACTACGTGTACCAGAAGGCCAAGTTGGCCACGCCCACTGGGGCAGGTACATTTTGAAAATAAAGGACGGAAACAACCACCGCCTTGTGAACCACTGCAGCACTGCCACTGATGAAAGGAAGTTATGTCCTGAAACGAGTCTGGCGAAAGTGTTTGAATTATTGTTTCCCAGCTCCGTCCTGAGCCTGTTTGCAAGCTGCCGAATAAAATTCTGTGAATCTACTCCTACCTGTCTGCGGCTTCTCTACTTGGGCTACCTGTTTTGTTGGATATATATATATATATATATATAAATATATATAAATATATATATTACCTACTGGCGGTCGCCAGTAGGTAGTTATAGTTAGGACCTAGTTACCATAGGAATTCCCCAACATTCTATTGGGAAAAACTTTGGCGCCGGTTGAGGAATTTGCGTGTAATTTTCCAAAATTTTGGCCAGCTCGTTCTGCTCCTTCCCTGAAAGTTTCGGGGGGAATCGTGAAGTAGGGGCTGAGAAAAAAGGGGGGTCCCAAAATGTGTTTTCCCCATGTTAATTTCCATAGGATGGTCTGACAAGTCTACAGCCCGAACCGCTGAATTGAATTACGCCAAACTTGGCAAAATTGTAGGGACTGGTACGCAGATGTGCCTTTGCTATATTTGGTGAAAATTGCTCCAGTGGTTTTTTTGAAAATTAACTTCAAAAACACATATATATCTATAGGCGCGCCCCGAGCGCTCACAGGTACGCGTACCGGGGAGCGCACCCGGTGTGCTACGGGAGTGCGCGAGCGGAAAGCTGATTGGCTGTCGGGTGTCTGTCAACATTCTAAACAGTCCAGAGAGTCCGCCATCTTGTGTCTCGGTAGAATCGAGACACAAGAGGTGAAAAAAAAAAGTGGGAAATAATTCAAAGGGGGCAGGGTAGACACCCCATGACCCCCTAGGTTTTTTGAGGTGGGCCTAGAAGGACCCTGATGGACAAAAAAACATTTTTTTTTTCAATTTTCGCGGGGTAAGAGCTGGGTGCGTTCTCAGGTGCGCTCTCCGGTACGCGCACCCTGAGCGCACCACAGGGAAAAATAGTGCAAGAAAATAGAGTAAAAAAATAATTTAGAGTGCTTACAAGTAGGGTAGCTCTGAAAAGAGCTGTTGTGTTATGTGGGTGTTTTTTGTACCTACAAGTAGGTACCAATGCAGAGTCTCATATTCAAGAGGAAAACTCTCTTCCCCTCATCTGTAAAATGCACACCATCTCTCCTATAGATGCCTTGCATGTTGTAACGCAAGTTGTTGTGGTACATGGAACCCATACCATAGTCTCTCAGGAAGCAGAAACAAATTTATTTACATGTTTCCTTGCTTTCTCAATCTGTGGACAAAATTGGTTGGACCAGTTCCATTTTTGCCTTTGGCATATATTAGAAAATGCCAAGGCAGTTTTTGGAAAAAGTGACATCAATTGCCCAAAGATGTCCTTTAAAAGCATTTCCAGACCTACCCCAGTCAAAGTGCCTAGGTCATTTCCACCACAGTGCACAATTATAAGGTCAGGGTGTGGAAGATGCATAAAGGATTTTACCAATGGTATCAATTGGTGACATCTCAATCCTCTCTGTCCAATCCACACAATGTCCACATTTGGTAAATAAAGGTTGTAAATACCTATGTTGCCTGCAAATTTTTCACTCCAGAAGACATAGCTATGAAATGAAATGAAATGAAAAGTAAATTTATAAAGCGCGATTGCTGCCCAGGGGCGTCCAAGCGCCAAGGAACCAACGGAGGAGGCCTGGCAGAGTTGCTAACAGAGATTACTTAGGGAGGTTGAATAGGAATGTTTTTAACTGTTTTCGGAATAAGGAAAGGTTGGGGTTAGCTCTGAGATGGAGGGGGAGTGTGTTCCAGGTCCTGGAGGCATTATAGGTGAATGTCCTGCCGCCAGACCTTGTCTTTTTTATTCTCGGAGCAATAGCCATAAAGGCCTGGCTCGATCGAAGGCATCTGCAGGGTTGATAGTGATTGACTAGGTCACGGGTGATCATAGGACCTGTGTCCCAGAAGGCCTGGTGGGCGATGCACATGGCCTTGAAAAGGATTCTCTGACGCACTGGTAGCCAATGCAGGCTGATCAGACCAGCTTTGGCTGATTGTCTGCGTGGAAGCTGTAGCAGTGTGCGAGCCGCACAGTTCTGCACTGTCTGAAGTCTACGCAGGGTGTACTCTGGAGCACCAAGATAGAGGACGTTGTTGAAATCCAGGCGGGAGTGTATCAAGCCCTGGATGGCTACCTGCTTAGCCTCCATGGGTAGAAGGGGGAGAATTTTCTTTAACATCCTGAGAAGGCCAAAGCAGGTAGCCAAAAGTTTTGTCGCCTGGGTGTTAAATGAAAGGGTCCTGTCCAGCCACACCCCTTGATCTAGGATTTTTCTGGATTCCTCAGTGACTACAAGGAGGGCGGACTCAGTTCCGTGTTTGGGTCTAAAACCCGTCTGGGTGGGGTCTAACAATTGTTTTTTTCCAGGAAATTCACCAGTTGGAGATTGATGTAACTCTCCAGGATTTTACTCAGCCAGGGGAGCAGGGAGATAGGCCGGTAATTACTAAAATCTGAGGGATCCAGATTGGGTTTCTTTAGCAGGGCTCGGACCATGGCCCGTTTCCAAACGGGAAGGACAGTGCTAGAGGTGATGGATAGGTTCAGGAGGTCCATTATGGTTGGCAAGGTTATCTGGGAAGCTGACATTATGACATCTGGGGTAGCCGGATCGTCCGGGGATCCAGATTTTACCTTACGAGCCACGGACTCTAAGGATTCCAGATCTAAAAGGGGGAAGTGGTCCAGTATAGGTGAAGGATCTTGTGGGGTGTCTGCCAGCTTTGTATTGGTCCGAGCTAAAGGGGTGGTAACTAGAGAGGAAAAGGATGAGTAGATTTTATTGACTTTTTGGTGAAAAAATTCTGCTACGTCATTACAGTGGGCTGTTGTTTTTGCCTCGTGCAGGCTAGATGGTGGAGGTTTGGTAAGTTTTTTAATGATTTGAAAAATTTCTTTGGGTTTGGATTTGGCTAGAATAATTCTGTTAGAGAAGTATACAGATTGGGCAGCTTTGACTTCTGCTTTGTAGTCATTGATTGAGTCTCGGTATCGAATTTTTGCCTCCAAAGAATAGTCTAGACGCCATTGTCTTTCTGTTTTTCTGCATTGGCGTTTCTTTTCCCTGAGAGCCTCTGAGTACCAGGGGGCGGTTTTATGGGAACGTTTCAGCGTAATTTTGCTCTTAGGGAGAGTGGCTTCAAGGGTTTGGGTGATCCAATCTTCATAAGCCTGATTGGCTCGACAAGGATCCTCATTGTGGAGGGGTTGGTTGCTGGCAAGCTTAATGGTCCATTCGTCGGCTGGGAGGCGTGACCAGGGTCTGGCGTGTCTTGTCGTGGGTCTAGTGGGTGGAGGCTTAAGCGTGGTCCAGGTGAACGGCACCAGTAAATGATCCGTCCATGGGAGGGGAATTGGTAGTCCTGCTACAAGGTCTACGCAGTTGCTGAACACAGGGTTAAGCAAGTGGCCCTTGACGTGGGTTGGGGTCTTGACATGTTGAATTAATTGCAAGGCAGCTAGGTCATCTACAAGCGTAGTAACTGTATGATTCTGCGCAGAGTCGAAATGAAGGTTGAAATCACCTAACAGAGTGAAGTTAGATGTAGTGCTAACACGTTCAGCCACAATCGAAGAAAGAAGATTGTGGAACTGCTTAGGAGGGCCTGGAGGCCGATAGATTAGTGTTCCTGAGAAGCAATTGTTAGGAGAGAGTTCCAGGCTGAAGGCTAGGCTCTCACAATCAGGAATGACCCACAAACCAGACTTTTGGCATCTTGAAGGTAGATGTGCTTCTAGTCAGATGAGTTGTGGAAATGAAATGGCAGTGTGATTATGAAAAAAGTGGTTGAGATTCAGTGCACTTGAAAAACCAGAAATGATTGGTGCTTTCTTAAAAATCTCCACTGAAGATTAGGGTGCATGCTTTTTTTTGTTGTAAAAAGTCATTTCAATGGTTGAGAAAAAGTAATTTAAAGAAACATTGCACTTGATTAGCTGGTACATTGAGAGGTCAAACACCCTTGATGGATTCTTTTGCAACATAGTATGATGAACTTGTGAACTGTGTGCTGGGTTAGGAGGGAGTTACCATGGTTACAGGGTGAATGAGCACTGGGGGGATGGGTGAATGTTATGTTAGTTTCAAAGTCTTGAAATGTACAACCAATTAAAATGTGCAGTTTGGTTTTGAATTTGTGTGGGAACAATTTTGATTGGTTATGTACAAGAATATGGGTCTGAAATGAGAAAGAATCTGTGCCATTATTCTGAGGCTCAAGTGAAAGAAGCATTATTCAGAGATTCTGCTTAAGAAAACCTGTTGAGTGTGACTGACACTGTTCTATATCTTCCAAAGCATTTTTAAAGGTGAGTAATGATTCTTTTAAAAAAGATAGAGAGCTGTATGCACTATGGGGAAGATTAAGAAGCATATTGTGCTTCTTTATTCTTGCATTTTGTGTCATTTTTTTTGTAATGTTGTTTAAAAATAGAATGGTGCATATTGACAATGTATTTTGAAAAGGAGTTAGGTTTCTGCTTTGTTTCTGTAGTGGTCATTTAAATGAGCTGTGCTTTGTGTCAAAAACGATTTTGTATGGAAAATATTTTGTGGAAAAAAGTCTGCTTTTTAAATTTTGGTGAAGTATCACACTGCCTTTCTGTTTGAAATAAGCAAAAACATTTTCACATTTTTCAATAATGACTCTGCCTAAGATCACACTGATGGGTGAATCAAGCTTCACTCACAGTGTGATCTTAGGCACATGATCAGAATGTTAGAGATAATGTACCATGTCTGTCTCTGCCAACAGTATGTGTGTCTCTGCCTAAGATCACAGTGATGGGTGAATCAAGCTTCACTCACAGTGTGATGTTAGGCACATGATCAGAATGTTAGATATAATGTACCATGTCTGTCTCTGCCAACAGTATGTGTGACTCTGCCTAAGATCACAGTGATGGCTGAATCAAGCTTCACTCACAGTGTGATCTTAGGCACATGATCAGAATGTTAGATATAATGTACCATGTCTGTCTCTGCCAACAGTATGCGTGTCTCTGCCTAAGATCACAGTGATGGGTGAATCAAGCTTCACTCAAAGTGTGATCTTAGGCACATTATCAGAATGTTAGATATAATGTACCATGTCTGTCTCTGCCAACAGTATGTGTGTTTCTGCCTAAGATCACAGTGTTACCCCCATTTTCTCCGTCCTCTTAGTCTCTCACTCCTCTTCTATCACGCTTACTTCCTATAACTGAGCCATACTCCCACACTCACTTTCTTTCAGACCTTCTCATTTACTTTCCTTCCTCTCTCTTCCCTTCCTTCACTCCTTCACTGTTTTCCCTTCCCTTACTCTCCTTACTCTACTTCACTAATTCCTTCTCTTACTGCCTCTGTCCCCTTACTTCTACACTCCCCTTCCCTCACTCTCTCTCTGTTAGCCTCATTCTCTCCATCCCTTTAGTCTCTCAATCCTCTTCTGTCATGCTCACTCCCTATAACACAGCCATACTCCCACAGTCACCTTCTTTCAAACCTTCTCCTTTACTTCCCTTCCTCTCTCTTCCCTTCCTTCGCTCCTTTACTCTTTTCCCTTTCCTTACTTTACTTACTCCACTTCACTAACTGCTTCTCTTACTCCCTCTGTCCTCTTAGTTCTACACTCCCCTTCCCTCATCCTCTCTCTGTTAGCCTCATTCTTTCCGTCCCCTTAGTCTCTCAGTCCTCTTCTGTCACACTCACTCCGTATAACTCAGACATACTCCCACACTCAACTTCTTTCAGACCTTCTCCTTCACTTTCCTTTCTCTCTCTTCCCTTCTTTCACTCCTTCACTATTTTCCCTTCTCTAACTGTCCTTACTCTACTTCACTAATTCCTTCTCTTACTGCCTCTGTCCCCTTACTTCTACACTCCCTTTCCTTCATTCTCTCTCTGTTAGCCTCATTGTCTCTGTCCTCTTAGTCTCTCACTCCTCTTCTATCACGCTCACTGCCTATAACTCAGCCATACTCCCACACTCACCTTCTTTCAGACCTTCTCCTTTACTTTTCTTCTTCTTTCTTCCCTTCTTTCACTCCTTCACTCTTTTCTCTTCCCTTACTCTACTTACTACACTTTACTAACTACTTGTTTTACTCCCTTTGTCCTCTTAGTTCTACACTCCCCTTCCCTCATTCTCTGTCTGTTAGCCTCATTCTCTCCATCCCCTTAGTCTCTCACTCCTCTTCTGTCACGCTCACACCCTATAATTCAGCCATACTCCCACACTCAAACCTTCTCCTTTACTATCCATCCTGTCTCTTCCCTTCGTTTGCTCCTTCACTCTTTTCCCTTTCCTTACGCTCCTAACTCCATTTCACTAACTCCTTCTCTTTCTCCCTCTGTCCTCTAAGTTCTACACTCCCCTTCTGTCATTCTCTTTCTGTTAGCCTCATTCTCTCCATCCCCTTAGTCTCTCACTCCTCTTCTGTCACACTCACTCCCTATAACTCAGCTACATTCCCACACTCACCTTCTTTCAAACCTTCTCCTTTACTTTCCTTCCTGTCTCTTCCCTTCTTTCGCTCCTTCACACTTTTCCCTTCCCTTACTCTCTTTACTCCACTTCACTAACTCCTCTTTCTCCCTCTGTCCTCTTAGTTCTACACTCCTCTTCCCTCATTTTCTCTCTGTTAGTCTCATTCGCTCCGTCACCTTAGTCTCTCACTTCTCTTCTGTTATGCTCACACCCTATAACTCAGCCATACTCCCACACTCACCTTCTTTCAATACCCCTACTTCACTTTCCTTCCCCTCTCGTCCCTTTTTTTCCTCCCTCACTCATTTTCCTTTCCTTTCTCACTGTACTCCACTTCACTCACTCCTTTTGTATTTGTTTAGAATACAGCTCTTTTTGGAGAATTGGAGGTAGTTCTAAAAAGAACTGTTTTTTTCATCTTTTTAGGTTTTCTTAGTGAACAAAAACAAAAACAGGGAATGTCAAACTGCTCAACAGGAGCAAAAAAAAGAGTCAAAATTAGGGCTGGGGGCGGCAGCGGTGGTTTTCTCTTGTTCGGACAATGTTCATAATACTTTGTTCACTGTAACAAAGTAGTTCATCACAGTCTTTACATTTGATAGTGATGCCCCCAAAAACAGACTGAATATTAGGAATCAGCTGTTCAGGTCTCCCCTCATCGATGATGCAGTTGGTCCTCCAGTCGAAGTTGAAGCACCATCCCTTGGAGCATCTCGTGCCAGAGCCCTGACATTCTTCCGGGCATAGTTCTTGGGGTGCCTTCTCTGAACGTGCCGAATAATGGTCGAATTGCCAAAACTGTATTTCCTTGTAGGGTCACCCCGTGAAAGGACAGTATGGCAAATTCTGCACTCCACCTTTGGAGCATTCACCTTTTTTTTACCAGCTGGTATGGAAAAAAACTTCCAAATGAAGTGCTCCTTTACCCTGGGCTGAGGAACCTCTTCCTGTATGAACTCATCCGAGTCCTCACTGCTACTGGTGGGTCTAGCAGCCATTATAATCCCAAAAAGGTTCAGCAGAAAAAAACAGGTTTTGCAGTCACAAAAGTGAAAGAAGAAGTGAAGGAAATGGGTGGGGTTTTCATTCTTTGTAAAAAAACTGTTAGCAACCAATGAAAATTGTTATTTTAGGGTCACATGACTTGACGCGCTTACGCTGCGCGCACCGGAGCGCTTCCGGGGGGGCTTACGCAGCACAAACGTGGGCGCTTCCGTGGGCGCTTATGCGGCGCGCCTAAATGACGTTTTTCTAGCTTAACGGAAATGCAAAATCATTTTCATTCTGAAAATCAAAAATACTACTTTTATAAGTATGGTACTGAATGTCTTGCATTATTATTTCGTTTTCATACATATTTTTTTTACGAATGCAGAAATGGAGCTCTCGCTGCACTCTCGGGTGAGCTTACCAGTGCGCGCACCCTGAGCGCTCCAAGACAAAATGATACGGGTAAGCTTACCGGTGCGCGCACCCTGAGCGCCCCAGGAAAAATGATTAAAAAAAAAGAAAAATACATTGAACAAATAATTAAAAAAAAATGTTTTAATAATAATTAATAGTTTAAAAAAACAGCTAATAAAAACACTAAAAATTGTAGGTTACAAACTCGATATACAAAATAATTAGCTTTTAAAAAACCTTTGAAATTCACTGAAAAAAACAGAGGTTTCACAATCGTTATAGTTAGGAATTATCATTTAAAAAACCTTTGAAATTCACTGAAAAAAACATAGGTTTCACATTTGTTATAGTTAGGAATTAGCATTTAAAAAAGCTTTGAAATTCACTGAAAAAACCATAGGTTTCACACCAGTTATAGTTAGCTGAACATTTTACTCATACAAAACCATTGAAATTCCCACGTTATAGTTAGTTGGACTCACTATAACTCGCGCGCCCGCAATCCACTGCTGATGATGTCACATATTACATCATTCATGACATGGTCAGTGACATCACTGATGACATCACTGATGACATCTCAAATGACATCACTGATGACATCACTGATGACATCATTCATGTGATAATAAGATGCACCTCCTCACACTCTAATCTAACCTTTGAAACATCCAGTGTTAAATACAGACTACCATTCCAGAAACCATTGACACACCAATACCAGTTACTACATACGCACTCACTGATTCCTAAGTCTACACACACATCCACTCATTCACCCATACAATCACTCATACATACAGTCACTCATCAATACAACACTATTATATGCACTCATACACCTATACAGACACTCACACACTGCCACTCATTCATGGAGTTACTCACACACCTAGTCAGTCATGCAAAGAATCAATCACACTCCCATTTCCTCATCTATACAGTTATACACACAAAACCTTACTTATTCAAACTTAGACTAACACATACTTACTTTCTTTTACAATCACTGATACTAGTACACATTGATCCTTACAGTCACTTACACAATCACAGGCTCTCATGTATAGTCATTTATATATGCCAACTCTCACATGCACTGTGTTTTACATATGTACTTACTTGGACATGTAGCACTGAGATATCCATTCACTCACCAACACACCCATGCACACAGTCAACCACTCATACAGCTCTTTCCACATGCACTCTTGAACCCATATACCAAGTGAATCAACTGCTCACACATCTATGCAAAGAGTCACACACCTCCCAGCCACCCACACACACACTCACCCTCACATACAAATACTTGGGCAACCAATCAATAACCCATATAGCCACTCATATAGCTACTGAACAACACATGCAGCAGCTTACACAACAACAGACATACTGATGCACACATTCAAACAGATTAGTCACTAACCAATGCATTCAGTAAGACACATTTAATCACTCACTCATACAGTCAGTCACGCACCTACTAAATCCTTCATCCAGACACTCATACATCCACTCATTTTTCAATATATAAAACATATTTTTACTTTTCAGAAACACACATTCACTGGATGATGTCATCAGTGATGTCATCAGTGATGTCATTTGAGATGTCATCAGTGATGTCATTTGAGATGTCATCAGTGATGTCACTGACCATGTCATGAATGATGTAATATGTGACATCATCAGCAGTGGATTGCGGGCGCGCGAGTTATAGTGAGTCCAACTAACTATAACGTGGGAATTTCAATGGTTTTGTATGAGTAAAATGTTCAGCTAACTGTAACTGGTGTGAAACCTATGTTTTTTTTTAGTGAATTTCAAAGGTTTTTTAAATGCTAATTCCTAACTATAACGATTGTGAAACCTCTGGTTTTTTCAGTGAAAAAATATATATATATATATATATACAGATATATATATATATATATATATATATATCACTGCTCCGTTCCGCGCTAAGGACAAATCCACTGCCCACACGGTAAAAAAGCACTCTCGGGGGACAGTTTGGGTTAATTTATTCGAACTCCAAACATCACTGCATAACAAACAGACGCGTTTCGGTAATAAACCTTAATCCTTGTTTACCGAAGCGCCATCTTGGTCCAGCTTAAAAACACATGGTTTGTAGAAAGCAACAAAGGACATGTGAAAATCATATGAAAATCAAGTCCTAACACGAGCGCCATCTATAAGTATCAAATGATTCACAAACATGACAACTCACTCGCAATTGCGCCCCTGGATGGGCATATCTATATACACAAATTGAAGTATATAATTAACAAACCACCATGGAATGTAACATAATCAAGCCCTGGATGGGCATAAACATTCTGCTGCTAGGTAACCTGTGTCTGGCTGAGACCAAAAGAATAACAATGGAAGAAAGAAAAGAGAAAAAAGGAAACGAGAAGGAGGAAGGAGAAACCAAGGTGGAGGAGGAATCAAGAGGTTAGAGAAGAATATTTACATATAATACAATATAATACAAGTGGCAATTACAGTATGTGTGTGAACTCCTGGCAAAGGAATGACCATTCGTTGGAAACATAGCTGGTTATAAGTCTAACCAAAAAACCAAAACAGAGTTCAGCGGTGCACAACATCTAAACATGCTAATCTCCCAGATGTACAGCCAGTTCTTCACTGCTATTCAAACCCAGGGGGTGCTTTGTCTGCATATCAACGATATATCGTGACTCCAACCTTCGGAGTCTAAGCAGTCTGTCACCTCCCCTGGGATTGCTTGGAACATGATCCAGCCCAAAATAACTTAATAGATCCCTGTTGCGTTGATGAACCTTGTCAAAATGACGCGCAACAGGGTAAGTCTCATCGCCCTTCGCAATGGCCCTCATGTGTTCCAGTATTCTCATTTTCATGGGATTGATGGTGCTCCCTACATAGCGCAGCCCGCAAGGGCAAGTTAAACAATAGACGCTGTAGGGGGTAGTGCATGTAAGAAAGCTTCTGATCTTTCTGCGTGCTGCTACATGGGGGATTTTGTAACTCAAGACTCTTTTGCTAATTTTGCACGCTTTGCATTTTCCGCATGGGAAAAAGCCTTGCATGGGACCAAACGCTGATTTGGATTTTTTAACAAAGTGACTCTGTACTAGGTCATTTTTCAAGGATTTCGCCTTTCTAAAGGTTATCAATGGGTTGGATGGTAGATCTTGTTTGAGAACCTCATCCGTCTGTAATTTATGCCAACTCCTTTTCAGGATCTTTTTAAATTGCATGGCATTCTTCGAATATGTTGTAATTAGGCGGAATTTACTTCCTAGTTTAGTGTCCTGCTCTTTACTTTGTTTCGTCTTGAGAAGATCTAACCTTTTTAGTTTATTGGCTCTTTGAAATGCACTGTCAAGTATTTCTTCACTGTAGCCACGGTTTCTAAAGCGTTGTATGCTCTTTCTAGCGGCATTTTGGTATTCATTCTCGTCTGAGCAGTTACGCTTGATTCTAAGTAATTCCCCATAGGGGATACTTCTGATCAGATTAGGGGGGTGGCAGCTAGTGGCTTCAAGCAAAGAGTTACCCGCCGTAGGTTTACGGTACAGACTGGTATTTATTTCTCCTGCCTCTATGTAGATGTTAATATCTAGGTAATTCACAGATGTGGTACTCACTTCACCTGAGAATTCCAGATTAATGTCGTTATTGTTCAGGATTTCAATGTAATCATGAGCCTTATCTGGGGGCCCGTTCCATATGATCAAAAGATCATCTATGAAGCGGTACCACCCCACAATGCGATCTGTCCATTCCTTATTCGGTTCACTCCAGGCCACCTGCTCCTCCCACCAGCCGACGAATACATTTGCGTAGCTGGGGGCGAAGCAGGTTCCCATAGCTGTACCAGCCAGCTGTCTATACAGCTGTTTCTCAAAAAGGAAAATATTGCTAGACAAGCAAAAATCCACGAATTCCAATAACATGGCACTATGTTGGAAATATTTCAGTGGCCTTTTATCAAGAAAATACTTAGTGGACATCAGACCATCCTTGTGTGCTATGGATGTGTACAGGCTGGTTATGCAGCAGCCGTACATGGAATCGAGGATGGGCACTCTTGCGGGGTCCATACAGGACTTGATTTGTGCTTTCCACACCACACTTCCCATAATGCACAGTCTCATTCGAGCCTCCCATTGGTGGGTGTGTCATATGGAAAATGGAGAAGTGGGTTAGCGGTCACGCACGCTGCTTGCGTTAAAGCCCCTGAAGAGAAGCATATGGAGCTTCGAAACGTGTCGGGCAGATCCATTACGGAGCGGCATCTGCAAATGGATTCCCGTCCTCACCTACACATAAATCAAGCTGCTGCTCGTGTGCTACTCAAAGGTGGACAACCTTGGAGCGATCATTTACATGCGGCCGTCCAGCCGCAGAGTATGCACCACCCCGTTATCCTTGGGGGTCACGGCAGTGAAGCAGCAGCCGTACATGGAATCGAGGATGGGCTCTCTTGCGGGGTCCATACAGGACTTGATTTGTGCTTTCCGCACCACACTTCCCATAATGCACAGTCTCATCCGAGCCTCCCATTGGTGGGTGTGTCATATGGAAAATGGAGAAGTGGGTTAGCAGTCACGCACGCCGCTTGCGTTAAAGCCCCTGAAGAGAAGCATATGGAGCTTCGAAACGCGTCGGGCAGATCCATTACGGAGCGGCATCTGCAAATGGATTCCCGTCCTCACCTACACATAAATCAAGCTGCTGCTCGTGTGCTACTCAAAGGTGGACAACCTCGGAGCGATCATTTACATGCGGCCGTCCAGCCGCAGAGTATGCACCACCCCGTTATCCTTGGGGGTCACGGCAGTGAAGCAGCAGCCGTACATGGAATCGAGGATGGGCACTCTTGCGGGGTCCATTCAGGACTTGATTTGTGCTTTCCGCACCACACTTCCCATAATGCACAGTCTCATTCGAGCCTCCCATTGGTGGGTGTGTCATATGGAAAATGGAGAAGTGGGTTAGCAGTCACGCACGCCGCTTGCGTTAAAGCCCCTGAAGAGAAGCATATGGAGCTTCGAAACGCGTCGGGCAGATCCATTACGGAGCGGCATCTGCAAGTGGATTCCCGTACTCACCTACACATAAATCAAGCTGCTGCTCGTGAGCTACTCAAAGGTGGACAACCTTGGAGCGATCATTTACATGCGGCCGTCCAGCCGCAGAGTATGCACCACCCCGTTATCCTTGGGGGTCACGGCAGTGAAGCAGCAGCCGTACATGGAATCGAGGATGGGCACTCTTGCGGGGTCCATACAGGACTTGATTTGTGCTTTCCGCACCACACTTCCCATAATGCACAGTCTCATTCGAGCCTCCCATTGGTGGGTGTGTCATATGGAAAATGGAGAAGTGGGTTAGCGGTCACGCACGCCGCTTGCGTTAAAGCCCCTGAAGAGAAGCATATGGAGCTTCGAAACGCATCGGGCAGATCCATTACGGAGCGGCATCTGCAAGTGGATTCCCGTCCTCACCTACACATAAATCAAGCTGCTGCTCGTGTGCTACTCAAAGGTGGACAACCTTGGAGTGATCATTTACATGCGGCCGTCCAGCCGCAGAGTATGCACCACCCCGTTATCCTTGGGGGTCACGGCAGTGAAGCAGCAGCCGTACATGGAATCGAGGATGGGAACTCTTGCGGGGTCCATACAGGACTTGATTTGTGCTTTCTGCACCACACTTCCCATTATGCACAGTCTCATTTGAGCCTCCCATTGGTGGGTGTGTCATATGGAAAATGGAGAAGTGGGTTAGCGTTCACGCACGCCGCTTGCGTTAAAGCCCCTGAAGAGAAGCATATGGAGCTTCGAAACGCGTCGGGCAGATCCATTACGGAGCGGCATCTGCAAGTGGATTCCCGTCCTCACCTACACATAAATCAAGCTGCTGCTCGTGTGCTACTCAAAGGTGGACAACCTTGGAGCGATCATATATATATATATATGTATATATATATATAAAATACCCTTTCAGGCATAGAGTGACGAATAAATTATGCAAAAAAGAAGCAGAGAACTCTGGGTAGTTCTCAAGTTTAGGTGTAAATGTATTGTAAATGTATTGCGACTTATATAGCGCACGTATCACCCGAAGGTATCAAGGCGCTTGCTTAGGGAACCCGTCCTGGTATTCCCCTGTGAGATACCTCGGCAGGGTATCCACAAGGTGAAAGCCAGGCATCCCGCCGCGAGGGGCCGTAGTGGAGATTAAGCAAGCTATTGCCCAGAGTCGCAGAGTGTGACCCCGTGAGTCGAGTAGGCACCGGAGCGAGAATTGTCGAGTCCGTGGAATTTTTGAGCCCGAGACCCGCCGAGGCGGGGAATCGAACCCTGGTCCACGGCCGATCTCAGCTTCCGGGTCTGCCGTCTCTAACCACTGAGCCACGCTTCTCCACGGGTGGGGAGCAGCTCCTGTATAGAGCACTCTCAACACCAGCGACACTCTAGATCTGCTCACCTCAAATATCTGCTTTTCTATCAAAGTGTTTAAGCATAGGATTAGCACAGTGATATCCATGCCGAGATAGAAATGGACAAAGTCTTTTGCCATTTCTACAGCAAAGTCTTTAAGCATATATATAAATATATATATATATATATATGCAATGAACTTCATCACCACAATCCAACTGTGCAGGAAAGACGAATACGGACCCAAATCGTCGTGCAAGGTATTCATTGAATCATACACCCAGCACTATTGCCATGACGCGTTTCGGCCTTCAGGGAGGCCTTGATCACAATATATATTTCTATATAATGGCGGACTGTTTAGAAAATAGGTAAAAGAGTCACCCCCAAACAATTGGTGTCTGTGTCCTTTCGTCTACCAGACGGGATTTGACGGGCGGAGAGAAAGCGATATATATATCTATCTATATATATATTCACTGAAAAAAACATAGGTTTCACACATGTTATAGTTAGCTGGAAATTTCACTCATACAAAACCTTTGAAATTCTCACGGTATAGTCAGTTCAGCTAACTATAACTCGTGCGCCCGCAATGCACTGCTGATGACGTCACATATTACATCACTCATGACATGGTCAGTGACATCACTCATGACATCACTGATGACATCTCAAATGATATCACTGATGACATCATCCAGTGAATGTGTTTTTTTCTGAAAATTAAATATGTTTTATATATGTATATCTCAATGAAAGAATAAATGGGTATATAAGTGTCTAAACGGATGATTTCTTTGTGTAAAATTGTAAAATTGATTGTATAACTGACTGATTAATTTTATCTTAGTGAATACATGGGTTAGTGAGTAATGTTTAAATATGTAAATATCTGTATCAGTCTTTCACTTTGTTTATAAGTGGCTGCATGGGTTGGTGAGTAGCTACATGAGTGTCTATATAGGTTATTAGTTGGTTTTTTGAGTATCACTATGAGTGTCTGAGTGTGTGTATGGTTTGGTGGGGGATATTACTTAGCACATAGATGCATGAATGAGTGACTCACTGTTTGTATGTGTTTTGAAGACAGCATGTGTGCATGACTGTATAGGTGGATGAGTGTGTGTATGGGTGTGTTAGTGAGTGAATGACTGTCTCAATAGTGTCTTTATGAGTAAGTACATATGCTTTAAACTACTATATGTGAGTATTGATGTATGTAAGTGAGTATATGTGAGAGTGAGAGATTGGAAGAGTTCCTGTATAAATAAGTATATGTTTCTATAAGTGATTATTTAAGAGAGTAAGTATGTGTATGTTACTGTAAAAGTAAGTGTAGTGGTTTTTGTATAGCTGTATATGCAAGTAAATGGATGTTTGATAGTTTATTTGCATGTGTGAGTATGTGTGTGAGTAATTCTATGGATGAGTGTCGGTGTGTAACAGCATGTATAGGTGTATGAGTGCATATGAAGAGTGATTACATGTATGAGTGACTATATAGAAGTGTTAGTGAATGAGTGGATGTGTATGTAGATGGTAGAATTACTGTATAAGTTGTTGTAAGTGGTATTGGTATCTCCATTTTTTTGAAAATTGTATTTTCTTTTTTTTAATGTGTGTATCAACGGTTATATTACACTGAGAGTGTGTCATCAGTGACATCATTTGAGATGTCATCAGTGATGTCATGAGTGTCAGTCAGTCAAAATACTCTTTATTCGATTTTTGTTAAAATCATAAAAGACATAAAGCAAACACAAATACAATTTTTTTTTAAAAACATCACTCGATCTCTTTACAAAAAAGTTTTCTGCTTAGTGATTACATTTCATCAGATTATTACTCGAAAGAACAAATCTATTTACAAATATTAAAAATTTTCCTTTAAGAACAAATTTGAGTTAAAACAGGTCTATCTGGGGTAGTCTTTTTTTCCTAGATCTAAATGCAGCGGTTAAATAGCAAGCAACACTAAACATAGTATAGGTATCTGCTAACATTTGGAGGAAGATTAAGGCTGGCCTTATTTGAATAAAGCCCGCCGCTTTCAAAACAGGGAATAAATATTTTTTCCTTTCGCTGCTATAAAAGTCACAGAAAAATATAAAATGAAGGGTGTCTTGAACTGAAAATTGATCACATCCGCATGGCGGACCATTATCAGGTTTTGACCACACCGGAAAATTTCCTAGAGAGTAATGGATTAAGTTCATCCTGAATTTAGTTAATAGGAGTCTATGAAGAGGATTAGTCACGATTTTTAAATAGGGTTCCATGGTGGGCGAAGTCGTTAAAACAATATGTGCCCTCACCATGGGTTTCCTCAATTCCAATTCTTCTCTATCCATACGAACCCTCTCCAGAAACATCTGCTTAATCAATCTGACATCCTCCCTCCTGATGCTGGATGGGTCATTAAAAAGTTCCGGTCTCCCCAGCATTAGTAATGTGGATTTAATATATTTTAGCCAGGGAATTCTCATGGCGTTATCCCTTGCAATGACGTCCTTAAGAATGGCATGATTTAACGTCAGCTCGGGGTTCAACCATGTTTTGGCCCAGAAAAGGAGGGGGGCTAATTTTAGTTTATCAGAGATATATGGTAAACCTATTTCCTCATGAATAGAGAAAGTGGGTGTGGAATCAGGGACAGATAAAATGTTCCTAATGATACCATTTTCTACCCTCTGTATTTTTGCCATCTCTGCATAACCCCAAATCTCAGATCCATACATAGCGATTGGAACGCACTTACTGTTGTATATTTTAATCACCGCCTCCATTGGTTTGGCTCCCAGTCTTTTTGTAAAGGCCAGCAGAGCTGATGAGGATCGTGCTAAACTAAGACTTTTTGCTTTGATCTGGGGGGCCCAGGACCCTCTATGGTCAAAAAGGACTCCCAGGTAAGGAAAGACTGGAACCCTAGAGAGAATCTCCCCTTTGCAAATAAAAGTTTTTTTCTGCGACATATTTACTTTACGACCAATAATCATAGTTTGGGACTTGGAGACGTTGATTTTCAAGTCTAGATTCTCCATAAAGGAACCAAAGCGGTCCAGAAGAATCTGTAAGCTAATCCCTGTTCGTGCTATCAGGACGGCATCGTCCGCGTATAGGAGGGCTGGAATCTGAGCTCCTCCTACACGGGGAACATCAGCCAATCCTGTTTCTAGGTGTTTCCCCAGGCCATTTATATAAATAGTAAAAAGAAGGGGGGCCAGGATGCAACCCTGGCGCACCCCTTTTTCAGATTTAAAACTTTCCGTGCACCTTCCATCCCTGGTGACTCTTATTTTTGCCTTGAGATCTTGGTGTAACCTTGCCATAAATGCCACCAACGACTCCTCTATACCTAGCTCTAGTAGAATAGTCCATAACTTACTCCTATTCACCAGGTCGAAGGCCGAGGAGAGGTCCATAAAGGCCAAGTAAACTGACCCCTCCCCGACCACCGTATACCTGGAGACTAGAAGGTGGAGATTGGAACATTGTTCCAATGTCCCCCTATTCTCACGAAAGCCGTATTGAATATTCGAGAGTCCCCCATTCAGTTCTAAATTTTCCCTTAGTTGGACCAAAAGGACTCTACCTAAGATTTTAAAAGTAGAGTCAATAAGGGAAATTGGGCGATAGCACCCGGGGTCCTCCCGATTTCCCTTCTTAAAGATGGGAACTATTATGGATGTTGCCCATGTTTGAGATAAAGATCCTTCGGCTGCTGCTCTAAACACTCTGGTCAGTACTTTACTCCAAAGTACTGGGCAATATTTAAAAAAGTCTGCCGGGACACCATCAGGGCCTGGTGCCTTGTTTTTTGTGGTATCCATAATGGCTTTTAGGACTTGCTCTTCCGTAAATACCACTGTGGCTGCACAGTGAGCCACCTCAGTAGTAATTGGGCAGACTAATGGTTCACCCCCATAAATATTGCTAAAATGCTGTACCCATCTCTCATCGGGAATTACACAATCTGTGTTCATATTGTCCTCCCCTTTAAAAAAGGAGTGGTTAATGATTTCCCAGAACTGTTTACTATTTTTTAGAACATCTACATTAAGTAGATCATTCCATGCATTGTTCTTGATCTCATCTTTCCTTGCCCTCACATTGGCTTTATAGGCCCGTCTCAGATGAGAGATTAGTTCTTTATCCCTTTCCTTGGCCTTAAGGGCCAATTTCAATTCTCTATGTGACCTTGAGCATTTGCTATCAAACCATTTGTGGGGCTTTGTGGGGTACTTAGATTTGGGTTTTGTAAGATCCCTGATGGTTTGTGCACAGATACAATTAAAAGCTGTGACAACCTGGAGGTTCGAGGCAGTTTGATCTAGACAAGTTTCTATCGGTCCCTCAATTTTGGGAAGTAAGGTTTCCATAAACCGTTCCTCCATGGCCATACCCCATCTGAGCCGTCTGCCCTGATCACTGGGCACCGCCAAGGCGCAAACCCGGGGCTGATCCACCTGTCTGCGCCATAAGTCACTCCAGTGTATTACAGTTGACAGAGGGTTATGATCGCTATGGGGTGAGACAGTAACTTTATAGTCACTTGTCTTTGAGATTAAGCCTACGGACATAAATATGTAATCAATTATCGTCCCCTTAGTTGTGCCTTTAAAGGTGGGGACCTTCTCATTAGAAGCAGTTTTGTATGATTCGTATATATTAAAATTGGCACACAATAGGTCAAGTGACTCCCCCATTTTGGTGTGTTCAAAGTGAGGAATGCAGACTCCGTCAGGAGAGTCTGCATCTAGTGATTGACAGGGCAATTGACATTTGTGGCTATTAAAATCACCCATTAAAACAATTTCGAAAGGAGTATGTGAATTTTGACTGTGTTTGTTTATCAAGTTCTCCAAACAATGCACGTGTTCAAATTCATTTGGTCCACCCCAGGCGTTGTAAAAATTAATTACTAGTATAGTACAGCTTGGGGAGACTATCCATTCTATCGCTAGAATGTTTGGGGAACCTGAATTCAGTAGATTAAAAGTTCCTGCTAAGTCTAAAGAAAAAAATGTAATAAGCCCCCCTTTTGCTCTCCCCGCGTTACTGGTACTAGCAGGTGTTATGAAACTTAGGAAACCATCTAGGGAAAAGGAAAGTGAAGTGTCCCACGTTTCTTGCAGAGCTATGACCTTATGTTTAGAGATATATTGTATCCAAGTAGGATCCGATCTTTTAGCTCTTATACCTGCAACGTTCCAGGTCATAACTGTACATGATAGGGAAGTTACCCTCTCAGGCATGGCTATTGTAGGTGGTGTTAGGGGTGTGGGTAGTCAATCGTTAGTGTTCAAGCCACTTAAAGGATTAAAACGATTAACCAGATCCATAATAGGGCCTGTGTTATGGTACATTGGTAAATTTCGACAACATCCCCATCTCATGTACCCTGCGCCACCATCAGAATTATGTACCTGGTTGTAACCATCATGTGAACGCAAGAAGGGAGCAGGGAAAGAGCTAGCCTCTACCCGTGGAGGCAAACTTAATCTCAGTGACTCATTCCCCCCTGGGTAAGGTGACAGAGATCTTGGATAGAAAAAAGTCAAATCTACAACGCCAATCCCACCAATGCTAATATTCCATCCAGGTTTCGTGATTAACCCTACTACCCTTGGATCTTGAAAGTTAATTATGATACACTCACCCCCCTGCTTTTTCAAAGTGTTCCCAATCCAATTGACCCTTCTGACCCCAATAATCAAGCCATCCACGTCTCCTGGCAGGGGTCTATTTACCCGCAGCCAATGCATGGCTTTATTTTTTAACATATCATATGTTTCCCTTTGGCCATCCGGTAGGGGAGGAACATTGGTAAGAATGGCCACATATGGATAAGAATCAGGGGTAAGTTGGACCGGGGGAATCCGAGTTAAAGATTTATTAACATAAGGTTTTGGTGGGCAGCGTTCTGGGGCAGCAACACTCGCGGGAGCACTATTTCCCACAGCCATACTAGCATTGTTTCCACCGGCTGTGTGATTACCATTCCTTACATAGCCACCCTTATTTGCTAACTGAGAGACAAGCGGCCCATTTAATCCATCAATAGTTATAGCGGGGTTTTTATCTGTGTCTATCAGTGTGCCCTGGACACAGTCCATAGTAGATGGTAAAAGTGAACTCTTTTTATGAACCACAGGGGCACAGTTTTTTATGCTATCCTTAATACTATTGACCATTGTGCTGGTGCAGTTGGTGTTAGTACGCCCAGGGCCACTATTGTTTACCGGTGGTCGGGGTGCTGCTATATTTTTTTTATTCGGTCCCTGTTTCTGCTGAGTAGGAACCCCACTTACTTTTGCGGGAAACAGCTCGACCCCCGTGACACCCAAATCCTGCTCGACTAGATTAATTTGTCGCCCATTCTCGTCCAATTTATTCTGAGACTTAATTAGTGATTTTACTGAGAAAAAATTGTCTAAACTAGCCTGTTCAAGATGATCAAGATGTTTTGCTAACTTCTCCAGTTTAGTTTCAAGGGGATTTAAGAGGGAACGTATTAGTTTTTCCAAATCCAATAAATGTTCCGGATGAATCCTCATTTGCCCTGGAGATGCTATGGCAGTGGGGTTTATTTCTATTATTGGTGATGCCGTAATCTTTGGATTTTCTACATCTATTAGGGTAACCAATTCCTCCCCCCTTGTTACCCCATTAGGTTGTTCGGCTAGGGCATGGATTATGGGTGTTTTGATGGCCAATTTCCTAATCTTCCTAGCTGGATTAGGGACTATGGATTTTTTTAAGGTTGTAACCCTCTTCCTCTTTGAGCATACTTTGGGCTTTACAGCGTGTGCTTGAGCAATTGCTTTTGGTGTAACATTTTGTCCTATACGCGCTGTATTAGAACCCTTTAAATGCACCGATGATAGGGCGGTAACCACTGTATCTACAGGAGAGGCACCCAACAGCTCATTACATACAGATATATCATACAGTGTTTCTTGTGTAAGTGGCAATACTGTAGAAGATAACGGGGTGACTAGTGCAGGGAAGCTTTGTCCTATGTGTTTTTCAAGGGGATTTTTCATCAATTCAATCGATAACCTTCGTCCAGCGCGTCTTTCCGCCAAGGCAATTTCCCTATCAATATCTTGGGGCAAACGCTTAAAATACGAATCTAGGGGCCCCATCACCGCAGTTTCAGCATCACCCATGGAAGTCTGTAAGGCAGAAGTATTTGAGATATTCGCCATAGTTTACAACCCCCTGCTATCCTCAAATGACTAGATGATCCTGGTAAACAAATAATTACTAAATTATAATCAAACACAAGCCTGTAGATGAAAAAGGGGTGGCCCAGCCCGGCCTCCTGCGGCCCCGGACGGCCACAGACGGTCCCGCCCTTGTCCCGGGCTTCTCCCGGCGCCCTCCCGCGCGCTCCCGCGCAGCGGTGATACTAGCGTTCTTTTCAGTAAGTGAAATTGGTGAAGGGGCGGGGCTTGCAGGGAGAGCGGCCCAGGTGTTTGCTGATGGGCTGTCAGGGACTCCTGGGATAGCGAGTCCCTGACTACACTGCTCGCAGCCCTGCAAGACTTACAGCGCCTTTACCTCCTGCACAGTCTGTCCACAATGCTCCTGGGCCAAACAGCGAAGCGGGACCCGCGGAGCGGGTCCGGCAAGAAGTTGAGTTAATCCACAGGAAGAAAAGAAGGATGCCACACCACAACGGACAGCAACGGACAGCAGGTGAAGCACTGGTGAGTCCCACAGAGGCAATGGAACGAAGAGCTTTTCACTCGTGAGTGAGGGGGCGGGGCTTGCAGGGAGAGCGGCCCAGGTGTTTGCTGATGGGCTGTCAGGGACTCCAGGGATAGCGAGTCCCTGACTACACTGCTCGCAGCCCTGCAAGACTTACAGCGCCTTTACCTCCTGCACAGTCTGTCCACAATGCTCCTGGGCCAAACAGCGAAGCGGGACCCGCGGAGCGGGTCCGGCAAGAAGTTGAGTTAATCCACAGGAAGAAAAGAAGGATGCCACACCACAACGGACAGCAACGGACAGCAGGTGAAGCACATGAGTGATTTCACTGACCATGTCATGAATGATGTAATATGTGACATCATCAGCAGTGCATTGCGGGCGCGCGAGTTATAGTTAGCTGAACTAACTATAACAGGGGAATTTTACAGGGTTTGTATGAGTGAAATGTCCAGCTAACTATAACATTTGTGAAACCTATGGTTTTTTCAGTGAATTTGTAAGTTTTTTTAAATACTAATTCCTAACTATAACGTGTGTGAAACCTATGGTTTTTTCAGTGAATTTGCATGGTTTTTTAAATGCTAATTCCTAACTATAACGTGTGTGAAACCTATGGTTTTTTCAGTGAATATATACAAATATATATATGCACTGGAAAACTAAACACCCACTTCCCTTACAAAGAAGTGGAAAGTTTGCATGTCTGCAGCCTTTCTTATTTTTCACCTTATTCATCTTCCGCTCAATCAACACATCATCCACACATACACACACCAACTTGCTGCCTTTCTTGGCTGGGGTTATGAATTATTGTTCTTTAATTCAAATTCAAAATGCAGGCCTTTATCGAGTCTTTTTATTGTAACAACTACCCCAGCCGAAGTCACAGTGAAATTTGCACACTTGCTCCCTTTCTTGGCTGGGGTTATCAATTATTCTTCAATTTGATATTCTGTTTCAAACTCAAAGCCCTTTATCGAGCCTTTTTGTTGTAACTACTGTTGCAGGGATTCTGCTCCTACACAGAACTGTACATAAAGACTTAGAACCTCAGTGAATTACAGTGTTCCAAACCCCACCTTAGTATCCAAACCCCCTAACAAACTAGCAATCAGTGACTCATTTGTTCTTCGTCATATAGCAAAAAAACCAATAACTAGTCAATCCAGAACATGCAACTTAGATGACCTCAAGTAAGATGGATAACAAGAGCACTTTTTCGTTATAGTCTTACCCCAGTCCAAAACAAGCAGTAAATAGAGACACGTGCAAGTTTGAAATGTTTATTTCTAACGCCGTAATCTCATGCGCAGTACCTTAGATAATAGAAGCAAACATATTATCAGAAAAAAGGTTGTCAGCATTGTTACTATTCCATAAAATACAAAGGGAGAAAGCATCTTATAATGCTAAGGGAAACAGATTTAAAATATACCTAGATTTCACACTCCCTACCTAACAGGTTAGTTTATAACTACAGATGGTCTCATAGGATTGCATGGGCGGACCCATACCTCTGGTACTCAGCAGTAGTGGATCACATTGAGTTCTGCACAAACTGTCAGGAAACGAATGTTCTCCAACTGTGTGTAATCATGCCTGCAAAGTGCATTATTAAACGCGCCAGTATAAGAGGTGGCCACAGCTGCATATGTGTTATGGCTCAAATGTGCGAGGATCATTCCGAATAACAAACACAGGCTCCAAGATAACCTTGATGTTCCATGCTCTCGCTATACACACTAAACTAACGAGGCAGTCTACAAATGTAGCATAACAAATTATTCTCATGTGAAGCAAAATACTCTGCCTTCTCTAAACAATATCGCAAGTGCGTGTCGTGTGCAAAGCAGAGCAGGAAAGCAAAAATGGCGTTTAAGCTTCTAATAAACTCATGCTAACTTAAAACGGTGTGAATGCAAGCCTCAGCCCACGACACCCTTCCTTGATCGAAGCACATGATATAAACGTGGACTAATTACAAACGCAGAGTCCAAGCCTGAAAAGCACAGTCAAGTTCATATTTGCAAAAAAAATGATTCGCTGCTTCATAGAAAGCAGTAACTAAATAATAAAGAATAGGTAGAAAAATCAAAGAGTCTTATTCCAACAGCATATAAGCACAGTATGTAGCAACAGCCTCCAAGAGGAAGTCATTGTTCCCATCTGAAAACATTTCAAGCATCCAATTCAATAGTGGGAATGGACATACATGTTCCTCAATGACCGGAGCCTCTATCAGCATCGCAGGAAAACTCGGGTCATCTTCAATGTAACTGCGTGCCAAGAAGTCAGGCGCCACTGCAAAAGCATTCCAACGCCCCATTATTCCATGTATCACTGCTAAGGACATAATCCCGCCGCCAGAACAAAGCAAGTCATGAACCACTAAGGGGCTCATCAGCTGGTCATAATCCGCGTTGGGAGACACCGTACAGCAGAGACACAAACCCAGGGCCCAGTCAAAATCACAGCTCAGGCAATGGAAGACAGGTTGAACGCATGTGAAAAAGGAAAATGGAAACGATAATCCATAAGCTGCACTCAATGTAGCCATAGGCAGCGCTCCGTAATAACTAAGCATTCGGTTGCGCACCAGCAACAACCGAGAAATATTGTCGTGTGCTGCAGGATGTGCATCCATATTTAAGTAAACAAATTATAGAAGCACACCGGCAACTAATGCGAGTATAAAGGGGAATCCACCAATGATGCTGGAAAAAATCGAATGGAAAAATGCAGAGAAGACACCAAATATAGTTTGAAAAGAAGTCACAAGGCCACTGCTTATAACTTTAAAAAAGTAAAGTAACCCCGTAGTCAAGGACGCATTAAAGATAGTCTGAATTAACTCCCCAAAATGCAGGGGCAAGTCTGTATTTAATAAAGCATGCACTTCTGTGCGGGTGTTTGCTACATGAAGGACAAATGTTTCTCTAGCAGATGTAAGAGCGACCTCTTTTTGAGACAATAGCGCTCATATACGGCTCATTTGGTTGACTCTTCTTTCAAGGTCGGAATCGACGGCCAGATAGAAACATCCAGCTTCCCATGCAGAGGAGTAAACACAACTTTTTTATAGCAAACCACACGCTGAGTTACCGTAATCATGTAACCGATGCCTGCTAACATTGCACAACAATCTGCAATATTTCAAATTAAATAACTCACGTTTCCAGTAAACTGAACGTTGGTATGATAGCAGGTGTCGGAGTGCCTTTCAAAACTCAGGCCAAATTAGGCTCATCTTGTTTAAAAGAGCCATGCAATTGTATGAGTCTACAAATTAAGGAGTGATCTAGTGCTATTGTGCAATCCTCGCCATTCAGATAGACTTCTTTTCCCTCCCTCAGGCACCCATATGTATATGATAATAACCAAGCTTCATGGAGATAAGCACTGCAAAAGATCCATATCTGCCTATAGCATAGTATTTCATGTAAACCTCAAACTTAAACAGGCTAAAAAGTAACGTTATGATACCGTGGATAAGCCACCCAACTCAATCGGATCTCCACTGAGTGACCACTTCTAACTATTCTCATAGCGCGCCCTGTGCTCTGATTTGACAGCGAGAGACTGACCGCACCATAGTTTGTACTGCTAATCATTCTCAGCATGCGCTACGAATACGCCTTCACGTTACACATTGCATCAAAGCTTCCGTGTGACGCCATGTACGGCGCCCCGTACACAAAGACGCAAATATTTTTAATTGTTTAAAAACATATATACATATATGTATTTAATGAACATAGTAACAGAAGACATTATCTAGGATAATTATGAAAAAACATTTTTTTTAATTCCAATAATCCTATATTACTTTTAAAAGCAATTACACAAATCACGGTGGAACGTCATGCGTACTCGCATCGTAAGAGTAAGGTAATCACAGCGTAAGCGCACACAAAGCCATGTGACTTTAAAAGAAGAGATTTGATTGGTTCATAACACTTCCTATTACAACTGTTGAAACTTCCGTCCCATTTTAATAATTCTACTTTGACTTTCTAAGAAGAAGCATCACTTCTGAGAATCTTGTCAAATAGAACGAAGTTTACCATAAAAACAGCAATGGACTCATCTTCCAGCCATTCTTCAGAGGAATATTTCATTCCTGATGAACCTCCAAAGAAGAGGAAAGAAACTCTAATTTGGCAGTTTTTTACTTTTCCAGAAGGCCAAAAAAAGGTTAATGCTCCAGAAGTAACCTGTAAAATTTTCCAAACTCTTTCAAGGGGTGATCCATCTCAAAAATACTCCTTTGGCACAGCAAATATGGAGCGACACGTGAAGAACTTACACCCCAACAACTTTGCTCGAGCTGCAACAAAGAGGTTGAAGGACAACCCACCTGCTACTGCACCAAGCACATCAACTGCTGCAGCAGCATTTTCAACAAGCACTCCACACCTACAAATTGATCCTGATTTTGCTAAAGTTAAAATTCTATGCATTTATTGCAATAAACTTTTGTGTTATGGGAAACAGTCTATTGACCTGATAAAACTCAGGAAGCAGGAGCATCGCTGTCCTCGGCATTAGTTTTTTTTTGCATTCTTTTGTTCCTGTTGGACACTTCCAAGCCCCCCATTATAGAAAAAAATTGCCCCCGGGATTTGCCCCCCCCCGGGAGCTAATTAGGAATAAAACAGACTTTTAGGGTCATTTTTCCTTTTCCACTGCGTACGAGTACAATACGCGTACCCTGCGTTTTTTTATTTTTAAAAATAAATACATTTTTGCACCTAAAGATCCATGTGGGACCCCCTGAGCAGGCCTAGAGGATCAACACGTTTCTACCCTGCCCCCTTTCCTTATTTTTCAACTTTCTTTTACTGTTTTCTTGTGACTCACTGCTACCGAGGTACAAGATGGCTGCCAACACTTCCTGGTTTGGAGTCTTGACAGACAGTTGGCATCCAATCAGCATGCAGCTCATGCTCATAATTGTACGGATTTTGGTACGCGTGCAGTACTTCGTCTCTAGATATCGCTATGATTTTACTTTTGATTTTCTCAGGAACTACTGAACGGATTTACACCATTTTACAAAAAGCACAATCTGCGAACCGAACTCTACCTCTCTGCCAAATTTGGTGTAATTCCGTTCCATCGTTCGGACTGTAGCCCTGGCTAAAGGTCCCTATGGAAAATTGCATGGGGAAAACACGTTTTGGGACCCCCCTTTTTTCCCGGCCCCCACTTGACGAATCGCCCCCAAACTTTCACGGAAGGAGCGGAGCCGAGCAGGCCATTTTCTTGGAGATATTCGCAAAGATTTGTCCATCAGTGCCAAAGTTATTCCGAATAGAATGTTGTGGATTTCCTACGGAAACTAGGTCCTAACTATAACTACCTACTGCCGATATATATATATATATATATTCATTCATTCATTGAAAGATTGGATACATGGAGGGAAAAAGAACTGCTGAGTTTGAATGAATATCAGTTTTTAAAACAAGAAAATGCTGTCATACCTGTATTCTATATTATCCCTAAGGTTCATAAGGATATACATAATACCCCGGGAAGGCCAATAATACAGCCCAGGAAAGTCTCTTTGAGAATGTCTCAAAATACATTGATTTCTTTCTGAACCCAATTGTGAAAACAATTCCATCATATCTAAAAGATTCAGTAGACTTTCTTAAAAGAACATATGATGTAAATTGCGAAAACAACATGGTGCTTGTGACCTTGGATATTTCCACTCTCTACACCAGTGTTAGGCACAGAGATGGATTGAGAGCAACTGAACATTTCCTTAGACTGAAGCCCATGAGATTCTCAGATCACAATCATATGCTGCTTGAAATGATGGAGTGGTGGCTGACTAAGAACATTCATCTGTTCGGAAATGAACTGTTCCAACAGGAGCAAGTGACAGCAATGGGCCCCTGCCTCTCCCCCAGTTATGCAAATTTACATCTTGGCTGGTGGGAGGAGCAGGTGCTCGGCGGTCCAGAACTGGAGCAATGGAATGAAAAGAAATTAATATGGTTGAGATTCATAGATGACGTTGTCGTGCTGTGGCAGGGCACGGAGACGGGTGTAGACAGTTTAATTTGTGATTTGAATAGGAATAAACTGAATTTGAATTTTGTGGGGGACAAGAGGAAAACATTGATAGAATTCTTGGATATTAAGGTTTGGGTTGTTGAGGATAAATTGGAAACCACAGTGTTTAGAAAACCAACAGCAGGAAATACAATTGTGCACGCCAACAGTTCACACCCAACACCTCTCATTAAAAGTATACCTTTTGGGGAATTCTATAGAGTCAGGAGCGCACGCAGTACCTTGAAAGAATATGACAGGATTGAAAATGAAGTGTAATGTTGTTTTATCCAACGGGTTATCCGATATCAGTTTTAAAAACAGCATCATAGAAGGCGAGAAAATAAAATTGAGAAAGTGTATTGTTTGAACCATCGAAAACAGAAATGAAGAAAAAGAGTAGCAGACAAAAGAATACACACAGATTTATAACTACATACAATGTTGACCACAAGAGATTGAGACAGATTTTTAAAAAATCACTGGCACTTTGTTAAGGAAGATCCAAAAATAGGATAAGGATTAAACAAGAATCCAGAAATAACATACAGGAAATCTAAATCGTTGAGGGATTACCTGGGTAGGAGTGATTGCCTGGGGAAAATGTCTCAACAAACTTGGCTCCAACAGAAAGAAGGTTTCTGAAAATGCTTGAAGTGCAAAGCGTGCCAGCATGGGGAGAATATTTTATCTCTCCAGACAGTTTTTAATAAGACTGTCAATGTACAAGGGTTCTTACCATGTAAAACAAGTTTTGTATATCTTAAAGTCTCCCTGTAAGGAAATAATTGTCGGTAGTAATACACTACCAGTACATAAGAGAATTCTACAGCATAGGAGAGCCATCATTTATAGAGACCGCTGCTATCCCGTAGCGAGGCACTTTGAGAAGGAACATCAGAGCGATCCATCATCAATGACATATAGTTGTATAGCACAAGTGCCGAAGAAAAGAAGAGGTGGAATTAGAGAGAAGGAACTGAGAAAGGTAGAAAAATACTTCATCCTGGAATTGGATAGTAAAGAATCCAATTGTTTCAATATGGATGTGGAATTGTTCACTTGCCTTTATTAAAAACTGTACCCAGGTTTGCCCATTCATCAGTGGAGCAAAGAGAGAGGAAAGGATAAAAATATATATAGATGTAGCAGAGGACAAGATAAATGCACTGACAATAGCACTTTAGTTCATGGAGAGGACAGTTTTTAACTATATACATAAACCTTTTTGTAGTACTTCCAGAGAGAAGGGATTTTAATCCAGATTGAGGAGGATAAAATTGGGGAAGTAGAGGAATAAAGTTTATTTTTGTAATACATTGATATGCACAAATGTCCTGGGAGATTAAGAGTGAGGGACTTTCCCCTTTTGATCTCATGTAAGGTTATAGTACTGAAATAGTTGAAACTGTCATGCACTTTATTAATAATGAGAACACGCAATAGGCACTTGTACTTTTTAAGTTAGACACCTAGAAAGATTTGCACATATAGATATCCAGTACCTTAAGAACTAAAAAGGTATGAAGGAACAAAAGTAGCTTGGGAATGAGAGCACTTTGGCATTTTAACCATCATGTTAAAAATATGGTTCATCTATAGGAAATGTCCATTTGTATTCGGGAAAAATTGTTAAATAAAAACAAAATCTATTTATACAGCAGTTTCGATATTTGAAATATATAATATAGAAGGAACTGTCCATTTAAAACTGCTTTAAATGAAAGTTGAACATATAATGATTGAGTTTTATGAGATGAATTAGCTGGTAAATAAGTTACGAGTGCATGTTCCAAGATGGAGGTAATATTTGCTGCTGTAATCCTACCATGGTGCTGAATAATGTTGTCCTCTTTCTATGGTTATTTCCTGGTAAGCAAATGTATATTTAATGAAAAAAAAGATATGAGCTCGTCATTGTGAAGAAGGATGTATGTGTCACGATTCGCTCCCTGTGTTCTCGTGTCCACCACCAGGGGGCTGAACTGTGGGACTCTCCAGTGTTCTAATATGCTTCCTGACACTCCCCTGCATGCATATCTTGACTTCCAGACATTTGGACACTATTTGGGAATTGACATCCATTCCTAATCCATGCCGGGTTTTGTGAAAGCCAGCCTGCTTAGACTTAAACCCAGCCTACTCATGCCTGAAACTCCATTATCCAGAATTCCCTGCTCACTGCTTTGTCTCCACCCCTGCAGGCCAAGGATGGGTGGAGGAATTCAGCTCACCTGTGGCTGGCTGCTGCTAGCCTGCTCACACCAGCTGCATGTGATTACTGTGAGCTCTTTTAAGCCCCAGCTCCCTTCAGGCAAGGTTGGCCATTGTAGCTGTTTTCTGGTGAGACCAATCCTTGGTTCCAGAGTTCCCTGAGCTTTTGCTATTCTTGTTGCCAGTGTTTCCTGAGCTTTAATTATGCCTTGTTCCTGACCTGCTGCTGTTTTCCCTATTCTTGAATTAGCACTGCCTGCAGTGCTACCCTGACCCCATAGCCTTAGTATTCCTTGTTTCTGAACTGCAGCAGTTTCCCATCTCCTGAATTAGCACTGCTTGCAGTGCTACCTTATTCCCTGATTCCTGAGCTATAGTTAATCCTTGTTCCTTGATTCCTGAGCTATAGCTAATCCGTGTGCCTCAATTAGCACTGCCTACAGTGCTACCTTGTTTCCTGAGTTCCTGAGCTATAGCTATTCCTTGTACCTGAATTAGCACTGCCTGCAGTGCTACCTTGTTTCCTGAGTTCCAGAGCTATAGTTATTCTTTGCTCTTGTTCCTGGGCTTAGCTATTTCTTGTTCCTGATTTGCACTGCTTGCAGTGCTCTCTTGACTCCTTGTTTCCTGGGCTGCAGCTATGTCCTGTTTCCTTGAACCAGTATTGCCTGCAGTACTACCTTGACTCCTAAGCTCTAGTAATTTCCCTGTTCCTGAACTAGCACTGCCTGCAGTGCTACCTTGACTCCTGAAGCTTTGGTAGTTCCCTGTTCCTGAACCAGCACTGTCTGCAGTGCTGCCTTGACTCCTGAGCCTTAGCTCACTTCTTGTTCCTGTCCCAGCACTGCCTTCTATGATACTTTGTTTTCTTGAATCCTTAACCTGCACTGTTCTAGTATACCCTTATAGCCTCCCCTTCTGTATATCCTTTTCCAGTCCCTGCCTTTCTTCCCATTTCCTTAGTTCCAGTTCCTAGTGTACTGTCTTTCTATTCTGCTGTCTTACCTCTGTTACCTTGTATGTTTGTTACCTGCTTTCTGCCAAGTGTGCGCTGTGATTTCCTTCCTTTACTGTTAAGCACTCCTCCTTGCTAGTTCCTTGTCTATTGTGCTTGTGTTTAGTTCTACCCCCTTGCTGTTACTGCCTTGCGTGTTCCTGTTTGATCGCCAGGATCCGTGGGCACAGCTGACTTCCTAGGTGGTGTTTCTTGTTCACTGTGAGTATTGTCTTTGTGTTACATTTATAACATCACCATAGGTATAAGCTCCACAGACCCTGCCTTTACATGCATATCCTACATGTGGGTATTTGCAGTCAGTATCTGTAACAGCAATTGTGGGTAAGAAACTTACTGAGCTTCAGTCTTACCATGTGGAGCTCCTGAGTGCTTTACCCCACACCCCCCTTTATTGTTAATGTTGTATTATATATATGTCTTGCACGTCCGTCCTGGGTGTAGTTAGTCTGAATGTTAAATTGCCTTATGAGTGCCCTTCCTTTCTGAGTCTTACCCATCATGTTCACTTGTACAGGCTTCCCCTTTGGATCCCTCTTTCTCCTCAGACTCCCTGTATGATCCTGGGCAGCACTGTACTCCTCCTTTCTGTGTATGTCTTCTACCCAGTTCCCAGTCCTTGTCCAAGTCCTTGACTGTGTTCCCCACATAGTCCCAGACAGTCCCTGACAGAATGACCAACCCACATCTCCAGGGTGACTTGTGAGGTTTTCTTTGCTTTCAGTTAGCAACCTTTTTTTTCTCAGAGCTCCCCCAGTCAGTTCTTGCCAAGATGTTTAGTGTCAGATCCAGAAAGTCTGCGCATGTTGGCAGACATCCATTACCTAAGCAGCACAGTTCTATACAACATATTCGAAAGTCATTGAACTCTAGAGATCGATTCATGGCACAAAATAGACTTTTACGTGCTGAATATTATTCCTTGTGGTTGGCTGATCCTTCTATGTTAGATTTTCATTCGAACTGTAACCCTGATCCTCACCTGATGTCAGTCAGTGACCTACAGGATGAAAACGAATTTCTGCAAACCTTGTTAGCAGCAGAAAGACAACATAGCAATTTAGGGAGTGGTACTATTAAGGGAATTTTTTCTGAAGTTTGTAACTTAGAGATCCCCTGTCAAGACAATGTTTTCTTTGAAGACAATTTTCAGACACAGTATTTTTCAGCATCTTACCAAACTGGTAGTTCAATGACCCCAGTTAAATCATGTTTAACCACACAGCAGCCAAAGAAAGAACAGATTCATTATATAACCTCTGTTTTCCATTCAAATGATGCTACCCAGTCTTGTAGGCCAGTAAAGATCACAGTCCCCGATACTAAAGGGACCTTGTTAGATACCACATTCAAAGTAAACTGTGATCAGTTTGTCAAAAGAGAGAGAAGACCTATTAAAACACAGACCACTAGTAGCAAGTTTAAACAACATCCAAGGTTTAGTTCTGTTGATTGTTGTGAAGTTTCAAAGTCTACCGCAGTCCTTGTAGAGAAAGATCTGCAGTCCTCACTGGATATGTTTTCATCTAAGATTTTTGAACTACAGCGAGAGAATAACATGTTTTAGACTCTGTTAAAAAATTATAACCCAGAGTTCAAGTGGGAATCTAAAAATCCTGTACAAGACAACTTTTGGCTTCTATGTTAGCCTCCTTGGAAATGGAGAATGAAATCTTGCGCTCTCTCTTGCGTTCCCCTCAGAGCTGGTCCAGTAATTGTGTAAATAATCCTGTGACTGATTCTACTCAGAACAGCCATAGTACCATGTCTCAAAGTGCAGTTAAGGAAAGTATTTGTTTAAATTCTGCATTTTCTAACTCCTCTGTTTTGTCTTCTAGTGCTAAATTACATCTAGGTTCTATATATGAGATCTATCCCTCCAGTTTTGAGGAACCCCAAATACCAGGCAAGACACAAAACATCTCCTTGCTTTCTTTTCCTGGTAGTGAGGTCAGTTCTATCTCGGAGATAACCCATAGACAGGCCATTGACCTACAGACAAAACCTGAACTATTGACCCACATATTCCCTGATGTGATAACGTCCTGTGACTCAGACTATGCTCTTGATTTAACTGCTGCAACTGAAGTCAACCTCCTTGCTGAGAAGAAACAAAATCCTCACCCCTTCTTTGCTGTTTTGCCTTCAAGCACACCACCTTGTAATCATGCAAAAAACGAAAAGACCTCCCATGACCAAGTATTCTCTGGCCTATTTCCTCGGACTAAGAGTTGTGAACTGCCAAATGGTAAAGGAAGTCTGGTCATCAGAGATTCTAAGAAAAGCGCTATTCTAAGCCATCCCAAGGAAAGAACTTCAGCGTGTTTTAATGTGCAAAGCAACTGTGAAGATTTCACTACAGACAACAAGGAAGATACTGTTCAAGGGCTACCGCCCTTTCCAAAATTTAAAGCCTATCATCCTTGTGCCCCTATGCCATCAGCTTGTCGTCTTTCAGAGTCTCCAGAATCCTCAGTTGGCTTGGCATCTGAGCCCAAGCCTGCAGCCTACCTGCTATCTGAGCCGGAACCTGCAGCCTTCCTGCCATCAGTACCGGGGCCTCCAAACTACCTTCCGCCAGATCCCGAGTCCTCAGCCGGGCTGCTGCCTCCAGAGCCCGAGTCCTCAGCAGACCTGCTGCCTCCAGCACCAGAACCTGCAGGCCTGCTGGCTCCTGCACCAGAGCTTCCAGTCTCTCTGTCTCCTGCACCAGAGCTTCTAGGATCCCTGCCTTCTGCACCAGAGCTTCCAGGCTCCCTGCCTTCTGTACCAGAGCTTCCAGGCTCCCTGCCTTCTGCACCAGAGCTTCCAGGCTCCCTACCATCTGCACCAGAGCTTCCAGGCTCCCTACCTTCTGGACTTGAGCCTCTACTGTGCCAACGTTTTGACCCTGTGCTTCCAGTTTCCCAGCCTTCAGAGGTCTCAATACATATACATTCAGAGACTGAACCTCCAGCACCAGAGACAAAACTCTCAACATGTAAGCCTCCAGGGCCTGGGTCTCCTGCATACCTGCTTCCTAATTCTCCTGCATGTGAATCTTTAGTATGTTTTCTTCCGAGGCCATAACTGCGGGTCTGCTTCCTATCACCTCCTTCATTTTCAACCAGTTTGTCTTTGACCTCTGTGCCTCCTGCCAATCCGTTATCTGCTTTTGACCCTACAGTCAATCAGCCTTTGTTTTCAGAGTGCTACTCTAGCCTGTCATCATCAGGACTTCAAACACATTTAATGCAGGCTTCTAAGCCCTTGTCACTGGATTTGGACTCTTCAAGTTCTACCTTCAATACTGCTGTTAATTTACAGAGTATTATCCATTCCTCCAGAACATCACAATTTACCTTCAGTCCTCTGATAGCGTGCACTGAATCTATGCTGGGAATTGACTTCATTCTTAGGAGCACAGGCTTTAGATCCAGTTCCAGACCCGGCGAGGCGGTCTTTGGAGGGGGAGTACTGTCACAATTCGCTCCCTGTGTTCTTGTGTCCACCACCAGGTGGCTGAACTGTGGGACTCTCCAGTGTTCTAATATGCTTCCTAACACTCCTCTGCATGCATATCTAAACCTTCAGACATTTTGGACACTATTTTGGAATTGACATCCATTCCCAATCCATGCCGGGTTTTGTCAAAGCCAGCCTGCTTAGACTTAAAGCCAGCCTACTCATGCCTGAAACTCCATTACATAGAATTCCCTGCTCACTGCTTTGTCTCCACCCCTGCAGGCCAAGGATGGGTGGAGGAATTCAGCTCACGTGTGGCTGGCTGCTGCTAGCCTGCTCACACCAGCTGCATGTGATTACTGTGAGCTCTTTTAAGCCCCAGCTCCCTTCAGGCAAAGGTTGGTCATTGTAGCTGTTTTCTGGTGAGACCAATCCTTGGTTCCAGAGTTCCCTGAGCTTTTCTATTCTTGTTTCCAGTGTTTCCTGAGCTTTAATTATGCCCTGTTCCTGACCTGCTGCTGTTTTCCCTGTTCCTGAATTAGCACTGCCTGCAGTGCTACCCTGACCCCATAGCCTTAGTATTCCTTGTTTCTGAACTGCAGCAGTTTCCCTTCTCCTGAATCAGCACTGCTTGCAGTGCTACCTTGTTTCTTGATTCCTGAGCTATAGTTAATCCTTGTTCCTTGATTCAGCTATAGCTAATCCTTGTGCCTCAATTAGCACTGCCTATAGTGCTACCTTGTTTCCTGAGTTCCTTAGCTATAGCTATTCCTTGTACCTGAATTAGCACTGCCTGCAGTGCTACCTTGTTTCCTGAGTTCCAGAGCTATAGTTATTCTTTGTTCTTGTTCCTGGGCTTAGCTATTTCTTGTTCCTGATTTGCACACTCTTGACTCCTTGTTTCCTGAGCTGTAGCTATGTCCTGTTTCCTTGAACCAGTATTGCCTGCAGTGCTACCTTCACTCCTAAGCTCATGTAATTTCCCTATTCCTGAACTAGCACTGCCTGCAGTGCTACCTTGACTCCTGAAGCTTTGGTAGTTCCCTGTTCCTGAACCAGCACTGTCTGCAGTGCTGCCTTGACTCCTGAGCCTTAGCTCACTTCTTGTTCCTGCCCCAGCACTGCCTTCTATGATACTTTGTTTTCTTGAATCCTTAACCTGCACTGTTCTAGTATACCATTGTAGCCTCCCCTTCTGTATATCCTTTTCCAGTCCCTGCCTTTCTTCCCATTTCCTTGGTTCCAGTTCCTAGTTTACTGTCTTTCTATTCTGCTGTCTTACTTCTGTTACCTTGTATGTTTGTTACCTGCTTTCTGCCAAGTGTGCCCTGTTATTTCCTTCCTTTCCTGTTAAGCATTCCTCCTTGCTAGCTCCTTGTCTATTGTGCTTGTGTTTAGTTGTACCCCCTTGCTGTTACTACCTTGCGTGTTCCTGTTTGATCGCCAGGATCCGTGGGCACAGCTGACTACCTAGGTGGTGTTTCTTGTTCACTGTGAGTATTGTCTTTGCGTTACATTTATAACATCACCATAGGTATAAGCTCCACAGACCCTACCTTTGTATGCATATCCTACATGTGGGTATTTGCAGTCAGTATCTGTAACAGCAATTGCGGGTAAGAAACTTACTGAGCTTCAGTCTTACCATGTGGAGCTCCTGAGTGCTTTACCCCGCACCCCCCTTTATTGTTAATGTTGTATTATATATATGTTTTGCACGTCCGTCCTGGGTGTAGTTAGTCTGAATGTTAAATTGCCTTGTGAGTGCCCTTCCTTTCTGAGTCTTACCCATCTTGTTCACTTGTACAGGCTTCCCCTTTGGATCCCTCTTTCTCCTCTGACTCCCTGTATGATCCTGGGCAGCACTGTACTCCTCCTTTCTGTGTACGTCTTCTACCCCGTTCCCAGTCCTTGTCCAAGTCCCTGACTGTGTTCCCCACATAGTCCCGGACAGTCCCTGACAGTATGTAACAGTCGTAACGCGTGGATGAATTCACCCCAAAAATGAAAAAAAAAGCCACATATACGAGGCGTTTTGAATGAAATATATATATATATATATATTTATATATATATATATATATATGGGGTGTTGAGTTAAACAATACAAACATTTAATATAGAATATGGTATAATAGGTAGAATTGGAATATCAACTTGCTAGATTTGCACAAATTTAGTACTAACAATATTTAATTCTTTTATAGTTTTTAGATATAGTACATGTGTGGAAAATGTATTAGCAGTGGCCCACAATAAACTCTGGCTGTTTTTTAGATATCAGGTAGGTTTTATCCGGGTGTCTATTAGATAGATGGTTTTAATTGTGTCACCGATATCCTTCCTTTTTTACCAATGTATTGTGTGTATTAATGTGTTTTAACGTAACTACAACCCCGTTATTCAAGGTTTTATATTTTAGCAACAGACTAAATATACTGCCAATTAACTGAAGTACTGTATAAATTATTTTGAACATGATCCTCAAAAGAACACCAAATTTATGAATTCTCTTTCTCCCTTCCGAATATATCCTATATTACACTAAACCATGAACTTAACTTATATTATTATGAATTGATGATTGATAAGTTTATGTGGTTTGAATAATTTTGCAAGCATGAGTCACTTTAGCAGATCTGCACTTTTGCACGAGGGCACTTTAGCAGTATCATAGGAGGGGATCCTCCTATGTAAGTTAGACAATTATGTGTTAAACGTAACAAGTGTTCTTATATACTGCTGAGAATGACTCGTCAATAATGTTTAATGACTCAATGTACACTTTCAAAGTTAACTTCTATGAATTCTCATTCCTTATTACATTTTAGGATTTTTTCAAAGTTTTTTTCATTATGATTTATAGTTTGTGCACAATAGGGTGAGCACGTGTTATAATTAACAGACATGGCAAATGGTTACTGTTTTTGTGAATGATGACTTGGATTATGGAATAAGCATTCATGCTATTAGTTGTAAATAGATTTTTGTCATAAACCTGAGTCAGAAACAGAAGACATTCACAATTCAAGCAGGTGATTAACTGTCTTTCCAATGTATACGTATTTATACGGGGATAAGTAAGACAACATACCTGTGATTTACCAATGTATTTAAACAGGTAGTATTTCTTTTAGTTTCATTTGCGCATGTGATGCATTTGCACTTTAAATGGGGCTGAGTAAATGGCATTGTCATGTGATCAAGGCCGCAGGGACGGCCGAAACGCGTCATGACTAGCTGTTGGGGTGAATAAATTATATGCTACGAAAGAAGTGGTCCATGCCTTGTTTTTCACCTAATAGGTGGAGCGCCGCGAGGTATTGCGGATAATTACCGGCATTTGACTGCTGCCGGTTCTGGACCCCCTCCTCTACAAGAAGGCTTCACGGCAAGCAGTTTACTGTGCTTCCAGTCCCTGTCATTCTCTGCCGGCCGGTGGAGTTCTGGCGGGGACCCCGGGGGTGCCTTTGGAGTCCCATTCGAGGGAAGGAGTGAAGCCATCCAATCAGCAACTTACGAGTGAAACACCCGGAAGAAGCCAGCGAATAGCGGTTTGCGGATCTGAACGCGAGTGAGAAGGAGCCCGAGATGCCGTTTTCCGAGCAAAGCAGGCGAAGGGACCGAGAACGCTCGCACATGAATTCTGCAACCGCGGTAAGAGCGCTACAGGCGTCCGTGTGTGGCTGATTGGAGAGGGGAGGTACACACACTAAGCCAAGTGAGGTTGATTGAGGTGGGCAGCTAGCCGTCGAAGACCGGAATAATTAATTGGCTTTTGTGTGTTGAGTGAGCACAAAGCAGTAGAGCCCCTGTAAACAGTGATGTCAGGCGGTGCTACAAGAGCCGGTGAGCTCACCGCACAGGAGATGTTCTCTGATGAGCTAGAGAACAAAGTTAATGCAAACAAAGGAACTGGAGGGGAGCTAAGCGTAGCGGAACCAAGCAACATTAGAACGGCCTTTAAGGAGCTGGAAAAGCTCAAACGAAATGAACAATCCAAATGGTGGGAGGCACGTTCGTTGAAAAGATATTTGGATGTTGGAAGAGTCCCTAGAGGGCTACGCATAATGCTGGCCCCCAATTATGAGTCACCAAATCTCCTTATGATGGTAGCATGGGGTGAGTGGAATCTTGACAATTCACGTCGTCTAATGCAAATTCTGGTCCAGTATGCAGAGATAGATGGGGAAGAGTTACAGAGCAAAATAGATGCACTTGAAGATTCAATTAAGATACAAATAGGAGGAAAAGAGACCCCAGAAACAACAAAACTAAGGGATGATATGGTAATAGGATTGGCCAAGGAGGAAGAAAAAATCAAGGCCAGAAAAATTCATAAATTTAAGAGAGATAGAGACGATTATGCCAACGGGCAAATATTTACATTTGCAAGATGCTACGACAACTTAAGAGTGGCCACAGCAAGCAAACGGGGCACACAAAATGCTAAGGGAGCCCAACCGACAGACGATGATTCAGTGATATACAGCTCCGCTGTGGAAAGTGGCTCGGACGAGGAGGGTCCAAGAAACAAAAGCAACGTTACACTAACCTTGGGGGAAGAATTGGAGATTTTAAAAGACAGCAAAAGGGACACCCTAAGGTCGCGATTCAAGGGCAAAACAGTGCAACAAAATCCCAACGTAGGAGGGGCAGACGCATTGCCGCAAAACAAAGGAGATCAAAGCAAGCGTGGTCGGGGTCGGGGAGCCACTCGGAAACCACGACAGTAAATACCTCTGAAGACCCAGTAATTGGGGAAAATACTCAGGCAGTGGATGTAACAAACACAACCAAATCCAAATCTATAATTAACCTGAGTACCACAGTACTAACTAAAGCGGAGGAACAACTCCTTAGTTTGGGCTTAAGTTTCTGCCCGGAATCCAACTTTTGTTACACAAGAACAAGGGCTGACATATACCAGTATATACGGAAGTTGAAATTGAAGAAACAGTTTCAGCATAAATCTTCAAATGTAATTACTGAACCACCAAAATCAAGATTGGGCAATGAAGAACTAACAGTGCGGGATATTGGCCTTTTTCATGATTTGTGCCAATTGGGAAGTGAGGACAGTATGGGGACACAGGAAAGGGTTGCATTAAGTGGCCAAATGAAACCCACTACCCCATTTAAACCCAAGTCAAAATACATCCCCCTGGCAGCCCGTGATGGATTAGATGCCTTTAGTGAAGCAGTGGTGATGCAAATAAAAAAACTGGCTCACGTGAATAACAAGAGGGAGAAAAAATATACAAGCCAAGAAAGAAAATTAAATCAGTTGGTGAACAAGCTACAGGAGGCAGAATTGGTAATCCGCAATTCGGACAAGGGCGGAATATCTTCAAGAAGCGTATAGCCAGTTGGATGACATCCAGTGCTACAGAAGAAGCAATCCACAAAAATACAGGTTGATGCAGGAAAATCTGTGTAAAAACTTGGTGGCCTGGAAGGGGCTAGGTATGTTAAGTGGGGATGAGTTCAAATACATGAAAAAGGATCACCCACTAACACCGTATATATATTTCATACCAAAGGTACATAAAAATCTTACCAAACCGCCAGGAAGACCAATAATTGCGGCATGTGGTGGACCCCTAGAAAATTTATCGAGATATATAGACTATTTCTTACAGGCTCACATGAAATCTCTGAACTCGTATGTCCAAGACACTAGTGATTTCCTGCGAAAGATTGAAGAGATTGAGTGGAAATCAGACTTTCTTCTAGTAACACTGGATGTGAGTTCGTTGTATACCTGAATTAAACATATGGACGGCCTACGGGCATGTGAATATTATCTAAGCAGCAGGCCAATGGAACTAACCCACCATACTAAAATGCTTCTTGAAATGCTTTCTTTCTGCCTAGAGAATAATTTCTTCATGTTTAATGGTCAATTGTTCCAACAAATCCAGGGTGTAGCCATGGGGGCCAGTTTCTCCCCAAGCTATGCCTGCCTCTTTATGGGGTAGTGGGAGGAACTGGTCCTCAGGCGCAAATATATGCATTATTGTACATCCAATAAAATAACATGGCTTCGTTTTATTGATGACCTTTTTATAGTGTGGCATGGAACTGAAGAAAGTGTTTTAAAATGTATACAGGAAATCAATATGAATGATCTTAATCTGAATTTTACTTCAAGTATCAGTAAGGAATCGGTGACATTTTTAGATGTGCAGGTTTTTTTAGCTAATAATGTTCTTAGTACTACCCTTTTTAGAAAACCAACGGCGGGTAATACTCTTTTACATGCAGCGAGTGCCCATCCACAACACCTGATAAAGTCAATCCCATACGGTGAGATGCTCCGCATATGTAGCAATGATGAGGATATGAAGGTGAAGCAAAATGAAAGCCTGTCTAGATTTGTGGATAGAGGTTATGGTACTAGATTAGTAGAAACCGACATCAGAAAGTCACGAGAAAGAGCTAGAAGCAATCTCCTAAAATATAGCCCAAAAGTGAGTCAAACACAGAGTGTAGATACTAACCCAGTTCGGTTAGTACTGACATACTCTAAACAAGAAAAAGAGTTGCGGAATATAGTCAGACGAAACTGGCATTTTGTACAGGATGATCCAACTATTGGCGGAATTGATGCCCGCCAATCCGTCAATAACCTTTCGTAAAGGAATGAGTCTGGGCACAATTCTAACCAAGAAGAGTCAGGAATGCCTCGGTAAAGAACCCTGGAGACCCATCAGCAAAGGGTTCTATAAATCTTTTACATGTAAGGCATGTCAGTATGGTGTAAACACCAAACAATATACTATAGTCATCCCAAAGACAACGAGGGAGATCAAACAACATCTGACTTGTAAAACAGAATACTGTGTATACATCCTGGAATGTGATTGCTGGTTAAAATATGTGGGCAGCTCTAAGCTGCCGGTCCATAAAAGAATCCTGCAGCACATACGTGCGATAATCAATAAAGATCAAAGCTACCCAGTTGCGAGGCATTTTGAGGCATGTCACAACAGTAAGCCTCAATGCTTAAAATACTACGCAATTGAATCTATCCCGGTAACAAAACGAGGAGGGGATAGGGACCCACATGCGCAAAACTGAAACTAACTACATTCTGGAATTCGACTCTAAGTGGCCTGGGGGATTGAATACTACAGAAGACCTTCACACATACTTGTAAACGATCATTAAGTAAAGATATATGTCAGGTCTTCAGTAGAAATATGGGGTGTTGAGTTAAACAATACAAACATTTAATATAGAATATGGTATAATAGGTAGAATTGGAATATCAACTTGCTAGATTTGCACAAATTTTGTACTAACAATATTTAATTCTTTTAAACCATTATAGTTTTTAGATATAGTACATGTGTGGAAAATGTATTAGCAGTGGCCCACAATAAACTCTGGCTGTTTTTTTAGATATCAGGGTAGGTTTTATCCAGGTGTCTATTAGATAGATGGTTTTAATTGTGTCACCGATATCCTTCCTTTTTTACCAATGTATTGTGTGTATTAATGTGTTGACTCAACTCAATACCGAACGCGGAAGTCTGCTTTCAGTGTTCATGTAAATGTCACATGGTGTTTTATAAAAAATTTGCAACTTCACAACATCAATCACTCGTGAGCAAGGATCGTGGACTCTGAAACGCATAGAGTGTTGTGCCACCTTTTGCAATAAATTAATTTCTTCGCAACAAGTTGGGTCCGCGGTTTTGGTGACTGAGTGCAGCATTTTGAAAGGATTCTATGGAAATGGCCACCCCGCCGCGTGAACACCGTCACCAAGAAGGCTCGGGTAGGGCGAACTTTAATGTGGATATAAATATAATATAAATATATATTGTACACAGCCTCTCAAATGGAAAGAGAAATGAGCCGCACACATTTCAGCAAGATTAGAGGCACTTTATTGCGTGTTGCAGCGCTGGCAAATTCTGTAGTGTTCGCGATGCATTTCAGTCGAACATCGACCTTTTTCAAGGGAGGAAGCCACATCATCACACCGGCTGAATATTGCACTAGCCATGCTCGCTCCTTTAAGGATGTTCGCTCTCTCGTGGTTGCCTCAATAGGCTGGTTGTTGCCTAAAAGCATGCTGGTTTTCGTAGTGCATTAGTAGCCATTTGAATGTTTCCCTTTGGTGAGTGATGACAATTTTTAGTGCTGCTTTCTAGTATTGCTGAAATACCCACATGTACCACTTTTCGGTTGTAGGAGACCTGCCAAAGTCCAGTCCTTGGCGACTGCCTGCTGCCCTGTAAGCTTGCGCAGAAACCCAGGAGTAGTCCAAAAATCGGGCAGCCATGGCGCTCTTGTTAGGTGGTGCGTAGCTCGAGGCAGGACCAAGCCTCTCAACATTGTACACAGCCTCTCGAATGGAAAGGGAAATGAGCTGCACACATTTCAGCAAGATTAGAGGCACCCTATTGCGTGTTGCAGCGCTGGCAAATTCCGTAGTGTTCCCGATGCATTTCGGTCGAACATCGACCTTTTTCAAGGGAGGAAGCCACAGCATCACACCGGCTGAATAATGCACTAGCCATGCTCGCTCCTTTAAGGATGTTCGCCCTCTCGTGGTCGCCTCAATAGGCTGGTTGTTGCCTAAAAGCATGCTGGTTTTCGTAGTGCATTAGCAGCTATTTGAATGTTTCCCTTTGGTGAGTGATGCCAATTTTTAGTGCTGCTTTCTACTATTGCTGAAATCCCCACATGTACCACTTTTCGGTTGTAGGAGACCTGCCAAAGTCCAGTCCCTGGCGGCTGCCTGCTGCCCTGTAAGTTTGTGCAGAAACCCAGGAGTAGTTCAAAAATCGGGCAGCCACGGCGCTCTTGTTAGGTGGTGCGTAGCTCGAGGCAGGACCAAGCCTCTCAACATTGTACACAGCTTCTCGAATGTAGATATATATATATATATATATATATATCCAAACAATTATCTCTTCCAACAGAAAAAGAAGCGCCGCACACCCGATTCCTTGAGGTAACAAGCGCTTTATTTTCCAGAACACCCAGGCAATCACAAGGTTACAATTCAAAGTCCTTCCTTACGCGTTTCAGCTAACTGGTAGCCTTGGTCACAGGTGGAACTAATTTGGCAGACTGCATGACGTTTTCTCTTTTTAAACGCCTGATGAAACTACAAGGTGCTATGTAGTCACCTCGTAGACTGCAAGTCCCAAAATGCACTTTGACGGTTATTGGCGATAGCCAGTAGGTATATATAGTTAGGATTGTTTTCCATAGGGAAATCGCAACATTCTATTGGGAATAACTTTGGCGCCGGTTGAGGAATCTTCCTGAAATTTTCCTTAACTTTGCCTCGTGGCGCTCCGCTCCTTCCCTGAAAGTTTGGGGGGGATTTGTCAAGCGGGGGCCGAGATAAAAGGGGGGTCCCAAAACGTGTTTTCCCCATGTTAATTTCCATAGGGCGGTTGGACTCACTTTTAGCCTGAACAGCTGAATGGTTTTCCACCAAACTTGGCAAAATTGTAGGGACTGGTAGCCCGATGTGCCTTTGCTATGTCTCAAGATATGTGCTCCAGTGGTTTTTACGAAAATTAACTTTGAAAAAATATATATTGGGCTACATTGGGCTATATATATGTTAGAGCCCAAATGTAGCCCAAAGTAGCCCAATGTAGCCCAATGTATCCCAATGTAGCCCAAAGATGGCCACCAGAGACAAAAAAAAACAAATGTAGCCCAAATATCAGCCAGATGTAGCCCAACTATAGCCCAATGACAGAATGTCCCAGAGTGCTCTAAAGAACAACTAGAGCGCTAACAGTCTTACTTATGACAAAAGTATGGCACACCTGAAGTCATCTTGATTGGAATAAAGTGTTAACACTTGAAACATTTAATTTGCAAAGGAACAAAATGAGGTGGTTCATTTTGCCATAGAAATTATGATTAGTGCTGAAGAAAGAAAAATTAGGGCACATTTTGAGTGACTTCTCAAATCCTCTTATATTTCATTAAAAAAATTCTGATATGCAGTCTCCCAAGATGGCCACCAGAGACAAAAGAGCCCAAATGTAGCCCAAATATCAGCCAGATGTAGCCCAACTATAGCCCAATGACAGAATGTCCCAGAGTGTTCTAAAGAACAACTAGAACGCTAACAGTCTTACTTATGACAAAAGTATGGCACACCTGAAGTCATCTTGATTGGAATAAAGTGGTAACACTTAATACATTTAATTTGAAAAGGAACAAAATGAGGGGTTTCATTTTGCCATAGAAATTTTATATATATATATTCACTGAAAAAAACATAGGTTACACACCAGTTATAGTTAGGAATTAGCATTTAAAAAACCTTTGAAATTCACTGAAAAAACCATAGGTTTCAGGCCTTATATAGTTAGGAATCAGCATTTAAAAAACCTTTGAAATTCACTGAAAAAACCATAGGTTTCAGGCCTTATATAGTTAGGAATTAGCATTTAAAAAAACCTTTGAAATTCACTGAAAAAAACATAGGTTTCAGGAGTTAAATAGTTAGGAATTCGTTTTTAAAAAACCTTTGAAATTCACTCAAAAAACTATAAGTTTTAGTGGTGTTATAGTTAGCTGGACATTTTACTCATACAAAACCAATGAAATTGCTCCTATATAGTTAGTTGTACTAACTATATTTCGCGCACCCGCAATCCACTGCTGATAATGTCACATATTAGATCATTCATGACATGGTCAGTGACATCACTGATGACATCTCAAATGACATCACTGATGACATCACCCACGTGACAATCACATACACCTTTTCATACACTATTACAATTTTTCATCACTGTTTGTAAAATACAGAGTATCATATTTAAATCCATTGTAACAGCAATACAAGTATCTAAAAATCCACTCAGTGATTCATAGATGTATACACACATCTAATCACTTACCTATGGATTCACTCATACATGCTGTCAATGAACAATAGATCGCGCCACTAAAGAACCCTCCCAGCAGACCCAGAAGAAAGAAGGCATCCTGGTTCACCGATGACCTCAAGGACTCCAAGAAGACCTGCCGCACCCTCGAGAAAGCCTGGCTCCTCGACCGGACCACCGACAACATGACCGCCCTCAAACACGCTACCCGCAAGCACCACCAGCTCATCCGCACCACCAAGAAGAAATCCCTGAAGGAACGACTGCACAATAACGCCCACGACAGCAAAGAGCTCTTCACTATCGTCAAGGAGTTCTCCAACCCCAGCACCGGCACCAACGACATCACTCCGTCACAAGACCTCTGCGACTCCCTCGCCTCGTTCTTCCACCGCAAGATCGCCGACATCCACAACAGCTTCGGCGCCCCACCCATGCACCCAACCGTTGAACCAACGCCCCCCACCGCCACCCTTCGCACCTGGACCACGGTGACCACCGAAGACACAGCCCGCACGATGAACACCATCCACTCCGGATCACCGACCGACCCCTGCCCACACCACGTCTTCAACAAGGCCGACTCCACCATCGCACCCCAACTCCGGAACATCATCAATGCCTCCTTCAACACCGCCATCTTCCCGGAGAGCTGGAAGCACGCCGAGATCAGCGCCATCCTGAAGAAACCTACAGCGGACCCCACTGATCTCAAAAACTTCCGCCCCATCTCGCTCCTCCCTTTTCCTGCTAAAGTCATCGAGAAGATCGTCAACAGACAGCTGACGGCCTTCCTCGAGACGAACGGATCCCTCGACCCCTCGCAGTCCGGCTTCAGAGCTAACCACAGCACCGAGACCGCCCTCATCGTAGCCACCGATGACATCCAGACCCTGCTCGACAAGGGGGAACCAGTGGCCCTCATCCTCCTGGACCTCTACGCTGCGTTCGACACGGTCTGCCACCGCACCCTAGTCCAGCGCCTCAGCAACATCGGTATCCAAGAGAAGGCACTGGAGTGGATCATCTCGTTCCTCGCCGGAAGAACACAAAGAGTCCGCCTCCCCCCGTTTCGCTCCGAGGCCACCAAAGTCATCTGCGGCGTCCCGCAAGGATCTTCACTCAGCCCCACCCTCTTCAACATCTACATGAAACCTCTCGCAGCCATCGCACGCCAGCACAACCTCAACATCATCTCTTACGCCGACGACACCCAGCTGATCCTCTCCCTCACCAGAGACCCCGACACCGCCAGAACCTGCCTACACGAAGGGATGAAAGACGTCGCCGAGTGGATGAAGGACAGCCGCCTGAAACTGAACTCGGACAAGACGGACTCCTGGTGGCCCCCAGCCCTGGGCACCGCACCCAAGCCAACCGACCACGCACGCAACCTGGGCTTCATCCTGGACCCTCCCTCTCGATGACCAGACAAGTCAACGCCGTCTCCTCATCGTGCTTCAACACCCTGCGTATGCTTCGCAAGATCTTCCGCTGGATCCCGACCGAGACCAGAAAGACTGTCACCCAGGCACTCGTCACCAGCCGACTGGACTACGGAAACGCCCTCTACGCCGGAACCACAGCCAAGCTACAGAAAAGACTCCAGCGCATCCAGAACGCCTCCGCCCGACTCATCCTGGATGTCCCCCGACGCAGCCACATCTCCAGCCACCTGAGGAACCTGCACTGGCTCCCCGTCGACAAGAGGATCACGTTCCGGCTCCTCACCCACGCACACAAGTCTCTCCACGACCTGGGCCCCAAGTACCTCAACAACCGCCTGACCTTCTACACGCCCACCCGCCAGCTACGGTACACCAGCCTCGCCCTCGCAGCCGTACCACGCATCCGAAGAGCCACCGCCGGAGGTAGATCCTTCTCTTACCTGGCTGCCAAGACTTGGAACTCCCTCCCCATCCACCTTCGGCTGACCCAGGACCATCTCGCCTTCAGGAAACAACTCAAGACCTGGCTGTTCGAGCAGTAGCATACCCCTCCCCCCAAGCGCCTTGAGACCCTCCCGGGTGAGTAGTGCGCTATACAAATGGCATGATTGATTGATTGATAGAACACTATCAAAAATACTTATACATCTATATCGACATTAAAAAACAGCACGCATCCTATTCACATATGAAGTCATCCTACTCACTTATGCAAACAATGGATCATACTTACATATTTACTTAGCAAAACACTTATACAAACACCACTTCTTCTATTCATTTAGATAGTAAGTCATACTTAGTGAATTACAAAATCATGATTACAAGTATACAGTTATCCATACAGTCACTCACACAATCATTGTGTCTTATGTATACTTATTTATATACAACAACTGACACATACACTGCCTTTTATTTTTCTAGTTTGTTGGACCTGTACCTTTGAGAAATATATTTGCTCATCACCACACCCATAAAGAGATTCCCTCACCCAAACTGTTAGAACATGTAGTTTTAACTTCATATATCTACTGAATCAACTATTCACACATCTTTGGACAGTCACACCCCCCCACCGAACCACACACACTTTCACACTCCCATACAAATACTCAGTTAACTAATCAATAACTAATATAGACTTTCACATAGCTAGTAACCAACTGTAGAATCAGTTTACACAACAACTGACAAAGTGATACAGATATTCACACAGTTTAGTCACTATCCACTATATTTAGTGAGACATTATAAATTGGTCAAGTAAACAGTCAATTACACTGCTACTAAATCCTCCATCCAAATATTTATTTATATATATCCACTCATTCTTCAATGTAAATTGCTATATATATATATTGCATATTTAAATAACGAAGCAAACCACATTCACTGGATGATGTCATCAGTGATGTCATCAGTGATGTCATTTGAGATGTCATCAGTGATGTCACTGACCATGTCATGAATGATCTAATATGTGACATCATCAGCAGTGGATTGCGGGTGCGCGAAATATAGTTAGTACAACTAACTATATAGGAGCAATTTCATTGGTTTTGTATGAGTAAAATGTCCAGCTAACTATAACACCACTAAAACTTATAGTTTTTTGAGTGATTTTATATATATATATATATATATATATATATATATATATATATATATATATATATATATATATATATATATATATATATATATATATATATATATATCAAAACAAAACCCTTTCAGGCATAGAGTGACGCATAAATTATGCAAAAAAGAAGGAGAGAACTCTGGGTAGGTCTCAGTTTAGGTGGAAAGCAGCTCCTGTTAGAGCACTCTCAACACCAGCGACACTCTAGATCTGCTCTACTCAAATGTCTGTTTTTCTATCAAAGTTTTTAAGCATAGGATTAGACAGTGCTATCCATGCCGAGATAGAAATGACAAAGTCTTTCGCCATTTAAACAGCAAAGTCTTTAAGCATAGGACTAGTACAGTGCAGTCCTTGCCGAGCTGTCAAATAACAAAAGCCATTTATCACTCCAGGCACAATATTACAGCTTTGAATTGGTAAAATACCAACTCAAGTCAACCTGAAATGAATAAAAGCAACCCCTGACACAGTGTTTCGCTCTAATTAGAGCTCTTCAGAGAGGTATAGCTTTGTCCAGACACAAGGGAGCACCCAGTACTAAGTCAAAACAAAACCCTTTCAGGCATAGAGTGACGCATAAATTATGCAAAAAAGAAGGAGAGAACTCTGGGTAGGTCTCAGTTTAGGTGGAAAGCAGCTCCTGTTAGAGCACTCTCAACACCAGCGACACTCTAGATCTGCTCACCTCAAATGTCTGTTTTTCTATCAAAGTTTTTAAGCATAGGATTAGATAGTGCTATCCTGCCGAGATAGAAAATGACAAAGTCTTTCGCCATTTAAACAGCAAAGTCTTTAAGCATAGGACTAGTACAATGCAGTCCTTGCCGAGCTGTCAAATAACAAAAGCCATTTATCACTCCAGGCACAATATTACAGCTTTGAATTGGTAAAATACCAACTCAAGTCAACCTGAAATGAATAAAAGCAACCCCTGACACAGTGTTTCGCTCTAATTAGAGATCTTCAGAGAGGTATAGTTTTGTCCAGACACAAGGGAGCACCCAGTACTAAGTCAAAACAAAACCCTTTCAGGCATAGAGTGACGCATAAATTATGCAAAAAAGAAGGAGCGAACTCTGGGTAGGTCTCAGTTTAGGTGGAAAGCAGCTCCTGTTAGAGCACTCTCAACACCAGCGACACTCTAGATCTGCTCACCTCAAATGTCTGTTTTTCTATCAAAGTTTTTAAGCATAGGATTAGACAGTGCTATCCATGCCGAGATAGAAAATGACAAAGTCTTTCGCCATTTAAACAGCAAAGTCTTTAAGCATAGGACTAGTACAGTGCAGTCCTTGCCGAGCTGTCAAATAACAAAAGCCATTTATCACTCCAGGCACAATATTACAGCTTTGAATTGGTAAAATACCAACTCAAGTCAACCTGAAATGAATAAAAGCAACCCCTGACACAGTGTTTCACTCTAATTAGAGCTCTTCAGAGAGGTATAGCTTTGTCCAGACACAAGGGAGCACCCAGTACTAAGTCAAAACAAAACCATTTCAGGCATAGAGTGATGCATAAATTATGCAAAAAAGAAGGAGAGAACTCTGGGTAGGTCTCAGTTTAGGTGGAAAGCAGCTCCCGTTAGAGCACTCTCAACACCAGCGACACTCTAGATCTGCTCACCTCAAATGTCTGTTTTTCTATCAAAGTTTTTAAGCATAGGATTAGACAGTGCTATCCATGCCGAGATAGAAAATGACAAAGTCTTTCGCCATTTAAACAGCAAAGTCTTTAAGCATAGGACTAGTACAGTGCAGTCCTTGCCGAGCTGTCAAATAACAAAAGCCATTTATCACTCCAGGCACAATATTACAGCTTTGAATTGGTAAAATACCAACTCAAGTCAACCTGAAATGAATAAAAGCAACCCCTGACACAGTGTTTCGCTCTAATTAGAGCTCTTCAGAGAGGTATAGCTTTGTCCAGACACAATGGAGCACCCAGTACTAAGTCAAAACAAAACCCTTTCAGGCATAGAGTGACGCATAAATTATGCAAAAAAGAAGGAGAAAACTCTGGGTAGGTCTCAGTTTAGGTGGAAAGCAGCTCCTGTTAGAGCACTCTCAACACCAGCGACACTCTAGATCTGCTCACCTCACATGTCTGTTTTTCTATCAAAGTTTTTAAGCATAGGATTAGACAGTGCTATCCATGCCGAGATAGAAAATGACAAAGTCTTTCGCCATTTAAACAGCAAAGTCTTTAAGCATAGGACTAGTACAGTGCAGTCCTTGCCGAGCTGTCAAATAACAAAAGCCATTTATCACTCCAGGCACAATATTACAGCTTTGAATTGGTAAAATACCAACTCAAGTCAACCTGAAATGAATAAAAGCAACCCCTGACACAGTGTTTCGCTCTAATTAGAGCTCTTCAGAGAGGTATAGTGTAGTGTAGTTCCTATTATCCCAATAGGCTCTGCGCATTGGAATAATACCTTCAATAGTATAGGCCTAGACCAGACGTTAACTAGGTCTTCTATTGTCGATATTAGACTTAAAGTTTTGGGTTTGCCAGCTAGCTCAGAGTTCACTAGAAACTTTCTCGAATAGGCAAGGAGGAGTTGAACCTCCCTGGATAGACAAGAAGGGATTTAGTTTCTGACAACCATAGAACATGACAACTTTGCTCTCCCCTAATCAAGAGTGTATCTCTAGAGTCGTGTGAAAACAAAAGACGACTTATTTTACTCAGTCAGTACGTGCATTCTTAGTCTCATCAGATTGTAGAGAAAAGGAAGAGACGGGTGTGTTCAATAAAAGATGTTATTTATTGATCAGTCTCTTTTCTCATACAAGAGAAATGGATCGATATTATCGCAATACTTATGGTTAAGTAAAGTGCATACAATAAAAGCAGAAGTATAAAATAATACTGTAAAAACATTGATATGGTTTCTAAGCCATATGATGGGTTAAAATGGATAAAATAGATACATACACATATACATTTGACTAATCGTACTCAACTGGTGTTTCTAACTACGCCTACCCCAGATGTACCTGACCTAAGCCTAATACGTGGGCGGGAATAGAAAGTAGCAGTTTAAGTTAAGTTTGTTTTGCCAAGTGACTGACTCAAGAATTCTCTGCAAGGGGTTATTCAGTTCTGTACCTGGAGTCTAGGATGAATGAGGGATGGTATCTCTCGTCTCTGGTCTCGATATTCCAGGCTGCCTGCGAGGGCTACCCGGAAGCGCTGGAGCTGGATTTCTCGGCAGGAGAAAGCAGCGTCTCGTTCTCAGCGCGTCAGGAAGGCGGGGCTGCGCCAGCGGGGTCTGCTCTGCTCTGGGCTTCGGCAAGTCTGGCTGCTCTGATCTCGTCACCACCGCGTGTGTTTGCATAGGGCAATATCGGTAATATTTATACCTTTAAGGTGCCGAGATTGAAGTAAGGATGGACATAGATACGTCAATAAGGATGTCATACGACCTGGTCGTTAGCACATTCTTTTGCTGAAGTTCTCGGTGAAATCAAAACAATGGCCGCAGGGTTTTTCCCAGGTTGTCATAGGTTTGATTTGTTTTGAGAACTCCGTATGCCTTATCAGGGGCTGGAGGAATATCGCTTGTCTAATTAGATGGCAAGCGTTATGACCTAATCAGATAACACGTTCCTGTGCCGTAGTGTGGCTTAATCAGATAACGGTTCCTGCATCATGGGGGTTTTCTGCCTCATGGGATGGCTGCTAGTTAACTTGTTAACCAGAACAGGGTCAGGAATAGGGGGATCGATACAGAACCTATAGGAATACATCACACCCACTCCACGCTAACTATGGACATATTTACTAATCTATGCATAGGAAAACATACTGTAGAGTATCGTGTATACCTTACCACCCCAAAATACATAAATGCATTTTGAAATTATCAAATATACGGAAAAAACAGTCACATGTGATATATGCACTCAAGCTGTAGAACGATGCTAAAGTAATCACGCATATCTATACATTATCACTAATTTGTATATGAGAATTTACACATGAAATGGCTCTTAATACAGAAAAAAAAAGTTTCGAGACCATTCCATCACAGAATAAAATAATTATGAACATACCAGCGGGCAGCTAATGTCTATAAACTATCTAAAGTTAGAAGTTTTAGTTCTCTAAGAATAGTTCTTACTTTAAGCAGAAGATAAGTGTCCCGAAAAATATGTACAAATATTTTGGGGCTGCTGAAAAAATTGCTGTCCGTGAACTGGAAGGAAAATTGTTCATGGTATTTTGCTATTCTAGTTGAAGGCCAAATTCAGGGAACGCCGTGTGCGAGCTTGCTCAAAAGTCTCTATTTCTGCTCTGGTGAGAACATCATATCATTTAGACTGTCGAAAAAGCTGTCAACAGCTTCCTGGGAGAGTTCCACTAACTCGGAAAAGGATGTAACCATGCATTCTTGCGCATGATTGTCTCCATTGACGTTTTGGTTAGTATTGCTGACAGAAGGTCGTACCTGATCAATGCTGCTTTCATCTTGAACTTCACTACCCCTCAATCGTAGTGGTGAAGCTTCCACGAATGCCGTCATCAGGATTGGTAGCCGTTGAGGGCAGCACAAAGCATGAGCCTTTATTGGACTCAACAATGTTTCTGCATCCATTGGCGCATCTGATTGTAGCGTCAGACAGGTGTCTAACACACATTCTTCTCCGCATAGCAAGCACCTTAATACAGGTAAAACACATCGTTGCCACATTGGTCGAAATGAAAGAAATCAAGTCATGTTCAGATCTCTAAGCCGGGATAGTCCCAGGATTTTTGATATCCGGTCCCGGTATCCAATGGCTAGGATTGTTCCTTCCCTTGTCGCAGGTGTTTTGTCTGTGACATGGTTTGCCATAACGAAATATAAGGACTAAGAATAGTATTCCTGCAATTAGTCCCAAAATGAGGGGAAGTCCGCCAAAAATCGAATGGACGAAATCTGGAAAAATACCCAGTATGGCTTTGAATGGTGTTAATGCCATCGAAAATACTGTCTTAAATACTTTTGAGACTCCACTGGTATCAGAAATATTTAAGATTTCATTCAGGATTTCTGCGAAATGTATGGGGGAATTAGTTGATAACAATGAGTGAATCTCTGCAGTCGTCCTTGCGACTAGGAGATCATACGTTTCTTTTGATGACGTGAGCCTGGTCGGCGTCTGAAGAAGCACTGTTTTCATTCTGCTTAAAGTATCTATTCGAATAGAAGTAATTTTTAAGTTAGGCCATGCCCTTGCCTCCCTGTCTGGAAAGGAGCTGGGGAACAATGAGTGTCCACAGCACATGACCTTCGCAGTCGTAGTTACGAGATAAGGAGTCCCGGGCATAAGACTACAACATCTGCGATCCACAATTAGAACGTAACTCCCATTATAGAGTCTTTGAAAGAATGGTTCTATCTCTGTTGCAGGTGCGCCTAGCTGGTGACATGAAAGGTTATTTGAGTTCCCTTCACAGGCTCCATGCAAACTAATTCCATTACACAGAAGTGTACCGCTCAGTGACATCGCACAATTATTGCCACTAAGAAACACTTTCTGTCCTTTATTACTGACACATGCATGTGAATAGGGCAAGTTCCATGTTGTTTTAATGTACCCTTTTCCCAATTTTTCGTACATGCCAGCCTGTATATATTTTTGGCAGTATTGAAACCTGAAGGTTGATATTGGAATATTAATTATCCCATGTATTATCCATTCACTGACAGGTCGTTCTGACATTGTCACTGGTAATCTCTCGAGTTTCTCAATGCTCAGGATTGTATAATCAGCACCCTTTTGTGCCATACTGATTTGTTTATCAGTGAGGTTAAAGATATTGAATAGTGATGTTGTGTTGATTAAACGCCAAGGCACATAGCCTGAACGCAGATTTTGTAACGTCCAGCCAAGCTGTACAATAGAACGCAATTGGGACTGACCGTGTTGTAACAACAGTAAGTCTTGCGATAATATGTCGATTGCTGAAGACACAATGCTGTCCAGAGAAAAAATTCTGGAGGACAGAGTCATTAACCCACTGTCCACTACAGAAAGTGATTTTTCCAAATTAATACGGTCAATTTCCCGTATACTTTCTGCTGTCTCAATTTGAGTCACCTTCCAGGCCTCGTTGTATGCTGCATATACAGAGGCTGCTATGAAACGTTTCTGACGCTGTTTGCGCGGTCCCATAATGAAACCACGCAAGTCAGCACCATCAGTAAGTAAAGTTAGGTGTTGCTTAATTTCTGCCAGTGTGGAAGTTTGTAGCCACTGAAGGCATAATTTGCCCACACTGTAGGTGGTTATTATCCCTGGGTGTTGTCTTTGGGAATATCTAGGGTCTGGCCTGGTCATTTTGAACCCCTGTGTTTTGTTCAGGAATCTGTCTTGACAGTTATTAGTATCTGTGGGCCAGATCAACCACTTTTTCCAATCAGGATGTGTTCTGTTTTGGTTTAATACATAATTTACGTCTATCTCTTCATCTGTAGAGCTATTGCTGTTCATTGTTGGTTTTGGAATAGACGGTTTATTTAAGTCTTTGATTTTGGCTAGGCCAAGACAGGTAGTTTGTTGAACCGTGTCATTTAAAAATATAATTTGTTCTGGGAACATGCAGGCTCTAAACAAAGATTCTATACCCTGTACTTGCCATTCTTTTGTACCCCAAACACTCTTTACTTCAACATTTTTGTCCCAATAATCAAAACCAAAAATATTCATTTGTTCAAAGAATGAGTCTGAATATATCAATTTCGTGTTTGTTATCATGGTCTTTGTCCCTGTCTTATTTGACAATTTGAAATAAAATGTTTCAGCATTACTTGTGTTAAAACCTGAAAAGTATGAATATTTGTCATAAACGGTTCTTGAGCTTCCTTTTGGAGGGGTTGCACAATGTTCCCATTGATTATAATTTAAAACATTTCTAGGTTGTGCAGATCTATGTCGAAAATGGTTGCCATAGGGGTTATAACAGTACATACTATCATAATTTGTCGAACCCTGCAAATAATCATGTTTGGTAAATTTAGCAGACATCACTAAGTCAGACATCATATTACTTATACTTTCAAAGTCCCAATCATCAGCAAATGAGCTTGGTTTTACAAAGTCACTCAACGAGATCTTAATTTGGTGTGGATATTTCAGGATTTCAACCGGACCATAAATTTCGTAGTCAGTGTTGTCCCATGCTACCCCACCCGGTATAGGATTGGCTGTGAAGTTGACTGAAGAAAGTTCTCTTTTCTCGACGTGTGAAGATGTGTGTGGTTTGAGGATCAAGTTGATTTTCTGACTTGCTGTGTCCATTTTAGCATATTTTCCCTCAATGAAGCGTCCCAAAGTTAGTACCATGATGAGCCAAAGTATGAGGATAAATGCACCAAAACCCACCCAAAATTCAATCCATGGAGAAATCAGATATGTTTCTTTCAGTTGTTTCAAAAGTACTTTAACTTTATCTTTAAAGGTTTTTGTTGATGGCTGTGTTTTTGATTCAGTGAAGCCTTCAGAGGAATCATCGAAGTTTATGAAGTAGCCGGATGCAGTTCTGTCAATTGTTCCAATTGCTTCAGGATTACTGTTTCTTGCATAGTCGTTTGTTACTTCATTATAGATTGGTGTGTCTCTGCTAAATGTTTTTATTTGGGTTTTCAGAGGTCTAAGTTCCATTGCATTGTTGCATAGTCCTTGTTGTAGTTCTGTAGGCGTTTCGAATGTGATTAGCCTCTTAGATTGAACCTCTGTGTTTGTAGCAAATCTTGGTGTTCTACTACTTATCGGGAGTCCACTTGGCCTACTATTTGTTATCGGCCACATGATTGTGGTTTTACCAGGTCGATGGATACAACTCGGTTCTCCTTTTTACCAGCAAGCGGCGGTAGTACAACTGATCTTGTCCCGTTGATGGACAAGACAGGAACTGCTTTTCTGTAAGAAGGCCCAAATTCCTTCTTTACCGCGATCTTTTCTCTGACTAGATCCCCAACTTTTGGAATCCAGACAGGTCTTGCTGGGACAGGTGGTGGTTCTTCAGTGGTTGTTGGCTGCTGTTTCAACTTTATGTTGCTCAGGTCTTTTCTTGTTTCGTTTAAGTCCTGCAAAATAGCCAAACGATCTTTGATATCAAAGCTTTTTTCCTTCACCACTGAAGTCTGACTGTCGAGGTCTAAGACTAACATCCTAGTTCCAAACAATAATTCGTACGGACTGAATCCCTTCAGAGAATTTCTTGGCAGGTTATTTAGACTACGTTGGACACTTATTAGATGTTTGACCCACCCAGCTCCCGAACCTAATATCCTTTCTGTTATAGATAGCTTTATGCCTTGGTTTTTTCTTTACACCATCCCGTATCCCTCAGGAAGGAAGTGAGAAGAGTCCCGCTGTGCTATGCTCATTTGGCCATGTTCCCCTCAGGCTGGAGTGCTAGAGTGAAAACAATGGTCAAACGTAGCATGCTACTAGCGTATATGCCATTTAGACTCGCAAATCTTTGTATAACAGTCCAGACGTCAGCCGAGTGCTGGTGATCTACATTATAAGTGGAAACTAGCCTGTATATGTTAATCGGACGCTTTGCTTTTTACTGTTGATCTTTTCTGGAGTGAAACGACACGGTATTACACCGTTTCTCTCACCACTGCGATTTCTGTTACAGTTTGGGCAGTTCTTTACAAACATGGTATGATGCAGGCTCATGCCTGGCCACCAGTACCTTGATTGTAATTCTTCCAGAGAATCTTTTAGTTTGAGGTGTCTGAGACCCTCGCCTATATGTGCGTCTGCTATTAACAAGGTTCTCCTGTCCATGTTTGGAATCACTCTATCCCCCACTCCAGGGATTCGAGCAAAAGGGACGGAGTTTGCATCGATTATGTATGTATAATTGAGTGGATAGTTGATCGGTAGCGCTGAGCAGTCGCCTTTTGATGACGTTTTCACCGCCAGCACTGTTTCACCGTCAATATACTTCACTGTACGCTTTTTTCGAGCTACGGAAGCCGATTTAGTTGCTACCGCTGTGGCTGTTTCAGCCAATGAATTCCCTGCAACGTGAACGCCATCACGCTGATGACTCAGTGAGTGTGTCACGTGAGTCTTTGGTAGTTCTTTTTTTAAAAGAACTATTTGTTCCCAAAGCAGTTTTTGCTTTATTGTTGCACCTGTGTCATCTTTGTAACCGTTTTGAATCCATGTCTGCAAATCGTTGTTATATGATTTGACGCAGTAATATGAATCGGACACTATAAGTGTCGGGAATTCGCGATCCGCATTATCTAGCGCCATTTTCAATGCTATTATTTCAGTCTGTTGTTCTGAATTAGTTTCTACTGAGTGTGTTTTTGTTAATAGAGGTCTTAGATTACCTCCGCGCCACACTTCTTTTGTAATCTCACATGTGGGGTTGTATGCTTGTTCTCTCCAAACGGAGGGTTGAGCATGTCCGTCTGTATAGATTACACAAGCGTATTGTCGTAAGGGCAGAATGTCGATAGGCAGAGGGAATGTTCTTTTAAATTCTAGATTTTTCAATTCCTTTAGTTCTGGATCAAAGTAGTAGTATACTTTGTCCGTTGTAATTGAATTCACCCATTGTATCCATTCCGGATTCAATGTTGTTGTTGGTAAATTAGACGGTGTTGTTAATGCCTCAAAGGCTGATTCTGCTGTTCTGACTGTGATATGTCTACCGTCCGCTTGATCTTTTTCTCTAGCTATTGCGGTTTGAACTGCATGAACAATGTTTTCTTTAGTGCTGAATTTCTTTTCAGCTTCTGTGTACAAGTGTGATTTGAATGCAATTGGTACCTTTTCTCCCTCATTAGAGGTCAGGTATGTGAATCCGCATCTTCCTGGGATGACTCGAATCACTAGATTGCGTGTGTTATCACGTGTTTCTAATTTTGTTTTAATTAACATGTCTGTTTGTAAGGATCTCAAAATTTCTGTGTGTATTTGAGTCCAATTGGTTCTTTTAAAATCTGGTTTTATTAGATCATAAAGGGGTTTGACCCTTTCTGCGTAATTTGCAATGTATGTTCTTCCGAAATTTAGGAAGCCTAGAATTGACTGTAGGTTTTTTAGTGTTCTAGGTGCTTGGAGTACGGCACATTTCTCTAGGAAATTGTCAGCCAGGCTTTTGCCTTCACTTGATAATTCGTATCCTAAGAACAGGACTGTTAGATGGGCAATTCTAGATTTTTTAAAGTTGAATTTGTAACCCTCTGCTGCGAACCCAAGTATTATGGTGTTCACTCTCTTCAAGTGAGTATCCAAGTCATCATCTGTTAGGTATATGTCGTCGACATAAGATAATGCCTCGTCATCATATGTTTGTAGTAATTCTGTTACTCTCGCTGAGAATACCCCTGGGCTATTCTTGTACCCCTGGGCTAACCGACAGAATTGTTTTTGAGTGCCATTTATTGAGAACACAGACAAATATCTGCTCTCTGGTGCTATGTTTTGACAAAAGAATCCATTAGAGATGTCTAATGTTGTTTTGTATTTTTTGCGCACTATTTTATTCATTAGTGCAGCACTATGCGAATTTTGTACTGCAAAAGTTTTGCAACATGAGTTAAGGTGTCGGTAATCCAAAACTAGACGATATGAATTGTCTGGTTTGGAGACCGGAAACAAAGGGTTGTTCATTTGTGAGGTGTAAGTTTCAATCACCCCCTGGTATTCTAGTTGATCTAGGATTTCTTTTACCTGTTTTTTAGCTTCTTGCTTAATTGGGTACTGTCTTTGTGCAGTAGGTTGTGATTTTAACTGGATTTTGTGAGGAGGAGAGTCCTCATCCCATCCTACATGATTTTTATATAAAGCAGGAGCTTGAGCTACTGCCCACTTTCTGGCAAGTGTGTATTTTTTATGAATTGGGATATGATTTGAGAAGGCAGGCATAATTATTTCTTTGCCATGAGGGCACTCCCTGACAAACTCTGGTGGCCAGTCTTTTTCAGCTAGAAGGATGTCATAGCCCTTGGAGAGATTATCCCAAAATAGTCCCCTTATTTTTCTAGTCTTATCCCCTTCTATACGTAAAGTTATTTCATATATTTTGTGAGGTTTGCTAACTCTGGTGTCTGCAGTTTCCACTTGAAGATATTCCTTCGTGTCCACTGTCTCCAGAAGATTCATAAGGAATTTGCGAGCTATGCTCACTTCTGCTGCGCTGTCTAGCATTGTCTGAGCCTGTTCTCCGTTTTTCAGTTGTGTCCTCAGTATTCTCGGCATTGTTAACTACCTTGATACTGGCTACCTTCTTTTTTGGAAATTGTAGTTTCTTTTTTAGATGAGCAGATTCCTTGTCTTTGGACTTGGCGTGCTCTTCTGTTTGTTCTGATCGTCCTCTTCTTTCCGATTTCTGCGAGGAAGTCTGAAAAGATTGAGAGGGACGTGTATCAATGTCTTGATATCTATCAGGCTTCTTTATATTATCCCTATTTCTAAGGTTATATCTTTTCCCAGAGGGGTCACTTTGGGGTGACCTGTGTCTTTGGTTCGGAGATTTTTCTCTCCGCCGAGGAGACCTTCCTCTGGACTGGAATTTCTTTTCTTTAGGATTGGATTGTTTGTTTCCATCCCAGCTCTTTTTTTGTGATGTTGAATTATTATTAGAAAATATTTTTCCAGGACTTTCAATCAGTTGTGGTTTTACTGGTATTCCACCTAAACTATCTCTACCTAGTTCCTCATAGGATTTTTCTATAATTCTGGCAATTTCAGCTGGTTGGTCTGCTATATCTGTCTCCTTTAACCTCTGGCGGATCGCCACGTTTGCTGCTTCTCCCTTTATGTTGGCTAATAATATAGCCGAGACCTGCTTGAAGTCTTTTAGTAATTTCATACCAAGAGTTAAAGCGGGTTCTGGACCGTATTCGTCTTGAATTTGTTTTAGCACATCTGGTATAACCGAAATGGATGGAACACCGTGCGTTTTTGTGTAGATGGAAGCAAAGACTGTACCCCAAGTGTCACAGTCCTCCACGTGTGGTGCGATTCCCATTGGAAGACAGATAATCAGAATCCTGTGTTTTTCTAACGGGGTGGTGTCTGGAAACACCGCCTCTATTTGGGTGATTTTTTGTGCTAACCAGAATGGTATTTGTTCCCGTTTAGCTGGTACTTTACCTAGGCAGGATTGTATGTTCTGTGGTGTAATTTTATTTGTGTTCCCCTGATGAGGGGTCAGCTGTGGAATTTTAATTGCTGGTTGAATTGTTGAAGTCCCCATCACATATTGGACTAATTGTCTATGTAATTTTATTAATTGTTTTAGCTGTGTTAAAAGCTCTGCTGCAGACATCCCATCGATGTCTGGATGTGGTGTGTATCCGGCTAGGACCGGCCACGTTGCTCCTGGTCTACCTAATGGACCGAGCCTGGTGATGTGATTATTATGTTTTAGGGCGCCATTAAATAAGAGCAGATGCTCTTGAAATTTAAGTGGTACTTCCACCTCCTCGAAAGGAGTGTACTCATTAGGAGGTTCCTCTGTTTTGTAATAGTGGAAGACCTTTGTTACAGCATTTGCTGCTGGAAAGTGTATCCATGAATAGAATACCTCTGTCTGCCGATATTCGTGTGCCTCAATTACGAATATGACTGTGCCACCTCTAGGTGTCAGTCCATTTTCTATAAGTTTTAAAGTTATAGATTTTCTTATGTTGACCGCGATGAGTATTATATCCGGGTCAGCGTCTTGCAGTGCATTATCAGCTGCTGCGAGTTCAGTTATTATTCTAACTGCCTCTCTTTCTCCTTCAGTGTCTGACATTGTACTGTCCAGAAGGTTATTTAGTTTGTTTTGCAGATCAGGTTCTTATGGAAACAAAGATTAGATGCACAATATTTTGGAACAGTGTATCCTTCAACGTTGACTAAACCAAGGACCATACATAGGAGTTTCCTCCTGCGAGGTCTGGCGGATATTACCTTTCACCCACTCCCGACGTCTTTGGAGTATTATGGGAAAAAAGGGGTCTGAGTGAAAAAGCACGACTGAGTTACTCTAAATGTCTTACGTTAGTTTTATCGCCTATCCAAACACGTTGGTCGCCATGTAGTGTAGTTCCTATTATCCCAATAGGCTCTGCGCATTGGAATAATACCTTCAATAGTATAGGCCTAGACCAGACGTTAACTAGGTCTTCTATTATCGATATTAGACTTAAAGTTTTGGGTTTGCCAGCTAGCTCAGAGTTCACTAGAAACTTTCTCGAATAGGCAAGGAGGAGTTGAACCTCCCTGGATAGACAAGAAGGGATTTAGTTTCTGACAACCATAGAGCATGACAACTTTGCTCTCCCCTAATCAAGAGTGTATCTCTAGAGTCGTGTGAAAACAAAAGACGACTTATTTTACTCAGTCAGTACGTGCATTCTTAGTCTCACCAGATTGTAGAGAAAAGGAAGAGACGGGCGTGTTCAATAAAAGATGTTATTTATTGATCAGTCTCTTTTCTCATACAAGAGAAATGGATCGATATTATCGCAATACTTATGGTTAAGTAAAGTGCATACAATAAAAGCAGAAGTATAAAATAATACTGTAAAAACATTGATATGGTTTCTAAGCCATATGATGGGTTAAAATGGATAAAATAGATACATACACATATACATTTGACTAATCGTACTCAACTGGTGTTTCTAACTACGCCTACCCCAGATGTACCTGACCTAAGCCTAATACGTGGGCGGGAATAGAAAGTAGCAGTTTAAGTTAAGTTTGTTTTGCCAAGTGACTGACTCAAGAATTCTCTGCAAGGGGTTATCCAGTTCTGTACCTGGAGTCTAGGATGAATGAGGGATGGTATCTCTCGTCTCTGGTCTCGATATTCCAGGCTGCCTGCGAGGGCTACCCGGAAGCGCCGGAGCTGGATTTCTCGGCAGGAGAAAGCAGCGTCTCGTTCTCAGCGCGTCAGGAAGGCGGGGCTGCGCCAGGGGGGTCTGCTCTGCTCTGGGCTTCGGCAAGTCTGGCTGCTCCGATCTCGTCACCACCGCGTGTGTTTGCATAGGGCAATATCGGTAATATTTATACCTTTAAGGTGCCGAGATTGACGTAAGGATGGACATAGATACGTCAATAAGGATGTCATACGACCTGGTCGTTAGCACATTCTTTTGCTGAAGTTCTCGGTGAAATCAAAACAATGGCCGCAGGGTTTTTCCAAGGTTGTCATAGGTTTGATTTGTTTTGAGAACTCCGTATGCCTTATCAGGGGCTGGAGGAATATCGCTTGTCTAATTAGATGGCAAGCGTTATGACCTAATCAGATAACACGTTCCTGTGCCGTAGTGTGGCTTAATCAGATAATGGTTCCTGCATCATGGGGGTTTTCTGCCTCATGGGATGGCTGCTAGTTAACTTGTTAACCAGAACAGGGTCAGGAATAGGGGGATCGATACAGAACCTATAGGAATACATCACAATAGCTTTGTCCAGACACAAGGGAGCACCCAGTACTAAGTCAAAACAAAACCTTTTCAGGCATAGAGTGACGCATAAATTATGCAAAAAAGAAGGAGAGAACTCTGGATAGGTCTCAGTTTAGGTGGAAAGCAGCTCCTGTTAGAGCACTCTCAACACCAGCGACACTCTAGATCTGCTCACCTCAAATGTCTGTTTTTCTATCAAAGTTTTTAAGCATAGGATTAGACAGTGCTATCCATGCCGAGATAGAAAATGACAAAGTCTTTCGCAATTTAAACAGCAAAGTCTTTAAGCATAGGACTAATACAGTGCAGTCCTTGCCGAGCTGTCAAATAACAAAAGCCATTTATCACTCCAGGCACAATATTACAGCTTTGAATTGGTAAAATACCAACTCAAGTCAACCTGAAATGAATAAAAGCAACCCCTGACACAGTGTTTCGCTCTAATTAGAGCTCTTCATTGAGGTATAGCTTTGTCCAGACACAAGGGAGCACCCAGTACTAAGTCAAAACAAAACCCTTTCAGGCATAGAGTGACGCATAAATTATGCAAAAAAGAAGGAGAGAACTCTGGGTAGGTCTCAGTTTAGGTGGAAAGCAGCTCCTGTTAGAGCACTCTCAACACCAGCGACACTCTAGATCTGCTCACCTCAAATGTCTGTTTTTCTATCAAAGTTTTTAAGCATAGGATTAGACAGTGCTATCCATGCCGAGATAGAAAATGACAAAGTCTTTCGCCATTTAAACAGCAAAGTCTTTAAGCATAGGACTAGTACAGTGCAGTCCTTGCCGAGCTGTCAAATAACAAAAGCCATTTATCACTCCAGGCACAATATTACAGCTTTGAATTGGTAAAATACCAACTCAAGTCAACCTGAAATGAATAAAAGCAACCCCTGACACAGTGTTTCGCTCTAATTAGAGCTCTTCAGAGAGGTATAGCTTTGTCCAGACACAAGGGAGCACCCAGTACTAAGTCAAAACAAAACCCTTTCAGGCATAGAGTGACGCATAAATTATGCAAAAAAGAAGAGAACTCTGGATAGGTCTCCGTTTAGGTGGAAAGCAGCTCCTGTTAGAGCACTCTCAACACCAGCGACACTCTAGATCTGCTCACCTCAAATGTCTGTTTTTCTATCAAAGTTTTTAAGCATAGGATTAGACAGTGCTATCCATGCCGAGATAGAAAATGACAAAGTCTTTGGCCATTTAAACAGCAAAGTCTTTAAGCATAGGACTAGTACAGTGCAGTCCTTGCCGAGCTGTTAAATAACAAAAGCCATTTATCACTCCAGGCACAATATTACAGCTTTGAATTGGTAAAATACCAACTCAATACAACCTGAAATGAATAAAAGCAACCCCTGACACAGTGTTTCGCTCTAATTAGAGCTCTTCAGAGAGGTATAGCTTTGTCCATACACAAGGGAGCACCCAGTACTAAGTCAAAACAAAACCCTTTCAGGCATAGAGTGACGCATAAATTATGCAAAAAAGAAGGAGAGAACTCTGGGTAGGTCTCAGTTTAGGTGGAAAGCAGCTCCTGTTAGAGCACTCTCAACACCAGCGACACTCTAGATCTGCTCACCTCAAATGTCTGTTTTTCTATCAAAGTTTTTAAGCATAGGATTAGACCGTGCTATCCATGCCGAGATAGAAAATGACAAAGTCTTTCGCCATTTAAACAGCAAAGTCTTTAAGCATAGGACTAGTACAGTGCAGTCCTTGCCGAGCTGTCAAATAACAAAAGCCATTTATCACTCCAGGCACAATATTACAGCTTTGAATTGGTAAAATACCAATTCAAGTCAACCTGAAATAAATAAAAGCAACCCCTGACACAGTGTTTCGCTCTAATTAGAGCTCTTCAGAGAGGTATAGCTTTGTCCAGACACAAGGGAGCACCCAGTACTAAGTCAAAACAAAACCTTTTCAGGCATAGAGTGACGCATAAATTATGCAAAAAAGAAGGAGAGAACTCTGGGTAGGTCTCAGTTTAGGTGGAAAGCAGCTCCTGTTAGAGCACGCTCAACACCAGCGACACTCTAGATCTGCTCACCTCAAATGTCTGTTTTTCTATCAAAGTTTTTAAGCATAGGATTAGACAGTGCTATCCATGCCGAGATAGAAAATGACAAAGTCTTTCGCAATTTAAACAGCAAAGTCTTTAAGCATAGGACTAATACAGTGCAGTCCTTGCCGAGCTGTCAAATAACAAAAGCCATTTATCACTCCAGGCACAATATTACAGCTTTGAATTGGTAAAATACCAACTCAAGTCAACCTGAAATGAATAAAAGCAACCCCTGACACAGTGTTTCGCTCTAATTAGAGCTCTTCATTGAGGTATAGCTTTGTCCAGACACAAGGGAGCACCCAGTACTAAGTCAAAACAAAACCCTTTCAGGCATAGAGTGACGCATAAATTATGCAAAAAAGAAGGAGAGAACTCTGGGTAGGTCTCAGTTTAGGTGGAAAGCAGCTCCTGTTAGAGCACTCTCAACACCAGCGACACTCTAGATCTGCTCACCTCAAATGTCTGTTTTTCTATCAAAGTTTTTAAGCATAGGATTAGACAGTGCTATCCATGACGAGATAGAAAATGACAAAGTCTTTCGCCATTTAAACAGCAAAGTCTTTAAGCATAGGACTAGTACAGTGCAGTCCTTGCCGAGCTGTCAAATAACAAAAGCCATTTATCACTCCAGGCACAATATTACAGCTTTGAATTGGTAAAATACCAACTCAAGTCAACCTGAAATGAATAAAAGCAACCCCTGACACAGTGTTTCGCTCTAATTAGAGCTCTTCAGAGAGGTATAGCTTTGTCCAGACACAAGGGAGCACCCAGTACTAAGTCAAAACAAAACCCTTTCAGGCATAGAGTGACGCATAAATTATGCAAAAAAGAAGAAGAGAACTCTGGGTAGGTCTCCGTTTAGGTGGAAAGCAGCTCCTGTTAGAGCACTCTCAACACCAGCGACACTCTAGATCTGCTCACCTCAAATGTCTGTTTTTCTATCAAAGTTTTTAAGCATAGGATTAGACAGTGCTATCCATGCCGAGATAGAAAATGACAAAGTCTTTCGCCATTTAAACAGCAAAGTCTTTAAGCATAGGACTAGTACAGTGCAGTCCTTGCCGAGCTGTCAAATAACAAAAGCCATTTATCACTCCAGGCACAATATTACAGCTTTGAATTGGTAAAATACCAACTCAATACAACCTGAAATGAATAAAAGCAACCCCTGACACAGTGTTTCGCTCTAATTAGAGCTCTTCAGAGAGGTATAGCTTTGTCCATACACAAGGGAGCACCCAGTACTAAGTCAAAACAAAACCCTTTCAGGCATAGAGTGACGCATAAATTATGCAAAAAAGAAGGAGAGAACTCTGGGTAGGTCTCAGTTTAGGTGGAAAGCAGCTCCTGTTAGAGCACTCTCAACACCAGCGACACTCTAGATCTGCTCACCTCAAATGTCTGTTTTTCTATCAAAGTTTTTAAGCATAGGATTAAACAGTGCTATCATTGCCGAGATAGAAAATGACAAAGTCTTTTGCCATTTAAACAGCAAAGTCTTTAAGCATAGGACTAGTACAGTGCAGTCCTTGCCGAGCTGTCAAATAACAAAAGCCATTTATCACTCCAGGCACAATATTACAGCTTTGAATTGGTAAAATACCAATTCAAGTCAACCTGAAATAAATAAAAGCAACCCCTGACACAGTGTTTCGCTCTAATTAGAGCTCTTCAGAGAGGTATAGCTTTGTCCAGACACAAGGGAGCACCCAGTACTAAGTCAAAACAAAACCCTTTCTGGCATAGAGTGACGCATAAATTATGCAAAAAAGAAGGAGAGAACTCTGGGTAGGTCTCAGTTTAGGTGGAAAGCAGCTCCTGTTAGAGCACTCTCAACACCAGCGACACTCTAGATCTGCTCACCTCAAATGTCTGTTTTTCTATCAAAGTTTTTAAGCATAGGATTAGACAGTGCTATCCATGCCGAGATAGAAAATGACAAAGTCTTTCGCCATTTAAACAGAAAAGTCTTTAAGCATAGGACTAGTACAGTGCAGTCCTTGCCGAGCTGTCAAATAACAAAAGCCATTTATCACTCCAGGCACAATATTACAGCTTTGAATTGGTAAAATACCAACTCAAGTCAACCTGAAATGAATAAAAGCAACCCCTGACACAGTGTTTCGCTCTAATTAGAGCTCTTCATAGAGGTATAGCTTTGTCCAGACACAAGGGAGCACCCAGTACTAAGTCAAAACAAAACCCTTTCAGGCATTGAGTGACGCATAAATTATGCAAAAAAGAAGGAGAGAACTCTGGGTAGGTCTCAGTTTAGGTGGAAAGCAGCTCCTGTTAGCGCACTCTCAACACCAGCGACACTCTAGATCTGCTCACCTCAAATGTCTGTTTTTCTATCAAAGTTTTTAAGCATAGGATTAGACAGTGCTATCCATGCCGAGATAGAAAATGACAAAGTCTTTCGCCATTTAAACAGCAAAGTCTTTAAGCATAGGACTAGTACAGTGCAGTCCTTGCCGAGCTGTCAAATAACAAAAGCCATTTATCACTCCAGGCACAATATTACAGCTTTGAATTGGTAAAATACCAACTCAAGTCAACCTGAAATGAATAAAAGCAACCCCTGACACAGCGTTTCGCTCTAATTAGAGCTCTTCAGAGAGGTATAGCTTTGTCCAGACACAAGGGAGCACCCAGTACTAAGTCAAAACAAAACCCTTTCAGGCATAGAGTGACGCATAAATTATGCAAAAAAGAAGGAGAGAACTCTGGGTAGGTCTCAGTTTAGGTGGAAAGCAGCTCCTGTTAGAGCACTCTCAACACCAGCGACACTCTAGATCTGCTCACCTCAAATGTCTGTTTTTCTATCAAAGTTTTTAAGCATAGGATTAGACAGTGCTATCCATGCCGAGATAGAAAATGACAAAGTCTTTCGCCATTTAAACAGCAAAGTCTTTAAGCATAGGACTAGTACAGTGCAGTCCTTGCCAAGCTGTCAAATAACAAAAGCCATTTATCACTCCAGGCACAATATTACAGCTTTGAATTGGTAAAATACCAACTCAAGTCAACCTGAAATGAATAAAAGCAACCCCTGACACAGTGTTTCGCTCTAATTAGAGCTCTTCAGAGAGGTATAGCTTTGTCCAGACACAAGGGAGCACCCAGTACTAAGTCAAAACAAAACCCTTTCTGGCATAGAGTGACGCATAAATTATGCAAAAAAGAAGGAGAGAACTCTGGGTAGGTCTCAGTTTAGGTGGAAAGCAGCTCCTGTTAGAGCACTCTCAACACCAGCGACACTCTAGATCTGCTCACCTCAAATGTCTGTTTTTCTATCAAAGTTTTTAAGCATAGGATTAGACAGTGCTATCCATGCCGAGATAGAAAATGACAAAGTCTTTCGCCATTTAAACAGCAAAGTCTTTAAGCATAGGACTAGTACAGTGCAGTCCTTGCCGAGCTGTCAAATAACAAAAGCCATTTATCACTCCAGGCACAATATTACAGCTTTGAATTGGTAGCTTTGTCCAGACATTTGAGGTGAGCAGATCTAGAGTGTCGCTGGTGTTGAGAGTTCTCTCCTTCTTTTTTGCATAATTTATGCGTCACTCTATGCCTGAAAGGGTTTTGTTTTGACTTAGTACTGGGTGCTCCCTTGTGTCTGGACAAAGCTATACCTCTCTGAAGAGCTCTAATTAGAGCGAAACACTGTGTCAGGGGTTGCTTTTATTCATTTCAGGTTGACTTGAGTTGGTATTTTACCAATTCAAAGCTGTAATATTGTGCCTGGAGTGATAAATGGCTTTTGTTATTTGACAGCTCGGCAAGGACTGCACTGTACTAGTCCTATGCTTAAAGACTTTGCTGTTTAAATGGCGAAAGACTTTGTCATTTTCTATCTCGGCATGGATAGCACTGTCTAATCCTATGCTTAAAAACTTTGATAGAAAAACAGACATTTGAGGTGAGCAGATCTAGAGTGTCGCTGGTGTTGAGAGTGCTCTAACAGGAGCTGCTTTCCACCTAAACTGAGACCTACCCAGAGTTCTCTCCTTCTTTTTTGCATAATTTATGCGTCACTCTATGCCTGAAAGGGTTTTGTTTTGACTTAGTACTGGGTGCGCCCTTGTGTCTGGACAAAGCTATACCTCTCTGAAGAGCTCTAATTAGAGCGAAACACTGTGTCAGGGGTTGCTTTTATTAATTTCAGGTTGACTTGAGTTGGTATTTTACCAATTCAAATCTGTAATATTGTGCCTGGAGTGATAAATGGCTTTTGTTATTTGACAGCTCGGCAAGGACTGCACTGTACTAGTCCTATGCTTAAAGACTTTGCTGTTTAAATGGCGAAAGACTTTTGTCATTTTCTATCTCGGCATGGATAGTACTGTCTAATCCTATGCTTAAAAACTTTGATAGAAAAACAGACATTTGAGGTGAGCAGATCTAGAGTGTCGCTGGTGTTGAGAGTGCTCTAACAGGAGCTGCTTTCCACCTAAACTGAGACCTACCCAGAGTTCTCTCCTTCTTTTTTGAATAATTTATGCGTCACTCTATGCCTGAAATGGTTTTGTTTTGACTTAGTACGGGGTGCTCCCTTGTGTCTGGACAAAGCTATACCTCTCTAAAGAGCTCTAATTAGAGCGAAACACTGTGTCAGGGGTTGCTTTTATTCATTTCAGGTTGTATTGAGTTGGTATTTTACCAATTCAAAGCTGTAATATTGTGCCTGGAGTGATAAATGGCTTTTGTTATTTGACAGCTCGGCAAGGACTGCACTGTACTAGTCCTATGCTTAAAGACTTTGCTGTTTAAATGGCGAAAGACTTTGTCATTTTCTATCTCGGCATGGATAGCACTGTCTAATCCTATGCTTATAAACTTTGATAGAAAAACAGACATTTGAGGTGAGCAGATCTAGAGTGTCGCTGGTGTTGAGAGTGCTCTAACAGGAGCTGCTTTCCACCTAAACGGAGACCTACCCAGAGTTCTCTTCTTCTTTTTTGCATAATTTATGCATCACTCTATGCCTGAAAGGGTTTTGTTTTGACTTAGTACTGGGTGCTCCCTTGTGTCTGGACAAAGCTATACCTCTCTGAAGAGCTCTAACTAGAGCGAAACACTGTGTCAGGGGTTGCTTTTATTCATTTCAGGTTGACTTGAAAGCTGTAATATTGTGCCTGGAGTGATAAATGGCTTTTGTTATTTGACAGCTCGGCAAGGACTGCACTGTACTAGTCCTATGCTTAAAGACTTTGCTGTTTAAATGGCGAAAGACTTTTGTCATTTTCTATCTCGGCATGGATAGTACTGTCTAATCCTATGCTTAAAAACTTTGATAGAAAAACAGACATTTGAGGTGAGCAGATCTAGAGTGTCGCTGGTGTTGAGAGTGCTCTAACAGGAGCTGCTTTCCACCTAAACTGAGACCTACCCAGAGTTCTCTCCTTTTTTGCATAATTTATGCGTCACTCTATGCCTGAAATGGTTTTGTTTTGACTTAGTACGGGGTGCTCCCTTGTGTCTGGACAAAGCTATACCTCTCTGAAGAGCTCTAATTAGAGCGAAACACTGTGTCAGGGGTTGCTTTTATTCATTTCATGTTGACTTGAGTTGGTATTTTACCAATTCAAAGCTGTAATATTGTGCCTGGAGTGATAAATGGCTTTTGTTATTTGACAGCTCGGCAAGGACTGCACTGTACTAGTCCTATGCTTAAAGACTTTGCTGTTTAAATGGCGAAAGACTTTGTCATTTTCTATCTCGGCATGGATAGCACTGTCTAATCCTATGCTTAAAAACTTTGATAGAAAAACAGACATTTGAGGTGAGCAGATCTAGAGTGTCGCTGGTGTTGAGAGTGCTCTAACAGGAGCTGCTTTCCACCTAAACTGAGACCTACCCAGAGTTCTCTCCTTCTTTTTTGCATAATTTATGCGTCACTCTATGCCTGAAAGGGTTTTGTTTTGACTTAGTACTGGGTGCTCCCTTGTGTCTGGACAAAGCTATACCTCTCTGAAGAGCTCTAATTAGAGCAAAACACTGTGTCAGGGGTTGCTTTTATTCATTTCAGGTTGACTTGAGTTGGTATTTTACCAATTCAAATCTGTAATATTGTGCCTGGAGTGATAAATGGCTTTTGTTATTTGACAGCTCGGCAAGGACTGCACTGTACTAGTCCTATGCTTAAAGACTTTGCTGTTTAAATGGCGAAAGACTTTGTCATTTTCTATCTTGGCATGGATAGCACTGTCTAATCCTATGCTTAAAAACTTTGATAGAAAAACAGACATTTGAGGTGAGCAGATCTAGAGTGTCGCTGGTGTTGAGAGTGCTCTAACAGGAGCTGCTTTCCACCTAAACTGAGACCTACCCAGAGTTCTCTCCTTCTTTTTTGCATAATTTATGCGTCACTCTATGCCTGAAAGGGTTTTGTTTTGACTTAGTACTGGGTGCTCCCTTGTGTCTGGACAAAGCTATACCTCTCTGAAGAGCTCTAATTAGAGCGAAACACTGTGTCACGGGTTGCTTTTATTCATTTCAGGTTGACTTGAGTTGGTATTTTACCAATTCAAAGCTGTAATATTGTGCCTGGAGTGATAAATGGCTTTTGTTATTTGACAGCTCGGCAAGGACTGCACTGTACTAGTCCTATGCTTAAAGACTTTGCTGTTTAAATGGCGAAAGACTTTGTCATTTTCTATCTCGGCATGGATAGCACTGTCTAATCCTATGCTTAAAAACTTTGATAGAAAAACAGACATTTGAGGTGAGCAGATCTAGAGTGTCGCTGGTGTTGAGAGTGCTCTAACAGGAGCTGCTTTCCACCTAAACTGAGACCTACCCAGAGTTCTCTCCTTCTTTTTTGCATAATTTATGCGTCACTCTATGCCTGAAAGGGTTTTGTTTTGACTTAGTACTGGGTGCTCCCTTGTGTCTGGACAAAGCTATACTTCTCTGAAGAGCTCTAATTAGAGCGAAACACTGTGTCAGGGGTTGCTTTTATTCATTTCAGGTTGACTTGAGTTGGTATTTTACCAATTCAAAGCTGTAATATTGTGCCTGGAGTGATAAATGGCTTTTGTTATTTGACAGCTCGGCAAGGACTGCACTGTACTAGTCCTATGCTTAAAGACTTTGCTGTTTAAATGGCGAAAGACTTTGTCATTTTCTATCTCGGCATGGATAGCACTGTCTAATCCTATGCTTAAAAACTTTGATAGAAAAACAGACATTTGAGGTGAGCAGATCTAGAGTGTCGCTGGTGTTGAGAGTGCTCTAACAGGAGCTGCTTTCCACCTAAACTGAGACCTACCCAGAGTTCTCTCCTTCTTTTTTGCATAATTTATGCGTCACTCTATGCCTGAAAGGGTTTTGTTTTGACTTAGTACTGGGTGCTCCCTTGTGTCTGGACAAAGCTATACCTCTCTGAAGAGCTCTAATTAGAGCGAAACGCTGTGTCAGGGGTTGCTTTTATTCATTTCAGGTTGACTTGAGTTGGTATTTTACCAATTCAAAGCTGTAATATTGTGCCTGGAGTGATAAATGGCTTTTGTTATTTGACAGCTCGGCAAGGACTGCACTGTACTAGTCCTATGCTTAAAGACTTTGCTGTTTAAATGGCGAAAGACTTTGTCATTTTCTATCTCGGCATGGATAGCACTGTCTAATCCTATGCTTAAAAACTTTGATAGAAAAACAGACATTTGAGGTGAGCAGATCTAGAGTGTCGCTGGTGTTGAGAGTGCTCTAACAGGAGCTGCTTTCCACCTAAACTGAGACCTACCCAGAGTTCTCTCCTTCTTTTTTGCATAATTTATGCGTCACTCAATGCCTGAAAGGGTTTTGTTTTGACTTAGTACTGGGTGCTCCCTTGTGTCTGGACAAAGCTATACCTCTATGAAGAGCTCTAATTAGAGCGAAACACTGTGTCAGGGGTTGCTTTTATTCATTTCAGGTTGACTTGAGTTGGTATTTTACCAATTCAAAGCTGTAATATTGTGCCTGGAGTAATAAATGGCTTTTGTTATTTGACAGCTCGGCAAGGACTGCACTGTACTAGTCCTATGCTTAAAGACTTTGCTGTTTAAATGGCGAAAGACTTTGTCATTTTCTATCTCGGCATGGATAGCACTGTCTAATCCTATGCTTAAAAACTTTGATAGAAAAACAGACATTTGAGGTGAGCAGATCTAGAGTGTCGCTGGTGTTGAGAGTGCTCTAACAGGAGCTGCTTTCCACCTAAACTGAGACCTACCCAGAGTTCTCTCCTTCTTTTTTGCATAATGTATGCGTCACTCTATGCCAGAAAGGGTTTTGTTTTGACTTAGTACTGGGTGCTCCCTTGTGTCTGGACAAAGCTATACCTCTCTGAAGAGCTCTAATTAGAGCGAAACACTGTGTCAGGGGTTGCTTTTATTTATTTCAGGTTGACTTGAATTGGTATTTTACCAATTCAAAGCTGTAATATTGTGCCTGGAGTGATAAATGGCTTTTGTTATTGGACAGCTCGGCAAGGACTGCACTGTACTAGTCCTATGCTTAAAGACTTTGCTGTTTAAATGGCGAAAGACTTTGTCATTTTCTATCTCGGCATGGATAGCACTGTCTAATCCTATGCTTAAAAACGTTGATAGAAAAACAGACATTTGAGGTGAGGAGATCTAGAGTGTCGCTGGTGTTGAGAGTGCTCTAACAGGAGCTGCTTTCCACCTAAATTGAGACCTACCCAGAGTTCTCTCCTTCTTTTTTGCATAATTTATGCATCACTCTATGCCTGAAAGGGTTTTGTTTTGACTTAGTACAGGGTGCTCCCTTGTGTCTGGACAAAGCTATACCTCTCTGAAGAGCTCTAATTAGAGCGAAACACTGTGTCAGGGGTTGCTTTTATTCATTTCAGGTTGACTTGAGTTGGTATTTTACCAATTCAAAGCTGTAATATTGTGCCTGGAGTGATAAATGGCTTTTGTTATTTGACAGCTCGGCAAGGACTGCACTGTACTAGTCCTATGCTTAAAGACTTTGCTGTTTAAATGGCGAAAGACTTTGTCATTTTCTATCTCGGCATGGATAGCACTGTCTAATCCTATGCTTAAAAACTTTGATAGAAAAACAGACATTTGAGGTGAGCAGATCTAGAGTGTCGCTGGTGTTGAGAGTGCTCTAACAGGAGCTGCTTTCCACCTAAACTGAGACCTACCCAGAGTTCTCTCCTTCTTTTTTGCATAATTTATGCGTCACTCTATGCCTGAAAGGGTTTTGTTTTGACTTAGTACTGGGTGCTCCCTTGTGTCTGGACAAAGCTATACCTCTCTGAAGAGCTCTAATTAGACCAAAACACTGTGTCAGGGGTTGCTTTTATTCATTTCAGGTTGACTTGAGTTGGTATTTTACCAATTCAAATCTGTAATATTGTGCCTGGAGTGATAAATGGCTTTTGTTATTTGACAGCTCGGCAAGGACTGCACTGTACTAGTCCTATGCTTAAAGACTTTGCTGTTTAAATGGCGAAAGACTTTGTCATTTTCTATCTTGGCATGGATAGCACTGTCTAATCCTATGCTTAAAAACTTTGATAGAAAAACAGACATTTGAGGTGAGCAGATCTAGAGTGTCGCTGGTGTTGAGAGTGCTCTAACAGGAGCTGCTTTCCACCTAAACTGAGACCTACCCAGAGTTCTCTCCTTCTTTTTTGCATAATTTATGCGTCACTCTATGCCTGAAAGGGTTTTGTTTTGACTTAGTACTGGGTGCTCCCTTGTGTCTGGACAAAGCTATACCTCTCTGAAGAGCTCTAATTAGAGCGAAACACTGTGTCACGGGTTGCTTTTATTCATTTCAGGTTGACTTGAGTTGGTATTTTACCAATTCAAAGCTGTAATATTGTGCCTGGAGTGATAAATGGCTTTTGTTATTTGACAGCTCGGCAAGGACTGCACTGTACTAGTCCTATGCTTAAAGACTTTGCTGTTTAAATGGCGAAAGACTTTGTCATTTTCTATCTCGGCATGGATAGCACTGTCTAATCCTATGCTTAAAAACTTTGATAGAAAAACAGACATTTGAGGTGAGCAGATCTAGAGTGTCGCTGGTGTTGAGAGTGCTCTAACAGGAGCTGCTTTCCACCTAAACTGAGACCTACCCAGAGTTCTCTCCTTCTTTTTTGCATAATTTATGCGTCACTCTATGCCTGAAGCGGTTTTGTTTTGACTTAGTACTGGGTGCTCCCTTGTGTCTGGACAAAGCTATACCTCTCTGAAGAGCTCTAATTAGAGCGAAACACTGTGTCAGGGGTTGCTTTTATTCATTTCAGGTTGACTTGAGTTGGTATTTTACCAATTCAAATCTGTAATATTGTGCCTGGAGTGATAAATGGCTTTTGTTATTTGACAGCTCGGCAAGGACTGCACTGTACTAGTCCTATGCTTAAAGACTTTGCTGTTTAAATGGCGAAAGACTTTGTCATTTTCTATCTCGGCATGGATAGCACTGTCTAATCCTATGCTTAAAAACTTTGATAGAAAAACAGACATTTGAGGTGAGCAGATCTAGAGTGTCGCTGGTGTTGAGAGTGCTCTAACAGGAGCTGCTTTCCACCTAAACTGAGACCTACCCAGAGTTCTCTCCTTCTTTTTTGCATATATATATATATATATATATATATATATATATATATATATATACACACATTTATGTATTTATTTATTTATAATTTAATTACCTTGGACCATCTAGCTCAAACTCCCACGGAAGCGAGCGCTCTGATTGGCTGCCAGCAACATAAGAAAATCTTTGCTGACAGCCATTACAGGACTTCGGGACTTAGTTCCTGTCCTGAGGTAAAAAAAGATGATTAATATAAGGGAGCAAGGTAGGGACTCCTGACCCCCTAGGTCCCATGAGGGCAACCCAGAAGGACTTGCCTTTGTTGACAAAATATTTTTTTAAAATACTCTAATCCCACGGTACTCCTGGGGAATAGGGGGAACAGAAAATTGTAGCCACATTATTATTTTTCATGAAATGGCTCCTAGGGTCGGCCAGGTCCCAGTTGTCAATCAGTATACATGTTGGGGAAGGAGGTGTGCATGGGGCCCTCCTACCCAAGCCGGTTGCGGCCCCAGGGACATCTTCCCAGGGCTCAAATTATTAATAAAAGGGGAGGGGCACGCACCACTCTCATGTGGATCTTTGAGGCCCAGAGGACTCCAGACCTGTCTCCAACTTTTCAAAAGGGGGAGGTTGACACACAGTCCCTCTCCCCAAGCCACTCTTGGGGCTCAGGGGACCCCATCACCTGGGGGACGATATGTAATAAAAGGTGATCGGTGCACAAGACCCGCCTCCCCAAGCCTTCTCAGACCCAAAGACCTCATCCCCCGGGACTGAATTTCTTTAAATGGGGTAATGGGGCCGGATGCCGTCTCTCTGTGCCGGTATCAGCTCCCAGGAACCCATCCCTGAGGCCTGATACTTTACAGTGTCCCGGGGAGCCCACACCTGGGACACTGTGGTTACCTGCCGGGTAGAGTGTGGGCATACTGGGGCAGGGAACTCAAATTTGCTGCAGCCCAGAGAGAACAGTTACAGAATGCTGCTACTGCCTTGTGGGAGCAAAGAGAGAGTGCCGGCTCTTGCCAGCACTTAGTATGGTTCTGGTTGGGGAGCCTGCTGGGGCCGCTCCACATAATGTCTTGCGAGGGCAATTCACATTATTTTTTAAGCTTGGTGATGCCCCTAGTGAGGGGCAGAAGGGAGTGCAGCAGCCCCCAGAATCATTAAAAAAAGAAACAGTATGTCTCCTGACTAATTAAATCCATCACCTCAGGATAACTTACCATATTTTTAAAATACATGTCTAGCTGGAGCCCTATGCTCTTCAACTGGAGTGTAATGCCCTCTTGTGGTTCTTTTAATGATTGCAATTTGTGGGCTGAGAGATGTAAATTGAAAGACTCTGAGACATTTTTTTTAAACCAATTTAAAAAAAAATGCACAACCCTAATTCTCACCCTATACCGCTCTCAATATAGCCTCTACCTCAACTCTGACTCATCTCAAACCTCATTTTACTAGGGGCGTGGCTTGCGCGCTGCTGCATCATGGCGAGTCGCGCTTGAGCTCCAGGACGATTGAGGTCCGTTGGGAGCTTTTATCTGCATTCTGAGAGCCCCTGTTCAGTGGGACACCTCTCCTTGACGGCGGAATATGCAGGGAGCAGTTTAACTTCGTTTCCGGCGGATTTCAGCTGCAACTGAGTGCTTTCCTGACGGGCTGAAGTGACGCTCGGTCTTTTGACGGGCGGCCGCCATTTTACCCGCCTGTGACGGAGATCGGCATTTCTCCTCAGAAGCGGCACCCTGATACATTCTTGCCGGTTCAGCAGGAAAGCTGGGACACTTAACCTCCAGTGTCTGTATTTGGTAACTTTTTTCTTTTTTTTTTTCTTCTTTTTTCTTGTTTTTGTGCTTTTTGGCTGGTTATTTTGTTGCTGATGCTTTGGCTACCTCAGTGCAGTGTTCTGAAGTTTGCGCTTCATTTTCCTTACGCTGAGTGACTCTGCTTTGGCCTTTTGTTATATACAAGGCTCTTTTATGTCATTCCAGAGAGCATATTACATATAAGTCCGCTTCTGCTGCTTATTTAGCTTTGTTGCGCTCAAGCCACCTTCTTCCTTGATTTTTGGTGTGGAATACGCACTTTTTTCTTCATCAAGTGGTTGTTTATTTTTCCTTGTGGCTGTTGCTTCATGGCTGCAACTATGGGTCGTTCCTCAACGACTAAAGACTCGAAAGATGCTGGTGCCTCTCTTAAACGTCTTAAACAATTGTCTCCTACGCCTGAGTCTTCTCAGTCTGATACCAATTCCACTCTTGACGCAATATTAACGCGCCTTAATGAGGTTCATGATATTGCGCAGTCAACAAAGACTAACACAGATTTACTGCAAGTGGAGGTATCTGCTATCAGAAATGACTTTAAGGCCCTTTCTATTCGTGTTTCAGCCACGAAGACACGTATCAGTGGTGCAGAGGATAACATGCAGAAACAATCCAGGTCTCTCATCCACTTAGAGCGCTCAATGGCGGCATTGCGAAAGGATCTCACTGAGCAGGAGGACCGGAATCGTAGATCTAATCTCCGTATTTTTGGTTTGCCGGAGGATGCAGAGAAATCATCTTCTTCTATAATTGATTTCTTATATCAATGGATCCCTTCTACTCTACAAATTTCATTCCAAAAAGACTTTGAAATAGAAAGGGCACATCGTGTCCCCACTTTTCGCTCTAAATCTGCAACACAGCCAAGAGCGATTATTTTTAAGCCACTGCGTCATCAACATACGGAGCAAATTCTTGCTCACATGCGGAAGGTTAAGTCTGTCTCCTGGGAGGGCCATCGAGTTTCAATTTCTCAGGACTTCGCCAGAGACACAGTCATAAGAAGGAAGGGCTTCCTCAATCTTCGAAAACATCGCTCTGAGATGAACATTCCCTTTTCCTTCTCTGGTCCTTCGAAATTTCGCATTACCTTCAAGGGTCGTTCCAGAATTGTTGATGAACCGGCAGATCTCGCCTCCTTTTTGGACAATCAGATGGAAATACAGATGGAGATTCAACGGGCGACTACAATGGATCCTGGTGCTTCGGGCACTTGAAGTGTAGACTTATGTCTCCTTTGTTCTCTCCTCTTTTTCGGATGGCTTGACTCCATTTTGCCTTGTTTTTTAGTGGTGGCTTTATCTTCCTTGTTTGTTGATATATTTGTGTTGTTTGTGTTTTGGCTCTACTAATGGTATTTTTTTATCTCTCTTACCTATCTCTTTCTCTGACTGATGTTTTTTCTTTTTTTTTCTCCCTCTCCTTATATAACATAGTGTTTTTTTTCTTTGTTGTGTGTAGTCCTACGTTTTGTTTTCTTTTTCTTCTCTCTTTTGGTTACTAGTAGCTTGACTGTTGGTTGTCATTTACTGTTACTATTTCATTGATTGTTTACTCTTTTTTATCATTTTAGAGTGTCTACGTTTCAATTCCAAGTTTTTGCCTTATTTGAAGAGTATTCCTTCCTTTTTACACTGAATGCCTTTAGATAGGTTTATCCCTAAGCTGGTATTTACGATATATTTAGGTTGCTTTTCTTTATGGTTTATCTCTTTTCTAGTTGATTCACTCCCATTTCTAGTTGTTCCATAGCTTTATGGCCTACACTGTTTTCTGGTTCTTACATGTATATGTTGATTAGGTTATGCGCTCTGCCTATATAACATTTTATCTTCTCCTTGATGGATAATCCTCTCCTTTGCTATTCGACGCTAGCCTTACAGCATGCCTTACTATCATACGGTTATGTTTATCTATTCACTATTTGTTTTTATGTTCTCCTGATTCTCTATTGCATGCTACCAGGCTTGTGTACTCTAAGGAATGCTGATATATGGATTCTTATGCGCTGTGTTCTTGCCTCTGTACTGTATTCCTGTCTAGAGTAGTTATTAGTACTGATGATTTCAAGTTCTTCTTTATTTAGAACTCTTTTCCATGCTTTTTCTACCCAGATATCTGCTTTCTTTCTATTTACTCTCTCTTACACTTTCACAAGTTTATGCTTTTATATAATGTTTATATTATTGATGCTTCTTCCACGTATTTTTTCTATTTAATATCTGTTTCATGAACTGTTTTTTCGTTGGGGCTGATTATACTGCATTTTATTCTCCTTATGACGGTTTCCTTGATCCCCCTTCTTCACGTTCCCCCGAGTATGAATTTGGTCTTTTTCAGACCTCCCCTCTTTGCTTTTCTCCCCCTTCTTCTCTCTTTTTCTCGCTATCTCTTTGCTTTTCTTGCTCCTTGGACTTCTGCATTGGCCTTCCTTTTTTCATTGTTTTTGTGCGGTGTTTGGAGGTTTGTCACTAATATGTTTGCTCCTATATTATCATCTATGTCTTTCTTTTTTGTTCTTCTACATGGATCATGCCTGGTTTAAATGTATTATCCCTTAATGTTAAGGGTTTAAATCACCCAGTTAAGAGGTCAAAAATTTTGGACTACTGCAAATCTCTCGCTTCAGATCTTGTGCTTTTACAGGAGACAAAGGTCTCGGGTAGGGAGGCCCTATTCTTGAAGAAGGAGTGGGTTTCGGATGTTGCCTGTTCTGATGCACGTGGTAAAAGGAATGGGGTTATTACGCTGATTTCTAAGAAATCTGGTTTGTCTCTTATTTCTTCCGAACAGGACAAAGAGGGTCGTTGACTATTGTCTAAGTTATCTGATGGTAATGTTGATATCTTTGTCATGAATATTTATGCATCCAATAAAGATGATCCGATGTTTTGGAAATTAGTAACCAACCATGACACTCCTCACTCTGGTAATCTTATTGTGGGTGGAGATTTTAATTTACCAATGGATCCACTTCTCGATAGAAATTCTGCCTTTCATTTTCGTCCCCCGAAGGCGCATAAACAAATGACTAATATGTGTTCTCTCCTTCATCTTCAACATGTATGGCGTTTGTTTAATCCCACTGGCAGTGATTTTTCCTTTTTCTCCTCCCCTCATTCTACTTTCTCCCGTATTGACTATCTTCTGGTACACTCCTCTCTTCTTCAATCCTCCTCCTCTCCTCCTATTCATCCTATTTTGATTTCCGATCATGCCGCAATTTCTTTTACGTTGTCGTCCTTTGCTCCCACGACGAGGTCACGCTCATGGAGACTGAATACAGAAATTCTGTATGATGACTCCCAGGTGTCTGAGTTTTCTGAGGAAATTCAGATTTTTTTTCTTGAAAATGAAGGATCAGTAGAGTCCCCGGTGGTGCTCTGGGATTCTTTTAAATGTACGTTTCGCGGTCACGTCATTAAATGTATGTCAAAGAGGAATGCTGTTATTAAGAAAGAACTCATAGATTTAGCTAGTGAGATTAAAACACAAGAATCTCTTTTTCGTCATTCCAAAGATAAATCTTGTTTGCAGTCCATTAAACAATTGAAATATAAGTATAATTCTATTGTCACCAAGAGAGCTCATATTGGCCTCCAAGCTCAAAAATCTAAGGCGCTCTTATTAAAAAATCGGGCTGGTAAGATTCTTGAGGCCACATTAAAATTTCAAGAATCTTCTCGTATGTCTTCACGGATTTCTTCTATTAATGATCATACGGGGTCTAGGAAATTCCAGACTGAGGAGATTCTTGAAGTATTCCGTGATTTTTATAAGAACTTATATACTCCCTCTGATCAGGCCTCCTTTGAGAAATTTCAAGAATTTTTGCAAACAATTCCCATAAAATCAGTATCTGTGGAAGACAGTTCCTCTTTGAATGGTCCAATTACCTCTGACGAAATTACCGCTGCTATTAAAGATACCCGTTCTGGGAAAGCACCAGGTCCTGATGGATACCCTATTCTGTTTTACAAAACCTTTCTTCCGGTACTTGTCCCCAAATTACAATCTGTTTTTGATGCGTTCATTAAGGATGGTTCTGTCTCTCGTTCTTCCGCCGATGCTACAATTGTAGTGATTCCAAAAGAGGGAAAAGACCATTCTGACCCCAAAAAATTTCGCCCTATTTCGTTGCTCAATATGGAAGCTAAGATCTTTGCGAAGATCTTAGCTAAGCGTCTAGAATCCTTTATTCCTCATCTGATCCATCCCTCGCAAACAGGTTTTGTTAAGGGGCGTCTGGCGCGTGAAAATATTCGAACGTTCTGCCATATTCTTGGATCAGCCAAGCGCTCTCAACTTCCGGCCGCAGCCTTGGCACTTGATGCTGAAAAGGCCTTTGATAAGGTTTCTTGGCCTCTCCTGCGTGCTGTTTTATGTGCTCATAACCTTGGAGACTCTTTCATTCAAATGGTTATGTCTCTCTACTCTTCACCTAGAGCTAATATACGGGTTAATGGGGCTACTTCATCCTTTTTTAATCTTCGCCAAGGGACTAGGCAGGGCTGTCCTCTATCCCCCCTTTTATTCTTGCTATCCATTGATCCTCTTCTCAGGATGATTGACCTTCACCCTGATATTAAAGGTTTTTCTTTTGGTCCTCATTGTATTAAAACAGCCGCCTATGCGGATGATGTTCTTATTTTTTCTGACGATATTACACTAGCCATTCCTGCTATTTCTGACACAATTTCACTCTTTTCCAAGGTTTCTGGCTACACCCTAAATAGGGATAAAACTGAGATGTTCCCTTTGAATGCGTACTGTTTCTCTCACCATATGGGTTCTGCGGGCTTCAAATGGCAATCTAAACAATTAAAATATTTGGGTATTTATTTTTGTTCTTCCCTTTCTGCTACCGCCTCCTACAATGAGTCTCAAACCATTCTTAAAGTGCGGCATCTGTTGGAAACCTGGTCTCCAAAGCACATTTCTTGGTGGGGCCGTCTGCAAACGCTTAAAATGATGATTACCCCTATCATTAACTTTGTCTCCTCTATGCTCCCGGTTAATCTTTCTGCATCCTTCTTTCATGAAATTGATGTTATTACGTCTAAATTCTTATGGAATGGTAAAAGGGCTCGACTTGCCTATACATTTTTACGTCAACCCTGTGACATGGGGGGTTGTAACCTTCCTAACTGGGAAAAATACCAAATTGCTTTTTTGGCATCTCAGGGCGCCTTATGGTTCTCTTCTCCTTCTGTTCATGTTCCCTCTTGGCTGTTAATAGAACAATCTTTGGCCTCTTGTAAAGTTGACTACACAAGGTTGATAAAAAAAAGTGTAGTTTATTAAGAGAAACACAGGAGCAAGGTAGGTAACATCCTACACAGGACTTCTTCTTCAGCAACTCCTACAGTTGCTAGGGAAGGGAAACTAGGATACAATAGAACATAGGGTAGCCATTCTAAAAATACTTAAAGGGACAACATAACACATCTTCCTCTTTTATAATAAAGAGAAAATTATATTAACAAACAAAATCTTTTAACCACTTGGGTTTTGAGCAAATGCGTTTCTGGTTAACAGACAAATCTTTATCACAATTAAGTTCATTGACAGATGTACAATTAGAACCTTGCTTAGATGGAATGGTCTCAGATGAATTGTACATATTGGAAACATTGGAAGAAGAATCTACTACATCAGCATCACAGGTAAAATTTGAAATGTTAGAACTGGTATTAGGAGTAAGAAGATTGGAGCTGGTACTGGGGATAGGAAGATTTTCAGATACACAGAAACCACCATGATCCTCGCAATGAATGGATTGAGGAGTAAACGAGTTTTCAGATAAATTGACAGGGTTCATTATTAAATTCTTTTTACCTCTGTAGATAGCAATTCTTTTAAGATTCCACACTTTACCATCGCTTAAAAGAACTGCATTACGTAGAATCTTCTTGATCCTCAAGGGTTCAGAAAATTGAGAATCCCCCTTGCGATCTTTCCAGGGTTTCTTCACTTTAACCCACATTCCAACACTAACATTAGCAGAATTAGAGCAACATTTCTTGTCGAAATTTTTTTTATACTCCAGGTGTTTATCAATAACATTAGATCTAATTTTGCTCATACATATATCTAAACAAGATTTCTTATGTAACCATTTTGGATTACATTTGGTTCTTGCAACACGACCTCTCATGATTTCAAAAGGTGACATTTTTAAGGCATCATGAATGTTGGTTCTGTAAGACTAAACAGCCTTGAAAACTGATGTCTCCCAATCTTCATTATTTTGAATAGCTATTTGTATGGCATTCTTCAGAACTCTATTGAATCTTTCACAAAGTCCATTACCACTAGGGTTATATAGAGAAGTAGTTTTATGAACAATACCAACTCTATCAAAATAAGATTGAGTTAACTTGGAGGTAAATTGAACGCCATTATCACTAATGATCTGGTTGGGAAGACCTTCTTCAATAAAAACTTTATCGATAAAGCTCAAAATAGACGAAGAATCAACTCTATCAACTATAGTAATACTGGGCCATCTTGAAAACACATCTATTACAGAAATTATAAATTTATGAAATTTCCCAATTGGTCCCATAATGTCGATAGCTATAGTATGCCAAGGACCATCTGGTACTAAAGGTTCACACATGTCAGGTTTGAGAGTGTTTAGTACTTTGTCTGAATTAGAACATGTAACACATTCTCGAACAATTCTTTCTGTAAGAACATCAATTCCTGGCCACCAATACCATTGTTTGACATTTTGTTTGGTTTTTACAATCCCACAATGGTCCTTGTGACACAGTTCAATAATGCCATTTCTCAAAAATGACGGAGGTACAGCTCTGTCACCTCGAAAAATGGTGTCATCACACACAGTAAGTTCATTTCTAACTTCCCAATAGGGTTTAAAATCAGGTAACAATTCCTTTTTTTCTGTCCACCCTTCACGAATAAAAGAAATAACAGAAATTAAAATGTTATCTTTCAAATACTCTTCCCTCCACAATTTCTTCTCAATACAAAAAGGATTACTGTCAAGGATATAAGCAACATGAAAGGAATCCCACTCATTCACTTCACATTCTTGTAGATCAGTAGGCATGCGGGAAAGAAAATCTGCAATAACGTTGCTTTTCCCAGGTAAATATTCAACCTTAACAATGAAATCCTGTAAACGCATGGACATTCTAGCTATTCTAGCTGTAGCATTGTAAAGGCCTTTAGTATAAGAAGTTTGGTAAGGGGTTTGTGATCAGATCTTACTACACATTCCTTTCCCCAAATAAAACTGCGAAAATGCTCAAGGGCCCAGACTACAGCTAAGGTTTCTTTTTCAATGACTGAAAACTTACTTTCTGGAACAGAAAGTGCTCTAGAAGCAAATGCGACAATGCGTTCTTTACCTAAGCCATCAATTTGAGACAGAACACTGCCTAGCCCTTTGTTGCTAGCATCAACAGTGATCACAGAGTTTAGTTCTAAATCAAAAGGGCATAAAACAGGAGCATTAATAATGTCTAACTTAATATTGTTAAACTCATTCTCACAGGAGGGAGACCAATCAAATCTGACTTTGCTTTTCAAAAGTTGCCTAATATTGAAAACTTTGCTGGAAAAATCCTTAACAAATTTAGAATAAAATTCTACCATCCCTAGAAATGATCTTACATCATCTTTACAGACAGGAGGAGGAGCTTCTTTTATGGCATCTACTAATTTGGGTTTGGTTGAAACACCGTCACTACATAAAACATGTCCTAGGTAAGTTACAGATTTAACCGCGAAGTTGCACTTTAAGAATTCAATAGTTAAACCTTTTTCCTCAAGAATGTTTAAAACTTCTTCCAGAATGGCATTGTGTTCATCTTTGTCTTTACCATAAACTAGAATATCATCCTGAAAGAATTTAATTTTAGGATGTTTACCAAATAATTGATGCATGATGCGCTGGAAGATGGCAGCAGCAGATGCCAAACCAAATGGCATGCGTTTAAATTGGAAACATCCCATGGGAGTAATAAACGCAGTAAGTTGCCTACTCTCAGTGTCAAGGGAAATCTGATGGTATGCAGAAGATAAATCTATAGTGGAGAAAAATTTAGCACCATTAACTGAAGACAACATTTCGTTAATTTTGGGTAATGGGAATTTATCTATGACAATATTTTCATTTAAATGGCGAAGGTCAACACAAAGGCGGATCTTGCCATTGGTCCGTCTAGCGATAACAATTGGAGAAATCCAATTGGAAGACTCAATTGGCTCAATGATGTCTTCTTTAACCAGTTTTTCTAGTTCTTTTTCTACATCTTTTCGAACTAAAATGGGAATATTCCTGGCTTTGAAGGTTTTAGGATTAGCGTTATCTTTTAAAACAATATGGTGGGAAAATCCTCTAAAATTGCCTATTTTTTCACTAAACACTTTAGGAAATTTTTTAAGCATGGAATCTCCAATCTCAGTTCCTTCATTGATCACTAAAACAGGATCTGGACTATTAGGATTTAAAACAATATCTAAATCCCACTGATCTTTCCACCCAAGGACTGAAGGTCCAAGTTTTGCCACATACAATTTGCCTAAAGATTCTCTACCTTTGAACTTAAACTTTAAGGGTTTGTAGCCAATTACGTCAATTTTCCCGCCGGCAAACCCTTCAGCTGAGATATCAGGTGAATATAGGTCGTTTCCTAGATAGCGTACAAACTTAGAATTCCAAACATTTTCATTAACAATGGTATATGGGGAACCAGAATCTGCATAAATATCAATAGGAACTCCACCAATAAGCATATTACATATAGGCTTTTTAAGAACATTCCTTTTACATGAGTCATTAATGTTAAAAATGTAAACTTTTTCAATAGGTTTAGGAATGCAGTCATCAGTCATTGAACAAGGTGTTACACTTTTTATACAATCATCATCAACATAGCAATGCATAACCTTGTTGGTTAAATCTTCTTCATCTTCAGAAGGAGAATCATAAACCACTTTAACTTTTTTACTTTTAAGTCTATTGCAAGCTCTGGAGTAATGTCCAATTAAACTGCAATTTGAGCATTTTTCCTTAATTGCAGGACAAAGCTTATAATTAGCTAAATGTGAACTGCTGCCACACCTGAAACATTTTAAATTGTCATTCTTTCTAAACTCCGAAGGTTTGGTTTTTGTTTGAACTTTTTGCTTATAGTTAGATTTACTTTGAATTTTTGAAACAGTTTGATCACTAGTGGTTTTTTGTTCATGAATAGTTTTTTCTTCATTTTTGATTGCTTTTGCACTGCGACCTGAAAGTTCTGCCTTCCTGACGATAGCTAAGATATCTTTAAGATCAGAATCACCATTTATCCAAAGTCTATCTTGAATAGAAGGATCAGAAGCATGCATTATCACTTGATCTCTTATGAATTGTTCTTGTAGATGATCAAATTTATAATCCTCAGCAATTTTTTTAAGTTCAGCAATATAAACATCGATGTTTTCTCCAGGTCGTTGTTTTCTATGAAAAAACTTATAGCGAGTAATGCCAATACAAACCTTGGGAGAAAAATGACTATCAAAGTCTTTTAAAATATCATCAAAAACGTTGGAATCACTACCACCGCTACTTTTAGGTATTTCTTCATAAACTTTGAGACCACCAGCACCTAATGAGTGTAGGAATAATTTCTTTTTCCTTTCAGGTTTCATTTTACCATCCTCATCTATGGTGTCAATGAAGTTCATGAAATATGCTTTCCATTGGAGCCATTTCATACATGGTTCTAAACCAGAAGGCCAAAAAGGTTGAGGAGACTGAATGGTAAAATTTTGTGAAGTCATTTGGATGTGAAATAATAATAAACAATTAAAGTAAGGCTTACTTGTAAGTTCAGAAATTGGTGTTGAATGTAGTCTTCTTCACATGTATACGAAGTTTTGAAATGACAAAGAAAAGAAAATAATACTAAGTAGAACTAAAATTCGTTCTTCATACTTGTAATTAAATGTTTTAACAAGCTCCGTTTTTAAAACTAGTAAGCGGTAGATTGGAAATCGTTCTTCGTACTCGTAGACAGAAGCGTTGTCATGGAGATGATAAATGGTTGCTGTGTGTGTGTAGACGTCAACACGTATTTGATATGCTCCGTTTGACGAAGTGACTTCACAAGCGGAAGAACAAAGACGCGAGTGAGCGAGGAGTGGAGCAATGGAGTAGAGCGTGTTGAGCAGGAGCGTGCAGAAGGTAACGGCAGTAATTCAAAAGATGCAAGCACAGATTGAATGCTTCTGTTTTGAAATTGAAGAACAATTAATTCTTGAAGTAGTAAAGCACAAGCGGAAAAGACTGTAACCGCTAGTTAATGCGCATAAACAATTAAAAGTCTTTACTTCAAGTGATGCGCAGAAACGAATAAAAAATCTTTACTCACGAAGTCTTGTGGCGAGATGAATATCCATAAATAAAGAGGTCGGAAAGACTTCTGAAAATGAGATGAATATCTTCTATAGAATCACGTTGCTAGAAGGTAATTTCTTTTTAAATTCCTTTTCCAATGAATTAATGGAAGGAAAACGATGAGGAAAAGAAATGAAAAAAAATGGGTTCTTCAGATTCCGGGTGTTTCTTGAAGCCAAGTCGCCAAAATTGTAAAGTTGACTACACAAGGTTGATAAAAAAAGTGTAGTTTATTAAGAGAAACACAGGAGCAAGGTAGGTAACATCCTACACAGGACTTCTTCTTCAGCAACTCCTACAGTTGCTAGGGAAGGGAAACTAGGATACAATAGAACATAGGGTAGCCATTCTAAAAATACTTAAAGGGACAACATAACACCTCTCCTCTGCCGACTGCTTCTTTTATGACTACGAATACCCTTTCTATCCACTTCTCCCGATCCATTATTCTGGATACTATCGCGGCGGTTCGGAAGATTGATAAGAAGGTGGCGGTTCCACTTCATAAAACCAGATGGTCGTCTATTTGGCGGAATTCTAGAATCAAGATCAATATTGATCCTGCTATGGTGACTTATTGGGCTGGTAAAGGTTTATCGCTTGTTAAACAGCTCTATGATGCTCAAGATCAACCTCTTCCTTTTTCCTCCTTAGCGAGCCAATTTGCGTTATCTAACTTGGACTTTTATACCTTCCTTAAAATTAAGGTGGCTCTTGCTAAGCTGCGTCTACATCCCTCCTCCCCCAGAGTTACCCTCTTCCAACTGTGGGTTCGGTCTGGCCATGTGGCCTCCAAAATTTATAAATTCTTGTCATCTTCTCTACTGCCTACTTCGACTGTCACTCAGCGTAAATGGTTACTTCATTTTGATCATACTCTCACTGATCATATCTCTGCCGACACCTGGCAGCTTATTGGTAAGCTTTCTCTACGTAATAAAATTGCCCCTTCACTCCTACAGTCTAAATTCTTCTCTTTGAATCTCCTTCATTGGACTCCTAGTCGTTTGCACTCGCTCAATCTTAAAGAAGATGACTTGTGTTGGAGTTGTGGGTTGCTACCTGGTGATTTCCAACATATGTTCTTTGGTTGTTCCCTTCTCCAACCCTTTTGGGACCTCATTCATAAACACCTTATGCTTATATTTGGTATTCAGTTCCAACTTTCTTTTCCATAAATTCTCTTAGGTCCGTTAGCCTCCCCGGTCCCTCTCCCTTTGGATCCCATGGAGTTGCAATTGATGGACCTGTTGTTGACTATTGCTGTGAAAATTATTCTCATCGAATGGAAGTCTTTTTCTTCAATTTCATACCATACTTGGTGGGCTTGGGTTTCCTTTTTACGAAGTGTTCATACTTCTGTTGATCGTGCTCATCTTACTCCTTCCATATCGGCAGGTGTGTGGTATGCTTTAGACTCCTACATGGATTCAGCCTCGCAAGGGTTGGTTGCGCAATTTCCCTTTGATATGCCTGATTAATTTCTGTTTTCTCTGTTTAGGAAGGCTCTACGGAAGTCCTTTTTCTCCTGCTCTCCTTTCTGTCTTTTTCTCCTCCTCCTTTTTCCTTCCTTTCCTTCTCTATCCTTTTCTTCTTTTTCTCTGTTCTCTTTCTTCTCTACCTTCTCATATCCTTCCCTTCTTTTTTCCCACAAATATAACCTGATAGTGTTACCATAGTTACGTATGTCTACTGATTTTTAATTTCTATTCTTTAATTGACTTTTTATCTGATTTTAGTAGACCGCATATATTGATGTATGCTTCGCATTATTTGTTTTTTTTGATACTCATATGTTGCTTGTAGTTTTTTGTAGTTTTCTGATTACAATGGTATCACTACTGTTTGTATCTTATTTCCTTATGTGCTCCTTAAAATAATAAATATTTTGAAATGAAAAAAAACAACTAATTTTACTACTCCTTCCAATGCACTACCCTATTTCTCACCCTATACCACTAGCAATATATCCCATACCTCCACTCTCATTCATCCCAAACCCCATACCACTGCTATGATCCCCAAAATTACCCTTTCTAGACTCTTCCCTCCTCCACCCCTCCTTGCATCATATCATATCTCTTTCACTATTCAGAACTCCCAAGCAAAGCTTTCTAAACTCTTACCTCTAACTCTTCCCCCGCCACCTCACTTTTACTCATTTCAAATACCCTCCTAAAAGATTCTAGACCCTTGTCTCGGCTATCCCTCCTTTCCTCTTTTGTCCTCTTCTATCCCTCCACTATTCCTTTTCAATCCAAAAAACAGAATAACATGTTCACCACTCAAATTAATTTCATATTTCCCCACACTAACTCCCCTCCACCTCCCCTTTACTCACCCTAAACCCGCTCCCACAGCTATAAACTCCAAAAAATAAAAGTTCTTGACCCTTCCGTCTTCCTTCTTAATTCAAATAACTGACTAATATATCCACCACTCAAATTACTTTCATATTTCACTATACTAATTCACCACAATCCTTTGTGGGTACCAGAGTAGCATGGTACTTGCCAAAAAAGCGATTCAACACCTCATCAAGGGGTAGCAAGCGGTATATAAATGCAAACTTTTTCCCCTCTTCTAGCCCCCCACTAAACTTCTCAATCAAAATATTTGACTAACATATACCCCACTCAAATTACTTTCATATTTCACTATATTAATCCACCACTAATCCTTTATGGGTTGCTGAGTAGCATGCTACTTGCCGTAAAAGACTTTCAACACTTCATCAGGGGAAGCAAGCGCTATACAAATGCAAACCTTTTTCCTTCTTCTATCACTTCACTTTCCTTTTCAATCCAAATAACTGACTAAGATATCTACCACTCAAATCACTTTCATATTTCACTACACTAATTCACTACCAATCTTTTATAGGTTCTGGAGTAGCATGCTACTCGCCGAAAAAGCACTTTGGCGCCTCTATATAAATGCAATTACAATATGTCTCTGAGTCTTTCTATTAACATTTTTTATCCACAAAATGTAATCAGAAAAGCTTTGTTTAAAGAAAGAGTCATAGGCATGTATTTTGTTTATTAAGTCTTTATTAAACTTTTTTATAACGATCAATATTAATAAAACTTGCATTGTGTGATTACTGAAATATACGTTAGGTTAAAAATATTGGTGATTTTTTGAGAAAGGTGATAGATCTGCTTTATATCTATTGATATGCTCACCGCCAATAGGCTCACTTTTTATTGTTAGGTGTTGTGACTCTTTGACAAAGTCATTAATTCTCCCTAAGTGCATGCAGGACCTGCATGAACAACAACATGCTCCTGTGGGAGTGAGAGGCTCCTACGAGTCCTGCTCACAACCTGAACAAAAAGTATGTTGCCACCATTACAAGACTCGTGGACACCAGTTATAGTTAAATGAAGTAAGCATAACTTGTGCACTCACAGTGCACTGCTTAAGAACTCACACATGACCTCACATATTACATCCATCATTGCATGTTCTTTGATATTGTTTGATAACATTACTGATACATCTGAAATGACATAATTAATTACATCACTGTGCATAGGGGAAATATATATTTATAGTTATTTTAGTGTACCATATATGAAAATAATAAAAGCAATCAATGTTATTTTATGATAAAATATTTAAGAATTTTTTTATGTTGAAAACATAACTTTAATTTTTCAAAAAACCATTAGATTACTTTAAATTCATTCTATGCATGCCTATACATATTGTTTTGTAATTTACAATAGATAAAAAATAAATATGAATGTTTTACTTTCGGTGGCATTTTTCTTTAAATGAATCTTAAAAGATATTGTTAATTTAATTTAATATATTTAAAGTAGTTAAATATTTAATTCAAAAGTTAATAGTGCTGTACCCTATTATTACTTTGTTCAGTATTTAAATATCTAACATTCATTTACATTAATGGTTAACCTAAAAATATTTCTCCACATTTTGTTCAGTTTAGTAAACTTTGTAAATGTCACCTGTACTTTACCATAGGAAGATCGGAGACCATTCCAGCAGAGAGGCAAGGATTGGGTATGTTTAGGTTTAATGGTGAACAGGAGGTGAAGGGTAGCAGAGCATGGGACGCTAAGGTTGCTACTGCTGGCACAACAGGGAGCGCCAGAATGAGAACTGGTTTGAAGACGAAGGTAAACACTATGGGGCATATTTACAAGCCCCTTGCGCCACCGGTGCATCACTTTTTGTGACGCACCGGTGGTGCATTTTACTGTCCCATATTTACAAGGATAGGAAAAGCCACCCTGCGTTACTTTTCCTGTCCTTGTAAATATGGCCCCTTTGCACGCACCACTTTGCGTGAAAGGCGTGTTCCATGGGTGTTCCTGTGGTTGTTTTCACGCAACACCGATGGAACCTGCCACATTTTCAGATTTACGAGAAATTGTAAATCTCGAAATGTGTCTGAATGCTACGCCTCCACAGGGGAGGCGTAAAGAAGCGCAACAAGGAGAAATGTATTATTTTATCCTCGTTGCTTTCCTCTTTCTATATGTGCTGCATTCTGCAGAACACATAGTAAGAGGAAATCACCCTGGTGATTGTTTATGTGCAGGAAGAGTTTTCGTTCCTGCACATAAACAATCATTAAAACAATGACGTTTTGCAAGTGTGCTAATGCAGCACACATAGAGGCTGTAAAACGCCATTTCTGATGATTGTTGATGTGTAGGAAGGGAGCACATTAACAATCATCCCCGTGACACAGGCATCCTTGCACCATGGTGCAAGAGTGGCTGCATCGGCGCATGGCAGCAGCTCGTGCACCAGCGCAGGGGGAAGCACAGAGTTGCGACATATTGTTGTAAATATGTCACATGTGCTTTGAAAGTGACTCAGTTTGGCTCAGCCAAATGGCTTGCGGCACGCACTGAGTCACTTTCATTGTAAATCTGCCCCTATAAGTAGACCCTTAACAGTACAGCATAATTAAAAAACATTTCTACAATTATTATTGAAGCTAAAACGGAGACATCCATATTAATACTAAAATAACTCGAAAATAATAATTTTACTTGAAACTAGGTGCACTTTTTGCTGCTATTCAAAATTTAACAAAAGGTGGTACATACGAACATTGCAGCCAGTAGTTACTTAGCTGAAAGATAGAGATATTGCCTGCACGAGAGGTTGGTAGATACTGACATCGGGGGCCCTATTATATATAAGATACATATTTGTGATCTGAGCTGTGGCACACCCCTAAGTGGTAACTTCTGGAGCAGACCTGGGACAGTGCACCCAATTACAAACAAGAATTTGCAATGCAATAGGTCTCGCATTTACACGAGTTTAAGCTATTGGCACTGTAAATGACAATGCTTTTTATTTAGGTTTTAAAAACCAAAACATAAATAAAAGGCATTGTTATTTACAATGCCAACTGCTCAAACTCGCGTAAATACAAGACCTATTGCATTGCAATTCCTGTCAGGCAGAAGAATTGGGTGCAAAGGCATCGCGTTTCCTGGAGACTAAGGCTGGAGCTGAGCTGTTGTGCCTGTATATGCAGATAAAACACCCAAGTGACCACCCTTCAAAGACCAACTTTAGCAAGCAGCACAAGGGATATTTACTCTTAAATTCGCTCAGCTCGGATAGGAATGGTGTAGTGAAAACGTGATGGCCGCTGGCTGGTGCAGTAGATGGTGGACCGACGGAGAGCAGCAAAGTGATTTTAATTGGCAGCACTGGTAATGCCCACTGTAGCCACCCAGGGTACGTGAAGTGCCACTTGTTAGGCAGAGAAAACATTGAGTGCAGGCTATTCGCTGAGTTGAGCACAGCAGGATCACAAGTGGTTTTAAACATCAGGCTGCTAAATTAAACGCTCATAATATTACTATCCTAATTTTTATACAGACTCGTAAGCCACTACAAGTCCTGCACGACACAACAGAGGCATTCAGATCATTTTGTAAGGATCTTCTCATCATCCTGCCCCTATCATGATTGTACCACCCGTCTCTCTCAACTTCCAGTGAATGCCAGTGCGCATGATTGAGGAGGCACCAATGTAGTGTTTGCAGCGTGGCCGGCAGCGGCAAACTAAAGAAACATAACTGTTGCTTGCCCTGCCGCGCACTCAAGAGAGAGTACACTGAGGAGGAGCTTGGCGGGCATCCGAGATGGCCGCGTGAGCACAGCGCTCCCCGGACCCCCGCCACTCCCGGCATGATATCCTGAACATATCCTGACTCCTTACGAGGATTTGTGTAGAGGACGCTGAGCTGATTGCCCTGGTACTTTTGTAATTTGATTTGGACCCGGGGTGCCGGAGTTACGGTGATTCGAACTTTCGGGCTCCGCCCTCGAGGTATGCCCGGGACTGGGTGAGGCTCTGTGGCCGTCTTGGAGTTGAACAACAGCGGCAGGGGGATTCGACTTGAGGGTCCCCCTCTTAAGTTTCGGTTTTGTTTCTGCCTCAGACTGAGACATCTGGCAGGGGAGCCTGGCCTGGGCTGGATCCGGGGCGCGAGACGGCTGTCGGGCCTTTGGCTGGTTGATTCTCCTATCTGCTGGCCCTATACTAATGGTACCCTAGCGGCGGTTCTTTGGTCCCGAAGCCCTACTTTCCTGTGGCCATTCCATCGAGCCTGGTAACTCTCCTGGTGACGCAGTTCTAGCATGGCAGGCAGAGGGGACCGAGAGACTCGGAAGACCAAGACGCCCCTGCGTGGGGGCCCGGTCCAGTCTAACGTTATGGACCGCTATACCCATTCAAAAGGGTCCCCCGGAGCCGCCCTGCCCGGTTCAAGTACTGCTGACCACATTGTGGACGCGTCAACGGAGCCGTCCTTGCAAGACATCATGGGCGCCATTTCTGGCATGAAGGATACGATAGGCCAACAATATGAAGCTTTGGCCCACAAAATCGACACCGTGGCCATTGATGTGAACTTGATTCGAGCCGACCTGTCGAAAACCAATGAGAGGGTGAAGTCATTGGATCTCAAGTCGTCCAGCCTCACGGAAGACGTCTCGGAGATACAGACGGAGATCGGCAACCTCCGTAGGGTGAACGATTTCATGACCCGGCGCTTGGAGGACTTTGAGAACAGGGCACGTCGCTGTAATGTGCGCGTGGTAGGAGTTCCGGAGAATCCAGAACCTCACTCTGTTGATCTCCTTGTTGAGGACTTGATCCAGAACTACCTCTCTCCGTCTGGTCTGAGTAAATTTTTCGCAGTGGAGCGTGCCCATCGTGTTCCGGGGGGCCAGCGTAAGCCAGGTGCCCCGCCGAGGCCTATTGTTGCGAAACTCTTTCATTATAGGGATCGGGACGCTATCCTGCAAGCATCACGTGTGAGGTGGCCTTCGAGAACGCCACGGTGAACTTTTATCCGGACTTTTCTCAACAGGTCCAGAGACAGCGTATGGGCTTCCGTGGTGTCAAGAAACGTCTCAGAGACATGGGGTTACGCTACGCTAAGCTTTTTCCGACCAGGCTGCGCGTTGAGTACAATGACCGGGCCCTCTTCTTTGATCGGCCTGATTCTGTGAATGACTGGCTGGACTCTCTGCCTGACCGACCTCCTGCGACTGAGTCCGCCGCCCACCCGGGTGGTGCTGAGGGCGGTGTGGAGAGCTGAACGATTCGTCTGCACCTGGGCCCTCGTATAGAGTAAACTTTTCAGGGATACTATGCCTCAGTGCCTCTACTGTTTGTGTGTTCTCCTCATTATTTGTCTAGCTCGGGGTGGCAGGTGGGCCAGAGCCTTTCCTCCTCCGGGGTTCTTTTTGTAGAATGGGGGTTCTTGGGCGACAGGCACACTGCATGTTGGGGTGGCTTTTTAGCATTTTGCAGGGGTGCAGGGTGGGGGGTGTTTTCTTGATTGTTGGGGGGTGGGTGGTTGGGATGTTCTATGTTTGTGTGTTATGTTCTCAAGGCGACTCAATTTTGCTTCTGATGTTTCTTATGTCATGCTCATTGCAGAGGGGTTTCGGCGTTTCTGTGTGGGATGGGGGTGGCGGGTTGAGGTTTGTTTCGTGGAATGTTAATGGTCTGGGAGATCGCATTAAGCGGAGTGTGGTGTTAAAATGTCTACGCCGTTTATCTCCAGATATTGTTTTTCTACAGGAAACTCATTTGGTGGGCAATACTTGTCGTGCGATGAATAGGTGGGGATATCGCCTTGCCGCACATTCAGGGTTTACCACGGGTTCCAGGGGGGTGGGTATCCTTGTTCGGGTGTCCCTCCCCCTAGCTATTGATGATGTGATCCTTGATGATCGAGGGCGCTATGCTGTCCTCGTGGGTCGTTATGAAGGTCGTACCCTCTCCTTGTTTACTGTTTATGTGCCCCCCGGCCTACAGACTTCTACCTTTTCCGATTTGGGCCGTGTGTTGTTGAACCTCCCTGATAGTACTCTCTTTATTGCAGGCGACTTTAATTCTGTGTTCTCCGGTCTACACGATCGTTACCCCCCTAGAGATACTCCTTCAGCCCAACAGTGGCTGGGTGGGTTCTTGGACACGTTTGGCTTGGTGGATTGCTGGAGGCTTCTGCATCCTACCCAGCTTCAATACACTTTCCATTCGGGGGCCCATGGGAGTCTGTCTAGACTGGATTATTTCCTGATGCCCGCGGCGCAGACGCCGGCGGTGCGTGAGATCAGACACCTCCCCCGGGGCATCTCCGATCATTCTCCGCTCTGGCTTTGTTTCGAGTTTGGGGTGGAGGCGGCGGGCCGAGTGGCGCCTATTAACCCCTGGTACCTTGCCTCCCCTGAGACCCGCGACCTTTTGACTAAGTCTTTGGATGCCTATTTTTTAGACAACGAGGGGTCCGTTTCCTCGGCGGTATCCCTGTGGGAGGCCTTTAAGACAGTGATTCGTGGGCAGGCCCTCTCCCTTATTGTTGAATCCAAGAAGGCTAGGAATCGGGAGGTGGTGGACCTTGAGAGAGAGATTGCGGAGAGGGAGGCCGACTTAGAGTCAGATGTCACCTCTGATAAACTCCACGCCCTGGGTTTGAAACAGTTTGCCTATAAGTCCTTGGTCACGGATGCGGCTAAACTGATGTTCCGGGAACAGCAGGGTCGTCTGTATGATGTGGGGGACAAAGCGGGTAAATTGTTGGCGTGGTTGGACAAGAAAGAGAGAGCGAATCGTGTGGTGCCTGTGATTCAGTCGTCGAATGGTGTCGAAGTGACAGACCCGGTTGGAATAGTTGAATGTTTTGCGGAGTATTTTCGTGTGGTTTATACCCCTGTGTCTGGACGGGATATGGCTGACTCTCGCCTTTTGTTGCGCGATATCGCTTTGCCCAGTGTTTCCGAACTGGATCGTGTCTCGTTGGAGTCCCCTTTTACTACGGATGAGATAGCGACTGCCATTCGTTCGCTCCGTTCGGGCAAGGCCTTGGGCCCGAATGGGTTGCCGATTGAGCTGTACAAGCTACGCCCTGACAGGGTAGCGCCCTATCTTCGTGCCGTGTTTTTGGAGTCCCGGGAACGGGGTATTCTCCCGTATGACCAGCGTCTGGCTACGATAGTTGTAATTCCCAAAGACGGGAAACCGCGGGACCTTTGTTCGTCTTATAGGCCCATTTCCCTGTTAAATGTTGAGCCTAAGGTCCTGGCTAAGCTTCTGGCGACCCGCCTACTGACGGTCATTAGTGGCTTGGTTCATCCGGATCAGTCCGGATTTATCCCACATCGCAACACGGCTCTTAACCTACGTCGTCTCCACGGTGCTGTTGCGAGGGCGGGGCTTCTGACGGAGCAGGCCATTTTGGCCTCGTTAGACGCCTCGATGGCCTTTGACACTCTCGAGTGGCCCTATCTTTGGGCGGCTCTTGAAAAATTTGGTTTTGGACCTGAGTTTATTGGTTGGGTGAAGTTGTTGTACGTTGAACCCTTAGCGCAGGTAGTGGTGAACGGTAGAGTCTCAGTCCCCTTCTGTCTTGGTAGGGGGACCCGTCAGGGTTGCCCCTTGTCTCCATTGCTTTTCGCGCTTGCCTTGGAACCGTTAGCTGCATGGCTTCGATGGGAGCCTTCACTCAAAGGGATCCGTTGGTCACCGGACTTTGAGGACCGCGTCTCTCTTTACGCAGACGACATTCTTCTATATCTTACCTCCCCGCGTAAATCTTTGAATGTCTTATTTGATGTTCTTACTTCGTTCGGTGCTAATTCGGGCCTTGTTATTAATTGGGCTAAGTCCTGTGTGTATGTTCTTTCGGGTGTTTTGCCCCCTTTGCCGGACAGATTTCCTATCCAGGTGGTCCAGTCTGGCTTCAAGTATCTGGGGATTTTTATTACCCTGGACCCCTCACTCCGGTTTGAGCGTAATCTCCTCCCCCCGCTTCTTAGACTGCGACTGGATGTGGCCCGTTGGCGTAAGTTACCCCTATCTCCTCTGGGTAGGGCAGCTCTTTTTAAAATGATGTCCTTGCCGCGGTTCCTCTACGCTCTTCAAAATTCTTATGACGACATTCCCGCTACATATTTCAGGGAGATCGAGAGTCTGCAAAGACAACTGATTTGGGACGGACGTCCACGTATAGCCCTTGCGAAACTTACCATCCCTTGGTACGACGGGGGCATGGCGCTCCCCGATATCAAGAGATACTACTGGGCTGCCCAGCTATCTGCCATTAACCACGCGGTGTATTCGCCGGGTCGCGATCCGGCCTTTGAGATGGATAGGTTCCAGCTGCCGGGAGGGGACTTTAATAGAGCGCTTTATTCTAGATCGGCCGGGCGCCATCTTGCGGGCCCGTCCAGGACCGCAGTCAACGTGTGGCGCGCCGCGAATGTGAGTTTGGGATGGGAGAATCGACTGACGCTGGCGACTCCGCTTTATGCTTCTGAACGTTTGGGGTGTCTCTGGTCTACTAAGGGCTTTGACCGCTGGGATATGATTGGGATTTGTAAGGTGGGTGATGTTTGTGTGAATGGTAGCGTGAAGTCATTCCAGGCCCTTAAGGCAGAATACGGCTTGAGTGATAGAGAGTTTTTCCGGTATCTGCAGGTCCGGCATGCCCTGGCCTCAGTTCTGACTCCTGATGTGGCCCTGCCCGAGACCTCCCCCCTTGAAGATCGTATACTAGATGGGCACCTGCCCGACAGCACTATCTCCCTTATTTACAAAAAATTGATTCATAATCGCGCTGATTTGTTGATCCGACTCAGGGAGATGTGGGTCGGTGACGGATTGGAATTAGATGACGAGGATTGGCATATTCCCCGGTGGGCGGCTAGGTTGGGGGCCGATTTTGAACCCCTGGGGGCTGTTTTTGTTACAGGGCCGTTTTTGCAGCATAGCTGCAAAAACGGCCCTGTAACAAAATCGACCGAAACCGGCCCTGGCTAACAGCTCTGCCGCTCGTTTTGGTTCCCAGTCCAGCCCTGTTCACGTGACCTCCCTGTGGTGTTATACTACACCCACCATGTCAGCAGCTGTGATATTGATGAATGCTCGTAGCCAGCGCAGCAATGAGCCACCAGGTTGGCTGGAACCATTCCTGCCTGGCACGAAATTTTGCACAAAACTACAGCACTGTCATACCTGCAATTTTATCACACAGACACTGCAAAAGAAGCACGTGGTCCGCGCTGCTCGCTCATCATGAGTGTTTGGCCAGGGTGGTGATTTCGGTCCCGCTTGTCTCTGCCTCTGCACCGGCAGAGATGGTGGTGAGGAGGCACTATAAATGTGTGATGTTGCTATAAGGTCTGTGGCTGGTACTTGGCAGGGCTGCAGACGCGCCATGTGGCCTCCAGCAGCAGCCCTGTACAGTACAGCGTCCGTTTGCCTGACCCTACTATAGCAGCCAATTACGACAGTCGACCTTTTAAGCGCACGCCATTTAAAAAAGAGACGCGGAAAACTAGCATTTTAAAGTACAACCACTGCTTCGTGCTTTTACTTCAAAGTTACCTGTTAGCAGGATCCAAAGGGTGGCTCCTACGAGGCTGCACCTGTTTTAACACCTTCACTGCGGCGGCTATTCCGCCGCAGTGCTAAGGGTGTGGGGCGGCCACGCGGCAGGCGCATGCTGGTGACGGAACCGCTCCGTCACCAGCGTCGGTTGAGCTGTGCTCGTGACGGAGCGGTTCCGTCACGGCCCGCCCCGCTCAATAGAACCCTCAGCGCAGGCGCGGAATTTGCGCCGCGCATGAGCGTTCTATCGAGCTGGGCGGGCCATGGCGGAACCGCTCCGTCATCAGCACAGCGCGACCGCGGCTGATGACGGAGCGGTTCCGTCATCAGCACCGAAGGGGTTAAAATGTTGGGAGGGCTGAGCAGGCATGAAGAGGAGTGGGAGACAAGACTTCAATAAGTCCAATCCCCTTTAGAAGAAAGCCCAACACAAAACGAATAGCCTACCAAAGAGAATCCCAACTGACTACTGATCTGAAGTAGGCAAAAAGGCTAAATAAATACAGTCAATAGAGCGGGAGACACTGCGACGGAGGCTGCAATAACACAACTGTGGCATTAGAAGGTGGTGGGAGGGAGGGATTCTATGTTTACATGTAAGCAGCTATGCCTCCAAAGCTGAACACAGGCAAACAGTAACAGACCAGGAAACCCACAAAATAAATAGTCCCACTTAGACCACAAAAACACTCATTGCGGAATGAGACAGTAGTTAGTCCCTACTGCATGGAAGGAAGGGAAGAGAGAAAGGAGGGACAAAGAGGCAGGACTGACCACTGGCAAGCAAGGATTTCTGAATGACACTCAAGCAAACAAATCAAAAGCTGGTGGATGGCTTTAACCCAACATAAGAAATTACAATAGGTCTCGAATGCTCGACCTAAAAATGCACTGTTCCCTTTGCAGACTCGAGCTCACACCTACAATGGGAGCAGAGCAGTAATGAAATACGGACCAGCTGGTTTGCATTTCACTAGCGGTTAGTGGACAGGGCTAAGTTTCAAGGGAGCATTGGGGTGACCCACAGAGGCAGGTGTAGTGTGTGATTTCGGAGTGCCCCTAAATCTCCCTCAAGAGGTGCACTGGGGGTGCATTAACTATGCACCACCTCAAATGTGGAGCGCAGTCGGTGCACTGCCTGATGACTTCTTGGACTAGTGTATGCAAAGCAATGAAAGAGAAAGAGCAAAAATGTTTCCTCATTCCCAAAAGACAGTCTTCTCAATGGGAATGAAAGACAGCCCTGAGATGTTGAAAGTCAGATGCCATAAAGCTGTTAGGAAACCTCAAATGTATTGAGTGTTTTGGAGAGGTTAAGGTCCACTGAAACAAGATGGTCCAGAGTTATCAAGCCTTTGCGTTGTCTTGCGTTGGCAATAACACAAAGTCTTCAGTAATATTTACGAAGCCACGCAAGGGGCAATTTGCGCCACCTTGCGTAGCTCTCTTTAAAAAGGTATGGCAATGCAGCAGCTTGCACTGCATTACGTTACATTCCAAGCTGGGAGGCGTTCCTTGGGTGGAGCCTTGACGTTCCCATGAATCCATAAATGAATTTCTGTGGATTCCCATATTTACCAAAGCTGGGAATGCGTCAAATGCTACGCTTTCCCCATTTTGGCATAACGAGGAGAAATACCTTTATTTCTCCTAGTTACATCCTATGTGTGTGATGCATTCCGCATTACATAGAAGGAGGAAAATGCCTCTAAGTGTTGTTTTTGTGCAGGAAGGTGTCCCTACCTGCCCGTAACCCAGGCGTTCTTGCTGTGCCTAAGTTGGCACTAGGCAGCACACAGTGCGCCAGAGCAAGGAGGGAGCAGGTATGCTAGATATCTTTGTAAATATGGAGCATTGCTGCTCTCTCTCTTTCACACAATGCAGTTCAGCACAACTACTTGGCTTGCTGCCCTGCATTTATTTATTTAATCACTTATAGAGCGCATGAATCACCCCATAAGGGTATCCCTGCGTTGCCTTTGCATAGCGTAAGGTTGTGACAGTAATTATGAAAACCCAAAAGATTCGTCGTTAGGCTGAAGGGTGCAAAGTTTACCTACTGACAGGATACTCAAAAGTGTCAGTAACCTAAATACTAATACATTTGCCACGTTAGATCAGTTTTATTGGCCGTAGAAAGGTAATTGCTTTAAAAACCTCACTGAGAAGGAAGCCTAATGAGGTACCTGGTTAAAACACCCCCCAAAATAAGCAGCATGGACAGAGGCCAATATTACATACTACTGGAAGTGTCAGAAGGGGACTTGTAATGTTGCTGCATGTGTATTTATTTATGTCTTTGTTTGTTTGTTTATTTATTTATGTGTTTGTTTATTTACATTATTTGTACTGCAGGATATTTCTACCAACAGGTTCATACAAAAGGATAATGGTGGTGGTACATCCATTGATAAGTAGATGGGAGTGTTGAGGAAAACCTGAGTGTATGATTGAGGTAATGTTCAATGGCACTATGTGTAATAAGTAAAAGTCATATTACCTGAGATTGAAGTTTTACATACAGGTTGTGCAACAATCTGTGAACTTCGTTTTTGCCTAATTATGCAAAATGTCTGCTAATTACACTTAGGGGCATATTACCAACCAATAGAGATAATTTTTGTCTCTAACTTGTTTAGAGACAAAAATTATCGCCGCACATCGGCGATTTTTATCGCAGATAAACCTTGCTATTAGCAAGGTTTATCGCAAATGCGATAAAAAACGGCCGCAATGCATGAATATCGCTGAAAAGTCAGCGATATTCATGCATTTTACGAGCAAATGCTCTTAGCCATGTTATCCACCTCCCATTGGATAACATGGCTAAGAACTGCTCCTGGGCAGGTGTTAGCTTTTGGAGATATTCGCGCTTAGCGCGAATATCTCCAAAAGTTGGTAATAGGAGATAGCGATGTTAGCGACTGTTTCCAGTCACTAACATCTTGGCACGCCCACTTTGCATGTCATTAGTGATAAATATCACTGACATGCAAAGCGGGGTCCAAGATGGTCACTATCTCCTATTAGCTGTCGCTAACTGGTGTTAGCGACAGCTTGGTAATAGGGAGATAATTTTATCTCCGCTTTCTTGGCTTTTAAAGCCAAAAAAGCGGTGATAAAGCCCCTTGATAATATGCCCCTCAAATCGCTCACGTTCTGTTCACATGCATTTGAATTCGATGTTTTGCAATACATTTTTACTGTTCATGCTGCCAAGTGTCATAATGGCATAATTTTTGGAATTTCGTGTAACAAATGTAAAGAGGAATTCCTGAAATTACGCAAATTATGCCCGGGCTATTTAAATTTCATCCAGGCCTACTTTTAAACTCACTGGGGCATATTTACAATAACTGGCGCATCCCTGCAAATCAGCAGGGATGCGCCAGTTATTGTGCGCCACAGCTCCGCCATCATGGATGCACCGCATTTACAATGTGGCACACCATGGTGCAAAAACGGCACAGATGCGTGACGCATCTGTACCGTAAAAGTGACGCATTGCTGGAGTTTCGTCGCAAGTGCGACGCAGCTCCAGCAATGCTCTGGGGGGCCCAATCTTGTTAATGCTGCGTCAATCCTTACGCCTGCCTCAAGCAGGCGCAGGGTTTTGACGCAGCATGGGCCCCTTAGTGACTGAGTGAAATCTTGTAGATTTCACTCAGCCGCTTTTAGAAGGCGTTCCTGCGCCGGAACGCCCCTCCCTGCACAGGAACCTTCTGGCGCAGGGCTTTACAATGTGACGCATCTCCCAGATGTGTCACGTTGTAAATACCCCGCACCATGGCGCATCTTTTGCGCCGCCACTGCGTCACAAAAGTGACGCAACAGCAGAGTAAAAGACACGCAAGGGGCTTGTAAATCTGCCACAAAGAGGGAGGGCCAGTCCGGATATCCGGTGGTAGTGAGTTCCAGCCAATGGGACCTAGAAGGTGAAGCGATATCTACCTTGAGTCTGCATAAGATGGTTTGGGTGTGTCCAGGAGCTTCTGATTGGTGGACCATAGACCACTGGTCAGGGTGTAGATCATGTTGGTTGGGAAGCATTTATAAACCGGGGTTAGAATAGTTCAAAAGTGGATGCATAAGAGGAGTTTTGTGTGACATAACCCCAATGTGGGCGCTTTGTGAACTACCATATGTTGACTTGAGCACAAGCACACACAACAAGGTAAGTGAGCATGTGATCCAAAAGGCTAGTCCGCTGTGTTTGATAATGATAGCAATATAATATTAATAATTATCATCATAATTATTGCATGTTTTATTTGTGTTATTACTACTAATAATAGTAATAATAATGACAATAATAATTGCAGAACTGTGCTCTTTGTATACCTAAATATAACTCCAGTGCAAAGTGAATTATTCATAAACATCCTGCATTCTTTCACAGTGTACAAAATGACAGAGCTAAATTAATATGTCCATGGACAACCAGAACTTTCTGCCATCTAAGATTACTGCACACAGAAGGCCAGAAGCCATTATTGCAATGGGGCTGCATCGTTCTACCCCTGGGCCCACATCTGTTTGTGCAGGGAAATGAATTGTAATTTATGCATGGTTCACAATACCAGGTAAGAATCAAGTGAAATAAAGTCAGCACCCTCTACAGTTTTCTCCAGGTGCATATGGACAGGTCACATCTGTTGATGTATACTAGAGAAAAATGTCCACCTAGACAAGCGGATCTTGGTGGGAAAAAGCACCGAAATCCGCATCTTCTCCCATTTTGGGCCAAACCTGTAATTTAAGATAACTATCACATATGATGAACTCTGAACCCCCAGGACTTAACTTGGTTGAGTAATTATCTCATAAGCCCAGCCCGCGAACACCCATTTTTTCTACTGGGCATTTCCCCGGTGGGACGGAGGCTGGTTTTTTAGGGCATGGGGAATGGTGCTGTCACTCTCTCTAGATTCCTAAGATAATTACAGCGGGCACAGGGGGCAGGGGCTTCCGGGTAGAAAGGTGGAAGGGAACTGGGCTGGTTTGAATATTTTTGCATGGGCTCCTTTTGGTTCCTAGACGGCCCTGCGGACGCCTCCGAGGCACTGGTAAGCAGGCCATACCATAGGTCAGGTCTGGTGAAGATGGAGTGCTGGTGAGCGTATGGGTTTTTTTCTAGCAAAGAGTTATGACGTCATGGTTCATCAGGGTATTGCAGGGAATAGCAGAAAGTGTCAAGCAGAGGATATGGCAAATATAATTAATATTCACTCGTGCTCGCATATCTTTGCAGCTGACTAAAATAGTACTCTTAAGGGATGTATGACGTTACAACACATACTTTTACAACGCCTACCTTTACAACGCGGTTTTTACCATGCATACCATTACAACGCATAGCGCTTTGGGGTGCTGGATAGTGAATAGTTTAATCTACTATTCCAACTCCAGTCCCCGTGGATAGTAGGGAAGGTTATTGGATAGTAAATTAACCTATTCCCTATCCTAGAGCGCCTCCCAGAGCAATGCGTTGTAATAGTTTGCGTTGTAAAAGTTACGTTGTAATGGTAGGTCGTTGTAAAAGTTTAGTTGTAAAGGTTGTATACCACTCTTAAGGCTTACTTTAAATAGCTCCAGCATGCCCTGTGCAGAAATGAACCCCTTGCAGTATTTCTGACATTATATCGTTCTATTTGCCCGTCTACTTAGACTTGAAATTTGCTTGGTTCCCATGATGGTATTTGAAAATTCGATCATCCCACTTGTTCTGTGGTGGTTGAAATGAAAAGCTCCTGACGGCATTAACAGGCAGCCCAGTGCTCCTCTTTAATATGCAAACATCTCGGTTAAAGCAGGTCCTCCCAGCGGGTGCTGCGCCAATCTTCCTTATCTTTTTTTCCTTCCTTTTTTTCCACAAAGCTGATTACAATTTCAAAATTGGCAGTACATCAAATCCCCTGAGATGCTATGTCTTAATATAGCTTCCTGCACTAATGCAGCGGAGCACTCTTTCACATTTGCCAACTTTGAAATAAGAAGCTAGTAAAAGTTTCCAACAGATTTGTAGGTTTTTGATTCATTCTCATGGGCATTCACAGGCAACGCTTATAATCTATGTATCCTAAAAACCTTCTCTCAAGGGACAATAAAAAAAGGGGGCCCTGTCACATTCTGCTCCTCAAGAGAGAGAAGTGTTTTGAATCTTTGATTATTTTATATAGTGTTTTTTGTTTGTTTGATGCGAAACCATAATCACAGTTACCTGGAACTGAAATAGATTGAAATGTGAATAGAATGTAATGAGAAGTCAAAAATGTTACTGTAACGCCAAAGAAAGTGTTGAATAACAGAACGTACCAAGCCTTAAGAAACACATTTCTGGCATTATAGGATTTATTACAAGTTGTTTGCAAAAGTACTAACAAAAGACTCATAAATGCACTTATTTTATCTATCTTTTTGGAATTTGTTTAATACTACACCTAGCACTTTGCATAGTTGAAATCAAAGAGATACAAGATAAGTTGGTAAGAGAGGGAAGGCAGATTCAAAGTCTCTGGAAAAGGAGACATTGGTCCTTGAAGAGAGAGGAGAAGGGAAGAGAACAATTGTTTTTCGACCATGAACGTGTGATATAAAAATTGAGAAGGTTCTAAAATCAAACAATTAAATGCACTTTAAGCACAGGAAGAGCTCCAAAAATGGCTGGAACTTGCTAATTTGCGACCTAGGACTTACTGAACAAAGCTAATGTTGCAGTGCCAACATGGGCCGTGTATCAGCTTCTGTAGACACTCTCCATCAGTCCCTTCCCCACTTGCCTGATCACCTCTGCTTTGTTATATTGGGGAACATCCATTATGACGCGGTGTTTACACCGCACTACCATTACAACAATGGTTTTACAACGCAAGTCGTTACCAACACTTGCGCTGGAGGGCGCTCTAGGCTAAGGAATAGTAGATTTACTATTCCAACACCTTCCCTACTGTACGTAGGCTGGTGTTGGAATAGTAAATCTTACTATTCCTAAGTCCAGCACCCTACAGCGCAAGTCGTGGTAACGACTTGCGTTGTAAAACCATCGTTGTAATGGTAGTGCGGTCTAAACACTGCGTTGTATTGACATAAAACCAGGAGATCTCCCAGGATTCAGCTCTTGGCTGCTCTTGTTAACATCTGCAAGGAGTCTCTGAGGTCGGATGTCCCCCCAGACATCTGTATCCATTAAAATGTAGGAGAGGGTCATCGCTACCTGGCCCTTGCTACTCCTGACCACATCCAGTAATTTACTCTGCAGGGATAGGTCTCCAATTGGAGCACTGACACTGGATGAACCCCAAAGTGTAAGAATACTTTCCATTTTCTGCTGTCCACAGCTGGAATGTGATTTTAGTAAACAACAAAGTGGCACATGTGACATCTTATCAGGAATAGGGAGCAGGTACCTCTCACAATACCGCCCTCTGCATCTGGTCATATAGTTAACTTTGTAAAGAAATGTAACCTAAGATGCATCTCAGTACTATTCCATGATAAGATGACTTTTATGGGTACGCTAAAAGTATATATTGATTAACTCTATTGATAGGTTTTGCTTTCTCAATATTAGCCCTATGTTATTTTTTGAAGAAAAATGCTGTCTTCGTAGCTTAAAGTTGATAGTGGGAAAAAACACAAACATCTGGGAAATACAAATCCTTATATAAAAATAATGATGTATGAGAAGTGACATTGAGCTTGCAATGGATGAGATTAATAAACATCTTGAGGCAAGTTGTTGGCTGTTAGACTTGACATCTTTTTGGCATGTTTCCCCTGTCTTTTTGCTTTCTGACCTCCTGTTTTTTTTTGTTTGTTTTTTTAAACATTTTTTATTGAAAATAATTAACATACAAGGCAAAAGAATTACAATACAATAGGATATAGTCCGAGCGAGGAAGGAAAAGCAAAAAATTATACAGTAACGTTTATAAATTATATCGGGGAACGGACGCAGGGGAGAGACGAGCTTCAGAGCAATTATTTATTCTACATTACGGGAATGGTGGGTCAGGGGGAAAGCTGAACTTCAGGGACATCCAGCAGAGGAGGAGTGCAAATATCTCCACGGTAAACGTTCCAATGACCCCAGACCTTACCCCTCTTCCTGGGTCGCCCCCGTGCCACGTAAACCGTCTTCTCCCTAAACATGCACCAATCCATATTTTCCATCCAAGCCTCGACCGTGGGTGGCCTCTGGGAACCCCACAACTGTGCTATGTCTCTCTTAGCCACCATATTTCCCAGGGTTGCCCACTGCGTCTGTGCAACATTATAATCAGTTGGTTCCCAGACATTCAGGAGACAACGTCTAGCCTCAGGTTGTAGAGCAACACCAGTAGCCTCTTCCATCTTATTGTGCACCCCAATCCAGAAGGCAGTAACCAAGGAACACTCCCAAATTATGTGCAAAAAAGTCCCAAGCAGCCCACAACCACGCTTACAAAGACCATCTTCTGAGTAACCCATTCTAATCAAGCGGGGGCCAGTCACATAGACTCTGTGCAGAATCTTAAGTTGCACCAACCGGAGACGGGCCGGAATCGCGACCTCCTTAGGAGAAGAGATCGCGGACTGCCAATCCTCGTCGTCTAATTCTAGACCGTCTCGGGTCCATACATCCCGGAGGAGCACTAATAGGTCAGTCCTACCGTTGATTAGTTTTTTATATATTAAGGAGATAGTGCTGTCTGGCACATGACCGTCTAGTATTCTATCCTCAAGCGGAGAGGATTCCGGAATACTTGCACTCTCTGGAAATACCGACCACAAAGCATGATGGACCTGGGCATATCGAAAATATTCCATTTTACTAAGTTGTAACTCGACTTGCAATTCCTCAAAAGTCTTAAACTTGCCTTTAATCCAGAGGTCACTCACCTTACTGATCCCAATCATATCCCATTTCTCAAAACCTTTAGTTTTCCACAAGCTACCCAGCCTCTCAGAGGCAAAAAGCGGGGTCGCCCGGGTCAGTCGATCGTTCCAACCCATCGCACTGTTTGCGCAGTTCCATATCCATACCGCAATCTTTGTGGGCCCCGAGAGTCTCCCGCCATCTAATCTAGAATAAAGCGCTCTATAATAATCTCCCCCCGGCAACAACCACCGATCCATTGCGAATGCAGGGTTCAACCCGGGGCCATACATACAATGATGAATGGCCCCCAATTGAGACGCCCAGTAATACCGCTTGATGTCGGAGAGAGCAATACCGCCATCGTACCATGGCAGCGTCAGTTTGGCAAGGGCGATACGCGAATGCCCGTCCCAAATCAACTTCCTCTGGAGACTCTCAATAGTCCGAAAATAACTCGCGGGGACTACATCAAAGATGTTATGAAGAGCAAATAGAAAGCGTGGCAATGACATCATCTTAAAAAGCGCCGCATGGCCGAGTGGCGAAAGCGGTAGCTTGCGCCAGCGCACCACATCCAGATTCAACTGATTCAGCGGCGGAAGCAAATTCTGTTCATATCGGACAGTCGGGTTCAACGACACGTAGACCCCAAGATACTTAAAATCCGCGTGTGCAACCTGGATGGGACAATCGCGTGGCAAAAGAGGGACTTCACCCGAAAGGACATATAAATAAGATTTAGTCCAGTTAATAACTAAGCCGGAATTTTTACTAAAAGATGTAAGGACATCAAACAAAACTATTAACGACTTTCGGGGCGACGTCAGGTACAACAGTATATCGTCCGCATAGAGCGAGATACGGTCTTCAAAGTCTGGGGCCCACTGAATACCCTTCATCGACGGTTCCCTTCTAATCCATGCAGCTAGGGGCTCAAGAGCAAGGGCAAATAAGAGTGGAGACAATGGACAACCCTGTCTTGTACCCCTTCCGAGAACGAAAGGCTTAGAGACCCGACCATTTACCACAACCTGAGCCAAAGGATCTACATAAAGGAGCTTGACCCAGCTATTAAAGCCAGGACCAAAACCGAACTTGGCCAGTACGGCCCACAAATATGGCCACTCAACAGTATCAAAGGCCATCGTGGCATCCAAGGAGGCCAAGATGGCCGGTTCACGCAACGACGAAGTCCTCGTGAGAACGCCATGCAACCGTCGTAGATTCAAAGCCGTATTCCGATGAGGGATGAAACCGGATTGGTCCGGATGAACCAAGTCACCAATCACTTTTAGTATACGGTTAGCTAACAATTTAGCGAGAATGTTGGGCTCCGCATTAAGGAGTGATATCGGCCTATAAGAGGCACAGCGGTCCCTTGGCTTCCCTTCCTTATGAATCACCACTATGGTCGCAAGACGCTGATCACGGGGAAGGGAGCCCATATCTCACGATTCCAAAAACATTTCACGAAGATACGGCGCTACTTTATCGGGGCGCAGTTTAAAGAGTTCAATGGGGAGACCATTGGGGCCCATCGCTTTTCCCGAATGAATGGAGCGAATAGCGAGAGCCACTTTATCAGCGGTTATTATGGCATCCAGCAACTCTTTATCGGAGTCAGATAAACTGGGCAGTGATATATCTCGCAACAATAAATGGGAGTCTTCCTCCGGTCTATCCGACACAGGGGAGTACACTGCCTGAAAATGCTCAGCGAAACTCTGGACAATTACCTCAGGATCAGTCACACGCACACCATTCACTCTCTCAATCACAGGAACCACGCGACTAGCCCTCTCTTTTTTATCCAACCATGCTATCAGATTGCCAGCTTTATCCCCGACATCGTAAAGTCGACCTTGTTGCTCCCTGCCCATGACTTTCGCGGCATCTGTGACCAGTGCCCTGTAGTCAAGTTGTTTAATGCGTAAGATATGCATCCTCCCACGGGTGACGCCCTGTTCCAGAGTACGCTCCAATTCAGCGATCTCTGTCTCTAGTCTCGCCACCTCCTCATTTCTACTCTTCTTCGCACCAGCTACCAATGACAACGCCTGACCTCGGATGACCCTCTTAAAGGCCTCCCAGAGCGACACCGTTAAAGACACCGATCCCTGATTTTCGACAAAATAGTGGATTAATCGGGGCCACCCGCCCTTCAGCACCTATACGTAACTCCATCCGATGCCACAAAGGGGAGTGGTCGGATATTCCCCGAGCTAGATGTCGAATCTCAGTAACAGAGGAGGCATGCGCAGCCGGCATCAGAATGTAGTAAATCCTGGAAAGGCTACCGTGTGCACCCGAGTGGAAAGTGTATTGGTTCTGGGCCGGTTGCAGCAGTCTCCAGCAATCCACCAATCCCAGTGTGTCTATTAAGCTGTTAAGCCAATTCTGTGACCCTGCCAGGTCCCTGGGTGGGTATCAATCCTCCCTACCAGAAACAACTGAATTAAAATCTCTGCCCACAATCAGAGTCCCTTCAGGAAGCCCTAATATTACCCGTCCCAGGTCCGCAAAGGTTGTCGACTGCAGACCCGGGGGACATAAACTGAGAGTAAGGAAATAATTCTACCCTCCAATCGTCCAGTGATAGCTACATAGCGCCCTCTATCGTCTTAAAGTGTGACAACGATTGCTAAGGGAAGAGAATTCCTGATTAGAATACCCACCCCCCTAGATCCAGAGGAGAACCCTGCATGGGCGACCAGGCGATATCCTCTCCGGTTCATGGCAAGACAAGTGTTACCAATCAAATGTGTTTCCTGTAACAACACCACATCAGGAGAAAGTCGCCTCAACAGTTGCAACACAACCCCTCGCTTTATCCTATCCCCCAACCCATTCACATTCCAACTCATGAGTCTCAATCCCCTAACCCCCATCCCAAAAATGAAAGCGGATCCAACCCCCCTCGGAACTCAGCATCCAAAACAATTGACAGAACAATATGTTGCCTTGCACAAAACCAGAACACACCCAAATAAACAACCCCCCACCCACAAGCCAAAAACCCGTTACAAATCCCCCCACCCTGAACCCCTGCGTAAGACTAAATAGCCACCCCAACTTGCAGTGTGCCTGTCGCCCTAACATCAAACTAGTCTACAAAAAGAACCCTAGAGGAGGAAAGAGTCCCAGTCATCGCCCCTCAACTCCCGGGTATGAATATCAAATCATACAATAAAAGTCATTGAACCATAGTCAGGGTTATCAAGAAAGTTCAGAGACCGGAAACCATACTCCTATTCCTGCTCCGTCGGGCCACCCTCTGCTCCTCCAGAACGCTCTTCCTGGCCACGCCGGTGTTGCAAAGTGTCAAGCCAGTCCCCCACCATCTCCGGACGATCAAAAAAGTATGTTCGTTCCTCGAATTCAACGTGCAGCCTGGCCGGAAAAATCATTGCGTATTTCAGTTCCATGTCCCGCAGTCGGCGTTTGACGCCCAGGAACCCAAGCCTTTGCTTTTGGACAGTCTGTGTAAAGTCCGGGTAGAAACCTATAGTGGTATTTTCATATTTCGTGGGTTCATTAGTCCGCGAAGCCTGCAGGATAGCATCTCTATCCCTGAAATTAAAGATTCTGGCGATGAGAGGTCACGGCGGGGCACCCACCTTCGATTTACCACCCGGTACTCTGTGGGCTCATTGGACCGCAAAGAGCTTGCTCAACCCCTTAGGAACAAGGTGCTTAGTGATGAGATCTTCCACAAAAAGATCCGCTGCCGGATCCTCCGATTTTTCCAGGACCCCTATAATGCGTATGTTGTTAGGCCGAGCCCTGCTTTCAAAGTCCTCCAACCGGCGGGCAAAAGAGTCATTTGAGGTCCTCAGATTGTGGACCTCTGTCTGCAAATCGGACACATCACCCATGAGGCTGGCAGTTTTCAAATCCAACGATTTGACCTTTTCGTTAGTTTTTGATAAATCCGTACGGATCAAATTAACATCGATCGCCACGGTGTCCAGCTTGTGGGCGAGAGTCTTAAATTGTTGGCCGATGGAAGCCTTCATCCCGTCAATAGCACCCATAAAGTCTTGCAAGGTCAATTCTGTCGACGAGGCCGGGCCCTCCTTGGTACCATCTAGGGATCTACTCGGTCCACCAGGGGATCCTTTAGCTTGAGCATACCGATGCATATTGTTCGCCTGGGTATAGCCACCTCGCCAAGTGATCTTGGATTTTTGCTTGTCGCCGTCCGGCTTAGTCGCCATCACGGATAGGAAGACTCTCCAGAGTAGTGGGCGACGAAAGAAAATGGCCACACCGGGAACTGCGATCCAACCGGCAGCGGCGACCCGAGGGCACGGTCCATCTGGGCCCAGAGCACACAATCGGAGCAGCACACACAGTCGCTTAGCAATCAAGTAGCTTCCGCTAGTAGTAGACTAGCTCTCAAGTAGGATCAGACTGAGGCCTCGAAAATGAAAGTGAAAGTCAGATCAGTGTCTCCTCAGGCCGCTGTTGTTCAACTACAACCCGGGCATCCCACCAACTCGAGCCCTGGGCAACTCCGAGGGGCAGGCCGCAATATTCAAGTCGATGTTATTCCGGCTCCTGAAGTCCGATTCAAATTTGGACAACAGTGTCCGCCTCAGCTATGGCTCTTCTTCAATAACCCGTGAATGTGATCAGGATAGTTTACAGGATAGATGCGGGAGGTTGCGAGGGTCTCGGGAGCCCTGTGCTCACGCGGCCATCTTGGTTACGCGTGAAGCTCCTCCCAACCGCCTGGTTTTGACTCTGTTCTTGGTGGTTTAGTGTCTCTGCACTTTCTCACTGCTGTTCAGTGTTAAAGTACAAGTGCTCCTGTTGTAAATTGTGTTATGGATTGGTGTTTTCATGATTGGCACATTGGATTTACTGATAAGTCCCTAGTGAAGTATACTGAGTGTGCCAGGGCCTTCAAATCCAATGCTTCTGGTGGGCTCACATCACAGGTTGTGCAACCCACAGAAGTAGCTGGTAAAAAGGGTAACGCAGTTTGTAACTGTCATGTCGACCTGGCAAGTGCACCCACTTGCCAGGCCCAAAATCTTCCTATTTCTGCATGTTAGCCAACCCTAAGGTAGGCCCAAGGTACCTCTGTGGGCAGGGTGAATTTTATGTGAAAGGTAGGACAAGCCCTGATGTGTGTGGCATGTCCAGTGCTTAATTTGTAAAATATGAAGTGCAGGTGCTCACATCATTTTTTAGGAGGCCACACCCACTTCCCCAGCTCCGCCCACAAACTCCAGTGGCTCCACCCACTACCTTTTTTGACCTCCACCCACATCCACAAGCCTAAACACATTAGAGCTGAAGACCTAGTTCTTCACATAAGCACATCAAAGACCTAACCTGATTAGTGCGCTATGCGAATCAATATAACATATTGTAACATTTGAGAAGCCTATGGAAACAACTTTAAAGTGACCTCAAATTAGAAAATGTGTGTGGACTCAAACTTTTTCATTAGTAGGTTTATTTGAGGGCCCGAGGCAGCTTTATAAACTAAAGAGAATGTGCTTGTACTGTGCTGTTTAAAAGAAAGAAAGGTATGAAGGAAGGAATACATCAAAGAAGACAGCAACAAATTCAGACAGGAAGGTGAGTAATGGAATGAGGAATTAAATGAGCAATGGATAAAGAAGGAGGAAATAAGAAAAGAATGTGAAAGGAAGAAATGAAGGGATAGAAGGAATGAGGGAGAAAGGAAGTGGATGATGTGTGATGGATGAATAGGAAGAAGAAAAGAAATGAGGAAGAAAAGCAGAAGGAAGGGTTGAAGGTAAGAAAATAAGAAATTAAAGAAGGGATGAAGGAAGGACCAGGAAAAAAATAAAAAGTATGGAATGAAAGGAGGAAGAAGGAAGAAATGCAGCAAGGAATGGGAGGATGGGGAATGGATGAGGGTGTAAGGAAGCAAGAATAGAAAGAGGAAAGGAGGCATTGCTGGAGGTGCTTCAGAGACACCTGAAGGCGGGCTGACGTTATTTGAGACACAGACAGACAGTGGAAACTATAGAGAACCATTTACAGACACTCAGAGACCGACAGCCCAGTCAGGCAAAGAGTATAGTCAGATACAGGCAGACCCAGGTAACTAGACAGTTTACTGATACTCCGAGAACCACAGCACAGTCAGACACAGACAGACAGAGTTAACTAGACAGTTTACAGACACTCCGAGATACATAGCAGGGTGAGACATAGACAGGCAGACATTACTAGAATGTTTACAGATACTCTGAGACCCACAGTATGGTCGGACACAGACAGAGGTAACTAGACAGTTTGCAGACACTCCGAGACCCATGGCAAGTTCATACAGTTAGACACTGTCAGTTTACTCACACTCGGAGACCCACAGCACTGTCAGACACAGACGATGGACACACGGACAGAGCTCCAGGCAGACTGACAGAGGCTCCGACAGCTGCTCTAAAATCAGGCCTCACAGAGCCTAGAAATGCTACTGGCTGCGTGCCGCACGCCCTGTGTACCTCGCTGCACAGTGTACGTACCTCACCCGCTATTCCCTTTGTACCTCAGAGTGCTGCCCCTGTACACGACTCTGCTGCTCACAGCGCTGCTCCTGCTCGCCTCTCGGCGCTATCCTCTGAGTGTTACCCACCGTACCTCTCAGTGCTGCATCATGTGTGTCACAGGCAACACAGGCTCCCTGTGCGCAGCCCACCGGGCTATTGCATAAAATACCTCATATCCGCTGTACCTCACAGCGTGGTACTGCTGCGCTTCTCGGCTATCGCCCACCATTGTTCCTTCAGTGTGTACTAGGTTTGTGTGTCTCACGCCGGCCCGCAACAAATAGCCACTACTGCCCACTTCAGTGCACTTCTGGCAACAAAACATGATAGTGATGATCAGGCAGATGATCAAAAACAACCTCATCCTCATGATCAGTGACGTGACCATCAACATAAAAAAGTAAACCAGTAGGCCTCACCAGGCTCGCCTGCGCAGCTTTATTATTTTTTAATTCATGATCAGATTTGGCCGCCGGCCTCCGCCGCCTATCCCAGTCCATCATGATAACCAATCAACAATTATGATTAAAAAAACAGTAATCCTGCGCTTGCGGCCCCCAGGCCCTGCCCTGCCTCACCTGTGCAGCTTGATTTATTGAATCGCGATGATTCGGAAGCCGGCGCCGGCCTACCCCAGGCCATCATGACCAGACGCCAGTAGTAGACCAATCAAGATGATAAAAAAAAACTAACCAGTAATCACAGTCACAGTGCCTGGCTGCGGCCTGCCAGGCCCTGCCTCACTCACCCTCACCTGCTGAGCAGTCCAGAACTCCCAACTCAAGCTACTTTGAAAGGCGGCGTGCGTTGGTCGAGTACACCACCACTGGATAATCGGTGGCGTGGGAGGAGAGGTGCAGATATGCTGGGGCGGGCAGTGAAAATTCGCGTGCATTCAATTGCATAATCTACGCAAGCGTCCTCTGCCACGTACAGCCCCAACCCCCGCAGCAAAGCAAAGACCTGCCCCGCCCACTCAGCCTGATCCGCGGCCAGGAAGTCTTGAAGAGAGTAAGGAGGTAGGAGGAGGAAATTGACTCGAAAATCGAATCACTGGGAGTCAGTGTCAGTCAACGTGCGTCACGTCACCGACAGCAGTAAGAGTTTACAATTTACTAACTGCATGCATCGAGTCAGTCAACAACCCATACGCGTCGGTCGGTAACTTAAACTAACTAAGTGACAGTCGCAGGCAGCAGCACAGCACACGCTCTCTGTGTGTGCTAGTGCCACGCACGAGTCACGACTTTCATAAATCAATTACTAAGGCCGGACAGGTGCACTTAATGCCTCGTGACTGTAGACTCGGCCCTCATAATTAGGTGTCGGTGCTAAGCACCGGCAAGCTCCGGCTCAAATAAAGCACTGCTGATAGTGAATTACTGCCAATTTCGTTTTTCACTATTGCAAGGCTACCTGTTCCCATAGGACAGAATGGGGAGTTTGTTTATAAATGCTTATAAACATAACTAGGCCTGGGAACTAGGTTGAAAAATAAAGTTTAGTATTCCTGAACTCAAAATCTAAAGATGCATCTTTTAGTGAAGGTGATTTTTACATTCTGTTTTTGAAAATACCGGCCAGGGCGACTGATGCTGGAAGCTGGGGATCACGGTTCGAACCCCAGCTCCGGCAGCAGCGGTCTGCCCAGCACAATGCGACTCTGGGCAATACCTTGCTTAATCTTCCCAACAGCCCCCAGCGCCGAGGTACCCGTGTGGGGATGATTTGTGCGGGGAACAGCGTTTACAACGCAACTTTTACAGCGCAGTACCTTTACCACCCAACTTTTACAACGCAAGTCGTTACAACGACTTGCGCTGGGGGGGCGCACTAGGATAGGGAATAGTTAATTTACTATCCAAAACCTTCCCTACTATCCACGGGGACTGGAGTTGGAATAGTAAATTAAACTATTCACTATCCAGCACCCCCCAACACAAGTCGCGTGGTAAAGGCATGTGTTGTAAAAGCATGCGTGGTAATGACATACATATATTTGTGCACTATACAAGTACTGGATTTACATTTACATCCAGTAGACCTCTGCTGGGGTTGTGGATTGACTGTCTGAGTTTTGGATGACAGGGGCTGGAAAGAGGCCGTGGCTCCAGATTGTCTAGGTGGGTCAGGAAAGGACTGGATAGACTTGGGTTGCATTTAGAGTATGGGGGAGGAGAGTTCCTTTCACCTAAATGGGCCTGGTCTGCCTCTGGCAATGCCATCGCCAACGCCTGGCAGGAAGTCACACCAGAGGGCGGCAGAACTGGTTCTGCCTGGGCACAGACACTCTTTGCCTGCATGTGTATGGTATTTCCAAAGTGCGAACCTAGGCAAAAGACAGTGGAGTGCTGTAGGTGGTGAAAGACAAGCTTAAAGTCAATGGGTAATGGGAGAGGAAGCTGAGTTGTCAACGGTTAATGGATTGGGCTTCCCAGATGGAGCTGCGGACTGTGGGAAATGTTCCATCAGGACAGATTTTGTTAAATCATAAGTTTAAGGATGGAGGAAAAATGGGCGTTTCCAAGGGAAGGACGTAGGGGGGATGGAAACGGGTTACAAACACATAATGTGAAAACCTTGAGGGTGCAACCCTATTTGAGAACATCAATTGCTCCTAAAGATTTTGGAGTAAGTGTGCCAAAGTTCCTCTGACACATCCATACATTCTACGGGAAGTAAGGAACGGATTTCAGTACATGGAAAAATATTCTCCACATAAAGAAAGAATAGTTACATGGGCAAATCTGCATTTCCACAATACTCACTGCCAGTCCCAAGAAGAGTAATGGAAAATACGATTTGCATAGACCTCCATGCGTATTTTTATGAATTCCCTAAAATGAGAGAATGTGGGTAAATTATAGGAGGAAACCTATGAGCTGCGAACAAAGACCCAGATTCTCAAAGGTTTAGCATCAGGTTAGTGTTACTTTTGTAACTCTAGACCAATGCTAAACTTTTTGGGGGATTCACAAACCAATGCAAATTGGTATTTGTGTTGGTTTGTATGGAAAAGTAACGCAAAGCAGTGCAAAATGCTGCTTTGCATTACTTTGCGTCAAGGGGGCGCCACATGGGTGGTACATGGGTGTACCCATGCTACTACCTATGCTTTTTGACGCTAAACACGATTCTCAAACATCAGTAGAAAGGGTTTAGTGGCCAAAAATTAACGCAGCTGAAAAGCAGGTGCTATACGGAGACATTTTTTCATTTCTCCGTGCTCTGTGCTTTTCGGACACTGCATGTGTGGTGTACTGTGCAGCCCACATACAAAGTAGGAAAAGCTTTTTCACTTGTCTAAGCATAGTATTTTGTACAGGAAGGATAACCTTCCTGTACCAAACCTATGCTAGACTCATGCACACACCCTAGTGCTATGGCGCTAAGGTGTGTGCGTGGCGCTCAGCAGCTGAAATCAGCGCCAGCGCCAGGGAGAGGGGAGGAGAGAGACATATCTTTGCAAATATGGCGCTGTCCTGCTTTCTCTGGAAGAGGTGTGGTGCAGCGGCCAGGGTACCTGACACTGGACCATGGGGTTCACGGTTCGATCGCCGGCAGCAGGTTAGCCGAGCACCATGTGACCCTGGGCAATAGCTCGCTTAATCTTCCCGATGGCCCCCAGTGCCGGGACACCTGTCCGGAGGTAGCTGTGCGCTTTTCAAATACTGGTATTACATTTATTTCATTTCATTTTATTTCTATCTCACCCAACGCAGCATAGCATTTTTGGCCGCTGCGCTGCGTTCCGTGACAGCTAAGAGAAACTGGGCCGGAGATTCCATGAGGGAAGCTAAGACAGAAAACTTATGACCCGAGTGGCGTCACCAAGTTACTGCAAAAGACCTAAAAAGTATCCTTCTTCCAGTGTCTGGAGTGTGCTCCAGGAGGCAATATTCTATTTTGCCTGGAGTGCTGAAAATCCCCTCACTGTTAGTGCCTGTGAAGAGAAAATTTCTGCATTTCTTCTTATTTAATTGAACACCATGGGCCCGATTCACAGAACTAACTTAAGACAAAATCCTAAACTTACTACCATTTTGGTATTCACAGAAGGCACTTACTCATTTTGGTATTCACAGAAGGCACTTACTCATTTCGGTATTCATAGAAGTTAGGAGTCCGAACTTTAGGGCTCCTAAATGCCTTCTGTGAATACCGAAAGTCTTAAAGTTCGGATTTTTCTCAGTTTAGGGGTTCTAAAGTTAGGAGTCCATACTTTACTACTCCTAAACTGAGAAAAATCCTAACTTTAAGACTTTCGGTATTCACAGAAGGCATTTAGGAGTCTTAAAGTTAGGACTCCCAACTTCTGTGAATACCGAAATGAGTAAGTGCCTTCTGTGAATACTAAAATGAGTAAGTGCCTTCTGTGAATACCAAAATGGTAGTAAGTTTAGGATTTTGTCTTAAGTTAGTTCTGTGAATCGGTCCCCATTTGTCGGCCTGCAGACAATAAAGGCTTCTTTTTAAAAAAAAAAACGTTGTCAGTGGTGCATTATGGAGCCGTCCATCACTCCAAGGGGTCTCCTGGGGCTTTTGAGTTACTGAAAGTCACATAAACACAGCTACAGCAGTACTTTATCACATACTTTCGCAATGTAGTGGTGTAAACACCATGGGGCTAATTTACAAGGCCCTTGCGCCACTTTTGCGTCATTTTTAACATCGGAAAAGTGATGCAAAAGTGGTGCAAGGGGCTTGTAAATCTTCACCCATGTGTTACAATTACTCAATTCTACAAGTCACAGAAGGATGAAAGACTTGGGGGCATATTTACAACAGATGGCAATAAATATTGCAAAGCGCGCTTAGCGCTTTTATATTTATCGCTGTCTATTGCTGAAATTTATCGCCAAGCTGGAGCTGTATTTACAACACATAGCACAATGGTGATATAAATTCCAGCAATAACGGGGTAATCGCCGTTTTGCAGGGAACATCGCTGGTTTTCCAGCGACGTTCCCTGCAAAACGGCGATATACTTGTTGATACAACCATGTGGTTTAACACAAGGATTCACCCCAATGTTAGGTATGGGTTAGTCATGATTTTAGCAGACGTCAGGTTTTGCCGAAAACAGCGGTTTTGGCCCAAAACTAACGTATGCTAAAATGCGTGGGCTACCTTGTAAATATCACGATGTGCACATCAGCGATATTTACAAGGTTGTACTGCCCAGTGACGCCCACTTTGCATCTCATTAGAGATGCAAAGGGAGGCGTCGGTAAAAAGGATGCTAACATGCGCTAATGCATGTTAGTACCCTCGTGTAAATAGGGCAATATTTTTATCTCCGCTTTTTTGGCTTTAAAAGCCAAAAAAGCGGAGATATGGCCCTTGGTTAGCCAGGCCTTGATTTGAACCGGGGACTTGCAGCTCACACTAGATGAGAGCCACGAGGGGTTAATTCACTGAGCCATCCTGTCAGCGCGCTCACATATGAAAGTTACGCAACGCAACACAAGTACAGCAGCAAATTTACTCCATCTATTTATAGAGACGTTTTTGATGGTCCGGGTTATATCTTCCATCTCTCTCTTCCCACACACTTTTATCATATCAGTATTTTTTTATGAAAGTTGGCGGTGATTGGCTGATGCGGGGTGGCATGCTTCATAAACTCCCACGCGCACCGTGCAACGGTTCAACGATACGTGGGTTCTGCTGCCCACGTTCATTACCGGGGAAGCTCTGAGGAGAGCGGGTCACGCACAATGCTATTACCACAGAAGTAACTTCTGAAACGTGCAAGTTATGAAAATCAGGAATAGGACTGGGCGCCCGCAGGATGAAGTTGGCGACTGAGACCGGGAATACTCGCATATTGTTGAGCAATAGCATCAAGCAGAAAAGCGGGGCTTCCTGAAAAGCAGTTTCATCAAACCTCCCAGCCCGGACCTTCGACCTTCGCCCCCGGACCACGTCCAGAAGGTGGTTCTTCCATCTTCAATCTCCTGAACGCAAGGTCTTCTTCCATCTATCAGAGCTTAATTTACTAAATAAATATAATAATAATATTAATAACAACATTAACACCAGCAAAAATAATAACAAATAAAGAAAAAAAAAATACATAAATAATTTCTATTAAACACATGTGTGCAGATGCGGAATATTTTTTAGGCGACAGCTCACTTCCACTGCGTGCGCTGCCCACTTATTGTTGCCTCCCTCTCAGTCCTCTACCCCGGTTCTCTATCCCTCATGCCCTTCTAAACTTTCTTTACTTTCTATTCTCACTGCATCTTAGCACCCTTGTCTCTACGAAGACACATGGCACAGATTTGAGGTAAGACTTCCCTCATTACAATATTTATGACACCCGCTCACGCACACATACCCGCGTCCAGGCACCATCCAGTGTTCTTACCGGCGTTTACCACCTCACAGCTGTCCATCACCCCCCCCCCCTCCCCAGCACTTCTCAATGGCGGACGCTGTGCACACATGCACAGCGGGATTAACACTTGCGTGCCAGAGGCACATATGTAGTAACAACGCATTACATGACACTGCATTCCATTCCAATGCATACTAATACTAGGCACATTGCAACAGTAGGTTAGATGTTGCATTGCGGAGACATGAAAATCACTGTTCGAACTCCAGTGAGTGAACCCTAAACTAACCTTCCTTTTTGAGCCCAACATTACACACCCAAAACTCTAAATTGAACCAAACGCACACCCCAAATTTCATATTTTACCCCACAACACACCCCAAATATTATTAACACCACAAATATCATAATTAACCCCCAAAAAACACCCCAAATTTCATATTTTACACCATTAGACACAACACAAAATTAATATTTTACCCCGTAAGACACACCATAAATTCAATATTTTAAATCTGGAACACATACCCACCCATTCTATCAAATGCAATGTGAAGGCACATCCGTTGTCGGAGTTGCGTTGTTAATGATGTACTGCCTGTGTTGGAATGGTCATCTCACGTGACAAAGGCAAACCATAGGCTACGCCATTTGACTCTGTCTGCCCCTGGACTGCGCTCATCACCAAGGAGCATACTCTTGGACACTCCACCGCTACGACGCCAGCAACCTCCTCGCCATCAACTCTGGATGCCACATCGCCTGCCAGGACCGACCTTTGCTCTGGACCGGACATCGCCATTGCCATCGCCATCGCCATCACTGATGGATGCATTATCACCTAAAAGGAGCAGCACGCCCTTCAAGGACAAGGCATTGCCATCACCTACAGAGGCACACTCCTACTGACCACGCACTCTAATGACCCAAGGGTGACCATGTACCACCTCAACTCCCAGATCCTGACAAAGCCCAAGCACATCCACTGCGGCACACTCATGTGCAGGACCCCTGGACATTGGACCCCTATTCTCAAATACCATTGTTGACTTCATTGTACCCCAGGATCTCCCATCCACCGATGACATCCTACTATGTGATCTCAAGTTCCACCTGGACAAACCCAGTGACCAGCACACTTCTAGGGAAGATCACCAACATCAAAAGCAAGCCGCAACTCACATCAACAGGACACATAGCAGGACAGCAGGACGCAATTGGGAGCTTCTACTTCAGCAACAACACCGTACTCTCCTGGACCAACAATCATTGGATGCATCATGTCCTCACCTTGCCCAGCGGACGCCAACACCATCATCGCAACCCCTTGCAGCTGGATTAAGGCCACCGCTGGATGTCTCATTAACTCTCTCAGGACCAACACTCCGCCACTGTTTCCAAACGATGACACCGCAGCGCACAACCAACACCGATGGATCTCCAACAGCATTGACATTCGGACACCCCTCATGAACTGCACTGCGTCAGTACCTTCCGCCTGCCTGATGGCAGGCGTGAGGGTGACACAGTGACACAGGGATGGCCTGGGCCCATTTTGGCTGGAGTTGTGTCATGGTTATGACACAACTGCAGTAATGCGTGACTTTAGCGCAGACAGATACGTCAGGATTCCTGACGTAACTGTCATTACTTGCGTCATGGAACGCTGTTGAGTGAGTACAGCACATCCATGCTGTCTCAAGAAGGGCGTACTGAGAAGTGTTGCAAAGCAGTCTTGTTGCAGCGCTGCAACACTTTACATGGCTGGGGCAAAAGGAATGCGTACTATCTTATTGATGGTGCGTAGTTCTGCCCTGTAATTTTGTTGCAGGGCAGTGCAGCAACATTGCTTGCAGTGCGATCCAGCAACAAAACCTGCTGAAATGCGGCCCCAATGGTTTTCTCCATTTTAAGACCTGATATTTTCAGGTATTAAAACAATGCCTCTAGTTGCTGTTATAGCCACTTTTTTTGATCATCTTAAATTAAGGAATCCCCTTGTGAATAGGGAAATCCTGGTTTAACATCAGATTTAGCAAGGAAGCGCATTCCCTGCATTTCATTAGCGATAATTATCGCTGACACAGTTGCAATAGTTTAAATGGTCTATTTCGCCTAAAAGCTGTTGCTAACAGCTGTCAGCGACAGCTTGTGAATATTGCTATAAAATATCGCAGCTTTATCGGTAGAAAAGTGCTGATAAAGTGGCGATATTTGCTTGTGAATATGCCCCAAAGTTCTTTGCATGTCGTCTTTTGTCAGCACACGCTTTCATCTTTTGTGTATGAACCATATTCTTCTTAAGAGTTGCACTCTCATCTTTCTTTCTCTGATGGGTCCACTGAGGTATCTTGGTAGCATTGCTCTCCCGAACATCAATGTCGAGTGACTTTCACCTGTGGTCCAGTCAGGTGTTGAGCGATAAGCTCTCAAGGTAGAGTTTAACACAAATCGAGCTTTTTAAGAGTAGCACGCTGCACTGCTTTCTTTAGCATACTCATAAAACACTCAACAGTCCGTTGCCTTGCGGCCATAGAGGTGTACTCTTCTGATGCTTTGTATTCAGATGCTCTAAAAAATCTTGAAACTCTCGACTGGTAAAAGGTGGGCCATTGTCAAATTTCAATATGGCTGGAGCACCCCATGTTGCAATGACGCCATCTAGTCTCTCAATGACTCGATCTCAAGTGGTAGAGATCTTCAATTAATGGAAATCGTGAGTTTGTGTTCAAAATCACTATCAGTTGATGCCATTGTCAAGTGGACTGAAAAAGTCAATGGCTACTCTCTTCTAGGCATGCTTCCGCAGTTCTGACATGTGCAAGGTGTGTTGCGTAACTTTTTTCAAAAGGCAAATGATTAGATGATAGGCCTTTAATTCCTTTTCAAATCGCTCAAGATACGGAAACCAGACTTGGTCTCGGAGAACTTGTTTTGTGGCAATGATTCAACGATGTCCTTCATGGGCTGCTTCCATGCATGGGCTGGTTCCATGACTGGTGTGTAATTAAATCATTCAACTTTAGCATTTCAATATCATGGCTTATGGTAGTGATAATCTGGGCTAACAAAAAGGTAGCTGGAGTGTTTGATTTGACAATGAAATTGATATAGGCTTCAGCCGTTTTGGATGTAGTACCATGACCTTGTATAGGTACTCTGCAAAAGTAGTCAGCAGGGCGATCCTTCCCTAGACGATGCACAACGTTATAATTGTACTCTTGTAATTGTTGTCCCATCGTTCAACGCGAGAAGGCATCTTGGTCTTTGGATTGCCAAATATTGTTAGTAAAGCTTGATGATCAGCTACCAGCGTATAAGGATTTCTGTAAAGGAAGACTTGGAAATGTTCACAAGCCCATACAATGGCTAAACTTTCTTTTTCAGGTTGTGAATATGCACGTTCTGTTTGGGACAAACTCCTACTTGAATTTTCCACAATATGCCTTTGCACATTCGGGTTTCCGCTGTGCTGTGCAAGGATAGCACCTAACCTGACTGGGCTAGGATCAACCACAACCTTAGTGTGAAGTTTGGGATTTAAATCTGCCATTTCAGTAGCACTCTCAATAGTTTGTTTGATTTTCTTAAAATATTTCTCACGTTCATGTGACCAGTAAAATGAAACATTCATTCTTTTATCGGTAATTCTCTCAAGGGAGCACTTACGGTGGTTAAGTCTCATATGTACCTGGAACGGTAACTGGCCATGCCAAGAAATGAACGCACTATACGAACATCTTGTGGAGCATCAGCATTTGTTGGCGCTTCCACTTTATCAGGATCAGGTGTCATCAGAAAAGATATGGGCAACTAATTTTTACTTTGTCTTGTGGAACTCCCATTTATCTGCATTCAAAGTCAAACTTGCATTTATAATCCTCGTTTTGTGTAGCTCCGAAAACCAATGTGTCATTGCTATAATTAAACACATTCATGACATGCTACATGGTATGTCAAATGATGTCTTGAACAAGTTCTGCAGCTGATGGCACATTAAATTGGAGTCTTTTGTATCAAAACAAACCAAAATGTGTAGAAAAGGTTCTAATATACCTGCGATTCTCTTCGAATTCCAACTGTTGATAACCTTTATTGAAATCCATGTGAGAGAAAAACTTTGCATCATTTAATTGCGTTATGATGTCAGCAATGTGTGGACCTGGATGTTGTTCTCGCTCAATGGCCTTGTTTGCCTGATGCATGTCAACACATATGCGTACAGCTCCTCCACTGTTCTTTTTGGGCACTACCACTATGGGAGAACTCCATGGTGTGGGACCAGTAGAACTCTCAATGACACCATGCTTAAGTAACAATTCAAGTTATTTTTCAACAGCTTCTTGTAAATGAAAAGCAATTTATCTATATGTTTGAGAATTAGGACAAACGTTCACATGAATATGAAGCTTTACTTTCATAGTCTTAAGCTTTCCAAAACCATGAAACAATGAGGGGAATTGATTTACTATTTTGTGGTGAGCATTCATGTAGTTTACGGAAATCAGTCTTATATCAGCAGCTGTGTGTTAAGTCTCTCCACAAATTCAATAATGGTTTCACCAACTTTCGGTCATTCTTGACTGAAAATGTATCTTTCATAATCAACATTAGGCATTGGATTAAACTTGATATTCAATGTTTCTTTATCTGATGGTATGTGACTTCTTTGTCAATTTGTGGCATTTTCCTTATGAATTATTTTACACCATCACCAGCAAGATTTTTTAGGTATTTGATAATCTTTTTGTTATCCGTCTCTTCAAGTGCATCAATGAAAACATCAAATGTCTCTATCCACACAATCCATGTATTGCCAATATGTTTCTCTTTGGCAGTGTCTAAAGGTGGTTTCAGGAAGGCAACAGCATTGTAAATCAGTGTGGAACTTACTGATACTGCATGTGAATCACTGTAATGTGGTTTGTGCAACTCATCTGTAAGGCAATGCGACATGCTGACCTCGCGATCATCTGTTGGTTTATTTGTGGCACCAAACACAGCCGCATGTTTCTTGTACCCTTTTTTCACTTTTTATTTTTGTTGTTTTCCAGCGCCCCATGCCGCACTTGCACATTATTAGAGACTGTGCCCCTTTCTTTAGATGAGCCACTGTTAAAGAAAGGGGTGCGACTGCCATTAAAATGAAAGCGCTGTTTGGGGAGCTTTTACCAAGCGCCCCATACCACACTTTCACTTTAATGGGGACCCGCTCCTTTCTTTAGACGGGGCACGTCTAAAAAAAAGGGATGGGGCCTCTATTAATCTGCAAGCGTGGCATGGGGCACTTGGAGTTTCAAAAATGGCTTCCCTTTGGAATCAAACAGAATGGGTTATACTCTATTACCACTTATAACACAACTATCACATCAATATAAAAAACCTTTTCATTAAATGCAACGAACATATAAATAAATGAAAATCTAACACTTCTATTCAAGCAATACAAAAGTGTTTCTTTAATTAAAATCACATAAAAATCACTAAATCAATCCCAAATAAACATTGACACATTCCATAAAAACATTTCAACATATATCACGCCATTTCATCACCATAAAAATACGGCCTCATTAACAAGAGAAAACACGATTTTAGACTCATAAATTAGTCATTGGCAAGGACATATCATCTAAATCAGTGTAAACATAGTTTGGTCAAACTTCTATTTGTCTGATACCAAAACAATAGACCCTTAGAGATTATGTCATTAACAAAGCGTTGACGCGTTTCGATGGTTTTTTCACAATCTTCCCATCTTTATCAAGACAAATAGATTCCTATCTCTTGTTATTTCGTTGTAAATCGTCCTTTTACATAAATTCTGTTGGACATACTTTCGGTTTAGAGATTCATATTGAGTTCCTGCGTTGGATTCTGAAGTGCGTCTCCTTTAAGCTCCAATTTTTTCCCCAGGAATGTAGCTTTTTTTTCCTATGTACTTCGTTTGTAGCCTCTGGTCTCGAGTGCTACCCTTGTTGTTAGGCTTCACTTAATTAGATTGTGCTGCTCCCCTCTTTTCACTTTAAGGTTCAAGCAATCGTGGATACGCTGGTCATTGCGCTCCCCTCCAGGAAGTGAATGTATTATTCTTCTGTGCAAACTAATTTCGTCTTCCACAGCAGGCTTCTCTATTGCCGTCTTCGTTCTACTTCGTGTCTCCTCTCATTCGACTCCATTCTGTTTGATTCCAAAGGTAAGCCATTTTTTAAACTTGTGAAGAGTACCTCATCCCCTTGGTCAGAAAGGGATCTCTCTTTATAACATAGACATATGGGGCACTTGGAAACAACAAATATTTGCAATGCAATAGGTATCACATTTGTAAGAATTTAAGCTATTGTCATTTACAATGTCAACAGCTCAAACTCTCATTAATGCAAGACCTATTGCATTGGAAATGCTTATTGTTCCTCTTGTAAATTAAAATATACTGGTTCTCCCAATTAGCATCTGTAATACACCCATTACATCCTTCATGAAGGTGAACAAGCAGATTGTCTAATATATGATTCACATCATGATAATGCTGCTGTGTTATCAATCTTTTCCATTATGCCACACCTGCCTACCTTTCTGTCATGTTTACCATCAACGTCCACATGTTTATTGATTTGTTGATCTGGGTTCTACTTTTGCATTCTCTTTCCACGGTTCCAGTGGTGTAGCTAGACCTTTTGCCTGCCTGTGGCAGTCCCTGCGTTTGGCGCCCCTAACGGCTGCAGGTAAGAGGGAGGCGGTGTCGCCGCCCCTAAAACTCATGCCACCCAGGTGGGACTGCCCCGCCATCCTCTTGCACGCCTTCGCGCGGTTCTCAAATGACATGAATTCAGCTCCCACAGAGCTATATAGAGTCACCTTCACAATCACTTAAAAGGATGTGAACGATATGTCCTTCATCTAACTAGAAATTATAAGCCATATTATCAAGAATGGCAATAACATTATCGCTGCTTTAGCGGCAGGAAACTGCCGCTAACGCGGCGATAAGGGGCTTGATAATATGCCCTTGTGAATTCCCATAGAATCCCAGGTTCTGGTGTGAAGTACATCTAACCTGGGCTACTATGGGAATTCACAAGGACATATTATCAAGCCCCCTTTTGACGCTTTAGCGGCAGTTTCATGCCACTATAGGGGCGATAATGTTATGGCCATTCTTGATAATATGGCCCTATAACCAGTGTCAAAGATTCAAAGTACGATTTTGGGGTTGGTCATACTTCGGGCTCCTCTGGGTGCAGTGCAGGTTTCCACTGTGGCTCAATGGTTAGAGCGGCAGACCCTGATGCAGAGGTCTAGCCCGGGACCAGGGTTCAATTCCCCGCCTCGGCGGGTCTTGGGCTCAAAATTCCACGGACCTGATAATTCTCGCCTCGGTGCCTATTCCAATCATGGAGTCCCACTCTGCAACTCTGGGCAATAGCTTGCTTAATCTCCACAATGGCCCCCACAACGCTAAGGATGTCTGGCCTCCACCTTGGGGGTGCCCAGGAGTGAACACCTCACAGGGAAAGCCAGGATGGGTTCCACAGCGGTATTCGTACAAGCACCTTGGACCCTTGCGGGTGAGTAGTGCGCTATACAAGTATCAATTTACATTTACTGTCTGCAGATTTATGATCAAAAATATGACTTAAATCAAAGTATTGCTTGATGCCCTCCAGCATTCACGTTCTGTAGCTGCAGCTAAACGTGATCCCCACCAATCAACCCAAGTTCAGGACTCTTGAAGCCCTTGAAAAATGAATTACACCTGCCATTTTTAAACTATCACAGCTGCAAAAGCCTCCGCCCGGACACGCTCGTGTGGCCTTTTATTGTCTTGTGCCAAGACCCAACGTCGGAAACTGCATTCAATGAGTGATTAGCAGAAATGAGGGAGTGTGGATAGGTGCAAACAGGAACAGAGAAACACAGGGGCGAATAGTGAGATTTCAAGGGAAAGAAAACATATGCAAGGCAAAGTGGAGAGAAAATTAGTTTGGGTGGAGAGATGCACGTGTAAGAAAAGAGGGAACAGAGATATGCAAGGCAGAAAATAGATGACAGAATAGAGAGATAATTGGTGAACCAAGAGATACTATGCAGAGTACAGATATTAAAGTGAAGGCAGGATGCAAGGGGTAAGGAAAAGAGAAAAGCAGAGAGTACAAGACAGGGTGAAGAGAGCATAGAGATATGTGACGGAATAGAGAAATACAGGATAGAATACATTGGAAAGTGTTGAGCGAATCACAGAGTGGAGAAATGCAGGAGAGAAAGCGATGTGTTTTAGGTTTAAACCTATAATAACTGATAAAACCCCACTGAAAGAAAAATAGCCCTCACCGGTGAAAACATATAAACACTGAAAAACACCTGCACAACCACAAACTAAATGCCATTCAAAGAAAGGAAAAAGAAAGTGAAAGAGTCATTTTGTTCTTACTGAAGGGGTCAATAAAATGTAACTTTGTTATACAAGCTAGCAAACCTTATTCTGCTTGAGTTTTGTTCTTTAGGGATGCTACTAAAATAATGTTTCTTCTTCCTTTTACTTTTTTCAGTTTTATGGCCTTTGGTCTAAAGATGCAGGGTTTAGTTTCACGTTTTAGGTTTAGTTTAATTATTTTATAAACTGTAAAGAATCAGGACATATCAAACTCACATTTAATATTTTGGCTGCATTTGATTCTTTTACTGATAGGTAAAATGGCTAGTTTCATAAAAATCTTTCCTAATATGTGTCATCACATTTGCCCACAGAGAATGGGTAAAAACCCTTAATACATCAGACCATAGTAACGGTAAACGGAACTGACCACCAGAGGTGCAGCGGTCCGACTATGCCAATTAGGATGCGACCACCAGCATATTATGCATTGTCGCGGGCGGTGCAGTCAGCAGCACCTGCCGCAATGCACAATATGCATGTTGTGCACTGGCATGCACAGCATGACAGGCACCGCGCGGTACCTGCCACCTTGTGTATGCCAATGTAGGGGGGTACCCCCAAGTGCAGGTCTCCAGTGCCCACCCCCGGGGGCCTGCAACAGCGCCCCAAAGGGATCACAGCATGCCTTTCCATGGTGGAGTCTCTGCGATGAAAAGGCCTCTAAAAATGCACATCCTAATATGGATGGCGGTGCCTGCAAGGCACCACCACCATATTGAGGGCCTTTTCCGCCCGACCGGTGAAAAAGCAACGGGCGGTGCCCCTCGCCATTCTAATTTGGTGGGGGTGTACCGGGAGCATCTGGCGGGGGGATTGCCACCGGCGGGCCGGCGGGGGCCACCGCCACCCTGGCGGTGGTGATCCGCCCGATATTCTAATAGGCCCCTTTGTGACTAAAGGTAATGCTTTTGCTGACAGTGCTGCTAAAAATGATTCTTTATCCTTCTGACTCTGATGTGACATTTTATGTATTTCTAACTATTGTCCACTGCAAAATATGACTAACTTATAGGAGGAAGCACCCAAAAATGAAAAGTTGGTTTGTATAAAGTACGGGTGTCAGAAACATCTAGATTGGTTGTGCCATGGCAAGAAGGTTAAATAGGTTACTCAAAAAATACTGCTTCTACTGGCCCATGGGTATCATGGTACAAACATGTAAAGTAAGATGGTATGGTCCATGCTGCAGGCACACACTGCTTTGCAATGCATTTTCCCTCCAATGCACGGCACTATTGTCACATGTGTGTCATTTGTGTAGTTTGTGACATTGGAAAGGGCACCACAACAATCCTAGCTGCCTATCCGGCCCCCTGCTGTCCATATATTTGCATTCGGTGAAGGTCTATACGTTTTCTGACTGCACTGCAGCCTATCCCTGTGTCTGTGTTGATGCCATCACTAAGGCACAGAGATTATTATGAGACTTTGCTCCCAAACCTGGAATCCCACTCAGGACCGGGGCAACTCATTTTGTGTCCTCCTTAGTACAGGGGTTTGACAACAATTTCATTGTGCGTTTCACCCTGAGCTCTAGGGAAAGTGGAAAGGTTCTATGGAACCTTAAAAATAAAATATCTAAGATATGCAAAGAGACAGGACTAAAATGGCCTGATGTCCTACCCCTAGTACTAATAACGATTTGAGCCTCCCCCTCTTGCCAAAAGACTCAGTTAATCCAGTATGAGATTGTTATCAGCAGGCCAATGGTTGTTCTTACCACTCCCTCCAGTGTCTCCAGCCTTAATTGGTATGCACTGGCCTTTAAAATATTGCAAATAACTCATTACTGTCTTAACCGTTTCCATTCTCAGGTTTGAATAGTGATACCCACTGACTTGACAGCAGTTTACCATGATCTTAAGCCCGGAAACTAGATGCACATCAAGATCTACCAATGAAAGTCATTGCTTCAATCCCATTGGCAAGGCCCATTCCATGCCCTGTTGGTGATACAACACTGGCATCAAGGGATCATGCTTTGCATTGCAAGTGACCAAAAGAGCAGTGGCGGCTGGTGACTTTTCAAAGTGGTGAGCCGTAAAGGTTTGTGGTTGAGTTTGACTTACTTAGAGAAGTGAGCCTGACTTACATGCATACTGAAGCTACAGACCAAATAATTTGACTTAAGCTTTGTGACTATACCACAGAACTGCAGAAGTCTGAAGTCATAGGAAACATTTGAAATACTCACTTGATTTTTAGCAAGAACTCTCTTGCTTCTTGGTGCAGAAATACTAAGAGAGCTCTCTACTTGTTTAATGCCAGGTGTTCAAATATTCTTATTCTTTTTAGGCCTGGGCGGTGAACTCCGCTCCGTTTGCAGAGTTTTCTATGCTCTGTGCAGCAAGTGGAGTTCACTATGGAGAAGTGTGGCTCAATGGTTAGAGCAGCAGACCCTGATGCAGAGGTCTGGCCCGGGACCAGGGTTCAATTCCTGCCTCGGCGGGTCTTGGGCTCAATCGCCTCGGTGCCTATTCTAATCATGGGTCCCACTCTGCAACTCTGGGCAATAGCTTGCTTAATCTCCACAACGGCCTCAACAGCGCTGGGATGCCTGGCTTCACCTTGGGGGTGCCAAGGAGTGGACATTTCACAGGGAAAAGCCAGGAAGGGTTCCACAGCGGTATGCGTTACAGTGCCAGGACACCCCAGTTAGGGTATAAGTGCACTTTACAAGTACAAATTTCATTTCATTCACTGAGAAGAGTTTCTTCCTCGCCAACATTAAGGGGGTCATTAGGCGGGCGGACTTTGCCCGCCCGCCATCCTCATGGTAATAGGGACCGGCTGCCGTAAAGGCCGGGGTACCATCACCAGCATTAGGATGCGCCCACCACAGTGGCGGGCGCATCCCGCATTCCTACCATTGTGGCGGGCGGTGCACTCAGCACCGCCCGCCACAATGGCAGGAAAGCATGCTGTGCACTTCCATGCATGGCAGGCACCACGCGGTGCCTGCCATGCTGTGCATGGAAATGCTGTGCACCCCCCACCCCCCGGAGTCCCTGGGGGCCCGCAATGGGCCCCTGTAGGGATTCGCTGCATGCCTTTCCGTGGTGGCATTGCCGCCACGGAAAGGCATTGAAAAATGCACATCATAATATGGCTGGCGGTGTCTGATAGACACCGCCACCCATATTATTCCTTTTCCGCCCCGGCCGCAAGGCGACCGGGGCGGAAAAGCGGCGGACGTTTTTTTCCATCCGCCGAGGTCCCCCCCGCCATACTAATATGGTGGGGGGAAAACTAGTGTGGATGTCGGGCGGATTGCCTTCGCCAGGCCGGCGGTGGATACCGCCAGCCTGGCGGAGGCAATCCGCCCGACATCGTAATGGGCCCCTAAGTTGGTGAGCGTGAGCGAGGGAAATCCAACTCTTTACCACCTCCTTGCGAGATTTCTCAACACACACGGTCGTGGATGGTCGCAACCGCTCACAATGAGAAACCTTCTGTTCGCGTTGAGGATGCTGCTGCTCAAGTAGATCATCTACTCGAGCGGTGCAAAGAACCTGCTTGCGCTGCGCATGATGCCAGCGCTAAAAATCAGCACAAATGTCACAAACTAACACCCTTCACCACTTGCAAAACTCTACGATTGGGGTGGAGTTTTTTGGTCACTTAATGGCGTTCTGCATAGCGGAACTCCACGAACTCCACTCAGGCCTAATTCTTTTTGTTGTACATTTATGAGTCCTTGATATTTGATGGAACACAGCATTACAATTATCATAAAATGAAGCAGAAATACACTGCCATCTAAAGCTTAATAGAAAAATAAAAAATCTCTTGTCATAAATCTCCTTATTGAGGATTGCTCAAGCTGCTAGGTGATTTAATATCTGAGCTAACAAGTCAGTGATATAAACCATGAAGTGCACTCAGGCTGTCAGAAAAAAATCTGATAAACCAGTGCCACTGAAAGACTGTGGGAGTGGAGAAAGTCAGTCATGCAGCAGGTGGTTGCTTGACATGTGATCGCCTGTGTTCCCCAACCCTACTAAGGGGCTTATTTATGAGCGATTTGAAACACTTTTACGCTGACGTTGTGTCACTTTTTGTGACGCAGCAGCAGTGTAAACAATGTGCCATGTTGCGTGATATTTACAGGTTGACACATCTGGGCAGTGCGTCACCTTGAAAAGCCCTGCGCCACATTATACCTGCATCAGGTATAATGTATGCAGGGTGGGAGTTCCCCCGCATCAAAGCATCGTAGAAGTGGCGCATTGAAATCTATAAGATTTCAATGCGCTACTTCTAGGACGCCATTCCATCAAAACCTTACGCCTGCCTCATGACAGGCATAACGGTGATGCAGTGCGTTCAAGATAAGCCTCCCACGCGCATTGCTGAAGTTGCGTCATGCTTGCGACATAACTCAAGTAATGCGTGACTTTTGCACCGACCGATACGTCAGGATTCCTGAGGTATCTGTCTTTCCTTGCGACATGAAGCGCCATGCAATAAATACGGCGCAACATTCATGTCGCAAGGAGGATGCATTGAAAACTGTTGCATCGCTGTTTTGTTGCAGCGATGCAAACGTTTTCATAAATAAGCCCCTGAACGTTTAGAGACCTCAGGCAAGAGGCTCAACAGAGGTCCTGAACAGTTGAGCATTCTGCCAATTCCGTTAAAGCCCAGCAGGTGAATTGCACTGTTCCTGAGTACAATGTATGCTCAGTTAGAGATGGGGCCAATAAATCATTCTAACACTATTTTCTTGACCTTTCACCTGAAAAGTAAGCCCATATAAATTATAAGTGCACATTTTAAATGAAAAAAATGCAAATTAAAGTAATCAACTGGAAATGCACTCGTTTACATGCATTTGGTTAATGCTATTACTGCAGAAGCCTGTTTATAACCAGAGAGTCACGGAGCTGGTTGACGCTGTGGGGAATAGAGACATGAGCCCAGCCAGCAACTGAAAATACTGCAATTATGTAAGCTGGTTTTTTAAAACATTTATTACAATGATAGGCTGCCAAACTGAGCAAAAATATTTAGCATTTGAGATAAAACAAGTGCTTTCAAAACATATATTTTAATAATAAAATGCAATCAGATTGTACCTAGAGAAAACCTTTTTATATAACTTCCATAAGAATGACTCACTCCACAACTTAGCTGGTGACACATTTTCTGTCTTAAATAATACATATATGTTACCATGAAGACCTAAATGGCATAATCAGTTCATGGCATACACTGCCTCCAGAGACAAGCAGCTTACAGAATTTGCAATTAACCAATTACACACATTGACATTTATTTCAGGTAGCAGGCAGACTCTCTGCTTGCCTCTACCTTGATTCAACAGTAGAGAAGTACCCAACTCCCTGTTTCTTTCAGCCAAATACACTCCATGTTCCATATTAACCATTCAAGGAACTGTTGTTTATTTAACAACAATATGGGAAAGACCTGGCAGCAGCTGGCAAGTGATTCTTCCCTGGCCCTACTATCCTTTTCAGGTGCTGATGTGTCTCACCTCCTTCTTCCCTGCTGCTGAGTGTATAAAAATAGAATGAATAATACATTCTTTCTTGGCTTTTTAAAACAAAACAGTGAAACATTCTCATATTTAAATATTTATTCATAGTCTGCACCACTTTACTGAGAATAAATTAGGCCAACAGCTTTGCCTCAGACTGAACTCACAGTAACTTTTATTGTAACGATGGCTGAAAGAGATAGGAAAGACTGGCTATGTTGCTTGCTTTTTTGTTTACATTTTTAGGTTTTGCCTGTACAGTACGTGGGTTGTGCTTGTGAAATCTATTGTAATCAATATCATTCTAAAGAAATGGGTTTATATCCCGCCCTTACATTTCATTTGTCCTTGTGCTTGCCACTTACTTTTCCTTCATCTCTTTTGGTTGTCGCTTGCTATTGTCTGTTGTTCTACCTGTGTTTTTCTTATCAGAAGAGCTTGGCCCAAGTACTCCTTTTCATCCGGTTTTTTTCGACCTACATTGTTATTTGTGAGCGTGTTTGGTGGCTGTAAGTGATTTTATTTATGTTCTCCACTCTTCACCTAATCTCCTCAAGACTGGTCGTCTTTCGCCTGATATTCCCGTGGCTGCCCGCATTTGTTGTATGTCGTCCGACTACCTCCCGCACGTCACTGCTTTCCTCAGTGAATTTTTAACATTAACCCATTAATCTTCCAAAGACTGCCTGCATTTGTTGTTTGTTGCTTATTTTCTTCTTTTTTCTTTCTCCAGGCCACTGAAATCCACCAGCTCCTCCCTCTGCACCTCTTCCCTGCCATTGCTTGTTTTACTTCATTTCCTCCTCACCCATCTAGACAGGTCCTCACTGAAGCCACCAAGCTGGTATTACCTTACTGCCAGTTTAAAAGAGACGTCACCGGAGCACTTTAAATGATACTCCGAACATGTTCATGTAGTTTCTGGAGATCGTTGGGTAGAATGTAAGTATATATAACATCAATGGGAAGGCCTCGCCGCTCTTAGATCACTAGTATATTTTGAGTCACTTTAGACTCAGCGCTGTATCCTTGTGCACGCACACACTTGTAGGTGCACATGCTGGCGCTGGGTGCATGGAGTGAAGGGCAGGGCACCAGATGGCAGTGTGTAACTGAGCTGGTGAGGGGAGGGCCCTGAAAGTCTCACTGGCGGATGCACACTGCTGGCGCCGACACCCGACAGTGTGAAAGTTGCTGTGATTGCACACACACCGAGCGGCAAGCAGTGCCGCTTGAGCACCTGGCTGTGGCATCTCCACAGGAACCAGAGGAACACTTTTAGTCACAGCTAACCTTCTGCAAATTCGAAGGCACACTTCAGGAGAATGACCATTTTAAAAACCTCTGGGGATTTTTACAAACAAATGTTGGAGCGCAGTGTTACTCCAAAATTACTAACACCGCAATCCAACATTTTTTTAATGCAGGGATGCACCATATTTACAAAACTAAGGCGTACCCCAGCTTTTCCCCTAGTGCTAGTGCTAAAAAAGCTGCCTAGCTCCAGCGCAGGCACACTTGCGCCATGTTGCAAGGGTGCCTGCTCTGCAGAAGTGATTGTTTGTGTGCAGGAAGGGACAACTTCCTGCACATCAACAAGCTTTACAGGTGATTTGCTGTTTCTATGTGTGCTGCAGAATGCATGGAAAGAACAAAATATGAGGAGAAATAAAACCTATCTCCTCATATCGCCTGTTTGAGACCAGGTATTTCCGAGTCCTATTGTTGGCGCTGCCTTGTAAATATGGCGATATTGCTTTGTTCGCACTAAGTTGGCAGGGAATGCCCAGACATGGGTCCCTTGCTCACTTTGCCACTGGATTCAAGATAGCCTGACTGATGAGGATTATGAACCCGAAACCGGTCCCAGGATGCTTGTTTCCGGTCCAGGGAAGACATGGCTTGGCAGTTCGGGCTTGACTGTTCCCATGAGGCACAGGTCAAGACTGATTTGCATATAGCTGGGTCCGAACTGAGGTGGCAAAGTGAGCTAACGAATGATGATGGAGTCAACCCTGATCTGTGACTGCGAGTGAGTTTCTGAAAAGTTTCAGTGCTCCGTTCATCATCTCCTTGTATTTGCTATGTTCGCCCTAATTTGGCAGGGTATGCCCAGACGTGGGTCCCCTGCTCACTTTGCCACTGGATTCAAGCGAGCCTGGCTGATGAAGGGTGTTACCCAGAAACCGGTCCCAGGATGCTTGTTTCCGGTTCAGGGAAGACCTGGCTTGGCAGTTCGGGCTGGACTGTTCCCATGAGGCACAGGTCAAGACTGATTTGCACATAGCTGGGTCTGAACTGAGGTGGCGAAGTGAGCTAAAGAATGATGATGGATTCAACCCAGATCTGTGACTGGGGTGAGTGTCTGAAAAGTTTCAGTGCTCCGTCCATCATCTCCCTGTGTTTGCTTTGTTCGCCCTAAGTTGGCAGGGTATGCCCAGACCTGGGTCCCTTGCTCACTTTGACACTGGATTCAAGCTAGCCTGGCTGATGAAGGGTGTTACCCAGGCACTGGTCCCAGGATGCTTGTTTCTGGTTCAGGGAAGACCTGGCTTGGCTGTTCAGGCTGTCCTGTTCCCATGAGGCACAGGTCAAGACTGATTTGCATACAGGTGGGTCTGAACTGAGATGGCAAATGAGCTAAAGAATGATGATGGATTCAACCCAGATCTGTGACTGGGGGAGTGTCTGAAAAGGTTCAGTGCTCCATTCATCATCTCCGTGTGTTTGATTTGTACGCCCTAAGTTGGCATAGTATGACCAGACATGGGTACCTTGCTCACTTTGCTACGGGATTCATGGTAGCCTGGCTGATGCAGGGTGTTACGCAGAAACAGGTCTCAGGATGCTTGTTTCCGGTTCAGGAAAGACCTGTTCAGGCTGGACCGTTCTCATAAAGCACAGATCAAGACTGACTTGCATATAGCTGGATCTGAACTGAGGTGGCGAAGTGAGCTAAAGAATGATAATTGATTCAACCCAGATCTGTGGGGGGGTGAGTGTCTGAAAAGTTTCAGTACTACTTCCATCATCTCCTTGTGTTTGCTTAGACCACACAGTGCAATTCCTATATAACTGTGGGGAGCTCACATACATAACATTTACACACAAATAACGCACATGCACAGAGGTCACAGACACAAACACACTCATTACATATCACACAAATATCCCCACATACGAAGAAACACACACACACGCATCACATACATACCGCCACAAAAACATGGCATTCGCACACACAAAGACACGTGCACTAATATTTATTCTGAAGAGGGTGCCAGGCCTGCTGAAAGCCAGTATGAGGTGTGCTTACAGTGGGACTCTGAGCATTCTTAAATAATCAATGAAGAATAGGCTACACTGCACAAGTCGCTAATTGTTTTTTATATTTCTAAAGCACAGCGGTTACCCGAAGGTGTCCTGGCGCTAACTTCTACCATCTGAGCGCAGATAGTTATGCAAATTCTACATGCAAAAAAGCCAGGTTTTTAGCCCCTTCCTAAATTCCATTAGGTTAGTGGCATTTCTGAGATGGAAGGGAAGTTCCTTCCAGGCCCTTGCGGCACAGGTGACAAAAAGTCTCCCTCCCCAGGTGGCTTTTTTGATGGAGGGGCACTGTCATCATCTTAGCTCCTAGGGATCAAAGAGCTCTTATAGGGACATACCATTGTACCCGACTTTTCAGATATTCTGGTCCTATTCCTTGGAGGGCCTCAAAGCTGGATATAAGGATTTAAAACGTACCCGTACTCTGACTGGCAGCCAATAAAGCCTTTTAATTTCATTGGTAACTGAAACTAATGTTGGCTTGCCAGTGAGCATTCTTGCTGCAGAGTCTTGCAGAAGTTGGAGTTCATTTAGATGTCGCTCTTAAATGTTCAAGTAGAGGCTGACTATACGTTGACTGTCCTCTGGCAGAAAATGGATTATTTTCTTGATCATTCCGAGAGAGTGAAATGTGGCTGAAGCGAAGACATTTATCTGGTCCCCAATGGTGAGTTTGTCGACTATGACTCCCAAATTCTTTGCTTTCCTGGTAGGTTTTGGAAGGGTGCCCAATTCTTCCAGCCACAAATAGGAGGTTCAGAAATTGGCATTGTTTCCAAAGATGATGATCTCAGCCTTGCCTTAATTTAGCTCCAGGCAATTCTGTGTCATCCACATCTTGACTGGTTTCATACAGTCTTGCAACCTCTTACCATTTTCTAGTTCCTGCCCTGGAAGCATGTCATCCACACATGAAGTAAGATGAAAGCCGAAAGATCTAATCGGGGTGGTCAAGGAAGATCCGTAAACATTGTAAAGAGTGAGGCTAAGGGATGACCCCAGCGGCACTCCACAGGGCAGTGAGAAAGGTTTGGAGCAGAATTTATCCAGAGACACAATTTGTGTTCTTTCAGTTAGGAAAGCTTTTAGTAGCTTCCAGGATTAGCACAGAGGTCTATATTTGTTGTCAGTGTGCTGTGCAAGGCTTAATTGGAAAAAAGTGCTATGTCGCAGTCAATGCTGGCTTTGTCATTGCATTTTTAAAAAACTTTAAGCCATGTTACACAGCAGCTCAACTGCTATGCAACATGTAAAAAAACAATGACAAATCCAATATATTTCGCATAGACAAACCTATTGGCTTTGCCAATGCGTGTTTTCTCACCTGCTCCTTGTGGTTACACTGGGAGAGGCACATAGGAGCATTCTATGGGCAAAAAGCTACAACCAGACTACTTTGGTGAGATGATGATCACTCACAGCAGTTCGCGCAAGACTCCGATGAAATCTCCAGAATTCCCCTTCAGAGATGATACATGTGACGTCTCTAACATAAAGCAGTGCTGAAAGCAGATACTTTAAGTCTGCATAATTTGTCTTTGAATGTTTAATCTGCAGCACATACTCAATTTTTCTGCTTCCTGGCTACAGCCTCTACTCAACCCTTGTCTAACTTGTCAGATGGTTCAGGTCAGTGACAATTTACTGACTCTAGCCAACCTAGAGTTTGGGAAGGGTGGGTTCACAGTCCTCTCCACTCCCTGATTGATATGAAGTCCCAGCACTGTAAAGCACTGTAAAGCATGAGCCTGAAGCACCAGGGCTAACTTTCATGCCTGCTTTTTCACAGTAGTAGAGCAAGGGTGTCCAATCCAATCCAAATACGCTTTATTCGATTTTTGCATAAAAACATAAAAGCGTACAATAAAAAAATATACAATACAGAATTAAGGTTGATATTCAACTACACCGGCCAGATGTGATTAAAAGCAATTAATATATGTTCCTACCAAATTACATTACGCGATTTCATATACTGATAGCTTTCTTGCACTTAATTGTGCTTTTTAAAAATAGTGCGATATAGATCTTGAGAAACATTCATTTTCTAAAAGTTGCAGTGCTAAAAAAGCTGGTCGACATTTTCTCAGACCCCACAGTTTTAAAGTAGGTAAAATCCACCTCCTCCTTTGTGTAATATAAAATTTGCAGAATAAAACTACATGCATTGACGTTTGCATAGACATTTCGTCGCACGGACAGTTACTCAATATTTTTGAACAGTCGTTTATTGTGGCGAAACATACTAGACGATGGAAGATACGAAGTCTAAAGCAAGTCAGTACAAGTCTATCGTACCCACTCAGTATATTAAATAAATAAGACTGGATACCGGGAGTACTTAGAATCAATTGATTAGATTGTACCAATGATCGTGGTGCCTCATCAGCAAACTTGATTGACTCCAAATGTGACATACAATAACTTTTAAGAACCTTTCTAGAGATGGAACACATAGAAGCTGGGTCATCATAGCATTCAGGACGGCCCAGATCAGTCATGAAATATTCTATGTATTTTAACCAGCGAATCTCTAATACTCAATCAAGTTTAAAGCTATCTTTTATAATGTCACGGTTGAAAGAAGTTTCAGTTGAGGTCTAAATCCGGTGCCATAGGAGAACTAGTTGGGCTTATATTAGGTCTGAAATATATGGGATCTCTAATTCTGTGTGGCATATATAAGTTGAAGTGCTACGTGGAACTGCCAGCAGAAATCTTGAAAAAGCATTCTCGACCTGCTGGATGGGTTTTACATTGTAGTATCCATATACGCCAGCACCATAAATGGCCGTGCTGACACATTTAGCTCGATAAATGTGCAGCATCTCAACAGAGGGTCTTCTTCCTGGTTTCGAATTTCTCTGATAAAAGGAGATTCTAGTGGCATTGAGAGATAGCTAATGCAAACAAGGCTAACATACGCGGTGGGGGTGCTCAGAATCAGTCTGCCACCAAGCCCACAGTGTATCTTATCCAAAACCGCAGGTCCTGCCGGGGGTACTATAGGACCTACACTACATGGCACCACCAACATTTGGTTTAGTACTTATTTAACAGTAGAATCTGAGTAGAGACCGCACTTGAACTCTGCATCTTGGCATCCAGCCCCTGGGCCCCCCCGGCCCAAAACTGCACTGCACTTTATCCTGAATCCCTGGAGGGACGTGAAAACCGGCGCTCGGCCCGGGCGGAGACCCGGCCAAGACGGGCCCGTCTTAGCCCATCATAGGCCGACGTAGGCTGGGCTGGGCAACAGCTCTTGGCCGCACGGTCGAGGGACACTTGACTCAAAGCTATTGCAAAAAAAGGAGTGGGTGAGTCTGTGCTGTCTGGCCTTTTTACTTTTGTATTGTAATTAACTGACTGACATCGATCTTTTTGGCAGCATATGTCAAGTCATGGGGAAAAGGAAAACTATGTGTCAAGAAAATATCCACAAGGAGGTCAGGGGGAGGAGCCATCAGACCCTTCTGAAATATCTGACAGGAGCCATGGGGGCCATAGAGCAGCATATTTCATCTGTAGAGGAGGCTATAAATACAGAAAGATCCAGACCAGCAGAAGTAGGTCATACTGGGAAGGAGACTGGCACTTCTCCATCAGATATTCCTGAAATCTTTGATCCCAGTGTTAGCATCAATGGTTGTGTTCTGAACCTCTCGGATCATATCTCTATTTGCGAGCCAGACCTAGATGGTGATCCCCAACCACCAACCAAACACCCTCGGAACACTATACATCCTAAAACTAACTCAATTAATATTCCCCACAACCAGCCAGAGGTCAGAGTCATTACAAATAACCCTCTACCCGGCACTGTGCGGAACAAAATTATCAAAAAGATTAAACCAGTGATGGAGTAACGAAGCCGCAGGAACAAAACGAATAAGGGCCCGTTGCATAGCACTCCAAAGGAATTGACGGTATTAAACAGTAAGTTTGACACCCTGGACTTGCGAGAAACTCTATCCGATCTTGTTAAAAGAGTGGGCATCCTGAAAGTCACAGTTTCAAGTCACCTGGAAACTCGCCAGTCAATTTCTGCAAGACGTAAAGTACCTTACAATAGGGACCCTGTTCTGGAAGGGCAAGTAAACAATTCAACTGCAAAGGTCGTTACCATCCCCAATACTAGCCTGACCTCAACAAGACACAATCACAATCAGACATCCGCTAATATAGATTTAGGTACTAAATAAATGGGCCCATCCGCAGACAACTCGCAGGGGTTTTTAAATCCTGTTTTAAATCTATCAAATAATGGAATTCCCCTTTGTCTTGACGTTGCCCCCAGATCAGGCCAGCAACAAAAAAATCATTCAGCAATCCACAATCGCCCTCAATCAAATGTCTTTGCACTTGATTACAACCCAGTTGTCGAGCCATCTAAGATAGTTTTGGACCTTCCTCCTGCCGTGACCCCATATACTGTTATCCTGGCTAATGTACCGCGATTACCTGCCGGGGTTGTAGAACATTGGGATACATTAAGGAACAAATCACTGTTTTGGTTAGGCTCCTAAACTGGCCCCATAGACAAATCTCTTCCATAACTTTAAAATGGCAGGAAGAGTTTGCTGGTTAGGGAAGGGCCAGAAGTCTATGCCAGGGGACTGTGTGATATTGACTTTTAAGTCAATAGAGCTTGTTCACCACATCCTGTCTATGGCGGGCTTGTCTTCTATCTCCTTGCATGACATTAACGTGGTCCCGCTGGGTTTCCTTTATCAATCTTTTAACTCCACATGCTCATACCCACATGATAGGGAATAACCTATGAGGCACACACTATATAATGTCCTAGTGAAGAATCGCTATGATCTCTTCTCCCACTTGGAGCAGGTGGATTGACGCCCTAAGAACAGAGAGGGACCGAACTTGTTGAGTAGAGTTGTTACCATAGATATGAGATCACTAGCACGGGGTCTAAATGATTTGGGCCCCATAAATGTTATGGTAAATTCAACTATAACCCCAGAGATGGCCACAAATCAGGATCTTAGGAATCATATTCACCCGGCCCTAACCAGCATAGCCATTGAAGTAGGAGGTAAAAATCCAAGCCCAGTTGCCACTTCAGCCCTTAGCGTTAATAACGGTATAATAGCGTCCCCCAAAGTGGGCATTGCCATAGCATTAGAACCAAGCGCAAGGGTTGCAAAGGAAAAGTTCAAAGATTGTACTAGTAACGCCCTGTTTTGGAATATTGCGTGTTTAAAATCTTAGATTGTGAAGCCACAGTGGACAGAGTTTGTACTCAGGTTCGATATTTTGTGTCTGCAGGAAACATGGGCCGTGATCCACATTAATGGGTTTAAGACCTTTCACTCGCCTGCAGTAGCATCAACGCATGGGAGAGCAATCGGGGGGCTTTGCACCTGTGTAGCATACCATACAAACTTGTTGAACATAGTAACATTGGTCACTGACTGACACTTTCTTATAGGGGCTGATCTGGACAGAACTACAGGTCTATTGATAGTACATTTTTACAACAATGCTTGCGCAAAGATCAGGCAGAAATGTTGGGGGTCATATCCCTACATGTTATTAAGATCCAGGAGGCCTCCCCTAAAGATCGTCTTATAATTTGGGACGGAGATTTTAATATTAGTCTCTGTTAGCACTGGGACACTGGAGTCTGTGGTTTTGGATATAACAGCAAGATTAGTCTCCCTCACTTCAACCACTCTAGTCCAGGGGAGATTTTAAAATGATATTATGCTCACTGACGACATGGGCTTCGCAAACAACTTATGTAGTTCATCGGTTCCATTCAGCCCAACTTTTAATGGACACAGACTTTACTCCACTATCGTCTTTTTTTTATTTCATCAAGACACGCCTCCAGACTTACAAGTTTTCAAACTTACGACATCTCCCTTAGCGACCACTTTCCGCAGAGTATTGGAGTTAAGCTGAATCGCAGACCAGTCAAAGGGAAGGACTCCTCTACTTATTGTGTAAATGACATCACTTTGACAAGACAAAATGGCTACACGCTGAGCTGGAAAAAAATAGACCCAGATTCATTCTTGAATAAGGTAATATCTAACTGCAGCGAAGCAATCAATAAATGCACAGGGGAAGGCCATATCACGTCAGAAATAGTGGAGGGGTTTTCCGTCTTATCTGAATTTATAGGTAATTCCCTACACGTTAACTCAAATAGGAAATCTACACAAAAGAAAGGGTGGTTTGATCACAGTTGTACCATAGATCACTCCAATCTTAAATCTGCTCTTCATTATATGCCTACAAATAACGATGAAATAAAAGAAGCGAAAAGGGCATATCGATATGCCTTGAAAGCTAGGAAAAATAGGCTAAGGGAGGAGGCATGGAAAAATCTCCGAACTGCATCTGAAGGAAAGACTTCTCAGCGTTTTGGAAAGCGGTCAATGCCCCATTTCTAGTTGACGCAGGGAGGGCAAGCATCGAGATAGCGGTATATGGGGAGGAATGGGTAGACCAATATTCCAAACTATATTCTACAACTACCCCTGAACCAAGTATTAGCGACTTGGAGGGGGATAGGATAGAACCCCAGATTAATTACCACTCGCAACTTCAACTGGATCTTTGAGATTGAGGAGGCGATTAGATCGAGTAAGAGTGGTAAAGCTCCAGGGCCAGATGGCATCCCTGTGGACCTTTTTAAATACAACATAGCCTTCTGGGGACCTATTTTAACCCATGCCATCAATGCATGCATATCGACCAGCCTGATTTCTACCTGGAGCGAATCGATTTTGGTCCCGATTTTTAAAAGGGGGATAGGCATAACCCTGCATGCTATCGCCCCATGTCGCTCCTAGATTCCACGGTCAAAATAATTGGAAGAGTAATTTTATCTAGAATACAGGCTTGGGCAGATGAACACTCCATCGTCAGTAATATCCAATATGCCTGGGAACGATATACCCGTGCTTGAATTTAGAATTAATTACCAACAAATATACTAAGGCTAAAAGGGGCCCTCTTTACCTAGCATTTGTGGATTTTTTGGCGGCTTTTGACTACATCATCCACAACAAACTATGGTCGATTTTATAGAAGTTGGGAGTAGAACCATCTTTAATTTCCTTAATGCGTGAATTTTATATCGAGGCCAGAGCTGTGGTGCGATTTGGCATGGGGGGCAAGTGTACTGACCGTTTTACTGTAGGAAGAGGAGTAAGGCAGAGCTGTGTCCTGGCACCCCTCCTATTTACTTTGTATATTAACAACTTAGATCTGACCTTGAAAAAGGAGTGCCAGGACCTGCCAGGGGCAGGGAATTGTCCTCTCCCTGTGCTAATGTATGGTGATGATGCGGTGCTTATGGCCTGCACCCCAAATAGTCTCCAGATGGTTTTAACTAGTTTTGTAAATTTTATGTCCAAATTGGGTCTCACAAGGGGTAAAGGCTTTCTAGAACTTAATAAAACCTGAATTGCCAGCCAGAAATTGGACACAAGAACATACTAATATTCTTCGTTCACTCCTGCTTCCACTTGCAAACAGGTGTAAATGTACGCCACTTGGTGATCCGTATAATTGCGGGTACACTTAACCTTCAATGAAGGAGAAACAGTACCAATAGCATACAAATCACACCTTTACACAAATCCATAAATGCATTTCACTTCAACAGAAAAAATACTGACATCTGTTCAGACTGCTGTAGCAAGAGAAAGGCAAAAACAACAGTTGAAGGACAGAATGCAGAACAATGTCATACATTCACCCCAGTACAGATTGAATTGCATATGGCTGGGTTCAAACTGGTATGGCATGGTGAGCAAAAAAAACGATGGATTTAGGCCCAGATCCTTGTACTGGGGTGAATGTATGACATTGTTCTGCATTCTGTCCATCAACTGTTGTTTTTGCATTTGTCACCCCAAGTGGGACGGGTATGCTCAGACGTGAGTCCCGTGCTCTCCATGCCACTGGAATCAAGCTATCCTGGCTGATGAGGGCTGAAACCGGTCCTAGGATGCTTGTTTCCAGTTTAGGGAGGACCTGGCTTGGCAGTTCGGGCTGGACTGTTCCCATGGGGCACAGGGTCAAGACTGAATTGCATATGGCTGTGTTCAAACTGGAATGGCATGGTGAGCAAAAAAACGATGTATTTAGGCCTAGATCTCTGCACTGGGTTGAATGTATGACATTGTTATGCATTCTGTCCTTCAACTGTTGTTTTTGCATTTGTCACCCCAAGTGGGACGGGTATGCTCAGGTGTGAGTCCCGTGCTCTCCATGCCACTGGAATCAAGCTATCCTGGCTGATGAGGGCTGATAGCCAGAAAGCAGTCCTAGGATGCTTGTTTCCAGTCCAGGAAGGACCTGGCTTGGCAGTTCGGGCTGGACTGTTCCCATGGGGCACAGGGTTAAGACTGAATTGCATATGGCTGTGTTCAGACTGGAATGGTATGGTGAGCAAAAAACAATGGAGTTAGGCCCATATCTCTGTACTGGGGTGAATGTATGACATTGTTCTGCATTCTGTCCTTCAACTGTTGTTTTTGCATTTGTCACCCCAAGTGGGACGGGTATGCTCAGACGTGAGTCCCGTGCTCTCCATGCCACTGGAATCAAGCTATCCTGGCTGATGAGGGCTGAAAGCCCGAAACCGCCCTAGGATGCTTGTTTCCAGGTCAGGGGTGACCTGGCTTGGCAGTTCGGGCTGGACTGTTCCCATGGGGCACAGGGTCAAGACTGAATTCCATATGTCTGGCTTCAAACTGGAATGGCATGGTGAGCAAAAAATAATGGATTTAGGCCCAGATCTCTGTACAAGGGTGAATGTATGACATTGTGCTGCATTCTGTCCTTCAACTGTTGTTTTTGCATTTGTCACCCCAAGTGGGACGGGTATGCTCAGGAGTGAGTCCCGTGCTCTCCATGCCACTGGAATCAAGCTATCCTGGCTGATGAGGGCTGATAGCCAGAAAGCAGTCCTAGGATGCTTGTTTCCAGTCCAGGAAGGACCTGGCTTGGCAGTTCGGGCTGGACTGTTCCCATGGGGCACAGGGTCAAGACTGAATTGCATATGGCTGTGTTCAGACTGGAATGGTATGGTGAGCAAAAAACAATGGAGTTAGGCCCAGATCTCTGTACTGGGGTGAATGTATTACATTGTTCTGCATTCTGTCCATCAACTTTTGTTTTTGCATTTGTCACACCGAGTGGGACGGGTATGCTCAGACGTGAGTCCCGTGCTCTCCATGCCACTGGAATCAAGCTATCCTGGCTGATGAGGGCTGAAAGCCCGAAACCGCCCTAGGATGCTTGTTTCCAGGTCAGGGGTGACCTGGCTTGGCAGTTCGGGCTGGACTGTTCCCATGGGGCACAGGGTCAAGACTGAATTCCATATGTCTGGCTTCAAACTGGAATGGCATGGTGAGCAAAAAATAATGGATTTAGGCCCAGATCTCTGTACAAGGGTGAATGTATGACATTGTTCTGCATTCTGTCCATCAACTGTTGTTTTTGAATTTGTCACCCCAAGTGGGACGGGTATGGTCAGACGTCAGTCATGTGCTCTCCATGCCACTGGAATCAAGCTATCCTGGCTGATGAGTGCTGAAAGCCCGAAACCAGTCCTAGGATGCTTGTTTCCAGTTTAGGGAGGACCTGGCTTGGCAGTTCAGGCTGGACTGTTCCCATGGGGCATGAGGTTCTGTAAAATTACGAATTAGTTCGTGCTCAGCCTCCATTTTGTAATCGCCGCCATTTTGTGTTGCCCTCACTCAGGCAGTGCGGCGAACGCGATGTTTTTGTCTTTTCTGCATTTCACGTGTCAGGTGTCTTCTTCGCTCATGTTTACTAGCAAGTGTCAGGGTCTGGCCGAGTACACTAATTCCTGTCTGAGCTGATTTATCCCCGTCCGGACGATTTGTTGGCTCACACCATTCTTTCCTCCAGGTTATCTTATCTGCTGTCCTTCGCTACAAGTCTCATGTATTCTCCTGTGTCACGACTATTCTTCTAACACATACAGCTGTGTTTTCTCTGCTTGTAAACTAAATTGTGTGGATTCATTCGATGTTTTACTTAAGGGGTCAAGTAACAAACGCAACCGGGAAACTTGAGTTACTTTAGGCTTAAGGTATTGTTTATAACATTTGTTTATTTCTCCTGCTCTCATGTGATTGCATTTTGCATTGTATTGTATCATATATAAACCTGTGCGCCACGGAGTTAAGTGGCAGTCTCTTTTGAACCTCATTGTATTTGACGACTTCTAAGACCACTGTGCTAGCTGCAGCTAATAAATATCATCTTCTACGCCAGACGAAGAGTCCGTGTCTCTGTATTTGACAAGGCAGGTGAATCCAGGGGATTTTAGGCGTACCCTGCGCCACCGGGCCCTAAGGCTGCGGTTCATGTCCAACTGGCGCCCATGTGGGGTGACTTCAGAGGTAGCGGTTAAGCCCGAGGGTCGTGAGGAGCCCCGCAAGAAAATTCTGGAGGACGCGCACCACGTGATCGACCCCTGTATGTCGTAAGTGGACCGAAGGTCTTTGACAGTGCGGCTACTCCTTTCCGACGGCTACTGAAGACTGCTGCCCTGACTGTCGCCCTGCCTTGGACCCTTCTGACGGTGCTTGGTAAAGCGAGACGATAGACGGACCTTCGCTGGTGTAGGGTGACCCTTAGTTAGGTATTTCGTGGGTCGCTCCCACAATCCTTTGTTTTACTTTGTTTTTGGGTTTTTTGATTCAGTCATTGCAGTAACTGAAGCCAAGGGGTAAGTGCGTTTGTACTGTTTTTTATTAATCTATACCCCTTGTTGTTTGTGAATAACCTAGAGCAGTAACGATGCCTGGGTTAAGTAAGTTCAAAAGAATTTGTTGTTTAGGTTGTACGAGGGATTCCCAGTTGGAGGATTCATGTCCAATTCCTCCGGTTGGAACTCCCACTTATGAGCTCTATTCTAAACACGGTATTGGTCCCATTACCTTTAATGAGACATGGGTCCGATATTCGAAAAATAGTGGAGTTTTGAAATGGCCCCAAAATGGTAGCTTTGACTCCGCTATGCTAGATAATTTGGAAACGATCCTGTTCAGACGAAAAGCCCGGCCGGCAATGTTTGACTCCTTTCGCCTTTGGCGTAAGGAAGCCAAACAGAAAGGAATTAAGCAAGCGAAAAAGGATTAGAAAGCCCGCGATATGTCAATTATAGAGGCTGCTTGGCAGTTTAAAAATAATGAAACGGATGGTGCGAATGAAATATCAGAGAGACAACATCGCATGGCGATAGATAGATGCTATCCGGTGTTGCCTACTTCTTCCTCAGTTAAATGTAAGGAATTAGAGGAAGATTCTTTAATGTCTTGTTTGTTGAATTCGCCTCCGCCTTATACCCAAAATCCTACTGCATCTTTGTTGCCCCCTCCTATTGCTCAACAAGTGGTTGCTCAATTGCCGGCTATTCAGCAACAGGTTTAGCCCATTAATGCTTCCCTACCTACTTTTGCTCCTACAAATCAGCTACCACCCCTACAAGTGCTCACTTCTGTCCCTCAGTCAGCCCCGTTTCAGTCTCCGTCACCTACTGCGTCTGTATTGTCTCCCATTCTCTCAAGGGATTCCCCTATGTCGCGCAGGAGATTGGTTGATGCTGTCTCCAATTACTTTTCTCCTCTTCTTGGTTCCTTGAATCTGTCTCCAGCTTTCTCTAGACGACAATCTTGTTGTCAACTCCCTATGACAGACGAAAAAGTAGTTTTGGGTTCCCTCGTACGTACATGGATTGAGAAAGGACTAGACTATGGTATAGAAGACATTATGAGTTCTTTTCATCAATGGGTGGAGCCCACACAGAGATATGTTTTCAATGTTATGTGCCAGACTCTTATTAGAGGTTGGGAAGATATGGAGTTGGATGTAGTCCCTTCTGAGCTATTGAAGTTGCAAGCCGATTTTGACAAGGGTTTTATTGTAGGACCACAAGTCGAAGACGCGGTAAATAAACTTATTGCGTTTCGAACTATGTTCTTGTCTTTATCCCTCTCCGAGAATGGTTCTGCCAAAACTAAAGGCGTTAAGAATTATCCGATGCGTGAAGTTCCTCCCGTATGGAGGGACGCAATAGTTGGTCCACCTGCTATCCCTGCTCATTTCCAGCGTATATGGGTCCACGAACCCTGGAAAAGGTCTGAAGTATTGGCGCTTAAACAAACTCTTCTGGACCCTCGTAAAATTCCGGCGAGATATTATAAGGAACTGTCTCAAACAGTCGACGCTTGTATTATGAATTTGGCCGATATCGATATGTTGTTTGGGAATGTTGTTCCACAAACACTATCGGCACAAATTCGTAAGGAAAATCATAATGCTGAACTAGGTGGTGATTGGGCTGCTATTAGAGCCGCTGATGCAGGTCAAGTGGGTGGTGCGAAACCCGATGATCTGATTACGGCCCTACCAGGCAGAATAATTGAATTGATGAAAACTATGATGCCCGCGGTACGAGTTAATTGGGATAAGTTGGCCGCGTGCAAGCAAAAGAAAGACGAAAGTGTTTCGGATATCTTTACTCGTTTTGAAGAGACGTTTATTGATCATAGTGGTCAGGATTTGAGTACAGAGGGTGGCCAGCGGTTGTTTGTGGATAAGTTTGTATACAACTTGCTTCCTGATTTATCAAATAAATTAAAGAGTTCTGAGAGTGCATGGGCTGTCTCTTCCTCTGCTAAAATACTGGCTACTGCACAGTATTATGAGAATAGAGATAAGGAGGAGAAGGAGAAAAAAGATAAGAAAAATAAAGATTTAAAAACAAAGGTTCTTCTGCAGCAAGCCTATCCTTCGCGTTCTGCACAGCCTCAGTTTTCTCAACCTCCGCAGTTTCAGAAAGTGTTTCAGAAACCTGAGTACTTTACGCCACGTCTTCCGTTGGGTCCTAATCAATGTGCGTATTGTAGAGAAGAGGGACATTTCAAGAATAATTGTCCGGTTTTATTACAGCGTAATAATGGGATGTCTGCTCCGCGGGGACGTGGAAATTCTCAGTCAGGATCTAGAGGTAGAGGACGAGGCGTGCCCTCTCGGGAGCAGCGTTCTATTCCTCCATCTACTACGAATTATTTTGATCAACAGAGAGTTCAATTCCCGCACTATTATAATGACGATTATTGTGAGGACAAGGTTGATGATTTTCAGATCGAATAGGACAGCCATGGATGAAGTGAGGGAGTTGTGTCGATTCCAGTAGATCAAAATGGGCCATATGTCACGATCAATACTGTGGGTGTTTCAGAACCGTTTCTTTTGGATACTGGTGCGATGAGAAGTTCTATCATGCATACTAAACTCCCTGGGGCACCTTTGTCTGGCTTAATAAATACTTCTGTAGGATTTTCTGGCGCCCCAGTTCGTAATCCGGTTTGTTGTCCCTTGCCTGTTTCGATTAGTCCCTATGATTTGAATGCTCCGCTTATTCTGACAACTGGTTGCGGTGAGAACTTGCTAGGTTTGGATTTATTGAAAAGATTACAGGCAACATTGTATTGTTCCCCTTCGGGTGTGCATCGAACATTAGGAAAGGAAATGACGTCTTCTGTGTATCTGTCCAGAGACGAATTCCCATCTGAGTTGCTTTCTCTTCCTGAAAGTCTTTGGGCTACAGGCCCGAATGACGTGGGTTGTCTGGCGATCCCACCATATGTTGTTAAAATTAAGGAAAATGTGAGGATGCCACGTATTCCCCAATACCGTATCTCCAGTGATGGAGAGAGAGCACTTTTAGCCATTGTTGATGATTTCATTCAGAAAGGTGTGGTTGAAGAGACGAGAGGCAATATCTGTAACAGTCCTATTCTTCAGATCCTTAAAAGGGCAGATCCTTCACAGCCTCCTGTCTATCGATTTGTTATTGACCTTAGAGAGGTCAATAAAATAGTTGTGCCACAGTTTCCTGTTGTTCCGGACATTACGGCTTTGTTGACGATGATTCCTGCTTCGGCAGTATGGTTCTCAGTTATCGACCTTAAAAATACTTTCTTTAGTATTCCTATTGCTGAAGAAAGTAGGAATATCTTTGGTTTCTCTCTCGGTGGACGAAGCTTTAGATTTAAGAGAGCTCCTCAAGGCTATTGTGAAAGTCCTTCTATCTATAGCAAGGCCCTTAAGTCACAACTAGATGCTTTTTCCTTTCCTCCTGGTGCTACGCTTGTTCAGTATGTGGATGATTTGTTGGTGGCTGCTGATACGGAAGAAGTGTGTAAGGAAGTGACTGTTGCGTTGTTGCATCATTTGTCTACCCTGCATCATAAGGTGTCTCCCTCTAAGTTGCAATATGCCCGCCAAGAGGTTACCTATTTAGGTCATCTCTTGTCGAAGGAGGGAAGGCGATTGACCCCAGAACGTATTCACGCTATTTCACAGATGTCTGTACCTACCACACAGAGAGAAGTGCGTGCCTTTTTGGGTATCACTTCCTACTGTAGACAATGGATTCCTAATTTTTCGCTTCTGGCTAAACCATTGTTGGCATTGACGTTGAAAGATATGCCACATCCGCTCCCTTGGACGGATGAATGCCAGAAAAGCTTTGTTGACCTACGTGCTGCTCTATGTTCTGCTCCAGTGTTGGGTACACCAGATTATAGCAAATCCTTTACATTATATGTCCATGAGAGAGAGGGTTGCGCATTGTCAGTTTTGACGCAATTGTTTGGAGATAAACAGAGACCATGTGCCTACTTCTCCGCTACATTAGACCCAGTAGCTAAAGCTTTGCCCAGCTGTCTCAGAGCCACAGCAGCTGCAGCGACCTCTATCAGACAATCTGCTGGACTAGTGTTAGATAACACACTCATTGTTATGGTTCCACACTCAGTGGATACCTTGTTGAATAGAACCAGAACACAACATCTTACGAGTTCTCGATTGTCTGGATACGAGCTGACACTTCTAGCGAGTCATATACACATTAAAAGATGCAACACGTTAAATCCAGCTACATTGTTGCCACTTTCAGACGAGAAAGATGGTCAGGAAAAGCATGATTGTTTTCTCCGAACGGAAGGAGAAACAAAGGGTAGGATTGACTTGAAGGATACTCCGCTCAAGGACCCGGATGGGATCCTATGGGTAGACGGCTCCTGTTTCAAGCTTCCTAACGGAGAGACTACTTCTGCCTATGCTGTTACCACCTTATGTACGGTTGTTGAGACGGCATGTATCGGACATAATTCAGCCCAAGCAGCTGAATTGATAGCCTTGACTAGAGCGTGTGTGTTGGCAAAGGGAAAGAGAGTGAATGTGTACACAGATAGTCAGTATGCTTTTGGCGTTGCACATAGTTTTGGTAGGTTATGGCGGGAGAGAGGATTCTTTACCTCTCACGGCACCAAGATTCAGCATTGCCAGTTGGTGACTGATCATCTTGAGTCACTTAACTTACCTGCGCAAATAGCCATCATAAAATGCAGCGCGCATAAAAAAGTTACAGATGATGTGGGTCGTGGAAATGCGTTTGCAGACGAAGTAGCAAGAACTACAGCTAGAGACACAGCTAGTCAAATGTATGTGGCAGGCCCTGCAAATTGGGTTAGGGAAATCGGCATGTGTGAAGATACGATTGAGAGTGTGAAAACGATTCAGGGAGAAGTCACTGAGACAGAATTAAGAACATGGAAAGAAAGTACTGGAATGTTAGACTCAACGGGTTGTTGGACAGAATTGTCAGGACATCAGCGATGGTTACTACCGGATGCTTATGTATTGCCGGTCGTAACTATGGCTCATGGTCCAGCTCACATCAGTGCGAAGGGCATTTGTAAGCTTTTGGCTCCAGTATGGCAGAATGAGGGAATTCCAAAATGTGCAGAGAATGTGGTTAAGCATTGTATTGTTTGCCTAATGCATAACCCAGGATGGGGTTCCCCAACTCCAGCAGGTCATTTTTCTCCCCCGTCATATCCTTTTGAAGTGCTGCAGATCGATTACATTCATATGGATCGATGCAATAACCTCAAGTACGTTCTAGTGGTGGTGTGTGCCTTTTCCCGATGGATAGAGGCCTACCCCTTGAAAGATAACACCGCTCTATTAACTGCTAAGGTGTTACTTAAAGAGTTCTTCCCTAGATTTGGTTTGCCGCGAATTGTCTGGAGTGACAATGGCAGTGAATTTGTGGGTCAAATTATGCAGAAAGTATGTTCTGGTCTTGGGATCAGACAACAATTTCATGCGGCAAACCACCCACAGTCAGCAGGTTTGGTTGAGTGCTATAATGGTACACTCAAACTGAAACTAGCCAAGATTCAAGCCAGTACAGGTCTTGCTTGGCCAGATGCCTTGCCCCTAGCTCTTTTGTCAACTAGAACTACTGTACACTCTCGTATGGGACTTAGCCCGTATGAAGTGGTATTTGGACGCCCAGCAAATGTTTGGGGTGTCCCCTGCCCCAAGAAGTACTCTGATATACCATCTCCTTTGCTAATTGACTATTTGCATGATTTGACTAATAAATTGAGTGTTATTCGTCAACAGGTACAAAGTACTTTGTCAGAGGCCTCCACAGACCCAGGTCACACCATTTTGCCCGGTGACTGGGTCTGTATAAAGAACTTTTAGCGGACTAAGAACTTGGAGCCTCGATGGTCTACGCCCACGCAAGTTTTGCTCGTCACCCGCACGGCCGTGAATGTGGTCGGCAAGCAAAACTGGGTGCATGGTGTGCACTGTAAAAAAGTGCCATTACCATTACCCTTTGACCGGTGGATTCGCAGTGGTATAAAAGAATCAGATACTGAAGCAGTCCCATGTTTTGTGCCCTTCAGTGATGCTCAAATTTATGGAACTCAATCCGAGAAAGCAGATGACGATATTCTTCAAGCTGCAGTACGTGAGCACCTTCGAATAGACACTACGGATCCAAAATTATTATTTAAAGACCAGACAGTGCCGAACAAAACTCGCTACAACCTAAGGTCGAGAGCTGACCAGACAAACTGAACATTTTGAACACTTTTTCTATTTGATACTCAAAGAATTTTTTTTAATAAACAAATCTCTTGCCTTTTTGTTTTGTGTGATATTTAGTATTTAGATGTGCCATCCGTCTCCGTCGCAGGGTCACGGTAGGAGACTCAGACTGTAACCTGGGTTTTGTTCTTTTTAGCAAGTGGCTAGTGCCTCAGGATATACAGAAGTACATAGCTGAGTGATTGAAGAAGATTGCCGTGAGCGACATTTTTTTTAGATAAAGATGGATGGTACAACAACCATAGGTAGGGAAAATAGGAAACAAGAAATGAGATTGAAATATTGCAAATCATTGCGTAGTCGATTTGGCGTAACTTTGTGCATCTTTATGTTTTTGTGTATTTTATTAGCTTGCCTAGGTTGAGTTATCCATGTTCTACACCCAAGAAATAATGCTAATTCTACAACTTCTTTACCCTCTCGTCTTTCTGTCTTTTCACATAAAATGCATGCTTTACCCCCTCACGAACAGATAAGGAGAGTTGAATACATGAATAATACATTCATTCAGTTGTTACACCAACACCAGTTGACCATCAATATGACTGACTGTTGGGTGTGCGGTCTTATGCCACATAATACGCAGAAGGGAATGCCTTATTGGGCCCTCCCTTTCTCATATGAAGATTCGGCTTGGGCCTATTTGACTATGTTTTCGGCTGCATACCACAATAAGCTTAGAAATCCTGTAAAAACTTCCGGGACCGCATTGGATTTCAGCCACAGCTCCTTGATAAAAGGTATAGTGGTGATGGCTAAGATTGTAGAAAAGGGAAAAATTCCGTTAGATGAGAAGAGAGCTTATGATGGATGGAATGTCACCCACTGTTTCGAGTCTTGGTGACAAAACTAAGAAAGGGTGAGTCCTCTCCCGTATGGACTGTACCCCATCAAGGTAATCTTTGTCTCCAAGTAAATAGTAAGAAAACTGACAATAAGCAGAGTTGTTTATACACTTACGTTTTCTCATCTTCTGATTTCCCTCCATTGGTTCCATCTCAAGGAACATATTTTGTCTGTAAAGACAGAGCTTACACCTGGCTCCCTTCCAACTTTTCTGGAACCTGTTACGTAGCTTTCCTCCTTCCCCCTACATATTCGGCTCCGTCAGACCATCATAGAAGCAGATATAGCAGAGGCATATTTGACACCAAAGACACGGCAGCCCAAGAAGGAGGGGATTTCTTAAAGGGATTCCTCCCTTTCTGGGGTCCGATGATTAACAGCAGACACATCAGGCAATTGGTTCGTGTGGTCGAGACCACTATCAATGTTACCACAGGTGCAATAGGTAACATCACAGCAGAGCTTCAGGCTGATCGTCTTATGACGTTGCAAAATAGAATTGCGTTAGATGGGATCCTAGCAGACCGAGGAGGCGTCTGTAAATTGATCGGATCTAGTTGCTGCATCTATATTCCAGACGATGCTCCGGCAGTATATCAAGCCATTTCTAAATTGCATACCATCTCCGAATCGATTCATCAGGATGAAAGGGGATTGATCTTTTATGGGATGATTTGGAGAATATTGTCAACATGGGGATGGAAAATGTTGACGTTCCTTGGAGCAATTTTGCCCATCATATTCTCTTGTTGTCTGTGTGTCCAGTGTGGTCCCGCAGTGTGTGGCCTGTTGGCTACCTTATGCGTCACACGTCCTGCAACAAAGAGGACGGAGAATATTAGGATGATGGTGCAGTAACAGCTTGAAGACTTTATGAATATCGATGTTGATTCCGACTCTGATTAGCATGAGTTGGTTTGTTTTTGCCTGAGTAATGGCAAAAGGAGGGTCTGAGGTTCTGTAAAATTACGAATTAGTTCGTGCTCAGCCTCCATTTTGTAATCGCCGCCATTTTGTGTTGCCCTCACTCAGGCAGCGCGGCGAACGCGATGTTTTTGTCTTTTTTGCATTTCACGTGTCAGGTGTCTTCTTCGCTCATGTTTACTAGCAAGTGTCAGGGTCTGGCCGAGTGCACTAATTCCTGTCTGAGCTGATTAATCCCCGTCCGGATGATTTGTTGGCTCACACCATTCTTTCCTCCAGGTTATCTTATCTGCTGTCCTTCGCTACAAGTCTCATGTATTCTCCTGTTTCATGACTATTCTTCTAACACATAGAGCTGTGTTTTCTCTGCTTGTAAACTAAATTGTGTGGATTCATTCAATGTTTTACTTAAGGGGTCGAGTAACAAACGCAACCGGGAAACTTGAGTTACTTTAGGCTTAAGGCATTGTTTATAATATTTGTTTATGTCTCCTGATCTCATGTGATTGCATTTTGCATTGTATTGTATCGTATATAAACCTGTGTGCCACGGAGTTAAGTGGCAGTCTCTTTTGAACCTCGTTGTATTTGACGACTTCTAAGACCACTGTGCTAGCTGCAGCTAATAAATATCATCTTCTACGCCAGACGAAGAGTCTGTGTCTCTGTATTTGACAAGGCAGGTGAATTCAGGGCATCTTAGGCGTACCCTGCACCACCGGGCCCTAAGGCTGCGGTTCTCCAGGCACAGGGTCAAGACTGAATTGCATATGGCTGTGTTCAAACTGGAATGGCATGGTGAGCAAAAAAACGATGTATTTAGGTCTAGATCTCTGCACTGGGTTGAATGTATGACATTGTTCTGCATTCTGTCCTTCAACTGTTGTTTTTGCATTTGTCACCCCAAGTGGGACAGGTATGCTCAGGCGTGAGTCCCTTGCTCTCCATGCCATTGGAATCAAGCTATCCTGGCTGATGAGGGCTGAAAGCCCGAACTGGTCCTAGGATGCTTGTTTCCAGTCCAGGGAGGACCTGGCTTGGCAGTTCGGGCTGGACTGTTCCCATGGGGCACAGGGTCAAGACTGAATTGCATATGGCAGTGTTCAAACTGGAATGGCCTGGTGAGCAAAAATACAATGGATTTACGCCCAGATCTCTGTCCTGGGTGAATGTATGACATTGTTCTGCATTCTGTACATCAACTGCTGTTTTTGCATTTGTCACTCCGTAGCAAGAGAAAGAGCACTGGCTCAGGGGAAACGCATTATTGTCGTAACCCCGGTACCGGCTTTAGAGGCTGTCACAAAGGATAGCATTCCAAACGCGAAAGCCTTACATCCAGGATGGATACAATGGGCTAATTCTCTTACTGCAACGGATGTTGAATACAGATTTGATCCAAGTTTAAAAACACAAGCATTCCTACAATATGAACAAGAATATCCTCTACCTAATGAAATATTACCTCTAGATCAGTATAAATACATAATTTACACTGATGGATCTGCGCAACCGGCTGTAGGAAGTAAGCAGCAATACAGATCTGCATGTGCAATCATTAAAGGTCGCAGCGGGATGGAAAGTTCTATCCAAGTTGCACTAAAATGCAATCTCTAGGAGACTGCACAGCTCAGTTGGCAGAACTAAAAGCACTGATACTGGTACTTGTAAATACGGATCACGAATTCCCCACGCTAATTGTGTGTGATTTCTTTTACTGTGTACAGTCATACAATGAGTACTTACATCATTGGGAGCAAACGAGCTTAAAGATGCGAAAGGTGGCACAATTAAGCATAAAATACTATGGTAACAGGTAGCAGAGTTGAAAAACGAGCTACCAAGGACTCACGTGATCCATACACTCAGTCATCAACGTGATGGCGTTCACGTTGAAGGGAATTCATTGGCTGATGAAGCTGGATAGGGGACTGTTCGCACGGCTTCCGTAGCTGCACTCACTCGTTCAAAACGAGATTAGACGGTGATATTATGGTAACTTTCATCGCTTCACAGAAACGCAACACAGCAGTACCTAAAAAGTTTCCACTCAAAGGGTATTAGGCAAGGGCGATAGCTGGGTCAAACACCTTCATGGGGTACAGAGGGTGTTAAACAACAAGCCAAGAAACTCTCTAGGGGGTGGTACTCCATATTGAGTCCTCTTTGGGACACACATGTGGGTACCTGATCTTGATTGTGAAGGCGCAGTGGTGGATGCACACCCATTTGGTATCCATGATTTTTTGGCTGTTTTACAGGATCTAGATGAATCCAGGACAAAGCAAAGCAAAGTCAGACTAAAGCAGACCACCACTGGGGAAGTCAAGGCAGACACGGTAAGACCTGTCTGGATCCCAAAAATCGGAGATCTGGTCAGAGAGAAAATTGTGGACAAAAAGGAATTTGGACATTCATACAGAAACCCTGTACCAGTCCTTGCAGTACAAGGAACAAGAACTGTACTTTTGCTGCCTCTTGCCGGGAAAAAGGAGAAAAGATTTGTCTCAATCGTCTTAATCAAATCACACTATGTGGCCAATAATAAGCAGTAGGCCTCATGGTCTCCACAGTAGCAGACGCCCTCCTCTCGCTAAAATCCAAGAAGTTCAAACAGAAAGACTCATCACATTTGAAGAGCCACCTGTAAGAAATGAAGGAATAAGCAACAATGCTATGGAACTTGTTCCACTTGAACCAAACATTCAAATTCAAAATGAACATCAGAGTAATTCACTATTTGAAATTAGACCTAATACAGAAGTCTACATCAACATGCCTCGTCAAGAGCAAAATAACATTTCAACTAATCCCGATACAATTCGTACAATTGATCGAGCTCCTTCTGGCTATTTCATGAACTTTGATATGTTTTCTCTGGATCCAACTGAGCCGGAAACGACGACAGCCAAAACACCATTCAAGCAACAAATAAAGAACTTTCTTCACTTTATAAAAAAAGACATACCTGATATCGCCTTGGATTGAACTCTGGGTAATTACTGGGATATTGCTTTTTTTCGTTTCTGGCTTGGCTTAGTACTAACTTTTAGTATGCTTACTAATGGAAACTATCTTCAACAAAGCTCCACAGCCCAAAAGGTCAACATACTACTGGAGCCACACCCATCATCACATCGTGAGCAAAGAGACTTGTCATCAGTGAACATTACCGCAGTTCCTATACCGGATAATATAGTATGGGACAAGGTTGATTTTAACATATTCGTCCCAAACGAACTTTTAAAAATTAATCATGTATTTAAAATTTCATTAAGTGATATCATTACCTTAAGTACATTTTCTGATGATTGGGATTCGGAAACAGTTAATAACATGTCTGATTTAAAGAAAATATGCTGCATTTTCTAATAATGAAATGTTAGAGGGTTCTTCAGATTATGACACATTGTACTGTTACCAACATTATGGTCATTATTTTCTGCACAAATCCATTTCACCTAGGAATGTTTTTGAGTACCATCAGTGGGAACATTGCCCAACACCACCAAAAAGGGTCTAACACCACAGATTCAGCCTCATATTACTATAAGGTTGCACCAACATCAGCACTGAAAATTATGTTGACAAACACCACACAGATTAACTCTGCTTCCTTTTTGGCCAAAATACGAAATTGACTTAAAATCAGTCTGGGGTTCGAGGGACTGGCAAGTCCAGGGTACAGAGGCACTATTTAGAGCATGCCTCATTCCACAGCAGATGATCTTTTTAAATGATACTGTGCAACAGACATCCTGTCTTGGACTAGCCAAGAACAAGGACCTGAACACTCCTAGGTTTCCAACACCAACACAGGGGTGGCAAAATTCAACTACACAAGAAGGGGCAAAAGTAGATGACATCTTAAAGTACAATAGAACAGACCCACATTGGAAACAGTGAGTGGTTTGGCCACTACACCAAAAAGCTGTAAAAAGCGATTACTGAACATCAAAGAGGGACTCAGTATCCATAGACCCTACCCACATTATGTACAGAGAGAACATCCATGGGTAGAGACATCCTATAGTGTTGGGAAGTTGTGAAACAACACATATCTTTACTCTCACATGACATGGATCTTAGAGTCTTTTTATGAGGACCCAGGAAGCAACGTCAAAAACGTTTCATATATGCAGGCATTTATGCTGCCTATAATGAAATCTGGAAGATTTCCCAACAAGAAGCAGCAGAGAGAATACGGGAAATAGACCGTATAAACTTAGAAAAAGCTTTAGCTGTGGTAGATAATAGGTTAACAACTTTGGCCTCCAGGATATATTCATTGGGCAAAATTGTATCTTCTGCTATCGACATATTGGAACAGGATTTAGCCATATTACAACATGGCCAATCTCAGTTACGTTCTATTATGTTATTAAGTTGGACGCTGCAATCTTTGTGTGCAGGTTTTGTGCCTTGGCGTTTTATAAACAGTACGTCTCTGTTTTCTGAATACAATCTAACAGATAAACAGATAGAAATGGCACAAAGGGAAGCTAAATATTCAATGCTGCAAATTGAAAAACTGGACAAGCCACCATTCACAGTGGCAGAATCACCATAAATAGAATGGATAATTCACAGCCATATCACTCTCCCGGTCAGGACGGTTCAGTTTCACAATTGGCTTGAGCAAAGGCCGGTAGGCAGATATGAAAAATTGGGTAAAGAATACATTAAGAAATCCTGGGATTTACCATATAGATTTCGATGCCGGAGTGATGATCGAGAAGTGTTTCTAAGTGGTACAAAATGCAAGAACGCTTTAAGTGGTACTCTCATGTGCCAAGATATTGTTTTGCGTCGAGCATGTAATGGTTCAATAGTGAATCTGTCTTGCCACATGAAAGGAACTCCAGCTGCTGTGATTACCCCAGTTTTTGAGTTTCTGTTGAATGAGAGTTACATGACGCTGAATGATCAAGGTTGCTGTGGCATGCTTCAGGGCATCACCTATCTGGTCACCATGAACGCCAGCGTTACTTGCTGTATGCAAGTATTGTTTCCCCCAACAAGTACAGTCAGGGAGGCACCTTTGTGGCCTTGGTTAAACATATCTTTTTTTAAATTTGACACTTTGAACAGACTGAAAGCAATGCTTTTACAGCTAACTGTACCCTTGACCTCCTCTCAGGAGACCTTTGATGTTCAAATTGCTAGGACCTCGACCGAGATACAGGCACTTATTTGTACAAAGTGCCCCTTTCATTTCGTTGAAATGGTGGGTCTTGTCTTTAACATGTCTGATACGAGTGGTATTGTACATCTATTTAAGACCACAGGGTCAGGATTTCTAAGCACCTTCCAAACAGTCCTCGTAGTTATCCCAAATTTTATACACTCAGTATTTGGAAGCATCTTTGGAGGTTTACCTCTGATACTACTTTTAATAGCTGGGATCCTGATCGTCATTTACCTGATACGCAATGGATGGCCCAATAACGAACGAAATGGCGGAAGCACTTCTGGAACATAGATACCGTGAGCGCATGGTACAACATCTGGGCAAGCCTCGCCTACGAGAACGGAGTGCTTCTTGGTTCTTATTGTTTAGACCAGTCTGGATGGATTGCATCTTACCTGTTCTTTGATGCCTGTTCTGCGGTGAAGAATGCGTGTTGGACATCTGTCTGACACTCGAGACAAAGACGCTTGCGGACTTGAATACGAGGCTGGTACTGGTGAGGTCCCTCAGCTGTGTACCCAGCGTATTCTTATCCTGACGAATGCATTCCTGGAAAACCCGCAGATGCCTTTTGCTACAACTGGGGTGAGCCTCAGCTCAGCCACCACTAGCACTGACACCAGCACAAGCGCTACAACTAGCACTACAGGCCCTGAGGTATCGACTACAGCACCGGCTGCCGATATGCCAACTATGGGCAGTACTGAATATCATCTGTGCTCCATCGACGTACTGTGTGAAATATTACAATTTCCGTCCCCAACAGCAAGTGACTGTGATGTTGTGTCTACCAGCCAGGACACTTAATCTACAATTGGCTCATCGTGTGCTGGGAAAGAATTCTGAGTTTTCCTTTTTCATTTCGACTCTGATTAATTTTGAAAATTTCCTACTAAATTGATACTAACGCTAGAGAAAGCATGGCCTTCTAAACGCTTATAGGAATTTTAAGTTCTATAAAGGTACTCAGTTACACTTTAGCTTGAGTACAAATTCAAATATTGACTCTACAGATTTTTTCCCTCTTAGAAACATTTTTAATATGCTTTTAAAGATTTAAAAAATGTTTTCATGTTTTCATGTTTTCACTGACAATTCTATGCACTACCACCTAGTATGAATTAGTAGTTTGCGGTCATTGTTTATTATTGTTGAATAATAAGAGGAGTGTGTTTTATGTTTCATATAGATTCCCTAATATAGGCATGGTTTGAGATGCCCTAATATAGGCATAATCTTTCACCTACATTAGTTTCCTATTCTCCACAATAACGGGCGCTGAGAGTTGAACCTTATCTAGACTGTGGCTTGGATACAGAAGGAGGGTTTTTCCCGAACAATGGCCACCTATACCATCTTCGATGTGCTCATCCAGTATGTTTAAATATTCATAGGAGTTCTAGGAAACCAGTCAGGGGCTAGAATCCACCTGCATAAACATGTATGTAAACGGTTCATCCCATACGTCGTCTTCATACCCAACAATGGCTAACACAAGACACACGGGACAAAGGGACTCTATACTTTTCTGTATAAATATAGCACCTCTTGCTATCAGTAGTTAGAGGGAACCGAGACTACCAGGCCGACACACTGACCAGAGACACTGAGCCTCCTGCATGCAGTTGCTCCAGCTGACAGTGGTCTAACCATCCCTTGTGGGGTGTCCAATTCAAAACCAGGACGAGGTCCCATACTCTAATTAACCAGGTAACTGGGTTTTACTGAATCCTAGCGGGATTCTTGGCTTCTTTTTCACCTACTCACATACTAGGTACACTTAGGTACATCTAGACCGGCATTGTAGGAGTATGCGCTTTATTTTATAAATGCATTTTATATTCGTGTATATGTTCATGGCTATTGCAAAATGGTAGAACTGTACTATACCTTGTTATTCACTGTGCTGCTGATCATATATCTCTGCTACTGTTTAACAGTTGTCGCAGCACATATATTTTACAGTAGAAGAATAACTATGCAATAAATTCTTATTGTAAACACGCTCGACTGTTTCCTTTGTGTAACTCTCTGAGACCATATGAGCAAGCATGAGTGACTGGGCGAAAAGTAGTACATTGTTTCCACGAGTCTGAGGAATCAGGGTTGTTGTATTATGAGGTTGCTAAAAACGTATCTCCCTGATAAAAGGAGATTCTAGTGGCACTGTGAGCTAGCTAATGCAAACAAGGCTAACATACGCGGTGGGCGTGCTCAGAATCTGTTATCCAAAACTGCAGGTCCTGCAGGGATACTATAGGAACTACACGGCAAGACAGGCACTCTTTAGTTGAATAACTGCTTTGTAGGGTAACCACTTTAGAGATCTTAGGGCTGGGGAGATGTGATCAGATCTTTTTATTTCAGTGATCAGTCTGGCAGCTGCATTCAACAAAGCCCTGGGCGGGGCCATGGTATGTTTGGGGAAGCCAAACAGCGTTGCGCTACCATAGCTTAGCCTCGGCAGGATGAGCGTTTGAACCACCTGCTTGAATTCCTCTTGAGGGAGGAATGGTTTTAGGTTTCTAAGAAGCCTCATTTGGTAGTTTGTGCACTTAAACATCTTACTAATGTAATCTTACACTTCTTCAATTCAATTTGTGTTCCAGGTGGAAATCTATTTGACTAAATTGATTTGATTCTCGATGTAGCTTTACTAAGTTCATAATTTAACAAACCTTCATGGTTTGTAATCTACTTCTCTCTGTCTTTACTTGTGGGGTAACAACTGCTTCACTGTCAAAGAAATGCTAATATATTTTGATTTCAACTTTAGGTCGAGATAAAGACCCTTTGGGTGGAGATAGTGGAGTTTCTGGATTGGTGCCTAGATTAGCAAGGCATATAGACCAGCCTTTATTTTAATTTTATTTTATTTAAAGAGTTTTATATAGCGCTGGCTAGACCCGGAGGTATCAGAGCGCTTCACATGAGAATCAACTATGCAACAGAAAAAGTTCAACAATTACACAATAAATCCCCCCCCAAAAAATAGGCAGTACAATTAGGAGAGGAGAGAAAGGATAGAGAAAAGTAGTGGAGGGGGCTGGGGAGGAGAGAAAGGGAGGATAAGAGAAGAGACACCAAGGGGAGACTAAATGAAATCTGTCTAAATGCCGACTGGGTAGGTGACGACCAAGGAGGGAATCCACGGCCCATCTCCCCTATAGCTAAACCAGGTAGCTCCATCGGGCATCAGACAGTAAAGTTCAGTTTCAATACATTGAGAGAGGAGATAAGGAGAGACATAAAAAGAGGGAGGATGCAGGAAGAGACGACAGGAGAGACGAAAGGAAGTCTGGCTAAAGACCGACTGGGTAGGTGACGTCTAAGGAGGGAATCCCAGACCTATCTCTGCCATAGCTGAGCCAGGTAGCTCCATCGGGCATCAGACAAAGTAGCTAGCTTCTCAAATGACGCGGGAAATTTGCAGGTAAAAAGGGAGAGGACTAGGGCAAGGACAGGATAGGGCGGAGGTCAGTAGCAGGAAAGAGGAGAGGAGTAGAGCGGGCCAGTGTCACGGTGCTATTACATCGCTTAGATTGGAGGTGCCCAACTCAAGGCCCAAAGCAACATGGACTCTTGTACAAACCTTGTACTCTGGTTTAGAGATTGTTGCTCTTGACAATCACCCATGGTTCGCACCCACCCAATATTCCACATGATCGCTCTGTGCTAGAAAGCAATTGCCTAATCACCGTCAGCACTGCATTATCGAGCAGCACAAGAAAGACGCACAGCACACAGGTCCAGAGCGTTTCTCAAGCCTATACTTACGATCCCAACCTCAGAATTTACAACACCACAATGAGATTTTTCCCTAAATCCCTAATTTCGAGCCAATCTTATCTCAATTCATAGATATCCAAGGAATAGCTCTTCTACAAATAGAACTGAATATCTTTACCTGCCAGTGCTTTGAAGTTACAATGATAGATAACATGAAGCACTACAAAAGACACTATATATGTCTTATAAGTGTATAGCCTCCTCCATAATTTTCAACATCAACACACACCTTAGACAAAGCCAAGTTCAAGCTTTTGCCATTGTAATTTTTAGTACTTCTACCCATTAATCTTAAAAAAGCTACCCCAGTGGAGTTCACTGCACTCTGCAAGCTTCAGCATAAACACAAAGCATACATACTAATGTGGTAGTAATCTAAATTGTCATGGAACTGCATTAGAAATAGAGCAGATGATTTGCAGTGAAAGGTGGGGGCTGACTGAGAGAGGCTTGCTCAATTTCACTTCAGCAAGTGAAGTGTGAAATGGATTCCGTGACCTGTGCTTTCAAGGATGTAGAGGGCATGTTACGCGTCTATCTATAACATAAAAGTATGACCGGTACCAGGTATGACAGCTGTCCCCTTGTGAGTGCTTGACAATCATGTCTGTTCCGCGCCATGTCCATATGAGCATAATATTTTATCGGTGGTCTGCAATGAACCGCGGAAGCTATTACTTCATTCCAGAAGCGATGCTTCTAGTCTCCAAGGTAAGTGCTTTCAGGGCTCGACAGGTCATTTATTCCACCGGGCATTTCCCCAGTGGGCTGGAGCCCTTAGAGCAGAGGTCTTCAAACTGGGGGACGGGCCCCCCTAGGGGAGCCTCGAGTGATCTCAAGGGGGGCGCCAAGCTCTGGCCAAAAGAAACATTATGCTTTGTTTTCAGCCTAAAAAAATGAGCAGTAGTAAGCACGTCTGTAATGGGCCATCATTCACATTCTTTGTCATTTAAATCCTGGCTGGGAGAAGGTGTCAAAAGGGAAGGGACTTCAAATTTTCTCCAAGACCCACACTGCCATTTTGAATAACCACACTGGTTCCTTTGCACATTAGTAAGGCCTGCCTCACCGGAATAGTATGTTTGGAAATCATGTATTTGTTTGCATTTCTAAAACAGTGACAGAACTTAGCTGCAATGTTTAAATAAGTCTAGACATATTTAAACATTGCCAGTTAAATAAAATAATTGTGAAATATTTTGAGGGGGGGCCCGGCGAATTGTTTTTCTACACTGGGGGGGCGCGGGATAAAAATGTTTGAAGACCACTACCTTAGAGGCTGGTTTTGAGAGCCCATGGCTGCTCCTGGTGCCTCTTTCACTTTCCACAGCCGCCCAAGTTTAATTGCAACAGATAAGAGGAGGGTTCAAGACTGAGAGAGAAAGAGAGGGGGGAAGGCAGAGAGAAAGAGGACAAGAGGAGGAAAGCAGGGATAGAGAATGAATGGATGAAAAGATAAAGTGTGAGGGGATCCAAGGAGGCGGAGCTGGTTTGAGCATTTTTGCTAGGGCTGCTTATGGCTTTGCCACCTGGCACTGAGCTCTTTGTTTCAAGGATGTGCTTTAAGGTCCCCCGCTCACTCTGCAAACTTTGCAAAGTGTTTGACAACAAATCAATGTGTGAGGCAAAATGGCTGCCTGAAGCAATTGCAACTGAGCGGTTGAACCAGGCTTCTCAATCACTCTGGGTGTAATATATCTACTTCACTCATGCAAGAGCTGTAGAATATACCATCTAATGTTCTAATAATTCGGCCTCAAAGCACTGCTTGATCTCAAAGAACAACCATGAAGCCTTACAGCATGGGAATAGAAACCAAACACTAGAAACTCCCAACATCAGGGGCTGGTGCAGTATTGCACACACATACTGATAGCTATGTATGTGAGAATCATTTCCACGTGAATCATTTCCCATAGACACCAGGTAGTGCATTATATATCAGGTAGAGTAGTAGTTGCATAGATTAGTGATGGTGTTGAATCGTGTAATACAACTGTATATTACATATTGTTAACTTTGCATATATTGACGCATTCATTTTGCCCCGAATCACATAATGGTTGGTGTAATGCCAACGTTGGCACTAGAACCCAGGTAACCAGGTTCAAAGGCTGCAACTTGTATTTATTTATTTTAGCACATTCGTAAAAAACACTGTACATAGGAGAAGCAAACCGTACATCAAATCTAGAAAATAGGAAAAGTGAGCCAGCATGTAATCTCAAGGTCATATCTATACAGATGATACAATGGTCTTTTAGAAGTTTCATAAAAACAAGAGGACAGGGCACTTTTATTCTACAGAGGCCATTCATTTTAGGAGCAACAAGGGGAAAGAAGGAAAGTGGGAGGGAGAACAAGGTGTACAGGCAACAATTAAAAGAAATAATGAACTACGAAGAAGCTGTCTCTAGAGGTGATTCTTCGATCCCAGAGAACATAAAAAAGGAAAGGGTCCAAAAATAAACGCTTTTAAAAATTAGACAAACAAAACATCCCTAATTTGAGAATGAATGGTGAGCCAGGGAAGCAGACTAATTACAAGGCGAAATATCGGCTCGGGTTAGGAATCCATACTAATATAATTAGGAGAGAGCCCAAACCTTTGAGGCGGGTAATCTCAGGAACCACAGCACCAATCACAACACCCAACACAGCGTTGGAAAGGGCAGTTGCAGCAGAAGGACATAGGCTATGCAGACGCCCACCATATACATTTAAAAGGTAAAAGAACTGTGCCAGCAAAGTAGTCCCTTGTGGGCGTGTCTGCGTTGGTGCTGTGGGCGTGTGCTGGGGGCATGACAAACGCTGGGGGCGTGTGGTACGTTCCGCCCTTCATGCCATTTCTCATATTGTGTGCTGTGGGCGTGTGCTGGGGGCTTGGGCGTGTGCGGGGCGCGGGATTACGGGAAAAAAAGCGAGCGTTGTGCCCAATATTTCATTGTTTTTCTTCCCAGGTTCTGTACATTCCAGCTCCGGGTGTCCACCCTGCTCCCTTTAAATACCCCTGCACCCCATAATCATAACCCACCCTTACTCTTCCCTAAACCCTAAAAAGACCCCTGTACCCCAAAACCCAAACCTAGCCCTGAACCCTAAAAATAACCCTGTACCCCAAAACCCAAACCTACCCCTGAACTCTAAAATACCCCTGTACCCCAAAACCCAAACCTAGCCCTGAACCATAAAAATAACCCTGTACCCCAAAACCCAAACCTACCCCATAACTCTAAAATACCCCTGTATCCCAAAACCCAAACCTAGCCCTGAACCCTAAAAATACCCCTGTACCCCAAAACCCAAACCTAGCCCTGAACACTTAAAATGCCCCTGTACCCCCAAACCCAAACCTACCCCTGAACCCTAAAAATACCCCTATACCCCAAAACCCAAAACTAGCCCTGAACCCTAAAAATACCCCTGTACTCCAAAGCCCATACCTATCCCTAAACCCTAAAACTACCCCTGTACACCATAACCCAAAACTATATCTGAACCCTTAAAATACCCAAACACCCCAAAACATATACCTCAGTACCCCAAAACATATACCCCTATACCCATACTTACCTTATCCAAACATTTAAAAAAAACATGTTTTTACCATTCATGCATTTACAACGAATTTTGGTGTAAATGTATGCGTGGTAAAAGCATATAAAATGTAATGCCATGCGTTATAATGGCATTGCGGAGTCATGGTACTTTTGTAATGAAAGTATGAGGAGTGATGGTATGCAGAAAGAAAGTTGCGGAATAATGGGTGTTTACCCTGCCCCGGTAAGTACATTGGTGGCACGGCGGCCCACATCTCCAGCAACACCACTGATTTGAAAAATGCACAGGTCTCTCTCATTGATGGCCAGCACCAACATACACTTTTAGACACACCTACCGCCACAAGTTCTAGAATTGCGAACTTTAGAGCTGGGGAGCTACGCTCGAACCACAGCACCAATCACAACACCCAACAGAGCGTTGGAAAGGGCAGTTGCAGCAGAAGGACATAGGCTATGCAGACGCCCACCATATACATTTAAAAGGTAAAAGAACAGCGCCAGCAAAGTAGTCCCTTGTAGGCGTGTCTGCGGTGTGCTGTGGGCGTGCGCTGGGGGCGTGACAAATGCTGGGGGCGTGTGGTACGTTCCGCCCTTCATGCCATGTCTCATATTGTGTGCTGTGGGAGTGTGCTGGGGGCGTGGGCGTGTGCGGGGCGCGGGATTACGGGAAAAAAAAGCGAGCGTTGTGCCCAATATTTCATTGTTTTTCTTCCCAGGTTCTGTACATTCCAGCTCGGGGTGTCCACCCTGCTCCCTTTAAATACCCCTGCACCCAATAATCATAACCCACCCTTACTCTTCCCTAAACCCTAAAAAGACCCCTGTACCCCAAAACCCAAACCTAGCCCTGAACCCTATAAATACCCCTGTACCTCAAAACCCAAAACCTACCCCTGAACCCTTAAAAAAACCCTGTACCCCAAAATCCAAACTTAGCGCTGAACCCTAAAAATACCTCTGTACCCCAAAACCCAAACCTACCCCTGAACCCAAAATTACCCCTGTACCCCAAAACCCAAACCTAGCCCTGAACCCTTAAAATACCCCTGTACCCCAAAACCCAAACCTACCCCTGAACCCTAAAAATACCCCTGTACCCCAAACCCAAACCTAGCCCTGTACCCCAAAACCCAAACCTACCCCTGAACTCTAAAATACCCCTGTACCCCAAAACCCAAACCTAGCCCTGAACCATAAAAATAACCCTGTACCCCAAAACCCAAACCTACCCCTGAACTCTAAAATACCCCTGTATCCCAAAACCCAAACCTAGCCCTGAACCCTAAAAATACCCCTGTATCCCAAAACCCAAACCTAGCCCTGAACCCTAAAAATACCCCTGTACCCCAAAACCCAAACCTAGCCCTGAACACTTAAAATGCCCCTGTACCCCCAAACCCAAACCTACCCCTGAACCCTAAAAATACCCCTATACCCCAAAACCCAAAACTAGCCCTGAACCCTAAAAATACCCCTGTACTCCAAAGCCCATACCTATCCCTAAACCCTAAAACTACCCCTGTACACCATAACCCAAAACTATATCTGAACCCTTAAAATACCCAAACACCCCAAAACATATACCTCAGTACCCCAAAACATATACCCCTATACCCATACTTACCTTATCCAAACATTTAAAAAAAACATGTTTTTACCATTCATGCATTTACAACGAATTTTGGTGTAAATGTATGCGTGGTAAAAGCATATAAAATGTAATGCCATGCGTTATAATGGCATTGCGGAGTCATGGTACTTTTGTAATGAAAGTATGAGGAGTGATGGTATGCAGAAAGAAAGTTGCGGAATAATGGGTGTTTACCCTGCCCCGGTAAGTACATTGGTGGCACGGCGGCCCACATCTCCAGCAACACCACTGATTTGAAAAATGCACAGGTCTCTCTCATTGATGGCCAGCACCAACATACACTTTTAGACACACCTACCGCCACAAGTTCTAGAATTGCGAACTTTAGAGCTGGGGAGCTACGCTCGAACCACAGCACCAATCACAACACCCAACAGAGCGTTGGAAAGGGCAGTTGCAGCAGAAGGACATAGGCTATGCAGACGCCCACCATATACATTTAAAAGGTAAAAGAACAGCGCCAGCAAAGTAGTCCCTTGTAGGCGTGTCTGCGGTGTGCTGTGGGCGTGCGCTGGGGGCGTGACAAATGCTGGGGGCGTGTGGTACGTTCCGCCCTTCATGCCATGTCTCATATTGTGTGCTGTGGGAGTGTGCTGGGGGCGTGGGCGTGTGCGGGGCGCGGGATTACGGGAAAAAAAAGCGAGCGTTGTGCCCAATATTTCATTGTTTTTCTTCCCAGGTTCTGTACATTCCAGCTCGGGGTGTCCACCCTGCTCCCTTTAAATACCCCTGCACCCAATAATCATAACCCACCCTTACTCTTCCCTAAACCCTAAAAAGACCCCTGTACCCCAAAACCCAAACCTAGCCCTGAACCCTATAAATACCCCTGTACCTCAAAACCCAAAACCTACCCCTGAACCCTTAAAAAAACCCTGTACCCCAAAATCCAAACTTAGCGCTGAACCCTAAAAATACCTCTGTACCCCAAAACCCAAACCTACCCCTGAACCCAAAATTACCCCTGTACCCCAAAACCCAAACCTAGCCCTGAACCCTTAAAATACCCCTGTACCCCAAAACCCAAACCTACCCCTGAACCCTAAAAATACCCCTGTACCCCAAACCCAAACCTAGCCCTGTACCCCAAAACCCAAACCTACCCCTGAACTCTAAAATACCCCTGTACCCCAAAACCCAAACCTAGCCCTGAACCATAAAAATAACCCTGTACCCCAAAACCCAAACCTACCCCTGAACTCTAAAATACCCCTGTATCCCAAAACCCAAACCTAGCCCTGAACCCTAAAAATACCCATGTACCCCAAAACCCAAACCTAGCCCTGAACCCTTAAAATTCCCCTGTACCCCAAAACCCAAACCTACCCCCTGAACCCTAAAAATACCCCTATACCCCAAAACCCAAACCTAGCCCTGAACCCTAAAAATACCCCTGTACCCCAAAACCCATACCTATCCCTAAACCCTAAAACTACCCCTGTACACCATAACCCAAAACTATATCTGAACCCTTAAAATACCCAAACACCCCAAAACATATACCTCAGTACCCCAAAACATATACCCCTATACCCATACTTACCTTATCCAAACATTTTAAAAAAAACATGCTTTTACCATTCATGCATTTACAACAAATTTCGGTGTAAATGTGTGCGTGGTAAAAGCATATAAAATGTAATGCCATGCGTTATAATGGCATTGCGGAGTCATGGTACTTTCGTAATGAAAGTATGCGGAGTGATGGTATGCAGAAAGAAAGTTGTGGAATAATGGGTGTTTACCCTGCATCCGGTAAGTACATTGGTGGCACGGCGGCCCACATCTCCAGCAACATACTCATATTTTTTCACCACAGATTTGAAAAATGCACAGGTCTCTCTCATTGATGGCCAGCACCGACATACACTTTTAGACACACCTACCGCCACAAGTTCTAGAATTGCGAACTTTAGAGCTGGGTAGCTACGTTCGAATCTCGGCATCAGCTCAACATCCTGTGATTCCAGGCAAATCGCTTTGTCTCCCTGTGCCTACCACAAATTAATTTGTTCTTCTGTAATGTAAATTGTGCTCATGTCATGTTGTCGAGTTCGCGCTATTTGGGGGTCGATTCCGATTCGGGAAAAAAAACGTCTGTACGATTTGTATCCGGATCCCTCTCCGTACGAATCATACCCGTCCGTCCGAGTTGCGTAGTACGATCCGTATTCCGTGAATCCGTCCGAATCGCCGCGATCTGTACGTATTGCAAGGCTGAAACCGTGAACCGTACGACTCGTGCACATGCTATACGACTTGTACACATGCCGCACGACCCGACGAGTACGATCCGGACTGGGTTATGAGGACGCTATTCGTACGGTCCACGTCAGGTAAGGGCGAGTCGTACGGAAAAGCACACTAACACATACACACCTTACGGTCCGTACCCCCCATGATCGCAGGGGTACGCACCGTACCCCTGCGATCATGGGGTGTACGAGCCGTACCCCATGTACGATGGGTGTACGAGCCTTACCCCATGTGCGATGGGTGTACGAGCCATACCCCATGTATGATGGGTGTACCCATCGTACATGGGGTACGGCTCATACACCCCATGATCGCAGGGGTACTGTTAAAAATAGCAATATGTATGTACATAAGCGGCGTTCATTTATGTTCACAGTACCCCTTGGTGTAAACAGAATAGGTACCGCTAAAACTCTGACTGTGTTGTCCCACTAGCATAGACCCATGCACACAAGTACACGACAGCCATTTTAGGTATCATGGTCTCTCAGTTTGCGGTCGATCGCCAGCGCCCCTTCCCTGACCCTGCAAGCTTCCCCATGCCCCTGACTGCCCCCCTCTCCCACATGCGCGAGTCATGAGCTCTCCGCTCCCGCATGACTCTGTCCCTAAAGAATCGCACCCCGCGCCTGACCAACACCTCCTGTCCCTCCATGAATACCCCTCCTTCGATGACCTCTTCCTCTGAGCCTGAATGTCTGCACGGACCGCTGGTCATCCCTTAGCCTGAGGATACAGTTCATTGTCCACTACTGTATGCACTCGTCTCTCTCTCTTGAAAGGAGCCACTATTGATCATGACCACCCCCACCCCTGAGATTCGATCAGGAGCACACATTCCAATGGAATCAGCAGAACACTCAGCCGCATGACAGCCCCCTCCTATTGCATGGAGAATAAGGGCCTACTGTAGCCATGTGTTGGAATACCCCCATACTTTACAATGCCTTGATTATAATGACGGATGTGTGTGTGTCATAAACCTGTGTATAAAAGACAAAGCCTCAGAGAAACTTGTTAGAGCACCTCCCGAAGACACCATGCGAGTGTCCCAAAGGACATGCTCTCCTCATGAGTAATAAACCTTTTTCCTTGTCTTCCTACTTCCAGTGCCCGTCTCTTTATTTGGTAACTACTCAAGAAGGAAACAAAGAGTCGCCCTGCACCAGCAGCCTGGGCATCGGGTGCGATCGGTGCTGACCCTCTTTTTACAATTGGCGCCCCAAACGCGGGGTCCATCAGCGACATAGGGTCCGGTAAGAGAGGTCCAGATGATGGGGTGAACATCTAAATGATTGGAGTATACCTGCCTTGAGAGGGCCCTCGTCCGGCTGCCGATTGAATGAGCTTCACCGATTCCGAACGGACCTCTCTCGAGTGACCTATTGTCCTGACTGGAATCCCACAGGAATGCTGCGGTAAAAACATGGAGAAAGAGAACGATCGGGCGCTGGAAAAAGGAAGGCGAAGAAACTGCCCACATGGTCCGGTCCGGGTAAGGTCGTAACACACGACAAATTGCGAAATTGATTGATTGATTGTTTGAAAATACTAGTATTGCCTATTAATTGCTTCTGGGAGATTCTCTATTTGCAAACAAACACAGAGTCGCCAGACTCTGTTTAGTCTTTGCAGATAGTGAAGGGTAGGCAACGCAAAACTTTAACACGTCGTGCCTATTTTTTTCTCCCCATTGATTGATTGATTGAATTGAGCATTGAATTGTTCGAAGTTGGTTCTCTTAGGAATCTTCTCTGCCTGCAAACGGGGAAGAATAGGAATATTCTCTCTCCCTTTGCAGAGAGCGAAGGGTGGGTAACGCAAACCTTTAACACGTCGTACCTATTTCGTTCCTCATTGATTGATTGTTTGCCTGAACATTGACTGTTTGGGAATTGGTTCTTTTTGGAGGTATTCTCTATTTCGCAAACAAGCACAGAAGTCGCCATACTCTAGTCTTTGCAAATAGTGAAGGGTAGGTAATGCGGACCTTTGTCCCCCGTTGTAAATCTGTCATGCCTATCTACTCCCCACTGACTGATACGCCAGTTTCACCCGGACCATTTACTAGAGGAAGATCATCTGGCCCGACCAGAGAGCACCCCTAGTGAAAAGGACATATGAGATAATAAAGTGATCACTGTAACCTGTTAACAGAAAAACTTTAGCATGAAACAACCTGGAAAGAAGGGAATAGGAAAACGAATTCAGTAGGCCACTGATGAAAAATGAACTTTTTATTAAATAACGAACAAGTAAAACGATAACAATACTTAATGGTAAAACCTATTTAGTAACCCGTAATGAGAAACCGGAAAACAATAAGAACGATAAACTGGGGAAAATGCAAGTCAACAGAACATCCGCCCCCACTCTGGAACCTTCCAAAGTGGAGCAGAGTTGCGGCCACGCCCAGCCGAAAGCAACCCATATAAGGCGGGTCCTGCTGCCAACAGTTGGCCAGGAGATCCTAACGTAGGGTGTAGCCGGAGGAGAGGCCGAGGCCAGCGGGACCCGGCCAGGGGATTGCCTTGACAACACCGGAGAGTTGCAGGGGGGGGAATGTCTTCGACCCTCCCCTCTCTCTCCCAGTCCGGCCGCGGTGGCCCTTGAGAGTTGCAGGTAGTCCCGCCACATGCTCTTCCGGTCCGGCCACCAATGGCCGGGGGCTGGGGCCGATGGATCCGGCTGCAGCCGATGAGCCAAGGAACCCGTTTATGGGGCCAGAGCAAGGGGCGTCCGGCCGACATCCACCGGAAGCCCGGCCCAAAGACGGACGGGACATTTTTTCCTTTTCTCCTTCGTAATGGCAGCGACAACACGCCAGGCGACACTTCTTTCTTTTTTCTTCCGTAATGGCAGCAACAACACGCCAGGCGCCACTTCTTTCTTTTATAATGGCTGCGACAACACTGGGGGGGATGTCTTGCACATGCCTCCGACCCCCCCGTCCTCATCGCCTGGTCCGGCCATAACAAATGTCAAGCAAGACGCCGTGGGGTGCATTGGGAGGGAGAGACGGTGCGAACAGGCCTCTCCCGCCTCCTCAGGTGGAGGCTTCCCAACTGCACCCTCAACGTTCCAGGCGCCCGGAAAAGGGTTCTTCCACAGTGGCGATGCTGCGGCGCCTCGCCCGGCAGGGTGGAGCCCGTCCGCTCACTTTACCCCGTGATCGCCGGTGGCTGCCGAACTCTCAAAATGGCGGTCAACCTGGCAAGAGCGGGCCCAGCATGAAGGAATGGCCCGGTCACTTACTGACTCCACCGTCATAGTTCTCCACAACCTTGAAGATTCTAGAGGAGCCGCGGGAGTCCTTGACTCCCGCAAATACCCCCGATGGGGAGTGACTGCCATGATTGCCCACGGAACGATGGAAATGTAGCCGCAGGACGTCGGCGCTCCCATGCTGGCGCCAGCCTCAGTTTGAATGACTAGAATCCTGCAGACCACAGTCGGATCAGTTCCGGTGAAAGCATAGTATGACCCGGTAGGAACATTGTTGCCTCCCTCCCCTTTTTGACTAATGGTTCGAACCACCGATCCATTCTTTTGCCCTTTAACGGAACTTTTGGACTGCCAAAGGAAGCTCTGGGTCAACCACGAGTTAATAGACATTTAGACTATGCCTGGTTCTGCCTGACTGCACTCAAAATGGCGCCGATGCAAATGAAACTTTCAACTCCTTGTTGTACCCCGATTGTTCGGCCCTGGTGTCATGAGTTATGTATGGAGGGTTTTTATTTTTTTAACCGCATGAATTGATATAGGATGTGCACTGATTACGTGTTCGGATAATTAAGGGATTCAAGATGTGTACTGTCAGTTCGGGAAATGAATTGATATGGGATGCGTACTGGTTATAGGTTCGGACGATGAATTGATATTGGATGGGTACTGATTATGTGTTCAGACGGTAAATTGACATCAGATGGGTATGGATTGAACATTCGAACAATGAATTGTTGTTTGAATTTTGCACATCATGATTACTGAAAGTTGGAAGCCCAACACTTACGACACTCGCTCACACTGAAGTCTCGATATGATTTTATTGCGCTTTTCGCACCTTTTATGTGAAATAAACGACCACCGACTCCGCTCCAGCCTGCTCCGTGGCCGGTCCACGGGGTTGTAGGCCCGTATTTATGCATCGACATTCTTATTAAAGATTTTTTGAGAAAGCAACTATAAGTGTCCGTGTAAATTGATAAAGTCTTGAATGAATAACCCCTATTTTTCGATATAACTGAAATGTAGATGGAATGACCAAGCTCGATTACATAAAGGGTTGAAAAGGTATAACCCGTAGAAATATTGCAAATATGAAGGGTCGAATTTTAGTTGTGTATTTTTCCTTTTTATACAGCCAAAGGCAACCGCTGAAGATCCAGGTATTTAGCCCACACTTTATATGCTACCTGTATAAGAAAAATCACACTAGCGGTCCACCTGGGCTTAAACGCCCCGGTTGGCAGTGACTGCATCCTGTGGAAATAGGCCGAGTACGCAGTAAGTCATAACCTTTCTGGGTTTATGCGCGAGAGTGCATATCAATGTAGCATGCTCTCCCCTCCCTTCTTTTCCCTCTCTCTGCAGGTCACCTCGGAAATGCCGACGAAAATGGTGATCCAGCGGACGAAGAGACGGGAAAAAGAGTCTGATTATAGTACCTGACCGCGACAAACCCCGAATAAAAAAAAAAAAAAAAGAAGAAGAATGTACACGCATGATTAAGCATTCTTACGTTTTAAACTAAGTAGGGAAAAGTTTAGGGTATTTCGAGGTAGGGGTTACACAAGTATCCCCCGCCGAGAGGACTAGGGATATTGCCAATATTTGAAAACCTACTACCGCCTTTTTCGCATCCACATAGGCATATAGCCCGACCAGGTTAGTACGTGACCAATTGCCAACGGCGTGAGTGTGTACAAAGAAAGCCACTAGTGAAGACAGCGAACGATAAAAGAGAAGAACAAAAGGTAAAAAGAGCTTAGGATGTTAAGAGGCGCACAAACGTACAGGAAAAGATAATTTTGGCCAATAACTGTTTTATGTCTTGTCTTGGATCTTTGTGTGTGATACATGTGCTGTCTCCCCCGTCTGAATTTGTGTGTACATGATGCATGAATATACGTCATCCCTCTGCCTGTGTTTTTGTGTTACTTAACCCTTGTTGTTCTGTGTTGTGCGCGCACTGAACGGCCCATTATTGTACACGTCTCTCTCTCTCTCTCTCTCTCTCTCTCTCTCTATGTCATACGTGTACTGAATGGACCATTTAGGGTGCGCTCGCTCACTCTCTCTCTCTCTCGCTCGCTCGCTCTCTCTCTCTCTCTCTCACTCTCTCTCTCTCTAAAGCCCCCCCCCCCCTACGCCAGGACATTGTGCCCCTCCGGCACAAAACATAATTGGGTTCCCTCGAACGCAAAGGTGTTCAGCAAAATTGACCAAACCCAAAACGATTGAGACTTGCCATATTATTACCTCTCCCTTCTGCAAACAATAGAACCCGAGTTGGAAATGAAGGAAAGGACGGGTAAGACGACGGATGTCCCCTAATCTGGCCTTTTATAAGGGAACTATAGCGTCAATGGTCTTCTGTCTCTCAGCTCGTTAGAAAATGCGATCCCCAATGCCGCGATTGCCCCACCCCCTTGCACCTAAGCATGGATGTCCAGAGTACCCCACTTCTCCCGATCGACCCCAGCTCCCTGTCCAAACGTCCCCATTCCCCCGATTAACCCCAGCTTCATGTCATCTACCCTCGAAAGCAAAATTAATGACTCCGATTAACGTTCACTCCGCAAGAAGGGCATGTCTTACGTCCACCCCCTTTCTTCATGACGATAACGCCCCACATACAAGAGTTAGCCAACCCCGAAGGGAAATGTAAGATTGTCGATACTTGGGTTACAGGGAAGAACGAGTCTCTACATAAGGACTCGACTTTGAATTGTCTATAATGTTGCACTGTGTGTAAAGGTCCAATTTCTCTCCACGAACGCCACGAATGAGCACTGTACATTGATGAATTCCATGAGCAATGCACTCCTACAGTCTCCATAAATAACGACCTCTGACTGTGACCGATGAACTTATCCCCCACCTACACAGGATTGGGGATGGAATTAAGATGTATAAATGTCTTCTCCTGCCAGTTGTTCTAAAAACTTGTTTTCTACTCATTTAAAGATATAATAACCGGAGGAGAGGAGCTGGACGCGACGCGCAGCCTGGCCACAGATCATGAAGCACACGTGACCGCAACCAAAGGTGGAGCCGCAGAGCAACGAGACGCGGGACGAGGCACAACTCTCAATCTCGGCAGATGAAAGAATGAAGGGCTGTCTTGAAGCCCTCGACTTGCTGACCCACTTGTGCCTGAAAGTCCCCGCCCCCTTTTTCGAGTCCGACTGTTGGGCTTGCTTGCTCATCATCCTTTGCTCCCTTGGTCCCTTGGTGTGTTCGAAGATCTGGCCCCACTCCGCCCTCTCTTCCCTCGGTTATTCAACGAACTTTTTCATATAAACTTTGACTATGGACTGGGATTTTGCCACGGAAAAACAGAAAGACACGCAAGTGTCCAGCATGAGGCACCCCTAAGAAAATGAGTTAGGAAACAGGACTGTGATCTAACAGCAGAGGACTGATCGCACCCTGCAACGCGTAGGGATGATTCCGAGCTGGATTTATAGCTCCACCGCCGGTGCTCAAAAGCGCCAACGAAAAGAAAAACGGACTAACAGAGTCTACCAGTGGTGGCTCGTCGTTGAAAAAGACATTTTCGCTAAAGACCCCCCCTTCCAGAACTTTCTACTCACCCCTTGACTAGTTGTTTACATCGAATTGCATTTCTCCCTCAATTTTATTGCTTATAAAAATGTTTCATCGATCACTCAAGCCCAAAGGTCACATACGGCACTTTTTACTGTATATTGATGTCGTCGAAGAAAAAGTCCCTTTAAACCCTGACTAAATATTATGCCCATCTTCAGGCTTGTATTTAGAACTCAACAAATGTAAAGTAACATGTATTATATTTTGCCTATCACATCGACTGTGTAGAAATTGAACGTGCTTATGTAAAAAGTGGCGACTGTTAAAAATAGCAATATGTATGTACATAAGCGGCGTTCATTTATGTTCACAGTACCCCTTGGTGTAAACAGAATAGGTACCGCTAAAACTCTGACTGTGTTGTCCCACTAGCATAGACCCATGCACACACGTACACGACAGCCATTTTAGGTATCATGGTCTCTCAGTTTGCGGTCGATCGCCAGCGCCCCTTCCCTGACCCTGCAAGCTTCCCCATGCCCCTGACTGCCCCCCTCTCCCACATGCGCGAGTCATGAGCTCTCCCCTCCCGCATGACTCTGTCCCTAAAGAATCGCACCCCGCGCCTGACCAACACCTCCTGTCCCTCCATGAATACCCCTCCTTCGATGACCTCTTCCTCTGAGCCTGAATGTCTGCACGGACCGCTGGTCATCCCTTAGCCTGAGGATACAGTTCATTGTCCACTACTGTATGCACTCGTCTCTCTCTCTTGAAAGGAGCCACTATTGATCATGACCACCCCCACCCCTGAGATTCGATCAGGAGCACACATTCCAATGGAATCAGCAGAACACTCAGCCGCATGACAGCCCCCTCCTATTGCATGGAGAATAAGGGCCTACTGTAGCCATGTGTTGGAATACCCCCATACTTTACAATGCCTTGATTATAATGACGGATGTGTGTGTGTCATAAACCTGTGTATAAAAGACGAAGCCTCAGAGAAACTTGTTAGAGCACCTCCCGAAGACACCATGCGAGTGTCCCAAAGGACATGCTCTCCTCATGAGTAATAAACCTTTTTCCTTGTCCTCCTACTTCCAGTGCCCGTCTCTTTATTTGGTAACTACTCAAGAAGGAAACAAAGAGTCGCCCTGCACCAGCAGCCTGGGCATCGGGTGCGATCGGTGCTGACCCTCTTTTTACAGTACGGTGCGTACCCCTGCGATCATGGGGGTACGCACGGTACCAGGGGGGCCGTTCTGTACCTGTTTCGGCGTGAACTCTGCTTTTACGGCTGTTTTCAGCTCCCGTAGAAAAAGGGTCATACGGTGCGTACCGGACACGTATCGTACTTGTTGGGTCGTAAAAACCAGCCGCGAACCATACAGATGTCGCGTACAGTGGGTTCCGAGGGAGAATCGTACGGAGATTAGAGTCGTACGGTCTCTGTACGACTCGTATGGAGTACGGCTCCTGGTACGAATTGTACTTCGTCGTACGTACGGGGGAAGTTGCAGGGTACGATTCGTACGGTAAAAACACTCCTAACGGCTATTCGGAGCTTAAACGGAATCGGCCCCTAAATATTGCAAGGAAAAATAAAGTAGGGAAACCCGAGTTCACACACTACTGAACGCGCACTCTTAAGTGCATCAGCAGTGCACTGTGAATCGGAGCGTTTCACATGCCTGTCACAGATAAGAAATGCTATCAAAACGAAATCCTACAAAACAATATACTTCTGGCCGGCAGCAATTAATACCCGGGCTGCTAGTAGAAAATAAAAGACAAACACCCTAAGTTTGAATACTCCGAGTGGGAGAATCAGTGAACTTAGCCAAGCCACCTTAAAGAGAGCAACAAATAATGAGGCGAGACAGAGCACAGATTTCAATCAAACAATTGTTTCATCATGTGGATAGCGTGTCGATGAAACAAATGTGGAATTATTACTACTGACGCGATCTGGCAAAAGATATTAAGAGAAGGGTATAAAACAAGGCCAAAATTACAGGCAGTCAATCTGTAGAAAAAGGCCGGAAAAAATCAGCAGAGAAAACATGAGTATAGGAGTGAGGGAAAGAGAAGTATAAAGTATGGGAAAATATAACACCATCATTTTTTTAAAGTTTGGTTTGTAAAAATGAGAAGCTATCCAAACCTCAACAGCTCCAAAACAAGCAGAAATATTACCAAAACAGAGGAAGAAAAGAAAGAGAATGTGATTTAACACCAAGGGTTTCCACTTGCATTTTAATTGGCACTGACTCCAAACATAGGGAGTTCTCTGTGGATCAGGCAAACCTCCACACCTACATGTCTGCATGCTGCTGTGTATATACCTCTCCTATAAAAGCAATCCATTTAGAGTCCTGCCACAATGTAAGTGACTTCTAAATACTAGTGATTGTTAGTTTTGTTTTTCAGGTTTCTTTCATCGCTCTAAAAGATTTGGACCAGCTAGTTAGCTCTTATGAAGCTTCTGCTCAGTCCTTTCTGGGTCTACCCAGAACATTTTGGTCCTAATTTTGAAGATTAAATTGATTTGGCTGCAGATTGTATATATACCATATTGGTCCCACACTAGCTTTGGGTTTAATATCTTTACATTGTTTCTTTATACAGATGGCCCTCAGATGATGATGATATATCAATATTCAGAGATTGAGACTGACGTTGACGTTTCTGAAAATAACAACGATCAGATTTTATAGACCTAAAAATTGTATGTTTGTATTATAAGATTTGTAAAAATCAGTGTGTTTTGAATTCTTGAATGGTAAGCATTTTAGTGTCCTGATGAAGCCTACCATTATTAATCGGCCAAAACGCATTAACACATTTTGGAGCTAAGTAATCAATTTTAAAAATCCAATATGGCAAATACTGCAAGCAAAGATGTGGGAATATATTTTCGCCCTCTTTAAAATATCCTACAACTAATTTACACTGCTATACAAGTGTGTTTCTTAACTAAAAGAGAACAGGGGGCAATAATGTACAAATGTAAAATTATGCATTTTCTTTGTAATGGCTCCTGCAGCAAAATATAAATTAAAAAGTACTAGATTTTTCATAATTCCATATAATAGGTCTTTCTGGTGTTTTAAAAAGATGTAAGAAGGCAGTATAATAATGAAAAAGTGACATTTAAAGAAAGAATGTTGGTGCCAGTGGCCATGCCTGAGAATCCGTATTTTGTTTATCCCTCAAAGGCAGTATTTCCTATGATGTCGTACCGTTCTATGATACTGAGCGGCTGCTGTCAGGTAGATAAGAGTAAAACTAGTCGAAACAATGCATGAGATACCTAAAACAGAAAAAGATTCACAAAGAAAAGAGACACACACTGTGCTGCTTGTGGCAGGAAGATCAAGAAAATTTGAAAAAGAGAATTTGTTGTGATGACCACGAGGATAAGACACTGATAAAAGTCCTGTGAAGCAGGTCGGAAAAGGAAATCTGTAAAAAGACAGTGGATTTACCGTTTTTCAGCTAAATGGGTTAACCGGTAATTTAGCATTTTGAAAGATGCCCCACTGGTAGAAGTTCTTCTGGCACTGCAATCCACTCTACCAAGGTGCAGAGGTAACTGCTGTAGGAATGGAATGACCTGATCTAGTGTGGCAGATTTGTCACTAGGTGTTGTGCTTAATTGGGAAAGTAAATAAGCCCCAGATTTACAAGAAATGTATGCAGAGCAGGCGCTAGCGTTGTGTTGAATGAAATGAAGAGATCTACAAAGATATGGCGCTGTTTCCTCACTTCTTGCGATGGCGCACATTAAGCTGCTATGCGCCGACACACACATCCTTTAAACATACTGGTAGCGTTTGTGCATTCTTTAAGGAATAGCTTCTGTACTGGGGACCCTACATTTACACGTTTCCTTCTTTGTTTGTGCACTGTACAATACAGCATGCATACGAAGTAGGAAAACAAGAACAAATTAAAACATTTCTCTTCATTATGCTTGCCTTGAGGAGGCATAAGATTTTGGCACAAATCTCTGTCTATGAATGTTAGTAGATAGGGATTTGCATCATAACCCCTGGTGGTTGCATGGGAATGCCCAGGTACTACTCGTTGAATGCCCCGTAACACAAAGTAACGTAAGCAGTGCTTATCGCAACTTTGCATTACTTTGGAAAGCTATCCAACACAAATTCTGATTTGCTTTGGATCGTAAATCCTAGCATAACACTTTGTCGGTTTTGACTTACAAAAGTAACACAAAAGCGATGCAAAGCGTTAGTAACTCTGGGCCATTGTGTTTTTAAAATGCAGAGAAACACCCCGCTCCATACTAGATATGAGAGAAATGACAATGGGACCGATTCACAGAACTAACTTACGACAAAATCCTAAACTTACTACTTTTGGTATTCACAGAAGGCATTTAGTAGTCGTAAATTAGGATTTTGTCTTAAGTTACGATTTTGTCTTAAGTTAAACTTAAGACAAACGCAAGTTAAACTTAAGTTTAATTTAAGACAAAATCCTAATTTAAGACGAAATCCTAACTTTAAAAAAATCCTAGTTTAAGACAAAATCCTAACTTAAGACTACTAAATGCCTTCTGTGAATACCAAAAGTAGTAAGTTTAGCATTTTTTCGTAAATTAGTTCTATGAATTGGGCCCAAAGTACCCATATTCAAGTTCCGGCAATCTATAAGCAGATGCTTTCACTGATTCTCTACCAGTTTTCTCTGCCAGTGGGCTCTTCCAGAGAAGGATTCAGCCACTTTGCCATAGAATCCTCTAACACACCAGTAGAGAACTTTGAATGGACACATTTTCCTATGCCTTAGTGGAGAGATACATGCACCACAATGAAAGACAGATATTCTGCCAACCAATTTGTAAATGAGGTCTGTAGCTCTAGATAATCTTTGCTCTCTTGTTATATTTTTAAAACAAAGTGCTATTTTTAAGTAGACACTAACATAGAGTTTTACAATGGTGATACCTTTTAGAAGGCGAATTCAGTTTAACTTGCTGCTTTTGAAATCACAATTGTCGTTCACTGATTAGGGTGAAAGAAAACAGGTCAATGATTTACACTCAAAAATAAAACTCTTATGGTTCAAGTCGATCTCTAGAGATAATGTTTTAAAGCACCATAAACATGCAGAACCTATGATAAAATACTCAAAATTGAACAGGTTAATCTAGGGGTGCGCAATATTTTTCTTAAATTGCTTTTCTTTAACTAAACAAAATTTTGAAAAAACTATTCAAAATTGGAGGACATGTAAATCTGTTATTTAATAGTCGATTTTGGACTTGATGATGCATTTTACTCAAAAAAGCATGACAAACCCAAGTGCCACCGAACAACAGCCATTTGTGTTTTGGTTGTTCCCACACTACCACACATTTGAGATGTCATCAGTGATGTCATGAGTGATGTCACTGACCATGTCATGAGTGATGTAATATGTGACGTCATCAGCAGTGCATTGCGGGCGCGCGAGTTATAGTTAGCTGAACTAACTATAACGGGGGAATTTCAATGGTTTTGTACGAGTGAAATGTCCAGCTAACTATAACGCCGCTGAAACCGATGTTTTTTTTCAGTGAATTTCTAAGGTTTTTTAAATGCTAATTCCTAACTATAACGTGCCTGAAACCTATGGTTTTTTTCAGTGATTTTCTAAGGTTTTTTAAATGCTAGTTTCTACCAATGCCTACAGAGGTACGACATCTGAAGAAAGAAGAAAAAACACACATAAAGAAGCAAAAGAAATGCAGAAAGAAGCAACTGAAGTCCTCAAAGACGAAGAAAAGTGCAGGAAGAAGGAAGACGTGCAGAAAGAACAAACAGAGGAGCAGAAAGATGTCTTGCTGCAAAATCATCCTGTACCCTCAACTTTTGCAGATGGGTACTGGTGGTAACTGACTCTGACTAACCAGTCCTAGAGCCAGTGCTATGCTAAAAGATACTTAGAGGACAGTTAAAACACCTACATACACTAGGGAACACTATGCGTCGGGGTACCCCTGTGATTACCATGGCCTCCTCTGTAAGCCCCTGGTACATAATAGGGCAGGGTGATTAAAACAACGTCTTAAAACGCGCCACAGGGTGCGTTTGCTCACTGGTGAAGGGAGGGGGGCTGAGGTGACATGTGTGCAAACACACCCTGTTGCCATGTTCATTTGGGGGATAAAGTCACCTTGAATCCTGAGTGTCCCTTGGATCCAACTAGCCCACCAGGGGCCTCATTTATGAAAGCCTTGCGCCACCGGTGCGTCACTTTTTCCCATGTTAAAAGTGACGCACCGGCGGCGCAAGGCATTCATAAATAAGGCCCCAGGTATCTCCAGGTAACGCCACAGAGCTGCGCTGCAGAGAGGTGTAAAAAGGGGCACAACCTAGACTACCACTCTGCAACGCAGCGCAGTGGCGCTTACTGGAAGCAGCTGGTGGGCTAGTTGGCCCCCAGGGTCCCTCACAGTGGAGTAGTGTGGCTCACTGGTTAGAGGCGGCAGGCCCGAGAGCAGAAGTCAGCCTGGGACCAGGGTTCAATTCCCGACGCGGCAGGGTCGTGGACCTTGGTCAGCGGACTTGATAATTCTCGCTTTGGTGCTTACTCTAATCAGGGGTTCCACTCGGCAACTCTGGGCATTAGCTTGCCTAATCTCCCCAACGGCCCCACCAATTCCGGGGATGCCTGGCTCCACCTTGGGGACTCCCAGCAAGGGACCATCCCACAGGGAAAGCCAGGACGGGTTCCCCAGAGTTATACAGCGCCGGGACGCCCCGTTGCTGGGGCAGCTGTGCGCTTTACAAGTATACTACATTTACATTTACGATTGAAGGGGGATTATTTCCTTAACTTAAAACGTGCCACAGGGCCTGTTTGCACACGTCACCTCATACTCCGTCCCCTCCCTTCACCACTGTGTAAACGCGCCTTGTGGCCGTTTTAAGTTGGGAGATTAACCGCCTGATTCATCAAGCTAAATTGCACTCGCAAAGGGCAAGATTCTCAGAATCTTGCCTTTTGCGAGTGCAATTTTTGCATTTGGGATTCATCATCCCAAATGCAAAATTCGCTATTTAAGAATTCGCACATTTGCGAAGAATTGAATTTAAGGAATCTCTATTTGAGATTCCTTAAATGCAATTCATGAAGCTTTTTAAAATTACGAAAATGCAATTTTGGGCCGCTATTTACCGAGAGGTCAGACCTCTCGGTAAATAGCAAAAACTTAGAAAAATGCTTTTAAAAGCATTTTTCTAAGTTGCATGTTGCACACACACATGTCCTTTGGACATGTGTGTGCGCAACACCTGTTTCAATTTGCATTTAAGGGGTGCTACAGGGTGTCCTTTGGACACCCCTGGCACCCTTTAAATCGCTATCTTATTTGCGAGTAGCAAATTGCTAATCACAAATAAGGAATACTCCCCATTCATTCCTATGGGCCTTTTGGCCCATAGGAATGAATGGGGAGTTATTCCTTATTTGCGATTAGCAATTTGCTACTCGCAAATAAGGAATGCGTAGGAATCGCTATTTATTTAGCAATTCCTACATGAATACCGTTTTGCGAGTCCTTAATAGCGATTCGCTATGAATCGCTATTAGGGGCTCGCAAAACAGCCCGTTGATGAATAAGGCTGTAAGTCCCATTGAATCCTGAGGGTCCCTAGGGTCCAACTAGCCAACTAGATACCTCCAGTAAGCGCCAAAGAGCTGCGTTGCAGAGAGGTGTAAAAAAGCGACAAGGCTTAGACCACCTCTCTGCAACGCAGCGCAGTGGCGCTTACTGGAAGCACCTGGTGGGCTAGTTGGCCCCCAGGGTCGCTCGGGATTGAAGGGGAATTATTTCCCCAACTTAAAATGCGCCACAAGGCGTGTTTGCACACGTCACCTCAGGCCCCATCCCCTCCCTTCACCACTGTGTAAACGCGCCCTGTGGCCGTTTTAAGTTGTGAAATTAAGTCCCATTGAATCCTGCGGGTCCCTAGGGTCCAACTAGCCGACTAGATACCTCCAGTAAGCGCCACAGAGCTGCATTGCAGAGAGGGGTAAAAAAGGGCCACGGCCTAGACCACCTCTCTGCAACGCAGCGCAGTGGTGCTTACTGGAAGCACCTGGTGGGCTAGTTGGCCCCCTGGAGACCTCAGGATTGAAGGGGATTTTTTTCCCCAACTTAAAACGCGCCACAGGGCGTGTTTGCACATGTCACCTCAGGCCCCGTCCCCTCCCTTCACCACTGTGTAAACACGCGCTGTGGCCGTTTTAAGTTGGGAGATTAAGTCCCATTGAATCCTGAGGGTCCCTAGGGTCAAACTAGCCCACTAGGTACCTCCAGTAAGCTCCACAGAGCTGCGTTGCGGAGAGGAGTAAAAAGGGGCGTGGCCTCTGAACACCTGTCTGCAACGCAGCTCCCTGGCGCATATTGGAGGTACCTGTTGGGCTAGTTGGCCCTCAGGGACCCTCAGTATTGAAAAATAATTAATTCCCCAACTTACAACTCGTCATGGGGCGCGTTTGCATAATGGTAAAGGAAGGGGTCGTGGCCTGAGGTGACATGTCTGCAAACACGCCCTGTGACGCGTTTAAAGTTGGAGAATTAATTCCTCCTCAATCCTGAGTGTCCTTGGGGGCCAACTAGCCCACCAGGTACCTTCAGTATGTGCCAAAGAGCTGTGTTGCAGAGAGGTGCTCAGAGGCCACGCCCCTTTTTACAACACTCTGCAACGCAGCTCCGTGGCGCTTACTGGAGGTACCTGGTGGGCTAGTTGGCCCCCAGGGACCCTCAGGATTGAAGAGGAATTAATTCCTCAACTTAAAACGCACCACAGGGCGTGTTTGCACACATGTCTCCTCAGGCCCAGTCCCCTCCCTTTGTGGAAAAGTAAATTTTGCCATGTTCTGTGTCCCTACGCCTCATCCATCATATGTTATGTGTGCATGACCAATATGCATATGTTATTCCCCATGTCCGATTAATGACGCAATTATAGTTGTGTCCACCTCTGGTATGTCATTTTCCAGTCCTCGTGAATACTACGAATATCAGGCCTATGTAAAGTTATGTTGCCACGTTTCTCAGTGTGCACGTTATTCCATTATAAAGTCCCCGTTTCCAGGCCTCAACAGGGCCCGGACCACAGATTCAGCTCCTGTCTCCTGAAAGCCTCGCTGAGGAGCGATACAGCCCCACCTGTATCCTCGACCCTTCACTTACTTCCTGCCTCGCAGTGCCCGGTGCAGCTTGGCTCTGCCTCTGAGTCTGCCAAGAGTATGTTATGATTCCAGCTATCAGTTCAGTCCTCCTCTTCTGCATTCCTAAGCTACTGAACTGCATCAATAGTTTCCGTCATTGTCTAGCCTACTCGGCTCCACGTTAGAGAAATACTGTATTTAATGGTCATTTAGTATTTTTCATCACGCACTACATGTAGAATAATGCATGGTCCAGTCTTAGAATCAAGTTAGTTTCTCCCCTCATGACTTGTAGTTTATATCAACATGTTCCCTAAACATCAGATACTAGATAGGGTTTAGGTACATGTCGCTCCGACCCTCCAGACTCTAGTCTCTGCTCCTAGCACAGAGTTCATAGCCCCCAGCTTCTCCTAGTAACACGTCATTGCCAGTTTTCGCGCACCATTAGGTTAGAGGTCCCGGCTCCTTAGGTAGCCCCCTCCTATGTTTCCGCCCATTCATGACATATTCTGTTACGTTTGCACCACATGTCTATGTATACGCCCAGTTACACCTCTTTTTACTGTTATCTTTCGCGACTGCTACGCGTCATGCCTTTCTGCTCCACCCACTGCTACGCCTACTGCAATGTAATGCTATGTGTTTGCGCTATGTATATAAGTCAATGTATTATTATTAAAAGTTAGCGCGCGCTCATCCCAGACCTAGCCCCAGCAGCTGCTGGGCCTCTTTTCCCCTGTTGGGCCCCAGTTGTCCTGCTGGGCCCTGTCATTCTGTTCCTATGCAGGTTGTCCTGATCCTGTCCTTATGCTGTAATAAACCTGCAGAAACTCCTACTACCTCGAATCTTGACTCTTATTTTATTGAGCTATCTGTTATGCTATAAGTCTAGTCAAAAATAGGGTATTATTTATTTATTTACCACATAATGGCGCCCGAATAGGGACTTGCCCTTTCCCCACGCGTCGGTGAAGCCACGCCGACCCCCTGACCCTCTGCAGCCGTGACGGAACCATACCGGCCACGTGCAGATATTTCTGCCTCAAGTATCCCTCAGGCCCACGGAGGAGACGGAGGAGGCGGTCCAGCATCCGAACGAGACGGTGGAGGAACGCGGCGAGTCCCGACCAGAGCCCAAGCCGAGAGTCCAAGGTCCGAGGGATCCGGAGGCCCACCCGTAACTGAAGTCCGAAGTTCGTCGTCGTAGCAGTCCAGTCCCGTCCGAGGCCTTCCGTTCCGTGCTGCCCGGTGAGTACCATTGCTGGGGTAGTATCTAGACAGGACCAATCTAAATTGACTCCTGGTCCGTGGGTTGGTGGTACCCAGACTCACAAACGAAGTGTTCACCTAGGTGGATACGGGTCTTGATGCGTCCCTTTATGGGACCGGTATGTTCCGTACTGTTACAGCAGTGCATCCAGTAACTCTAGTCTGTTCCGTTCTCGAGAAAATCTGTTCTGTTTCTGTTTTCAGTATTTTCAGGTAATATTCTGTTCGAACTGTTATGTTATGATATTGTTTAATGTAATTCCAATGTCGTGGTATGCCTGAATTGTTTTCCCAATTGTTATTGTTCTTCGTGTATTGTATTGTGTTCCGATTCAAGTTTACAATGCCGCTCTTTTCAAGATTACGTCAGTTAAAAACTAGAAAGGGTCTGTTAGAGGAAGCAGTTCCTGTCCCACCTAGGGACAGTCCAGGTCATTTTATGTATCAGAAACATGGCATAAGCGCCATAATGTATCTAGATTTATGGGTAGAGTATACCAAACAGTTAGAAGAAAAGTATAGATGGCCCGTATCGGGTACATGGGATGCCGAATGTATCATGCGAGTAGAAGAAGCATTATGGAAAAAGAAAGCCAGACAGTCACAGAAAGATGCCATCGAGTTATGGCGCAAGGAAGCTCATAGAAGAACGGAAAAGGAAGTCAGAAAGTCAGAGTTAAGTAGAGAATCCCAGGAACGAGCCCAAGAAAGAGAATTAATCGAGATAGGTGAACAAGTCAAAACCGAACAGTCAGACAGACAGAGGCATGCCCTAATTAAGGGTATGTATCCTCTCCTTGCCGAAGGTTTGCCAAAAGCGACCCCAGAGGCATCCAGTAATTTCCCGCCGCCATTAATTCCGACCAAGCTACGTCACAAACCGACCGCAGCTGATATTTTTATTTCGTCCTATTTGGACGACACAGTCCCAGAATATGCAAATCCTGTTCGCGCTCCGCCAGTCCCTGTAAATCAGGCACTTCCTACTCCTCCAGACACCGGAGTACCTGTTACGGTACCCCCGGTCCAGTCCGCCATACAAGTCCAGCCCACGTTACAATTACCGACCCTGCCAGGACGAAGAATGTCAGTCGACGATTCCAGTTTAGGGGCCGCGGGAGGAGGTCTTCCTCAAACCCCGCCGCCACACAAGCGTTTATCAGCACTCGAATTACATGCTCAAGCATCACAGCGTACTCCTAAAAGTAATAAGTCTGTCACAGAAATCAGACAAGCCCTTGGCGAATGTGTCTATGATCCAGTTCCAGGCGAATATAATATGGTTTTATATTCCGTACGTGTAAGGAGAGTGACCGAGTATCTAGTCACCTTACCGAATATGAAAGAAGATCTAGACAGAATATATCGTTTCATCCGTACAGGGGATGATCCAGAAAGTATTGGCGAGATTATGTCTCAAAGGAAAGCCGAGATTCAGCTCATGATATTAAAGTTCCTGATCAATTGTCTAATAAGAGAACAAGATTACCCGTCTAAAGATCCCGCCGAAATGAGAATCCTGACAAGGTGGAGTGATAATATAGCCGAGGGTAAGCACAAGACCGTCGGTGCCATGGAGAGTATGTACAAGAAAATTCGTAAAGAAATAATAAGGTTACACGAACAGCGTAAAGCAGCACAAGTAAGCGAGAAAGAAAGTATCTCTGATCCTGAAGAAGAGGACGAGAATCCCGCCAGAATAGCGTATGTAGGAAAATCTAGATTTCCAGATCGCCATTCACGCCTAGAACACAAGTCTATTTTTCATCATCCAGCACCAGAACAAGGTTCCCTAGAACAAGTATTTCAAGCTACCGATCACATCCTGAAATCACGAGTCGGTTACAGTGAATTAAGTACCATGCATGAACAAGAACTAGTCCGATCAGCAGTCCGATGGATTACTGATTCTACCACTTTTCCAGACGAAATAGTGGCACAAATGTTTCTGAAACTGCCCCCAGCCGAGCAACGACTGGTGGGTATGTATATGATCCAACACCTCATTACTCTGTATGAGGGTCAACATTCTGATCCAGGTCCGTTACACGATATCCTGAACGAGTTACTCCAGTATAGATGGAGAGGTCTAGGTACCGATTTAATTAGTGTCATTCTAGAACAGCGTCACAAATATAGAACGTTCCTGAACCCGCATTTTGTTCATGTCTCACCCCCAGAAAGTAAACCATTCTACATAGACAGACAGAATCCGTTACGAGAAGTCCACCCAGTCCAAGGGGCGGGTGGCGTAATGCAACGAGTGTTTGTATACACTCCAATATCAAAGATGGAACTTCTTGAAATGAAGAAATTAATTCCCTGTCATGACAAAGATCCAGCAGGGTTCCATAGAGAATTAAAAGACATGCTCCGTATGGGAGAATACACTTACCCAGATATCATTAAAATGTTAAAGGTCCTGTTACCCGCAGGGGTATATGAAAAGTTAAAAGAAAAAGAATGGGAGGTGGGAGAGAAAAAGATCGATTGGACAGCTCTAGAAGCTGAAGACAAGGCCCGAGTACCAGGTACCGGTCTTGGAGATAAATGTAAAGAATTACCAGAATTATTGATTCAAGTTTTACCCAGATTATTGACAACTAGGAAAGAAGACTGGGATGCAATCTCAGCCTGTAAACAGAAACAAGATGAAGATATTAGTGATTTTTATTCTAGATTCGAGAAATGTTTCAGTATTAATAGTGGTCTCAAGACAAGTAGTGAGTCATACCCTCACCTTTTTGTTACCAAATTAGTCGAGAATTCAAGTCCACAAATTAAAAATCGAGTTTTGAAAGTCGAAAGCACCTGGCAAGCAAATACCCCGTCCCAGATGCTCCAGATGCTCCAGTATCACCAGAATAGAATCAGGGAAGAGCAAGAACACGAGAGAAAACGTATGAAAGACACGAAAATGAAAGTGCTAGTTGCACAATCTGTTCCTCAAGACAGTCAGAAGAGGGGTCCGAATCAAGCCAGTCATCCTGCAGCTCCCGTTAAGGGGAACTGCAATTATTGTAAACAGCCAGGTCATTTTATAAACGAGTGTGCAGTTCTGAAACATAACATAGCTACTGGTAAGACTAAAGAAAGACCACGTCCGCCAAGACAAGAACAAGTTTCACAGATTCCTCAGTCACAGAATGCACAACAGACAGTTTCCGCACCGCAGCCTATAGCTGCAACACAGCACGTTACGTCACAGATGTACCAGTATGCACAGTCCGAGTATCCAGAGTACCAGTCATATTCATGAAACAGCCTAGAGAGGGAGGTAGGCTTGCCTCTCATCGAGATACCTGTAGATCAAGAAGGTCCCTATGTTCACAGTCAAGTATTAGGGAAAGATAGAAAGTTTTTGATCGATACAGGGGCAAGTAGGACCACAATTAGTCATGCCGAAGTTCCAGGGGCTCCGCTCTCAGGCTCAAGAAATGTTTCCCTTGGATTTTCAGGAAAGCCAATAGTTAATGAGATATCAAAGCCAGTCACTCTAGAAGTAGGTCCATTGTCCCGTACTACTGATCTGTTACTTACTAAGTCATGTCCAGAAAACCTATTAGGCATTAAGACACTGAAAGAATTAGGTGCAGTTATTTGCTGTTCCCCAGAGGGAATACGTCTGTTCCTACGTGACTTCAAGGGTCACTATGTATTACGAGATTTTGATTCAAGATTGTCTAATGTTCCGCAGCATCTATGGGCGCAAGGTCCAACTGATGTAGGTTACATGCAAATCACACCCCATCGTGTGACTCTCAAACCAGGTGTAGTGTTACCCCGAATCAGACAGTACAGATTGCCACCTGAGGCTGTAGCAGCCTTATCCAAAATTATTGACGAGCTCATGGCTCAAGGAGTAGTTGTAGAAACTGACTCCAATGTATGTAATTCTCCGATCATTCCAGTCATGAAACGTACTGACCCGAATGCACCCCCAGTATATCGATTAGTGATTGATTTACGAGAGCTTAATAAATGTATTATTCCTCAGTACCCAGTTGTCCCAGACATCTCTTCCCTGTTAACAGCTATTGATTCCGAAGCCATGTTTTTCACTGTCATAGACCTCAAGAATGCATTTTTCAGTGTTCCAATTCATCCAGACAGCCAGTTTCTTTTCGGATTTTGTTTAAATGGAAGGAGCTATATGTTTACACGCGCTCCTCAAGGTTTCACAGAAAGTCCTAGTATTTATAGTCAAGCACTCAAGAGACAACTAGACAACATTCACATGCCAACTGACACTGCCCTGCTCCAGTATGTCGATGATCTACTGATCACTGCCCGTTCTGAATGTGCCTGTGAGCGAGCATCACTTACAGTTCTGTATTTTCTAGCCGAGATGGGGCACAAAGTGTCACCTTCGAAGCTTCAATTCTGTGTCCAGCAAGTGGTATACTTAGGACACTTGCTGTCCAAGAGGGGTAGGCAGTTGACACCAGACCGTATCCAGTTAATAGCGAGTCTTCCCCAGCCCAGAACCCAGAAGGAGGTACGTGCCTTTATCGGCCTCACTTCTTATTGTAGACAATGGATTCCCCAGTATGCATTTCTAGCCAAGCCACTGATACAGTTAACGACACAGGAGGCAGCCGTATCGACTGTCCTCCCTTGGACATCTGAACATACACTTAGTTTCAACGAGTTAAAGAAAGCTCTATGTCAAGCTCCAGTTCTAGCTACACCGAACTACAGTAAGCCTTTTACACTTTTCGTTACTGAACGCGAAGGTACAGCATTATCTGTTCTTACACAAGATCAAGCAGGACAATACAAGCCCTGTGCTTATTTCTCGAGCACATTAGATCCAGTCGCCCAGGCGTTGCCTGCGTGCCTCAAGTCAGTTGCAGCCACAGCACTAGCTATCAGACAAAGTGATTCCATAGTCTTAGGACACTCCCTGACAGTACAAGTCCCACATTCAGTAGAAGTTCTTTTAAACCGAACACAAACTCAGCACTTGACAATTGCACGTTTAACAGGTTATGAATTGACACTGTTCCAGCCACACATAGAAATCAGACGCTGCAACGTCTTGAATCCTGCTACACTGTTACCATCAGTTAATTCAAATCCAGACCCACATGATTGTGTGGAAGTAGTTAACATTACGACAAAGCCAAGACAAGACCTGACAGACATTCCGTTACCAGATCCCGACCTGACACTTTATGTGGATGGTTCATGTATGAGAACTGGTATAGGAGAACTAGTCGCCGCATATGCAGTGACTACTGACACTGAAGTTATTGAAACACACCGTATTGATACCCTGTCCGCTCAAGCAGCAGAGCTAGTCGCTCTGACACAAGCCTGTATACATGCCAAGAACCTGAAAGTTAATGTTTACACAGATTCACGTTACGCATTCGGAGTTGTACACGACTTCGGAGTGCTCTGGCAGGAGAGAGGTTTCATGACTTCTCATGGAACCAAGATTCAGCATGGTCTCCTTATTCAAGCCCTGTTAGATGCCATACATTTACCGACATCTATTGCTATCATGAAATGCAAAGCACATACGAAAGTCACTGACATTATTTCCCAAGGTAACGATCTAGCAGACCGCACAGCCAAGCTTACAGCACAGACTCCAGACATTCCAGTTAATCAGACACATACTCCAGATCTGACTACCTGCATGACAGTTAAGGACCCTACACAAGATGTCATAGATATCCAGTTACATGCTACTCCCGATGAAATCAAGAAATGGTCTGAACAAGGAGGGGTCCAGACAGATCAAGGATGGTTAACGAAGGGTAGAGCCACATGGTTTCTCCCCGACTCTATGGTTCAAGTCATTATTAATACCGCACATAGTCCAGCACATTTAGGAGAAAAAGCTATGTTAGACAGTATCCAGAACATTTGGTTCAACAAGCATTTACGAGCTGCAGCCAAGCAGAAAGTCCGCACCTGTATGATATGTTGTCAGTTTAATCCAGGTAAAAGTGTCCCGGTGGAACAAGGTGGTTTCCAGCCCCCTGACCACCCTTTTGAGGTCCTCCAGATGGATTATATTCAGATGGAGCGATGTCGAGGTTTCAAGTATGTCCTTGTAGTTGTATGCGCTTTGTCCAGGTGGACAGAAGCATATCCAGTCCCAGATTACACAGCCGCGACCACTGCCAAGCAGTTGGTTCGTGAATTTTTCCCGAGATACGGACTCCCTAGAGTCGTATATTCTGATAACGGCCAGCCATTCTCATCTGAACTCATGAAACACGTTTCCCTTTTGTTAGGGTACCAGTGGAAGTTCCATTGTGTACGCCATCCTGAAGCAGCCGGTCTCGTAGAGAGACATAATCAGACCCTGAAAATCCGTATTGCAAAAGTCTGTAAAGACAAAGGTGTGGACTGGTTAATAGCCCTGCCAGTCGCTTTGTTTTATATGCGCATGGTCGCACATTCCAGATCAGGTCTGTCCCCGTATGAGGTCATATTCGGCCGCCCCCCTAACATGTGGGGTACTCCTAGACCCCGAAGTATTACCGATGTTTCATGTAATATGCTGACAGATTACCTAGCTTCCTTGATGTCTGCCCTCAACTCATGTCGTTCACAGGTTGCCGCCGCATTTCCAGACAATACCGAGGTGGCACCGCACGAGATCGTTCCAGGCTCCCTTGTGATGGTCCGGAATTTCGACAGATCAAGTCCGCTGGAACCTCGTTGGAAAGAGCCACGTCAGGTCCTCTTGACCACCCGAACTGCCGTCAAGTTGGAAGGCAGGAAGGGGTGGGTCCACCTTTCTCATGTAAAACTTTTCAATGGATTGAAACCAGCCTCTAAAAACATTTCCAAGGATTTCCAGGATTCGAAAGATTGCCAAAACATTGTTTTAAAGGACTGTCCCGCACAAGACATTATTACAACCCCTCCCTTGTTAGAGAAAACTCCGCAGCAGGAGTATAAGTTAAAGCTCAGGTCTAGTAAAATAAGTCAGTCAGTTTGATTGTATAAGTCCTCCCCTAGGTGAAACGGTTAGATTGTTTCTGACATGTATAAAATAGACCCCCATAGTGAGAGAGTCAGTCGAAGTTCACTTCAATGTATCGTTTTTCTGAGTTTCATATTATTCATCAGCATTATGATTTCCTGCACCAGCTATGCGTTCTATCTGTATTGTCCAGTTCCTCATGTAAATATGTCTGCTAATACTACAGTAGAGCACACGTTTAGTGATCTGCCTCCTCACGAATATTCTTACCGCCTCGCTATGCGTAACAACTCATTTATCCGTATGTTACATTATTCACACCAGACCAGCAATGCCACTAATTGTTGGGTGTGTGGTCGACTCCCCCCTTTCCAGACACCGAAGGGAGTTCTGCCACTGTTTCCTTATCCATTCTCACATAATGGTTCGTGTGGAGCATGGTCCACGTTAACGTCATCCTCAACAGATATGTCTTTTCTTAACAATACATGTTTTCCAGACAAGCAAGGTCTCCCCCACAGAACAGGTTTAGATCTAGAAAATGAAGTTTATAATTTAGGTAATTATTCGTCGAATTTCATGGTCCTGAATGTTCAGTCTGATACTACTCCAGACTTACCTGCTATTTCAGTACTACCAGTCAAAGGCGAATTATGTGTCCGTAGTTATGGTTCTGTACACATAGGTCATAGTGAATGTACTACTGTTATCAAGTATAGTGACAGTGGGAAATCTATTTTCAAAGCTTCACGTCATTCTTATTTTATTTGTGGTCAAACTGCATATGTCCGTCTGCCCCTCGATTGGGAGGGAACCTGTTACATTGCCTTCCTACTGCCACCTGTTTTCCTAGCCCCATCTGATTATCACAGAAACACACATCTAGTACACATTAGACATAGAAGGGAGTCCCCAATTGTCGATTATACTGAAACTACTCTAGAACAGTATACAGATTTCAATAAAGGTTTCTTCTTCTTTGTAGGACCTGTCCAGAATAGTAAACTGATCCGTAGGTTAACAAGAACCCTTGAAGCTGTAGTTAATGAGACTGCCTCTGCTCTAGGTAACCTAACCGAAGAACAATCTGCTATGAGATTTGTCGTTTTGCAAAATCGTCTCGTCCTTGACGTCATACTGGCCGATAGGGGCGGGGCCTGTAGAGTCATCGGATCTAGTTGCTGCATTTTCATTCCAAATAACGCGCCGTCTGTTTATTCAGCTATAACCAGACTTCATAAAATTGCCCATCTGTTACATCAAGACCCAGGCACCTGGACATGGTCCGGTTGGTTCTGGAATGTAATTTCCGCATGGGGATGGAAAGTCCTGTCCTTTTTGGGTATTGCAGTAGCAATCATATTTAGCTGCTGCCTCTGTATACAATGTGGCCCTGCGATTTGCAGCATGTGTGCTACCTCTTGTATTCCTAGTCCCAAGCCCCGTTCTAAATCCCGTTCCAAGACAATTCGAGACGAGCAAATGGTACTGTATGAAATGATAGATGGTATCATGAAAATTGATGTTTCCTGATGGAAACGTAGTGACAAGGAGGGAATGTGGAAAAGTAAATTTTGCCATGTTCTGTGTCCCTACGCCTCATCCATCATATGTTATGTGTGCATGACCAATATGCATATGTTATTCCCCATGTCCGATTAATGACGCAATTATAGTTGTGTCCACCTCTGGTATGTCATTTTCCAGTCCTCGTGAATACTACGAATATCAGGCCTATGTAAAGTTATGTTGCCACGTTTCTCAGTGTGCACGTTATTCCATTATAAAGTCCCCGTTTCCAGGCCTCAACAGGGCCCGGACCACAGATTCAGCTCCTGTCTCCTGAAAGCCTCGCTGAGGAGCGATACAGCCCCCACCTGTATCCTCGACCCTTCACTTACTTCCTGCCTCGCAGTGCCCGGTGCAGCTTGGCTCTGCCTCTGAGTCTGCCAAGAGTATGTTATGATTCCAGCTATCAGTTCAGTCCTCCTCTTCTGCATTCCTAAGCTACTGAACTGCATCAATAGTTTCCGTCATTGTCTAGCCTACTCGGCTCCACGTTAGAGAAATACTGTATTTAATGGTCATTTAGTATTTTTCATCACGCACTACATGTAGAATAATGCATGGTCCAGTCTTAGAATCAAGTTAGTTTCTCCCCTCATGACTTGTAGTTTATATCAACATGTTCCCTAAACATCAGATACTAGATAGGGTTTAGGTACATGTCGCTCCGACCCTCCAGACTCTAGTCTCTGCTCCTAGCACAGAGTTCATAGCCCCCAGCTTCTCCTAGTAACACGTCATTGCCAGTTTTCGCGCACCATTAGGTTAGAGGTCCCGGCTCCTTAGGTAGCCCCCTCCTATGTTTCCGCCCATTCATGACATATTCTGTTACGTTTGCACCACATGTCTATGTATACGCCCAGTTACACCTCTTTTTACTGTTATCTTTCGCGACTGCTACGCGTCATGCCTTTCTGCTCCACCCACTGCTACGCCTACTGCAATGTAATGCTATGTGTTTGCGCTATGTATATAAGTCAATGTATTATTATTAAAAGTTAGCGCGCGCTCATCCCAGACCTAGCCCCAGCAGCTGCTGGGCCTCTTTTCCCCTGTTGGGCCCCAGTTGTCCTGCTGGGCCCTGTCATTCTGTTCCTATGCAGGTTGTCCTGATCCTGTCCTTATGCTGTAATAAACCTGCAGAAACTCCTACTACCTCGAATCTTGACTCTTATTTTATTGAGCTATCTGTTATGCTATAAGTCTAGTCAAAAATAGGGTATTATTTATTTATTTACCACACCTTCACCACTGTGCAAACGCGCCCTGTGGTGCATTTTAAGTTGGGGGATTAACTCCCCTTGAATCCTGAGGGTTGAGAGAGCGCCATGATGTCTTAAAAATTGTAGGGTTGCATTATAATCATGAGTAGTCAGCACCCGCATATTTAGGGGACCGTACTAAGGGGTGGTTTTAAAAATATAAAAGTGTGCCGGGGATCAGCGCAATAAATAGAAATGTGGTCCTAACATTTGCAGATTAATATAGAGCTTTAACAGAGGTGCGATGCTTTGAATAATGTAGAAATGCTGTTTATTATGTGAAATGCTGCATTAGGGTAGATGTGCCATATTAAGAGTTGCACTTTTAGGGAGACAAACTGTAATGCATTAACGTGAGTAGAATTTAGGTTTATAATCAAAATTTAATAATGCTTTATAATGATCTCGAATGTATTACTTATAATGAAGAATTAGAAATGCATTTGAATGTGCAGAGGCCTGGGACATGAAGAAGCCGGTAGAGGCCTAACTGTAATTTCTTTAGTTAGCCCTAGCTGAAAGTGGAATGGATCTCTCCTCGGGAAAGGCTGTACTCAGCAGACATTGAAATGTAACTTCAAATGTGTGTAAAGTTGTTTCTAACGTATTTCGGTTTGCAGGTACGAGGATATGTAGCTCGTTAGGTTATATACTCCATTGTTATAGGAGTTAGGATGGTAGGTGTCCAAGAATGCGGGAGTGCAACATTTGGCAGAGAAGGTGCCTGGGATCCAAGGACACTTCAACAGACGCTGGATGGAGAGGTGCCATACTGGAAAAATCCACAAATCGACACCTGCCTCGAGGGGAGTGCCTGAGGGCGTGCCTACTGTTTTGGGATTTTGTATTAGGGACAGTGCCCTAGTGTGGAGAGCAGATTTGGTCAGGAGTTTGGAAGAGCAGGATGTAGGCAGTCTTAGACTATATTTTAGGGAACTCAGGGAAGAGTGGGGTGTAGGAAGGAGCATCTTAGAACGAGCTCAGGAGCTTAAGTTGAGTGAATGTACTTTAGGAAGTCTTCACTGCTGACACCTTTACTCTTGCCTGGGAGGGAAACGTTATGTAGGGATGTCACCTTAGAGTTAGAGTAGGGACAGACTTATCATTCCTTTTTTCTTTTCTGTAAATGCAGACAAGATTTCAAGTGGGGACTGTCATTGTAAGTCTAATGCTTCTTGAGTTGACTTTGCTCTTTATTTTGAGTCGTCTGAGACTCTTGCGTAGGATTATGTTTGTATTAGTGCCGGTTTACTTTCTGAACCTTTTGCTGAGGTGTCTGTATGTTCAATTATTTTTGGCTTTGTAATAAATCCTTAAACTTTGGTTCGTAGTTAGTTATGATTTGTAAAATCTTCCCTCTACACTTCTAGCAGATAAAATGATTTTATCGACCTGACATGGGATTCTTGAGATTTGTAAAGTAATAATTTAGATAAGAATCCCAGCTTCCTCAGTTGGTAGCAGTGTAGGATGGTTGTCTGTAGAGTGAGGAAGATCTAGATTAGGATAAGATTCCCCAAGGCCCATAGAAAATTAGGTAATGTTTGCCAAGTGGATTGAAGGCGGAAGACGGCGTTTCATGGAAACCGACGGAGAGTGACGGTGCGGCAAAAGCAGCAGTTCGTTGAGAGTGAGTATGAATAGGGTTATATGTTGTTAGATTGTGGTGTTTGTGTTGTGTTGTGATGTCTTGCGGAGTTAGAATGCCTGTTGTGTGAAAGGAGATCAGGCTGTGAGCGCGCGCAGCCCGGGAAAATCATAGGTTCAAGGAGTAGCTTAAGTGGGTTGGGTGTACCGTTCACCCACATTAATTGTCGACCATTGTTAAGGGGATCGTGAGGTGATCGATCGCCCGCCGGACTGAGATAGGGGGAATGAATGTGTGAATGCGTGAGTAATCAACACTGGTCGTGGGTTGCTGAGTGTTTGCAACCTATCAGTTGAGGTGATTGTCTGGTCGTTTCGTGGACAGACAGTTGCCAGTTTTTGGTAGACGATAATACGACTGTGGACGTACAGTCAGCGAAGTGATTGCTTGGTTGTAAGTGATCATTTCAGTGTATGAGTGGGACGTATGCGTGAGTGAGAGTTGAATTGTAAAGGAGGGGAACTGCTGCAAAGCGGAGGCAAGTGACGCCAAAAGGTGCCGCGCTGTGATAGGGTGGTCAGTGTAAAGCCGCGCTGGGATTGGTGGATTGTTGTCAGGAAGTAAAAGAGCGTTGCGAAAGGAGAAGTGTTGTTTTCATCATGAAATGTTTTAAAGTTTTGTGAGATTGGTTAAAAAAAGAAAAGAAATTAGAGCCCCGGGGGTTGGGGAGAAGAGGCTCCGCCCGAGGATACTCCAGCTCATTATATGGCTACGAATGTGGGGTTGCATACTATATTGTGGCTTGAGAATTGGGCCAAGATGACTGAAGGAAATGAGTAGTTGACCTTTCCCCATTATGGAACTTTTAGATTGGAAGTGTTGTGTCAGTTGAAATCGCTTATGGCTTCTTTGCGACCTTTGCCTAGACCAACACAGTTTGAGGCATTACATGTGTGGATTAGGGTGGCACACAAGCGAAACAGGGACAGGAGACAGGAAGGAGTGAAACGGTCAGTCAGAGCATTTCGAGATGCGAGGTGGGACGCATTAGAGAAGGGATAGAGAGTACTGACTATTGAGGTGAACAAATTGTATCTGCTGTTGGTTAAGACAGGGGACACGCAGAAAAAGAATGTTGAAGAAGATGATAGTGATACAGATGACAGCTTGATAGAAAGAATGTTAGCAGAGAGACCACCTCCATATAATCCAGAGTCGGAAGGAGAGAAATCAGCCCCGATAGAAAGAGCTAGGGAACCGCAAGCCCCACCTAGTGCTGAAGTAGTGGGAAAGCTCTCGATGGGGGAAAAACAGAATGTCGAAAGTGTCAGTTCTCAGAGGTTGCCAGATGCTCTTACTGTACCGGTTACCATTGGTCCCATAGTATCGGTGTACAATCCAGAGCAAGTGCGGAGTGGAAACCCACCACAGACAGGGATAGAAGGGAGCACCAGCTTTGGTAGAAACAGTGTAGTGGGTGGCTTGAGTCAAATGCCATGGCCTGTGGAATCGAGTACACCGTTACCAGCTACAGCAGATTCGTCAAGAGGATCGATGGATTTGAGGAGTCCAAGGCCAAAATCTCTAGGTGAACTGAGGTCAGATTTAAGAACATGGGAGACAGTTGAAGGGGCTCAGAGTGACCAGCCAAGAGAGGACTGGGACCATGGGAGTACAGATAACAGGACAGCTTTTAGGGACACATCTGAGGAGAATAGATGTAGAGAACAAGGCAGTGCTTGTAGGGAATCGAGTGGTGCACCTAGTAGAGGTACCCTGTCAGCAGCAGTTAAGGCAAAAAGATTGGATGTAATGCGGTTAAAGGCAGAAGTGGACAAGATAATTGAGGGAATTTTGCCTCTAGAGAGAGTCGAGCTCTACAAACCAGATGAGTTGTTGTTTGTGGCAAAGGATGTGACTCGCAAAGCAAGGTCGACACATGAGAAACTGACTGAATTGGCGAACGAATATGATGTGGATTTGTCTAGGACAAAAATGTTACAGGGTACTCACAGGTTGCAATACACTGATCAAGATCTAGAAGAGAAGAGGGTAATTGGCTTAAAGACCCACATTAGAGAGCCGATTATAGGGATACGAGCCTAGAGAAGACTTGACAAATGGGAAGAAAGATGGTCAAAGAAAAAGAGTGTCAAAAGGAGTGTGGCAGACACACCTCCTCCAGGAGGGGGAATGGTAGGAATTGGGGCATACCCTTTACGGGAAGTGGCCAATGGAGGATACGTACATGTGCCTTGGAGTCAAGGAGATTTGGCGGCATTCACAGATTATTTTCCAAAGCAGAGAGAGAGCCCAGTTGAGTGGTACAGGCAGGTTGAGAGGTTTGTTAAGATTTCTAAAGTGCTGTGGAATGACTTGAATACATTGTTTGACATTGTGGTTTTGGGAGATTTGTAGGTGGTATGTAAGGTTGCTATTGGATGGCCTACTTCTGAGCCGGACCGAGACGTTGTCACAAATGGACCGTCACCTTTAGTTATGAAGAAGTATGAGCAAGTGATCACATGGCTGAAATCCAAGGTAGCACCTCAGGATATTGACTGGGTGAAAATAGATTGGACGGTTCAGAAGCCTAAGGAGACAGTGTATGAGTATTATGAGAGACTGCTGCAAGTCTTTAAGCAGTACAGTGGGTTGGATGTGATGGACCCTAGGGACATGGGACAGTTTGTTTCGAAATTTGTTCTAGGGTTGAGACCTGATATCTGTCTTATGATTCAGCAGCATTTGATTTGTTGGCAGAACAAGCCACTAGATGAAATTTTGAGGTATGTTAGGTACTGTAGTGATGAAATAGACTCAACAACCAAAAAGCTTAAAGACAAGCTGATGCTAGTCCAGATGCAAACGGCTGACAAGGGAGGTCAAACACAGTCGGGAGGAGGTACTCTGGAAAGGAAACCGAAGGTCAGAAAAAGGAAAGTGGAGATGACTCCAAGCTGAGGGTAGACTTGGCAACTCTGAAGAAGACTACTGAGTGTCATCAGTGTCACCAGGTTGGACACTGGAGACGCGAGTGTCCCTTCAATCCTGCAAATCAAGTGCAGCAGGAGGAAGAGGTAGTTCAGGTACAGGTGCCTCAGGTGATGACGATGGTGTCAAAGCCAAAATCGGTCAAAGGGTGGACTGCGGCTCCGCGAGTGCAGGTTCCCCAGCCACTGAGGATCCCGTCAGCGATGATTGTTACTTAGACCCGTTGGCATGACGGTGCCTGAGAGGGGAGGAAGACTGCACTCTTGGGGCAGTCTTGGAGGTAGACCAGAGGGGATCATTTGTGGAGGCGAATGTTGATGGTCACCCTACAACCTTTTTGGTTGACACTGGCGCTACCTGTTCTACTGTGAGATCTGCAGTAGTCCCCAACCTACCCCTCTCGGGACAGACAATCCAAGTTGTAGGTGTTACGAATAGGAAGATGACCAATCCTTTGACAGAACCGATTCCTGTGAAAATAGGACCATTTTGAGATCGACATCAATTTGTGGTATGCGATTCGAGGCCTGTTTGTTTACTAGTGAGGGATCTCCTATGTAAACTCAATTGTACCATTTATTGCACCCCCAAAGGTGTGGAATTGCAGACTAATGTTGATGACGCTACCTTCAAGGTCACAAATCAGCATGTGTGCATAGAAATGTACTCTGCCTTGACAGTGGAGGAGCTTCCACTTGACCTGAGAGATTCAAGCTCGCAAGAAATGGGGGACTTTACTGGTGAAGACATAGGATTCATCAAAGGAGTTGAGCCAGTCAAGATTCAGATTAATTAGAATGCTGAATTCCCAAGAACGCCCCAATACAATTTGACGCCAGAAACAATCGCAGGGATAAAACCTGTGAATGAGTCCATGATTAAACAAGGAATTCTGAAGGAAATAATGGGCAGTCCATGTAACTCGCTTATTATGGGATTGCAGAAACCGAGTGGGAAAAACAGGATTGTGCAGGATTTGCGCCGGGTGAACAACATAGTTGTTCCCTGTTGTCCAGTGGTACCGAATCATTCTGTAATACTGTTGCAAATACCGTGCCAGGCTGAATGGTTTACTGTGATTGACCTATGTCAGGCTTTCTTCTCGATACCCCTGCATGAGGAGAGCCAGATTCTTTTTGCTTTCAAGCTGGAAAATCATGTCTTGACATGGTGTCGTATCCCTCAGGGGTACACAGGGAGCCCATCGATCTTTATTCAGATCCTGAAGAAGAATCTTGAAAGTCTTGTACTGCCGCTGAACTCTGTTCTCGCCCAGTACATTGACGACCTCCTTGTGGCGTCAGAGACCGAGGATGCATGTAGGATTGATGCCATTGCTTTACTGAATCATTTGGCAGAAAATGGGCACAAGGTGTCACCAAACAAGTTGCAGTACTGTTTGAACGAGGTGCAGTATCTGGGTCACCGGATAGAAAAAGGCAAGAGGAAGGTGTCACCTGACAGGATTGAGGCAATTATGAACATGATGGTGCCTTCTACTCAGCGAGAGGTCAGGATGTTCTTAGGGATGGCTGGCTACTGTCGCCAGTGGATTGACAACTTCTCCTTGAAGGCAACGCCTTTGCAGAGATTGACCACAAGGACGTGAGTGATCCGGTACCATGGGACAATGAATGTATGAAGGCTTTCCTTGAGGTGCGAGAGTTTGTCGTGCTCCGGCACTGGGAATGCCTGATTACAATAAGCCTTTTTCATTTTTCTGTTGTGAACGAGAAGGTCGTGCTTTAGCAGTCTTAGTGCAGGACCATGGAGGTGTCCATAGACCAGTTGCCTATTTCTCAGCTACTTTAGATCCAGTAGCTTCAGCGTTGCCCGGATATCTCAAATCCGTTGCTGCAACGGGTGTCAGCATTGAAAGGTGTGAAAGTATAGTCATGGGTCACCAGCTTACTGTACATGTTCCACATTCGGTTGAATTACTGATGACTAGGACCAAGACACAGCACCTGACAGATAATAGGCTCACACGCTACAAGCAGGTTATACTTGCTGCGGAGAATGTGACCCTTAAGAGGTGTTCTGTTTTGAATCCTGCTACATTGATGCCGTTGCCTAATACACTTGATGAAGATTGTGCGGATCATTATTGTCTTGATGTGACTGAACTTTGCACCAAACCGAGACCTGACATTGTTGATGAACCGTTGACTGACCCTGATGAAATTTTCTTTGTTGATGGTTCATGCCTAAGAGACAGTGTCTGTCGGTTGAGAGCAGCGTTTGCTGTATGTACCATTACCGGAGTAGTTGAAGCTGCGATCATTGCTTTGACTCGTGCCTGCTTAGCAGCAGACCAGATTCGGATCACCATTTATACTGAAGCCAGTATGGGTTTGGTGTGGTTCATGACTTCGGACAGTTATGGTCCAAGTGAGGTTATATGACATAGTCTGGATCACCTATTCGCAATGGGGAGTTTGTGAGGTTACTCCTAGAGGCCTTACAGCATCCTAAAGAAATTGCTGTAGTAAAGAGCACAGCTCATGGAAAGGTGACAGATTTCGTGTCGCTTGGCAACCGCTATGCGGAAGAGGTTGCACGTTTCTGTGCCGAACAAGGCTGTTCTTTTACTGAGAAACATGTGGAAGGGAACCAAGAAAGAACCGAATTTAACATGATGCTGGCCATGGCAGATACCTGGGATGAGCTCAAGTGTTTGCAGAAACAGGTGTCCGACCATGAGAAAAAAGTGTGGATCAATTCAGGCTGTGTGAAAAGGGATGGGGACATTTAGGTCTCAGCTGATGGGAGAGCGGTGTTGCCAGATGAGTTGTTGAGCCCGAAGGCAAAACAGATTCATGGTGCAGTGCATTTGGGAAAAGATGCGATGGTGCGAGTGTTCAGGCAGACATGGTACAACCCACGATTCCGTGCGGTGGCAGAAGCTGTGTGTCAGAGATGTGTTACGTACCAACAAATGAATGTTAGCAAGAGAACTGCAGTAACCATGAGTCACATTGGGAGTACAGGGGGGCCCTTCAACAGAATGCAATTGACTTTATCGAGATGCCTAGGTGCAACCAGTTGTGGTACATCTTGGTAGTGGTGTGTGTGTTTCCAAGGAGGGTGGAGGCATACCCGACATGTAGGTGTGACACACTCACAGTAATCAGGCTATTGTTGAGGGAACCTATCCCTAGATTTGAGAATCCGATCACTTTGGAATCGGACAGAGGAACGCATTTTCTTAGTGAAGATGCTTTGCATGGCACTGAACATTGATCAGAGACTTCATTGTAGTTATCGTCCAGAGGCTTTTGGGATAGTGGAGCAGATCAATGGGACTCTGAAAGCTCGAATGGCGAAAGTGTGTTCATCTACATCTCTGAAGTGGCCTGATTCTTTGCCCTTGGTGTTGATGAGCATGCGCAGTACCCCAGACAGGAGAACAGGTCTTTCCCCTCATGAAGTGCTGATAGGAAGTGTTATGAGGTTGCCAGCTGTGCCATCAGCAGCCCAGATTAATATCACAGATGATCTGATCCTCAATTATTGCAAGGGACTAGCTGATGTCGTCCGTTCTGTGTCTCATCAGGTGCAGGCTGCTGTGGTCCCGGCTTCCAGTAATCTCTGTCACGACCTGAGTCCAGGGGACTGGGTGCTGGTTCGGAAGCACGTACGAAAGAGCTGCTTGGATGTTCGCTGGAGAGGCCCTTACCAAGTCATCCTAGTTACGAACACTGCTGTAAAGTGTGGGGGGCTGTCGAACTGGATACACGCTTCCCATACTCGTCGAGTTTCAGCACCCTTGGAAGAAACAGCGCCTCTCCCGAATGAAAATCCAGCTGATGTGGCAGGGCCACAGGAGGGGACAAGCCAAGCTGTGAGGGTGTCTGACAGAGCTGACTGCTCACTAGACCAAGCTGAGGAGGGTCAAAACGGCAGCGACTCCGAAACTGACTCTGAAAGGGGAAGTGGCTGTGAGAGTGGTCCAGAGTCAAACTCAGCTGAGGAAAGTCGTGAGCAGGGTGAGCAAGAAGACAGCACGAGAGCAAGCAGTAGATCAAAGGAGCAGTGGCCGGAGAGACAGAGGTGATTGAACCTGAGATTGATCTCCGAAAGGGATCTTGCTCCAGTGTCTGAAGAATCTGAATCGGATGAGGAAGAAGGGGGGCAAGCTCGTGGAGGTCTAAGGAGATCAAGGCGAATGAGGGTGCCTTCTCGAAGGTACGCGACTCCTGAGTGGACATATCCTGTGACTGATGCCAGACGTACTGAGATCGGGGAGGGTGAGGGCATTGACAGTAATCAGTACAGGTCCTAACATCAAGATGGATGTGCTGCTGTTGGTGCCAGGACTTCAGATCGAAGGAGTAGTGACCATCACCGTTCCGAATCCCCCGGTATTGAGTTGAATTCGTCATCTGAACTTGAGTAGACTGATTTTTTCCACGTTTGGGCCCGAAATACCATCTCATGAATCGATTGTTCTTCATCTTGAACTTCTGGAATATGTGCTGGAGGCAGTTGGAGCAAATCTTATTATGGACTAAAGAGACATTGCTGTAAATAAAATTGCTTTTGACAACCTAGGTCCCAGTGGAAGAAGAAGAAACGTAGGGACTTCCCGTAGGGGACGGAGAAGGGTTAGGGTTGTCTATTACTTGTAAGCATGGGCTGAAAATTCGTTCTGCTCGCGGAATTTGCGGATTTTTGACAATTTCGCGGTCCGCGAATCTCGCGAAATTGCCAAACAATCCGCAATTCGCAAGTTTGCGATTTTTTTTGCTTGTTCGCGCTTCAAAAATACAATCTCGCGCGCGCTGCGTTGACTTACCTTGATTCTGAGTTTGCCGAGTTGTTTTCCTCCCGCGAACAAGATGGCCGCGCCCAAAAACAACCGCATGGTAAGTTCGCGGTAACCGCGCTGAAAAAAAAACCAGCGAACACGCAATAATAAAAAAATCCGCAAGTTTGCACAAATTCACGGATTTTGCGGACCGCGAATTCGTTTTCACACGAATTTGCGTACTGCGAATTCGCAAATTTCGCCCATACTTAATTACTTGATATAAATAAGGAACTGAAAACAAAGGGAACTTTCCACCTCCGAGGTGTGGTTCGAGTGCTGTAAGCAACTAACAGAAGAAGAAGGTGACTCTTGAGTGTTGTTGCTGAACAAACAAATTGAAAATAGTCCTGAGACCATGGAGGCTGGAAACCCAAATCGTAGAGCTAGGTGCATTGTAGGCACACTTGTAGGAGGATTGATACTCTTCATCATTCTAGTAGTTGTAGTTTCGTATTTAGTACCACATGAGCAGGCAGTGGAGGTAGAGGGAACACCTACACCTACTACTCCTGGCGAGAAAGAGGTCAAAATAGGAGACGAAAGAGCTTTGCTACTAGAGGAGAGTTGTAGATTACATGCAGATCTGTCTATAGGTAATTTCAAGCTTAATGCTTATGCGAAGTTGTTGTATGAGTACATTGAGGTCATGGATGTGAAAGACTGTTATGTGTGTATGCAATTGCCTACTTCAGTAGATGAGGGTATTAGATACCATCACCTTCTATTGACTTATGGATTTTCATGTAGCTTGCTGCTTCGCATTTTTTATGGACAAAATCATTTTGAGTATTTCTTTTCGAATTATGATGCTGTACTTCCTGAAGTACCAGCCTACAAGCATTTGAACAAGTATGATTATTACAAATCAGAAGACAGACTTAGAACGTACTTTATACCGACTCAAGAGTTGGACGCGTCATATGCTCATCGCCATAATCTGACGTGCCTGTTGTCAGATACAGAGAAGAAATTTATAGATCAAGTAGAAGATAGATACAGAAGACAAAAGCAGTTGCGAGATTCAGGACAGACTAAAGTGGATTAGACAGATGAAGAGAAGTTGCACAAGTCGAAGGGGAGTTATGGTCCAATTGCTCTAGATGAAGTGCAAAAACGGAAGTTGTGCATTCATAGACCACAGACATATTATGAGAATGTGTACGTAGGTCATACCATGTGTGAGCATACTTTCACTTTGGAGTATTATGCGAAGGGCTTTCTGCAAGGTGCGGTGCCTGTAATTCCAACTGTGTATTTTGTTTGTTGGAGGAATGCAGATGTGCGATTGCCTGAGAAATGGTATGGAACGTGTTATTTAGCGATCATTTTCCTTAAGATTTATCATACAGAAGATTTTGAGCTTTTGGAAGGAGGACAGCATGTGAGAGTGAAGCGAGGGGACAGTGCAGAAGCAGTGGTTGGAGATATCTTTGGAGCAATGATACCAACATTGGGAGTAAATCTGAGTGATGTGAAAATCAGAAGGTTGGCAACTGTTGTGGATGAGTTATCAATGAATACAGCTAAGTTGTTGGTGTTGGTTGAAGGTGAGATGTTATCGATAAGGACTATGGTTTTGCAGAATCGTCTTGCTTTAGATGTCCTTTTGGCTAAAGAGGGAGGAGTCTGTAAACTTTTGAAGGTGCAGGAATGCTGTACTTATATACCAGACAACAGCAAGGATCTGGATAAATATATAAATAACATTACTGCGATTCACAATGAGATTGAGGATCTGACTGAAGAAACTGTGTGGGAAAAGATTGGTAAAGGATTTGGCAAAGTAGGGAGTTGGTTTGCCAATATTGGAAAGGGTTTTCATGGTTTTGTGTTGAAACCTTTTATTATAGCTGTGGCATGTGTGATTGGATTGTGGGGTCTGATTAGGGCCTGCAAGTGGTACAGGTCAAGTAGATTGGAGAGATCATTAAGAGTGCAAAAAGCACGAATGGAGAGACTGCAGGACAGTCAGTATCGAAATCTTAAGAACATGGAGTTGCTCAAGAGAGGAAGAATGGCAACAAGCTCTGTTTAACTCGGTTCTTTCCCTGGGGATGGTGTGAGGTAGGATGACACAGGTCATCAAGGGGGGGAACTGAGAGAGCGCCATGATGTCTTAAAAATTGTAGGGGTGCATTATAACCATGAGTAGTCAGCACCCGCATATTTAGGGGACCGTAATAAGGAGTGGTTTTAAAAATGTAACAGGGCGCCGGGGATCAGTGCAATAAATAGAAATGTAGTCCTAACATTTTCAGATTAATATAGAGCTTTAACAGAGGTGCTATGCTTTGAATAACGTACAAATGCTGTGCATTATGTGAAATGTTGCATTAGGATAGACGTGCCATATTATGAGTTGCACATTTAGGGAGACAAACTGTAATGCATTAACGTGAGTAGAATTTAGGTTTTATAATCAAAATGTAATAATGCTTTATAATGATCTCGAATATATTACTTATAATGTAGAATTAGAAATGCATTTGAATGTGCAGAGGCCTGGGACATGAAGAAGCCGGTAGAGGCCTAACTGTAATTTCTTTAGTTAGCCTTAGCTGAAAGTGGAATGGATCTCTCCTCGGGAAAGACTGTACTCAGCAGACATTGAAATGTAACTTCGAATGTGTGCAAGGTTGTTTCTCACGTATTTCGGTTTGCAGGTGCAAGGACATGTAGCTCGTTAGGCGAGATACTCCGTTGTTTTAGGAGGTAGGATGGTAGGCGCGAATGCAGAGGAGTGTCCAAGAATGCGGGAGTGCAACATTTGGCGGAGAAGGTGCCTGGGATCCAAGGACACTTCAACGGACGCTGGATGGAGAGGTGCCATACTGGAAAAATCCACAAATCGACACCTGCCTCGAGGGGTGTGCCTGAGGGCGTGCCTACTGTTTTGGGATTTTGTATTAGGGACAGTGCCCGAGAGTGGAGAGCAGATTTGGTCTAGAGTTTGGAAGAGCAGGATGTAGGCAGTCTTAGACTAGATTTTAGGGAACTCAGGGAAGAGTGGAGTGTAGGAAGGAGCATCTTAGGACAAGCTCAGGAGCTTAAGTTGAGTGAATGTACTTCTTAGGAAGTCTTTACTGCTGACACCTTTACTCTTGCCTGGGAGGGAAACGTTAAGTAGGGATGTCACCTTAGAGTTAGAGTAGGGACAGACTAATCATTCATTTTTTCCTTTCTGTAAATGCAGACAAGATTTCAAGTGGGGACTGTCATTGTATGTCTAATGCTTGTTGAGTTGACTTTGCTCTTTATTTTGAGTCATCTGAGACTCTTGCGTAGGATTATGTTTGTATTAGTGCCGGTTTACTTTCTGAACCTTTTGCTGAGGTGTCTGTATGTTCAATTATTTTTGGCTTTGTAATAAATCCTTAAACTTTGGTTCTTAGTCAGTGTTTCTTTAATTTGGATTTGATTGTTGGTTTACAAAGCAATTTAAAGTCTTCCCTCTACACTTCTAGCAGATAAAAAGATTCGATCGACCTGACTTGGGATTCTTGAGATTTGTAAAGTAATAATTTAGATAAGAATCCCAGCTTCCTCAGTGTCCCTAGGGTGCAAATAGCCCACCAGCTACCTCCATTAAGCGCCATAGAGCTGCGTTGCAAAGAGGTGTAAAAAGGGGCGTGGCCTCAGAACACCTCTCTGCAACGCAGCCCCCTGGTGCATACTGGAGGTTCCTGGTGGGCTAGGTGGCCCCCAGGGACTCCCAGTATTCAAGGGGAATTTGTTTCCCATCTGCAAACGCACCAGGGGACGAGTTTGCAGGGTGCCTCAAGGAGGGGCCGTGGCCTCCGGCGCGATGCCGGTCTTTTATTTATTATCTTTTTTTAAGAAGGCCCCCGTGTGGCCCCCTTCTTTTTCTAACTTATTGGCCCTGGGGACCCCATCCCCAGGGCCTGAGCCCTTTTTATTTTTATTTTATCTAAATTTGGAAGGGGACTGCGTGGCCCCCCCTCCCAATGCCATAATTGGCCCCGGTGACCTCATCCCCCGGGGACTGGCCATTTTTTTGTTTTTTATGTAATTTTTGGAGGTGGACTGCGTAGCCCCCCTCCCGGGCCACTTATGGCCCCGGGTACCCTATCCCCCGGGGATGGCCCTCTCTGTTGGGGACTTGGGGGGGTCCCCAATCCCCCCACGGTCCTGCCGGCTCCCCGCGTCCTGCGGGAGCCGGCATTGCTTTTCCACATGGGGAGCTGCTAAGATGCAGCTCCCCATGTGGAAAAGCAATCTGACTTGGTATTTGGAAGAGACAGCAGGTTTCCTATGGCAGGGTGGGAGCCGCAAGGCAAAATGCAGTGTCTCGGGGGTGGGCACCCCGGGACACTGCAGGAGCCGGCCCTTGGGGATGGCGTTCCCCAGGGTCATGACAGGGCTCCAGGAGGGGGGCCGTGCAGCCCCTCTCCCAACAGGACCCCCAATTATAACATTTAGTGACCCATGGAGGTGGTGGTCCCCGGGCCGTGTGGGGGTGCTCAAGCCCCCCACACAGGTCATTATTATATATTTTTTTTAAACACAAGCCCCGGGGTGGCGGTCCCCGGGGCTGTGGGGGGGCCGAGAGCCCACCCAAATATTTTCTTAAAGCCCTATGGGTGGTGGTCCCCTGGGGCTGTGGGGGGGGACGAGAGCCCCCACAAATATTTTCTTAAAGCCCCAGGGGTGGTGGTCCCCTGGGCTTGGGGGGCCTTTGAGCCCCCTCACTCATTTATTTTTGAAGCCCCGGGGGGTGGCAATCCCTGGGGTTGGTGGGGGCTGAAAGCCCCTGTACATATTTGAAAAAATCCCCGGGGGTGGCAGCCCCAGGGGCTGGAGGGCCCCTCAGGGCCCCCCTTTACACTAACAATATTGCCCCCAGGGCTAAATAGCAAGGAAGCGCGGGAGCCCGCGCTTAGGGGGGGGGGGGGTTTCTTGGCAGAATCCGTGCAACCTGCATGGATTTTGCCGATTTTAAAAATATATATATATATTTTTTGGGCCCTGGGGGTCCTTGTGGGACCCCCTAAGCAAGGCCTAGTGGGTCAGGGTCTTTCTACCCTGCCCCCTTTTTGCGCACTTGTATGACTCATTTCTTGTGCCTCGATTCTACAGAGGCACAAGATGGCTGACAACACTTTCTGGTTTGGAGTGTTGACAGACCGGGAGGGTGCAGGATCCTGGGCGGCCATAGATATATATGTGTTTTTACTTTTGATTTTCTCAGCAACTACTGAATGGATTTACACCATTTAGCAAAAAGGCCTCTTTCTGAACCAAGAACTACCTCTTTGCCAAATTTGGTGTAATTCCGTTCAGCAGTTCGGGCTGTAGCCATTTCTAAAGTCTCATATGGGAAATTGCATGGGGAAAACATGTTTTGGGACCCCCTTTTTTCTCAGGCCCCACTTGACGAATCACCCCGAAACTTTCAGGATAGGAACGGACCGGAGCGCCCCACAAGTTTTGAAAATTTCGCGAAGATTTAGCAACTTGCGCCAAAGTTATTGGAAATAGAATGTTGTGAATTTCCTATGGAAAATAGGTCCTAACTATAACTATATACATATATATATATATATATCTTCCAACATAGGAGCAAAGGAGGCCCACTTGCAGAGTTGGCTTCCAACAACTTTCTAAATAAAACTGGCACTCCTGACGCGTTTCGTATATATATATATATATATATATACTTATATATATATATACATTTCAAATTTCCGTACTTCGGTACAACCGCCGCACTGCTAAATCAGCGGGTGTGTCGTCAGTAATGGACCGCCCAAGTCTGGTCCTTCCAATACCGCAATTTCCTCGCAAAGCAACGCACCACAAGGATTGACGACACTTTGTTCTGGCCACAAATTCTTTTATTGGGGCAGTTGTTTAAGACGCGTTTCAGGCGAAACGCGTCTTAGACAGCTGCCCCAATAAAAGAATTTATGGCCAGAACAGAGTGTCATCAATCTTGAGGTAAATTGCTGTGCGAGGAAATTGCGATATATATATATATATATATACTAGCAGCACGTCCCAACGTTGTCCGGGTATGAATTGCTGCTGGCCAGTAGTATATTGTTTTGTAGGATTTCGTTTTGATAGCATTTCTTATCTGTGACAGGCCTGTGAAACGCTCCGATTCACAGTGCACTGCTGATGCACTTAAGAGTGCGCGTTCAGTAGTGTGTGAACTCGAGTTTCCCTACTTTATTTTTCCTTGCAATATTATATAGCGCGAACTCGACAACATGGCAAGAGCACAATTTACATTACAGAAGAACACATTCATTTGTGGTAGGCACGGGGAGACAAAGCGATTTGCCTGGAATCACAGGATGTTGAGCTGATGCCGAGATTCAAACGTAGCTCCCCAGCTCTAAAGTTCGCAATTCTAGAACTTGTGGCGGGAGGTGTGTCTAAAAGTGTATGTCGGTGCTGGCCATCAATGAGAGAGACCTGTGCATTTTTCAAATGGTTGGTGAAAAAATATGAGTATGTTGCTGGAGATGTGGGCCGCCGTGCCACCAATGTACTTACCGGGGGAGGGTAAACACCCATTATTCCGCAACTTTCTTTCCGCATACCATCAATCCGCATACTTTCATTACGAAAGTACCATGACTCCGCAATGCCATTATAACGCATGGATTTACATTTTATATGCTTTTACCACGCATACATTTACAACGAAATTCGTTGTAAATGCATGAATGGTAAAAGCATGTTTTTTTTAAATGATTGGATAAGGTAAGTATGGGTAAAGGGGTATATGTTTTGGGGTACTGAGGTATATGCTTTGGGGTGTTTGGGTATTTTAAGGGTTCAGATATAGTTTTGGGGGTACAGGGGTAGTTTTAGGGTTTAGGGATAGGTATGGGTTTTGGTGTACAGGGGTATTTTTAGGGTTCAGGGCTAGGTTTGGGTTTTTGGGGTATAGGGGTATTTTTAGGGTTCATGGGGTAGGTTTGGGTTTTGGGGTACAGGGGTATTTTAAGGGTTCAGGGCTAGGTTTGGGTTTTGGGGTACAGGGGAATTTTTAAGGTTCAGGGCTAGGTTTGGGTTTTGGGGTACAGGGGTATTTTAAGGTTATGGGGTATGTTTGGGTTTTGGGGTACAGGGGTATTTTAAGGGTTCAGGGCTAGGTTTGGGTTTTGGGGTACAGGGTATTTTAGGGTTCAGGGGTAGGTTTGGGTTTTGGGGTACAGTGGTATTTTTAGGCTTCAGGGCTAGGTTTGGGTTTTGGGGTACCGGGGTATTTTTAGGGTTCAGGGGTCAGTTTGGGTTTTGAGGTACAGGGGTATTTATAGGGTTCAGGGCTAGGTTTGGGTTTTGGGGTACAGGGGTATTTTTAGGGTTTAGGGATAGGTTTGGGTTTTGGGGTACAAGGTATATTTATAGGGTTAAGATGGGTTAGTGTTTAAGGGTGTTGGGGTATTTTAGGGAGTAAGAGTGGGTTATGATTATGGGGTGCAGGGGTATTTAAAGGGAGCAGGGTGGGATTAGCACACGATATGAGACATGGCATGAAGGGCGGAACGTACCACACGCCCCCAGCGTTTGTCATGCCCCCAGCACACGCCCACAGCACAAAGCAGACACGCCCACAAGGGACTACTTTGCTGGCACGGTTCTTTTACCTTTTAAATGTATATGGTGGGCGTCTGCATAGTCTATGTCCTTCTGCTGCAACTGCCCTTTCCAACGCTGTATTGGGTGTTGTGATTGGTGCTGTGGTTCCTGAGATTACCCGCCTCAAAGGTTTGGGCTCTCTCTTTATTATATTAGTACTAGCAGCCCGTCCCGACGTTGTCCGGGTATGAAATAGAATGTGTGTAATGTGTGTATTTGGCAAGGGCAATTTATTTTAAAATCGCGCGGTAGACAACATTTTTTGTTTCATTAGAATAGGGACGGAGAAGGGCCAGCTGCAGCCCTGGTTGATGTTAGCAGGCGCGTGTAATTGGTGTAGTGATCCGCCGCCTGAGCCCGGCTACAGCCCTGGTTGATGTTAGCAGGCGCGTGTAATGTCGTTGAATGAGAGAGTTATCAGCCGCAGGTAAATCCGTTTAATGAGAGAGTTCAGTGACAGCGAGTAGGAGAGGATACAGTAATTGTCCCCGCAGACACGCTCATTTGCGTGTTCCCCCCCTTGAGGCCCAGATGCAGGCCTGTTTGATGTTAGCAGGCACGTGTTCCCCCGCTTGAGGCCCAGCTGCAGCCCTGGTTGATGTTATCAGGCGCGTGTAATTAGTGTACTGATCCGCCGCCTGAGCCTGGCTTGAGCCCTGGTTGATGGTAGCAGGCGCGTCTAATTTCGTTGAATGAGAAAGTTCAGTAACAGTGCGCAGGAGAGGCTGCAGTAATGTTACTTACCAGGCCTCCAGCTGAACGCGTTTGTCATGCCCCCAGCACACGGCCACAGCAGACGAACTTCTGATTAATGTACGACCCACATGACATGAAGGGCGGAACGTAGCACACTCCCCAAAGTTTCTAACGCCCCCAGCGTGCCCCTTGATGTGGTGCAATTGGTTCACATGGCATGAAGGCCGGAAACACGCCCCCAGTGTTTCTCACGCCCCCAGCGTGCCCCTTGATGCTGCGCAGAAACGTAATTGGCGCTTGTATGTACGACTCACATGGCATGAAGGGCGGGCACACGCCCCCAGCGTTTGTCACGCCCTCAGCACTTGCCCACAGCCCATGATGTTGCTGGCACGATTTTTTTACATTTTAAATGTATATGGTGTCCTATGGTACAATTGTATGTCTTGCACTGTATGATTGTGATGAACACCACTGTTTCTTGAAAAGTTAATAAAAACAATTTTTAAAAAAATGTATATGGTGGCCGTCTGCATAGCCTATGTCCTTTTGTTGCAATACACATATTATGTTGCTCCAAAATGGTTCCAATTCTTCCATGACGCTTTGCTAGTTAGTACAATTCCAGCCAATAAGGGAGGAACCACACCTGGCCAAATTATGGCACAAGAAAAAGTGGCAATCCAGAGAACAGCAAAATGTGCATTTTTCTGTGCATTTAGCAGGAAAAGCATGTCAGCCTAAATATAATGTGTTTCAACTAGGGTCTGGATCAAGTATATGGTCCATCAGCTATGTCTATCCCTTTTCTACTTTTTTCTGTTTACTCACTCCCATCAATTCTGTGCACAACTCTAATACATGCTTTTGAGACTTTGGCTGGCTTTCAATGCATTACTGCTTTGAGTGATCATTTAGTGATAATCCAGTTGTTAATATATGCTTCCACTATATGTTTGTATTTGCTGGCCCACTGAATACAGCATTCAATATACTATTTCTGAGTGATGCAGGCCATGAATACCCTGATCTTCTTTTCCTGAGTGATCTAAATTTGTTCTTCAGAAATGCATGTTCACCGTAGGCATCGCCCAGGGACAACTCTGGGAGTTGTTAACCTTCCCTTTCTCGTTTTCGTTTCCTAATTCCCTCCCTTTCATTTACCTTGTTCCCTCTTGTTTCCTCTTTACTTGATGGAACTTTAAAACCTATTTTAGGTCTCATGAGTGATGTCTCCCTTGAAGAGCAAAGTTTTTTGAACTGAGACAATAACAAAATTCCAGTTATTTACCCACATTGTGATTAATACCAACATAGGAACCCCAGAGACTCTGTTTTGCAGGAAAGTCGTCGAAAGAGCCATTGAAGGCAATCCTGGGAATTAAACTGGTGATCCGCCTTTGAGAAATCAGATGGATTCAGAGGAGAGTCATAGAATTTACTCACGTCCCAGGGTGCATATTTAACCCAAGCTACAGATGATTTAGCATAGCGATACTGGCGGCATGAAGCTGATGTGCCAACTGTCGTACTTTCTAGATGGTTCCTCTAATAGAATGCTGTCACAGAATGTTGAGAACACAAAACAAGGAACCCGGCTCCGTACTGCCGTACACTCCTACTACTCATGGAGTAACGAACAGTCAACTCTTTTATCTGTCCGTTTCTTTAAAAGTTAATCAAAACATTTTTGGGGCACTGAAAAAGAAACACAGACTTATCAAATTCACAAATGAACTTACACATATATACAATTCACAACATACACTTAAGGACAAAAATGGACTTTGACACTGTGAAAAAAATATTAGCTTGCAACATGACAAAATCAGCAAATGAATTCAGACATTAATCTGATACAAAACACAGTTTTAGAAAAATTTACATCATTTACAAAATTTAGTAATAAACATGAAAATATCCAATGTTATTAGCCTCTGCCCAGGTTCAAATGAGGACCTCCATGTGGATGTGGTGTTGCTGGAGTGGGTTAGGTACTATCTTGTCATGACCAGACAGCCAATAAATGGTGGACCACAGAACGCATTCAAGCGCCCTCACTTCTGTTCGTGTTTCCAATAGTAGGTTCTGAAGTCTCATAAAAGGAGATTATTTATGTGTTAAGTGGGTCCAGTCTCTGTTTATTTTATAGACCATTTAGTTTGGTTACCAGATAGTCCTTTTAAATTAAATGGGGGGGGGGGAGTATGCTGCAGAGACGTTTTCAAATCCTTCTAGTAATTCTGACACAGAGCTGCATTAGCAAATGAGACAGAATAACAAATTATTATGATGTGCAGGAAAAATGTGACCATTGTTAGTAGAATTTACATTGTGAAAGAGCAGGAACAATTATTTTGTCAGCTGCGGCCTTTGTTAAAAAAAAGTATGTCATGCTGAAAAGGTTTAATTTAGCACAGGTATGTCTGAAGAGAAACACAACTGTTACACTTACAAATTAATTGAATGTGGTTGATCATAACTGCAAATTGTCAGACACAATTATACTTGAAAAACAAAATGTCGGAATGTGCATCAGGGGGTGACATTTCACATTAAGGTGCAGCAGATAGTGGTTTGTTAAACATCATTAGATTCCTGCATCAAAGTCTCCTCTCACCCTTAAAGGTTATGTTAAGCCCACAAAGAGCCTCATTATAAGTCAGGCAGAGCAGTGTGCCCGGGTGACTTACTGCCGTGCCTGATCATGATTGGCCAGTGTCCTACAGCTGGTTGTCCCAGATGTGGGCGCAAGACCTGGTTTTACTGGCTGGTAATTCCAGCTGGTAAATCGCTTTACGATGTTATAGCAACAGCAGTCAGACTTCTGTCACATCCCTGGCCAAGCATTTTGAGGCAAGGTGGGAGCAATACCAGGATGCCTTTTTTCTCTAACGTCCCATCCTCTGCAAACCCACCTCCCTCCAACCCACCCAGCACCTGCCCCCAGTTCACATCTAGTGGCTTATTTACAATTTTTAACGTGGGAAAAGTGATGCAAAAGTGGCGCAAGTGGCTTGTAAATCTGCCCCCTAGTGCTTACTTATAGCACGTGGTTGATGTGAGAATGAATTTACCCAGAACAGGGAATACTGTGCAGAATTCCGCCGGGTAAAACTGGGTCTACATAGTTATTCCCCATTGCTGTGATTGACAGTTCCAACAATAATTGTAGCAGTGTACCGAACCAGAGGAGACACAGGATTGAAAATTTGATGGTAGCCAAGTACACAGCATCTGCTGAGCTTTGGGAACAAGGCCATTTATGGAACACAAGGGAGATTAAGTAGGGTCTGTGCTTTCAGGCATGATGCAGGAGAACACATCACTGGGGGACAGAAGGAGACGGAAAGGAGGAAGGCCCTATCAGTCCCCTCTTTCAAGGAGAGGAGAGGTGGATTTTTCTGGCAGTGACTTCAGATTATAAATTCCTGGAAATTGAAGGTTGTTTCAGCTAATTTTAAAGGAATAGAAAACGAGGAGAGTTGTAGATAGGTTTTATCATAGTAGGAGGAAGCTATACATATTGCAGGAAGCTCATCCTTCAGTAAACATTAATAAGGCCCTTACAAAAGGTCAATGGGTTCAGCAGATCATTCAGTGTTAAAATTATAATGCAGTAACCTGAAGGAAGACAATGATAATTTGGTTGCAGCGTGAAATCCGTTTTGAGAAACAGAGGAAAGATTGGCAAGTGCACTGGTTTATAGGATTAATGATTCAGAAAGGCAGAGAAAGGGGGCATGGCCAAGCGGTCCAACATGGTGGACGCACTTTAGATGAGCTCCGGAGGCCCGATTTAACATCCGCTTATTATTCTGTGCCATCAGCTTATTTTTTTCCCCCAGACTTCCCTGCACTCTCCCTGACTGTGCCGCCTGTACCGTGACAGTGTTTGACGGCCGAGTTGACGTCGATGCGACCAGTCGGCAGAGCCATTTGTTGAATCGCTGCCTGTCGCCTAGGCCCTTGCGCTCCTGCGTCTCGTTTCCACCGACGCATGGCACCCTGCCTCCGCTGAGGGTCCACCGACAAACCTTATGAGGCTCCCTGGGAACGACCCAGAGGGAGAGCACGATACTCCGGCTCCAAGGACCGCCTGGGGATTGCGCCGGAGCTGTGGTGATATTCTCGGCCCCGTGTGGCGGAGGGATCAGGGCCGAGAGTCCATACATGTGTGCTCCCTGCGGCTCGCGGAACGAGTGGTGGCCTTCACCTCGCGGTGCGTCTGCTCGAGAAAACAGAGGACTTTTTCCCAAGGTTAGTGTGGGGCCCCGTGGCCATGGTTCTGCCCCAGGGACCCTTGGATGTCTCCCTGATGTGCTGTACTCCTGCCTGTACCCCCCTATCTGCACTGATCGCTGGACCCAGCGGGGCCCTTCGGTGGCCTACTTCTGTGCTGCAGCCTACTGGCGGGGCGGTGGTGGGACGCAGCTAGTGCCATGTTAGATTGGATGTGGAGCTGCCCCCACGGCCTGATCCCTACTTTGAGGCTCTCTGTGTGCATTACTGCTGGGGCTGGTGGTGACTCCTGCAGCCTGGACCCAACTTCAATTCTGTGGCATGGCTGTGGCGACGGGGTGGATCATTGGCCCACACTGCGCTCGCTGTGCAGTCGCCTCATACCGACGATCCTGCAAGGGACCTGCGCCCCCTGCTCACCGCGTGTGGCATGAATGAGTGCTGCTAATGGGGCGAGGAGCCCCCTATGTGTGGAGGCGGCCTGGCTAGGCCCCGGCGCAGCATTAGTGTGGGTTGACTCTGCGCCTGCTTTCCTGCCCGCCAGAGAGCCGCGCAATATCTGAACTGCCGAATTGCTGTGGGGTGCCCTTCTCTGCCTCTCCGGTGCTTCTGCTTCCCTGACCGCTGATTTGGGTGCAGACGTGCCACCTGCTGGCCTCTACCGGTCCCGGCTGGCGCCGTGCGGGCTTCTCTGTTATTGCCAATCATGACTCGCGACAAGCTGCAGAACACCAAGCAGAGCACACTTAATCTCTATTCTGGCTCTGGGACGCAGTCAGTGGATCCTCCAAGTCAGATCGCTTCTGGTCCGGATAACGCTACGTTTATGGTGGCAATCACGCAGTCACGAGATGCTCAGGAGGCCAAAATCGGGCCGGTGGGTCGGACGTGATGCTGACCTTCCAAGATCTCAGCAAGGCAGTGGACAGAATTACGGAGGCAGAGACCCATATTTTAACCACGGAAGATACGGTTGCATCCCTCCACAAGAAGGCGTCTGCTCTGGAAACTATCACCAAGGGTCTAGCGCTTAGGGCAGAGGATGCCGAAGGCAGGGCCCGGAGGACTAACCTCTGGTATGTAGGCTTTCCTGAGGGCTGCGAGGGCAATGATGTGGAACAATGCCTTACTACGTGGATCATGGGCTGGATCCCTCAAGCGTCTCTAAGTGTTTTGTTCTTGAATGCGCCCGCCGTGCCTTGATGCAAAAACCTCCACCAAGGGCCAGGCCTCGTCCCATTATAGCCCGGTTTCTAAACTTTCATGACCGGGATGCGATCCTCACGCAGGCCAGTTTGGTGGGTAAACTCCAGCATGACTTCCATCACATTCTAATCTTTCCTGACTACACGAGACTGGTGCAGCAATGTCTCCAATCGTTTACGGCTGCTAAAGCCCGGCTGCGTGATCTCAAACTCCAATATGCACTGCTCTTTCCGGCCCGGCTGAGAGTCTTCTACAACTTACGTACACTTTTCTTTGATTCCCCTGAGGAGGTCTTCGCCTGGACAGACAAAAGACAGAAACTCAAACCACACACCCCGCCGCGCTTTGACTAAGAGTCATCCTCTGGGGAGGCCACATGACAGCTTCCCAAACCAAATTGAAGATCACGCTCATTGCGCCACTCACACTCTCAAGGTGCAGCTCTCGGACAGCCAGAGATCTACGAAACTCATCACCGTCGCCCCATGGAGACTGAAGACCACAGGCAACGTCCCAATGCAGACCAGTTGGGCCGGTGAATTCTGCCTCACATTCCTTGTTCTCTTCACCTCTTTAGACTATACAACATTTTATTACGCTGAGGTCACTTTGCATGGGCTTACGAGAGGCCTTCCCCCATTCCTCAGTATCTGAGGAATTTACTATTTGTTTTGGGGACAGTTCTATGGGGAACCGTTGGTGTGGGGCTGTGCCTTGCCCCCCGTTGGGGTGATGATACGACACTCATGGCAACAGATACTTCTATTGTTTTGAGGTATTGGGTGGGGTAGGCAGGAGAGGGGATGGGTTTTTTGAACTATTTGATGTTATTTGCCACTGACACTAGTTTCTCCGCCATATATATTCCTGGGGTTGCCACTGTCACTCATCTCATTAGATTTTTCTTTACATGTCAAACCGTCTATGTCGCAGACCTTAGCAGAGGCCGGAAGTGGGGAACTTCACACCCTTAGTTGGAATGTCAATGGTCTTCATGATTAAACGTGGGGACGTGCTGCGCCAAGCAAAGAGACACAGTGCAGATGTCCTCCTCCTACAGGAGGCCCACTTGGTGGGCACTAAGACACCTTGTTTGGGTCGATTTGGCTTCACTCACACGTATCATGCTGGTTTTACTAGAGGTTCCCAAGGAGTTGCAATCCTCATACATCAGAGCATCCCCTTCGTTCACAGCTGTACCTGGTCAGATCCACAGGGCAGATTTGTTGTGGTATACGGGACTCTTTATGGGGAACCTATTGTTCTAGGTAGTGTGTATGCCCCTCCCCCACTCTCATGGTCCCTAGTTCCAAAATGTACGCTGCTCTGGACTGACCTTCTATCAGGGTTGACTTTAGTTGGAGGGGATTGGAATGATGTTATGTTCCCATCACAAGACAGATGGCATGCCACGCCCCGTGCTCAGGAGCCTTCAGACTCCAAATTATTACCTCGGTTCAGGGCCTAGGGTGGGTTGACTCGTGGAGAACTGTACATCCTGACACACATGCCTACACATATTTTTCTGGAGCCCATTCATCCTTCTCTCGTCTAGACTGCATCTTCATATCGGGGGTCACACTCATAGGTTAATCGAAGCTGTGATCCTCCCAGAGGGCTCTCTGACCTTTCACTGGTGTCCGTTCTCCTATCCCTAGATCCCAGGCGTTCCCAATTTCAGTGGCGTTTGTCACAGTGGTTGCTGCGAGACCACGACTATAGGGCGCATATTCATAAATCTTTAGCGGACTATCTATCACTCAATACAAACACGGTGGAGTTTCCGGTCAACCTGTGGGAAGCAATGAAAGCCACTCTCAGGGGAGCAGACATCGCCTTCTGCACCGCACGACGCAGACAGAGATGCGATAAACTGACTAAAATCGAGGCCCAATTGCTTGAGCTAGAGTATACTAGCAGGGACGCAATGGGGCAGATTACGCGCAGACAGTTGCTACATATGCAACAGACGTACGCCAGTAAACTCCTAAACGAAGCCCGACTTTACTGACTTGCCACATGTAGCCGGATATACCAATGGGGGGACAAATTCAGCGCTCTGTTGCATCGCTTGTGCCAGCAGACACTACGCCCTCAGATGCTCCCGAGTATACGGGGCCTAGACGGAACAGCTCCTACAGACCCATCCGTCATTGCAGACCACTTCACCTCATATTTTGCAGATCTATATGCCCCCCACTAAGTACTTCCTGCTGCCCTGACACAAAAATGTATCAACGACTTTCCCCCCAGGCACTATCAGATGCAGCACAAGATGCACTGGACGCTCCCCTGTCGGTGGACGAACTGCTGCCTGCATTACTAACTATGTGTGCCATGAAAGCACCAGGCCCGAACAGCTATCCTTGTGAATTCCTCCAGAATTATCACCCGCAACTGTTAGAACCCTATCTTACGGCGCTTGAAGCTGCCTGGGTTAGTGGAGGTCTCCCACCAGATTTGCGACATGCCAAGATCGTTGTTTTCCTGAAGCCGGGTCAACCACAGGAGCATTATTCGACCTATCGCCCGATCTCTTTACTTAATATGGAAGCTAAGCTCCTGGTCAAGGTGGTTGAAAACCGTCTAGTCCCACACATTTTGGAGGTGATCCACCTAGATCAGACTGGATTTATGCCTAACCGTGCTACGCGGCACAATATTGGACTTGCCCACAATGCTATCGCCGCGGTTGAGGAGCTCAATACCCCTGCTGCGCTCTTGTTAGCGAACATGAACAAAGCTTTTGATTCCCTGAGCTGGGCATAACTCTTTGCCCTGCTTAATCGCCTAAATATCAGACCCCCGTTAATGAGCCTTATTTGCTTGCTCTACACTGACATAACTGCCGCAGTCCATGTGGCCGACTTGGTTTCCCGAAGCTTTCCTATTGGGCAGGGGACACACCAGGGTTGCCCGCTCTCTGCTTATCTCTTTGCTCTCGCTATGGAGCTGCTTGCAGCTTGGATACGCATAGACGTACAGCTGCGCAGCTTCGAGTGTGCATCATGCCTGTCTGACCGCATAGCGCTTTATGCGGATGATTTCTTGTTTTTCCTCACAGACATTGACTGAACTGGTCCACGCCTTCTCTCCATCATGCAGATCTTTGGCAAAACATACGGCCTTTACATGATCCGTGGAAAATTCTATTTATGGCTGCTGCTGGGCGGAGACCGGCTGGGCGACTGGTCGCAGGAAGTGGTAGTGGCCCCAGACGGCTTTAATTATCTGGGAGTATATCTCTCCTCGTCTCCGACACTGGCATGGAACAAGAACCTCGCCTCCCTATGGACGCATAGAGGCGACCATACGTGAGTGTGGTTCCATCTCCCCTTGTCTCTTTTTGGTAGATCTGCTATCTTTAAAATGATTTCCCTACCTCATCTCCTTTATCAATTACAAAACCATCCCTACCCGATGAAGCCAACATGGTTTTGTCAATTGAATGCTATCCTGGCCCGCTTTCTTTGGGGGGGGCGGCGCATCGCGAGTGGCCCTGAGGACTTGTTTCCAGTCCACCTACACAGGTGGAGTGGCCACTCCGGACGTCCAGGTTTACTACATGGCCTCTCATCTACTTTTCCTCAATGACTGGTGGTATGGCAACCCCTGGGGCCCGGCGTATGCTGTGGAACGTTGGCTACAAGGAGACAAGACCCTTCATACAATTCTCTATTTGGGGGCGTTACTTCGGGAATTACCACCAGCTACACACATAGTTTTTAAGATTTGGAAGTCGACGCTCCGTCGGATGGGTTGGTGGGGGAGACTCACTAGGGAAACTCCATTGTGGAATAACGAACAGCCACCACAATTACGCGACTGTCCGGTTTGTCAATTCAAATACCTACACAGAGCCTATTATACCAGACACAGCTTGTGGCATGCTGGGCTTATCGCATCCCCACATTGTTTACGCTGTAAATCAATGTAGGGTACCTTCCTACATACTGTCTGGTCCTTCCCAACTTTGTCAAAGTTCTGGAAGGGGGTGTAGTGGGGCTGACCCTTACATTTATACAGTGTTAAATTAGCATGAGCTTATTAGAAGTTTAAACGCCATTTTACCTTTTGCTTTCTTTTGCACACGGCACACACGTTAGTTATTGTTTCACGTTAGGCTGAGGGTTTTGCTTCACATGAGAATAACTTGTTTTTCCACATTGCTAGACTTGCTTTGTAAGCTTAAGTCTGAACAGTGAGTGCCGAGGCCTTCAAGGTTATATCAACACTGTTGCTTTTGTTCGAACTGATCAGCGCACATGCTAGACTTAACATATATGCAGCTGTGGACAGCTCAGATACTGGCGCCTTTAATAATACACTGTGTAGGCATGATTGAACACACTTGGAGAACATTCGTATGCTAAGAGCTTGTGCTGAACGCGATGTGATTCACTCCTGCTAAACAATGAGGTATGGGGTCGCCTATGCAAGCCTAAGAGACCTTCTCTAGTTATAAAATAACCTACTAGCAAGGGAGGGTGAAATATCGGTATATATTTAACCTGTTTCCATTTAGCATTATAACATGCTTTCTCCCTTTTTATTTTATGGAATAGTAACTATGCTGACAATCTTATTTCTTATCATATGTCTGCTTGTATTAGCTAAGATGCTGCATCTGAGATCACGGCGTTAAAATAAACATTTTAAACTTGCTTGTGTCTCCCTTTACTCCCTGTTCTGGACTGGTATGAGAGTATAACGAAAGAGTGTTCATGTTTCCCACCTTACCTGAGGTATCCTAAGTCGCATATCCTGGGTTGTCTAATCATTGGTGACTTTGCTATAGGACAAAGAGCTAATGAGACACTGAGGCTAGTCTCGTAGGGGACTTTGGGTACTAAGGTGAGTTTTTGTTCCCCCATAATTCACTGAGGTCCACATTTGTGTGACTGACCAGAATCCTTGCAACAGGGGTATTAATATGTCTGCCTGAGGTTTTGGGGTGAGGCATTGCTTCCTCACGAGGCTCGCCATGTTACACATTACAGAGGATATAGGTGGGAATTGATACAAGCAGCAATTGCTGTTCCTTGGTCATACTCTGGCAAAACAAGTTGTCGCCTGTCTCTGGAAAGACGAGGCACCACCGCCACTAGAGGTATGGAAAAAAGAGCTAAACTTTTGTACAGCCCTGGAACTCCTGGTCTTTGCAGTAAAGGGATGCCCCCGTAAACATTACAAAATCTGGAAAAGGTGGGCCAACTACGGGGGGGGCTATATCTGGAGCCTCCTCGCCCCTCGACAGACACTGAGAAACCACTGCTATGACATCAATCGACAAATATTTAGGTAGTGCTATTATTCAATGTAATTATGGAATTGTGGTATTTGTTGAACGGAGGTAATGTGGCACTGTTGTTTTCTTTTTCTTCTTTTTTTCCTCAATTACTCTTTTCTCCTGCAATATACTTACTATGTAATCAATTCTCTATTATTGCTGATAATTTTGACTTTCATGTAACTCACTCTGTATACATACCTTGGGTACCCTATAAGGCCCTTGTATTGTATTGGCTGTCAACAATAAAAATATGTTATGAAAAAAGAAATGCAGGGAAAGTATCACAGTGGCCACTGACAATGCTTACAACCTAAACTACCCAGGTCCCCAGACACATCTAGGGCTTGCTTTAGCAGGCTCTTTGAGCCCATAGACACAAGGAACGGATTTCAATTTGCACTGAGTGGTAAGTTAACTGACCGTACTTCTTTTCTTTTCCTTTCTGTTGGAACCGGCAGTGTTTGGTTGACTGAAGGGATGCCCCCAGCCAGGCAGAACTACCACTTCCATCAAGGGCATTAGAGTACACCCACGGTATAACCCGTGCTCACCCTTGGGTAGCTTGGCACTGAGCAGTCATGCTCACTATGAAGGCACCGTGTAAAGCAAAGGCACAGCAGCAATTCACGATAAAAGCATTGAGCATCACAAAAGAGACTTCTTTATTTGCCACACATATATGCCACACATATTCAATCATTATAACATGACCATCATTTACTTTTGGGCATATAACACAATCGGAAATATTACTAGCAGTATTAGGCCCACTTGTATTGTTATGATCTCACTAGCATGCACACTGTGAACAATTCCTAATCTAACTCCCCCAATTGAGAAAGAGCACCCTTATGCGGTTCACAATATTAAACATATGTACATACTCAAGAATATAACACTTTTTAGCAACACCATGGGCAGAACCCACACGGGAGAAACACAATGTTAAAAGGTCAACTTATTAGGCAGCACCGCCAACCAGTTTTGTGACTCACAGGCAGTCTGCACATGATCACTCCCAATCACACACACTCACTCCGCACCACTACAAGGTGCGACTAGTACCAGCCAGTCCCTATGGCACGTTCTTACATGCCCACAAGCACTAGGCACCCAAATGAGGTGCCGCGAGCACCCTGAAGGTAAATGGTTCACCCTCTGCAGACTTCGTGGCCAAAGCTCCCTCCACCCTCAAGTTCATCCCTATTGTCCTATACCTCCGGATGAAAGATAACCACCCCTCATCTTGAACACTGGGTCGCATGCAGCTGAAGTCACACTTAGTCTAAGTCCTCAGGAACCAGGTAGGAATATGTAACCATTATAATTAGGAGGTGGACGTAAACAAGGGACAGGTTGCAGCCACTCAGGAAGTTCACCCACAGGTTTTAAAACACTTCCAAACTGCCTCTCTCGCAACTACCTTGGGCCAAGATGCCTTCGGGAGGAGCCAGGTGTGGCGAGCGCAGTTGGTCCGCTGCAATGAGGTTAAACAAGGGAACAGCCGATGAATGGGGAGTAACAAAATGGAGCCTCGATCAGTACACGATGATCCCGATCATGCCCAGGCGATCCGGGGACAGAGACTAGAACGCGCAGGGATGAGTTGCACCAGGCACTTCAGATTTTAAACACGATGAGTTGCAAAATTCTGCATCTTCCTGGTAAGAAGGCACAATGACTGGTGCAGGTCCAGTTGGGTTTCTCGAGGCAATTCCAGTCACACACACAGCAAAAAGTTGCAATTCCGTACCTGTCTGGAAATGAGGCACACCGTCCGATGCACGATGATACAGGTTGCACCAAACCGTCTGGTCACACACAAACTGGCACCAGTTCAGCAGAGCAAAATGAGGTAGAATAAGGCACTACTCCAGGTACACCCCCATCTTCAAGGGTCGTACCCTCGGACACCGCACGCAATGAGCATGCAGTTGGCGTGTTGCACGAGAGAAACGCGGTACAATAGACAAAATCGGCCATGTGGGGTTCCGCAATCGGTGAATCTGCTCACTACCACTAGACGCTTATGATTGTCACAGTCCTTGCAGTACGGGAACCACACACCTTAGATGCAGGCAATATTTCTGGGGCTCCACACTAATCAATTAATTCTCCAGACGCAAGTCTTAGGTCCATATTCACACCAAGCTACCAGTTTGGGTTTAGTAGCTGAGGTGAGCACTTGAGAGGGCACCGCTCTCCAGATGTCACAGATAGTTGGTGTAGGTCCCTCCGAGGAGATCTTAGATGTCCCTGAGATCTCCAGGAGAACAGGAAGCCTGCCGTTGGACCCTTGAAAAGCACACTTCAGGGCGACACACTTCAGCTGTTCCTCGGCCCAGGCCAGTCTCTATTTGGACGGTTATCCTCCATCTGCACAACAGAGTCCTCTGACAATGTGCACCAAACAGTCCAGGTTCTCCGGTTCCACGTCCCCACAAGCGTATCTCACATCCTGCTGAAGGATAGCACCCGTAGTTATACTCTCATGTGTCTTTAAAATCAGGGTGGTTTAGAGAGTTTTTCCTTTGAACCAGAGATGTCTCCCCTAAATCATAGGCCTGTCTACTATGGGGTCTTGGAATGCATATCTTAATCTTTGGTGAGGCCATGATCTGGCCCTTAGAGGCTAAGTGTTGCAAACTCTGTCTTTAATCTATCCCATTCAGCCCTCAAATGGCAGAGGGATGCCCATGTTTTATAGCTGTCGATTGGAGAATGCCCAGATGTGCACCCCTTGACCCATAGTATCCACTGAAGCCAGACACCAAGGTCCCCAATGTCATTTCTAAGTAAGTAATGCCAAACCCCCTTTACCAATAGAAAGGGTTTGCCACTGAGAATCCATTGATATGAAACATCATGAGGCTGCTCAATTGCAATCCGCCATTGCAGTGTGAAGCATTGTCAACCATTTCCCCATATTAACTTAGGGACAGAGCAGGCCTCGTAGGTCATGAAACACACATAGGTATTCCTCACTACCTGGGCACATGTGTGCTACTGCACACCCCGACCTGCGATCACAGGAGGGACACATAGTTCCCAGCATCAGTGGTGCCAGTGTGCCTACCCAAGTCTACACAGCAGATTGGACATGGATTTAACCAGTATGTGTGTCTGTGCACACGCACTAACCTGCGTCGGCAGGCGACACACCCAGTCACAGGCAGCATAGGTGTGGATGCGCACTCATAGCGGCCTACACTGATAAATACCAGTGTGCCCCCACCGGTCTGCAATGATAGATCAGCTCTTCATTCAGAACATGGAATGAGCGCCATTTCTCAACACAGATAGGAAGGGCACATGCACTTTCACACCGTAGTTGTGATGAGAAAGGGCTCAAAGCCCAGAGACCACAAAAGAGAATCCGCAAAACCCAGGTGGAAAAGTAAAAATGTTCTGGGAACTGCTACCTGATGAGTATCGGGTCCAACATGCTGCCCTCCCAACCAAAAATGCAGAGGTTCTACCCGGAATCCAGATAGTCCTCCTCACTACGACAAAAGAACCTATAAAGGCCCTATGTGTTGTAGGGGATGACCCCTGGTTGGTGTTCCACTCTAAAGTCCATCCCTCATAAGGAAAAGGACCACATCAACAGTTTTGGATTCTTACCCCTCATCTGCATTAACCACCTGAGGGATCAGTGGTCCGTTTGAACCAAGAAGTGCGTGCCAAACAAATACGGCTGCAGCTTCTTTAGAGCCCAGACCATGGTGAAGGCTTCCTGCTCTATCGTGCTGCACCGTTACTCCCGTGGGAGTGACCTCCGGAAGATGAAGGCTACCAGCTGATCTAGGCCCTCCTCATTCAGTTGAGGCAGTACTGCCTGATAACATTCTTGGAGGCTCTCGTCTGAACCAAGAACTCCCGGAGAAGTTATTGGCCTGGAGCACAGGCACTGTAAACATGGCCTGTTTGAAGGAGTCAAAGGTCTTTTGGAATGCCTTGATCCACAATACATTCCTGGGCTGCTTCTTTAAAGTCAGCTCCGTCAAGTGGGTCACAATGGTACCATATTCCTTGTTAAACCTCCAGTAGTACTAGCAAGACCCAAGAAGGCCCTGATGCCTGTTTGGCTTTTAGGGGGTTCCTAGGCCAGGATAGATTCAACCTTGGTCTGGAGGGGTTGCACCTTACCCTGCCCACCCAGTGCCCCAAGTGCACCATCGATCCTTGCCCTATCTAGAACTTACTGGCTTGATAGTCAGGACTGCATGCTGCAGGGCCTGAAGTACTTAGTTGGAGGTGAAAGAGATGATCCTCCCAACTGTTACTGAAGATAGCAGTGTCATCCAGTTATGCAGCTGAGAAGGCTTCCATGCCACAAAGGACCTGGTTCACCAACTTCTGGAAGGTGGTGGGGGCATTCTTGAGTCCAAAAGGCAAAACCCTGAATTGGTAATGCCCTTATGGAGTAGAGAAGGCAGTTTTCTCCCGGGCTCCCTCGGTGAGGCCGATCTGCCAGTACCCGGAGGTGAGGGCGAAGATGCTTAAATACTGGGCCGTGCCCAACTTGACGATCAACTCATCTGCCAACGGAATTGGATGGGTGTCCGTCCGGGTCACCGAGTTCAGCCCGGGATAGTGAACACAGAACCTTAGTTCAGATGTGGTGCCCATCGGGGGTAGAAATTTGGTACCAGTACCACCGGACTGGACATGGGGCTGCTGAGAGGTTCTATGACCCCCAAATCCAGCAACTTAGACACTTTCACCTTGATGCTAGCTCCCACCTTATCCAACAACTGGTAAGATTTGCTCTTGACAGGGAGATTGTCACCCATTCCCTCATCATGGATACACAGGTGGGTCACCCCAGGATAAGGGATAACAGCAAGGGAAACTGTTCCAATACTCAGTGACAATCTCTCTGCTGTTCATAAGTCAGGTCAGTGGATAGGATTACTCCTTCCACCGACCCTCCATCTCCTGAGTGTGCAGGAGGTCAGGGAGAGGCCCGTTCTCCTCTTCCTCCTGCCCATCCATTTCCTTTATCATGGTAATCTTGGAACTCTCAAGGTGTTGTTTGAGGCGATTGACGTGCAGTACCCGGAGGGGCTGCCTTGAGGTCTTGAGATCCACCAGGTAGGGGTCTCCCCCTTCCTCTTGGTCAGCTTGTAGAGCCCAGACCATCGGTCCTAAAGGGCTAGGCTCCACAGCCTCCATCACCTCCACCTTTTTTTCTGGTGTCAATTCCACTGGAGTGGCTATCTTGTCCTACCACTCCTTCATGACATGCTGGCTGGCTTCTAGGTTGTGGGAGGCTTGCTTCTACAAACCGGCCTTTTGGCTCCAGAAGGATGTAGTGTGGAAATGTACCCAAAAGTGAGCACACTGGTGCAGGGTCACCCTCTCATCCATAGGTTCCAAAGAGTAACAAAAAGAGATCAGCACTGGAGTTGAAATAAAATAACAAGTTTATTAATCACTCATGAGTGGGAATATGTCCACACAACACTCTCAAGTGTTGCAGGAGGTTATATCCTGAACTCCCAGACCATCGTCTTTATGTACTCTTTTTCCGTAATGTAAGCATGTGGACAGAAATGGAAGGAACAAGTTTAGAAATAGCTATCAGCAAACAAGGGCAGATAGATAACTACGTGGTCAGCAAAGTGGGTGAGGGGGCAGGAATGCTTATGACAGCAGTAAACAGTCAACAGATAACATGTAAGACCAGGTGCACTGGCAGCCACAAACCCCCAGCACATACATTGCTTAGCCATGTCAGGAGGTCAACTAAAATATGTGGCACAAGCAGAGTGAAAAGGCTAACAGCAGAGGACGAAATAATTATGAAGGAAACGAAATGGACACCACAGTCAAAATGGCTGTAACTTATGCTAAGTAAAATATTACACGTTTCCACAGACGACCCTTTTAGCAGAAGCTAAGATATTTTCTTATTTCTTCAAAGGGGTACGATACACATCATGAATGTCGCTGCCAGCATGTCCAGGCAGAGAGGCGGGGAAAGATGACGGCTGCTTGACCGCTGGGAGAGTTGCTCCCCCACCATGTAGCAACCTGGTTATAGAGGATCCTCACGAAGTTATGCAGTCGGACTTGGAGGTTATATCACAAGTACTTGGATGGGCTATCTAATGCCTTCGGATAAGTACAGCTCAAGAATCGCTGTATTACTAATAACACGGACAGCGGAAGTTTTCCGCATTGGCCTACAACGAATAAAGCGTGGCTCATACCTGTGGCGTGCAAGGGCTCTGTCGATCCTCGTTGCTGTTTGAAGGATCCCGGATGGATTAGGCGAGTTCGAGATGCCACCAAGAACAAAAAACCCATAAAGGATGGCACCGTGGCAGGAGTGAAGGGGATACTGGCAACGAGGAAGACAGCTAAACTGAAGGGAGGAGACGCTGCTCCCACGCTCTCCCAGGAAGGGATGGAAACTGACAGCAGGACGCCTAGCGTTGATCAGCGTCCTGTAGACCTGGCAACGTGGCCCAAACAACAGATGGTGCCGGGGATGTTCTCTGGACGGGGGAATTGCGGTATGCAGACAAAATCCTCATTGAGAAGCAAGACGACCAACAATGTCTTGGCAGACAGTCCAGGCATAGAGATTCCTACTGGTGATTCCTCAGATAAGGTAAAAACATCCCCTAAAAAATCACGGGAGAAAGGTGTGTTAGACTCTCCCGTTTCAGATGTAATTAACAAAAACTTTATGGCCATTATTAACACTGAGCCTATTGGAACGCTGGACAATGAGGATTGCGGTGATGATACTGGAATCGCACCTACAAACCCCAATATCCTCAATGTAGAAACTCCTGATGGAGACAGATTCTTCTCCCTGACGAATGAATCTGAGCACACTAATGTGAGTGAACTAGAAGATACTGATTCTGAAGCCACGGGGAAGGATAGTAGCACCTCACCTTCTAAATTGGGTACTCAGAAGAGGATGTCAGTTAGATCCAAGAGAAGGAGTAAGAAGGGACTAGTCAAAGTCAGTGGATCAAATACGGATGACAGCCAAGCAGCCCAATTACATTGGGACTATTCCGCTATCCAACTTGGAATAGAATCTGAGGAGGACAATCCATCCAAACATACCCCCCAAGATCCTAGGGCTAGCACCGATAAGTTAGAATCTCCTCCATCCATGGAACGGATATTCTCTACTTTTAAACAGATGCAGGCTGAGGCCCGTCAAGATCATAAGAGAGCACAGCTAGCATATAAAAAACTCCAGGGGGCGATCCGTAAAGTGATAAAATTTTGGTCAGAAATCTCAGATCGGACTATTGCACTCGAGGAGCGTGTGGTGGAATTAGAGACTGGAGTAGAGGGCAGTGAGCGGAAAATTGAAGCAAATGACACCAGAATGGGTGATGTACTCTGGAAGCTAGAGGATTTCGAGAACAAGCAGTACAGGAATAACTTAAGACTCCTTGGCATAGAGGAAAACGCCGAAAGCAACAACATACAGGGTTTTGTGCTCAAACGTCTCAAAGGTGCCTTTCCTGAGCTGGCGCAGTAGGACTGGGATACTGAGGTGCAGAGGGTATACAGGTTTCCGCTGATGTTGAAAAAGAACAATACAGGGTCAAATGAGAAACCTAGAGCTATCCTCATCTATTTCGGAAACTTCCTTTTACGGCAGGCCATACTTGAGAAAGCTCATCCAGAAGCCAAGAGATCAGCTGAGGGTCACTCTTTATTTGTACGACCAGATTTTTGTCATGCAACGGTGGAAAGAAGATGGAGGATGCGTCAGCTGATAGATCCTTTTCAGAAACTTAGCTGTGAAGGGTTATTAATGAATCCGGCCCGAATCAAGATAATTGACAAGGGGAATTCCAGACTATGTACACCAATCCAGGTCAGAGAACATTTACTGGAACTCACAAAGGGATAAGAGAGCTTTATATGGCTTAATAATGTTTTTCTTTCCCATTTAGTGTCCTGGATCGAAACCTGTTGGAGGCCTTTCATTTCTTTTTTCTTTTTTTCCTCTTGTGTACACTTTGTGTTGATTTGTGAGGTTCTCCTGGTATTTTTTATATTTGTAGTGGGGTGGGGTAGCAACTGGGTGGCACAGCGGAATGCAGGAGGCATCGCAAGGGTCTGCGGACCTTTTTCGCCTTGTTAAGAGGGTGGGGGTGGGGGTGGGGGGAGAGGAAAGAGGGGAGAGGGGAGAGTGGAGATGGGAGGGATCCAAGAGAACTCAAAGGGAAGGCTGAATGGTTTCTTTTCTTTTCTTTTTTTTCGGTTTTGTTATATCAGTTAGGGATGGGCCATAGGATGTCAGGATTGCATTCAATTTTTAATGGATACGCTTAGAATTGCCTCTGTTAATAGCTGTGGGCTAAATGATCCTGTTAAAAGACACAGAATTAACCAGGATCTTTGTTTCTTGAGGGCCGATATTAGCTGCCTTCAAGTAACACATATTGAAGCTTGCAGAAAGAAGGTCATGGAAGTTAATGGGTATCATTTGATTTCTTGGACTACGTAGGATGTACGGACTAAAGGGGTGGCAATATTCACTCAAAGGAGCCTGGCTAGTTTTTCACGGGGAAATGGGAAGATGGGTAATTACACAATGCTCCTTAGACGATAGTTTGTTTACACTCTGTTCGGTCTATGGGCCAGTGTTAGATGACCCAGCACTGTTCAACTGGTTGAATATTGAATTAGTGGGACGGTCCCTTCCTATCATTATGTGTGGGAACTTTAATATAAATATGAGCTGTTCGGTCTCCAATCATCCTGGGATAATTTATCAAGGGCGTAAGCCTAAAGTCTTTAAATCTCTGCTTCAATTAAAATGTTTGCATGAGTTATCAGATATTTGGGCAAAACAAGATGGGAATGATCCGGGATATACGTATTTCTCCGCCCCTCAATAAACTCATGTCAGATTGCATTCTTTTTTTGTATCACAGGATCTGGCACATGGTAGTAAAATAACTAAATATCCCAGAGTCATGTCAGAACACAATCCTCTGGTTCTCGAAATTAATATTCAGAAAAAAACACAAGCAGCTCGCTGGACATTCAATAGGGCTTTATTAATTGACTAGCAGCCCGCCCCGACATCGTCCGGGGGCAATGAGGCTTTAGGGCCAACCGCCCGCCCCGGCACCCGCCCGCCCCGACATTGCCCGTGTCCCGGAGCTGGAGCCTTACCTCAGCCGCCGTTCTTCAGGGCCAACTGTCCGCCCCGGCCCCCCCCCCCCCGCCCCGACATTGTCCGTGTCCCGGAGCCTTACCTGAGCCGCCGCTCCTCCCCGTGCTTCTGACTTCACCGCCGCTCCTCGCCGCTCGTCACCGCTTCTCCCCGCCTGTCCTCCTCTCCTCCCCGCCTGTCTGCCGCTCCACCCCGCGCTCATGTCCGCCGCTCCTCCTCGTCAGCATGCACGTCGCGGCCAGCGCTACGTCGCGGCCGGCGCTACTTCCAGGGGACTATTTTTTTTTTATGTTACATTTTTTAAATAACGTTTAATTTTTACTTTATATAGCCTATGTCCATCTGCACACCCTGACAATTCCAACGATGTATCCGGTGTGTGGATTGGCGCTGTGGTTCCTGAGTTTACCCGCCTCAAAGCTTCAAAGTTCTTCCTTTATTATAGTAGTATAGATTGTGGCTAAATGTAGGATATGGAGAGGTGGATCCCTAGGTTCATTGATGAAAACGTGGGTAGTATTAATATACAAATCATCTGGGACACCCTAAAGGCGGGTATTAGGGGAGAGACTTCTAAATATGGCTGGGAGTCATAAAAGTAGGAGAGGGATAAATTAAATACATTATATGACGTACTAGAAAAGGCTGAAGCCTATCTGATAAAGGTTCTCTCTGAAGGTGGTGACCCCGGGATTGCTCAAGCAAGGATCTTAATTGCTAGGTCCGCAATTACAGAAATCTAACTCAAGAAATCACCAGGCAGATATTTGGCCTGGCGGAGTAAGCTCTATGAGAGCAATGAAAGGGTGGGTCATATGCTTGCAGTCCAATCCAGAGAAAAAGAGGTTCAAACCTGTGTCACAGAAGTTATGGACCCTGACATCGGCCTGGTTAATGACCCAGAAGCTATTTTATTGACATTTCAAAAATGTTATCAAAAATTATATTCAGGGGGTTAAGAATGAGAATGAGGAATGTCTCAGCGAAATAAAGCTGGAACAGCTCTCCCTCAGCGGGAAAGATATGTTAAGAGTCCCTAATCAAACTCGAAAAAGTGAGAATGGCAATCGAGTCCCTGCCATCCGGTAAAGCAGTAGGGACTGACTTTATACCAGGGGAATTTTAATTAAAAATTCTGGATCAACTAATGGCTATGATGTCTGAGATTTACTGTAGAGTCCAAGCTGGTGAGGCACCGCCTGACACCTGGAATTCAGCTAACATTGTGGTATTTTTGAAAAAAGGTAAACCTGTAAATGAACCTGGGTCATTTAGACCTATAACATTGATTAATAGTGACACGAAAATTTATGCAAAATTTCTCGCAAATAGATTGGCATCGGTGATCAAGAAGTTGTCTCCTCAACAACACAGATTTGTCCCTGGAAGGGAGACTATAGACCATATTCACCGGACTATTGCCCTTTTCGATTATACTAAGGTAACAAGAGACCCTATGGCTTTAATACTGCTAGATGCAGAAAAGGCTATTGCTAGGGTCGCCTGGCCCTTTTTGTGGGCAACTATGGCAAAAAATGGTTTAGGAAAGGGGGTTATCAAGGCTATTAAAAGAATGTACAGGGAACCGACTGCAAGGATAGCCTTGATGGGTGCCTCCTCTGATATAATTGGTATCACACAGGACACGAGGCAAGGGTGCCCCTGTTCTCCTTTACTGTTTGCTATTTACATTGATCCTTTAATTAGAAAAATCGTGGAGAGCCAAAGGATTCAACCTACCTGTGTTAAAGGAGGGGAACCCAAAATCTTAGCTTACGCAGATGACCTAGCTATAACCACGCCAACTCCTCGAGATGCCCTCTTTGAGTTAAATAATCTGACTGATCAATTCGAAAGCTTTCAGGCTATCACCTTAATGAGAATAAAACTCAAATTGTTATGAATGATAAATATAATCTAGATGATCCTCGAATAGTTCAGAGTGCTAGACATTTAGGAGTAGAGATTAGTGCAAATGTGGAAGATATTGTTGATATTAATCTGAAGCCACTGATCCAGAAAATGAAGGTAGATTCTAATAGAATAAATAATCTACATCGTACATTAGTAGGTAGGAGCAATGTGATTAAAATGCTATTCCTCCCAAAAATCCTATATTATTTAAGAGCTATCCCACTAGAAATAAGCAAATCTTGTTTTTTAAAGCTGAACCAATTGATCTTGTGCTTTCTGTGTGCCGGACAGCGTCCTTGCAGAGCTTTAAAATATATGACCTTAACTAGAGACTGTGGGGATGTCAGTCCCTAAATTTCAAGTTTATTATTGGGCAGCAGCTTTGAAACAGATGTCCGACTTGTTGAAAAGTGATTATGGGGAGTTAAGAGAAGTATCTATCCATGAGCTAATCTATGGGGTAGAAGTCAAGGGATGTCTCATGCATCATATTGATTTCGCCTATTTCAAGAGGGTCAAATTCAAGGTCTTACTGGGTGCGTTCAAGGTTTGGAAGGCAGTTTGGAAAAACAATGAAGATCCGCAGAATCCATAGATATTCTCCTCTAGCCAACAATAAGTTATTCCCAGACATATTCCAGGACGGTTACTTTAAAATTTGGATCGAGAAAGGGGTATTGCATTTGGGGGATTTAATGGTTGACAAGGAAATTCTCTCATTCAATATATTTAAAGAAAAATTTGGGATAGGGAATAACCCCTTTTTTTAAATATTTACAGCTCAGGGATTTTTTGTTCAAAAAGGTAACTTGCTGCCGTAAAATCCCTTTACTAGATTTGGTTTGGGGGGGCTTGACCATCAATGTCCACAATATATAAAATCATACATAAGGAGATGGGGGATGATCTGCCCAAACATATAAACAGGTGGCAAGAGACACTACAAGCTAGGCCAGGAGAGTGTGAAGATTCCCTTCAGTTGAGCCAGGCAGCTTTTATCTCGGCTAGCCTTCAAGTGCAATGTTTTAAGACTTGGTGTAACCTTTATATCACTCCGGCTCAAATTTATAGATGGGGTGGGACCTCAGGGATACACTGTTCTTGGTGTAGAATGTTAGCCGCGGATAGCGTTCATATGTTTGCCACATGTCGAAGGCTTACCCAACTGATAACTGAAATTGGGCAACGCCTCAATATCATGCTGGGACATGCGGTCGAGCTTACCCCCCAGGTTATACCTTTGAGGATTAGTAATCAGGAAATGGATGAACTAAATCGGTATTTATAGCGATGGCGGTGCTCAGGCTCTGATCAGGATCCTCCCTCAGTACATGAATTGTTAGGGAAACTACTATCAATATATAGGTGGGAGACTGTGGTATATAATAGAAGAGGAAATAGAGCAAGGATTAGTAGTCTTGGAATTTGGGAGCCTATAACTAGATGTATCAAGGCTGATGAAGACTTGCAGAGCTCTGATTAGTTAAGCAAGGTACTTAGCCCTGTGACAATGTAAATCTCAACTCAAAGGCTAAGCAAAGTATATGCCTCTTAATTTGATTGAATTTTGTTTCTTTTTTGGACCAAAGAGAGGGGGAGGGGCGAGGGGGGAGGGGATAGGTTGTAAATGTAAACATGGACATCGATTATTTCTGGTATTACTATGATTTGTTATCTTTCTTCTGTATGATGACTAAATAAATAATTAGGACTGGCAGCATGTATACATCGCTGTTACCCGTGGACCTCAGTGTGTCTACATAGTAGCAAAACAAGATCAGCTTGTCAAGGCAGTGTTTAACAAATGCCATCCCAGAAAAACTTTGCGGCAACGTTTAAAAGAGAAGGTTACTCGGAAAAATGGCTATGCTACAGCACAACTCCTTTGCAGCTGAACCAAGAAAGCATTGATCCCTACAGTTCTATGATATCAAGATAGCAAGAGGATATCATTCTATTGAATTCCCAAGAGACTAATGGTGAAAAGGATACTATAGAAATTGGTTCTAAAGCTCTATGTGACCAGAATAATACACAGTAGTATAATTGTGTATGATGAACCGACAGACACTGATTTGGAAGCTGCTGTCCAAAAACTTGAGCAGACGCAGATCAGCGATGTTATTTATTTTCCCCAAAGTCGCTTGAAAACTCTTCATTTGGAGAGACATGATGATTCAGGTCACAGACTTCTTCAGCAGCAGGAACTTGAGATTTGTGGTGCCTCAGAGGTTTCAGTAGGTGGAGGCTTTATTGCTGTCCATGTATCTGATGAGTGGGACAGAAGTCCTACTGGTGGGGGTTCCATTGCAGACAGTTTTGGTGAACGATTCTGAACTGGATACATTGTTCGATCCAACTCTTTGTGAAGCACCAAGTAATGGAGTTAGCCTTGTTGCAACAAATGGTTTTAAGAGATTGTCGACTGAGGAGGATGTTCCTGAAAGTCCTGCAAAGATAAGTCGGGTCACTTTGGATGAATCACTGCTTGGATGCACCAGGTTTAAAGATTTGTCTTCGACAACTGTTTGCCCCCAAAAACTTTTTTAAATGCTAGAAAAAGCCAAGAATTTATTTAAAGGTGCTTTATTGGACAGATGAAGCTGTACATTACAAAGGCTGTAGCTGTTTACTTTCCGTTATGAGGAAGACCTTGGAGATCCATACTTTTTGCTGTGTCTGGAAGATGCAAGTGAACCATGCCTATGCACATTTAGTTTTTTATAAAGTACTGATCAGATGTGCTGTAAACAGACAATTAGCAGAATTTACCATTTTCTTATTTTTAAATGTATGCATTTCCCTTTCTTGAATTGTTCCAATTATTTCTGTACACTCACCATTTTGATTTCTTTTTTTCTGTCCTTCACTCAGTTAAGGTAAACAAAACTTTGCACATCGATTTTCTGTTGAAGAACCTTCGACGCCAGGCTGCACATTCATTTGTTTTATGAGTTTCCATTGCGGAATATAGTTGTTAAAACCTCTGTGGTGATATACCCTTCCAACACAATAATGTTGTCTTTTTCTTCAATTTTAGAGGCTAGGGATTTTGAATTTCTTGAATCTATCAACTTTAGTAGGTATTAATGCAGATTTGTATTTGGCTGGGGAATGTTTGCGACTTCAGCATGTCAGGAGGTCATGGTTTAAAGGGGAAATGACTAAGTAAATGAAGGTTCCAAAATGAAATTGCACATTTAAAAATATTTTGATAGAGTTTGAATTCAAGGATGGAAAGTTAACTGCAAATCAATCTAATCTTAGATCTAAGCCTGCCGCTTCTGTTTTTATATTGCTCATCTATACTTTGGGCCCAATTCACAGAACTAACTTAAGATAAAATCCTAAACTTACTACCATTTTGGTATTCACAGAAGGATCTTACTCATTTCGGTATTCACAGAAGTTAGGAGTCCTAACTTTAGGACTCCTAAATGCCTTCTGTGAATACCGAAATTCTTAAAGTTAGGAATGTTATCAGTTTAGGAGTAGTAAAGTTAGGACTCCTAACTTTAGGACTCCTAAACTGAGAAAAATCCTAACTTTAAGACTTTCGGTATTCACAGAAGGCATTTAGGAGTCCTAAAGTTAGGACTCCTAACTTCTGTGAATACTGAAATGAGTAAGTGCCTTCTGTGAATACCAAAATGATAGTAAGCTTAGGATTTAGTCTTCAGTTAGTTCTGTGAATCTTGCCCTTTGTTTGTGACCATCATTCATAATGTGTATACCTTTTATTGCGGAAACATTAGGAATGTTTGGCGATCATTGAAAAAATATACTCTTTCTGTTATGTGTTGTTGGTTTCGATTATCCCTTTCAACACAACTTTTATCTTTTCAAATAACAAACCTGGACTTTAAGTAGTGATACCGCTGAACATTTTATTTTTAAATCATTCTTTATTCCAATTGATAGTTGAACAGTTTTCATACAAATTGCAATACATTGATTTTTTAAAACCATATATAGACGAGAAATGTCATGCCATTTAAGGATTAAGTTTGTACAAAAAAAACACATCATGAATGTCAATTAACATCATTTCACAGATTTCTCATTCTATTGCTAAACGGGCATTTGCATTCTGGACATTTGTTTTAGATTGAACACAAGTAGTACAATTGGAAATACAGAGGGAACAGAGCATTGGCCCACAACAGTGTGAACCAGGCTATACATGAGCCATTATGTGTAAATGGCAGGGGAATGAGAGGCGTTCCTCCTTTCTTTTGATGAGCTGGCATCATTCCACATACCCAGCAGTTGGTGGCATTCGTAGCATATGATGCAACATTTGTATGAAAGTGGTATAGAGATATGACATTCGGTGCTTCTTTTGATGATAGGGAAGAGTGTAGTAATAATGTTCTGTGGGGACAGGTGTAGTAGCAGGCAGTACATTTCGAGCCGGAGTTACTTCCTCCACAACCCACATTATCGTAGGAATGATGACAGCAGTCAGAGTTAATCCAGAGATGAACATTGTGCATTTGCTACAGACTTTTGCAGCATTCTATTGCTTCTCCACAGGCATATTCATCTCGTCAGCAAACAACAAAACAGATGGTGCCCTAAGGTCTTGGGCAGGTGTTGGTTTCTTCACTAACGTGGAGACGAGTAGTCAGTAAATGACCCCCAACCCCTTTGAGGGTACAAAGTATAACCCCCAATGGGGTTTATACTTTGTACATGACACATGGTGTGTGTAGGAGTTCTATTGGTTCATGCTGTGCATCAGATATTTGGATTATGTAGAATACGTTTTAGGTGAACAGTGCACCACAAAAATTGATATTCAGGTGTACTTTGTTCCCCTTTTTAGAGCGGTGCCTCCTTTTATCCTGAGCAGTTGCCAGGTGGGGTTAGGTATTTGCTCCATACTCTTGAGGTAAGGCTCGGTTTATTGAGTGCCTAATGTAAAGGCTAGCCTGATAACCAATTATAGTTACATAGGCTTGATATAGGACGCACATAAAGCCCTCCAAGACTGTTTTGTTTATTTCTTGTATGTACCCTTTCTGTATTTCTTATAGATTTCTCAAGAGACACGAGGATTGTGAACTGTGAGAACCAAGCTGTAAGGTTGTATTGTTCCACAGTGTATCCTTTTTGGTACTTTTCACATTTTGTTGTTAGTAGTTATTTTTTCACTATTGCAGTAGCATCAATACTTAATCGGTCCTGATGAAAGCACTGGGTGTGCATCTGCCTGCAGGTGCTGAAACATGTTGACCGATTGATTATTTACGGACAGCTATCTGTTGAAACTGTTCCTATGCACTGTTTTTAACTTTTGACCGTATCAGACAAGAATAAATTGTGGTCTGATTACGCTTCAATTTTAACCTCACATCACCAATTGCACTGCACTTTTCCCATACACTCTATAAAAATTTCTGCTCACCTCTGTATCAATACCTAAAACATCCTTGGGCTCCTCCATCATTAGGGTGGGGTTGAAGCCCTATCAAAGGAGACCTAGATGATGAAGCATGTCACCTGGAATGGTGAGTGATGGGAATCCATACAATTTTTGTATATTTCAGTAGAGTCTTGGATAGTCAAAGTATCTGTGTTCCTTACCATTAGACCCCGGGATATATGTTGTGTTAAACATATCTTTTTCCTCCAGCAGCCCTCTTAACCGCATGCGCGCTAGCGATTTTCCCGCTGCGTGCTGCGTTTTTAAAAAAGCCGCGTTACATGACGAGCTCAGCTCGTCATGAGCATACGAGCGTCGTAACTCATGACAAGCTGAGCTCGTCATGATCGCGGAAGGGGTTAATCCAGTGTTCCCTCCTTAGACCATTGGTCTAGTTCATTAGCAGAGGCTGATTGTTGCATGTCCAACATTTCCTGCCTCGCATCCTGCCAACGTTCAGCTTGTGACTTCTCCACATACATAGATGTGGAACTTCACTGCATTTTGGTCTCATGGGCTGTGTGATCCGCAAAGGCGTTATCTGCTCCTGTTTTATCAGTCACTTTCTTGTGTGCAGTACACTTAACAACTGCTACTTTCTTAGGATAGGTTAGGGCAGTTAGAAGATTATGCACTAATTCTCCATGCACTATCTGCGTCCCATGTGAGGTGAGGAAGCCCCTTTCTTTCCACAAACGACCAAAATTGTGTGCCACCCCGAATGCGTACTGACTGTAGGTAAAAATATTGACAAGTAAGTCTGTACTAAGCTCATACGCTCTCGTCGGTGCAATCAGCTCGGCCACTTGGGCCGGCTTCTGTGGGATGCGAGCTGTCTTAACTACTGTCCGAAGTGTCGTAATAGCATAGGCAGCAGATGTATTGCCATCTGGTAATTTCAGATATCAGCCATCAACCTATAACTCCCCATCAACACTAGAGAGAGGTGTATCTTGTAGGTCAACACAACCATTTGTTTGCTCTTCAGTGAGGAATATACAATCATGTAACTCTTGTGACTGAGGTCGAGTAGCTGGAAATGGTAGTAGTAAAGGAGGGTTTAATGTCAAACAGCTTTTCAATGTGATGAGGGGCCAAAAGTGTCAATTCATATCCTGTCAAGCGAGCACTAGTCAAATGCTGTGTTTTTGTTTGATTTAGCAAAGCATCAACTGAATGGGGTACTAACACAAGCAGTTTGTGTGGCAAAACTATTCCTTCACTCTGTCGTATAGATACAGCTGTTGCTGCCACTGCTCAGAAACATCCAGGCAACGCGGGAGCGACTTGATCAAGGACAGCTGAGAAATATGCACAACGTTGTTTATCACCGTACTGTGTTAAAACCGAGAGGGCTCAACCTTCCCTCTCATGTACAAAGAGTGTGAAAGTCTTAGTGTAGTCTGGAGTTCCTAATACTGGTGCAGAACAAAGAGCTTGGCGAAACTGTAGGAAGGCACTCTGACATTCAGCAGTCCATGGGATGGGCATCGGATTGTCTTTAGTCAAAAGGGCCAACAAAGGTAATAATGTGTGAAAAACTGGGGATCCACTGCCTACATTAAGAAGTAAGGCCAATCAGTGCACGGACATCCTTCTGAGTAAGAGGCACAGAAGTATCTAAAATGGTCTGAATGCAATCTTGTGTGAGTACACGTCTTTCCTTAGACAGGAGGTGACCTAAATAGGTAACCTACTGTCTACAATATTGCAATTTCTTTCTAGAGACTTTCTGATTATGTGATGTAAGAAATGATAACAATAACAGTATTCCTTCTTCACACTACTCAGAGGTATCTGCAGCTAACAAGATGTCGTCGACGTATTGGATAAGGGCCACCCCTTTTGGTACAGGAAAGGAATCAAGTTGTCTTTTTAATGCTTGACTGTAAATAGTAGGACTTTCTGTATAGTCCTGTGGAGCTCTACAGAACCGGAATGATCTATTTTTCAACGTGAATCCAAAAAGATAACGGCTGTCTGGGTGAATGGGTATTTGAGAAAAATGCGTTCTTTAAGTCGATCACCGAAAATGTAGTTGCAGTTGGAGGGAACATAGTGAGAAGGGTTATGATATCAGAAACTACCGGATATTGGGGCACTACAATTGTATTAACCTCTCGCAAATCAATAATGAATCTGTACATTTTTGTATCAGTGTCTTTTTTCAAAATAGGTAGGATAGGGCTATTGCAAATATTATAGGGGACTTCTTCCACTGCCTCCACTTTAATCAAGTGCTGGATAATACCTGCTAGTGCCTCTTTATCCTCTCGAGATATCTTGTATTGAGGCAAGCAAGGCAATTAGGCACCTTCTCTCACTTGAATTCATACAGGAGGAATAACCATTTGACCCACATCAGTATCTGATCTATCCACAGAGCGCAAGGCAAGGATGCCAGAGCGGTGTCCTCATTGATAAGGCAAGATCTGTCAATGTTTGGATAGTTGTCATTGGGGATAACACGTACACCTTCCGGGGAACCGCGTATTGTAGCCCAAAAATATTTAACCATTTCAATACCCACAATGTTGTCCGGCGTGTTAGGGGGAAGCAAAAATGGACATACTGCAGTGAATTTGTCAAGTCTGAATTCAAGTGACTGTGATAGCGGGCAAGGTGTAGGTGTTCCATCAAACCCTATCGATGTTATCATTGTGCCAGACAGGGGGGTCCCAGGAACCAATTTTTCAGACAGAGCACTATGGGCAGCCCCTGTGTCAACCAGAAAACAATCAGCAGATCCCAAGACATTTGCGTCAACATAAGGACCCATTTGATCTACTGGCACCTCAGCCGGTCCCTTACCCCACCCTAGACATCCCTATACGTAATCAAAATCTGCAAGTCCATCAGCAGAATAATCAGACATTTGGTATTGATTTCATCTATCAAAAGTATTAGTGTAATTTGGTCCTTGTTCAACTGCTTCAAACCTGGAACGAGCTCCTGCACCTCCCCTGTTTTCTGAATTCCCTGGGCGTCCTCTCATATTTTCTCTTCCTCGCTGGTACTGCTGATCTCTCAAAAGAGGGCACTCAGAACACCAATGCCCAGTCTCTTTACAATAGGCACACTGGTCAGGGGACAAATTTGCTTGAGGAAGAGGGGGCACTCCAGGTGTATACATTGCACCTCCTCATCTTCTACCTCCCCTAAATGGTGGACCATATACTTGAGCCAACATAACTTTTGTCTTTAATTCTTTAACCTTCTTATCCTCCCTGCCTTTTGCTTCCTGTTCCTGTCGCTCATAATATTGGGCCATGGTCAAAAGGGAAACTGGGGAAGAGGTGGTCCAAGAACTCTCACTAGCCTTTAAGCAACTAGCTATTTCCTGTAACGTATTAGCAACAAATTTGTCAACAAACAAATGCTTACCTGTATCATCTGCCAATGACTGGCCGCTAAAATCATAGAATGTCTCTTCAAATATTGAAAAGAAATCAGAAACTAACTTATCCTTTTTCTGTTTACAGGATGCTAGCATAGTTCAGTCTATTTTCTTAGGGGGTATGAGAATATTCAACTTTGTCACAATAGCTTTAGGAAGATCTAATGTCTCCTTCTGAGGTTTCTGCACAGGCTCCCTTTCCACATCTATTTCTTCTAAATGTTCCCAGGTATCACCAAATGCCACATTGTCATCTATTTTACATATTGTTCTCCACATATCAGGGGGCAAAATAAGCCCAAAGAACATGTCAATATCTGGCATGGTCATAGTGCAGGAGTTGATGGCTCCTTCCATCTCCTCATGGAAGGCGGCGGGATTTTTCCGGGGATCGGGCAAAGCAGCTTTAAGAGCCATAACATCTGCTCTACTCCAAGGAGTGTAAACCCAATTATATATAAAATATCCCTGTGCATCAACGGAAGTTTTATCATCACTTGTTCCTGCACCTTTCGGAGGAACATACAGGGGTGCAGCTTCACGCATTGGTTTCATAGTAATTTCACTACTACTGGATTTTGTTAGCATCCACCAAAGAATCTGCTTTTTCTGTCTGAGAATTTTTGTTTACTACAATTTTACCCTTTCTAGCTAATTCCTGCTCCTTTTGTAAACGCAATGTTCCATCTCGTAATTTAACTATCGTCTAATCGTATCAGGTATATCTGAAAAAGGTAATTTCCATCTACTAACCACTTATAATCAGCGTTCAGATCAGCTGGTTCTGTTTCGTCAGAAATATGCTACCAACTATATATTACCTCCTAACAGAAATATAACTAGTCGATATCTTTACAAAGTTGAACCATATTTATGAGGATCAGCGCTCTAGTAGTCTGATGCGCTTCCTCTTTAGCAGCAGTTTTTAATATATCTTTTTCTGCTTTAGTCAAAGTAGAGTGAGTCTGTCGCCCACTTTGCTTGTCTTTATCTTTATCCTCTGAAGAAGAATGCTCCTCGTCAGAAGACTCATCCTTAGGGGCATTTTGAGTAGGAAATGTATACGGGGTGGGGGTCGGTCTAATAAAATAGAATCATCATGAGGCTTATTAAGTATCGGATAAATAGGGCGTCTAATAGGGTGCTGGCCATTTACCTCTAATCGACGTTCTCTTTCTTCCTTTTCTATTTCTTCCTTCATTTCTTTGTCTTTTAACTCCACCGCTTTTTGATATATCGTTTTTCGCTGCTCTTTCTCTGCTATTGCTTCCGCTCTCTTCACTCTCTCCCGCGCTCCTTTATCCCACATACGTACACTATCAAACATATCCTGTCTACTTTTCCTTTCAAATAAACACTGCTCTACATATTAAACCTTTTTAGAATCGAATGACCCATTCACTGGCCATTGTAAATCAGACTTTTTTTGTGTATTTGTTCCACAATGAATCATACATTATGGAGAAAATACTGTATTTAATATATATCTCTCTATTTCGGGTCCCTTCCGGACGAGCCGGCTGACTTTGCTCTAAACCTTTCTTGGTACCTAAAGAGCATCAGCGCCACTTACAGAGTGTGCTGAGAACAGGCATGTTTTTACAAGTATATGTAAAATATTACTACCACAAACAAATATTCCAAAAGGAGAACAATCTCCACATTACCTGCCTTCAGTCTTTGCAAAGAATGAATTCCAAAGCAAAAAACCAAACCAAGCAAATCAAGAGTGCTGCTTCAGCGACCTTACCAAACAAAAGTCTCCAACTACCACCAGCCGATCTCTGGTCGACCTAATGGTCACTGCAAAATACACCAAAGAAAGCCCCAGTCGAGACCAGCCACCACCTGGAGGGTCAAATCTTGAAAACTGGAAAAGTTACATTGGCCTGCAAAGACAAGGGTCTCCTCATGCAGTGCGCATCCTCTGTAATATTTCGATCCTCCTTGTAGACCACTCGTTCGGACGGCCGCATCTAACAAGTTTATTAATCACTCTTGAGTGGGACCATGTCCACACAACACTTTCAAGTGTTGCAGGAGGTAGTACCCTGAACTCACAGACCATCGTCTTTATATATTCTTTTTCTGCAATGTAAACATATGGACAGAAATGGAAGGAACACATTTAGAAATAGCTATCAGGAAGCAAGGGCAGATAGATGACCACGTGGGCAGCAAATTGGGAGGGGGAGCAGGAATGCTTATGACAGCAGTAAACAGTCAACAGATAACATCTAAGACCAGGTGCACTAGCAGCCACAAACCCCCAGCAGGTACATTGCTTAGTCATGTCAAGAAGTCAACTAAAATAGATGGCACAAGCAGAGTGAAAAGGCAAACAGGTGAGGATGAAAGAATTACGAAGGAAACGAAATGGACACCAAAGTCAAAATGGCTGTAGCTTATGCTAAGTCAAATATTACACGTTTCCAGAGTAGCTTACTACATCCCGGGTAGTTCTCTTGTGAGACTGCTCCCAGCCTTCCTGAACCACACTCATATGTCCCGTTACCGGGGTGCCCAAAGATGATTTAAAAGGGGCTAAACCCTACTCCCTTCTGAGGGACCTCCCAGCTGGCAAACAACAGACACGGCAGAAGGTCATCCCACATTTTCCTCAGAGCTTCTGCCAGGCCATGGATCATGCCTTTTAGGGTCTTGTTGTACCTTTGCACAATCCTGTTGGTTTGGGGGTTGTACCGGGTGGAGAACTTATACAGCCTAATGCAAATTAAGCCAGCAAATAGAAAGCCTGAAAATGTGAGCTACAAACCACAAAGTCATTGGTAAGCAACGGGTGAAAAACATTCCTAGGTCAGCTTTCCAGTGGAGGCCGGCATTGGCTCGAGGGTGGCGGGGCGCCCCTGGGGGTGTCGCGGGGAGGATTGCGTTGGGATCATGGGGATGTCACGGGGCAATAAAAAAAGAAAAGAAAAAAAAATAAACATACCTTTCCACCGGGTCACGCATCTCTGCTCCAGCTTTCCTGTCTCCGCTCCAGGAACAGGAAACAGGTAGCCAGACCCCCTCCCCTAAACCAATCACAACGCTGCAATTCAGTATTGTGATTGGTCTAAACATCGTGACACAGTGCTCAGCCAGGGGCTGGAGGGGTGGGCATCTTCTCCATGTTGGCTGCATGTAATGCAGCCTGGATGGAGAAGGGGAGAGTGCACATGACTGGTTTGGGCGGCCCGAGAGGAGTGGGTGCAAACCACTCCTCCCCTGCTCCGAGAACAGAGCAGCACCACCCACCCGCCCATGTGCAAAGCAGCAGGAAGCATAAAATGATCACGCAAAATTAAAATCATTTAATGTTTCTACTGTGTACGCCACTCACAGCTTAGAAGCAGTGAGGCGAGGAGGAGCCTAGCACGGGACCAAGATGGCCACGTGATCGTGTAGCTCCGTGAGACCCGCTCCTCCGTTCGTCTATCCTGCTACATATCCTGAGACCCGAGGAACGTTTTCGATGAGGGAATAGTTTTGCTGCGTCCTGGTGAAACTGCGGCTCGAAAGACGCATTTCTACCCCCTCAAATCGTCGTCCGAAGTTTTGGGCCTTCCCGTCGCCTAGACAGTGTCTACTGGAAGTGGTGCCCCCTCCTGGAACCACCCCTTGGACTTGCCTTTTGTGACTGGGCACTTCTAATGTGGCTTTCCCCTGCCTGCTTCGACCGCCCTTGGCTTGGTCCGTGGAGCTTTGTGGACGTGTGAAGTGTTGTCGGAGGGGTACCCTAGCGTAACGATAGCCTGGTTTGCCTGAATTTTCGTTGGTCACTTGTCATGGCGGCGAGATCTGACTCTGATAGACCTTCCACCAGGGGTGGCAGGGTCCAGAGATCAGTCCAGTCCAATAAATTGGACAGATGTACTCTCCCTAAGGGATCTCCAGGCGACCAGAAACAACTTCCAGTGACCGGGACCGCCTCCCCGAGTGTCTGCTCTGAGACTTCTTTGCAGGACATAATGGAGGTCGTCACCAGAATTGAGACATCTATGGTGTCTAGAATGGATGCGCTTGACACTAAATTGGACTCGGTTAAGATTGACATTAACCTTTTGCGCACGGATCACGCTAAGACCAGCGAAAAAGTCAAATCCCTCGACATCAAAACTTCGAGCCTGGTCAATGATACCGCCGAGCTCTAGAGAGAGGTCCGGACCCTGCAGGCGGCGCAGGAGGAAACCAGAAGGCTGCTCGAGGATTACGAGGGTCGTAATCGTCGTAACAACGTTCGCATTTTGGGTGTTCCCGAAAATGCGGAATCGCGTACGCCTGATCTCTTCGTTGAGGATCTGATCCTTAACCACCTGAAGCCTAAGGGACTCAGCAAGTTCTTCACGGTGGAAAGAGCGCAAAGAGTGCCGGGCGGACCGCCGAAAGTGGGTGCGCTGCCTATGCCCATGATTGCGAGGGTGTTGAACTTTCGGGACCGAGATGCCATTCTGCAGGCCTCGCGGACGGACGGCCCGCTACGATATGAGAACGTCACCGTTTCCTTCTTTCCGGATTTCACGCAAGCTGTACAGAGGATGCGTCAGAACTTCCTCCAAGTCAAGCGGAGGTTGAGGGATAAAGGGATTAAGTACTCTATGTTATATCCTGCTAAGCTGTGAGTCGAGGCGAATGAGCGAACTTGTTTTTTTGATAATGCGGAGATGGCATCGGACTGGTTGGACACCGTTAGACCTGATGACACTGGAAACCAACAGCAAGACACTGACGATGGTCGGCAGGGCCCAGAATGAGTGACTTCTGTCTCGATTGCTTACTTGAATTTTTACCTATGGAGGGGGGGGGGAGTCCTTCTGTTAACGTGTAACTGTATTGATTTGGACTGAACAGTTTGTTCCTTGGGACGATTTATTGGGGGGATGGGTTAGGGGCTGCGTGACAGGCGTCTCCTCTTCCTACCTTTAGTAACCATTATTGGGCGGAGCGACAGGCACACTGCGAGTTGGGGTTGGGGCGTAGTCCTGATGCAGGGGTGCAGGGAGGGGGGAGGTCTTCTGAGTTGGAGAGGAGGGTTGTTTCTTGTTCCTTGTTTTCAGTTTTGTTTCACATTGTATTGGGTGCTGACGGATATGCGTGTGCGTGGAGGAGTGGGGTGAATGTCTAGCTCCAATCAGGGATCGGGGATTCGTGTGCTGAGTTGGAATGTGAATGGTTTGGGAGACAAAATTAAGAGGGGCATGGTCAGCCAGTTTATTAGGCGTCACTCGCCAGATGTGGTACTTCTGCAGGAGACTCATCTTGTGGGCAATCGCTGTATGGCTCTTCATAGAGGGGGCTATAAATTAATTGCGCATGCTGGGTTTACGACCGGTTCTCGGGGTGTTGGGATCTTGGTGAGGAGGGCCCTTCTGTTTGATGTGCAAGCTACATGGTCGGACCAACTGGGCAGATATGTGGGAGTGTCTGGGAGGATTGGGGGTAAGGTGGTTACTTTCCTTTCTGTTTATGTTCCCCCGGCCCTACACTCTGACACTTTTAAGGATCTTGCTAATGTTTTCCTCTCGCTCCCACTTGGCCTTCTGTTCTTGGGTGGTGACTTTAATACTGTTTTGGATGGCAGCCTGGACCGTGTCCTGCCGAGATCGCTCCCCCCGGCGCATCAGTGGCTTTTTGAGTTCTTGGACTCTTTGGGTTTGGTTGATGTTTGGCATCTTTTGAATCCTACACTTAGGAGTTATACCCATCTCTCTGTGGCACATGGTTCTATGTCGCGACTTGACTATATCCTGCTTCCTGCTGCAATGGTTGATACTGTACGGGAGGCATGTCACCTGGGTAGGGGTATATCCGATCATTCCCCAGTTTGGGTTCGAGTGGAGATGGGACAGCCTATGGTAGGTAGAATTGCTCCCATTAATGCCTGGCATCTTTGAGACCCTGTCATCAAGAAGGAATTATGTGGGGCTTCCGAGCGCTATTTCCAGCGCAATTGCGGAACAGTAGAATCAGCCCAGACTTTGTGGGAGTCCTATAAGGTGGTTTTGCGTGGAGAGGCGTTATCTCTCATAGCTGGTAAGAAAAAGAGACTTTTGGCGGAAATCAATGCCGCTGAGGCGGAGATTATCCGCTTGGAAAAGCGAGCTACGAGTGATGCCACTGCCGAGACTCTGCATCAACTGCGCCTCAAACAAGACGAGTATCATGGGTTGTCTAGAGAGTCGGCTGTCACGCAGCATAATGAGGTCCAGAGTAGAATCTATGAACATGGTGATAGGGCTGGTAAGCTTATAGCGTGGCTGGAGCGAGGAGATCGCGCTTCCAGGTTGGTCCCCGAGCTTGATGGTGATGGTCCTGAGACTTTGACAGACCCTCAGTTGATCGTGGACTCCTTTGGTTCCTACTACAAAAATGTCTATTCTTCGTCGGATACACACGATGACTTTGAGCACGCTGAGATGATCCGGGATATAATTATGCCTAAGTTGTCCGATGATGACCGGAAATATTTAGATTCCGCTATTACTGATGACGAAATTGGGGGAGCTATCAGGAGCATTAATTCAGGGAAAGCTACAGGCCCCAATGGTATCCCCGTTGAGCTCTATAAATTGAATGCTCAGAAAATAGCTCCGCACTTGAGGGCCATATTTGTTAAAAGCAGGGAGGTCGGCGTCCTTCCTTATGATCAGCGCATAGCTAATATTGTCGTGATTCACAAGCCGGGTAAGCCCCGTGCCTCCCCCTCTTCCTACCAACCTCTCTCCCTGCTTAATGCAGAGCCCAAGATATTGGCCAAATTGCTTGCGATCAGGTTGGTCAAGGTGATTTCTACCCTGGTACACCCGGATCAGTCGGGCTTCATGCCGCGCCGTAATGCCACACTTAATCTTCGACGTTTGCATGGCATTTTGGGTAAAGCCCACGACCTGTTGCAACCCGCCGTCTTGGTGTCTCTTGATGCCACCATGGCCTTTGACCGAATTGAATGGTCGTATCTCTTTGCTGTGTTGGAGAAGCTGGGCTTTGGGCCCGAGTTTATTGGATGGGTGCAATTGCTTTATGCTGCCCCTTTGGCCCGCGTGGTTGTGAATAATTGCCAATCTCGTGATTTTGAACTGGAGAGAGGAACGCGGCAGGGTTGTCCGCTGTCGCCCCTTCTTTTGTCACTAGAACCTCGCGGCCTGGATCAGATGGGACAGGATGGTACGTGGATTGCGGTGGTCCCCTGGTTGGGAGGATAAGATTTCTCTCTATGCTGATGATGTACTTCTCTACCTTTCCACGCCTAGGTCTTCGTTGGATGTCTTCCTTGATATTCTCAGAGTGTTTGGTGAGTTCTCAGGCTTTGCTATTAATTGGTCTAAGTCGGTTTTATTGGTGCTGTCCGGGGCCCCGCCAGTGATCCCGCAGAACTGCCCTCTCCAGGTGGCTACCAAAGGTTTCGTATATCTTGGAATCTACATTGCTTTAGACGCCAATACGAGGTATGCCGAGAATTTGCTACCGCCATTGGTTAGATTGCGTGCAGATGTTGAGCGTTGGAAGGCGTTGCCTTTGTCGCTTCTGGGCAGATCGGTTCTCTTTAAAATGTTAGCTCTTCCGCAATTTTTATATGTTCTTCAAAATGCTATGGACCCGGTGCCTGCCAAGTACTTTAAGGAGGTTGAGGCGCTCCAGAGACTCCTCCTCTGGGGTGGTAGACCCCGTATTGCTTACACCAAACTCACCTTGGCCTGGTATGATGGCGGTATTGGACTTCCCGACTTGAGAAAATAATATTGGGCCTCCCAGTTAGCAGCTATCAATCAGATAGTCTACGGCCTGCCGGGAGACCCTGGATATGCTATGGATCGTTGTCAGTTCCCCGGGGGAGATTTCCTTCGGGCTCTGTATAATCGGCCGGGGCGATTTTCTCTCGCGGGTCCCACCTCACATGCGCTAAGGATTTGGCATGCGGCTAATAGGAATCTGGGATGGGAAGGGAGATTGACCCTCGCAACCTCTCTCTTTGGCTCCGCCAAACTGGGTATCTTGTGGACCACCAAGGGCTTTGACAAGTGGGAGTTGATTAGGCTAAGTCAGATAAAGGATGTCTGGGGGAAGGGGGGGTGCTGACTTTTGAGGCACTTCAACAGAGTCACCACCTTCATGCTAATGAGCATTACCGCTACTTACAGGTCAGACATGCCCTTTTATCCCATGTCTTGCCGGGAGACTTCCTCCCCGAGGCTTCCCCCTTGAAGATCGTGTGTTGGACGGGCATTTACCTGAAAAAACCACTTCCCTGATTTACCGTAAGCTGATCAATCACATGGGTGACCCACTGAGGTCTCTCAGGGAGGCTTGGTTGCAGATGGTCTAGAGCTGGATGATGAACACTGGTTTGAGGCGGTATCCTCCCACAAGGAAGTGGCGGTACAGATGAGGTTGCGTTTGGTACAATTGAAGATTCTACATAGGTCCTACGTTACTGGTCCTGGGCTGGTGAAGATGGGATGGAGTACGAATGGTGAATGCAAGAGGGGCTGTGGGGAGATTGCTACGTTCCTGCACATATTGTGGCACTGCTATAGAGTTCAGGTCTATTGGCGCGACGTACATGAGAGCCTGCGAGATGTTCTGGGATGTGACGTGCGCTTGGAGGCACGTAGGTGTTTTTTAAATGTTTGGGAACCCACGGATCTTAATCACTATTTAAAGCAATGGGTTACACTGGCCTGTATGATTGCCAAACGCAATATAGCACCATTGTGGGGTGCCACTCAATCGCCACGACGCGCCAAGTGGGCCCAGGACCTCGACTGGTGTATGTTCAGGGAGCGTGCGGTGTATGTTGCGAGGGGCTGCCCAGAGAAATGGACGAAGATATGGGGGCCGTGGAATGTATATCGGGGAGATATTTGCGTTCCCCCAGCCAGGCGAACCGATTTGGACACTATGGATTCCCCTTGATTCCAAGTTTTACTATATTGTCTTCTATCCTGTTTGCGAGACGTCCTCTGCTCCTAGCACTCTTGTATTAATGTCGAAATATTCCCAATGCAATTGTTGATGTTTGTATTTTGTTGTTTTATGATTAATAAAAAGAAATATAAAAAAAAAAAAAAAGCAGTAAGGCGATGCTCTTCCGCCATAGAAGAGGTACCGCCACTGCAGTTTTCTGAATGCCCCCAAGATGTTTTTAGTAAACCAGGCAGATGCAATGTCTGGTAGGCTGCGACCTAAAACCGATGATTTATTCACCTGGATGAACACATTTCTCATGCTACATTTATGTAAATGATTGATATTTACCTTTTTGCCATCAGCAGGAGTCTTGTGAGTCAAATGCAAGATAAAAAATGCCTAGATGGCATTTTTCAGGAACAGAAGCTTGATTGTAAAAATGCAAGACGCAAGCGATGAATAGCTGATACCTTACTTGAGGTCCACGAGATACAGAAAAATACAGTAATGCATGCATTCTTTCCAAATCCGTGTAGGAAGTAGTGATATTTAGGAAAAGATTATAAATAGGCTGCCAAAAACCGCAAGTTAATTTTTCACAACCTACACATGTGTAATCCAATCACTTCATTAGAAAAGAATTGAGAAGACAGGTGTAAGTCATCGACAGTTGCACATAAATGTATGAAGCACGTGCAGTATATTCTAGTCGAACTAAAATGTGTCAGTACCTACCTATCTGTGCTGCAATTTTTATATAAATTACTCCCGAGGTTGTCCGGGTATGAATTGCTGCAACCAGTAGTATATTGTTTTGTAGGATTTCGTTTTGATAGCATTTCTTATCTGTGACAGGCCTGGGAAACGCTCTGATTCACAGTGCACTGCTGATGCACTTAAGAGTGCGCGTTCAGTAGTGTGTGAACTCGAGTTTCCCTACTTTATTTTTCCTTGCAATATTATATAGCGTGAACTCGACAACGTGACATGAGCACAATTTACATTACAGAAGAACTCATTCATTTGTGGTAGGCACGGGGAGACAAAGCGATTTGCCTGGAACCACAGGATGTTGAGCTGATGCCGAGATTCGAACGTAGCTCCCCAGCTCCAAAGCCCACCTTTTTAGAACTTGTGGCGGGAGGTGTGTCTAAAAGTGTATGTCGGTGCTGGCCATCAATGAGAGAGACCTGGGCATTTTTCAAATGGGCGGTGAAAAAATATGAGTATATTGCTGGAGATGTGGGCCGCCGTGCCACCAATGTACTTATCGGGGGAGGGTAAACACCCATTATTCCGCAACTTTCTTTCCGCATACCACCACTCCGCATACTTTCATTACGAAAGTACCATGACTCCGCAATGCCATTATAACGCATGCCATTACATTTTATATGCTTTTACCACGCATACATTTACAACGAAATTCGTTGTAAATGCATGAATGGTAAAAACATGTTTTTTTTTAATGTTTGGATAAGTTAAGTATGGGTATAGGGGTATATGTTTTAGGGTACTGAGGAATATGTTTTGGGGTGTTTGGGTATTTTAAGGGTTCAGATATAGTTTTGGGTTATGGCGTACAGGGGTAGTTTTAGGATTTGTGGATAGGTATGGGTTTTGGGGTACAGGGGTATTTTTAGGGTTCAGGGCTAGGTTTGGGTTTTGGGGTATAGGGGTGTTTTTAGGGTTCAGGGGTAGATTTGAGTTTTGGGGTACAGGGGTATTTTAAGGGTTCAGGGCTAGGTTTGAGTTTTGGGGTAAACGGGTATTTTAGAGTTCAGGGGTAGGTTTGGGTTTTGGGGTACAGGGTTATTTTTTGGGTTCAGGGCTAGGTTTGGGTTTTGGGGTACAGGGGTATTTTAAGGGTTATGAGGTAGGTTTGGGTTTTTGGGTACAGGGGTATTTTAAGGGTTCAGGGCTAGGTTTAAGTTTTGGGGTACAGGGGTATTTTAGGATTCAGGGGTAGTTTTGGGGTACAGTGGTATTTTTAGGGTTCAGGGCTAGATTTGGGTTTTGGGGTACAGGGGTATTTTTAGGGTTCAGGGGTAGGTTTGGGTTTTGAGGTACAGGGTTATTTATAGGGTTCAGGGCTAGGTTTGGGTTTTGGGGTACAGGGGTATTTTTAGGGTTTAGGGATAGGTTTGGGGGTACAGGGTATATTCATAGGGTAAGGATGGGTTAGTGTTTAAGGGTGTTGGGGTATTTAAAGGAGTAAGGGTGGGTTATGATTATGGGGTGCAGGGGTATTTAAAGGGAGCAGGGTGGGATTAGCACAAGATATGAGACATGGCATGAAGGGAGGAACGTACCACATGCCCCCAGCGTTTGTCAGGCCCCCAGCACACACCCACAGCACAAAGCAGACACGCCCACAAGGGACTACTTTGCTGGCACGGTTCTTTTACCTTTTAAATGTATATGGTGGGCGTCTGCATAGCCTATGTCTTTCTGCTGCAACTGCCCTTTCCAACGCTGTATTGGGTGTTGTGATTGGTGCTGTGGTTCCTGAGATTACCCGCCTCAAGGGTTTGAGCTCTCTCTTTATTATACTAGTGTAGATAAAGCAGGTTCTTACGGGTTTAGCAGAGTATGGATTCGCGGATCCATTGACTAAAAGAGAGCCCATCCCCCTTATGTAATGCACGTGGATTTTGGGGAGGCTTGGGTTACAATTTGCACACAAGTTTAATTCTCACAGACCTGCCCACCTTACAACAATTTTTCACCGTGTGAGGGTAGAAGAAGAAAGGGGAGGAGGAGCATTGGAGAGGGGATTTGAAAGTGAAACGGGGTGCAGTTTTTGACTGGAACGTAGCATGTACATGCATGTAGCATGAACAAGGTTATAAAGTCAAGTTTTTCCTGCCTTGCATTATGCCTCATCGTGACGTTTCTCACAAGAAATAAATGTGTGAATGAAGTGTTGTGTTACTGTGTACTTCGATTTGCGCTCTATGAGTCACGAACATACATAATGGCAGGAGCATGTAAAAGTGGCAAGTGGATTTATATTTCTGTGTTTCAGAATGTGTGGCTCGAGGTGTTTGACATGTGACACGTGCTTCTTTGCTCAAGTGCCCCAACTAGCGCCAAGGTGGCTCTCGCGCTCACTCTGCGTCTCACCTTCTGCGCCTGGTGGCATTCTTTTCTCTGACGCAGCCTCTCCGGCAGCGCCAATTAAATCTTCTAACAGTGTCAAGGATCTCTAGGGACAGAAGGCAATCTAAGCCCAAACCCATAAAACCCAGCACAAGCAAAAAGACAACTATGTCAGAAAATGATGCTGTGCCTTGTAAAGAAAAAAAGTTAATTACTGCAATCAGAATATCTCCTACAGCGTTTGAAGAGCAACGTAGGCAAAATGACGCAGTAGCCAAAAATATATTTATTTCAGTCAGAATCCGCTTCCGTCATCTAAAACATCTAGAGCACATGCTCACCTTCCGTCGTGTTTTTGTCAATATTTATTAACCTTCTGTAAACACGGGCATCATTTTTAATTAAAGTTATATTGGGGTCGTGTAATCCTGAAATTGCTTGGGCCACACCCCCGATGGACTGTTGCGGTGGTTAAATATTGAAGTAGGCGAGATGGTTGAATAAAGTATAGATGGGTTTAATCTCAACTGGAACAGAAGACGCAGGGCGCCTCTCGGTGGCAGACTCCAGACTCCAACTGACTGCTCTCTCCAATAGTCTTGGACCCCGCACGAGACAGCCTCCTACAACATTTCCAAGCATAAAGAAACAACCACATGCTCATAACACGTCTCCCCCTTATGATACCAGAACACACGACCTACAAAAAAAATGAAACCCCTAAAACAACTTAACCATAGCTTAACGAAAAAATAAAAAAATAAGGATAACATATAGGACCACTGGTATCAACCTAAACGCTAAATTTGACCGTTTGTGAATGTAAAATAGCCTTTCAAGATGTATGAAAGGCTTTGGCATTGCATTTTAGGTCAATCGCATTTGTTAGCGATTACCCAAAATAGCATGTTTAAATAGGGAATTGCAATTGAGATTCGCTAAGCACATGTACCAAACATTTTCTAAATGCAAACTGGGCATGTAGGAAGTGCTATTACCATCGACTCCAAGTGGATGGTAGCCAGGTGCAATTTTTGAAAATGCACAAAAAATGCTTTTTTCAAAGTGCCATGTAGCGCCCTCATGCCCCTACGGCAGAGGTCTTCAAACTTTTTTAGGTTGAGCCCCCCCAGCTGAATTATTTTAGATGTTGGGCCCCCCCACCACCTGACAGAAATTTCTGGAATCTGGTATACTACATGATCGACTGCCACGCGCATATTACGGGCCATATCCGGCAAATAATGTTCAACACAATAGGAGTGTTTAGTAAACTGCAGGTTTGTGAGTGGGTGTGGTAAAATGACAGAGGTGTATTACACAGCCCAAAACATAATTTTCCAAGATAAAATGTGCGCAAATAATTTTTACTAGGATGCTTTGTTTTACACAGGACATAGATTAATAATAACACCACCAACATGAATGTGACGGATGTTCCGGTGTTTAGCCACATTTAGACTATCAATCTGTGGGTGGATTTTTACTTCTGCCATCCGCAGGTTGTGCTCCACATCCAGTCTTGAACGGTACTTAGTCTTTAATACCGCAAGTAGTGAGAACCCAATCTCACAAACTCCTTAATAAATAAATAAATAATTTGTAAGATGTAAAGCACCATGCATAAGTGAACTAAAGGGAGGATTGCTGTGATGAACCCACTATAGGGAATACATTATAGGTGTTTCATTAAGTGGAACTTAAAATATGGAACCTGACTTTGCTTATGGGGGCTTTGCATTCAAATAGCAGTTGGATGTCACGCAAAATGTCATATGCATGATGTATAGATCCCACACATGAGCACACGTAGAATACAGAATAGTAACACATAGGCAAGGGAGTAGCCAGACAATTTAAATACCTCCCACTCTGAACTACAGCTCTTATGGCACCAAGAAAGCAAAGTAAGTCATCACAATCCTTCCCATTTATCATGTACATTTTGTCATCTATTAATTCTTTCACCATTCATTCTGTCCTTCCATCTGTGTCCCATCCATATCCAAACCTTTTCAAACATTTGCAAACCTATCCATCATCTATCCTCCCATCCATCATTTCACTCATCCATCTCTCCATCCACCCTTTCACTCATCCATCCATCCATCATCCATCCATCCTTTCACTAATCCATCCACTCTTCTACCCATCCATCCACTCGTCCATCCAACCATTTACCCTTCCACCCAAGCTATCCTTTCACTCATCCATCCACTCTTCCACCCATTCACTCATCCATCCAACCATTTACTCTTTCACCCATCCAGCCATCCTTTCACTTACTCATCCATCCACCCAGTCACTCATCCGTCCACCCATTCAACCTTTCACTCATCCTTCCATCCTTTCTTCTTGCTCTCCACCCTCCCTTTCACTCATGTATGCATTCTTTGACTCATCCATCTTTATGTTCTTCTTTTCACTCATCCATGCACACATTTGCCCATCCATTCTGCCAATCATTCATCCATGTTTTCACTCATCCATCTATCCATCCTCCCTTTCCCTCTCCATTCCCCTTTAACTTAGACACCCATCCTTCTATCCACCCTTCATCCATCCACCCACTCATCCATTTACTCATCCACTCATGAATCCATCCATTGACCACTCATCCACCCTTATACTCTTCTATCCATCCATTTGCCCATCAACCCTCCTCACTCACTCATCCATCCTTACATCCACCCTTTCACTCATCCATCCATCCATCTATCTATTCATTCATTCATTCACCCTTTCACTTATCAATACATCAATCCATCATCATTTCTCTCATCCATCCACTGACTCGTCCATCATCCACCCTTTCATTGATCCATTCACCATTTCACTGATCCATCCACCCTTTTTACCCATCCATCTACCCTTCCACCCATACATACATCTATTTACTCTCATCCATCCTTCCACTCATGCATCCATCCATCCTTTCTCTCATTATCCATTCACCCTTTCACTCATTATCCATCCACCCTTTCACTCATCTATCCATCCTTCACTCATCCATCCACCCTTGTACCCATGCATCCCCCATTTCACCCATACATCCACCATACCACCCACCATTCCACCCATACAGCTACCATTCCACCCAGACATCTATTTATTTACCCTTTCTCTCATCCATCCTTCCACTCATTCACTCATCTATCCATCCTTTCCCTCTTCATTCCATTCACCCCTTCACTCATCCATTCATACTTTCACTAATCCATCCAGCTATGGCTTCCTTGTATAACACATGTTGTCTGCAAAATGTCAGTAATACACATTAAATATGAATGATAATAAAAACACTATTTACAACTTTATGTTTTAAAATTACTCAAGGTCATGAGGGCAAGACTCTGTAGAACAGAGCTGGCTCTTTCACCCCCTCCCCCCCCCCCGTCACTCCCACACCCTTTGAAAGGCTGGGGCCCTGGGCCAGAGCCCACTTTGCCCATGCCTTAAAACTTCTCTGGAAACGTAGAGCTAACTCTCCCAGGAGGGGGTTAATTCACGAGTTGACAGCTTCAGCTGCAGTGGGAGGCAAGGGGTCTCCTCTGCTAAAACCCAAAAGCGTGTCTGTTTGTTTGCTTTCGTTTTTAGCAGAGGAGACTCCTTGCCTCACACTGCTGCTGAAGCTGTCAACTCATGAATTAACCCCCTCCTTGGAGAATTACCCAGACAAAAGGACGGGCGTAGTGCCCCATCGATTTCCCCTCGCACCCCCCTACCAGAGTTCTCCAAACAAAGGGAAGATTGGAGTGGAGTGGCGCCCCCCCTGGGATGGTGTCACGCCCCCCCAGGGGGGCGCGCCCCACAGATTGAAGAACTCTGCCCTACGGCATGTGTGCACTTTACATGTGCACATTTTTTTCGGGGGTGCTTCAGGGGAGCCTTAGGCCCTTGGGTTGTCTTTGGTTTTGCATTTCCTAATAGCGAACAAATGGAGTAGCGTTTCCTAATAGAGATTACCTAATTGCGATTGCGACTCTGTAGGGCTTGCTATTAGGTAATCGCTATTTTTTCAATAACCACTTAGCATTCCCTAAATAGCGATGAACTAAAATTCGCTATTTAGGGAATGCAAAATGGAACTTTGATACATGTGGTCCATAGTCTCAAATATTTGGGAAGAGAGATTTGTCTCCTAACTCTGTTGCCCACAGAATTAGAAGACCCTAGCGAGCCCTCTACAGCAGGCAACAGAGAAGCATCACTACGACAACCAAATTAAGAGCATCTGCCACTGGAGACTTGCTAAGCTGACTATCAACATCCAGCCACTAATTATTCGAATCTGACACAGGAACATGAGCTTCATCCCCAGAATCTCTGAGTTTGGTTGCTGATCTTTTACTCCACCGCTGACCAGTCTTCACCATATTAGCATGTTTAGTGACCGGAATCACACAAGCACTAGGGATAACATTTACAATGTTCCTTCTTACAACCCAGAGGCCCCTTGATTCTCATAAAGTCTCCCGCCTGCACATCAACATCCTTCGTCCTCTTTAGGTCATTATACTTTAGCTTATGCTTGACTTGGGCATCAGCGGATATGCTCCAACCCACAAGTTTGTCAAAATACACTGGAGAAACAAACTGAGAAATATAAAGACAGAGGATATCCACCTGAGATATTACAAGAACAATTGGAGAGGGTATCACAAATGGACAGAGTGGCGCTATTGAAACCCAAAATCAGAACAGAACAAAACAGGATGGTATTTGTGACTAAATATACTACTCAATCACAAAGAATTAAAAGCATCATTAACAACAGATGGGAATTGTTGGCAACAGAAAGAGACTTTCATGGATTATTCAAAGACCTTCCCCTACATGCGTACACAAGAGGGCCAAACCTCAGGGAGAGACTGAAACATAGACCAGATCTGGTACCAACAACAATAAACAGAGGAACGATTAAATGTCACAATTGCACGAACTGTAATAACGTCATATTAGGGAACACTTGTCCTCACCCTTGCACAGGCAAATTGATACAACTGAAACATACCAGCGATTGCAACACGCAAAACGTGGTCTACGGAATCAAATGTCCTTGTGGGAAAATGTATATCGGCAAAACTGAGCGAAAAGTCAAAACTCGAATAACAGAACATAAGAGCCGTATACGTAACCAGAGCCTCACTTCACCTTTGGTTCAGCATTGGCTACAAGAAAAGCACAGCATCTCACAACTTAGATTTTTGGTGATTGAGCAGGTTCCAATGAAAACAGGAAGTGACAACCGTCAAAAATTGTTGCAGAGAGAACTGTTTTGGATCAAGTATTTAAATACTATGGCCCCCACTGGGCTTAATGACAAATATGATCTCGCTTGTTATTTGTAAGAAGAACAAATGTTTATGTATGGTACCGGCACGTAAAGGACAATGAACTGCATAAATATGCAAAAAAGTAACATACGAAGTAGCATAACAATATACGCATGATGAGATTAAGACAATTGACTCGTGATAACTCAGTTAACCCCTGGAACAGTGTATGTAACACCACATTGTAAATTTGGTTTAACCACATATTAGTCTTGCTATGAAATTGGTATCAAGACATGTAATAACTCAGTTAACCCCTGGAACAATGTATGTAACACCACATTGTAAATTTGTTTTAACCACATATTAGTCTTGCAATGAAAGTGGTATCAAGATATGTAATAACTGTTAAGCTTGGTGCAAAGATGAAATGTATCACGAGTTTGTGGTTATGATTATGAAAATGTCTGATGTCACATTGAAGGATGCAGTAAGGAAAAAACACCTGTGCAGAAACAATTATCACCACAGCAGCTTAATGGCCCTTGAAAAGGACACTAGATAAACAATAATAACATATGTCACTCACTACAAAAAAGCACGAATTCTGGAAGTTGAGTTACCAGTGAGCTCATGGAAATAGACGTATGATTTCATATATATGTACTTCACATACATATGTACAATAGCTATTGCATATAGTGAGTCCAGCGAAGCACATGAGCAAGGTAGAATGAACAATTCGGGGGGGGCGCTAGAGGGCGCCGGACGAGATGGCCGCACTTGTGTGAGGCTCCGTCCCGACCATTGTAAAATCCGCTAATTATCCTGTTTTCCCCGGGGCTCTTGCCCTACACCCCGGCTGAGCTTACTCCGCTGCCGTCGGTGATCCCCTAGGGCGCTTTGAGCGCGAATTGTGACTGTGCTGAGGGCGCCTGGAGCGGAACGACCCCAGGCTGGGACGTGGAGGACGGCGGCCCCGACGGCTGAGGAGCGGTGACCTCGAGGAGATCTGGGCGCTGGACGCCGTAGCTGACTGTGTGAACGGAGCCTGGGAGGCGGCGCTTTGGGACTGCTGCAGAGCCGAGGCAGAGCTGACCGCGGATCTCCCGGAGCAGCTTCGGTGCGCTGGACGGCCTGGACTTGGCCCTGCTGGTACCGGTGAGTGGGGCGAGGTGCTACGCTAGTTCGGTGCTGCGGAGGTGGTGCTGGGCCGCGTTAGCCCGCGCCGTGCGAGCTGGGGCCGGGGAGGCTAGTGGAAGGGTCGACTAGGGTGCGGAGTAGCCGGGACGGTCAGGTGCAAAGGCGGGAACACGCTTTGGGCTAACTGGAGGAGCGCTAATCGGCACACGGGTTCCCTGGAGGGCCTACGGCGTTGGAGGTCGCGGACCTGTGGAGCGCCCGCCATTTTGGGCTTTACTTTTTGGTGGCTGCTGAACACTAAGCACTGGCGGTTGGCGTTTTTACAGCGCTGCCTATCTTAACATCGGCGCAGTCAGGGGACCCTCCGGTGCTGCTGATCCACCACTTTGGGCTCTGCGCACAGCTGTATACACTTGAACTGTGTTGCTGCATGGACACTGTTTTGGCGCGCTTTGCCCGCTGGGGTGGAGGAACTATTTGGCCTAAGCTGGAGGTACCTGTAGGCCTGGAGGCTCCGACTTTATTTTGAAAGGCTTCCCTGGACACACTGCTCTGCGTAACTAAGCCTGATACCGCGCTGACCTCAATCGCAGCCATGGGCAGGACTGAAAGAAACCAGACTAAAATTAATTTTGAAGCGAAAAAGACTGCGCACACATCCTCCCAGGCGCCCGTGGCCTCTGACCAAGGTGGGGCTGCTGGGGGTACACCTAGTTTGGAATCCACACTGGTGGCGATGCAGAAGACTCTACAGTCCATTGAGGGCACTATGGAGTCAGTCAATCATCGTCTTGATCAAATGGCGACGCAATTTGACCGCCAGAACGAACGGATGGGGGAAGTGGAGCAGCGGGTTTCAGCCACGGAGGATGGCCTGGCCACGGTCTCGTCCAAGGTGTTCAGTATGGAAAGAGTTCTGGCGGTCATACAAGCGAAGAATGAGGAGTTGGAAGGGAGGTCCAGGAGGAATAACGTTCGCGTTACAGGATTGCCGGAATCTACAAATGTGGGGCGCATGGAGGACTACATGGAAAGAATGATTGTCGATATCTTTGGCGCTGACCACCTTTCTCGGGTCTTCATTGTGGAGCGGGCACATCGGTCTCTGGCCAAGAAGCCCCCGCCGGGTGCGCCGCCGCGGCCTATTGTGGCTAGGATCCTGAATTACAGGGACCGTGACACTATCCTGCGACTTGCCAGGGAGAAGGGCTCCATTGAATATCAGGGCAATAAACTTGAGTTTTATCCCGACTTCACCATGGCTGTACAGACTGCGAGAAAGGAATTCGCTGCGGTGAAACAGTTGCTGAGGGCCGAGACCATAGCTTATGCCATGTTGTACCCTGCGCGTCTTCGGATTGGGCCTCCTTTGGATAACAAGATCTTCTCCTCACCCAAGGCGGCCATGGACTATGCCAAAAAGCTGACAAAACGTGCTAAGGAACTGCCGGGGCGTCATGAGGGAGATGATGAAAGACTGGAAGAGGAGGACTGAATTGAGTTGCACTGCTAGCCCTGGTACAGGGGGAACTGCGGGGTATTGCACTGGGCTGCCTCTACTACGGTGTGTTCTTTAACAAACGAGAGCCGCAAGGGCGATTCGGCACATGGTCCATTTAGTACTGTTGCCTTGAAAGTTGCGGGAGGGAGACGCTCGGGCTGACGCTATTCCTATTGGTGCCGCCTTGTCGCCTTAATGGGGGCTCTCTACTGGTTCAACTTGGCTGAATGAGATCCCGTTGTGCACTAGGTGTTCCCACGCTGGATTCAGTTGCGCTTCTGGGCTCTTGGTGCTATTCTTTAGATATGGACGCTTCAAGGGCGCCCAGTGCAGTGTACCGTTACACGAATACTACCTTGTTTCATGCTCTGACCGTGGGTGTGGGTGGGGGAGTTGGGGAGTAGTTAACGGCAATGGTCTGCGCTCTCGTCAGTTCTGGCGAGAGTGGAGAGCCACTACGCCCCCAGATAAGGGAGATCCCCAAAATGTGGTTGTTTGCATTGTTGGGGGTTGCAAGGGGGGGGGACGTGGGGAACCTTTGGCAAATTGGGGGCGCTGAAGTGGGTGGCGGGTTGGGGGAAGGGATGTTGAGATCTGTTGGGTTGTTGTTGTTTTTCCTGATCAAAGAAACTGAGTCTGAGAAATTCATGGGAGGCGAGTGAGGTCACAGTGGGGCGAACGGGAACCTTACCAGCATTACTGGTGTCGTCTCCGGGTTGGCGCGGGAAGAGGGATGGTCTGACAAGAGGGGGCTGCTATGGACGAAATCACTGCTGGGCTGCTTCCACCTTTGGCGATATGGATAGGGGGGGCAACCTAACGTGTGTTACATGGAATGTGCGAGGGTTGAATAAGCCGCAAAAAACACGACAAATGCTTGCCTTTCTCAACAGACACGGAGCACAAGTGGTGTTTCTGCAGGAGACGCATCTCAAGGGCACGGCAGCCGACATGGTGGGCAAACAGTGGGCGGGAGCGAGGTGGGCCACGTCATATTCCTCCTATGCCCGTGGGGTGATGATTCTGATAAAAAAGAATGTTCCGTTTGAGGTGCTGCATGAGGAGGTGGACCAGGATGGCAGATATATTGTTGTACAGGGTAAATTGTGTGGCACGATGGTCACTCTTCTCAATGTCTATGGCCCTAATATAGATGATCCTGATTTTTTCATTGCACTCTGGAACAAGCTGTATAACCTGCCGCCTTCGGCTATCCTCTGTGGGGGGGACTGGAATGTTACCCTGGATTCTGAGTTGGACAGGAGGCATGACCGGCCCTATGAACGAAAGAGAGCGATGGAAGCAGTGTGTGAGGGAATGCATGGACTGCAACTGTTGGATGTTTGGCGCCTGCGGAATCCTGGCAGGCGGGAGGGAACTTGCTACACGTCAGCACATGACACGTGGTCGAGACTGGATTATTGGCTACTGACCCGAGATGTGAGCGGATGGGTGCTGAATGCGGAACATCTGCCCCGCACGCTTTCTGACCATGCCCCTGTTGGGCTAATGCTGAGGATACCTACACATACTCCTGCTCCATTTACTTGGCGACTCTCACCTGGAGTATTAACGGATCAAGTGTTGAGTGAACGCCTGCGGCAGGTGATTGAGGAATTTTTTGAGATCAATGTGGGCTCTGTTGATAGTATGCTCACGGTGTGGGAGGCCTTCAAGGTCTCAGTGCGGGGTGCATGTATTGGGTTGCGATCCGGGGTCCTCACGTCCATCAGAGACTCTATGTCCAGACTAGAAAGGGAGCTGTTGGCTCTGGAGCGCCGACTGGAGGGGGGGGGCGGATATCACACTGTTAGCGGATATTAGGGCAAAGGTCACAGAATATAATGAATTAGCCGACCAGGAGGTGAAATTTCTGTCCAGACGCGCTACAGCCAGGTACTATGGAGAAGGGGGTAGGCCGGGTAAGGGGCTTGCTGATAGAATTCGAGATCCTTGGGCAAAGCACTGTACTGTAGTGGAAATTGAGGATCAGGGAGAAGTGGTGACTACGTCGGATGGTATACTCGACTGCTTCTCGAGACATTATGCACAACTCTATAAACATAGGGACACGGCGACAGAGGCAGACATAACGCAGTACTTGGAGAACGTGGCACTGGTGTGGCTCTCCAGGGGTCAACAGGAATTCCTAATGCACCATGTCACTGAGGAGGAATTTAGAGATGCAATTGCAGCACTCCCGAATGGAAAGGCGGCTGGCACAGACGGCTTGCCCGCCGAATTCTATAAGACTTTTGCAGATTTGCTTGTTCCGAGATTGGCAATGGTTTTGGAGGAGGCTTTAGAATGCGGACAGCTTCCAGGGACCATGAGAGAGGCGCTCTTGGTGGCGCTCCCCAAGCCCGGTAAGCCTCTGAATAAATGCGAGTCATATCGCCCACTTTCACTTATGAACACTGACGTTAAAATAATTGCTAAAGTATTAGCCACGAGACTGCGTCTGCTCCTACCGGTCATGGTACTACCTGATCAGTCGGGGTTTATCCCCCTCCGGTCCACCACTCACAACCTGAGGACCCTGTTCGCTGTCCTGCATCTCCTTAAGCCAGACCTGGCTGCGGTGGCGGTCCTGCTTGATGCCGCCAAGGCCTTTGATTCAGTGGCATGGAAGTATATGCTTGCGGTACTACATCGGATGGGGGTTCCTTTCTCTTTCACATCCCTGATCGCCCTGTTGTATAATGCGCCCACGGCAAGAGTCAGGGTTAATGGGCATGTCTCTTCCTCCTTTCCGATACAGAGGGGGACGAGACAGGGGTGCCCTCTTTCGCCCCTGCTTTTTGCCATCATGATGGAGCCACTGGCCTGTATCTTGCGGCAAAAGTATGCGGATGCAGCATTGAAGTTTCCTCTCAGATCGTTGGCTGTATCAATGTACGCCGACGACATGGTTCTATATGTCAGGGACCCTGCACTCCACCTTGACAGCATACTTCGAGAGTTCATTAAATTCGGCCGACACTCAGGACTGACCATAAACTGGGACAAGTCGGTGGTGCTGCCTCTCACGGATGTTACCCACCGGGTCCCTTTGGAATTCCCGCTGGAATGGGCGACGGAATCGGTTCGATACCTGGGCATATGGGTGCATAGGGATTGTCAGGAAGTCATACGAGCCAACTACGGTGTTGCCATTTCCAAACTGGAGGATCAGGTGGCGAGATGGACTCGTTTACCACTGACCTTGGCGGACAGAGTGTCGCTGATTAAAATGGTGGTGCTTCCGAAATTTCTCTATCTCTTCACAAATATACCGATTGTGTTGAGGTCCCACTTCTTTGCGAGGCTCAGGTCCCTACTAATATCTCTCACCTGGGCTGGCAAGAGACCGCGAGTGACTTGGGAGGTGCTGGTCAAGCCATACGATCTGGGTGGGTTTGCCCTGCCGGATATGAGGCTTTATTATCTGTGTGCGCAGGCACACTTCGCGAGTTACTGGATAGCAGCTCCGCCATACACTCCGCACGTAGCGCTGGAAGCAAGCGCGGTCCTGCCATACCCATTAAGGGCTATGATCGTCAATAAGCATTCGGTGTTTGAGAAGGGGGAGATTGACACCGTGCGACTCACGGCGACTGCATGGCACAGCCTGGGCAAACGGGCTGGTAGAATGCCGCTTTACGCCCCGGCTATGCCGCTACTTTATCACTCGGAAATTTCTGTGTCGGGAGAACCGGGAGGGCTGCAGATCCTGCGGGAGGCTGGGCTACAGACTATGGGAGACCTGTTTCCGGGAGCGTCGTTTCTCTCCTCTCAGGAGATGACGACTCACTCGACGAATGCCACTATGTCCACCTTTGTATATGTCAGGTTACGGGCTGCCGTGCGCGACCTGTACCCTACTTATCCGGAGGAACCTCTGGCCCTGAGTGCCCTGCAGATGCTCTATACAGTCAAGGACAGGACTAAATTGTTATCTAAACTATATAAGGCTGCACAAGAAGATGAGGGCGGGGGGGCGGCGCTGGCTAGGGCACGGTGGGACAGGAGTCTCCCGGAACCGCTGAGTGATGACGAGTGGAATGAATGCTGTGCTATGACCGGAGGTTATGTGATCAATGGCAACTTCCGCCTGCTACATTATAAGTTTCTGCAACAATGGTACTATACACCTACCCAACTGGTAAGATATGGCCTTAGGTCCACTGCTCAATGTGCCCGATGCGGGGCCGAGGAGGCCGACTTTATACATCTGGCTTGGGGGTGCCCCCGTGTCTACGATTTCTGGAGGGAGGTGACTGAAAGGCTGACAGTCATCACTTTGATTGAGGTGAAGCTGGATGTACGCCTGTGTCTTTTGGGCATTGCTTCTGGTGTGGCTGCTCCGATGCGCCGACTGGTGGTGCTGGCGCTTCAGTTGGCCAAGAGGAGGGTTGCTATGGTTTGGGGTGGGAGGAGAGCGCCTGAGGTACAACTGTGGCTGAAGGATATGGCCTATTGCAGGGACCAACTGAGCTGTTACTATGACGAATTGCCTGCGGCGGCCCGCCCAAGGGATGTATGGACTCCGTTCACACTTTACATGCTGTCTTTGACGGAATCCGACAGCGACGAGAGTGTGGCTACTACTTTGTCTGACGGAGGGGGTGGAGCTGAGTGAGATGGCCTTGTGCGATGGCGTTAAGTTTGCCCTGTGTGTTGCGTGGAATGACTAGTCAATGGTAGTGTGAGTGGGAGTGTCTTGGTCTGCTGAGACTGGCATGCGGGTATGCCTTACTATTCGCCGCTAAGGCTTCTGGGGAGTTCTGAGAAGGTGGTGAAGGTTTCCTATCTCGGGGTGCCCTGTCAGACATCTGATGTATTGACTTCCCTATTACATTATGACTGCTGGACTTGGAATACTCATTGTGATCAGGATAAGTTGGGGAGGGGGGGTTGGGAGTTGTTGGCATTAACTTTCTTTATAAAAACTGAAAATTAGACCAAGAAAAAAAAAAAAAAAAAAAAAAAAAAAAGGTAGAATGAACAATAGTGCATTGGTAGCGTGTGAAATCATTAAACGGTTTCACACCACACATTAGCTGTTAGATCAGGGTTGCACACATTATGCATAGGAGGCATGAATTTTGAGCTGGGATTTTGACCGGATAATCGCCGTGAGATTTATGTATGCGCAAAATAATTATGGCTGTTATCTGCCATAAATACAGCGTGAAATTAACACAGGAGATTAGGCATCTTGATATTTTATACTTTATATTCAGTTAAGCTCAAGCGAGGAACAACCAGGCTACATATATTTCTTATAGCGCATAACATTTTGAAGCGCTGGGAATACACTGTCTTTAACCATACTAACATGGCGCCCACCAGACCGCACTAAGGAAGGTATACAATTTCGACTAGTCCGTTTTTTATTTCAATAACTACGCAACCGCTACGAGGAAACGGAGTTCAGGAACCTTTCACGGAGTTTTACCGTAGCAGAGCATTGAGCACAGGGCAGCGGTAGTCTGGGTCGAAGGAGGCCGTCAACCACTTTCAGGTACTTTTAATGAACATATTCTCTAATGGTTAACATTAATATTTAACCATTTGGTACTAATCTGGTGGCATTCGGTTTCTTGTAGAACAAGAACAATAAAGAAGACAAGGTATGTGAAATGTTGTTTAAATCTGTTTAGATTTGAGGCCATCAGCCGCAGACAACATATATTGGGGCATTAGATGCGCTTACTGAATTGAAGTCGGTATAGCGAACAAATTAAGGATACTGAGGTTTTGAACAATATGACATGTGTTCTAAAACCACAAAGTATGGTGGCAACAAAGATTCGAGTCTTACACTGAATATCATCCTCGTTTAAACGCTGGGTATTAACCTTGTGATTTAAACCATTTTTTATAGAGTAAGAACAATCGTCAAATCAAGGTATGTTATATTTTTTTCCTAAATCTAGACGCTAGGCGGTTGTAAAGGTACTAGACTGAACACTCTAAAACATATGCTCGCTTGTTATTTCAGAGAATATTTGCACAAGATAGTGAGGTACGTAACATTTCCGCAAGCTTGCGATTCCTTACAGTTTTAAGCATTAAACAGTTTCAGAGGATTTCATTTTTTATTCACATAGAATATACATTGGACGCTTTGACACCTGGAAAAATACATCAATTTAAAGCCGATATATAAAGGTAGGCACTCAAGCAATGTAGCAATTGAAAAAGACCCCCGTGCACACCACATAATCAGTACTAATAATTCATTTCATTTCTAATTGTTTTGCAGAATTGCCCCTGATGAAGGCAATCACGGTTGCCGAAATGCATTGGGCTCAACTAGAGCAATGATGAAAATGTATAATGTTGAAAAATACTTTATGTTCTAAAAAACATTTGACAAACAAAATGTATAAATGAAATGTTGCTATGATAATCATGATTAATTTAATGATGAAATATGGTCAAACACTATGAATAAAAATATGTGTTAACAACGACAAATGCAGTCAGTTAAAAATTGAATAGCGAATTGAAATAAATAAGGTGCGGAGCACCACGTGAACAGTGCGCGATCGGGTGGGTGCTATCACTCATCATAACCAATCTTTAACCCAAGGGCTGATGACCCTTCACGACCGCAGCACCAATTGATAATTGAGAATAGAATTTTAAACTTGAGGAGTGCTCTCCACGAACCCCATTTTTTAGAGTTGACTTGGGCATCAGTCACTCTCCGGCGTACATCCTCCAAATCCTGCAACTTTTCTTTCCACTGTTAATTTCCAACACCCAACCAGGGGCCAATTCATTCGAACAACACCTCCTCCTCAGCTGGAGGGGATTCCAAGAGAGGACCACGAGGGAAAATTAATTATTTATTTCATTTTCCCTCGTGGTCGTCTCTCGAAATACCCCACTCCCCCCGCAAGCCGGCCCCACCGCTCTTACCTGCAGCGGCCGCGGCTGAGAAGGAGACACACCAGTGATGGAATGGGGAGTGTTATGATAACTCCAAATCATTCCTGACACCAAGTCAAGAATTTTGGCTCCTGAAGTCTCCACTAACTGCATAGTGTTAACCCTTTCCAACATGCCATTACCCTGGGGCAATACAACGCCATAGCCAGATGTCTAATGCCAAATTCGGCAAAAGATTTCTGCTTGTTGTGGACCTAAATTACACACCATTATCCGTCACTTAATAACCTGGGAATACCTTGTCTCCTAAAAAGTGATGTCAAAAAGCCAATGACTGAATCTGATTCCCTAAGAAATGTACATTCAACCCATTTAGACAGCGGCGGTTCCTCCCTTGGGTCGGAGGAGTGTAGCCTATATATTCCCGATGCAAACGGACGCATGCAGCTGACAGCAGTAGGATTTAGTGTTTCATGCCCTGTTACTAGGTTTTTAATACTTTTTAAATTGTATATGTGTGGCTGAATTACTCTGTGATTTAACAATTTCTCCTACCTACGCGCACTTGCACTTTACTTGATTCTGCTTGCCTACACCTCCTTATCTGCTCCGATTCTCATCTTGCTTTTCCTCCAGTCCTGTTCCACAGCGGCTGATATGCCAATTGTGTGGAGGGCTGGGGCTACTACTGTGATCCTCACTTCCGCCCATGCAGTTCCCGCTTCCTCAGCTGCGTTAGCGATCCAGTTTGCATCATAGGCATTAGCCTATATATTCCCAATGCAAATGGACGGCCATGCTTCCCAGTTCCCCTCCGGTGAGTTTCTTCACTATATTACAATAGGGAAAAACTGCTTAGCCTTAGGCGGCTACCATTATGTCAGTGTACAGCGGCTGATCCGAGCTTGAAGGTAGACGTTCGATGCAATAAGTGCAACTGGTCTCTCCTCTAGCCCATGCAACAATAAGTGTAAAAATAATAAGAAAACAGAGGACTTAAAGGCCATCCTTTTAAATTGTCACTCTATGCAAATGCATGAACCACACATTTATGACCTACTTTTAGACATTATGTCAGTGTAAGCGGCTGATCCGAGCTTGAAGGTAGACGTTCGATGCAATAAGTGCAACTGGTCTCTCCTCTAGCCCATGCAACAATAAGTGTAAAAACAATAAGAAAACAGAGGACTTAAAGGCCATCCTTTTAAATTGTCACTCTATGCAAATGCATGAACCACACATTTATGACCTACTTTTAGACAAACAGCCTGATCTTTTATTTCTCACTGAGTCCTGGCTGTCTGAAGCCTCCAACCCTACTATCACCTTGGCCATCCCTACGGGTTATAGAATCCTTAGGAGGGACCGACCGAGTGGGAAGGGGGGCGGTGTCACCATAATTTACAATCAAAAACTAGACTGCTCTCCCATGCCGATGGAAAACATCAAGGGTTGACAGTCCCAAGGCTTCCGCTGTACCTTATCCCCCCATCATAACACAGCTGGTTTTCTGATTTTCAGACCTCCTGGTGCAATTGGAAATTTTATTACTACGCTTAATACAGCCACCACCTCCATGACCTTAAAATACAACAACTGCCTTATTCCGGCAGATTTCAATATACATATGGACAATGGAAAAGACCCTCAAACAATTTCCTTGTTGCCCTATGTCTTGGTATTAAATTTGGTACAAAGTCAGCAGTCAGAATTAGACAGGGGATTGATGTCCTTGCATAGTGCTGTCTATTGATACAAATTAACAAATTGTATGCCTAATACAGATTTCCCATTAGAATCTACTGTGTTTTTAATGATTTTAAATTGTATATTGTGTATTTTTTGTATCTTTGTTTTGCATTTTAAATCTTATTAAATTTATATATAAGTGCTTTAAACATCCAGAGTGTGAGTAATGTCCTGTTTGCAGTATGAATGTGGCTGCATTAATTGTGGTTTCAAGTTTATCTAAGGTTTTTCCAAAGGGTATATTCATTTTTGAACTTTAAAGTTATTGGGTGCTCCATCCCTTTAGAGTTTAAGAGCCCCTCTCCTTGGTTTCAAGGAGACGCTGCAGGCCAGCAACATGTTTTCATCTATTTCTTCGGCCACCCATGAGAAGGGCCATACCCTAGACCAAATCTTTCACAACTTTGACATATTATTAAGCCTACCTCTTCCCATTACCTGGTCTGACCGCCTCCGATTAAAATTCGTCATTCCCAACTCTGCCACAACCCCTCCGACTAACGCAGGGCAGAGGGTCCCTATTTACAGAATGTTCCATAAAGTATCCCAATCTTAGCTTACGCCCTCGGTCGTTTCTCACCCGAGCTGTCTCGCTCCCCGACTTGGACGCCTTCTCAATAGATTCATGGCTCCGAACCAACATTGGTGCAGCGGTACCAGTTGTTTCCTGCTTCTCAAAGAGGTCGGCCCCACCAGCTTCATGGTTTAACGGTTTCCTAAGATCTAGCAAAAGAAACTGTAGAAAAATGTAATAGAAATGGCTTAAATCCTATCTACCTGAGGACAGGAAGGTGTATAAAGACACCTTAAAAGCTCATTACATTCTAGTGAAGGCAGCCAAGAAAAACTTCTTTCAAACTAAGATAGAAAATGCCCAAAATAAGAGTAAGGAAATCTTTGGCATTGTTAAATCCTTTACCCCCTCCCCTCTCCCCCCGAAAGCTAGCACAAAGGAAAGTCCATGCACGGAAGAATGGTCTAAGCAAATAGCTCAATTCTTCCACAAATAGATCTCCGTGATCCAATAAGCCTTCACTAACATCTCAGAGGAAGAACTGACCTTCTACCGTAGTTCTAATAGCAAATTTCACCTCTTGGATCCTCCATATTTACTAGTTTTCCCTTGTGTTTCAGCTTGAAGAGTCACTGACCCTTCTGCAAAGCATTAAGACTGGCTCTCCTACGGACCCATGTCCAGCTAATATCCTAAACCTATTAGATTCCATCATAAACCGCAAGGTAAACCAGCTCTTGAATGCTTCCCTCTCCTCAGGCAACATGCCAAAATTATGGAAGAATGCTAGGATTCTTCCTCTGATACAAAAGGCTATCGCCAAACCGACAGACCCTGACAACTACAGGCCAATCTCCCTTTTTTATGCCCTCTCCAAAGTATTAGAGAAGCATGTAAACAAGGCCCTCCAAAAACACATTGAAGATGGGAAGCTCCTTCATGAGTCCCAATCCGGTTTTACGGCTAACTACAGTACGGAGTCCGCTCTACTGGAAGTGACTGGATTTCTCAAGGGTAAGCTGGACCAGGGAGGCTAGGCTGTTCTGATACTACTCAATCTGTTGGTGACCTTCGATTTGGTCCCACTTGAGAGGCTCCTGGAGAGACTTGCTAACATCGCCCTGGGGGGGCGCCACCTTAACATGGATGTCATCCTTCTTGGCAAATAGATCTCGGGACATATGGCTCCCCCCTTTCTCATCCCCAGTTCCGGCCACAAATGTAGGTGTCTCTCAGGGCTCCATTCTCAGATCTACCCTTTTTCATATATATATATCCCCCCTTGCATTTCTGGTAGAGGAAGAGGGCGTCAAAATTGTTTCTTATGCTGATGACACTCATCTGATTTTTACATGTGAAAAAGGAACCAACTTTGACAAGGCAATGATTATGTCTTGAAACACAAAGGTTTTTAACTGGCTTAAGATCAATCAGCTGAAGTGCAATCCTGACAAAACTGAAGTTGTTTTGTTTGGTAATCCCGAAATGCCTGACTGGAGCTCCTGGTGGCCAAAAGATCTGCCGCCCGCGGAAAAGGAGAAAGTCAAAAACTTAGGAATTGTCATAGGCAAGACACTCTCCATGCACTTTCAAATCCAAAATCTAACTGGTGCTTGCTTTGGCATACTCTGGACGGATGTTAAAAAAAGTTCCTGCCACTGTTACGACTTGAGAGTAGAAAGATCGTGATGCAGGCTCTGGTGACATCAAAGCTTGACTGTGTCAACAGCTTGAACCTCGGTCTTCACAAATCCCTTATCCAGCGCCTACAAGTGGTAGGAAACACGGTGGCCAGAGCCATCCTGAGACCTAAACCCAGATCTAGTATGACCCATATTCTTAAGTCTCTACACTGGTTCTGCATAAAAGAACGGATCAACTTCAAAGCGATGACCATCTTCTTTAAAGCTTTCCACGGCTTAGGAGCCGGCTACCTAAATATGGGCGTTAATCGCTACATAACTTCTAGACCCCTAAGATCTTCCAATGCCACCCTGGCCATCGTGCCTAAAATATGCTGTGCCCACACTGGAGGCAGATCCCTCGGCTTTCTAGGCGCAAAATTGTGGAATGGACTCCCAGAGTCTGAGACTAACCACAGACCTACTCTCTTTCAGGAAGAACTTAAAAACCTGGCTTTTTAATAACTGATGGGTCTTCCCCCATAAAAAGCCTCATAGAAGTGGCACACTGAAATCTATGAGAAATCAGTGTGCCACATCTAGGACGCCATGCCGTCAATATCTTACACCTGCCACACAGCAGGCATAAGACTGATGCAGGCCCTTTTACATGGGGCTTGCACCAAGTCAAAGGACACATTGCTGGAGTTGCGTCTATTTTCAGACACACCCCAGAAATGCAACACTTTTGCGCCTACAGATATGTCAGAAATACTGACGTATCTGTAAATCCTTGTGACATGATGCGTCATACAGTAAATATGATGCATCCATCTTGTCGCTAGGAGGGCGCAGTAAGAAGTGATGCATCCCTGTTTTCACACAACGATGTATCACTTCTCATAAATAAGGCCCTAAATGTGTTTACATCTAACATTCAGGGATAGTTATGTATGTTTTCAATACTGTAACACAGCAGCAGCTCACCAATGTTACTGCAAATAATCTCTGTGACACCCTCCCATTTTGCATATGTTAGGCCTTGTTTTGATCTAAAAGAAACTTTTTTTATGTATATTGCATGAAACATAAACACAACATTTCTCTGCAAAATGGCTGTACTAGACTCTCACAAATCAGGTATATAAAAAATAAATTAAAGGAAAACAGTATTTAAAACAATCTGTTTAAAAAATAGTCAAGGTCATTAGGGCAAAACTCTGGAGAATGGAGCTGACTCTGTCAGGGGGCCGCCTGAAAAGCTGGGGCCGTGGGCCAGAGTCCACTTTGCCCATGCATTAAAAAGTCTCTGGGCTGAAAGAGTTATGTTTGCCACTCCTGTTCTCTGTTAGGTTCACGAGATAGATCTAATAGTTGGCTTCTGGTGCTGTGTAAATTAATTTGAGGGCACTACCATTATCTTACTAAACCAATGATACATGTCAATAAAAAAATATTTTCTGGTGAGTTTTTAGTATGTGCTGCTTCTTTTTATGTGTGGTTTTATGTTTTTATTAGCTTTTAGAACACTATAACTATTGGGCAGCACTCAGAAAAGATATGAATTAATGGACAAATTATAAAACTTTAAAGTCTCTATATCGCCATCCAAAGAAGAACAGATTGTAGACCCGCAATCATGTTTCCTTTCAATCTTTATTAAACAAATTCAGATAAGATCTTTCCATCCAATGTATTTTGTTTGTGGTAAGGTGTAAATTGAGGGTAAGAGGAAGCATTCATAAACATTTTGTAAGTAGTTCTTTCCCTCCCCTATCTGCTTGGCCCCCAGGCAGTAGTAAGTGTGCTTCCTTGGACAGAAGGTGCCGAATACATCTCTGTGACAATGTATCACTGTTGGGCACCTGCATAGCTTGTATTCATTCATTTGCTGCTGCTACCGAACAGCAGTTGGCAATGGTGCTTTGTTGGGGCAGAGGATGGCTCAGCCTAGAGCATGGAATTGAATAGCCAGGCCCACTGAATTATGCGGCAGGGAGAACAAAAGTATGCGGCTGGGTTGACTAGATAATGCAGCAAGAAAAGTCAATTTATGTAGCATAATGTGGCTCACATTTTGATTATATTAAGTCATGGTTTTGTGATTTTTACAGAAGGTAGCACTGCCTGGGGAAAGCTTTCACCTTATTAGTACCAGTGTAACACCAAAATACAGTAATAAGCAGCTGACAGTAGATTAGTCACCCCCTAATCTTACTGGGAGTCCGAACTTGAGCACTGTAAAGCTGAACAAAGTAAATTTACATAAATAAAATAATTAGTTTTCAAGGGGGTCATGGATTGTGCAGTAGTTCATGTCACATTCACAACCTGCCAGCACTACATAATTATACTCTCACAATTGATTTATTAACCTTCTTGCTTTGTCACATTTGCTTAAAAATGCACCATTTGCCCACTCTATTTTCAAATTGTTCCCGGGGGGATAAGCCCCCCTGAACTTCGCTTATAATAGTCGAGCTAGCTCCCTATGCTCACTTGCCACCAGGCACTCATCCAGCCCACAACTTTCAAATGTCACTGGCTGCAACTGCATTTAGAGTGATAATCAACCTAACCTAATGCATACCTACCACTCTCCTGCAAGAGTCCAATGAAGTCCATACATAATTTCTCCCAAGGCAGCTTAGAAAAATCCACTGGTGTTAATGGAATGTCAGAAGTACATTGAGATTTGTCTGCTTTCCTTCACATTCAGTAAGATGTCAATGTTGCTGGTGGGATCAACAAGATTCCCCAAAACATCATTGTAACCTCAATGGACAGCTAATACTCAACCTTAGAAAATGGCATAACGTCAGTTTTTAAGCTATTCTCTCAAGGACACCCTCCAGCAATAAATTGTCTCACCAAGGCTTGACAAATATTGTTCTGGCAACAGTCCTCCCATTCCTTAAGAGCCATCATGTTTCCTAAAACAACTTCACCATCAACCAATCCCACTACACAGTGACCCACAGTCATACAGTTGAAAGACACCTTGACAGAAAGTCGGCTCTTAAATTCTTTCCACTAGGAATTATTTTTTCTTTGAAGTGAAATTCATATATTATAGACAGCAATCTGACAAGTCTTGGAATAGCTGAACTAAAGCTCCTTTCAGTCAACAGATGCCCCAAGGGCCAGTGATTAGTCACAAGAGAAAATTCCCCACACTGCAAATACGTAGAAAAGCAGTTGGAGTCCCAAACACATGTCAATGCCTTTTGCTCTCAATATTGCTGTAATTGCGATCAGACTTGGACAAGCTTCTGGTGGCGAAAGCAATAGTATTCTCCGTACCATCTACTATTTGACTCAGTACCAACTCTAAAATACCCCACAGACATCAATTGTAACAAAGGAATTAACTTTATCTACAGAAGCTTTAATGATGCATTAATGATTAAAGTGTTCAGGTATTTGAAAGCAGAATCCTCATCACTGCCTCCCACTAACAAATCTCCACTTCTCAAAAGTTTCCTTAAAAGTTCAGTCTGAAAAGCAAGGTTACAACAATTCTTGAGTAATATACGCATAGACCTAGAAAAGATTGCACTTGGTCCTTGTCAACTGGAAAGGGACTATTTCTTATGGCTTCCACTGATTCAGACTTAGGTTTAATGCTTTCTCCACATATTCAATGGCCCAAATACTCTATCTCTTTCACTATGAATTGGTATTTCTCTTATTGTACTGTACTGCCATGAACCTGTAAAATTTTCAACAATCCACTAAAATTTTGCAAATGATCATGCTCATTGTCAGAAAACACCAGTATGTCATCCTGATATGCTAACACACTTTTTATGGAACCAAACGTATGAAACATCAGTTTCTGAAAGACAGACACTGCAGACAAAGGAATTTAAATGCCTCAAAAGTTGAATTAAAAGCTGTTAAAGAATGAGAATCCTGGCTGAGTTCCACCAGGTGATAAGCAGCTCTTAAATCCATGGTAGAGAAAACTCCAGGATGCCCCACCTGAGCCAGCATTTCTTTGATTTTTGGCAAAGATTTTTGGCAAAGAAAAACAATCAATCAAAATGTTCTTATTCAATGACCTCAAGTCTGCACATAGACACAAATTTCCAGCCTTCTTTCTAGCCAGAATAATAGGAGAAATCTATTGATATGAATCAACTGGCTCTACTATTTTTTCAGAGCAAATTGTGTCCAAATGATCTTTGAGTTAATATTTATGCTCAATGAAAAACTCCACACTTTGTGAGCAACCGGAATGACATCAGTTTAAAATGATTCTGTGCTCAAAGCTGTTGATCATTCCCAGTCTTTCCTAAAATTACAATTTATATTTGTTAAACAAAATTTAAAGCAAAGAACGCCGAGAAAGTCTTGGGTGTCAACTACAGCAAAGGTATAATCTGTTCCAGGTTACATTACCATTCCAAATGACCCTTGGTGCCTCCATTCTAGAACATTGTAACCTTTTTCAGCTACAGGTACTTAAAAAAAAATCTTCCTATCTTTGAATGTGACATTTTCCAAAAAATGACCTATTATGTCTATGTTAAATCCACCAAAGGCTAATGTGCAAAATGTGGTAGAGAGAGCTTCAAATGCTTCCATTCTTTGAAGTTGCAGTTTGTCTTTCACAATGTTAATAGGTAATCCATAGCCAGCTGTGACCTCAATATCAATCTCACCAACTCTCATGTTGCAAACGGGTTCTCTCCCGGCAGAATTATAATTCCGCTCATGGAATTGGCGAACTTTGGAAAACTCAGTTCCTGCCTAATTCCGCCATTTGGCAGAATTATTCTGCCGTTCAAGGTACAACGCATACCTTCATCAATGTGCACTTGCAAGCGAGAGTGAGATTTGCCAGCCACTGTTGTGAGTTTGGGTCCCCACAGTTCCTTCCGTGCCATTTTGTTATGTCAGTGGTCGCAAGTGGCCACGGATCATTCGCGAGTAGATTTTGTACCCGAGAAGCAGCTAAATTAACTCAAAAATACCTTTTCAAGTAACAATTCTACTCAAACAAATGGCTCTGGTCTTTTTTTAGCACAAAAGACACTTCTTTTTACTTTATGTTTTAGAAGGAAGGAAGTTACACAGAGACTCCAACTTTCTCTTGCTTTTCAGCAGGCTACTTCCAGTGCTTTGTCCATCTCCTGGTCACTTATTGACGGCCCTGATTGAGGTTGCTGAGTCGATCAGGTGGTCCTTAGATTCAGGAGCATCAGCTATGCTGGTGCTCCTGGATCTATCAGCTGCATTTGATACGGTGGATCACGGCAGATTGTTGCTGCGGCTGAAGGACATAGGCCTAGAGAACAAGGCATTGAGCTGGCTCCACTCCTATCTCACAGATCGGTCCCAGAAAGTGGCGCTGGGCACCTTCTCCTCTAAGCCAAAACGCCTCTGGTGCGGTGTCCCGCAGGGGTCGGCACTCAGCCCATTGCTGTTTAATGTCTATCTGGCCCCACTTTTTACTCTGATTGCTAAATGGGGGGTCAAGGCAATTTTGTATGCAGATGATACGCAATTAGTCTTCCCCTATAAAGATACCTCGGAAGCAGCTTTTAGAAAAATAAGGGGCTGTCTTCGAGATGTGGCTAGCTGGATGAATGCAAATAAACTAAAATTGAATGCTAGCAAAACGGAGGTGCTATTTTTTGGAAAAAATACACATCCCCCCCAGACTTGTGGTGGCCTCCGGAAATGGGCCCAGCTCCATCTCCCAGAACCCATGCAAAAAATCTGAGAGTAAGATGGGATGAGAATCTCTCTTTCTCGCCTCACATACAGCAGCTCACCGCCGGCTGCCTGAACAAACTCAGAAATCTTCGAAAATTGCTGTCTCTTCTACCAGTCGAGTGTCGCAAAATGGTAGTTCACGCGACAGTTACATCCCGACTAGACTACTCAAATGGCCTCTACCTTGGTCTGCCCAAATATTTGGTGCAACGCCTACAAATCGTGCAGAATGCGGCTGCGAGACTGATAAAACGCATTCCCTTTAGGCATCATGTCTCTCCGCATCTGCACGAGCTACATTGGCTCCCAGTGGCAAGTAGAATAAAATTCAAAGTTCTCACCTTGGCGTTCAGAGCGCTAAAAGGTACCTGTCCCAACTATTTAAAACTTAGACTTCCCCGCTACCACCAAGAGCGACAGCTGCGATCTAACTCTATGCTTAAGCTTACTATCCCACGTGTGAGGAAAGCTAGACTTGGAGGCAGGTCCTTCTCTGCTGGCACGGCAAAACTCTGGAACACCTTGCCCTCTGATATCCAATCTGCCACAACAGAAGCTAGCTTTAGGAAGCTCCTAAAAACTGGGCTTTTTATGCAATAAAACTTGAATTTCTTCTTGGCTCTTCGCTCGCTGCTGAAATACTCGTTAGCGCCGGGACACCTCTCCCAGAGGTAGCTGTTCGCGCTTTACAAGCTTCTGTATTATTATTATTATTATTTTTATTTGGATTTTGAGGTGAAAGGCTCACTTTATTTGCCTGCAGTTCCTGCTCCATATATCATTGGAATTTAAGGACTTCACAACAAGTAAATTAAAAAACTTTTTGGATAAGGGTGTTGTTTGATAGAGGGCATGCTCTAGTATATATTTGTACCTTTTCTTCAATTTTTAAATTTGATAGTGGTTGTGGGTTGGGTAGCCTGGATTTGCATTAGGGGCCCATTTTTGGCATTCAATTTTTTAGCTTTTAGAAGGCAAAAAGGCTGCACATGCAAGTACTTTTTCTCTGTGTTTGTGAAATGTGCACTATTCATTTATTTTAGCATGTGGCCTAGTCCGGCCATGGGCCATTCAGCCAGTACTAGGCATTGGGTAAAACAACTCTTTCTGTGGTATATGTTATTTTAAAGCATCTAGGATTTAGAAATGGACCTGGATTACATGCAAAATGTGTTTTCTTTATATTTTATGTTTTTTTCTGCAAAAAGTGTATTTTGGTGGGTTAAAATGTTGATGCCTTGGGAGGATGTGAGTTGTCAGGAAATTTGTAAAGCTGACCTAATTTTCCTTTTTTGCATTGCTGAATTAATGCTAGTGCTTTTCCATCATGAACGGTGTGCACTCAGGCGCACACACAGATCCATGCCCCCACTACGTCTTTAACCTCAGAAGCAAGACGATAGGCAATAAGCTCTGGAAGATCCTGAGCACCTACGTCACCGCGGCCACCTTCCCTGAAGCCTGGAAACAAGCTGAGGTGACTCCCCTCCTGAAGAACCATCCATTGACCCTGCCGATCTGAAAAACTATTGGCCCATCTAGCTGCTCCCCTATCAGTCAGCGCCTCACCCAACACCTGGAAAACCAAAACCTCCTGGACCCCCTTCCAATCTGGTTTTCGAGCTAACCACAGTACTGAGACAGCCCTTGATCGCGGCCACAGATTACATCAGAGCTCTCCTGGGCCGCAAGGACACAGCAGACCTCAACCTCCTGGACCTGTCTGCTGTGTTTGACACCGTCTTCCACCACATCCTGATCAACGGACTCCACCACTTCAGTATTCCAGGAAACACCTTCAATAGGATCGTCTCATACCTCACTGGCAGGACCGAAAGGATGTGTCTCTCTCTGTTTACCTCAAAGTCCAAGAGGACCTTCTGTGGAGCCCCCCAGGCTCATCCCTCAGGCCAATACTCTTCAACATCTACATGACCCCACAGGCCAACGCCGTCAGATCACACGGACTCAACATAATCTCCTATGCCGACAACACACAGCTCATCCTCTCTCTCTGAAGATCCTTCCAACACCGAAGAAAACTTCCACAGATGCATGATGAACGTTGCGGACTGCATGAAGAATAACTGTCTCTAACCAAACTCGTTAAAGACAGAAGTCCTCATCTTTGAGTACAACACATCACCATGGACAACTCATGGTGGCCAGCTGAGCCCGGCAAACCCCCCATTCCAACAGATCATGCCCGCAACCTCAGCATCATCCTGAATGACAAGCTATCCATGAAGAAACAAATCATTGCAGTTTCTTCAGCTTGCTTCCGCACCCTTTGCATGCTCTGCAAGATCTTCAGGTAGCTAAACAAACAACAAAAGGACCGTCACATAGGCCCTCATCATCAGCAGGCTAGACTATGTAAATACCATCATCATCATCAAAATTCTTTATTCTGCATTTTGCATTAGCGCCATAAAAGTACAAATTAAAAATAACAATAATGTACAATTTAAAAAAGAATACAGAGACTGTTACTCTTACAATTCATTAGGCCCGTCCCCCCCCCAAAAAAAATTATTAATGATTATGGGGGTATTGTTCTCAGTGAGTCCCTCTAGTGTCTCTTATTTTACTGCTAACCTTAAAAAACTCATGACAGAAAGTAAGATCAGGGGGTCTTGGGCCATTTGTAAATATAAAAGGGCCTCCTTCGCTGTGCCTAAATTTGTTTTTTTTCAGCAGGTTTCCTAAAAACGGCGCCTGAGAATAAAAGGGACATAGTAATACAAAATGAAGGGTATCCTGCAGAGATCGTAGATTGCTGTCGCAGGGGCCCTTTGACTCCACTGAATTATTAAAACCTGCCGGCTAGTAGATGATGTAAAAAGTTGATCCTAAAATGTGTGATTAAAAATCTGTCCTGGGAATTGTGTATGAGGGCAAGGTAAGGTTCCATTCCTTCACAGGTCCTCACTAAACCATGGGCTTTAACTGATTGTTTACCCCATTCCTTAACTTCTCTGGCTGAGGCTTTGTATTTGAAACACATCTCCTTTACCCTAACCTGATCCCGACCTAGTATACTGGTCGGCCGCAGGAAAAGGTCCTTACAGCCGATGTTTTCCAAGGCTACTTTTATGTACTTCAGCCATGGAATATTCATTCCCCTATCCCTGCCCAGGCAGTCCATGATTATATGCTTAGTCAGCGTGGCCTCTGGATTATCCCAGATCTTTAGCCATGCTAACAGTGGCCTAATCTCCACCCTGTCCTCTATGAACGCTCCACCCAGTTCTTCGTGTATATTATAGGAGGGGACGCACTGTGGGGCTTTGAGGGGCCTTATCAAATATTTGTTCTCCTATGTCTGTAGCTTAACAGTGTTGGCGATCCCCCACAATTCTGCCCCATACGCGGCTTTAGAGTAGCAAATTGAGTTGTCTAGGTTCAACATTTGCTCCGGGGACCATCGCCCTAGTCTGCGACCAAAATTCATTATTGCCCCTGTGCTAGATACTAGCTTATTGCGTCGCTCCTCAATCAAAGGTTTAAAATTTAGGCCCCTATCAAATAAAATGCCCAGGTATGAGAAGGATTGTAGCTTTGCTAAACTATGTGCGCCTATTCTATAGTTAGAATTTTTTCTAGGTTTGGACCCTATCTCCATGACGTACGACTTAGTCAAGTTGGCAGATAGATCTAATCTGTTCATAAAGTCCACGAAACCATCTATCAATCGCTGTAGTCCCAGTGGAGTGCGTGCCAACAAGACCGCGTCGTCTGCATAAAGCAGGACAGGGATTGCTCTGCTACCAACTCTAGGTGAGTCCACCTTTAGGCTTCTTAGGGATTGTTCTAGGCCATTTATATACAGGGAGAACAAGAACGGAGCCAGAATACACCCCTGTCTTACCCCGCTGGTGCAAATAAAAGGCTCGGTGTTTCCGCCATCCAGATTGTACCTAACTTTGGCCGATGTATTCCAATGCAAAGTTCTCAGAATCTTAATGAGATCTTGGTCTTTCCTAGCTTAGACATTAGGGCCCACAACTTCTCTCTGTTCACACAGTCAAACGCTGCAGTAAGATCCATAAAGGCTAAATAAACCGCTTTATTATTGGCAACGGTGTATTTTGCCACTAGTAAATATAAATTTAAGCATTGATCTGTCGTTGATCTTTTAGCCCTAAATCCGTACTGAACGTCAGTAAGGATGTGGAGCTCCTCAGCCCAGCTCATCAGGCGATTTAAAACAACACGGCCCAACACTTTAGCAGTCACGTCTATCAAGGAGATGGGGCGATAGCATTGCGGGTTATCTCTGTTCCCCTTTTTGAAAATAGGCACTATTATAGCCGTAGACCATGAGCGGGGGAGCCCCGAATCCATGGCAGCATTTATTACTCTTGTTAGATCTGGTCCCCATAGGTCCACCTTGCTTAAAAGATGGTCCGGGGGATCCCATCCGGTCCCGGAGACTTATTTCGAGTAAGGCCCAGGATACCCGCGATAATCTCTTCTAGGGTAAATTCTAGTGCCACCTTCCACCTCCCCACACCTTCCTCATTCTCCTGTATCTCAGTATTCCCCCGATTATATAGCCCTCTAAGGTGCTCCACCCACTGTTCAGGAAGCACGTTAGATGCTATTTGTATCTTGGAAGCAAGGATTATTAACTATCTTCCAGAAGGTGGTCAAGTCTTTCCGTTCAGCAGCTCCTCTCAGGTCCTCCCACGTTTGAGTTTTGAGTGCATTCTTCGGGCGCCTTACTGCCTGCTTGTAAGTTAATCTGCAGCACATAACCTTCTGTTTATCCCTTGGGTTATCTTTAAGTGCTGCTCTTAGATTCCTCTGTGCTAGGGAGCACCCTCTGTCAAACCATCTGGGATCATTCTTGCACTTGCCCTGCCCTGTCGTCTGCATAAGACCATCTATCAGCCACCCTATTTCTTCAAATGCCTCCACTAACGGGGGTCCTTCCACTGCTTTATCTAGACACACCTCCAGGAGCTGTTTCCCCTCTTTCGCAAGGGACTTATAAAAACGTTCTCCGTTAATCCTTGACCATTTTCAAGCGCCTGCCTTGATCCGTGACCTTCTCCATATTTGTCTCCACCCCGCCCCTTATAACCTTACTAACATTTGTCTCTGCCACCAACAATGTTAGTGGGTTATGGTCGCTAAAACCACTCCACTCTATTGCAAATCCCAGTAGCCACTTCTTCAACAGTTGGGACACTAGTATAAAATCAATGTATGAGCTGCAGCCCCTTCCTTTAAAGGTAGGGTTAACCTGAGTGTTGGGCTCAATGGCCAATAGGTCCATTGAGTGTTCCATTATGTGTCCTTTCATCACCCTACTCAGTACCCGCCTTCCGACGTGCGCTCAAAGTGTGGTCCCTCTTCCAGGCTACATGAGGTCCAGTCTTCTGTGATAGGTGTCAAATTTGGGCACAAGTGACAGTTAAAGTCTCCGGCTATTAGGAGCAATGGAGCCATTGTACCCTGATCCTGCTCACTCAACAAATAGAGTCTTTCGTCTAGCTCTCTTGCTATAGCTCCTCCCACATTATAAAAGTTGACCAAGATTATATTAAGACCCCTGCTCTTAAACAGTAAGCCTATCTTACAGTCCGAGTTCCATTTTAAGTCAGTCCAAACCCCTTCCAGGCCCAGGTCTACCAATATTAGAAGGCCGCCCCTTGCTCTTCCTACCGTGGACTTACTTGCCGGGGCCCCAAACGACTTATACCCAGCTAGATGAAAGTTAGTGTGGTCTACTTCCCTGTTTTCCTGCACACAAATTATTTTGAATCTGTTAATATATTCCAGCCACTCCGGGTTTTGGAATTTGGCTGACAAACCTGCCACATTCCAGGATACTAATTCGAAGGAGCTCCCATGGCAGTGTGTGAGGGGACGAGTGGGTATGATGGACCTGTTACTATTTTGGGGGCCCTCAAGCCAAGGTGGGTTTAGGGTACCAGAGGTCCACTGATTCTCTTTCAGGGAAGCACAGTCCAAGCGCTCCCCTGCTTGTGGTATTGGGTTTGAGGGGGCCCCATTTGGCTCAATTTTTTGGTCTAACTCCTCTCCCTGTAGTCAGTCCACTTCGCTGAGATGTCTTCCCCAGCCAAGTGGCACATATTTTTTGAATAGCGGGATTGCTGGCCCTCCTCCCTCCCTCTGTGGGGCTGCCTGACAGTCATGTGTGTTTCCTCCCTCTGTTACTGTTTCCGGAAACGCACTCCTCTCATCATTAATCCCGCCTCTCATTCTCCCTGGCTGGCCGATCCTCTCCCTATGGGTCTTAAAGTGCTCCCGTTTAAACCTAGGACCTGCTGGCCCGTAGAAATAGCTTAAATTCCGAACTTGGATGCAATCCCATGCTATATTTTTTAACCTATGTCCTACCCATCTCACTCTCCTCACAAAGAGAATCTTGCAGTGAACATCTCGGGGCAGCGATCTATTATTGTTAGCCAGTGAATGGTCTTGTTTTTAAGTTGGTCATAGGATTTAACTATACCCTGTTCTAATTCAGGGACACCGGTCAGGACAGCGACATATGGTGTACAGTCTGGGGGTAAATCTAGATGGGGATGGAGGTTCCTTGCCTCATTTCCTCCCCTATCATTACATAGTACCCTGTGTGACCCTGCGAGATCTGTGTTTCCGCTATATACGATTCCCCCCCTGACTTGTCAGTGCCCGTTAATTGCACAGCTTTTTCCACAGTTGGTGGGACAATAATGTTCAAGCGGGGTGCACCCTCTCTTTCTCCCTCCCTTCCTGTCTCCTTAGTGTGACCACAGCTCACTATTTTGTAGTCAATGCTACCCAGAGTGGACATTATCGCTTCCTTTTCGAGGCAACTCCCTGCAAATGTTCAGCTGGTTGTCGGGGCTCTTCGTGAACTACTGTCACACACGTTACTGTATTCTTTGGCGGTTTTGGCAGTGCGCTGTGGGGTGGTGTAGTCAGGGTCGGAGGGACTCCTTCAGTGTTTGAGGATGCTGAGATTTCCTGTTTACTTGTATTCTCAGTCTGTGGGCCAATGACCGAGACAATCTGGCCATGGTTTTCTGGCGAGCGCGCGTTCGTAATGGCCCCCAACGATGATCTTTTAGTGAATACTGGGTCCATAGAAAGGCGTCGTTCCGTGAGGGCGATCTCGTGTGCAAGTGCTGAGGTGGCCCTCGTGATAAATTGATCAAGAGTTCCTGCAACATACCCAGTTCCAGCTGCTTTCCTCCCTCTTCCCTCCGAGCTGCCATTTTGGATCGAGAAAGGGGGGAGCAGGTAAGTGTTAGTGCCCACTCCAGCACACTAGGATAGAACGTTTGGGCAACCACCCACAGCGTTGTGTTATAAATGAGATTTGCAGAGGCGCTATTCACAGTAGGAAACTAGTAAGAAGGGGTGGTCCACCAGCTGAGGATATTCGCGGTGCTTTGATCCCTGCAAATTATTGAAGGAGCGGGCCCCTACACAGCACAGCCTCTGAGTCCACCGCCAGCCTATGAGACAAGCGTGCACGGTATCTCTTCTCAAGAATACTATCCCTGGAGGCAAAATGGCGGCCACTGCACCAGTTCCCCAACTGTGCACCAAATAACACGTTCTCGCTGGGCTGTCCTTGTTGCAGGACTCAGGATCATAGAATAAAGTATTTCACACTGCAGCAGTTCAGAAGAGATGGGGGAACGCGGTATTCACACCAGGCGCCGCTCGCGAGCTCAAGGCACAAAATGGCAGGCTTACCACATCGTCGCAACAGTCTGTGATGGTGACCCCCATCTGCCACTCTGCGTTATTGTGTGTCCCTCCATTAGCCAAGCAGGGATCTGCAAATAGCAGGGTGCGCTATCCTAGGAACAGCGCCGATAACAGGCACCACCGCTCGGCAGTCAGGACCGCACGGCAACACAGCACCAAGCGCCGGCCGCGGCTGTGAGAAACGCTAGCACCAGGGGCTCGCCGTCGCACACTCACCCGATGAGCCAAGGGCGTTACAGGGCGTTACAGGAGCACTGAAGATGTCTGCTTCCTCGCAACTCGGGTCCACACACACCGGAGGACCGGAGGACCACAGCTGTGTGTCACTGACATCACTTCCAGCCTCTATGTCGTTCTTGCTGTGTTCAAGCTTCAATCCCCTCAATTCTCGGCTTTTCACAGAACCGCTGAACCGGCACAGAGCCTCGACTCGACACGCCTCAAAACGTCACACCCTCTGTGGTTCGTGTGGCTCTTGCTCGTGTTCTTGTCTTTTCGCCGGGGCTCCAAAAACAGCTTTGGTGCGGCTCTGCTGCAGCTCGGGCCTCACGGCTCGCGGCTCTCGGCTCTCCTGGGTTCCCGGTATTGCGGCACCTGATCTCCCGTCACTGCTGGCGGCGCTCCCGCTGCTCCTGCTACTCTGCTACCGCCGCGACCAGCTACCGCTCACTCACTCTGGCCTCCCAAATACACTTTTTGTGGGAATCTCTACATGCCTACTGAAGAGACTCCAAACAATACAGAACTCAGCCGCAAGACTCATACTCGACCTTCCCAGATGGACCCACATCACACCCTATCTCAGAAAACTGCACTGGCTCCAGATTCAGAAGAGATGTGCGTTCAAGCTGCTGACCCACACCTACAAGTCTCTGCACAACAAAGGACCAGCATTCATCAACAAACACCTAACCTTCCAGCAACCTTCCAGACTCCCTCAATCAGCTTCCCTCTGCATTACAGACACCTCGTATACGTTGATCCACCTGTGGAGGACACTCCATCTCTTACCTGGCAGAAAAGGCCTGGAACAAACTCACCCTGAACCTCAGGACTACTCGGTTACTCCAACAATTCAGACAATATCTAAATACCTGGGTGTTCAAGTAATCACCTCCACGCAACAGCAAACAGCCCCAGCGTCTTCAGAACCGCACAGGTGATTTGCCATGCTCTACACATGATTGATTGATTCATTGAGTCTTAGTTTACCATGCCTCCTTTGTTTTCTGGCCAAGTGGCCACCATTTTGTCTTTGTTCTCCATGCATGTGTCCCTCGACCATTTTGTGTAGTCAGTTTCTCAAGCCATGCATGTGTTATTTGTTGTCTATGCTGTTGTTGTTTGAACTTGTGTCCGGCGGCCATTTTGGTTAGTAGTCAGTGTGCTTTTGCCATTGGCCTGCATGTGTTCTTAGTTGTCCCTGCCTTCTGGCTTGTTGTTGTTTAAACATGTGGCCGGCAGCCAGTTTGTGTAGCCAGGCAGTGTGCTTTTGTCATAGGCCTGTATGTGTTCTTTGTTACCCATGCCTTCTTCCTTGTTCAATTTTGAGCATATGGTCGGCGGTCATTTTGTGTAGCCAGCCAGTCTGTTAAATCCTCTTTTTCCAGTCAAAGCCATTTTCTAGGGACATTGATAGAAGAGGGCTATGCTTTTTTGTTCACTTTTTAAAACTTTTTTCCCTGATATCAGTTCAGTATTCTTGAGGATGATTGTAATATGTATGTACATGATTTATATAATATTATATGCATTTTTTCCATTTTCCCCTACATCTCCTTGTGTCCCAAAGGAATATCTTTACTTTATGTACATTATTTGATTTTTCCCTGTACCACTTGCCTGACATAGGTCTGTTAGGACATAGGCGCACACCAGCCTTTATTTTTTAAGGAGTATTTCATTTCCCCCTGCACTCCTGGCTTGTCATAGGCGCACACCACCATTCATTTTTCAAGGATTATTCAATTTTCCCCTGCACTGCCTGCCTGCCATCAGCACATGCCAGTATTAATTTTTTAAGGATAATTCAATTTCCCCAACCCCTTGCCTGCCATAGGTCTCTTGATCCATAGGCGCACACCAGCATTAATATTTTAGGAATTATTTTATTTTTCCCTGCACTCTTTGCCTGCCATATGCACACACCAGCACTAATTTTGTTAAGGATCATTCCATTATGCCCTTCACCCCTTGCCTGACATAGATCTATTAGGCCATAGGCGCACACCGGCATTTTGAAAGATTATTCAATTTTTCCCTAGACCCCCTGCCTGCCACAGGCCACTTGGGCCTTAGGCGCACACTTTAATTAAAAAATGATGTTATGGTTTGGATTGGAATAGCTACACTATTGTTAATTATTTGGGATAACCTCACTAAATTATATTCTCTATTTGAATAATTCAAACTTCAAAAATGGCAAGCTTTACTGAATGTTTTCTTTGTTTGTTTGCTTTTAGGTGCACAAGAGACATCACCTATATGCACCAATGGCCAGAGCTCATCAGTCTGGCAATAAAGTATCTGGCGTGTCCGGTAGCCAGCGTATCTTTTGAGTGTGTGGTCAGTGCAGCTGGCTACGTAGTTACAGTCAGAAGGACCAGTCTCTTGCCTCAAAATTTGGAGAGTTTGACCATGATTAAAATGAGCCAACACTTCATACCACAAGATTAAACTGTCCCTGAAACAACACAGAAGGTGAATGAAGGCAGTTGGTCACACTCCAGTGTGTTAGCTAATAAACTTCTGAGTTAACCCCCAGAGTTTGAGGACAGACAGAAGGCCAACACAAAGTGAACCACACCACCTGAATCCTCCTCTGCTTCCGCTTGTGCAGCGAAGTGGCAACTGTTAGAGGTTGACAATGGTCCCAAAGAAAGATGTTCCTGGCAAGAAAGTGGCCAGTGAGGTGCAGAAGAAGAAACAGATTGCCTCAACTGGCGTGATGCCCTCCACCTTTTTTTAGAAAATATGGTGTGCTTACCCCCCATCCTCTGGACAGCAAGTTGGGAGCAGCACTTCTGCACCCTAACCTAAGCCCAAGTCCATGTCTCTCAGCAAGAAACCACTGCAGTCATGGCGACGAGCTGTGAGTTTGAATCAGATTTGTCTCAGCTGTAAATGGCTGCGGATTAGTGTGTCAGCCACCTGATCGATGACATGGATGGTTGCTGTGATCTAGTACTCTTCCCCTTGCATGGGTACCGTCATTCGCCCATGCAGGGGTAGCGATGTCTGACTTCTGTATGCAAATATCTTTGTTTTGGATGGTCAATCGTCATGGGAAACTTAGTAAAGTGAATGAAAGGAGGCGCAGCCAGCAACAGTTCTTCCTGATGTAGAAGCAGAACAGGTGATTGAGCTTCCTGCTGAACATGATGAAGCTCTTGAACAATTTGCTTCATGATCTCCAGCCGAAAGAGAAAAGTTACTCCACCATATTCTCCAAGCTCCCCTTCTGATGATCTGGACATGGGTTGGACCCCAGCGGAGCCCGAGACCCGCCTTGAGGAACAAGGGAAGAGGAAAATTCCTGAAAGCCTTAGAATTATGGACAGTGATGAGGATGAGCCAGTGTTTGTCAGTATTGAGGGCTGCTCAGAGGACACCAACATGACCCCTTCTATTTAACCTGCTCAGAGGGATGTGGCACTGGTTCCACCAACACACCAGCTTCCATAGTTGTAAGGCCTCTGCTGAGACCTGCATCCACCACTACCTAAAAATGTATCTTTCCCATTTTGGGACTCATTCACAATTAGCTAGCGGGAGGACAACATTGCAATATGCTCAATTTGCCACGCGAGTGTTTGTCAAGGTAAGCCAGGTTCACACTATGGTACTGGAAGTCAAAGGTCACATATGCAAACACATCACGGAATCCGTTAGGTGGATCACCTTTAAAAGGTAACTGGTGGTGGTGGTGATGAGACACAGGAAGCAACCCCAATCACGGTGATAGAAGGAGGTGATGAGGAAGAAGAGGATGACAGCTGTACACAAACAGCCCTGTCCCCTACAGTATGCCAGCATCACCTGTATCAGCAACCTCCAAATGGCACAAGAATCAGATGCAGACACCCCTGCATACAGTGATTTTCCCAATAGTCATAGTGAGTCTACCACCTCCTAGTTCTCTCCAGTAGTCGCCTGTGTCAGTGGCACCACAAAAGAAAAAAATCCAAGTTCCTATTGTGCGTATGTTTAGACAGGAGAGGACCTACGAACACAACTACCCAATGGCACATATGTACAACTGGAAGTTGGCTAAAATGTTAACCCTGGAACTCGCTCCTTTTGTTTTGTGGAAGAAGTGGGATTTTTAGAATTTGTGGCGGCCATCTGTCTCAAATGTAAGGTTTCCAGTCAGACCTATTTTGCCAGAGTTGCTCTTCCAGTGCTCCATCATGATGTGCTGCAATTGGTTTGCCAAGTTATGCAGCAGAGTGCTGTTTACGCTATCCACCTGACAACAGACATGTAGACCAGTTGTCAAGCAACTGATTACATGTGTTTCACTGTACACTGGATCTCTTTTGTGGGAGTTAGACAACAGCTACTTGTAGGTCTCAGCACTGAAGAAAGTTTTCAGGGCGTTCAGAGGCATACAATAGCAGTAATGTTCACCATGGAGAAATCCCATACAGCTGCAAACATCTGGGAAGACTTTACCAGCAAGGTGTATGAATGGCTTTGACCCAGAGGTCACAGAATTGGATTTGCTGCCACGGACAATGGCATTAATATAGTCAAGACCATGGCAGATGGTGAATATTTCGGGGTCTTGTATTTGGCACATTGCATCAACCTGATTGTACAGGAATTTCTCAACAAGGGAGGCATAGCAACACATTGGCCACCTGCAACAAAATCTACACTCATTATAGTCATTATTCTAAAAGCCCGGAAGCAGTTGAGGATCATTCCGCATGCGAATAGAGTATATGTTAAAGCCCTCATACAGGAGGTGCGACACATTAGAACACAACTACATGTTGCAAAGTCTGAGCAGTACAGACCGATTCCTGATTATGTCCTTCAAAGAGGAGGAGATGCAACTGGGAAAGTACGACCATGGAGATGGACAAATGAGGGCTAGTCAAATGCCTGAAACAAATGCTACTTCCTTTTGAGGCTTTTAAGCTGGAAGTAAACAAGGTGGCTGGTACAACGATCCAAGCGATCCCATTGTTGCATCTATTACAGGGCTAGTTAAAAAAGATGTTGCAAAGGTTCACTGGTGTGAATGAAGAAGCGTATGAGTTAGTTCAGGCCTTAATCCTTTGCTTAGATGTTAGTGCAAGAGAGATTGTGTCCTCCAAAGAGTACGCCTGTGCCACAATACCTGATCCATGGTACCAAAAAAATACTGTCTTTTTCTGAGCAGGATGTTTCACAATACAATACTTGGATTGCTGACCAAGTGCAAATGCAACAGATGTTGAGCAAGTGGCAGTACCAATGAATATTCAGAGGATATTCCAAGATTATCTGGATGACCCAAAAGAAGTCTACCTGGATCAAAACCCATTGGCCTATTGGTATAGAAAGATGCACCAATGGCCAGAGCTCATCAGTCTGGCAATAAAGTATCTGGCTTGTCCGGTAGCCAGTGTATCTTCTGAGTGTGTGGTCAGTGCAGCTGGCTACGTAGTTACAGTCAGAAGGACCAGTCTCTTGCCTCAAAATTTGGAGAGTTTGACCATGATTAAAATGAGCCAACACTTCATACCACAAGATTAAACTGTCCCTGATACAACACAGAAGGTGAATGAAGGCAGTTGGTCACACTCCAGTGTGTTAGCTAATAAACATCTGAGTTAAACCCCAGAGTTTGAGGACAAACTATACTCCCCCAACTGAGTAGGCCACAAAAGAACTTCCATCATTGAAACTGCTTTGCCAAATAAATGAATAGAGGGGAACATTTATATATTTAGTGTCTGACTTATGTAGCCTCTCACTTATTCACATGTATGGACGGGAGTGGAGTTGCACCAGTGTGCAAAAAAGAAGCCTCCCCATTCGCTTAAAGGACATAAAGACCATGCCTCCCATCCTTATACTTCTTTTCTTTATTCCCTAGCTGGGCTACCAGTAAAGACCATTCATTTGCGTGACTGCCAGTTTATTGCTTCATGGGAAAAGAGATATATGATTTGCAAATGTACACAACTGTGCTTGTTTGAAAAAACAGGTAACTAACTATTGCACATTAATGAGTGATATATTGAGTGAGTGATGTTGATTTGTGTGGTGGTAGTGGTAATGTGTTGATTCATGTGGTGGTAGTTTCAAAGAAAAGGAAAACTGGCAGGTGTCTCTCACTCATCCCTGCTGATTGATGCTTGTATGAGTAAAAGTGTTAGGAGCCAGACAAAACCCTTCAAAGAATGTATCTGCAAGTGATATAAAGCCCTGCCCTGATCCCTCAAAATGAGTACACACACACACAAATATTAGTATTTTTATAATATTATGGGGTATATGTATCAAATACTGTATTTGCTATTCTCAAATAGCGTTTTTTAGAGAATCGCTATTTGAGAATCGCAAAATGCAATGTATGTAGGATTTGCTAAAAATTTTGCAAATCCTACATATCCCTTATTTGCGATTCGCAAATTGAGATTCTCAAATAAGGAATTCCTTCCCTGGTGGTAGATGGGCTAGGAGGCCCATATAAATGAATGGAAAGACTTTCTCAACTTGCGATTCTCAATTAGAGAATCGCAAATTGAGAATGTAATTACAAGGGTGCCAGGGTGTCAAAAGGACACCCTGTTGCATCCCTGAAATATGTATGTGCATATGTGGCGCACATGCATGCCCTAAGGGCATATATGTGCGCCACATGGCAGTTTGAAAAATGCAAAAAAGTAAATTTTTCAAAGAAATCGCAAATTAGCACTAACTTGAAGTTGGTGGTAATTTGCGATTTCTTAAGGAGAAATTGCACAACTTGGGTGCCTTTTACATCGCATTTAAGGAATTGCACTTTGCGATTCATTAAATGCATTCGCAAAATATTGAATCCCAAATTTTGCAATTCTGAGAATCGGCCCGTCTGCGAGCGGGAAATTGGGCTTCATACATATGCCCCTTGGTCATTTAGGGCACTAAATCATGGGTTGGGGCATTCTACACCAATAGAAAAAGTTCTGGGTGAAATATTTCTATCTTTGGGATAGTGAAGCTGGTTTGAACACACTGAGGATTATCCACTGGTGGACTTAATTCAGAAACTAGAAAAATGGTCATTACATCTCAACGATAATCAGCCTCCTAGTTGTCTTTGGAGCTGCCACCCATATAGAGGAATTAATGCAGACAAAGAAGACATCCAGCCATCAATGATTACCACTTTCAAGGATATCTGTGGTAAATAGACATGTGAAGTTCATTTAAAAGTAGAAGGTTTATTCCTGGTACAGCTTATACATCCACCTTCATCCAAGTTCAGCTTTCCTCTGCCCAACCACCACATACAGAATGCTGGCTAGCAAAGGTACAATAACAATTCCATGAGAACACTCTAACAGAGAATACTACACACCTTCCCCCTTTAAAAAAAAATAATAATAAATAAATAAATAAAGTCATGAAAAACAGGAAAAAAAACAAATTAATGAACAAAATCATGCAACTTGATGGGAACATGTTTGATACGAGAACTCTTCCTTAAAATAGTATTACTAGAATCTGCAGAAACATCAATCTCATTGTCACAACGTTCAGTAGGTATGGAATTTTGAACAACACTTGCATTAGAAGAAGTAGGAACAGAATTATCTTGAATAAGAGAATCATTGCCAAAGGTGTCTAACAAAGCAGGATAGGAATCACAACTAACACCAGATTTCTCCTGAGAAAAATTCTTCACACTTGAAGATTTACATAACAAAATGCGCCTACAATTCCAAATTTTACCACCCTGTACTCTTACTGCTTTACTAAAAACCTCCAAGACTTCACAAGTATCAGACCACTTTGCCCATTTGTTACCAAAAACACCACCAAACTTGACCCGAACAAAATCACCAACCCTAATCTTAGACCTATGGCTAGATGCTTGCAAAGAATTGCCTCTCATTTTCTCTTGATACTTCAAGACTTTATCTTTCACTTGAGAAACATCAAATAAAGATTCACTAGGTACTCTAGTTTTCATCCACCACGGTAAAAGTTTAGATCCATGTTTCCTTCCTGGCAACATCTCAAAAGGAGACAACCCAGTCACAGAATTAGGAGAAGTCCGATATGACGACAAAGTGGCACGCAACGTTTTTCTCCACTCTAAACCGCTTCTCACTGCAAGTTGGATGGATTCTTTGATGACTCTGTTGAAGCGCTCAGTTTGACCATTGGCTTGAGGGTTGTAATTAGACACCTGTTGGACCTGGGGTTTCCAGACCACATAGGGTAGCCTGGCACAGAGTAGGACGGTCAGACCCAAAGGCAAAAGTGTTAAGCTTGCGTCACACCCTTACAGTAACTCAGCATCCATCCATTCAAAAATGACACTACACCAATTTTAGGAAAATATGGGCTGTTTTATAAAAATAATTATGTTTACTCTTACTTATCTCATCTGACAGTTTTGTTACTATTCACATCAAGTACGTCTCCATCTGTTTCTTTGCATCAATTAAAACTCAACAATAGCCTTGTACCTGGTGATACACTTATTCTCCCAATAGATAAAAGTTAAACAACAACTTCACAGTTTATATTAAGAAGCGGCAAGATTAGTGTTTCCCTATGGAGTAATCAGTATGCACATTCCACTCAATAGCTCTTTGTCTTTTTAAACAGGAATATATTCAGGTTTAGCAGACAGTTCCACAGTTGTTACCCTTGGTAATATGGCCTTAGCATAATAAGAAGCAGAGTCTGTCGCCTACAAAGGAAAAAGGAATTTCTGTATAGCTCCAGTGGGTAAAATAAGTTCTACAACCTGCTTCACTAAAGGGACATCAAATGTTTACCAAAGTGAATTTAGAGTAAGCTTTCTCTTCCACCACTGTAATAGAAAGGTTAAGCATTAAACACAGTCAATGACAGCATTCCAATAAGCTTTTTCCCACTTTGTCACCCTTCTCCACCTTACTGGTTCTCTTTTGTATGAGTCTCAGTGGCTTCCTGGTCTCAATTCTCCCTGACTCGCCAACTCTGTACTTCCAGTTAGATAAAAGGGGGAAGAGTCTCCCTTCCGGGACCTTCTGATGATAGTCCCCAGACCCACAGCAGACCCCAGTTCCCTCCTTACTTGTTGTCAAATGTACTGGAATATGTCCATCGACACTGTACAAGCCCAGGGGACCGGCTCTCACCTTCAGGCGCCTTTTCCCAGCAGCGCCTCCCTCGTGGGCCAGGCCGAATATCACCCAGGCCGGCACCAAGGGGAGGTCGCACTGGGACTGTGCTCCGTGGCTTCGTTTTCGTTGAATTCCGCCTTAATCCGTCTCTATTATCTCCCTCGTAACCAGCGTTGCCATGCAGGCGCAGGAGAGTAGCGGCGTTAGGCAGAGGCCGCCCCGTTCACCTCAGCGAACAGTGGCCCTTCGCATTCGAAGGCCCCTCCTGACTAGATCTCCACCTCCCTCAGGAACAGCGGTCGCTGCACCGGGCCTGCGCAGTATCGCGCTTCCTCAGGCCCGGCTGGATATGTGTTCCACTTCGTCTCGTTACCGCAGTCCCTGGCCTCCCTGTCAAAAACGGGCTACAGGAGTGGCCGAACACACCTCAGGGGTCGTGAATCCACTCACCAATAGCAGAGGATGGGTCTCCCAGCCGCGCTTCTAAACTAAGGTGAGGGGAGTCTTGGTGGGCCAAACACAGGTGGCAGAAGGGCACAGTGGGCGAATGAGGAGAAAACGGTTAACTCCCTCAATCCGTCTACCAGTCTTGCAGAGTTCCTCAATACTGGACAGTGAGACCAATTTTCACACCAGGCTAGTGCGAGATCTTTTCTCTACTTGAACCAGCCACCTGTCCAGGGTCTACAGGACGACAGTCTAACAGGGTCAGGTCTGTGGGAATAGGGGCGGTGAATACAGTAAGGAGACAACCCTTAATCCACCCTCTGATTGTCCTACCCCACCTAGTACCACAGCCTGTACTCCAGCTGACCCTCTCTGAATGACAAAATGGTCGCCTCACAGTTGGCCTTTTATACCCCTGGCCCCTAGTGTCTAGAACAGGCCAGAAGGTTCTAGATTCCCCTTATGTCTCTATGGGCCAGTCCCTGAGGTAAACAGTTATGGCAGTTACTAGCCACCATTTTGTGTAACTAAACTTGCCCTTGGAAAAGGAGGGATTTCTAGGCTTATGAGGAATTAAAGTCAAGGTGTTAAAGGTCAGGCTACCAACCGAATTAAAAGAACCCTAAGTATTGCCCGGCGGTGTCGCCTCTTAAACCCACAAGTTATTAACCAATGAAGAGGCAGGCGCTGGAGACTGGAAGGAGGAGAACACGTCAGTTCGGACAGCACGTATCATCACGAGGTGCTCTAACCGCATCTCTGAGGCCTGGCCTCTTATACACAGGTTTATTGCTTTATTACATACAACACATTCTTGGCAATGCTTTGATGTACGGAGGGATATCCTCCGAATCTCCCCTTCAGGCCCGTTCCCACACACATTTACAGTTGAAGTCCTCACCCCGGTCACAACAGGTGATGACTACCGCGCAGCTGGACATTCCGCCGATTCATGGAATGTGGGGGTTTGGTCGGATCTCATAGGGTGAGGGCTTTGATCAACTCGGGGGTCCTTTGATGAGGGAAGCTCTCTACTGTACGGGGAGGGGCAAGGAACAGTATCGGCAGAGCTAGGTGTCGGCCTGGGAACGAAGAAGACAAACGGGCACACAGGAAAAGGGGATTTGTATCAAAAAGGGCCTGGGACCATGAAAGGAATGAAGGGAAGTGTCGCGCTGGGAACAGGATGGGGTTCCGAGGCAGAGCCGCGCTGAAGAGGGGTTTATGACCCAAGACATGTGAGAGCGGAGGGGGGGGTTGTCAGCGAGGTCGGGAGAGAGAGAGAGAGAGAGACGCTGGCTATCGGCGAGGGGCAGGGAGGCCATGGTGCACAAAATGGCTGCCGCTTACGCGCACGAATGGGCCCAAGGAGAGCAAGATGGTGCCGATAACGTTGACATTTTCAGTCTAATCTTTAACAGTCCTCCCTTTTCAACATATCTAGCCAACTTGCCTACTCAATGTCAATCTTCATCAAATTCCCAACCTCGGCATCATATAATGCTCCCATGCGTTCATTTCCAAAGTCCACGGCCTTAGGGCAAATACAGTTTGCACATAATGAACACAGGGGTGGCAGACATTGAATTCCTAAGCATAGGCCACATATTACTACTACCGGAATTAGGATAATGGTGAACAGTCTCCAGCCCCAGTTCTTAACGGTGTTCCAAAACCAACCACCAAGCGACCATTCTTCCTGATCCTGGTAGACTTCTGAAGAGAGTCTGTGAAGATGTTCGATGGCTTTGTACACTGAGGGCGAGTTGTCCGGTATGTATGTACAGCAGCTGGACCCAATAATGCGGCATGCTCCACCACGGTCCGCAAGAACCACATCTAGGACAAGGCGGTTCTGTAGGGCCACCAAGCGGACCGCTTGGAGTTCGGCGGTGTTGTTGGCAAAGATACCAGCTGTGATGTTCATTGTTGTCTCAACTGCCTGAGTCAAATGTCGGATGGCCCGGCTGTTTGCCATCGGGCCCCAAAGAGGAACAAGTCCCTTCATAGCATCGAGGAACTGCGCTCCTGTTGAGTCGGCTTGCTCAATGTCCTTGGCTCGTTTTTGCCTATGATGATTCGCTGGGGCCACATAAGTCGGAGGAAGGACGAAGGAGATGAAACAAGTGCCCCCCCAGCCTTTGGGGAGCCAGGTGTAGGCCTTTGTGCCGCAGACGAAATACATGTTTGGGGACGACACAAAGGAAGGTGGATCCGTAGTGTCCAAAGTTCGGGTAAATCGGCACGCGCTGCGGCCCACCAGCTGTGTCCCATGTCCTTCTATGCACATGTGGCCTGTGACGTTGATGACTGATAGGGCCACAGTCAGAGTGGCAGCCGTTCGTTTTAACAGGTAGGAGAAGGTGGGTCTGGTTGGATTGTTGAACACCTGCATTTCAATTCGTTCTTTAGCAGGGATGTCCATGTGGATGGAGTCGTTGGAGGTCTGTGGGCAGAAGTGTGTCTTTGTTTTGTTTCGCCGGACCCCGTGGGAGAAAGGCGTTACGGTTTTGCTGGAGGTGGCATTGTCCTTATAGCTTTCTTGCAGGAGGATCAGCCAAGCAAGGCAGGAGCCATGAACCGAGAAGGGTGAGGGGATGAATGGTATCGAGTGTCCAGTGGCGTGGGGTAGCAACCCACAGATCCAACAGTTGGTGGCATTGGTGGCGAGATTGTGCTGGTGAAGGAGCTGTACGAAAGAGTTATTCCAAAACTCCTTTCGCCTCTCTCTGAGTTGGGGAGAGAGCGAAATCAGATAATGTTCCTTCGCGGTGATAGGCTGAGCAGTGGTCAGGAATGTTTCATGAGCAGGTGCATTTTCTTCCACAATCCAGAGTGTGGTCATGAGGAGAAAGCAAAAAAGGATTGCGATGAAGAGTGCAATTGTCTTTGAGCTGTGGAGTCTGTCTGTTCTTGGGTTTCTGTAGTGGGTATTTCCTGTTGTCTCCATCATCTTCTTATTTGGCGCTTCCATCATCTTCTTATCTGGCGCTTCCATCATCTTCATCTTCAAGGTGCTCGGTAGTGGGCAGAACCACAGACTTAGTTTAGCTTCTCTCCAGGCAGCCCTTGATTGCTTTGGGTCACCGTTTTGAGATTCAACTTAGTTTGTGGTCTACTTAGCCGAAGCTCCCTCCTTTCGACGCAGGAAATACCCTTCTCTGGATGGCACAGTGGGATCAGAGAATCTTGAAAGTTCAAGTGCTTCGGTATCAGGATAGCAGGTTAGTGACGGTCGGGCCTTGTTCAGGAGCTCTTCTTGGTCGCCGATGTTTTCTGTCGTGGCCAGGGTCGGGGAGACCTTCTTACAGTGGTGCGCGTGCAGCCAATGCCTTTTCCCCTCCACACGAAGAGCCGTCCGGGTGGTGATTAACACTTGCCAGGGGCCCGTCCACCGGGGTTCCAAACTTTTCGTCCGCTGAAAGTTTTGGATCAGCACGAAATCCCCGGGTTGGATGGCGTGACCCGGACCCCTGGAAGCATCGGGGATGGCCTGCTGCACCTGCTGATGAATGACAGACAGAGTTTCAGTCAATTTATACAGATAATCAGACATTAGGACGTCCGGGACGTCATGAATGGAAGTTGGCTTTGGTGCAGACCAGATACTCATGGGTCGGCCGAAAACAACTTCATAAGGGGTTAAGTGATGTCTGGTGGGGGTGGAACGCATCGATAGCAATGCTAGTGGGAGGGCGTCTGGCCATTTCAGACCCGTGGTAGCTACTATCTTGGCCAGTTTAAGTTTTAGTGTGGCATTGTGTCGCTCAACAAGTCCAGCGGACTGGGGGTGAAAGACTGCGTGAAATTTCTGCTTGATGCCCAACCCCTTTAAGAGGAACTGGATGACTTCGGCTATGAAGTGGGGGCCATTATCGCTCCATAAAATACGACAAAGGCCGTAACGGGGGAAAAACTCCTTTAACAGTACCTTTGCGGTGGCCATAGCAGTGTTGTCACGGGTTGGGTATGCTTCCACCCATTTGCTAAAGGCGCACACCACGACAAGTACATATTTCAGGCCTTGGCACCTATCTAGCTGGATGTAGTCCATTTGCAGGACCTCAAATGGGTGGTTTGGGACCCCAAATCCTCCCCGGGGCACTACAGTTCCTTTCCCGGGGTTGTGTTGCAGGCATATCAAGCATTGTTGGACCAGACGTTTGGCGGAATCTGTGATTTTATCATTGTGCCAAACCCTGGAGACAAGTTCAATCATGGGGGCTGATCCTATGTGGGCAGGGGAGTGAGCCATAGCCAGTATGGGAATCAAGTATGAATCAGGTAGCAACCACTTGTTTGTGTCTCTTGTCCGCCAGCAGCCTTCATCGTCTTTTAATCCCACCCGTGTCCATTCAGTCAACTCGTGTTGTGTGCTAGCCGTTTGAATGTCTTTAATAGTGTCTCTAGCGTCAGTCCATTTTTCTGCTTGTGACCTGGTCACGTACATATGTGTTGTCGTCCTATTTTCAGCTGTCGTTCGGGCAGTGATGTCGGCTAGCGCATTTCCCTGCCCAATGATGTCTGTCACCTTTTTGTGTGCCTGGCACTTGACGACTGCAAGCTTGTTGGGGAGAAGGACGGCCTCGATCAAGGCGGAGACTAGATCCCCGTGCAAAATGGGGGTGCCGTGTGAGGTCAAGAATCCCCTTTCCCTCCAAAGGAGCCCAAAATGGTGAACCACCCCAAAGGCATACTGGCTGTCGGTGTAAATGTTCGCTGTAGTTCCTGTTGCCAGGATGCAGGCTCGGGTCAGGGCAATCAGTTCCGCTGCCTGGGCAGATCGTTGCGTGATACGGGCTGTTTCAACTACAGTTCGGGCCGTGGTGACTGCATAGGCAGCGGAAGTGGTGCCATCGGGGAGTTTGATACAAGAACCGTCCACCCACAGCTCTCCGTCAGGGTCAGGGAAAGCCGTGTCTCTGAGGTCAACCCTACTTCTAGTCTGTTCGTCCGTAAGAGTCACACAGTCATGTACAGGGTGCACGTTGGGATCGTTCTCTGGCAAGGGTAACAGAGTTGCCGGGTTCAGTGTGGTGCATCTTTTCAGGGCGATATGGGGTGCAAGCAAGGTCAGTTCGTATCCAGTCAGTCGTGCACTCGTCAGGTGTTGCGTCTTGGTTTGGTTCAGGAGGGTGTCGACCGCATGGGGTACCAGTACCGTGAGGGAATTCGAAAGCACGATCCCCTCACTCTGTCGGATAGAGATCGCAGCAGCAGCTACGGCTCGAAGGCAGGCAGGCAGGGCTCTGGCTACAGGGTCAAGAGTGGCAGAGAAGTAAGCGCACGGTCGTTGCTTAGGGCCAATGGCCTGGGTCAGGACAGATAAAGCGCACCCCTCCCTTTCGTGAGTGTAAAGGGAGAAGGGCTTTTTGTAATCAGGGGTACCTAGGACGGGGGCTGAACAGAGGGCATCTCGTAGTTCCGTGAAGGAGGTTTGACACTCAGGGGTCCAAGGGAGTGGGAAAGGGACGTCTTTACCTAGCAGAGAAAGCAGCGGTTTCACAACGAGGCTAAAGTTTGGTAACCACTGTCGGCAGAAGGAGGTGAGGCCTAATAGGTAGCGGACCTGCTTCTGGGTCTTAGGGACAGGAGTATCTAGAATGGTTTGGATTCGATCAGGAGTGAGTTTTCTTCCTTCTTTGGACAAAAGGTGGCCTAGGTAAGTGACCTGGGGTTGGCGGAATTGCAACTTCTTCTTGGAGACCTTGTGGCCATTTTCCGCAAGGAAGTGCAGGAGTTGAATGGTGGCTGTGACTGCTAATGGAGTGGTGTCGGCTGCTAAGAGGATGTCATCGACATATTGCACTAACACCACTCCGTCGGGTAACTGGACTTGATCTAGTTGTCTCTTGAGGGCCTGGCTGTAGATGCTAGGGCTTTCTGTGTAGCCCTGGGGTGCTCGGCAGAACCTATATGAGCGGTTTTTTAGGGTGAAGCCGAAGAGGTATCGGCTGTCTGGGTGGATGGGGATGGAAAAGAATGCATTTTTGAGGTCAATGACAGTGAAGGTGGTGGCAGTAGAAGGAATCAAAGTCAGGATGGTGGTGATGTCCGAGACCACAGGGTACTGGGGTACCACCACTTTGTTGATCTCTCGAAGGTCAATGATAAAACGGTATGCTTTCTCATCTCCCTCTCCCTGTTTCTTGATGATGGGCAAGATAGGGCTGTTGCAAACGTTGCTAACTACTTCCTCCACCACTGCGGCGTCGACTAGCGACTGAATAATTTTTACCAATGCCTTCTCGCCCTCGGGCGATATCCGATATTGTGGAAGTTTTGGGAGAGTTGCGTCTGGTCGGACAGTAATGTGCACTGGGTCGATCAACATGCGCCCTACGTCCGAATCCGTCTTGGCCCATAGATATGGAGGCAGAGTGTCAAGCAGGGATGTGTCAGTGTCGGTGATGGAAAACATGCGTCGGGGAGGGCAATGTCTAAGCAGGACAGGGTTGTCGTAAAGAAAAACTCGAACTCCGTCTTGAGAACATCTAATCGTCGCTCGGAAGTGTTTCAATAGGTCAAGTCCCATAATGGCGTCACGGCTATTGGAGGAAAGCAAAAACGTGGTGTCAGTAGTGTTGTTTTCTACGTCAAAGAGGATCGGGGCGGACAAAGGGTTAGTGGAGGGCGTTCCATCGAAACCTGTCGATGTTATAAGTGAGCCAGACAAGGGTGCCCCCGGAATCAGTCGTTTAGATAACGCACTACGTGTTGCGCCAGTGTCTACCAGAAATGGAGACTTGGTACCCAGGACCTTAGCAGTGACGTAAGGGCCTTGCTGGTCAACATAGAGCTCGACTGGATCCCTCCCTTGCCCTTGGCAGTCCTATGCAAAGTTGTGGGTGTCATCATAGTCAGATTGCTGGTATTGGGTCTGCCTGGGTCGATCAAATGTATTTGGTCTACCTGATCTGTCGTTAGTCGTGTCATTTGGGGGCCCTCGCTGTTGTCCCTTATTTCTCGGCCCATTTGCTATGTCCTTGGGGTCTTTGTTTCTGATCATGTCCAGAAGAACTGGGCACTGGGATTTCCAATGGCCAGTCCCTTTACAGAAAGCACACTGGTCCTCTCTAATGTCTGTACGTCCACTGTGGGGAGTCGAAGTACGGTCTTGGGACTTAGGGGCGTTCGTCTGATAGTTTCCCCGGTATTGGTCTCGTCCTATAGTCACCCCTTGCAGCTGGGCTATCATCACCCTCTCTTTCAAATCCTTCTTCTTTCTCTCGGTTGCCCTATCGTTTTCATTTTTCTGATGTTCATAATATTGGGCCATCTGGAGGATAGCCGTAGGTTTGGAGGCTGCCCAACTACTCTCGCTAGCCTGCAGTTTCTGGGAGACCTCGGATGACAGACCCTTAACATAATTCTGGACAAACAGATGGTGTCCGGTTGCAGTGGTCATGTCCTGGCCGCTGTAATCGGAGAACACTGTTTCAAACCGAGAGAAGTATTCCGATACATCCTCCTGGGGTTTCTGGCGACAGGCCGTTACTATCGACCAGTCCACTTTCTTTTCTGGAATCAGGGTTTTCAATTTCTGTACGATTTTATCTGGGAGGTCTAAAATGGATTTCAAAGGCTTTTGTCCCGGTCCTCGTTGTTTATCAATTTCCTCGAATTGTGTCCAGGTATGTCCGAGCAGCTCATGGTGGTCGACTTTCCGGATTTGCTTCCACACATCAGCTGGTAGACATAACCCGAAAAACAAGTCGATGTCAGCCAGGGTCATAATCGTTGAACCTAGGGCTGTACCCAATTCAGTATAGAAGGCAGTGGGGTTTTTACGTAGGTCGGGTAGAGATTTCCGGAATGTCAGAATCTCTTGTCGGTCCCATGGCTGGTAGACCCAGTTGTACACTACTCTTCCTTTTGCATCTTGGTGGTTTGCATCATCGTGAGTCCCTGCACCTCGTGGAGGCACCCAGTAAGGGGCAGCCTCTCGTATTGGCATCATGGCGCTAGGTTGCTCAGTTTGTGGTTCGGTCGCCACGGATGTCGTGGGTTTAGTTCCCGATTCACGTTCAGTGAGGTGGCGGAAAACCTCAAGCGTACGCGTAAGGAGGTCCGTCACATCACACTCGCCCTCATCCCCGATATCGACCTTCCGGTACAGAGTCGCTAGGCTCTCGGGACCTTGGTCTCGATATCGGTCCTCGTATGCGTTCAAGACATGGTAACACAGTCGTACAGTAAAGTGTCGTCTGTGACTCCCTGTATATGATTTAAACATATCCGTGATGTACTCTTCACCTTCCTTCCTTTCTACCAGGGTTCTTACTATCTTGTCGATCCCTGTTCGCTCATCTTTGCTTAGTCTGTTTATTCTTGCGGAACCGGTCCCTCGGGTCTCAGGGTCGCCCAACGTTGCCGTTTGCGGAGTATTTGGTACAAGAGGTTCGGCCGACACAGAGACCATGGGGGCCGAAGCTGTGGCACTACCCTCATTTGCACCTGGGGGTGGTGGGTGTTGTGCTGAGGGTTGGGAAGGGGCATATGGAGGGGGCATGTAGATGGTCGGAGGGCCTAACAGCAGATCATCGCTCGCTCGTTTTTGTCTCGAGGATAAATCAGGGTAGAGCATGGAGGGCGTTCTAACCGGGCACTGGCTTGATGTTTCCATTTCTAGTTTCTGTTTGGCTTTCTCTCTTTCCTTTATCTCTCCTTCTAGTTTCTGAGCAGCTAGGTGGGCTGCTTTTCGCAGCTCTTTTTCCAACCTACTCTCAATTTTCCTTTTACGTTGTTCAGTTTCTTTGCGCCACATGCCGAAACTATCAAGCATAGCGGGCGTTGTCTTATTTTTACCTAAGGCTGTTTCTAGCGCGTTTATTTTGTCATCATCGAAGGATCCTGTCAGTGGCCATTGACTTTCTCCATTCTTTTTCGTATATTTATGCCACAGTTTGTTATAGGCTATAGCGATCAATCCATGCTTCATGAACATGTCCTTATTAGGGGTGCCTTCCGGTGGAGCCGGATGGTTCATCTCTAATAAGCGGTCCGGGCTAAACAGGCTACCGATCAGTGGGGAGAAGACAGACATGACGGCTCGCAACGAGGGACAAAAAGTCAGCACTGCCTATCTTATCACTGTGTGCAAAGACTAGACAGAATATTTCTATTCTACGTTGTTTGCAAGCAGTGAATACCTCATGAACCAATATAAAAAATAAAAAAACAATTCAGTGGGGAGAATAAGTAGGCTCGCAAAGGTCTGCGTTACCTACCCTTTCACTATCTGTAAAAAGGGTGGGGAGAGGGGCTCTTTCCTGTTTGCAGACAGAGAATCTCCAGAAAAACAGTCTGTGAACAATAGTTCAGTTTCAAGTAATTAATCAGTGGGGGAGAAAGATAGACACGACAGTTGTATTACCTATCCTCCACCGTTTGCAAAGGGAGAGCCTGTTGTTTCTCCGTTTGCAGACAGAGGATCTCCAATAAATTAACAAAGAGTAATACTAGTATTTTCTAGACAATTCAAAATGACCATTTCGTAATTCGTCATGTTTACACGACCTTACCCGGACCGCATGGAGAGTTTCTCGTCTTCTGAATCCAGCGCCCGATCGTCCTCTTTTCCTCGTATTCCTCGCGGCACTCCTGATGGTTCCCAGTCAGGACCGTAGATCACTCGAGAGAGGTCTGTTCGGAACCAGTGAAGTTCGGATGATCGGCTGTCAGACGAGGGTCTATCGGACAGGCGCGCTCCCGATCGTTGCAGTCGTTCACTCTGTCGTCAGGACCTCTCCCACTGGATCCACGAGTCACTGATGGGCCCCACGTTGGGCGCCAATTGTTAAAGGTCAGGCTACCAACCGAATTAAAAGAACCTTAAGTATTGCCCGGCGGTGTCGCCTCTTAAACCCACAAGTTATTAACCAATGAAGAGGCAGGCGCTGGAGACTGGAAGGCAGGAAACAAGGGTTTTTTTTATTCTCTCCGGAGGAGAACACGTCAGTTCGGACAGCAAGTATCGTCACGAGGTGCTCTAACCGCATCTCTGAGGCCTGGCCTCTTATACACAGGTTTATTGCTTTATTACATACAACACATTCTTGGCAATGCTTTGATGTACGGAGGGATATCCTCCGAATCTCCCCTTCAGGCCCGTTCCCACACACATTTACAGTTGAAGTCCTCACCCCGGTCACAACAGGTGATGACTACCGCGCAGCTGGACATTCCGCCGATTCATGGAATGTGGGGGTTTGGTCGGATCTCATAGGGTGAGGGCTTTGATCAACTCGGGGGTCCTTTGATGAGGGAAGCTCTCTACTGTACGGGGAGGGGCAAGGAACAGTATCGGCAGAGCTAGGTGTCGGCCTGGGAACGAAGAAGACAAACGGGCACACAGGAAAAGGGGATTTGTATCAAAAAGGGCCTGGGACCATGAAAGGAATGAAGGGAAGTGTCGCGCTGGGAACAGGATGGGGTTCCGAGGCAGAGCCGCGCTGAAGAGGGGTTTATGACCCAAGACATGTGAGAGCGGAGGGGGGGGGTTGTCAGCGAGGTCGGGAGAGAGAGAGAGAGAGACGCTGGCTATCGGCGAGGGGCAGGGAGGCCATGGTGCACAAAATGGCTGCCGCTTACGCGCACGAATGGGCCCAAGGAGAGCAAGATGGTGCCGATAACGTTGACATTTTCAGTCTAATCTTTAACAAAGGAGTACCTAGCCCCTGGGACAACACCTAAAAATTCCAGTGGACATAAAAATGAAAGGAATTGAGGGGCAGAAAGCGGACAAAAAATAAGTAAATAATAGGAGGGACCACCCAGAGGCTGACAGGTCTAACAACACCCTTTCATGAACAACACTACAACGTTCCATAAACAAACTAAACTCTCTACTGATGAACTGAGGACCATTGTCTGAAGCAATTTCTGCAGGAATGCCTTCCCTACAAAAGACTTCATCCAAAAATTCAATAACCTGCGTAGAACTAACTTTGTCCACTACTTTCAACTCCAGCCATTTAGAAAAATAGTCAATCAAAACTAGCGCGAATACATCTCTGTTGGAAGCAAAATTTAACGGACCAATTATGTCAATACCAAGTTTCTTCCAAGGACTGGTCACAAACTCAATAGGGGAAACATCAACAACAAAAGACTTAAAACTTTTATCACTTTTGACACAAGGAGAACACGAATTAACCCATCTGTCAACCATCCTGTGGATACAGTCTGCGTGTACGTTGAGACGACCAGGAACATATTCAACTACACATTGAAATTCTTGCAATTTTGCAGCTAAACGTGCTAATCTAGCAGTCAAAGTCCTGCCACCACCAGCTGCCAACATAGTTATCAACGGCTTATGGTCAGTTCTTAAACGAAATCTAGTGCCCCATAAGAACTGTCGAAAATGTTTCACAGCCCAAGTACATGCCAACAATTCTTTCTCTATGGTGGAACAATTGTATTCAGCACCACGAAGCGTCCTTGAAGCATAAGAAACCACATATTCTTCACCAAGATTCCTCTGCATTAGGACAGAACCTAAACCAACATTACTAGCATCTACAGACACAATACAATCCCTGCCAATCTCAAAAGGTCTTAAAATGGGGCATTAGCAATTTCTTTCTTGAGTAACTCAAAAGCAAACTGTTGTTCTCTGTTCTATACAAATTTCACATCTTTTTTTAATAAAGCCCTTAAATTGTGAACTTTTGAGGAATAATCTTGTACAAACTTACTATAAAATTCTGTAAGCCCTTAGAATGAAACGAGTTGTTCTTTTGTAGAAGGAGAAGGAGCATTGGATATACTCTTTATATGATTAAACTTGCGTTTAATACCTTGAGAGGAAATTTCATGTCCAAGATATTCAACTTTACATTGCCTAAATTTGCATTTATTAAACTTCAAGGTTAACCCCTTTTCTTGTATACATTGTAAAACGTTATCCAAATTTCTGTCGTGATCTTCAAAGTCCTTGCCGTAAATTAAAATATTATCCTGGAATGTAATAGCACCAGGACAACCCTCAATTACTTCCTTCATCAATCTCTGGAAGACAGATGCCGCACTAGCCAAACAAAATGGCATACGGCAAAATTGGAACATGCCTTCAGGTGTAATAAAGGTAGTCAGAAACTTGGATTCATTATGAAGAACCACTTGATGATACGCACTGGCCAAGTCTATGGTAGAAAAGACACTAGCACCTGACAATGTAGAGATTAGCTCATGAATATGAGGTAAAGGATGTCTATCAATCCATATTTCTTTATTTAGGCTCCGAAGATCAACACATAAATGAAGTTCGCCATTGCTTTTGAGTGACAAAACAACTGGTGAAACCCAAGGAGATGATTCCTTAGGTTAAATGATATTCCTAGATACAAGATCAGACAGAATCAGTTTAAGTTTATCACGGTACGCCAAAGGTACATTCCTGACTCTGTGTCGAACAGGAATAGCCCCCTCTTTAAGAATAATCTTGTGTTGAAAATTAACAAATTTCCCTAAACTATCACTGAAAATTGAAGGAAATTTGCTTTTGATTTTAATTGTTTTTTCCTACTGTTGCGTTCATCTGTGCCTGTTTTGACGGATATTTGTGCTTGTCTGTGTTAACCTTGTTTTTTCCTACTGTTGCGTTCATCTGTGCCTGTTTTGACGGATATTTGTGCTTGTCTGTGTTAACCTTGTTTTTTCCTACTGTTGCGTTCATTTGTGCCTGTATTTTTATTGCATTGTACTTCCTCCGTGTTGCCCTCCTTCCTTGTTGCCCGCCTACCGCCTACCTCGACGCCCCCCGCCCTCCCTTTCCCGCCACCGCCGCTTGGCCCCGCCCCTTTCTGCCTTCTGTAACCCTCCCCGCTCCCGCCTCCCAGCTGCTCCGCCCACCCGCGCACTTGGCCTTAAATGGCGACCGTGCGACGCAGGTGAGTGTGACCCACTTGTGGGACACCCCCGCGCCGCACGGCCACCAGCTGCTGCGTGTGCCCCCTGCCGCCCTCTGCCTCGCTGCTGCCTCGTTGCCGGCTCCCGCCGCTGCGAGTGGTTTTTGTATTGTTTTGACGGATATTTGTGCTTGTCTGTGTTAACCTTGTTTTTTCCTACTGTTGCGTTCATCTGTGCCTGTTTTGACGGATATTTGTGCTTGTCTGTGTTAACCTTGTTTTTTCCTACTGTTGCGTTCATCTGTGCCTGTTTTGACGGATATTTGTGCTTGTCTGTGTTAACCTTGTTTTTTCCTACTGTTGCGTTCATCTGTGCCTGTTTTGACGGATATTTGTGCTTGTCTGTGTTAACCTTGTTTTTTCCTACTGTTGCGTTCATTTGTGCCTGTATTTTTATTGCATTGTACTTCCTCCGTGTTGCCCTCCTTCCTTGTTGCCCGCCTACCGCCTACCTCGACGCCCCCCGCCCTCCCTTTCCCGCCACCGCCGCTTGGCCCCGCCCCTTTCTGCCTTCTGTAACCCTCCCCGCTCCCGCCTCCCAGCTGCTCCGCCCACCCGCGCACTTCGCCTTAAATGGCGACCGTGCGAACGCGCAGCGGTCACGCGCAGCGGGTGCGCCGATTGTGCGCCGAAGGCGCGCCAAAGGTAAGCCCGTCTGCGCCCGTCCGCGCCTGGACCGCGCCCAGTGCCAGGACCCCTGGCCCCCGAAGAGCCCGACCGCGACCGACCCGCCTGACGTACTCCGCCGCTACCCTCATCGCACTCAACACCGGCCGACTTCCCGACTGCCACCAGGCCACTCCACGACGTACCCACGGACCTTTCAGCTGCCACGCCTGCAAGTTCACCTGCATCCGGACCTGCCTCGCACCAGCACCCGCCAAGTCGAACACCAGCAGCACCCACCTCAAGTGCATCCTGCTCAACACCCGCTCCGTCCACAGACACGCCATCGAACTCTGGAGCCTCCTAGACGCCACAGCCCCTGACGTTGCCTTCCTCACGGAGACCTGGATGAACGCCTCCTCAGCCCCCGACATCGCCATCGCCATCCCGGAGGGCTACAAGATCGTCCGGAGGGACCGCAACGCCAACCAGATGGGAGGAGGCATCGCCATCATCCACAGGAGCACCATCCGGCTCACGACCAGCACCGACAACACTCCGACCAGCGCCGAACACCTGCATTTCCAGATCCACACCAACCCGAACACCACCCTCAGAGGCACCCTGATCTACCGACCCCCTGGACCACGCACGCAATTCAGCGAGGACATCGCCGACTTCGTCAGCCCGCACGCCCTCCCCTCCGATGACTACATCCTCCTGGGAGACCTCAACTTCCATCTGGAGAACAACAACGACCGCAACACCAGCACCCTGCTCGACAACCTCGCCAATCTTGGACTCAAGCAGCTGGTATCCACCCCCACCCACCTCGCCGGACACACACTCGACGCCGTCTTCTCATCCAGCAAAGACGTCACCTTCAGCCACACCACAGAGCTTCAATGGACGGACCACAGCTGCGTCCACTTCACCTTCAAAAGAACAACGACCCACCAACACCAGCAACAGGCCGCCCGCAGAAGCTGGAACAAGATCACGGCAGACCAGCTCGCCACCTCCCTGGGCCAGCACCCTCCTGCCAGCTCAGCGAACCCCAGCCAGGCCGCCGACAACCTCACGAAGTGGATCAGCAACTGCGCCGACGAACTCGCCCCACTGAGGACCCCGCCTAGCAGACCCGGCAGCAAGAAGGCCCCATGGTTCACCGACGAACTCAAGAGCTCCAAGAAGAACTGCCGAGCCCTCGAGAAAGTCTGGAGAAGGGAACCGACACCAGACAACAGGACCTCCTTCAAACTTGCCACCCGGAAACACCACCAGCTGATCCGCGCCGCCAAGAAAACAGCATTCAAGGACCGGTTGGACAACAACGCACACAACTGCAAGGAACTCTTCAACATCGTGAAAGAGCTTTCCAACCCCAGCGCAGGTAACAACGACATCACCCCATCGCAAGACCTCTGCAACTCCCTCGCTTCATACTTCCACAACAAGATCGCGGACATACACAACAGCTTCAACAACCAACCTGCGCACACCAGGACCGAACAACCACCCCCCACCACCACCCTCCACGCCTGGACCCCGATCAGCACCGAAGACACCATCCGCACAACGCCGGAATCCAGGGGAAGGCACTGGAATGGATCATCTCCTTCCTCGACGGAAGAACACAGAGAGTTCGCCTACCACCGTACAAGTCAGAGGCCTCCGAAGTCATCTGCGGCGTCCCCCAAGGATCATCTCTGAGCCCCACCCTCTTCAACGTCTACATGAGCCCCCTCGCGGCCATCGTACGCAAACACAACCTCAGCATAATCTCCTACGCCGACGATACCCAGCTGATCCTCTCCCTGACCAACGACCCCGCCGCCGCCAGAACCAACCTGCACGAAGGGATGAAAGAGGTAGCCGAGTGGATGACGACCAGCCGCCTGAAACTGAACTCGGACAAGACGGAGGTCCTCATCCTGGGCTCCTCGCCCTCCGCCTGGGACAACTCCTGGTGGCCCCCCGCCCTGGGCACCGCACCCAAACCAACAGACCATGCACGCAACCTGGGCTTCATCCTGGACGCCTCCCTCTCCATGACCAGGCAAGTCAACAGCGTCTCCTCGGCGTGCTTCAACATCCTACGCATGCTACGGAAGATCTTCTGGTGGATCCCCACCGAGACCAGGAAGACCGTCACCCAGGCCCTCGTCACCAGCCGACTGGACTACGGCAACGCCCTCTACGCCGGTACCACCGCCAAGCTCCAGAAGAGACTCCAGCGGATCCAGAACGCCTCGGCCAGACTCATCCTCGACGTCCCACGTACCAGCCACATCTCCGGACACCTGAGAGACCTTCACTGGCTCCCCGTCAACAAAAGAATCACCTTCCGCCTCCTCACCCACGCACACAAAGCCCTACATGACCAAGGCCCGAGCTACCTCAACAGCCGAGTCAACTTCTACGCTCCCAAACGCCACCTCCGATCAGCCAACCACGCCCTCGCCGCCGTCCCCCGCATCCGAAGAGCGACTACAGGAGGAAGGTCCTTCTCCTACCTGGCCGCCAAGACCTGGAACTCCCTCCCGACCGACCTGCGCCTGACCCAAGACCACCTCTCCTTCAGGAAGAAGCTGAAGACCTGGCTGTTCGAGCAGTAGCGGCACCCCCCCCCCCCCCCCAGCGCCTTGAGACCCTACGGGTAGGTAGCGCGCTTTATAAGTGTCAATGATTGATTGATTGAATTGTGAATTCATCATTCTCAGGAGGAACCACATACACAGGTGGCGTAGCATTGGGGTCAAGCTTAATGCCCATTTCATGCTGATGGGGCCAACCAAGGATGGATACCCCTTTGGTAGAACATAAACTTTTCCTCTAGTTTTCCTATTTTTGAATTCCAGATCGGCCCACATAAATCCATCAAGGCTAATTTTGTGACCCGAATAACCCCCAGGTTGGATATCTGGAGGAAACAGATTAGCAACACTCCAGAATTTATCGAATATGTCTCTGCCTATAATACTGTACCAAGCACAGGAATCGATTAACAGAGAAATTTCCTTCCCATTAACAAGTATGTTATCACTTGGAAAACTCTTGCATTCTATATTTCCTACACACAATAACCTGTTAATTTCAGAAAATTCAGGATCATCACTTTCCCCACAAGACACTAGATTAACCTTTTGTGAAGATCTGCACATTTTGTTAAAATGGCCCGGTTTTTTGCATTTTACACATATTTTGTTCATTGCAGGACAGCCTTTGTAGCTGCCAACGTGGTCATTGCCACCGCATCTGTAACAAATCACATGAGTTTTTTTCCTGAATAATTTATGCTCTTTTACATAAGTCTCTTTTTTGACTGGAACATACGTTTTTTTTAAATTGGGCTGGTCTTTTACTACAGCTACTTCTGGAACTATGTCTTTGTTCTTAACTGTTTGTCCCCTAATCTCATTCACAAATATTTCGAACTGTTCAATCCCTTTTGCAATATTTAATACAGCACTTAAAGAAGATTATGTGCCCATCCACAACCGTTCTTGAAACTTCTTACTTTTGGTCTTCATCATGATTTGATCTCTAAGTACTTGTTCAAAATGAATTGTTTCAAATGCACAAGCGCTAGCTAAAGTACGTAGTGCTGCGACATAATCCTCTACGGATTCGTCCTCTTTTTGTGCACGGGAATAAAACTTAAATCTTTCCATTACTGTATTAATTTTCCTACCAAATCTAATACTCATCTGTTTAATCGTGCCTTCAAAAACATTAATATCACCAGCACTTTCAATGGGAGGTAAATTTGCTAATTCTTTTAATCCTGCCCCACCCAGACAATTTCTCAATAATGCAAGTTTCCTTTTAGGAGAACAGCCGTCTTCTTCTAGAACATCTACAAAAGCTAAAAACATCGGATACCACAGATCCCCTTCCATTTTTGGTTCACCAGCAATTGGTAGGAAATGCGGAGGGGCAACAATATTTGACATTTTGGAACAAAACAACAACAACAACAAACAAAAATCAGGTTAAGAGAAGCACTATGACATTAAATACAGGTAAAAACAAGTAAAGAGTGAAATCACATGTTAAAAATAATAATCTAAAACAATAAAAGTTGTCACCGCAGTTGTAATGTAGATCGAATTCTCGGTCGATACTTGTCAAGTTTAGTTGCTTGCCGAAGTTCAAAGTTCACCATAAAGATCTATGTATTTATATTCACCACGAAGGTCTGTGGAATGTGGCAAATGCTGCTTCAATTTTTTAATATGAAATGGAAAGTTTTAAAATGAATAACAAACGCTGTGAAGAAACTCCGGTGAAAGTCGAGCTTGTTGCTATGGAGATGGAAGTACACAGCAAAAGATAAATGGCCACTGAGCGTGATACGTCACAAACGTGAGGACGTATTGCGTAAGCTCATTATGGACGGAGAGACGACTGTTGCGTGTAGATGCTGTACGTGATACGCTGCATTAGAATCTTGTCATAAGAGCGCGGAGACAACAGCATTTGGAACACGGACTCCAGTAAGTTTTTAAAAGATGCGCATAGCGAGTTTTCCAATGAACAAGTCAATGTTCGTTAAAATATGGCACATAAATTGTAATTAACGCTTAAAGAAAACGTCAATAATTCATTAAATCTTGTAAAAATAGTCCGAAAATAGTACAAAAACTGCCTTTTTTTCGGATGTAACAATCTTTAAAAACGAGTAAAAGAAGTAATATCTCCCACTGGTGCGATCAAAGCACAACATATAAAACTGCCGCAGGTGCAATCATGGCACTGAATAATAAACAAAATACCTTTGAATATGTGAACGCTGTCTGGAAATTCTCCACAAAAATCCTTCTGTTGGTGGAGTTCTTCTTTAATCTCCCATTCTTGTCGCCAAATCATGTGGTAAATAGACATGTGAAGTTCATTTAAAAGTAGAAGGTTTATTCCAGATACAGCTTATACATCCACCTTCATCCAAGTCCAGCTTTCCTCTGCCCAACCACCACATACAGAATGCTGGCTAGCAAAGGTACAATAACAATTCCATGAGAACACTCTAACAGAGAATACTACAATATCAGGCATCAGAACAGTCAGTACTTGAATTCACTGTCAGCCAAGAGGACCTGAGGACGCCAAGCACCAATGTTGGGGAATGGTGAGTGTAAGAAGTGGAGCTGGCAACTACTTACCCATCAGAAATATGGTGTGGTGGGTAGGCACCAGTTAAAGGGGCTGCCTGACATGAACTATAATATGTGCAGGCTTATATTCTGGCAAATTATTATTATTTGGCTACCTGCTTCAAACCACAAATACATTGGTGGAGGTAAACAAGCGGACTAGGTGTTAAGACATTGAAAGTGGCCCTTGTTCAGGGTGATCCACGGTTGCAATTTGAATAGTTAAAGTTTGCAAGCCAACATGAAAGGAAGACTGACCCAATGCCATCCGTTTAATGATGAAAGCATGCAGTCTTTATAACTAGTTGGCACTTTCCTCAACAGTAAGAGCAGATGTCCGAGGCTATATCACTGTGCTAGGGGACTGCACACCTAATCCGATGGATGCTGGTGAGTGGAGGGCAGCAAGCATTTGGGACCAGACTATTTAACTTCAGACAAATATATCCCAAATGGAAATTTCAGTTCAGCACCTAGAAATGGTTTCGTTTGGATCCAGTTTCCGCAATATGGGTTTTTGGACAAGTACAGGATGGCTATAAGAGAAACATTCATTTATTGCAGCTTGCATGTTGAAACTTGTGTTTCTCCAATAAAGTCCAGACAATTTAGATGCCATTCTCAGTTACCAAGCGGAAATTCCACTTTAGTTTCTGCTGAACAAACATAGTCCAAAGTCCAAAATGCATGTGATCTAAATGGATCCGGAGTAAACCATTTATATCTATGTATGTTCAGTGAGTGGCAACCGTACATACACACAGCACATGCATTACCTGTTGGTGGCTGGCAATCCACTACCCATTGGCAGCACAGTGCTGGACGGCAACAATGTGTAAACCCAAGCCTCTGCAGCCTGTCCTTTACCCAAATGCCTACACAAGTGCGGCCCGCCCTCTATGCCCCTGTTCGTCATGAAACCTAGGGTGATTCACCATCTTAATGACCCACAATGCACCCCGTCCTTATTCAGCTCGTTTCAGGTTATGCCTTAAAGGTGATCTAACAGATTCATCCACTGACAAGTAAAAATCTGGCCCCTTTACCCAATCTAACATCATCAAGAAAAACCATCAATAAGGGTTCCAGAACGCCTAGTTGATAATGACGTCAGGTTGGCTTGTAAATCCTATTGTGACATAATTCATTAGATGGTCCCTTCAATAAGAAGTGGCCTATTTGCATGCGATACGAATAAAGCCAAAGAGGAAATATATAGTATACATATTGAGCAATGTGTAGAAAAGTATTTCTCAAGGTCACCCGTGTTTTTCCTACCACAAAATTCAATAATTTCAAAAGACCTTATTCTTTTATCATGCCCTGCATTATTCACAATGCTCAAAGCTTATATCGCTTTTATTGCAGTTTCTGAAAAAATACCTTTTACAATATTCAGCAATTATGTGAAACATATTCTCTTTTTTTTTGCTAAACCCTGAGGCCGCATTTATTTAAGCTGTCACACCAGAAATTAAAAAAAATTTTATGCTCTGTAATTACATGCGCCACAAAACTGTGTTTATGCAAAGCCCAAAGGACTCATTTATTCTCTATCAGCAACAAACATTTCTTTCTACTCAAGCCTGCTGAAAATGGTCTTAATATCCTGTCTGAGACTCGACTATGTTGTTAAAGTAGCTAATGTTACTATCATGCAAAAGAGGACCTTGCTTGGATGATTGAATTTCTAATCCTGCTTCTCCATGCAACATGTATTTTTTTCACAATAACATGACTTTTCATTCCTGAGCTGCAGTACCTGCAGCCCCCAACCCCCTCAGCGCCTTGGGACCCTTACGGGTATGTAGCGCGCTTTATAAATGCCTGATTGATTGATTGATTGATTGATTCCGATGGTGTATTGTTACCATTGTGTGGATTATGGTATAAAACACCCATTCTGCTTCTCCTGCCTAAAAAATTATCCGCCTGGTATAGAATTCCCATCTAGCCATGGTCAATATCTATATTCTTGATTTGTATACCTTGCCTATGCTCTGAGGCCTGCTGAACAGGCCTCTCAGCCCTACATGCTTGAAAGAGGCACATCCTTCCCCTCCAGTGCACTACATGTTAACATGGGACTGGAAGACTCTTTAGCAGGCCACACTGCTATCACAGGAAGATGTGAAATACTAACAGCCAGACCACTTTAATGTGGTTGCATGTGCACAGGGTCACCCCTCTCTGATCGTGTGTGCAGTAACATTATGAAGTTAAGGTTTATTTGAACTATGCTAAATTATAGCCCATGTTTTATCATCTCTATATTGATGGCAGCTTTTGGGTTGGATTTGTGATGCATTGTAGATAAGAGGATTCAACTCCTAAATCCGAATTAAAAAGAAAATGCAAATGTATATATATTTCTCCTTAGGAAAACAATGGTTCCAATGGAGAGAACTCTTCCCCTGCATCTCTAGCTAGTTTGGGCATGATTAATCCAACTTTCCTCCCTGGAAAGGGTGTTTCCTCCAGCTCTTTGCTGGAATTAAACTCCAAATAAATCCAGTGTGGAAAAAGCTCAGTAAAGAGTTTTGGAAAGGCCACTAACACACATCTCTGTGGTGTTCACAGACATAGTTCAAAACAACAATACATCGGATCAGCCACCTGGAGTTTTTTTATTCCGTCCTTTTATGTCCCTTCTGGTATTTGTATTCTTGGGGACACTGGAACTCGCAGGGTTTTTTAAAAAGAACCCTGAGTCACCTACCTAGTGGGTGACATGCTTCATCATTGCGTTCCCACCCTGGTTGCCGAATGCTTTCATGGTGTGCTGCGATGCCAGAATTACTGCGGAGCTGGTTGTTTTTTGTGTGCAAGTGACGTCGTGAAAAGTTCACATTGGCTCGGGAGGCCTGATAGAGCACTTATAGAACTCTAAATTGTATGGGTGCACTATAGTCATGGTTTAAACGCACTCACATGTATTGTTATCGTTTGCAGTGTTTCATGATTATCAGGATGCATTTATTTGTGCGATATTAGCATCGAAATGTAGTGTGCACATTTAAGTAGGCCTTTGTATGTATTAAAGAATTTTATATTTCCTGTATGTGTAATGTGCAGGATGATAGTATACTCGTGTAATTTAATCCATATTTAGTTTAAGTTGACTGAGTTGTAGACCCAAACTGTGGGTTGTTTTGAGTTTCGTTTCTCCTTGGTTACTCAAGAAATATAATTAAATGAATCTTTTTGTGCTTGAAGGCAGTATGTTCTCACCCTACTGCAGGTGCAGGAATTCGACCTCGTTATTGTTAGATTTTTTTTTAAACTCTTTATTTTTGAACAATGCTCATAGTATATAGTCACGACAATCAGTGAACAATGACCAGAGCAGTAGTTAGCACCGTGGTTTTCAATCCCATCAATACCATCGGGCACTATTAGGATAACCAGTAGCCACGTTACTCCTTCAGCCTCCCACCCTCCACCCTGTACTTTCTCCACGGTCCCCAGATCTTTTTCCACTTCTTCGGGCATGCCCTGCTCTTATAGATGGTCTCCTCAGCCCGCTGGCACCAGTCTAGGTCCCTTCTCCAATCTTCTCATGACGGGGGTGTCTGAGATCCCCACCCCCTGGCAATGTTTCTCTCGGCGCCGGCCTCCACTAGTGCAAGCCATATCTCCATGTGCCTTGTCTAGTCCTCGTCCCCTGGTATCATCAATAGCAGCCATCGTGGCTCCCGTGGGACTGGTCTGCCCACCACATTTGACATTGTGGCAGCCACCCTAGTCCAGAAGGTGACTATGGCGGGGCACTCCCACAATATGTGGTAAAAGGTAGCCCCTGGCAGTCCCTCATGCATAGAGCCGAGGGGCTCCTGCCCCACTTGTACAGGTGTGTGTGAGGGTAGTATGTGCGATGGAGTATTTTCAGCTGGATCAGCCGGAACCTGGGGCGTATTGCTACCTCCCGCGGGCGTTATTCTTAGATTTAAGGAGATACCCGGAATGTCTTTGAAGAAGTCTGGAAGGCCAAAAGGGAGGACGCCTTTCATGTCTGGCCTATCTAGGAACCAAGGCCACTGGAAGAAGAGTCAAATTAATTAAAGCTTCTGTGGAAACCTACTGAAAGATGGTGCAAATGGAAAAGTTTACCACGTGACTTATTGTGGTTTGAATATTGTTTTTTTGTATAATGCGCATGGACAAATTCGGGAGACTTCTGCTTATTTTGAAGGAGAAGGAGCATCTTAGAGCGAGCTCCATAGCTTAGAGCTATCAGTCCCATTTGACGTGAGTACTTCTTAGGAAGTCAACACGTTCTGACACCTTTGGGATAGGATATTGGGGACATAGGTAGGAATTTCATTTAGAGCAGAGTAGGGAAAGATACTTTGTTTTCTCTCAGATGAAAAGAGAATTGGACCCGGCTTCTATCCTTTGTTGCATTTTGATTTTGGAGTTCATCTTATTATTCCTCTTATGCCGAATAAATTATATACGTAGATTTGACTCTGTATTGATTTTTATGTAACTATATACTTTGATATTGAGGTGTGTTTATGTTCAATTATTTTTGGCATTGTAATAAATCTACAAAATTGGAATTCAGTGTCAGTGGTCCTTTAAAGATTGACTAAATCAAAAGTATAATCTTGAATTGTTTTACTCCCCTCCACACTTTTTAGCAGGCAGTAAAAGACCATCTGCCTTGAAATTAGTAGGGAAGGTAAAGAGCACAATTAGCGTCTCATAATGTTAGCAGAAACGGATGGTTGCCTCTAGAAGTGAGGGGAGAAGAAGGGAAAATAGGAATATGACAGAAAGAACAATCGGGCTTTGGACACGGAGTAGACAACGGCAAAGGCTGACGGAGGTCGGCGGACACTGATGGTGCGGCGGAAACAGTGGTAGGGTGAGTATGAAACTGTGTGGTGTGTTAGATTGCGGCAATTAATTAATTGAGCGGAGTCTTGCGAAGTTGCGATGCAAGTTGAGTGAATGTGGGTTTATCGGTTTACTGATCCAGACACGTGCGGATCAGGAAGCTTGGTGAATGGACTCAAGAGAAGTCCAAGATCCGGGGATAGTTTTGTATTTGTAATTGTGTGATCAATCTGGTGGGTGTTGTGAAGCGCAATCGACGATTCATTTGTGACAGGGAACTTTGTGTGACTGTAGGAGTACGTCGAGGTAGAAAGCCTTAGGTACCCGGGGTGGACTATGGCGGTTGAGTGACCAACGCAGGTCGGGGGTCACAGAGGATGAATCTTCTTGTGAGAGTGAACTATCGATCTTTTAGCAGACGACAATTACTTGTTTTATGTAACTGTAAGTTATTGTGACTGCATTAGGAGAAGTTACTTGGTTTAATAGCTTTTGGATATACAGTTACTTGTTAGTACGAATGTGTGAGCGAGTGTGTGTGGTGAAATTGTAAAGCCACTGCAAAGAGGGAGCAGTGACGTTAGTGCGCACCGCGCTGTGATAGGTCAGTTGGTGTAACGCCGTGCTGGGATTGGTGGAAGTTCGTCCGAAGTTGAATAGTGAAATTTGGGTTGCAAATAATTAATTTTAACAATGAGATGTTTTAAGGTGTTGCGAGATTCGTGTAGAGGCGACAAAGGGGTGGAGACTCGGGTAGGAGAAGAATCTCCGCCAGAGGATACACCTGCACATTATATGGCAACAAGTGTAGGACTCCATACTATAGTATGTCTTCAAGATTGGCATAAAATTACAGAGAAAGAGGGAGAATTGGCTTTCCTTCATTATGGGTCATTTCATATGGAAGTGCTGTACCAGCTGAGGGGAATGATGTCTTCTCTGAAACCTCCGCCCAATCCAACACAGTTTGAGGCATTAGATGTATGGATGAGAGCAGCAATAGTGAAGAAAAGAGAAGCTTCACAGGGAAGAATGAAGAAAGCTATGAAGGCATACCAAGATGCCAGGTGGGATGCACAGCTGAAGAGATGGAGAGTAGACACTATAGAAGGAGAACGATTGTACCCATTTTGGTTGCTAGAAGGTCTGGAGGAAAGAGAAAGACAGAAGAGGAAAGTGATACAAATGACAGTTTTCTTGATAGATTGCTAGCAGAACGTCCTCCAGCTGTGTAACTCTAGGTTGGAGACAGAGAGGCCGCAGCAAACAGGGAGGATTTCAGTGGGATCAAGAATTGTAGGAGGGTCTTGACGGACAGGATAGGCAGATCCTGAGTCAGGAGAAAGTGCATGTACCATGCCGTTACCAGAAGCTCTTACGGTACCAATTACTATTGGACCTGTGGTTTCGATATATAACACTAGAGAGAGAACAGGTGAAAGCCAACAGCAAACAGGAGAAGGGGAAGAGACTATATCTGCAGGAATTCTTACAATGAGTAGAACGGGTATGGCTCAGATACCAGTGGAAGCTAGAACTCCACTGCCAGCTACGATTGATTTGTCGAGAATGGGTAGTGAGTCGGAACCAAGATGAACAGGAGCTTTGGCAAATTCTAGGTCAGACATCAGATTATGGGTTCCACCGGTGAGGGAGTCAATGATACAGAGAGAGGAAATGGGGATCAGAAGAGGAACACCTAGGGTACTGTTCGAACCACAGAATTTGTGTGAGGGTGCCATTGGAGAAGTCGAAGTTGTGAGAGAGAAAGTCGCCCAGTTTTGAGAATGGAAGAGAGTGAAGGTCAAAGGAGAACACAAAGGTGTGATAGGGAGGAATTAGAAAGTGAAGAGGTCAGAAAATGTTACAAGTTGCAATGAAGGCACCATTGTGGTAAGATTAAAAGTAGGGCTGGGCGTAGTTTGCAAAGTAGCGCTACGCGAAGCTACGCAAAGTGCACTTCGCACTACGCGAGCTACGCATAGCACTACGTGAACTGCGTAGTACTCTGTTCGCACTGTGCAAGATGCCGTTTTAACGATTGCACAGTGCGGACAAGCATCCGGCAATGTGCAATCATTGAAACGGCATCTTGCACAGTGTGAGCTGTAGTTTTCTGCCCCTCAAGTAGATTTTTACTTGAGCATCAGCTTTCTAAATGCGGATTGGTAGTTACTCATCGCGAGCGGTCGTGAGCATACGCGACCACTCGCAATGAGAAACCTGACTTCCCCACATTGAGAATCTCGCCGTGATTTTTATTTTCCACGCTCGCGATCGGCAACTTGAAGTTACTGATCGCGAACGAGGAAAAAGTCTCGCCGGGACATTTTGTTTGCTCAAGATCGCCAACTTGATGTTGAGAACTGCAAGCAAGCAAAAAATGACTGCTGCACTACGCTACGCGTGTTTGCACTGTACTACATGCAGTTCGTGTAGTGCGAAGTAGCACAAACTTCGCAAACTATGCAAGCGTAGCGTAGTGCTTTGCCCAGGGTTAATTAAAAGCAGAAATGGATGAGGTGATTGAAGGGAATCTGCCATTGGGCAGAATTGAAACATATGACACATGCGAGTTGCTATTTGTAGCTAAGGATGTTACCAGAAAGGCAAAGCGAGCTGACAAAGCATTGTCACAGTTGGTACGAAGGTATGAGGTGGATTTGACAAAGACAAAAATGATGCAGGGAATCTGCAGATTGAATTATACTGATAAGGAAGTGGAAGAGAAGCAAACAATTGGATTAATGGCACAAATTAGAGCATTGGTGATAGGGATGCGACGGTGGAGAGAATTAGATAAATGGGAAGAGAGGTGGGCCAAACAGACAAGTGCCAAGAAAGTGATAGGAGATACTCCGCCACCGGATGGAGGGACAGGATAATAGGAAATTTCCCTCTGAGAGAAGTACAAAATGGATGATATGTACATGTGCCCTTGAGCAGGAGTGATTTGGCAGCATTCACTAATGATTTTCCTTGGCTGAGGGAGAAACCTGCCGAATGGTACAAACAAATATACTTCATTGTTAAGATTTCGAAGGTGTTATGGATTGATTTGAATACTTTGTTTGATATAGTAGTCCCTGGTGATCTGTGGACAGCATGTCAAATTGCTATTGATTGGCCCGCTGCAGAACCAGATATGGATCCTGTGAATCATGGTCCTTCACCTGAGGTAATGAAGAAATATGAGCAAGTGATTACATGGTCACAATCCAAAGTAGCTCCTCAGACTGTTGATTGGCTTAAAATCGATCGTACTACACAAGATTCTAAGGAGTTGGTACACAACTTTTATGAGAGACTTTTAGTGGCTTTTTAAACAGCATAGAGGATTGGACACTATTGAGCAGAAAGATGTGGGACAGTTTGTCTCAAAGTTTGTGTTTGGATTAAAATCTGATATTAGTTTGATGATACAGTAACACTTGATATGTAGGCAGAATAAGTCGGTGGACAAAATTCTGCGTTATGCAAAATACTGCAGTGATCAGGTGGAGTCGACGCAAAAGAAAATGAAAGACAAGTTGATGTTGGTGCAGTTGAAGAATGCCGAAAGGCCTGATCTGATGCAAGGGATTGGAGGAACGATGGGTCGAGGAAGAGGAAGTGGCAGTGGTAGTCCAACCTGGACAGGGAAGAGGAAGAGGAATGGATACAGGTACAGGAGGTGAATGGGTGGCAAATCAAAAGAAGGTCACTGCTTGTCATTATTGTCACAAAATCGGGCATTGGAAGTGCGAGTGTTGATTAAATCCGGCAAATCAAATACAGAATGAGGGAGACGGACAGATATAGGCTAGACCTAGGTCCATGTATGAGGAGGTTATGAGGCACAGATGCCGATACCTCAGCCTCTGAGAATACCGATAAATAATCAGGTGTACCAACAGATGCCCTATTTTGAAATAAAAGACAGATTTGACCAAACTCAAGGTCTTCATGAGTGTCAGTGGGGGGTGCAGGAGGAATGCACTTTGTACGCGGCCTTGGCAATAGATCAGAATGGACCGTTTGTAGATGCAGAGGTTAATAGTCATCCTGTTACTTTCTTGTTAGACACTGGAGCTACGCGCTCCGCAGTAAGGACAGAAGTGGTCTCAAATGTATCCCTTTAAGATCAATCGATTCAAGTGGTGGGAGTTACCAATCAGAGAATGAATAACCCTTTAACAGACGAGTTACCTGTGAGAATAGGAACGTTCTGAGACAGACATCAATTTGTTGTGTGCAACTCGAACCCGGTTTGTCTGTTGAGACAAGACCTTTTGTGTAAGCTAAATTGTACCATATCTTGCACTCCGAGGGGTGTGGAGCTGTAAACCTGTGATGACAATGCAGATTTTAAGATAGCCAACATGAATTTGTGTGCAGAAATGTTAGTTGTTCTCACAACAGAGGAGTTACCACATGATCTGAGGGACTCTGTTTCTCCGATAGTGTGAGGGATTTCACCAGAGAGGAGATAAGATTGATTCAAGGGGTTGAATCTGTTAAGGTACAAGTCAAACCAAATGCCGAATTTCCACGCAATCCACAGTATAAATTGACTCCAGAAACTGTGGCAGGAATAAGACCTGTAATCGAGTCTTTGATTGCACAAGGCATTCTCAAGGAGATAAGAGGAAGTCCCTGCAACTCACCTATTATGGGACTGCAGAAGCCTAGTGGCAAGTGCAGAATAATGCAGGAATTGCACAGGGTTAATGAAATTGTGATTCCATGTAGTCCTGTGGTACCAAATCCAGCTGTTATATTATTTCAGATGCCATGTGAGGCAGAATGGGTTACTGTCATAGATCTATGTCAGGCATTTTTCTCCATACCGTTGCATGAAGACAGACAATTTGTATTTGTTTTTAGGATGGAAGACCGTGTGTTAACATGGTGTCATTTCCCTCAAGGGTATACAGAAAGCCCCTCTATCTTTAATCAGACTTTGAAAAAGAATCTCGAAGGGCTGGTGATGCCCCAGAGTTCAGTTCTGGTTTAATACATTGATGACGTTTTGGTTGCTTCCGAGACTGAAGATCCTTGATCGATACTGGTGCTTTGCTGAATCATTTGCAAAAATGAAAAGTGTTCCCGCACACCTTGTTTTTATAACACTAAACCCCAGTGTATCAAAAAACGTTCATTAATTTTAACCTCATATGCGAAAGAGAGATATGACCCAACAGTCTCTCTATGTATTCAACAATCACAATCACATGATGATATGATAAATTTACATGCCTTTGAGCAATTGACTCTTTTTTGATTATTAAGATTAATTTTTTGAGACAGCAGTTGTTGTCTAAACGCAGTGCTCCACTTAGGTTGTGGTTTTCCACAGCCCTCTTGTGATTGCTGAATCATTTGGCAGAGAATGGACACAAAGTGTCCCCAAATAAACTTCAGTATTGTCAGACAGAAGTTCAGTATCTGGGTCATCGGATAGAAAAGGGAAAACGAAGAGTGTCACCAGATCGAATAGAGGCGATTCTGCAAATGGGAACTCCAAAAACACAGAAAGAAATCCGCATGTTTTTGTGAATGGTTGGCTATTGTCAATAGTGGATCCCAAATTTTTCCTTGCAAGCACAGCCACTGCTGAGGTTGACTCGAAAGGACATCAGTGATCCGGTACCATGGGATGAAAACTGCTTGAGAGTCTTCCACTAGCTGAGAGAGAGCCTATGTCGTGCTCCAGGTCTGGGAATGCCTGACTATAACAAAGCGTTTTTGCTTTTCTGGTGTGAAAAGGAGGGATGTTCTTGTGCAGACACATAGAGGTGCCCGTAGACCAGTGGCTTACTTATCAGCTACATTACATCCAGGAGCTTCTGCGCTGCCCGCATGTCTTAAATCCGTAGCTGCAACAGGTGTCAGCATTGAAAGATGTGAAAGTATACTGATGGGTCATCCACTTACCATTTATGTGCCACATTCAGTAGAGTTGTTAATGACAAGAACTAAGACACAGCATTTAATGAATAACAGACTTCCAAAGTATGAGCAAGTTATACTGGCTTCTGAAAATGTCTCTTTGAAATGCTGTACCACCTTGAATCCTGCCACATTGCTGCAACTTCCGCAAGAGGAAGGAGAAGATTGTGAGGAGCATGACTTCCTAAATGTTACTGAGCTATCTACCAAACCCAGACCTGACTTTGTTAATGAACCACTGCCATAATCTGATTTGGTCCTTTTTGTTGATGGTTCATGCTTAAGAGACAATGAAGGGTGTTTAGGAGCAGAGTTTGCTGTGTGCACCATCTTAGGGGTGGTGAAAGGTGCCTGTTTAAGAAGAGTATACTTTGCTCAGGTGGCCGAAAGAATTGCTCTGACACGTGCTCGTACCATCGCGAATGGAGTTCGAGTGACTACCTATACAGACAGCCAATATGGGTTTGGAGTGGTTCATGATTTTGGGCACTTATGGTCACAGAGGGGATTCTTGACGTCCTCTGGATCACCAATTAGAAATGGAGAATATGTGTGTCAATTATTGGACGCTTTGCAGAAACCGAAGGAGATTTCAGTAGTGAAATGTACAGCCCATGGGAGGGGAGAGGACTTTGTTACAAAAGGAAATAACTACGCTGATGAAGTAGCTCATTTGTGTGCTGTACATGCTTGTGTTTACAATGGAGAATATGTTGGAGAGAGCACAAAAGAGACCAAAATCTGCATGATGTTAGCTGTAGCCGATACTTGGGATGAGGGGAAGCGGCTGCAAGGCTGAGGTCTCAGAAGAGGAAGCTGCATCATGGGTTAGAACAGGCTGTGAAAAGAGAGAAGATGGTATTTGCGTTTCAACAGATGAAAGAGCAGTGCTACCTAACTGTTTACTAAGCCCAATGGCAAAGCAGATTCATGGAGCAGTTCATCTTAAAAGAGATGCCATGGTGAGGGTGTTTAGACAAACCTGGTTTAACCCACAGTTTTGTGTGTGTGCTGAAGCAGTGTGTCACAGGTGTGTTACGTGTCAACAGATGAATGTTGGAAAGAGAAATGTGGTTGCGATGAGTCATATTGGAAGATCAGGAGGTCCTTTTATTAGGATACAACTGGACTTTATCAAGATTCCGAGGTGCAATTGGCTGAGATATGATTTGGGGGTGGTGTGTATCTTTTCATGTTGGGTTGAGGCATATCCAACCAGTCGATGTGACAGTCACAGTGGCAAAACTGCTATTAAGGGAACTGGTACCGCAATTCAGATTTCCAACCTCAGTGGAGACAGCTACAGGAACACACTTCCATAGCGAAATCATGAAATTGTTATGTACAGCTTTGAAAATTGATCAAAGATTACACTGTAGCTACAGCCCTGAGGAATCTGGTCTTGTGGAGCAGATAAATGGCACAATCAAGATGAGGATATCAACGGTTTGTTCATCAACTTCTTTGAAATGGCCGGATGCGCTGCCATTGGTATTGATGAGTCTGCGTAGTATTCCTCATAGAAGGACAGGGCTCTCTCCCCATGAGATATTGATGGGAAGAGCTATGCGATTGCCTAAGGTGCCAGCTACAGCATTGATAAACATTCAGATGATTTGGTTTTGGATTATTGTAGGAGACTGGCTGATGTGGTTTATTCTGTGTCCCACCAGGTTGAGGCTGTGACTGCACCCACCTCGAGAGACCTGCTGCATGACCTTAACCCTGGTGACTGGTTGCTTGTCCGAAAGCTCAAGAGGAAGAGCTGCCTTGATGTTCGCTGGTGAGGACCATACCAGGTGATTTTGGTCACAAATACAGCTGTGAAGCGTGGAGGAATGCCAAACTGGATCCACGCTTTGCATACCTGCCGAGTTCCAGAGGCTGTGGAGGACACGACTCCCCTTGTTCCGAGAAGTGCAACTGAAAATGCAACAGGAGATGAATGAACAGGTCAGGTCGTAAGAACTCTTGGTGAGGCTGAACAATCAACAAAGCAAAGAACAAGAGATCGAGCTGCTCCGGAGTTGAGTTCAGATTCTGAGATAGATAAGACTGCAAAGGTGAACTTTGAACCAGATCAGAGTGAACAACCTAGTATAGAAGTATCAGATCGAGAGGAAGAGAGGAGAGCAGGTGCTGTAGCCGAGAAGTGGCCAGCAAGAGAAGAGATGCTGAATATAAGGCTTGTAGGTGAGAAGAATCTCACCCAATTCCTTAAACATCTGAATCAGATCAAAGTGGAACTGAAGAGAGTCCTGATGGTCTAAGATGATCCTGAAGAGAGAGAGTACAGTCTCAAAAATACGCATCTCCTGAGTGGATGCCCTTGGTTGCAGATGCAGAGATAGGCGAGGTCCGGGAGGCTGGGGACTGGTACAGTGAGTCACGGAGAGAGCACCCTGACAATTGATATTCAGTTGTTGGTCCCTGGAGTTGATGCTTTTGGAATTCTGACTCTGACAGTTCCCGATCCACCAAGGCTGAGTGGTTTGCGATTTTTGATCCTTAACCAAGTTGCTTTCCCTACCTTTGGTCAACAGGAAATGGGAGAGATTTGTGCAGAAATTCTGCAGCTTGTTCTTACTATGCTTGGATCTAATATCAATAATGATTGAACTGGAACATTGAAAGAAGAACTTATTAGCCTTTAGAAAGAAGATAAACTGGGCCCAAGTGGAAGAAGATTTAATTTTAGGGACTTTCAATAGAAGAAGCACTTATGTCTAGGGTTGACTACACCCCTACCATAGGTTAGTACTATTGGACTGAATATTGCAATAATTGAATGGAAGAAGGAGAATAAAAATACATTGTAAACTACAGGATAAGGCAAAGAAAAGAAAAAAGAGACTTTGTTGTTTCTGGTTGTGCATCAAAAACAACAGTGGTTTGAATTGGAGTCTGGAAGTTCAGAATGCAAGCGGAAGTGCATAATCGGTACCCTTATTGTTGTGGTGCTTATTGTCATAACTGTGGTGATTGTTACATCTTTGGTTGGATCACACGATGTTGAAAAGAATGGGGTACAGGCGACATCTACCCCACCTGCCTCAGATTTAGAAGAGGGTGCATCTGCAAAAGATAGAGATATGATCAGTGAAACTAGTCGGATGTTACACGTAGATTTGTGAAAAGATGATTTCACGTTGAATACATATGGTCGTTTGTTGCATGAGTATGTTGATACAATGGAAGACTTCTATGTGTGTATGTAACTGCCAGCATCAGTAGAAGAAGGCATTCAATACCATAATTTACCTTTGACTTATGGCATCATATGTAGTGTGTTGTTGAGCATGTTCTATAGTAAGGCACATTTTGAGTACTACTTCTCTAATTATGATGTGGTACTCTCAGAAGTTCCACTTCTCAAATACATGAATAAATATGATTACTATAAGGAGGTAGAGAGGATGTGTACATATTTTGTGCCTACTATTGCTTTACATATATCTTATGCCCATAGACACAATTTGACATGCATGTTATCTGATGTCGAAAAGAAGTTTGTAGATCAGATAGAAGATCGACATAGGCAGATCTTATTTAGACCAAGTACGAAGCATTAAGTTATTCCATGGACGTAGGAAGAATTAGACCATAAGGCATAGGGGAGTTCTGGTCCAATAGCTTTAGGTTTCCAGCAAAAAGGGAAACTGTGCATTAGGCACCCGTCAACATATTATGACAAGACATTTGTGGGTGAGAGTGATTGAGGACACAATAACGAGGACACTATTGGATAAATTGACCATTCTCATAGTATATCCTCGCTGTATTTTTGTGCTGTTATTTCACAATACAACTGGTATTGTGTACTGTGGAGAAAAAAACAAAAGTGAAAAGGAGGAGAAAAACAAGAGTTACAACGGTCGCCATGCAGTTATATGGTTATCTATCAAGCTCTCTCACAACCCTTCTTTGTAGTCTTATCAGGCCTTCTAACCTTTGAGGCTCCTCTTTAAGCTTCTCATTCACGAAGCAGGCATCATAAACCTCCTTTTTTCAAACCTCAATGTTAAAATCTCAGGGAGGTCTCCATACACAGAGTGGATATCGGGAGACATTTACATACGGTGCTTTATATTGTAAAAAGATGCCCTCTTGTCACACTCCAATTGGGTTGTGAGGGTTTGACTGAGAACACGGTGCACTCTTCTGTTGTACGAAATTATGAGCCCTGTATGTAAATGTACATGAAGAGAGGCTGCCTAGACTGAAGGGAGGCCAGATATGCCAAGGTGACAGTTTTTAATGGTTCAGGAATGTTGTCTTAAGCCAGTTTAGTAAAATGATATATTTGCTTCAGCCGTCCATGCCTCCAGTTCATGTAGTTAAGGTTTTGTGGTGGCTGGGACCTCAATGTCCAATAACGCAATTATCAGATAATTTCCTGGTATGTCATTGCTCTCCTTTTTGTGAATTGGATAGAGGGTGGATCCCTTGCAAGATTGTGGGACCTCTGCGGATTGAAAGAAGTACACAAACAAGAAGGTAAGCAAGTCAGCCCAGAAATCTGTGTCTGTCTTGAAGAGTGCACTTAGTAGAACATTAGGGCTGGGTGCTACATTGGCTCTCATAGCCTTAATAATTTTATAAGCAGGAGGTCAATTAAAGACCACATGTGGACGTCTATATGGCAGAACGGAGTGTCGACATCGGTGTATAACGTTTGCACATGTTAAACCCATTTCTTTGTCAGTACGCTATTCCTCTACCTATAGATTTGTTATTTAGCAGGCTAATGTTTAGTAAGCCTGAGCGGAGTTCACAAGTGCCAGAAAAACTCTGACGCAGTCCGCTGAGTTCCGCCAGCTGCAGAGTCTGTTAATATAAGAAACAACGGTTCCTGTGGAATGGTATAATCATATTGTTATAACCCACCGGTCAGTTTCCTTCTCCCTTTTCTCCCCCCTCCGTTTCTCTGTCTCATTGGTTTGTTCTTAGAACCTTCAGATGAAGGCTGCAATAGAATGTTGAAAGACTCGAGCCCGCTCTGGCAAGCTGGAGGCACAGGTTTACTTACGCTGAATAAATAAGATACAGTTCTTACCTGACGTTTGTGTTGATTATTACAACACTTTCTTGGCGACAAGATCGGGATGCTGCGACAGGGACAGCACTGTGCCTTCCCCTGTATCTGCTGCGACTTGCCAGAGGTCCATTGTTTGAAGCGGTTTATTTCAAGCTCAAAAGGACGATTTCTGTCTGAAATCAGTATTAAGGTGCACTGAAGGTGGTGGTTACTGCTTTGCTGGAGTCCGTAGCTGTGTAGATCTCCCACATTCCACGACGTAGCAGTCCACGACGGAGCAGTCTTCGAGGGAGCTACTTCACCCGGACGAAAAGAGGCAAGTCGAACCTTTGTGGCCTGCTGGACGCTGAAGGGAGGTTAGAGGAGGCCGCAAGGGGGTGAGATCCAGACTGCCAGCCCCACGGAGTTTTCCCCGGCAGGCGAGCGGGCTACAGGGCAGACGCGTGATGCGGTGGGAGTCCTGCATATTAATGTTTACAGCTAAATAATGGCTGGAGTGAATATTATACGCGCTGGGACCCTGTTGGTGGCACAAGCGCTGCGGAAGTTTAAGTAGCTATTTCTCGGCATCGGTGGCGATAGTCCTAGTCTGTGGGAGTAAATACATTGGAAACGCTGGGACTCTTCATCTTTTCGGGGAATAAACAAACTTTTCACAAAAAGATCGGCACAGATGTTACTTTCATGTGACTGGAAGCTCTCTCTTCACACAGACACCTCCTCAGAGGAAGTTCCCGCCCTTGGAGAGCTTTGACTGACACAAGCAGTACCAGTAATAGAAATAGGACTGTCCGTCCAAACATGGTGATATACTATAATATTTGAGTTGAAGAGTTGTTTTTAAATAATTGTCTGCACTCAGGGTAGCCCCCTATACTTAAGCAAGGTTCTGTTATTTCTTACTGTGTATTGGAGGGAGGACACACATTTTCAGCATATCTTTTTTTTTTGCTATATTAGTTAATTGCATTTATCATATTGCAAATTTTATGGCAATGGCTGGAGCAGGAATGAGTCAACCCCCTCCTTTTCTAAATGAATTAGGGGAACCAGATATACCCTGGAGGAGATGGGAAGGTATTTTCAAATCCTATTTGATAGCTATAGGTGGGCGCAATTTTTCACATTCTAGAAAGCAACATATTCTCCTACATAACCTGGGCATACGGGGAGGAAGATCTATGAGGACTTCACAGGAAGACAGGTAGATGACGAAAATGATGAAGAAGTGGAAGGAACAAATGTTTACGAATATACATTAAAGAAATTAGAGGAGCATTTTATAGTGAAAGTTAATATAGTTTTAGAAAGGCATAAATTCTTCAAGAGAGCTCAGAAAAAAGATGAAAAAGTAACTTCATATGTTGCTGTGTTAAGAGGATTATCAGCTACATGTGAGTTTGGGGCCCTAACAGATTCACTAATCAGGGACCAACTAGTGAGATGCACCAACGATACAAAGATTCAGGAAGAGTTACTCACTAGGAACCCAGACCTAGACGAAGCATTGAGCATAGCAAAAGGTTTAGAACTCACAGTTTTGTGCATGAGAGAGATGAGAACACATGATGGGGAGAGTAAATGTAAAGTGGAGCAAAAAACATACGCTAGTGAAGACACTGTATGTAAGGTGGGAGACAAAAGTAAAGAGGTGCAACACAGTAAAAATGTGGGGTTACTTTGCTATAGATGTGGGAGCCCCAACCACCTGGCCAATAATCGGAGGTGTCCAGCCAGAAATGTAATGTGTAGAAAATGTAACAGGAAAGGCCACTATTCCAAAGCTTGTAAAGTGTACAGTCCCAAAGTTAACGTTATTGAATGTCTAGAGAATGAAGAAGAAATAGAACCAACGTTTATTTTTCAGATTGATGATGAAAATGATTGTGAGGATGTCAATTACCCAAAATGTGACATATGTCTAGACGGTGAAAAAATTCAAATGTATGCAGACTCATGCTCACCTTTCACCCTAGTAGAAAAGAAAATTTTTGAGGAAAAATTCTCAAAACTTAATTTAAAGTTAGAAAAAGCAGATATACGCCCTTCTAGTTACAACAAGGAACCTATACCTTTGGAAGGGATGGTTAAAATGATAATTTCTTTCAAAAACAGAAACACGGTAGGGAAAGTGTATGTCACTTCTCATGGGTCAAGTCTCTTGGGGTGGAAACACCAGAGGGATTTGGGGATCAAACTAGACCCTAATAACATAAGGAAGAACACAGAGTAGAGGCCGACTTAGTCGAGGAATTTAAGGATGTCTTCAATGAAAAACTAGGAACATTGAAGAATTACATGCACAGAATAATCTTGAAGAAGGGTGCTGTGCCAGTTGTGCACAAAACAAGATCAATTCCTTTGCTCATGAGGGAACCATTGAAATTGGAGTTAGAGAAGTTAATAAATCAAGGGGTTATCATGGAAATAGAAAGCGCAGAATGGTTGGCGCCCATTGTGATCACAAGCAAGGATGGTGGGCGGAACATCAGACTCTGTGTGGACTTGCGAGATTTGAATGCTAACATCTTGGTTGACAGATTTCCCCTACCAAGAATACATGAGATGCTCAGTACCATCCAGGGTGCAAAGTTTTTTAGTGTGCTGGATCTTTCATCAGCGTATTATCAAATTAAGCTATATCCCGAATCACAAGCATTGACTGCTTTTACAACTCCGTTTGGTAATTTCAAATTTCTAAGGATGCCTTTCGGGCTGGCATCTGCCGCCTCCACTTTTCAAAGGGTGATGCAACACGCCCTAAGGGACTGTAACAAGACCATGTGCTTTCAGGACGACATCCTGATTTTTGGATCAAGTGAAGCAGAAAACAACGAAAACGCGAGGAAGGTCTTGGAGAAACTCAGAATGGTGGGGTTCGCTACTAAAGAAAGCAAGTGTAAAATGGGTGTAAGCTCAGTGGACTATCTGGGATACACTATCTCAGAGGAGGGCATCAAACCGAAGATTGATCTAGTCAATGCAGTGAGAGACGCACCAACACCCACCTGTAAAGAGGACATACAGTCATTTCTGGGGTTAGCGAAGTACATGGCCAAATATATCAAGAACTTTGCAATGATGCCTCAACTGCTCAGAAATTTTATCAAAAAAGAAAACTTGTTCAGCTGGGGCAAAGAGCAGGGGAGTGCTTTAACCAATATAAAGCAAGCCATTATTGAAGCACCATTGATAGGTAATTTTAATGTGGAAAATGAAATTATTATTTTAACAGATGCAAGCAACCAGGGTTTAGGGGCCACACTTGCTCAACGAGTAAACAACACTGTGAAAGTGGTCGTCTTCGCTTCAAGGACACTTAGGGCTGAATCCAACTATTCTACAGTTGAAAAGGAAGCCTTGGCAGTGTTTTGGGCCATCAAACACTTTGGATTCTATTTGTGGGGCGTGCCGTTCGAAGTACATATGGACCACAAACCTCTGGTGTCAATGTTTCAAAAGAAGGAAATGGAAAGCATGACCCCAAGAATTGCTAAATGGCTGTTAGGTCTTCAAGGGTACAATTTCAGGATGGTATACATTCCAGGGCAACAAAATAAAGTAGTGGATTATTTATCAAGATCGCCAGTGGAGGCAGAAGAAGAGGAGAACACAAAAAATGAGGCGGTCTTAGAAGTGAAGCGAGCAGCAATCACTAAAGAACAATGGGAAAATAATATGGAACAAGATGATGGTTTAAAGAAAGTGAGAGATTACATCGTAAAGGGGTGGCCAAACAAATGCAAGGAGGTAGAAGCAGAAATACAACCATTTTGGAATGTAAGGGATGAACTATCAGTAGATGGAAGTTTCCTCCTAAAATCAGGAAAATTAATTCCTCCAGAAGGGTTGAGGAACCACATCATTGAGTTAACACACGAAGGTAATTTAGGCCGTAGTCTGAGTAAGGCAAGACTAAGAGCCGAATATTGGTTTCCAGCTATGGATAGGGACATGGAAGAGAAAGTGAAAGATTGTCACGCTTGTAGCTTGAGTGACAAATCAAAAATAACAAGACATGCACCCAATGAACCAGTGGAAGTTCCATGTTCACCATGGGATAAGCTGGGATTTGACATAGCTGGTCCGTTACACATGAAAGGTCCACAGGAATGGTACATCTTGGTACTCATCGATTACTACACCAACTGGATCTCATACAAGTACGTGCATAATATCAACACGAAATCTCTTATCTCGTTCTTATCGGAGGTATTCTCAAGAGAAGGCATTCTAGCTACCATGGTCACGGATAATGGAGTACAACTAGTCTCGGAGGAAATGAGGGAGTTTCTGAAGGACAACTCAATAAGGCATGTTCGAACTCCCCTATATTGCCCAAGAGCGAACGGAAAGGTGGAAAGAGCGAACCGCATGCTGAAGGAGTGCATACAGCTAGCAGTCAAGTCAGGAAAAGATGTGGAAAACGCAATCAAGGACATGTTATGGTCTTACCATACAACGTCAAATTTAACGACAGGCCTATCGCCTTTTGAACTTTTAAGAGGCAGAAAAGCTGGATCAAAGTTATCACCAAATTGGATGGGGTCAAAAGTACAGACAGTAGTTGACCAAGAAGAGATCAGCTGGAAAATAAAAAACAAACAAGACAAATATAAGAGGTGGTACGACATAAAGAAAGGAACCAGGGAAAGGAGCTTTGAACCTGGACAGAGGGTCTACATCAGGAAACCGGCAAAGTTTAATAAGGGAGGTGACAAATTCATGGCCCCCAAGAACATCAGGGAAGTCAAGAAAAATGTGGTCATACTCAATCACGAAAAATGTGGAGTCAAGACCAAGTAGTGCACGCGAGTTCAAGAGCTACCAACCATGGTGAGGGAAGGTCCCTTTATCAGAGCCCCTGTAGTGAAGAGGGTAGGGCTAGGAGTGGAACCAGATCCCGTACCCACCATTCTGGCATAAGGACTATGACATGTGTTGACATGGGTTCCTCCACTTTGGTATTATTATAGAGTTGTGAAATATTAAAGGGTCTTCTGCGCAAGACCTATTTGCTTTTCTAATGGTCTGTCTTTGTGTCTTAGTTTTCTCCCCCCCTCCCCCTCTTCACCCTCTCCTCTCTTCTTTTTTCCCTTTTCCATTAGGAAGGAAGATGTCTTATAACCCACCGGTCAGTTTCCTTCTCCTTTTTCTCCCCCCTCCGTTTCTCTGTCTCAACGGTTTGTTCTTAGAACCTTCAGATGAAGGCTGCAATAGAATGTTGACAGACTCGAGCCCGCTCTGGCAAGCTGGAGGCACAGGTTTACTTACGCTGAATAAATAAGATAAAGTTCTTACCTGACGTTTGTGTACAACACATATATTGGTGATATATTGCGCAATCGGATAAAAGGGTTGAGAGGATGACAGAAAGAAGGAACCACACACACCAATGGTCTCATTAAACACATATGTATGTATTACTCAAATAATATACTGAAATAAACAATACTGAGAAGTGTCCCAAGAGAAACAAGAACCTAAAATATACGTGACACAATGTGACAATATTTTCAAGGTTTTTAAAATTTCTTTCTACAGAAAACGACCATTTGTAAGTATATGCAAAATATACAGCAACTGTATACAATAATAAGTGCTGAATTAGTGGTGCGCTTTCATCTTTACTGTTGACGGCCTTTCGACCGTTTATACAGTGTAGGGTCTCATCAGGACTTCTCTTCTCTTCTCTCCTCTTCTCTTCTCTCCTCTTCTCTTCTCTTCTCTTCTCTTCTCTTCTCTTCTCTTCTCTTCTCTTCTCTTCTCTTCTCTTCTCTTCTCTTTCTACCCCTCACATTACTAGAACCCAGCTGGGTTTCCCTGTGAGTATTCTCTTCTTTAATCACTACCCACAATTGGCACACAGTCTTCACTCAGCTGCGCAATCGAAAATTCAGGTACCCCTTATAATTTCCTTTTGGCCACAAGTTCCAGTCTGTCGCATTTGTGCCGGTAAATGGGCCATATGCTGACTTTTTTTCTTCTTCCTGATATCCTCTCAACCCTTTTATCGCGATTGCGCATTATATCACCAATATATGACTATACCATTCCACAGGAACGGTTGTTTCTTATATTGATCAATCACACTGGTTCCTTAGTGAGTATGGCCCCCTTGTTTTTTGTTTTTGGCAGAGTCTGTTAAGTCAGGCTGCTTGCACTGATTTTTAGCACAGGAAGTTTGTCCCGCATTTGAAAATCAGCGTGAACGGTACTGCGTATCACACCAGAGGATGCTGCTACTTTCTGCCAGCTAGAGTAGACATTCTACTCGAGCGGTAGCTTCCTCAACGCAGATGGCAGATTTCTCAACGTGAGCGGTCACAAACTGCTGCAACCACCTGCAATGAGAAATCTCACCGAGAGGAGGTCTAGAGTGTGATTTTTTTTCACAAGCGCTTGCCAACTTACCAATGGCAAGCCGCTCGAGAGAAAAAACTCCGCTCTGCTTCACTTTTCAGTGGGCAAAACTCTGCGAGCTCTGCCGGCAGATCGGAATTCTTTACCCAGAACTTATCTTCATCATAACGGATAGAAGGGAATGTAGGAGTAACCATTCTGATTTCACGTGTTTTACTTTTGAATTCCACAAGAGAGTGCAGTGGGCTTCCCTTACACTGCTCAACTGTCGATAGGCCGCCTGATTTGTTTTATCCTTGCTATAACCCCGGGTGGCAGAATTCAGGGCAATTTTACTTAAGCTGAGCTGAGTTCTGTGGTGTATAATTGGAAGTTCTTGGATTAGAATTTCTTGATGACTGGTGGACTATGATTCCTTTGCCTCTCTAGGTTGGGGAACACAGAGTTTAATTAAGTCCCAGACAGCTCCAGGTTACCAGAATTAAAGTGCATTTGTTTTAGATGCTTCAATAGATCCAAGTTTACAGATCTCCACTTTATCCGCGTGTTTTTTTTTCTAATCCTGTGGAGACGCCTAATGTATTTAGTTGGTTGCAAGTGGGGAGCTCCAAATTGAACAGTATTACGGCAGGATGATGGCCGCTTTCCCTGCGTTCTATGACTGCATAGGCTTTGCATGTGGCTAGTAGCATGACACTTGCAAAGTAGTATCCATGAACTTGTGTATCGGTGCGCTGACAATTTTATTACTGAATTGGTGGGTATGCAAGTAAGGAAGATCATAAGTGTTGAGCAAAGCTGATATTTTCCCCACCAAAAGGGAACCATTGTTGTGGTGCAGGTCCACCAAGTTATCCAGATTGTGTACTTTAAAGTCCCCTACAATTAAACTCTCATGCAGGGAATTTGCAGACTAGGACATTAACACCAGTTCTGGAAGGACCTCAAGACCTGGCTCTTCGAAATGACCACAGCACCTAGACGGATCTGCTCTCCTCCTCCCCCCAGTGCTTTGAGACCCTCATGGGTGAGTAGTTGCGCTTTACCAACCCTTGATTGATTGATTGATTGATTGATTGATTGATTGATTGAGTGATTGATCGAGCGCTGTGCAGAAGGAAGCCTGAGGTCATGGCATTGCTATCGCTTCTGTGGGTGTTTAAATAAACGTTGATTATCAACATTGGTTGGACTCTAGTGATCTGAGAGGTGATGGACGATTATAATGAAATGTCTTCCTTTTTACCTCTGACATCATATATTCATTTGACACCAAGAGATTGAAGTGTCTACCTTTAACTGCTTAAAATAAAATATACACCAGCACCCAATGAGCCAAATAAGTCAGATCTACTGAAATTGAATTTTATATTTAATTGGCCCTGTGACAACACAATTAATTACATAGCTTCAGCTCCCTTCTGGCGTTAGAATATAATAGAGTGGCCAACTGCTTTACAGCACACAATTTATCACCTGGATTCACCCGAAACTGCCCTTGGGAGGAGACATGAAAGATCCAATGGACTCCAGGGGACCCTGCAATGCAGCATGCCACTGTGCCCCCACAGATGTCTGCAGCACTGCTATTTTATTAACTGCTGCTCTTTTCAGCACAACCTCAAACTTTCAATTTTTTTTACTTTTGCACAGTTCTGATCTGGCACCAAGTATCCAGATTCAAAGTCAGCAGATAGCCAGTAGTCATATGGTCTTTCTGTGTTCTTGTCCAATTTACTTTTTCACATATGCTAAAAATAGATAACGTGTGTAATATGTGTTGCTACTTACATGTCCGCAATCTATCTAGAGAATAGCATGCTGAACAGAGGCTGTGAACATGAGATATGCTTCAAGAGGCAGGTAGGATGTAGCTTACGGTCGTGCAGAGTTACAATTTTCTTCGCCGAGACGCGTCTTTGGATTCATTCTGAATTGCAGGAAAGTAGGAGCCGTTCTGAGGTTGATTGAGATGTCCTCGTCCCTAGGTGTGAAGATGATAAGTCCTACCTTGTGGTCTTTTCCTTCTTCAATTCCATTTCCTGATAAAGTGTTTCTTGGTGGGGTCCTGTGCGCCACACATGATTCATTTCACAGGTATGCAGGGGTGTGATTTCTGAAGACGATGTAGGTGATGCATCTAATGGGAAACAGTTGGAACACAGCGGTCGTAACCACACGTGTTCTGACTACACAATCACTACCACGCTTACCCTAACGACGCATATGTCTTAACCACGCATGCACGTGGTCTAGCTGCTGCTAAATGGAAGACGGTGAAGACAGAAGCAGGAAGACACCAGAAAAAGGCTGAGGGGTTGTTTTCAGTGCTGGGTGGCTAGGTGGGGGGTCGGGTTAGTTTTAGGGACAGTGCAGTGGTGGGTAGTGGTCGTAGTAGTGTATGTAGAGGGCAGAGTTTTACGCATAAGGGCAGGGGGAATGGGTAGTTGGGGTCGTTTTTAGGGCTGGGGGTGGGTGCAGGTCTCAGGTAAGTTGAAGGGATTAGTGTAGTTTACGGGTCAGTGCAGGGGTGGGGGAGTCTGGGTAGTTTAAGTAAAGAGGCATGGTTTTAGGCCCTAGGGCATGGGGAGGGGAATGGGTAGAGTCAGCGGGCTGGTGGGAGGGTCGGAGTAGTGTTTGTAAAGGGGCAGGGTTTTAGGGAAAGCGCAGGGGGTGGAGGAGCAGTTTGGGGTGGGTGGGAGGTCTGGTAGTGGTGACCTTGGGCACACATACCCCTTTACCATGCAGGCCTATTCCACAAAATTGTGTGGTAAAGGCATGCGTGCTAAAGGAATGTGTAGTTAAAATGCATTCGTGATTTGAGCTGCGTGGTAGAGGCACACGTGGTTTAACCATACGTGCCTCTATCATACAACTGCATAGGACGCTGAAGATGATTTAGGGTCGGCGAGAGAGGCAGTGTGGTTCCTTCATTGCTGGGTGATGTTTGTAAACTTTTTCAGACCCTTGATACAAAAATAGGACAGGCCTATCTCTTTATGTGCTGAGCTCCCCACCCCGACTCTGGAGTCTCTCAGTCGTAAAGTTACTATTAAATCATGGTTAGTGAATATTGAAAAAGAGTAAACACTAAATGTGTAAGTTTAACTTTGTGAATCAGGCCCCATGTATTTAGATTGTATTTATGCTCAAAATGTTTTAGAAGATGGGTTGATGTGGAATTGTACAGATATAAGTATTGTATTAGCGCACATCCACACTAGCACTAATATTTTTTTCACACATATGCTATATTTATAGAAACAGCATTTAGCATAGCTGATAAGTGAAAAAAGACTATGTTAAAAGGATGGCTCCATCCAACAAGGGGTTTCACTTTTCTCCTTTATTGGTCTTCCGGTACCACCAACACACAGCCAGCTTGTCAGCCACAGTCCAATTAAATCACATAGAACCATCTCCTTGAAGACAGGGTTCTAAACTCGAGGCAGACAGGTGCACTTAAAGGAGCATATGTATATAAAGATAAAGGCATGCATACACATAAGATCACAACACATCACCCTTACAAAAGAAAGAAAAAAAAACTAAACAGAAAAATAAACTAAAAGGAACAGTGCCTATCATCAACCACAGTGCCAAACAGAAAGCTCAATAACCATGGACAAAATGGAATAGAAACCACTCACCACATGACAAAATCACTAAACTGAGACAGAATCCTCCTTTGCCTCTTTGGAAAGTCCTTGGGGGGTACTGAACTGCCCCAGAGCACCCCCAGAATGCCTCATCAATCTGGACATACTCCACTTGCATCGAGTGTGAACATTTTTCGTGATATGTGTAATGGAGAAAGGACCTACACATTCAGTCACACCTTTCCTTTCCCATCACGGTTTCTTCACCAACACAATGTCACCAACACACCACTTCCTTTCCTTCACAGAATTCTTCACATCATATCTCAGTTTATACTTCCTCTGGTAGTCAGTCACCCTCTCACGGATCTCCCCCTCACTCAGCTTTGGTGTCTCACAAGCAGGCAGCCAAAAATTCAATAGCTACTTTTGAGTCACACAATTAGGTATAGGGACTCTTTAATTTGTGATCAATTGGTAAGATGCACTAATAGTACTGGAGTCCAAGAGAAACTCTTGGCTAAGAACCAGTCTCTTAAAGATGCCATTGCTCGATAATGCATCGGACTGGGTGAAGGAGATGAGGAGTCATACTCTCACTCCCAATTCCGAGACAAATGTTGAGAAGAAACTAGCACAAAGTAGCATACATGAACTCAAAGACAGAGAGAAGCAGATGGAACCAGACAGTGTTTACAAGCTTGCGGTGAAACCCAAACTCAAAACTCTTCCGGATAATGTTAAACCTAAGTGTTATAGATGCGGGAGCTTCATTCATAAGGCCAACCGCCCCAATTGTAATACTAGACATTTGACTTGTCGTAAGTGTGGTGTCAAAGGTCATTATGCAAATGTTTGTAGATCTTCAAAAGAAGTGTTTTTGAGAATGTGGATGTGATCACTGAAGATTCATGCACTATAGTACTTAATGTAAAGGATGGAGATGGTGATGTGGATGCAGGTATTGTGATAATGGCCTAATGTCCTGTAGAAATTGATGGCCAACAATTCGTGATGCTGACGGATTCTGGTTCACCATTCACCATGATTGGTAACAAGTTGTGGGAGAGTACATTTCCTGAGGAGGTGCTGCTTCCTCCGGATATCAATCCTGTCAGTTATGGGGGCTCACATATTGATGTGCTTAGCTATGTGGTAAAAAAAATTGTGTTCAAAGGCAGGGAACCTACAGGAAACGTGTATGTAGCCAAAAGAGGAGATAACTTATTAGGTCGGTGGCACCAAGAAGATATGGGCATCATACTCAATCCCACTGCCAAGGACCAAGTGATGTTGGTTGGGTGTGGGAATGGGCAAACATTTTTTGACGAATTCCCAGAAGTTTTCAAAGATGAGTTGAGTTTACTAAAAGAGTTCGAACATTATATTGTTTTTGAAGGGGAATACCAAGCCCAGTGTGCATAAAGTACGTAAGGTCCCTCACCTGATGCTTGAACCACTCAAGGAGGAGTTGGATAGATTACTTAAAGCTCAAATAATTGAGGAAATTGACGCTTTGGAGTGGTTGGCACCACTTGTTTTAGCACCTAAAGATGGAGGCAAATCCATTAGGATGTGTGTGGACTTGAGAAGCCTCAACAGGTGTATCTGGGTGGATCGCCAACCACTCCCCAACATCTCTGAGTCCCTCACCATGCTGAAGGGTGCGGAGTATTTCTCTGTTCTCGATCTCTCTTCAGCGTATCACCAAGTGTTGCTTCATTGTGATTCCAGGCATCTAACATAATTTGTGTCATCTTTAGGGGCTTATCGTTTTGTCAGAATACCATTTGGATTAGCCTCTGCGACTGCCTACTTCCAAAAATCATGAAACAGCTGCTTGGGAATATACCCAATATCTTGTTCTTTCAGGATGACATTCTTGTGTACGGTAAGAATGTAAGTGAGTATGACATGACGTTGAGGAAGGTGTTGGGGAGGTTAAATGAGAAGGGTTTGACAGTTGTAAAACAAAAGTGCAAATTTGGAGTAACCTCTGTGACTTTTTTGGGTCATGTTATATCAGGTGAAGGTATTAAATCCAAATTACAGTTAGCAGAGAGCCTTGTAGCTACCCCAGTTCCAGTTGACAGAGAGCAAGTAAGGTCCTTTTTGGACTCACTGAATTCTACTCTAAATTTGTCAAAGGGTTCGCTAGCATTGTAAAACCCATTAGAGCTTTACTTAAGAAGGGTGTTCACTTTGCATGGATGGGTGAATGTCAATCAGCCTTTCACACCATTAAAATGGCCTACTCTACGTCATTTTGACACCAAGAGAAAAACTATCCTAACTACATATGCAAGCTTGAAAGAGTTAGGAGCAGTTCTCTCTCAAGTGGAGGAAGGAGAGGAACAGGTGGTGTTGTTTGCATCCCAGTCCCATCCTCGTCACCAGTGTTAAAAGAATGACTCCAACAAAGGATTTAGCTTTTCTCCTTTATTGGGCTTCTGATACCACCAAATGCACGGCCAGCTTGTCAGCCACAGTCCAACAGAATAACATAGAACCATCTCCCTGAAGACAGTGTTCTAAACTCGAGGCATGCAGGTGCACTTAAAGGTGCATGTGTACATAAAGATAAAGGCATGCATACACATAAGATCACAATAGACCACTTTCCATGATATGGATGCACACAAACGAGGTGCATCTTTCCATAATACAACTCGACATGTTAGATCTCTGCCTGCATTAACGAACATGGTCCTTCACAAACACCAGTTCAGTTCAAAAACTTTCTTGTTTAGTTACTAAAAACCATTACAAGTATAAAACTTCCAATTAAAAAACACGTGATCAAGGTGCAGTGTGCAAATGGCCAATGTGGAGATACGACAGTTAATAAAAGCCTTGATGTTATCTAAAATCCATTCAAAAGCAAAAATTATCAAAATACAATCTGCATGAAACAAATAAGCAGTTATATCCATTAGAGAAAAAGGTGTAATGTTTTGAAACCTTTACAATAGGCAGAGTCAGATAACCAAAGGTGCTCACAATACTGTTGTAGGGGCAGTCAGTGCAGGTCAAAGCTGGTTTGGCTTGGAAGTCTACCGCTTGTGCTGAGGTGCTTTACATCAATAGAATGATCCCATACAGAACCAGGAAATATGAGCAGCGGGATATTCCGAGTCAGGTTAGCAAGTGACCAGTGTGCAAATACAATGGCTATTACTTCTGTGCTAGAGTGAACTGGCGTTGCAATCACCGGACCATATTGATGATAGTTTGCATTGATTGCGTAGCCGTCCCTGCTTGGATGGCATATTTTGTTATTAGGGTCTGGCCGTGTTTGTCGCTGGATGCTGCTGCCACTGATTGAGAAAGCAGCTGTCTAAGTGCTTTGAAGAATTTGGCGCATCTTGCCAGCGCCCAGGGTGCCATGATCTTAAGGTAGATGGAAGATGTATCTTGACATGTATGCTCCCGAGTGGCCAGAAAGACCGGTGTAGGCAACAGTCTCCTTTGATAGTCTAGGGCTGCACAACGGCATAACAAGTGTAACCATGATTCATGTTTATAATTGTATCGCCTACAGTCTCTGTTATTACTCGGTCCTGCCCAGGCTGGATTAAAATCTTTTATTGTGAGCACTAGTCATCTCATGTAAAGGATCTGTCTTCATGTTTCTGTGCTTATAGCTACCATACAATAAGGTGGTGATTTCCCAATGAAATAAGTGTCATTCAGAGGCTGTATCAACACCGAATCGTCTGCCTTGTTGGGTGTTGTTCCCAAGAGGTCATTTTCATTTGCTGATTGATTGCCTTTTTACAAACAGGATATGGAGTGGCTCCCTCACGAAGGGCTGCAATCCGTTGGGTCGAAATCGCGGCTTTTAGTTGGTTGGATGAGGGATTACTAGGAATTTTGAAAACAACTTTTTCAGGTATATTTTTAAAGAGCTTGTGAGGCTAATCCTGGTCCTAATGTCATATTTTACATTCTAGTGACTGATTTACTAGTCCCAATTCCAATCTTAGGGGCATATTATCAAGGCAGGTGAAATGACATTATCACCGCTTTTGCGGCCGTTTTCGGTCGCAAAGGGACGATAATTCCATTGCCCTATTAGCAAGCTGTCGCTAACATCAGTTAGTGACAGCTTTTAGGTGATAGCGAGCGGTTTGGGGCCCGATTTGCATGTCAGCGATATTTATCTCTAATGATATGCAAAGTGGGTGTACCAAACCAGTTAGCGATTGAAAGCAGTCGCTAACGTCGCTATCGCCTATTAGCAAGGCAGGCTTAGCGATAAAAAATGTGCGCTAAGCGCGAATATCGCTGAAAACTAACGCCTAATAGACCAGTTCTTAGCCTGTATATCCAATGGGAGGTGGATATTCAGGTTAAGACCCTATTGGCGATGATGCGTGAGTGTCGCTGGTTTTCCAGCGATATTCACGCATTTTGCCGCTATCTCCGGTTATTTTATCGCACTGGAGATAAACGTTGCTAATAGCACGTTATCTCTGCGATAAAATCCGGCGATGCTTGGCCATAAAAAAAAAATTTGCTAAGCTTCTTTAGCGAGAAATATTGCTAGTTGTTGATAATATGCCCCCTAGTCTTGCACGGCGTGCATATCTCGCGTGTTGAAATGTTTTTTCTTTGCTCCTCAATGTATTTGCTCATATGCGTAATTACCATACCGTAATGCTGGGAGTACAGTCGCCTTCATCACTCTTAAAATGGGGCCACCAAAGCACTGCTTAGCAATCGATTCAGTTGGCCGATACCACATGTAATGGCGGCGCCTTTCTTTCTGAGTTCCCTTACTTGTGTGCCGCTGCTGTACCATTTTCACTAAACCGCACACCCAGGTACTTGTAGTTGCTTGATGTGTTAATTATCTTGCTGCCCAAGCACCATGTTGCCGTCTTCTTGCTCCGGTGTCTTCCAAAGATCAGGACTTTTGTTTTGTCCTAGTTAACCTGTAGTTGATTGTTCTTATTAAATCTGTTCAGGGAGCCCACTGCCCATTGTATTCCAGATTTTGTGTACACATTTTTTCCCATCTAAGAATTATCAGAAGACAGCCAATAAGAATAACCCATGCAGTTGAATGCAGAGTCTACTAACTGTGGAAAGAGTTAATTCAGATAAAGTCGTGGGCAGCTGTGCACATTAAAGGAGTTTCTGTGTTCTAACTTCTAATTTTCTGCTTCTCAGCTCCGCACTTAATTATGGCCTCTATTGTCCTTCAGGGGCTGAAGTTAACACGAAGAGTCTAAATAAAACCTTATATAAAATTACCTTTCTAAGTTGCTAGCCTTTAGGAGCTTCATTAATGATGTTTTCAGCTCCTTCAGTGTCTTATTTATTCTTCCTACAAGAAAGGTGACATCATTCTTCGATAGAGCTAATTAATTGTGCTCCACGAGTTGTTGGTGTTGGAACCACATGAAATGCCTAGCAACAGTGCAAAGTTTATTGTGTGACAGGCAGAAATACATTTTGCGTACATTGCGCCTCCCCAGGAATCTTGGCTGTATTGACAGCCCCAGCTGGAATACGGAGATCTTTGCTGCCTCCTGCTGGTGAGACCACACATTAGCTGCCTTAATTTGCCTTAGTTTAAGCTCTGGTCCTGGAGGTGCCAAACAGGCATCCAAGACCATTCTTACCGACCTTTTTACATGTTAATAATTGGCAGATGATTCATAAACTCAGATTAGCGCATGCAGGAGTACTTTACACATCGAAAAATTCAACACAAAATGTAGGGTTTTCACCCAGAGTGTTCCTTGGGCTGCTAAACAGTAATGAAATAAACATGAACAAAAGTGTAACTTTGTCGACATTCCCAAACGTTTGCATTGCTGTTCGTCAATGAAACAGCCACAAGTGGTGCAGAAAGTGTGGAAGAGAATCGAAGACTTTACTAGGAATAAATTTTTCCATGTGCAGGGTGTGCACTCTCAATATCAAAACCAGAATATTCATGGCTCACACTTTCAAGGACAAAATAATAAATTCAAAATATGGACAGTTAATCATAGATTTTCTTTACCAAACTCCACATATGATCACCAACACAATATGTATACATATAGGGTCTGATTTTGATGTCAGTCAGAAAGCCTCCGACCGACAGTCAGATTCTCATAGACCGTGTTGGAACCCTTCTGACCGACTCGGTTGGAAACAATTCCGACCGACCGATTACTATGCTTGGAGTCAGAAGGGGAACCATTTAGTCATTCCAAATCGTTTCCAATCGGCACTCGGAGAATAGAGCACTATGGAGAGCGTTTCGAACTGACCGATTACGATGTTGGATTCCTACAGCCTTTCCGACTTGGTCTGTCCGAAATGAAAAGGCTATCATAAACTGACTTTGGCGGCCCCTATCAGGACCCCCTTCACCCTTAGTCCTCCGGTTTGGATTCTAGGGGGTACCCAAGGGACCCCCCTGTAATACCATGTACATTGTGGCAGGCACCATGGGGTGCCCGTAACAGGGTGCAAGGTTTTCCGCAGACACCCATTTTCCCCATCGGAGCCAGTGTTGTCAGGTGGAACACAGGCTCCCATTGAAGACAATGAGAGTCCTTCCAAATAGTATTCACACTGCGTTTTGGTCGGAACCGAATCTAACAAGGAGCCGGGCGGTTTTGTTTCTGACCAACATCGTAATCAGGCCCATGGTGTCAAGCTATAAAGATGGGGAGTCAAGAATATTAAATGTATACTTCCCTATATGTACTTACCTTTCAATCGTTTGTCCCTTGTCTACCCTGGACATTCTTATACCATGATATCCTAGGCAATCAAAACTTTGGGGCCAATTAGGATGGCCGGGACCGGCCGCCAGTGGTGCGGCGGTCCCACCCCGGCGATTAGGATGCCACCCTCCATTCCCAGCATTGTGGCTGGCGGTGCTCACGGCCCGGCCCGCCACAATGCTGAGAATGCACTGCATGCATTGTCATGCACAAGGTGACAGGCACCGCGAGGTGCCTGCCACCATGTCCATGACAATGCAGGGGGATACCATAGGTACCCCCCATGTGCACCCAAGACCCCCCAATTGCGGGCCCCCGAAAGCAGAATCCGCAGGCGTTGTTCCCGTCTCCATACTAATATGGATGGCGGTGTCTAGCAGACACCGCCACCATATTAAACCCTTTTCCGCCCGGTCAACTTATCGACCGGGCAGAAAAGCGGAAAAGCGGCGGACGGTCTTTCCCGTCCGCCATGGTACACCCCACCATACTAATTTGGTGGGGGTAAATGGTTGGAGGGCAGGGTAGCATGTAGGGCGGATCGCCACCGCAATGCGGGCGGTGGCGATCCGCCCTACATCGTAATGTTGCACTTAGTATTACAATCCAGGAGAAGAAACAATATATAATTTTTAAAAAACATTTCAGAAATATTTTAATTGTAGGCATGCAGGTTTTCTACAATGCGATGACTCAGCACATACAGGGTTTTTGGCGAATGGTCTACATCATGGAAGTTTGGACAATTGTAAACTTGCCTTTCATATCTCTTATTAGATCGGCATGTTGGGATCTCCATTAAAAACAATGAAGTGCCCGGAGCTCCAACAATCCAATGTTTTCCTTTCACAGCTATTGCTGTGAACAAAGGCGTCACCGAGCCAGAGGACCTTTAACAAGGGAGCGTTTTAATGCCGGTATAACCTACTTCAGAGGTTTATAAGGATATTAGAACATTCTGCCACTAGAGGGCTAAATGTTCTAACAAGTAAAACAAAGGTCTCACGGAGCCCGAGGGGATTTTAATCCCCTCGGGCTCTGTGAGGCCATTGTTTCTTTTGTTAGAGTATTAAAGACCTGCTCCCTTATCAATGGGCCTCACTAGATGCTGGAGCTGGCCTTTAATGGCCGAAATAACCCCGCTACGGCAGGCTAGAAGGCAATCGTGAATTTGGTATGTATAGAAATGTACAACTATTTTTAGAACTTAATAAAAAAAGGGAAGGAAACGTTTAGTGGCACAGCAGTGAAAAGTAACAGATCACACTTCTGAGACAATTCTTAACCGCATGCGTGCGGGCGGAATTCCGCTCGCACGCTGAGATATTTGAAAGCGCATGTTACGTGACGAGCTGGGCTCGTCATCAGCGTAGCAGGAGGCTACCTCATGACGAGCCCAGCTCGTCATCAGCGTCGAAGGGGTTAAAGAGCAGGAAGTGTGATCTCAGTAACTATACTTTGACAGAGCTACGACAGGGTGTGATTGATGTTTTGTCTGCAGTCTTCTTCTACTTCTCCTTGTGTAAACCCAATATCTATATTGATCTGTAGCTCTACAAATGTCTTCCCGTGCATCTCTGTGACAAGGACATCTTGTCATAAACACCTTGTCCTAAGTAAAACGTGTATGCCTTATAAAAACTTCATAGAAAGTAACCTTAAAGTTAGCGTGTGAAAATCTCACTGAAAGAATTATCATGGAGTAGGGTGTTCATAAAGTCTCAGAAAACATCGTTTTTAGAAGAAAAGTATCTCACAAAAAAGAATTTTACAAGAAAATACTCGCCAAAAACATTTTTTTAGAGATTATTTCACTCTTTAGGCAAGTATTGTGAAGTTAGTTAATTGTATAACACTTGACAAGTAAATTGGAATTTCGCATACCTGAAAGTAAATAATTGGTGCTGTGCATGAAATGAAAAAAACCAGGTAATATTCTATCAATGTAGCTACTGAGAGAGTTCACAATCACAACTGGCTTCCTACACATAGAAGTACGAAGATATATTTTTATTCAATAGTTGAATTTTTGTTGGAATTTGTTGCTCAACAGATTGAACATTAAAGACCCTCATGGAAAATAATGTCAATGACCAGGACAAAAAGAAAAATACAAAAGCATCTACAAAAATATCTGACCATCAAAGCAGAGCGATAAAACACAGGGCAAGAATTGTAGTGGAATTGGGAAAATTGCCCACAAGTTGTGAAAACAGTGCAGGTGCATTGGCAGCAATAATGTCCACCAGACGACTATAATGCATAAAACCAACAGTGGCCTAACCAACAATGTACATGGTCAAGTAATTCAGTATATAATTTGTCTGTGTGCGCATCCGTGCTATTGATATGCAGTTGATCCTGCTCCTGGTTGCTGACCACTTATTGGTACCACTGGCATTTTAGGGCCATATGTATCAAGCAAAATTGCATTCACAAACGCCGAAATTTGCAGAATTTCGGTGTTTGCAAATGCAATTTTGCCAAATGGTATGTATTAAGGCAAAATAAGGAATCGCAAAATTTGCGATTCCTTATTTTGCGATTGCATTTAAGGAATCGCAAATTTTGTGATTCGTTAAAGGCAATGTAAGAAGCACCAAAAAAGTGCAATTTGGCCTTAAGGAATCGTAAATTACCACCAACTTCAAGTTGATGGTAATTTGCGATTTCTTTGAAAAATTCACTTTTTTGCATTTTTCATAGTGCAATGTGAAGCACATACATGCCCTTAGGGCATGTATGTGCGCCACATGTGCACCCATGCTTATTTCAGGGGTGCATCAGGGTGTCCTTTTGGCACCCCTGCAACCTTGAAAATATTCTCAATTTGTGATTCTCAAATTGCGAATCGCAAATTGAGAATAACTTCCCATTCTTTCCTATGGGCCTCCTGGCCCATAGAAATGAATGGGAAAGTATTCCTTAATTGCGATTCACAATTTGCGAATCACAATTAAGGAATATTAAGAAATCGCTAAAAAAGTGCGATTTTTTACATAAATCCCTATTTGCAATTCTCAAATAGTGATTTCTAAAAAATCGATATTTGAGAATCGTAAATCAGGATGTTGATACATATGGCCCTTAATCTCTATTGTTTTGGAGAAAGCTTTTAGAGATGTACCTACATTTTATTTTGTGTTGGAATGGGGAAGGGAAGCGTTCACCCTATTATGGTTAATTTAACTGTGTTTTATTGTATTGGTCTGTCCCTGGTTGTGGCGGTCATCTTCATTAGTCGTCACTTGATGGTCAAGTCTTTTGGATGAATCAAGCATTTTATAAGAGTGAAATAAATGGTTGGCTTGTTCAACCACATAGCAGGTATGCCAAAGGCAAGCCCATCTGTGTCCATACATGCCTTGGATGCGATTGTGGCTGGGGACACTGTCTTAATTGACTGAGACAGGAAGATCTACTTAAGAGAAACTCTCCTTGACCTTGCACCTCCATAAACTATTATTTTTGGTAAGCAGCATAAATGAGTCACAAAGCCTTGAGTATACTCCATGATCTGGCAGCTATGAGAACTCTTAAATATTACATCTAATATAGTGACCACATTGACAAGTTTATTGAAGATCACAAATTGGATACTTCTTCAGTGGAAACCTGGATTGAGGATACATATTTTCCTGATATCCATTTTACCTTTTCATGTTGACCACCAATGCAATAGTGGCAATGGCCTAGCTTTTATCTATTGCAGAATCTTAATGGTAACACGTAACACGTTGGGCGGCGACACTTAGGGGCTTATCTACAAAAACAGATGCATCCCTGTGTAAAAGCAGCATTGCACTTGTTTCCTTGCGCCTGCGAGAGAAACCCTTGCGCCACCCTGAATGTGCCATATTTACAATATGGCGTACCAAGGCGCAAGGATTGACAGATGCGTCAAAAATTCAGACGTATCTGTTGGCGCAAAACCCACGCATTGCTGGAGTTGTGTCTGACGCAACTCCAGAAATGAATGGGGGAGGCCTATTCTTATTGCACTGCGTGGCGTAAGGTTTTCACGCAGTGGCGTCTAAGAAGTGCAGCAGTGAAATGTTGCAGATTTCACTGCGTCACTTCTACGAGGCTTTCTGGCGAGGGAACGCCCACCTGCATACATTATACCTGATGCAGGTATGATGTGGCACAGGGGTTTACAAGGTGGCGCATCTGCCTAGAAGCGTCACTTTTTAAATAGGGTGCAACGTGGCGCATTGGTTACGTCGTTGCTGCATCCCAAAAAGTGACACAACAACGGCGCAACAGTATCGGTTGCAAGGGCCTAGTAACTAAGCCCCACAGTTCAGAAAGTTTGACTTTTAATAATTTCCATATTGCTGTCACCACTTTTTCCAGCATACTGGTTGTATTGCCTTCCAGGTAAGGCCTCGGATTTCAGAACTGAATTTGCTAATTATATTGCCCTATTGGTTCTAGGAGAATCTTGGGGCCAGATGTAGATCGCCCAATACCGGTCGGTAACAGCCAAAATTACCGAATTTCGGCCGCTACGGACGGGTATTAGGCTACTGAGATGTAGGTGGTCTAAATTGCAAATTCGGTAATTTACCAATTCGGCATTTTAAGGAATTGGTAAATTAGCGATCCCTTAAAATACAGAATCGGTAAATTACCGAATTTGCAATGTAGGGAGCACTCAAATTAGTGTTTTTCCCTTTTAGGATTCATTATTTACCACCAACTATAAGTTGGTGGTAAATAACGAATACCTTTGAAAATGCAAATCTGTACATTTTCAACTGTGCCATGTGGCAGACATACATGCCCAAATCAACTTACAGCTCTTGTTCAATGTCTCCAAGATGTTAAAGCATGGATGGAAAGTAGCAAATAAGTGCTAAGCTGAACTGCATTCAGAGTTTGCAATGGTTGGACAGGAGGTGGCTACTAGGAACCAACAGGGATGTTCTTAAGGTTTTGCCTTTCCACGAGAGGTGCTCTTAAGGTTTTGCCTCTCCATGAGAGATGCTCTTAAGGCTTTGCCTCTCCATGCGCAAATTAGCAAAGAATCACTAATGCAAGGTGGATGATGGCGCTAATCAACTCATTCTATTTGATCTTGGTGGAATTCAAATGTATTTACGGCTACACTCTAATAGTGACATTTTTCAGTGTATCACCATAAGTGTACCCAGAGACATAAGGCCGACTTTAATTAAAATGAATGAATGAATGAATATGCATTTCTATAGCGCATGGCTACCCTTGGGCATCCCAGCGCATTTAGGACAGCTAGAACATTTCCACTACTCAAGGAAAGAGAAAGGTCTTCAGAAGTTTTCTGAAGAGGAGATAGTTCGGTTCAAGGTGAACAGGATTGGGAAGCCGGTTCCATAATTTTGCAGCATGGAGGGAAAAACGTCGGCCACCCATACGTGCCCGACGAATCCTAGGGACCATCAAATGTTTTTTGTCGTTGGATCTAAGTGTCCTAGGAGTCTGATAAGGTTGCAGCATAGGCAAGATCACTGAGGGTCCATTGCCGGTGATGGACTTATGCACGGTACACATAGCTTTAAACCAAATTCTTTGTTGCACTGGAAACCAGTGCAACTGACAGAGTGCAGACCTAGCTGAAGCGCGCCTCTGGACATTCATAAGAAGTCGGGCAGCACAATTCTGGACCACTTGTAAGACATTGATAGTCCCCTGTGGAGCACCCACGTAGACCGCATTGGCATAATCAAGCCGTGACAGAATAAGGGCCTGCATCAGTAGCCGTCTAGCATCAAAGGGAAGGAGTGGCAGAATCTTCCTCATCAGTCTGATCAGGTCGTAGCAGGTAGCGGCCACATTGCATGATTGTACAGAGAGACTCAGATTGGAGTCCAACCATACACCCAAACTCTTAATTTGTTTCTTGGGCACAGGAGGTTGGCTGAGACAACTAGGCCATCACAGGTCTAAGTTAGGGGGAGCTGCATGCCCAAGTATCATAACTTCAGTCTTGAATTTAAGGAAGGACAGATCCATCCACTCAGCTACTTTGGTCTAACCCCGCTAACTATCGACCCATCTCCCTTCTGCCATGGCTTAGTAAACTTCTCGAGAAGCATGTTAACATTGTTCTCACTGACTTCCTGGAAGTCAATAACATACTAGACCTCTCTCAGACCGGCTTCAGGCCCCGTCATGGTACGGAGACTGCACTGATTGCGGTGACGGAGGAGGCAAGAAGGATCTTGGACGATGGCAGGTCCACGGCCATCGTCCTACTCAACCTAAGTGCCGCCTTCGAAACTGTCAATCATAATATCCTACTCCACCGTCTTGACAAAATAGCAGTGTCAGGCACAGCACTCAATTGGTTGAGGTCTTTTCTCACAGACAGATCCTTCCAAGTCTTTGAGAGGGATTTCACCTCTGCCAGTAGACCCCTCAATTGTGGAGTGCCTCAGGGCTCCTCCCTGAGCCCCACCCTTTTTAATGTCTACCTACGCCCCCTAGCTGATGTCGTCCGCCCATTCGGGGTGAAGATCGTCACTTATGCGGACGACACGCAGCTAGTGGTAGCACTGGACCCCCCTCTGAACTCTCATCACAGTTTACACACATGCCCAGAAGCCGTCGCTGCTTGGATGTCTAGCTCTTGTCTTAAACTCAACGGGGACAAAACAGAGATAATGCTCCTTGGAAATAACATCGCGAAATCCATTGACCCTATCTGGCCCCTCTGTTTAGGAAGTCCCCCGCAACCCAAGGAGCAAATCAAGAGCCTAGGCATCTGGCTCGACCACACTCTAACCTTCAATTATCAAGCCACCAAGCTCGCTGCCACCTGCTTCGGGCTGATGAGACTACTCCGTAAGATTCTCCCTCTCCTTCCGTTCCATTCAAGACGGATTATGGTTCAAGGATTGATCCTCTCCCGTCTCGATTGTGGAAACGCCCTATATCTTGGGGCCCCACAATCTACTCTTAACAGACTCCAGGTTATTCAAAACTGTGCGGCAAGAATTCTCCTGGATATTCCTCGCCGAACTTCAGTCAGAGCCAGACTGAGGGACCTTCACTGGCTCCCGGTGAGATCCAGAATCGAATTTAAGAGCATGTGCATCGCACACCGCTCCTACTGGGGAACAGGCCCCTCTATCAACTCCCCCCTGGTGAAAGCCTACCTACCCTCTCGCCCACTCAGATCCGCGACCTCCCACCTCACCTCAGTACCACGCATTAGGAAGGCCAGGTGTGGAGGCCGCTTGCTCTCTTACAACCAAGCTAGGATCTGGAACTCCTTGCCCCTCCCTATCAGATCAGAACCTAACCTTCTCACATTCCGTAAACTGCTGAAAACTTGGCTTTTCAGCAAAATTTCAACTTAATTCTTCACTCAGCTTCTCTTATTCCAGCCTCTCCGGCTCAACTCAATCTTTTCAACAGCGATGGGACGCCCCTGGGTAGCCATCGCGCTCTACAAATCCTCATTCCATTCCGTTCCATTCCAGATACGAGGTCAGATTCTTATCACCCGTGTCACCTTGGCTGAGCGACACCACCAACTGGGTATCGTCAGCATACGTGACCAGCTGGACCCCCCAAGGAAGCACAATGTCTGCCAGGGCCCGCATGTAGATGTTGAACATTGTGGGGCTTAAAGAAGATCTCTGGGGGACGCCATACTGTAGGGGGGGTCTGTTGTGAAAGAGCCTCCTCTTCAAAGAGCATGAAAGATCTATCGGTGAGAAAGGACTACAACCACTTAAGGGCAGTCCCCGCCACTCCCACATCCCTCAGTCTTTGAATCAAGATGCGGTGATTTACTGTATCGAAGGCTGCGCTGAGATCTAACAAAATAATAGTAGCGCAGCCTCCGGTGTCCACAATTTTCCTTGCCTCTTCCACCACAGCAAGGAGGGCCGTCTCCGTGCCCTGCTTACTACGAAATCCAGTCTGAGTGGCACGTAGAGCATTATTATTCTCAACATAGGCAGCCAGTATAGAGTTTACATGTTTTTCGGCCAATTTGCTAATGCCTGGTAATAAAGAGATTGGGCGATAGCTAGCCCAGTCTCCCGGATCTAAATTTGGCTTTTTTAAAAGTGCTTTGATTCTTGCTTGCTTCCAAAGCGGAGGAAACACTTCGGCCGCAAGAGAGGAGTTAATTACATCCCGGATAACTGGGGAGACAATCTCTGGGACAGATTTAAAAGTGGAAGGGGGCGCGACATCGGCCGGTGATCCGTACTTAAGATTTTCTAGGAGACACAGTGCGTCAGATAGGGAGAGGGGGGCGAAAACCTCCAGCCTGGCATATAGGAGGGGAGGAGATGGTTGTACATCGACCTCCAATTGTGGAAATAGAGAATAAATATTAGAGACCTTAGTGGCAAAAAAATTAGCGATCTCATCACAGCGCTTTTGTGCGTTCGTTGGGTCAGGGAGAGAGCTAGGAGGGGTAAGAAGGGATTTAAAGATTTTGAAAATTTCCCTCGGGGAGTTAGAGGCCGACCCAATCTTTTCCTGGAAGTAGCTGGATTGAGTCACTTTTATTCTGCTTTTGTACAGCCTAAGTGCAGCTCTATAGTCCGCCCTACTGGAATCAGAGAAATCCTTCCTCCATTTCCGTTCGGACCGCTTGCAGGATTGTTTGAGCATTCTGAGTTCAAGAGTATACCAAGCTTTCTTGTTGAGACCAGCTCGCTGACAGAATTCTTTCTTAGGAAGGATAAGATCCAAGGAGGATTCCAGCCAACTGTTGAAGTAATTGTTTGCCTTAATGGGATTAGAGCAAGGTAAGGGGATGGAATTATTAAGATTGATTGCCCATTCCTCCACTGAAAGTTTAGACCAGGTCCGACCCATTTTTTTAGATTTTGTAGACGGTTGTGGCAAATCATGGGGGGTCCAGACAAAAGATAGTAGTGAGTGGTCTGACCAAGGTACTAAAATGGTCTCCTTCAAAGTGATGTTGTCCAGATTAGTGAAAAAAGGATCGAGCAGGTGACCAAATTTGTGGGTGGGACCAGTTACAATTTGTCTGAATTGAAAGGCTTCAAGGCCTGCTACGAAATCTCGCGAATAGGAGGATTCTCGATCGTCCAGGTAAATGTTAAAATCACCAAGAATTGAAAAATTGGGGGCAGAGCTAGCCAGATTTACAGCAATACCTGGAAGATCATTACAAAAATTAGCGTATCCCCCTGGAGGGCGATATAGAAGGATTCCCGAGGGAGTACAGGTGGGAAAGAAGCCAATGGCAAAGGAGAAACTCTCGCAGTCCGACAAAAGGGCACTTAGTCGATCTACAACTATAAATAGTTTTAAATATAATGGCTATTCCCCCTCCCCGACCACAATCCCAATCCTGTCTGACCATGGTGTAGTTAGATGGAAGAGCTTCGACTACATCAGGATCAGAAGCCATATTGGTCCAGGTCTCTGTAAGAAAGAGAACATCAGGACATCTGTCTTCAAGCAGCAGATGGATTTCGCTTGCGTGCTTGGGCAGGGATCGACAATTGAGATATAGGAGGGAAAAGGATTTAACTTCACTCATGTGTAAGGGAAGATGCTCAGAAGGCATACGTGAGAAAGTACAATGAGGACAGTGATTAGCTTCAGCCTCAAGTGAAATGACATGCGTACAAATATCCCCTAATGCATCTCTGCACCCCAATAGCAGGTCCCTGCTATAACAGATGCTACCCGGTAAAATTCGGCCAGGGGTTCCGGCCCCTGGCCCCGTCCTGGTGCGGACGGGCGCAGACGGGCTTACCTCTGGCACGCCTCAGGCGCGCCATCGGCGCGCCCACTGCGCGCTTGCATTTCCCTGAATAAATACACTGGCCTGAGAGCCCTGCCCAGCCACTAGAGCGCCTCTCAAAATGGCGCCGACTAATGGGCGAGTGCTTGACCCTTCCTCATCCAAGATGGCGCGGCCAAAGTGTAAGATGTGTTTGATCCCGCTAGAGCAGCGGGTGCAAGATATCATTTTTAAAGTGCCTGTAAGTGGCAGTATTCAGTCTCGCAAATCAGACAGAAAGAGCAGACCGCTCGTGACACAATTAAAAAACACGCAGATTCCTGCAGTCTTTCTGGTTGCTCCGCGAGATCGCGGTAAGTTCTCCTGTCCTAGGACGCGCGCTCACACTTCCCAAGTTAAATACACTGGCCTGAGAGCCCTGCCAAGCCACTAGAGCGCCTCCCAAAATGGCGCCGACTAATGGGCGAGTGCTTGACCCTTCCTCATCCAAGATGGCGTGGCCAAAGTGTAAGATGTGTTTGATCCCGCTCGAGCAGCGGGTGCAAGATATAATTTTTAAAGTGCGGGTAAGTGGCAGTATTCAGTCTCGGAAATCAGACAGAAATACACAATAAGAAATAACAAGCATTTACAATGCAACGGTTTCGCCTTTGGAAAAGTTTGAGTTATTGGCATTGTAAATGACAACATTTGTATTTATGTGTTGGTTTTGAAAACAGATAAATAATTGCCATTGTCATTTACATTGCAAATAGCTTTAACATTTCCAAAGGCGAAACCGTTGCATTGTAAATGCTTGTTCAAATGTTGGTATGTATGTTTGTGATTCGGCAAACACGGCGAGGTTAAACAGATGATACAAAAGAATCTGTGACCTCACATCAGTGCAATGCTCGGAGGATGGCGGGGTTCCTGGAAGTCATACACAATGTGCATTGGTTCTAGGGGGTGTGTGCTTTTGGGGGGATTCTGGACAAACAAAAAATCGGAGCACGTGAAGGGGCGAACGTGCTTCATACCATCGAGCTCTAACCCACTATAATGGAGAACATGAACTCCAGCAGGGTGATGTCGAGGGCAGCCACGGAGGCGAAACTTGTTTGAGTAGTGAATAAAATGCGCAGTACTATATGGCCAGCAAGGCATGCTCTTCAAACATAAAGCCAATGTACGGGAGGGGACGTTGACACTGAATGAGGCATGGTCCTGGCAACTTTGAAATGAATGTATACAGGGGCGGGCAGCTTTTAGAAGCAAGTGCCAGAGAATGGGTGCGCGTGAGAACCGAAGCGAGCAAGGGTGCGGCACAAGGAAGGATCCCGTAAATATCAAGATTATCACACGTGGGGTGGGCAGTCGATTGCAGTTTACGTTGAGCTGTATATAGAGGTTCTCGCGTGCAGATCTCGCACGTCCGGCAATTACGAATTTGTAGGTAAAAGCTCGCGACCCCCCGCCCCCAAATCTACGCCGGTTACAAGTAATTACTATTGTAGCATCCTCAGTTTCCATCAGAGAAATCCAATTGCAAAATCACTATATAAAATAAGTTAAAATACAATGATGGGACCAGAACATGGGTGGTCCCGTTTTATTCGATAAGGAACGGGCAGCCCGAATACGGCCCTTTTAATGCACCGCGGTAAAAAAAAACTCCCATCTCAAAGGTTATACCAGGTTGCATGAGAACTGAACTGTCCCGCGAATCATTAAAGTGCATTAAGGACAGCGAATATATATCTGATCACAAAATTCTATAAGCCGTAGGCAGAGAAACACCTATTGCGCGGCCCCGAGCCCCTCAAAACAAAGCGACCTCCCCGTGCGTCAAGGTACAGAGGTCTGTGTGAGCTTTTCATACCTGCGATGGCGCCCTGCCTCGCCCCGCCATGCTTCTTCTTTCTTCCCCCCGGGCTGCGGGGGCGGGCACTTCCGGCCGGCCGCGCTGGGATTGGCCGGCCGGCCAACCACTTCCGGGTCGCTGCGGGCAGCGCAGCGGCCCTTCTCCTTAGGTAGGCAGGCGGGGGCTGATTTTTACGGACACGGACGGCGGGAGGGGGCGGGAGTGGACACGGACGGCGGGAGGGGGCGGGAGTGGACACGGACGGCGGGAGGGGGCGGGAGAGGACACGGACGGCGGGAGGGGGCGGGACAGGACACGGACGGCGGGAGGGGGGGGGAGAGGACAGGGACGGTGGGAAACGTGCACAGGACAGCGAGGGGGGGCGGAAATGGACAGCGCATCAGTGAAAGGGGAGGGAACGGGAGAAAACGTAACTCCGCCCTGGGAAAAAATCTCGGGAACGCCCCCGAATCTGGTCCGGCCTTGACGGACAGATCTCTGTTCCAATGGCTAGCCTCCATTTATGGAGCTAGCCAATGGGACAGGGGGGCGTATTCCATTCTCCTTACTGGAAATCAAGAGATTTCTCTGGAGGCGGAGCTAAGAGCTCCGCCCTCCAGCGAAACCTAAAAAGAGCAGACCGCTCGTGACACAATTTAAAAACACGCAGATCCCTGCAGTCTTTCTGGTTGCTCCGCGAGATCGCAGTAAGTTCTCCTGTCCTAGCACATCAGACAGTGACAATGATGTTATCATAGGTCCTGCCATTGTCCACACAAGCGTATGTCTACTTCCAGGACTGTGTTCTATAAGCTGTAATGGTGTTTGAATGCATTTTGCATGTCTTTCTATGTCATAGGTATTGTTTTGTTTTGCCTTATTTTACAATGGCATACATTAGGCAATTCATAGTATTGGCGGAGCTCCAAAACACATCTAAAGGACATAGAGAGCCTAGCTCTCTATGTTGTGGGCTGTAAGTGTGAGGGGAAACATCCTTAACAACAAAGTTTAAAAAACGACTAATCTGAAAAACAAATCCTAAACACGGACCAATCTACTAACCACGACATCTTTAACTACGACTTACACGAACAACGACTTTCCTAAACCACGAAAAAAACGATCTCGTGACTGGCCAAAAGATGGCACTATTTTAATTACGATGAGAAGCCCGGGTCCTAAGACTGCTAAGGACCTAATTTCCTATAAGTTAAAGATTTACTGAAGCAATCGCATAGCTTTTAAAATCAATCACGGACAATTTTTAATGTGAGACACTTTTTGGGGAAGGAGTTGTGCCTTTTCATTTTAAGCTCCTGGGTACTTTATTGGAGAAAAGAAACGTGCATGAAGGGTTATTATTTACATCAAAATTAAAAGACTACATGATAAATTAAATGCAATTAAGCCTGTTTTTTTCACGAAACATAAATAAAATGATCGGGCTCAGAATAAGGAATTGTTTTGTATGACTGTGAAGCCTTTCTAAAATCTTTGCTTAAATATAATGTTTAGAACTAACAGACACATTGTGAAAGTACCACTGGCCCGGACGTGCACTCCCCACCATCCTCATCAGAGATCTTATAATCCTTAGGTCTAGTATTAGTACCAAATTCTAGTTAGGGTATTAAAGTGTATTCTGGGACTCGTAGTCCTGTTTCTAACACTCTAAACTGAGGGTGCGGAGTCCCAGCATCCAAAGATTAACCCTGGGCTGGGTGAAGTGCTCATGCTCGGATCTGGGCCCGAATTCGATTTCCGGTCAGGGAAGGGTAAATTTTTCAACTTCTAGTTTTATTTTTATCGTATCTAAACACATTTTTTGAATTTTTACATCGCAAGTCTTTTATTACATACATTTTAGCTTTACTCGACTTGCTATCTGGTAATAATAACGTGACCTTTCAGGGACGCAGACAAAGCACTGAGAGAAAAGAGAAGGCTGGTTCTCAAAGCTTATACTTCACAACGGATGCATTACCACTTGGCGGACGCATTGGGAAATCCAGGAGGCCTGTTTCTAGTCATTTGTGAAATGAAATGAAATGAATTCGTACTTGTATAGCACACTTGTACCCTGAGGTGTCTTGGCGCTGTACGCATACCGCTGTGGAACCCTTCCTTGCTTTTCCCTGTGAAATGCCCACTCCTGGGCACCCACAAGGTGAAGCCAGGCATCCCAGCGCTGTTGGGGCCGTTGTGGAGATTAAGCAAGTGGAAGGGCGAGATTTTGATCGATACCTTATCACTATTGATCCAAACCTCGATCTGGTCGACTGAACCTTTGTTGCCTGTCTTTGAGGAAGAAAGTGCATCTCTTACCAAGCTAGCGCACCCAATAAAGGACTCCGCTCCCAAAGATCACAAACAACTTCTAGCTTTCAAAAGTTTATTGTAAGCTTAGGATAAGCTGCAAATACAGGCATCTCAGAATGAGATTCACGAGATACACAGGTCCAACTACATACATGTGCTCTCTGAAAGCCCTCAGACGAGCAACGGAAATTACTAACACAAGTTCTAAGAATAATAAAGCTATCAGCATTGACGCATATTGAGATCTCTCCTTCATTTAAGTTGGAGGAAAAACGCACAGGTTAGGCTGTCCCTACCCTGCTCTAGATGGTATCCCTACTTAACCAAATCCCAACCTAACAAAGGTGTCAGCAGTGAATGACCCCCAAGGGAAGTCACTCACTCTTAGTCTCTTGGTGAAAACCTATAGTTCTCCAGTCATGACCCCTCTCTGCCTACCCATCCGCTCTCTAAAGGGTCCTCAGGTATCTGCTCTAACTCCACCCAGGGGTGCTGTCCCTAATACAAAACAGTCAACAACATTTGAGACGCCCCTCGTGAGACGCCCCTCACGTGGTGTAGCTTCTGGCTTTTTCCATGCTGCTTTGTATTGGGCCTCATACGTTGGAGTTGACCTTGCTTCTCAGACTCTTCTCCGGCCCGCTGATACCCCTTAAACATTCCGGAACCCTCCTCCATGTCTGGGCCGTCTCCTGAACAGACCTCTATTCATTTTATTTATAATTGGATTCCCCCTTTTCTCTTGCAGACAGACATCTGCAGCCAAGATCCCAACTCTCATAGACTTCCAAAAAGGTTCGCAACATTTCTTGGCCCAGACATGTACGTGTAAACCAACGTTAAAACATTTCAGGCCTACAATATTTCTCATAATGATTATAGCATTCAACTTCTTCATTAATTAAAGCATGTTAATACTCTTATTCTATTATTCAGTAAACACATCTATAAATCATGGCCCATTAATGCAATGACCAAAACATTAGTACAATCTATGTCGTGAAAAGAAACACCTTCCCCTTCCCTTCTAGCTCTGGCCCTGAGGCCTACCACATTCTGCGTTTAACCACATGCCATCTTACATTTTAACAGCTACACGACATGGATTCAGGAATAATCACATCTAATAAAATCATATAGTGTCACACATTTCTGTATTAGTTCCACTTCTACTTAAATCTCTACATTAGCTATACATTCAGAATATAATTGCAGATACTACTAGCACTCATGGCATTTCTCCTCATGATTTGTGCTTACTACGGGTAAGTGTGATGCACTCATACATTTAGGTCAGTTTGCGCTCTCTCAGTTCCCCCCTTTGATGACCTCTCGGGGTCATCACTAACATTTAAACTGCAGTTATTGCTAGCATAACTTGTCTCTGCGTTTCCAGAGCCCTCAGACTCCTGTACTGATTATCTTGTATGGCAGCCAATCTCTGCAGCTGCTCTCTTTGGGCCCTTTCTGACCTTTTTGCTCTGTACCATTTGAATACCCTCACCAATCCCCACAATATGATCCCACAGATCAATATTATGATGATAGGTTTCAGTATATACCACACAAAGCTTTTGCCTAGGGTGGAAATCCACCCTCCAACTTCACTCATTCCGTGGCCCACCTTTTCCCAGACATTTTCTCTACTCAAGTCTTCGATCTCCTTGTGAATATCAGTTATGTTCCTAATAACTTTCTCAAGGGGCTTTGAATTGTCTGGAATGTAAGTACAACATTCCTGGACCTTCAAAGCCTTACAGACTCCGCCCTCTTTTGCTAGTAGGACGTCTAACGCAAGACGGTTCTGAAGAACCATAGCCCTTATCGATTGCATCTCTCCTTCTACCAGCATTAAGGACTGAGCAGTGCTGGCAGACAACCTGTCGACGACTGTTGCCAGTCGTCTAATTTTAACATCATTAAGGATTAGTCCCAAAAGAGGGAACATAGCTCCAAAGACATCTCCAACCATTTCTGCATCTCCTACATCTCTCCTTCCCCTCGATGATGTCTTGCCCTCAATGATCTCTAAGTCTTGTGCATGATATATTTTGGGGAAGACAATTGCTAGGTAACATGATCCATACCAGTTGTCAGGTAGTCTCACGTAGGCATTTCTTCCACATACAAAATACACATTTGGAATCACTTGCATTCCCTTCAGGAAATCTTTAGTATAGTACTCTATATTGAAAGCATGTTCACAGTCGACTTCTCCCACGCATACATTTTCATAATACGTTTTGGCTCGGTGAAGACATAGCTTTCCTCTCTGCGTCTTATCTAAAGCTATTGGACCACTACTACCCTTTCTCTTGTGTGCCTTCTCTTCCTCGGTCCAATCTGTTTTCCATTGTCCTGATTTTTTCAAAATCTTTTGTCTCCTGTAACGATCATCCACCTGCCCTATGAACTTCTTCTCGACTTCTGACACCTTGCATGTCAGGTTATTTCTACGGGCATGTGAAGTATCTAAGGTAATCCAAGGAATGAAGAACTTGGCCAATCTGTCTTCACTCTTCCAGTAGTCCCATTTGTTCATCTGCTTATAATTTGGGACTTCTGGCAACACTGAATCATAGTTGGAGAAATAGTATTCAAAACTATCTCTCTCATAAAATATACTAAGCAATAAGCTACATGTAATGCCATATGTCAGCGGGAGGTGATGATATCTAATGCCTTCATCTACAGACGCCGGCAACTGCATGCAGACGTAACAGTCCTTAACCTCCATGGCATCCACGTATTCATATAAGAGTTTAGCATAAGCATTTGACCTAAAGTCTCCTTGGGACTCATCTACGTGTAACCTGCGGGCTTCTGCAGCTAATAACGCTTTCTCTTGAGTGTTTTCCCTTTTCTCACCAGCAACAGTGGGTGTAAGCGTTTCTACAGATTTCACATCAGTTACCTTCGCCTCTTCCTCATGTCCCTTTACATAAGAAATTGTTACCACTAAAGCTATCAATATTATCACTCCTACTATTAGTGTACCTATTATACATTTAGCTCTGCGGTTCTGGGTGCCGGCTTCCATTTCGTCAGACAATATGGCTCTCTCTTATCTTAGCAAAAAGTTCTTTTCTTCTCGTTCCTTTACAGTCTCTTTTTAATCCTTTTGTCTTTAGAATCCACACAACTGGAAGCTGACAACCTTCTTCGCAAAAGTCCTTTAACAGTTCAATAAAGACAACCCTAGCCCTTCTCCATCAACTCAAGGGAAGTTCCCTAATATTCTCTGCTTCCTGGGCGCTAGGTAATCTTCTTTTTCTGCTCGCTTTATTTACAAAGTCCTTTAAGCATCTACTATCAGGTTTGTGCCTGCAGCTTCGATAGCAAAGTTCAGTATTTCCAAACGAAGATTGTGCTCTTCATGGGCTGTTATCGTTGTACCAAAGTCGGGGAATTGCAATTCTGAGAGAAACATATGTTTTAACTTGCTGAGGCGGGGAGGTCTGGGGAGCATGAATGTTAGTGACCCTTCTTGTTCGACTCCGGGTACCAACAGTCGTATTTCCACGGTGACGATGGGCTCAGAACTGGACACCACCACCGCTCGGATCCTCCCTGTCTCCTGTTTCACAGACATTTGTCGCCAGATATGTCCACTCAGGGGTGGAGTATCTTCTGCTAGGCACACGCACTCTTCTTGACCTTCTTCGGTCCGGTGCTTCAGCGCCCTGAACACCTTCTTCCGGGTCTGAGTCTTCTGATATCGGAGGAAGGGTTATCTCTGGAGTTGACCTCAAGCTAGAGCTCCTTCTTTGCGGCCAATTAGCTTCTCCACGTGCCCTTCTACTCCTTCTCCTTCTTGTCTGTTCTCGCTCTCTGTCAGACCTGTCAGTGTCTGACTCGTACTCCCAGCTACTTTCTCCTTCTGTAGCGTCGTCTGTTTCGCTGTTGTACTGACCGTCCTCAGCTTGGTCAGACTCGTTCCCTGCTTCCGCTGGCACCTCTACAGCTTGGCTAGCCCCCTCTATGGCTTCTCGGTCCTCTGTTGGACGTCTATCCGAGAGAGGAGCTGTTTCTTCCAGAGGTGCTGGAACCCTTCGCGTATGTGACGCGTGGATCCAATTGGGCAGGCCTCCCACCTTCACAGCCGTGTTCGTGATCAGGATGATCTGGAAGGGCCCACGCCAACGAACATCCAGGCAGCTTCTTCTCACATGTTTTTTCACCAGGACCCAGTCCCCAGGGTACAGGTCATGGCACGGGCCCTGGCACGATGGAACCTCGGCAGCCTGCACCTGAAGGGACACAGAACGAATGGCGTCAGACAGCCCCTTACAATAGTCCAGGATCATATCATCTGTGATATTTAACAGTGCAGTAGTTGGGACAGATGGCAGCCTCATTGCTCTCCCCATTAACACCTCATGTGGTGACAACCCCGTTCTTCTGTCTGGGGTACTACGAAGGCTCATGAGGACCAATGGCAGGGCGTCAGGCCAACTCAGGGTCGTTGAGGAACACACTTTTGCAATTCTGGCCTTGATCGTGCCATTGATCTGCTCCACAATTCCTGAGGCTTCTGGTCGGTAACTGCAATGCAATTTCTGATCTATGTTCAGAGCCGCACAAATCATCTTCACAAGCTCGCTGTTGAAATGCGTTCCCCTATCTGATTCCAAAAAGGCCGGCACCCCGAAGCGCGGAATGAGTTCCCTAAGCAGTAACTTGGCCACTGTGAGGGTGTCGCACCTACGTGTAGGGTATGCCTCAACCCATCTGGAGAATACACAAACAACCACCAGGACATAGCGGAGGCGGTTGCACCTCGGCATTTCAATGAAATCTATCTGCATTCGATTGAATGGACCTCCAGACCTTCCTATGTGACTCAGTGCAACTGGTGTTCTTTTTCCTACGTTCAGCTGCTGACAGGTCACACAACGCTGGCACACTGCTTCTGCTGCTATTCTAAACTTAGGATTGTACCAGGTCTGTCTAAACACTCTCAGCATAGCATCTCTCCCTAAGTGTACGGGACCATGTATGAGTCTGGCCATTGGACTCACCATCTCATTGGGCAACACTGCTCTGCCGTCTGCTGAGACCCAAAAATGGGACTCACCCATTACACATCCTGCCTTTTCCCATGTTTCTTTTTTAAAATCAGGAGCATTTTCTTGCATGTTTGACAGTTCATCCCAAGTATCAACAGTTTCCAATATCATGGCTAATTCAGTCCTTACATTTATTCCACCCACTTCCACCTCTGTGAAAGAGTACCCTTGCTCCGCGCAATACCGCGCAACTTCATCAGCATATCTATTGCCTTTCGAAACGAAGTCCTCATTTCTGGTATGTGCGGTGCACTTTACAACTGCGATACCTGCTGGGCATTGCAACGCCTCTAACAACAGGCGCACAAACTCTCCATTGCGAATGGGAGAGCCTGAAGAGGTCATGAACCCTCTTTGAGACCATAACTGCCCGTAATCATGAACCACCCCATAACCATATTGGCTGTCGGTGTATATGGTGACTCGAATTTGATTGCTTGCCAAGCAAGCACGTGTCAAGGCAATAATCTCGGCTACCTGAGCGGAGTGTACTCCTTCCAGGCACCCAGCTTCCACAACTCCAGTAATTGTACAAACAGCATAAGCTGCTCTCAACTGCCCAACTTCGTCTCTTATACATGAGCCATCGACAAAGAAAATTTCGTCTGGGTCGGTCAGTGGCTCATCTACGATGTCGGGTCTGGGTTTGGTGCATAGTTCAGTCACATCGAGGCAGTCATGGTCTGTACATTCATCATCATCCTCGATATCATTTGGGAGTGGCATCAAGGTGGCAGGGTTCAAAACAGAGCATCTCCTGAGGGTCACATTCTCTGCAGCAAGAATAACTTGCTCATAGCGCGTGAGCCTGCTGTTGGTCAGATGCTGTGTTTTGGTCCTGGTCATCAACAGTTCAACAGAATGGGGCACGCACACCTCTAACGGGTGCCCCATGACGATATTTTCACATCTTTCAATGCTGACACCCGTTGCAGCAACGGATTTGAGACATCCGGGCAACGCTGCGGCTACTGGGTCTAAAGTAGCCGAGAAATAAGCAACTGGTCTGCGGGCATTCCCATGGATTTGGACTAACACAGACAACGCGCAACCTTCTCTCTCACAACAGTAAAGCAAAAATGGTTTATTATAATCAGGCATTCCCAATGCCGGAGCACGACACAGGTCCTCTCGCAGCTGTAGGAATGCCATCAAACAGTCTTTGTCCCATGGTACCGGATCGCTCACCTCCTTGTGCGTCAGTTTTTGCAAGGGCTTTGCTTTCAGTGAAAAGTTCGCGATCCACTGTCGGCAATAACCCACCATCCCTAGGAACATCCTGACCTCTCTCTGTGTCTTAGGCGCATTCATTTTCATGATCGCCTCTATCCTGTCTGGTGACACCTTTCGTTTGCCTTTCTCTATTCTGTGTCCCAAGTACTGCACTTCTGTCAGGCAGTACTGCAATTTTCCCGGGGACACCTTGTGCCCATTGGCAGCTAGGTGATTTAACAAAGCAATGGAGTCCTCCCTGCAAGCTTCTTCTGTTTCTGACGCCACGAGGAGGTCGTCTATGTACTGGACCAGAACTGACTTCTGGGGCAGCACTAGACTTTCAAGATTTTTCTTCAAAAGCTGGTTAAAGATCGATGGGCTCTCTGTATACCCCTGAGGAATGCGACACCATGTTAGGACGCGACCTTCCAGCTTAAATGCGAAAAGAAAATGGCTTTCTTCGTCCAGAGGGATCGAAAAGAAAGCCTGACAAAGATCGATCACAGTGAACCACTCAGCTTGGAATGGAATCTGAAACAGTATCACTGATGGATTCGGCACCACTGGACAACACGAAACGACTATGTTATTAATCTTTCGGAGGTCCTGCACTATCCGAAATTTCCCATTTGGTTTCTGCAGACCCATAATCGGGGAGTTGCATGGACTACCCACGATTTCTTTCAGTATTCCCTGTTTAATCATGGACTCGATCACGGGTTTTATGCCTGCAATCGTTTCTGGAGTCAATTTATATTGGGGTGTTCTTGGGAACTCAGCATGCGGTTTCACTACAATTTTCACTGGGTCCACCCCTTTGACCAATCCTATCTCTTCCCCAGTGAAATCCCATACTTCTGGTGCCACTGTCTCTCTCAAGTCCCAGGGGAGCTCATCTACTGTCAAAGTAGGGTACAGCTCCACGCATATTCTTGAGTTTGCAACTTTGAAGTCTGCGTCATCATCATTGGTCAATACCTCCACTCCCTGAGGTGTACAGTATATAGTACAATTCAATTTACACAACAGGTCTCTCCCTAGCAGACACACAGGACTTGAATCGCAAACCACAAACTGGTGCTCCTCGCTGTACTTCCCTATTTTCACCTGTACCGGTTCTGTCAATTGGCTGGTTATTCTCCTGTTTGCGACCCCCACCACTTGTATGGTCTCTCCAGACATGGGCAGGTCTGGAACTGCAGCTGATCTGATCGTGGACCTAGTGGCTCCTGTGTCCACCAGAAATGTCGTGGGGCACCCTGCTACTTCTGCTTCGACATAGGGTCCCCTCTGGTCCACCTCCAAGGCTGCCCCGAGGGTGCAGTCTTCTCTTTCCACTCTCTGTCCGGTTAATGGGTCCACATAATAGCACTCTTCTCCTTCTACAAACAGGGGCATCTGTCTATAGGTCTTACCCATAGTCCCTACTCGAGGAGGTTGCGGGAACTGGGCTCGGGGAGGAGCCCCCCCCCCCTTTGAGCACCTTTCCCTGGTATGGCGTCACCCCTCTTGTAGGCGCGCTCTGGACCTCTTCCTCCTCTATCTCTTGTTCTCCTATCTCTACATTGTAGGGACACTCGCGTTTCCAATGCCCCACCTCGTTACACTGGTGGCACCTAGTCGTTTTCTTCAAGGCAGCTATGTCTAATCTGGGTCTAAAGGTGGAACTCTCCTCATTGCCCTTGTTCTGACTGTACTGCTTCTTTCCTCCTGTACCTATTCCTTGCTGCTGTTGCTGCTGTCCCCCCTTTCCTGCTGCCTGCATCTGTACCACCATCAACTTTTCTTTTAGTTTCTTAGCCTTGGAGTCTATCTCATCACAGCAGTACCTGGCATACCTCAGTATTTCGTCTAGGGGTTTATTTTGCCAACAAATCGAGTGTTGCTGAATCATTAAACTAATATCCGGTCTCAGTCCCAGGACGAACTTGGACACGAATTGCCCTATGTCTTTTGGATCCATTACATCCAGGCCGCTATACTGTTTAAACGCCTTCAGCAATCTCTCGTAATATTCGTGGACGGTCTCTTTGGGTTCCTGTCTGGTTCGGTCTATTCTGACCCAATCTATGTCTTGCATTGGCACTTTCTCTTTCAGCCAAGTCATCACTCTCTCGAATTTTGCCATCACAATCTCGGACGGCCCATTAGTCTTAGCATCTCTCTCCGGCTCCGTTGTGGGCCACTCAGCGCTAACCTTGCATGCTGTCCACAGATCTCCTGGTACTACAATGTCGAACAGCGTGTTCAGATCTATCCATAGGACCTTTGAGATTTTTACAAATCTCTCGACTTGCTTGTACCACTCCACTGGGTTTTCCCGCAATTTGGGGAAGGAGGTGGTAAAAGCAGCTAAATCTCCCCTACTCCAAGGGACATGCACATAGTTCCCATTGGCAACTTCACGCAAAGGGTATGCTTCTATTCCCTGCAGCCTTCCTGGTGTCATACCAAGCGTGCTTCTCCTGACGGTCCCTTTCTTGGACCACCTCTCTTCCCACTTATCTAGTGCCCTCCATGTCCTTATTCCAGTGATCAGTTCCCTTATGTGCGTTTTCAGCCCAATCGTTCTCCTCTCATCTAGGTCTCGATCTGTGTAATGTAGCCTGTGGTTACCCTGTAATGCTTTGGTTCTTGACAGGTCCACCATATATTTGCCTGCTAGTTCGACTAACTTCTCATGGATTGCTCTCGCTTTTCGAGTGATGTCCTTTGCCATATACAGTATTTCATCCTGCTCATACATTTCTATTCTTTCTACAGGCAGGGTACCATCTATCATGTCATCCAGGTCTGACCTTAAGCTGGCGACATCGAGTCTCTTAGCTTTTATCTCAGCTCGCAATATGTCTTTCGAAGGGGGCTCACTGGTCTCCCTACCATCCCAACTCCGAGCTCTACGTTTGGGCTCGGGAGAGTTAATGAGTGCTCTCCCTTGCTCCCATCTCTCCAGGTCCCATGCTCGGCCATCCGATCTTGGAAGGTGATGGAACACGGGCCTGTTACCCCCACTCTTGCTCTGCCCACTCTCTTCTTCTTCTCTCCTTTCACCGTACGCCTCTCTGTTATTTTCCCTCTGGTCGCTACTCTCCCTTTGCCTAGTATCGCTCAGTATCCGATACGATCCTTCCTGGTTCCCCATATTCCCTGGGCTGCGCTCATTTCCGTCATCACAGGGACTATGATGCGACCTCTCACAACTCCCATTCAGTTCTCTGGTGCCGGGCACACAGTGTGGACACTTAAAGCTGTTTCTGTACTCTTGCGCTCTCCTCTCCCCTTCACTGAGTATTGGGCGCGCCACCCCTCCACTCCCGGTCATGCATGCGTCCCATTCATACACCGAAAAATGACTACTTCCGACCAAGCGGTCACTTCCCTCGACTGTACGTCCACAGTCTATATGTAATTGTCAACACAACTGACGAAATGTCTATCGTCTCTCTGATAGGTTGCTTACACACACAGTAACCTCCGACCAGCGTCCGTTACTCACGCACTCACTCTTACGTTCCCCCTATCTCGGTCTTTCGGGTGATCAATGGTACCTCATGACCCCCTTCACTCCAGTTGACAATTACTCTGGGTGTCCGATACACCCGAACCACTTAAGCTCTCCTTGAACTTAAGATTTCCACCGGTTGCGCGCGCTCACAACCTGTTCCACAGTCACTCTACAGACATTCAACTCCGCCAGACATTACAACATAGATACAATACAAAACACCGCAATCTAACACGCATAACCCTTTATACTCACTCTCGACCGATACTGCTGCTTTTTCTGTCTCACGTCATCCGGATCTTCTTCAGCGGGCGGTTCTTCCGATCATCGATTTCTAGGGGCCTTGGGGTAAGCTAACCTGGCCTAGGTCACCGTCCTCAAGAAGGCAACCATCCTCTATAGCTACCAACTGGAAGGGCGAGATTTTGATCGATACCTTATCACTATTGATCCAAACCTCGATCTGGTCGACTGAACCTTTGTTGCCTGTCTTTGAGGAAGAAAGTGCATCTCTTACCAAGCTAGCGCACCCAATAAAGGACTCCGCTCCCAAAGATCACAAACAACTTCTAGCTTTCAAAAGTTTATTGTAAGCTTAGGATAAGCTGCAAATACAGGCATCTCAGAATGAGATTCACGAGATACACAGGTCCAACTACATACATGTGCTCTCTGAAAGCCCTCAGACGAGCAACGGAAATTACTAACACAAGTTCTAAGAATAATAAAGCTATCAGCATTGACGCATATTGAGATCTCTCCTTCATTTAAGTTGGAGGAAAAACGCACAGGTTAGGCTGTCCCTACCCTGCTCTAGATGGTATCCCTACTTAACCAAATCCCAACCTAACAAAGGTGTCAGCAGTGAATGACCCCCAAGGGAAGTCACTCACTCTTAGTCTCTTGGTGAAAACCTATAGTTCTCCAGTCATGACCCCTCTCTGCCTACCCATCCGCTCTCTAAAGGGTCCTCAGGTATCTGCTCTAACTCCACCCAGGGGTGCTGTCCCTAATACAAAACAGTCAACAACATTTGAGACGCCCCTCGTGAGACGCCCCTCACGTGGTGTAGCTTCTGGCTTTTTCCATGCTGCTTTGTATTGGGCCTCATACGTTGGAGTTGACCTTGCTTCTCAGACTCTTCTCCGGCCCGCTGATACCCCTTAAACATTCCGGAACCCTCCTCCATGTCTGGGCCGTCTCCTGAACAGACCTCTATTCATTTTATTTATAATTGGATTCCCCCTTTTCTCTTGCAGACAGACATCTGCAGCCAAGATCCCAACTCTCATAGACTTCCAAAAAGGTTCGCAACATTTCTTGGCCCAGACATGTACGTGTAAACCAACGTTAAAACATTTCAGGCCTACAATATTTCTCATAATGATTATAGCATTCAACTTCTTCATTAATTAAAGCATGTTAATACTCTTATTCTATTATTCAGTAAACACATCTATAAATCATGGCCCATTAATGCAATGACCAAAACATTAGTACAATCTATGTCGTGAAAAGAAACACCTTCCCCTTCCCTTCTAGCTCTGGCCCTGAGGCCTACCACATTCTGCGTTTAACCACATGCCATCTTACATTTTAACAGCTACACGACATGGATTCAGGAATAATCACATCTAATAAAATCATATAGTGTCACACATTTCTGTATTAGTTCCACTTCTACTTAAATCTCTACATTAGCTATACATTCAGAATATAATTGCAGATACTACTAGCACTCATGGCATTTCTCCTCATGATTTGTGCTTACTACGGGTAAGTGTGATGCACTCATACATTTAGGTCAGTTTGCGCTCTCTCACAAGCTATTGCCCAGAGTTGCAGAGTGGGACCCATGATTAGAATAGGCACCGAGGCGAGAATTATCAAGTCCGAGAAAATTGAGCCCAAGACCCGCCGAGGCAGGAATTAAACCCTGGTCCCGGGCCAGACCTCTGCTTCAGGGTCTGCCACTCTAACCATTGAGCCACACTTCTCCACTTTGTGGGCTTTGCTTAGAGAAACGCCACATTGATTGGCACTTCATTGTAAATCAGGCAAACATGGAGATGTGCAGCCAGAGCAAGGCAGAAACAATCCTCCTTGAAAACACATATCAGCAGCCTTCAGAGCACGCGCCCGAGACACAGCCCCAGTGCGAGGATGCCTCTGCTTCTGTCAGTCTTTGTTTAATAACTAAAGTAGCTAGTAAAAAAACACATTAACCTAACACTCGCAAGCTATTCTTTACTAAACTTTGTAAAACATCGACAGACACAGAAAACACACTTATTTCAGGCACACCCCGAACAAAGCAATTTACTGAACCTTAAATAGACTCAAATCTCTGGAGACTTTCCATCCGTGAAAAACATGCGGATTTTAAAGAACATAGTGGTGGAAAGGGGTAATGAGCAAATTGAATATTTTTCGTGGTTTAGGTACTTGTTGAAAATGTAGTGGTTTGGCATTGCTCGTGGTTTAGCCTTTGTGGTTAAGGAATTCGTTGTTTAGGCAGCGGTTGTTTCATCATATATCTAAGTGTGAGCTCACTGGGATGAATATGGACTGATGATTTTCTTCCTCAGTCACATAAAAAAAATGCAGCTGCAGGATCTTCTTTGCCCATTATGATATCTGGAGTGATGCTGAGAGCCCTGCCAAATGTCACTGTCCTGATAAATGTTCTAATTAATTTACATTAATTCCATTGCTTTGAATCAATTCTTCCTTACACCAGTCTTAAAAGAATGAGGTGAGTCCACTTCCTAAACAGACACACTCTAGATTAAAACCCTCTCAAAAATCTTTGTCCTACTTTCTAAATCCGGTGTTAATGGAATGAGGAATACCCAATCAAGCATCGAGGAGAGCCAGCTTCATGAGTATAATATACATAATTACACAAACCAAAGTAATGCAATACCCATGCATAAATGTATAAAGTCATCATCAGATGCTAGCAACGAAACCAAAGTGAAGAAAGAACAGATCACTGACATAATATTGATGCATGCAATATCAAATTACAAAAATATATAAATTAAAAATCTATAACAAAAATATCAGCTTCGTATACTGAACTAGTAAAACCACAGATATCGGGAACACAAACATCTTTGTTAAAAAATATTGATTTTTATCTGTATCGAGGACAAAAAGTGTATTGGAGACAAAAATATCATTAATAAACATATAATATGCCTAAAACATTGATTCACACAATATCGACTACAACATTTTTGCCTAAATAATTAAATAATCATGACTAAATATTTTTAAAAAACACTTTTTACATTAAAAGTACTTCAAATAAACCCAAAGCATTTCTTACACATATTTTAATTAAATGAAAATATGTTACATCAACAAAATATTTACCATACACCTCAATAAACTATATAATTAGAATATTATCAATACAACTCCAAAACAAATAGCATTAGCTACAACAGTTTAACCCCAATCTGAATATGAATACATTCATATGTAAACTAGCAGCCCGTCCCGACGTTGTCCGGGTATGAATTGCTGCCGACCAGTGGTATATTGTTTTGTAGGATTTCGTTTTGATAGCATTTCTTATCTGTGACAGGCCTGTGAAACGCTCTGATTCACAGTGCACTGCTGATGCACTTAAGAGTGCGCGTTCAGTAGTGTGTGAACTCGAGTTTCCCTACTTTATTTTTCCTTGCAATATTATATAGCGCGAACTCGACAACATGGCATGAGCACAATTTACATTACAGAAGAACTCATTCATTTGTGTTAGGCACGGGGAGACAAAGCGATTTGCCTGGAATCACAGGATGTTGAGCTGATGCAGAGATTCGAACGTAGCTCCCCAGCTCCAAAGCCCACCTTATTAGAACTTGTGGCGGGAGGTGTGTCTAAAAGTGTATGTCGGTGTTGGCCATCAATGAGAGAGACCTGTGCATTTTAGCGGGCGCTTCGGGAGAGGTTTTTAGGCTAATGGCTTGACGATTTCTGGATTACTAATATGTACCCACCAGAGTCCCTACCTCCTTCTACCCCGTGAAGCCATAAGACCCCTCAACAGGAGTTTTTTACTCCTTTTTTTCTCACCCATTGTGGGAGTGAAACTAGATCCTACTACAGATTTTTTGTATGTAGGTTCCAACAATAGGAATCTTGGACTGGCAGGGTGTTAGTGAACCTTGACCACCCATTTTCCTACGGTCCTGAAGAAAACCCGGTAATTTCCTTAATACGGGTTGAAACATGTAGACCTTGCACATTGATACACACAGTCATAACCTACTGTAATTGTATCACCACACATTTTATCAATGTCCAGTAGTCTTAAAATAAATTTCATTTTTCACAGACATACCAGGACATTTTTTAACATCTTTTTCTGCACCACTCACAAGAACCTGCTCCACTGCATTCCAGGTGTTGTAGCACACCCTGTTGGCACTCGGCCTTCGGGGTGACCCCGATGATGAAGCATGTCACCACTAGGTGGTGAGTGAGGGGTTTATTATAACCTAACAAGGACTCCTGTCTTTCTTCTTTTGCTTCATCATCTATCCATCCAGACTACCTTTTGATCTTTTCTAGGTGTTACTCCTCTTTTGTTTATTGATACTTAGTCCAGGAGACCAGGAGTATTCTCCATTCGCACTCTTTGTGTGAATAGATTCCCTTACTCTCTCTCTTGTTTACATACATCAATGAGAGAGACCTGTGCATTTTTCAAATGGGTGGTGAAAAAATATGAGTATGTTGCTGGAGATGTGGGCCGCCGTGCCACCAATGTACTTACCGGGGGAGGATAAACACCCATTATTCCGCAACTTTCTTTCCACATACCACCACTCCGCATACTTTCATTACGAAAGTACCATGACTCCGCAATGCCATTATAACGCATGGCATTACATTTTATATGCTGTTACCACGCATACATTTACAACGAAATTCGTTGTAAATGCATGAATGGTAAAAGCATGTTTTTTTTAAATGTTTGGATAAGGTGAGTATGGGTATAGGGGTATATGTTTTGGGGTACTGAGGTATATGTTTTGGGGGGTTTGGGTATTTTAAGGGTTCAGATATAGTTTTGGGGTACAGGGGTAGTTTTAGGGTTTATGTATAGGTATGGGTTTTGGGGTACAGGGGTATTTTTAGGGTTCAGGGCCAGGTTTGGGTTTTGGGGTATAGGGGTATTTTTAGGGTTCAGGGGTAGGTTTGAGTTTTGAGGTACAGGGGTATTTTAAGGGTTCAGTGCTAGGTTTGGGTTTTGGGATACAGGGGTATTTTTAGAGTTCAGGGCCAGGTTTGGGTTTTGGGGTATAGGGGTATTTTTAGGGTTCAGGGGTAGGTTTGAGTTTTGGGGTACAGGGGTATTTTAAGGGTTCAGGGCTAGATTTGGGTTTTGGGATACAGGGGTATTTTTAGGGTTCAGGGATAGGTTTGGGTTTTGGGGTACAGGGGTATTTTAGGGTTCAGGGGTAGGTTTGGGTTTTGGGGAACAGGGTTATTTTTAGGGTTATGGGGTAGGTTTGGGTTTTTGGGTACAGGGGTATTTTAAGGGTTCAGGGCTAGGTTTAAGTTTTGGGGTACAGGGGTATTTTAGGGTTCAGGGCTAGGTTTGGGTTTTCGGGTACAGTGGTATTTTTAGGGTTCAGGGCTAGGTTTGGGTTACAGGGGTATTTTTAGGGTTATGGGGTAGGTTTGTGTTTTGAGGTACAGGGTTATTTATAGGGTTCAGGGCTAGGTTTGGGTTTTGGGGTACAGGGGTATTTTTAGGGTTTAGGGATAGGTTTGAGTTTTGGGGTACAGGGTATATTTATAGGGTTAAGATGGGTTAGTGTTTAAGGGTGTTGGGGTATTTAAAGGAGTATGGGTGGGTTATGATTATGGGGTGCAGGGGTATTTAAAGGGAGCAGGGTGGGATTAGCACACGATATGAGACATGACATGAAGGGCGGAATGTACCACACGCCCCCAGCGTTTGTCACGCCCCCAGCACACGCCCACAGCACAACGCAGACACACCCAAAAGGGACTACTTTGCTGGCACGGTTCTTTTACCTTTTAAATGTATATGGTGGGCGTCTGCATAGCCTATGTCTTTCTGCTGCAACTACCCTTCCCAACGCTGTATTGGGTGTTGTGATTGGTGCTTTGGTTCCTGAGATTACCCGCCTCAAAGGTTTGGGCTCTCCCTTTATTATATTAGTATAGATAAATGTATATTAAAAACTATCAAACGATATATCATACATCAAAATTAAAACTGTAATTAGCATTTACCATAGAAGGACTCAAATGATACAAAAAATGCAAATGAAATCTAAACCAACCAATAAAATAAAACTATAAACAACTTTAATCAATAAAATCAAACAAATAATTAGATCAACAATATAAAATCACACCAATTTAAACAACTAAATACTTCAAAAAGCACAAACGCTGCAAGACTAGGAAACTCTGCTGGATTCTCTTACCAGACTGTTATAGAATAAATATATACATCTAAACAACTACCTAACATAGGGCCTCATTATGATGGTGGTCGGACTTTTGTTCGACCACCCTCCTGTTGGGAATGTGCCCGCCCAACTAGCTGTCGGTGGTCTCGCCATCGATATTAGGATGCGACCGCCTTCAAGGGAGGTTGCAATGTGTATATATTGTATTGCGGCATGTGCTGCAGGCTGCAACACACGCTGCAGTCTAAAATAAACACATTTTGCATAACACTGCATGATGTAACAGGCACCATGCAGTCCCTGCCACATGGTGCTGGTATATTTAGGGGGGCACCATAGGTGCCCCCAGGGCCAATAGCGGAGGGCCTGAGAGAAAGGGGAGCCCGCTAGGGCCCCCCCAAGTCCCTTCCCCCTACCTTTTCATGGAGGGTTAATCGCCATGAAACGGCGGTGGAAACTGCACTGTAATCCCTATGGTGGTGCCTGAGCAGGCACTGCCTCTATTGTAGGGTTACTGCCACTCTGAATTGGATTAGTGGCGGTCTGTCTTTCCGACCGCCCTCCATCCGCCTACCATCATAATGCGGCAGGTGGACAAGCATGGTCCGATGGCGGTGGGATTCCCATCGACTGCCTGACGGTGGCAGTCCCAACACCACCATAATAAGACCCTTAGTAAGAAAAACTCATAATTGAACTAACATTTAAATTCTAATTAAACTTAAAAATGTTAAATAGCAAATAAATATTAAAACATTCTCCAACTTCCATCTCTTTACATAGACTTTCTAAAAATAAAAACTACAACGTTAAAAACCAATAAACTGCCAGAAAATAACAACTATTACAAACAAATAAAATGATATAACAAAGTAAGAATAACTAAAATAATTATGAATTATAAACTCAGCCAACTAGCAAGAAACATTAAACCCAACGACTTAAAACTCTAGAAACTTTCAACAAATTAACATTTAAAATGAAGCTTACAGGTTTTTTCCTAACCAATACTAAAAGAAAGCACCTGCTCAACATTAGACACCCCAAATGGAAAAGATTCAAAATTGTTTGAAACATCTAAGCAGAACATACATGCAAGTATAATGTAGTGTCAAAGCTTTATTTCGATATAAAAATATCTTAAAAGCACATAAGGATTAAAATACAATACATTTTTGATTAAAAAAACACTTCATAAATATTTAAAAGACAAGAATAAAAAAACATTAAACCATTTACAGCTTTGAACATGATTTAAAAAGAGAATCACCTAATAAAATTTATCATAAGACTTTAAGTCTAATCACCCATGCCCTGCTGAGAAATTTAGCTACCCCACAGGCCAATGTAGTTTTGGGATCTGTCTGTAAGATTCTTAAGGCAGAGACATGGCTCCTAGTCCCGAGCTGCCGACAAACAGGTTTTAGCCATTTCGATCGGGGTTTGTTATAAGCGCTGGAAACGAAAAAAAGATGCGGAATAGTTTCTAGTGCAACGTTACAGAACGGACAAGTGGCAAGTGTTTGGTGAGGGGGTTTGCACTTAGAAGTGCGCTCACGTACCGGTAGGGTTCCCAATCTAAACTGGATGTATAAGGCCCTGTCTTTGGGTTTTCTGATGAAGTCCACATAAGGTTCCAGAGAGTGTACTGTCTTATGCAGACGAAACTCGTCTGTGAGTCTACCCAGATTTTCAGCTCTAGAATCTTGGGCATCGACCCACAACCAATATGCTCGCTTGACCTCCAGTTTAGAAACCGATGCACCGGTCTCCCATGCAGCACTAAAACTAATAGCCGTTAACACTCCTTAACCTTTGATAGCCACCTTTGATGCATGCAAGTATACAAAATAGAAGCAGTTGCATACTTTTGCAGTTAAAGAACAAACGTACTGACTTAAAATGATTACAGCTATTTGTACTATTACACTTTATATATATTTACACTTTTACTTACAGATACAATGGCAGAAACTGCAAAATATATTGTTTCAAAGAAAGGAAAGCAGTTATTAAATCACAAGGGTAACACCTTAATCCAAGAACGTGCCTCATCAGAAAATATAAACTGGATATGTATTAAATATTATTCTAGTGCATGCTACGGGAGGGCAACTACAAAAGATGATGCTGTAATTCATGAAAGAGAGCAAAACCACCCCCCAAATGTGGCAGAAGTAGAAGTAAGGGAGATATTGCAGGATAAAAGATAGGCAAGCACTAGCACCCAGGAACCCACAACCAAAATCCTTAAAGATATACCACCTAAAGTACTCGTACACACAACAAAGCAACTACCACCTATTCCCACTTTAAAATGATTAAATGCATGAACTAAAAAAAAGGCAGCAGTTATACATCTCCTGCTCCTGGAAGATACCAAGAAATACACCTACCTAAACATTTAACAATTACACATAATGAGGAGCCTTTCCTTTTACGTGACAACCTAAATAATGAGAAACAAATGCTAAAATTCTCTACAGCAGATAACTTAGTAAAACTTAGCAAATGTCAAACATTGATGATGGATGGGACCCTCAAAATGTGTCCCAAACAATTCACTTAAATATACACAATACATGGTGAATATCAAAACACAAATATCCCTTAATATATGCTCCACTGCCAAAGAAACATAGGACTTACTACAACCTCTTAAACCATATAAAACATACAACAATTCACTTCTACCCCCTAAAACTATTCATTGACTTTAAACAAGCCACAATTCAAATCATTCTAAAAATGTACCTCCACACAGCCATATAATGTAATCAAACTATATGGAGACACCCCCAAAAATCTACACCAAGTGTAGAAAAAGCTACAAAGAGCAAATTTGCTGTAGAAATTTAAAAAAGTGATAGAACTAGCCTATGTCCCAGTCACAGAGTTAGCCACCACTTCAATTTACAAATAGAAAGCCCTTTTTACCAACAAAACACAGGCAAACTTAATCCCCTAATGCAGTGTTTCCCAAACTGTGGTCCGCGGACCCCCAGGGGTCCGTGACACATTCCCAGGGGGTCCGTAGGCAGCAGTTTTAAAAGCACAGAAACATTTCTTGTATAATTTGCAGCTTTCCAGCAACTATAAAAGTGTCAAGAGAATGCCAGTGATTAATATACCTGCTGGAGCGTGAGGAGAGTTTTGTTCAGTGGCAGCTTTGATTTAACTAATGTAGCACAGAGGGTTAATATGCCTACTGCAAAGAACGTGTAACATGCATCTTAAAAAGCAGCATTTTATGTGCCTAGGTTCGTGGTTACTGCTTTTGTCACAGATATTATTTTGTTACTGTGCACTTCATACGTGACAATCGTAATCTAGCAGAGGGAACTATAAACTGTCATCAAAGAGCTGCTTACAAACTGCATGGTACTAGTTAGTAACTTATATTTTGTCCCAGTTATTCATTATCCTGATGCTGCTAAAAAGATATATTTGGGTGGAAATACATTTTTTATGTTAAAGTCAATGCTAGCCACTGTGTTATGCTCTGAATCCTAAGTTTGTGCTTTTCTAGACCAAGCACTCTTTAAACATTTTATATACACACTGATTGACATGTATGATTCAATGCCTCTATATGTGTGTGATGTAGAGTGCTCTGGCATCCTACAATGGTATGAGAGATGCTACAAAACAAATTAAATACATGTGACAGAGGGGCTATTACTTCAATATAAAATACTAAGGGCCAGATGTAAGATCTGTCCCTTATATGCGCGAACGGGTTCGCGAACCCGTTTGCGCATGCAAAACCTATTGGGCCATGTACATAGCCAATTTCGCGAGTCGCAATTTGTTTGCGACTCTCTAAATAGTTTTGCAACTTGCTATTTTGAAGGGGCATTCCCTTCCAAATAGCGAGTCTCAAAAGCATGTACAAATATTTTGCGGTCGCAAAACAGTCACAATTACCACCTACTTCAAGTAGATGGTAATGCATTCGCAAATGGGAAGGGGTCCCCAGGGGACCCTTTCTCCTTTACAAATGCATGCAAAATTATTTTTTACGGTCAGGCAGTGGTTCCAGCGACCTCTGCCTGCCCTTAGAAAATGAATCAAAAACGTTTCATTTTCTTTTTCCTTTAAATGCATGGTAAACAGGCTGCATTTATTTTTTTTAAACTGCTTTATTTAAAAGCATTCCGAGACATGGTGGCCTGCAGAGCTCAGCAGGCTACCATCGCTGGGAGGGCTGGCATTCCCAATGGGCTCGCAAATTGCAAGAGGCTCATTAATATTAATGAACTTCGCAATTTGCGACCCCATTGGGAATCCCAAACAGTGTTAAATGCACCGTTGTACATTTCATTTAGCGACTCGCAATTTGCCACTCGCAATGTGTCGCCAATTGCGAGGCGCTAAATGAAATGGTCGTACATCTGGCCTCAAAATCCTTAGTACTTTGAGTATTTGTTTTGTGTGCACACGTGTATATTTTTTTCGAATTACTGTTTTAATGTTTAAAATTTAACTCATACAAATTGCTTGGGGGTCCCCGGCTTCCAGTGGTGACTCAATGGGGGTCCTCAGGAGTCAAAAGTTTGGGAACCACTGCCCTAATGGACTATTTTGAAGATACTTTGTATGGCCAACTGCAACACTATGGACACAGACGACAACCCAAATTCCAAATACCATAATAGAATGTCTGTGAGAGCACCTTGGCACAGGAACTGAAAACAAACAACGCAGTTGAAGGATGGCATAACACATTCCATTCCACAGTAGGCAGAAACCAGCCTAGAAGCAGTAAAAAAACTACCAAGAACTCTGAATGGAATTTGTTAGCCAAATTGGCCCTAAACTTAGCAAACAAACCAAAAGAATGTACGAGATATTACATTTTAAAGTCAAACTTTTCATAAATGACAATCATTTAGATTACTTGGAAATCTTACCCAAAAGCATGTTATAAAATAAATATTAACCTAACAGGTTCCTTAAAAACTATAACAAATACAAACCAGCACACCAAATAGTTTTTATTAAAAATAATAATATAATATTTTATTACATCAGTCAAAAAATGTATGTAAATTGCAAAGTTAATGAAGAATGATTTCATAAGCGTTAATCAAGTGGAAAAATGGACACTTGTAACAGATCCAGACCATTAGTTGGAAAAACTATGGTACCCTCAAAAGACCCAATGTGAATAGGTGTAGCGGTATATATCATTCCTCCGCCCCTACATTGTGGTTCGTTGGCAGTTATCATTGGGTACCATAGGTAGTGTGGGTGCCTGCCTCAACCTGAGGCTCCTCTGGTCTGGATTGCAGTGGCCAGAGAGAAAAAAAATATATAGTGCAAGAAGAAAAAAAGTTAAAAAAAAAAAAAAAAAAAAAAAAAAAAAAAAAAGATCAGCACTTTTAAGTATTTTAATAAAAATAGTGTAGATCTTGTATTAAAATCAATGGGTACTTATCTAGGATCGAATTATGAGATCCAGAAGTATTCAAATTACAGGAGTGTCGACATGTTTCAGCCCCCTCTGGCTCAAAGGAGTCTACGGGGCTTTCGTCAGGACAAAAATGACAAACAAACAAAGAGATTCTACTCACACTTAATATGTGGAGTTCAAAGGAAAAGGCGAGGGTCAAATTAAACCACTCGAGTTTTTGCGAGCCCCCTGATTAGGAGATTCAAGCTTGCATCGGGGAGGTTCAGAGCCGCGTGTGTGCTTCCCTACGCCGCTTGTGCTGACTCTGCCCCCGGACCATATTAAGTGTGGGGCTGAAACATGTCGACACTCCTGTAATTTGAATACTTCTGGATCTCATAATTCGATCCTAGATAAGTACCCATTGATTTTAATACAAGATCTACACTATTTTTATTAAAATACTTAAAAGTGCTGATCTTTTTTTTTTTTTTTTTTTTTTTTTTTTTTTTTTTAACTTTTTTTTTTTAAACTTTTTTTCTTCTTGCACTATATATTTTTTCTCTCTGGCCACTGCAATCCAGACCAGAGGAGCCTCAGGTTGAGGCAGGCACCCACACTACCTATGGTACCCAATGATAACTGCCAACGAACCACAATGTAGGGGCGGAGGAATGATATATACCGCTACACCTATTCACATTGGGTCTTTTGAGGGTACCATAGTTTTTCCAACTAATGGTCTGGATCTGTTACAAGTGTCCATTTTTCCACTTGATTAACGCTGATACTGTTTGGGGAAATAAAATGGACACGTTTTCCTCGTCCCTCCTCTGATTATTCTCGAATGATTTCATAAACCTATGTATATGTTATTTATAAAAAAAATTAACCGTCACCAGCCAAGAAAGTTACAAATAAACTCAATCGATCACATTAAAGAATTATAACATATAAATCAAACAATTTCACATAACAATCATATAATGGTTACGCAAACAATATGACGTTACATATCCCACTTAAAATAAAACTGAATAACAAAACTTACTGTTTTGTAGCTGCAAATCTTTCTGTATATCTTTGTTAAAAAATTTAAATCGACTGAAAATGAGAAAAATATTGCGCAAAAAGTACAAAATCCCTCAAAGCATAAACCATAAAAAAAATGAAATAAAGTCTTTGGAAACAAAGAAAAGCTCCCGAAAACCTGAAAAATGGAAATGAAAGTAAAAAGCATTTGTTTATTAAAAACCCAAAATGATTTTTAAAAAAACCTCCCCATTCCGATAGGACATGCTGGTAGGCAAAGAATTGTAAAGTAAATGAAAAACCCACTCGCAAACCACATTACATTTCCAAAGATACATATACATAACAGTTAATCATCAAAATATAACTAACATAACACAGTTCAACTTAACATAGCCATACATTACTAAAATAGTGTATGAAAAGCTAAAATGACACCCTAGTGAAAAACAGTAACAGTAATTGTTAGATCTGGGGGTCTCTAGTTGGCACCGTTAGGTACTTGTGACAAATAAGGACCCTTGACTCTAGTCCGGATAAGGGGGTACACTCCTAAAATAACCGCTGCTCACCCCCTTGGTAGCTTTGCATGAGCAGACAGGCTTATCTCAGAGACAGTGTGCAAAGCATTTGCGAAAACATACAATAATGAAGTGACAACACAACAGAAGGACGCTACACAAGTTTTATATCAAAATAAGTATTCTATATATAGACTTATCACAAGACCAAAAACGACAAACATCCACAATACTGTATTTAAAATGGCAGTTTTAGCTTAGTTCTCTTTAGTTCTTAAAATGCGACACTTTGAGTCAATGTACCTTAAGATGCGACACGCAGGGCAACAAAAGTGTTACAAGATGGAAATGTGGCAAAGATCCGGTGCAAAGAAATAAAGACCTTAAGTTCTTCCTGTTGCGGCACGCTTCTCCGATGTTGCGAGAAGTCACAGCTTGATGCGTCAGCTGCAGCCGCGACACCCTTGTTCAGTGATTCGACGACAACGGCTTTGGCGGCGACACTCTTCTCCGACGATGCAAGACGCTTCTGCTCAATGTGACAACTGCAGCGGCGGCACCCTTGTTCAGTGATGCGACGGCAACAGCTCCAATGGTGGCACGCTTCTCCGTGGATGCGAGGCGCTTATTGTGATGCGGTGCAATGCGACAGCTACAGTGGCAACATCCTTACTCAGTGATGGACAGCAGCGGCTGTGACGGCGACACGTTTCTTCCTCATTGTGGGACGCTTCTCTTGATGCGATGCAATGCGTCAGCTACAGCGCCGACATCCACGATGCGACGGCAGCAGCTGCAACAGTGACACGCTTTTTCGGGTTGCTGAAAGTTTTTTGAGATGCGGTGCAATGTGTCAGCTACAGCAGCGACACCCTTGTTCAGTGATGTGACGGCAGCGGCTGCGACTGTGACATGCTTCTTCCTCTTGAGTCGTGCTTCCAGCTCCTTGCAACACGCAGTCCCTCAGAAGGCCCAGAACAGCGGCAGGCACCTCCAAAGAACTCTTGGGGAGCTGGGTGTTGAAGTCTGCTGTCCCTGAGACTTCAGCAGGAGGCAAGCTCTTCTCTCATGCCCTTGGAGATCCTTCACAAGTTGAATAAAGTGCACACAAAGTCCTTTCTCCTTTCTTTGGCACTCAGGCAACCACTGCAGGCCAATCCCCCAAAGAGCACTTCAGCTTAGTCTCTCCTCAGTTTCTTCAGGTTCCTCTCCTCAGCAAAGGGTTCTTCCTGCAGGTCAAAAGTGATCTAATTTCTTGGGATCAGGGTCCCAATACTTATACCCCAAATTTCTTTGTCTTCTGAGGGCAGAGGGGCCTTTGCCCAGTCCAAACCAGTTCTGGAGCACTCTGTTGACATGACTCCTTCCTTCCTTTCACAGTGCAAGGCAGAAACATTAGACGTCCCACAGGAGGTGGAGCCGGCATTGTGGTGGGAAGGCACAGCCCTGTAGCACTCTAATGACATGACTCCTTCTCTCCTTTCACAGTGCAGGGTAGAGACATCAGACGCACCACAGGAGGTGGAGCCAGCATTGTAGAGGGAAGGCACAGCCCTATTCAGGTCCCAAGTGCAACTCCTCCCTCCCATCTAGATGCAGATCTCTCTATTCACCACTGGGCTGACTCATCCTGTCTCCTGGAATCCCCCAGCCCTGTCACACAAACTCCAGACAAGGAATACACAACCTAGCAGAGGCAGGCTTGGATAGTTAGACAAGAAAATACCTACTTTCAAAAAGTGGTATTTTCAAACACAGAATGTTAAAATCAACTTCACTAAAAGATGCATTTTATCATTCTGAGTTCAGGCATACTAAACTCGAATTTCTACCATGTTCCCTGAGTCAGTTAGGATTATAGGATGTAATAATCTAACTGCCCATTCTGGCCATTAGAGAACAGGTAGCCTTCTAATAGTGAAAAACGAAAATGGCTGTAATTCACTATTAGGACATGCCACACACACCAGGGCATGTCCTACCTTATACTTACAAAGCACCCCGCCCTTGGGCCTACCATAGGGGTGTCTGATATGAAGAAAAGGGAAGGTTTAGGGACTGGTAAGTGGGTGCACTTGCCCAATCAGCATGGCAGTACAAGACTGTACACAGGCTCTGCAATGGCTGACCATAGACACACTTTTACAGGCTGCTTCTGTGGGTGGCACAATCAGTGCTGCAAGCCCACTAGCAGCATTTGGTTCACAAGCCTTGGGCACTCCTGGTCCACCCTACTAGGGTCTGACAGGTAAACCAAACCAGCCAATCATGGAATCACTAATTAGTACATCAATTTACAATCGGGAGAGCATATGCACTTTGGCACTGATCAGCAGTGGTAAAGTGCCCAGAGTCATAAAACAGCCAACAACAGGTCCGAAAAAATAGAGGAAGGAGGCAAAAAGTTCTGGGATGACCCTGCAACAAGGGCCAAAGTCCAACAGTAATATCTCTAAATATACAGAAACACTATAACTAGCTGGTTGACCTCACCATAGACCTCCACCCCTGCACTTAAAGCCCTTAAAAAAGGACTTACCTGTTTGTTTCCATGAATAGCAACACCTTACAGTGACCTGGTTCTGGGGATAAAGACTGAAAATGAAAGTAATACGTTATAAAATAAAAGGTAGCAGTATAAAAAAGTGGGCCTGAAATGAGGCTAAAAACAAAAAAGATTATTGCCCTGAGAAAATGAATGAGAAATATTGTAAACCTGTTGAACAAATGTATATAAAAATGTATAAAGTTATTCAACATAACAATACGTAAATGAATGTTGCGAAAACATGTAAAGAAAATTGTAAACTATAAATTAAATAACAGCATAAAATACAGACAATTATTGAGATTACTAAAAAATTGTAAAATAAAGTTGAAAAATGTAATTTAAAAAAGTTAGGAAATGTGTTAAACAATAGAAAATAAATGTTACAAATACACAACATACAATAGTATTGAAATACAATGTTCTTTTTTTCATTTATGAAAGTGAAAAATTATTTTGACTGAACTTTATATAAATATTTATTTTTACCTTAAAGTATAGATGATTAAACATGTAAAAATATACAATAAATAAACTATGGAAACACAAATAAAATTAGATAAATGTGTCACATCTTTATTATATCAAGAAATGTAATTAATAATATTATTGGTTACAAACATACAACAAACCATTTTTGTATTATATTTCTAATCACCAATATTACTAAAATGACACACGCTATTTCAAATATACAAATAAAAGTAAAATGAAATACTTCAGAAAAAAATTGAAATAATCGCACTCCAACATAAATAACATAAATCATTTTGAAAGGGGTGACATTTACTATTCCCACTCCAATCTAACCATATTGGTGGAAGATGTTGGACACTAAAGAAATGGCATTATGAGCCAATTATGAAGTTGGCGTGAGTTGCATCCAACCGACATCATTCTGGAATTCGGACAGACTGACTCCCGGTCAGCAGTCCCAACCGCCGAATTACGATGCAACCCTACATTGGGCCTGATTACAATGTCACTCAGAAAGACTCCAACACACAGTTGGAATCTCCTAGACCGTGTTGGAACCAATCCACGTGACTCATTCGGAAATGTTTCCGATCGACTGATTACGATGCAGGGGAACCGTTCGGTCATTCCGAATTGGTTCCAACTGACATACGGAGCATCCGAGTCGGTCTGAGCTGATTCGTACAGCTCTAAGGACAGCGTTTCCGACCGACCGATTACGATGTTGGATTTCAACAACCTTTTCGGACTCGGTCTGTCAGACACAAAAAGGCTGTTGGAAACTGACTTAGTGGGCCCCTTGCAGGCCCCCCTTCATCCTGAGGCCTCCAATTGGGTGTCCAGGGGATATCCAAGAGACCCTCCTGTAAAACCATGCACCGTGTGGGGGTGCAAGGTTGTCCGCAGACACCCATTTTCCCCACAGGAAGGAGCCTGTGTTGTCGGTCGGAAGACAGGCTCCTATTGAAGCCAATGGGAGTCCTTCCGAACGGTGTTCGGAAGCATCATAAACGGTCGGTCGGCAACACCGAGTAGGTCGGAACCGAATCCAACAAGGAGTCGGGCGGTTTGGTTTCCGAGCGACATTGTAATAAGGCCCATGGTGCGGTCTCATACTCACATTACAAGCTCCCACAGGGAAATGGGAGGTTGTGTTTATCCCTGCACCGCGTGGAGGACACCACATGGTGCTGCATGGCAGGCACCACATGGTGTCTGCCATGCAGTGCAGGGATGAACAGGGGGGCACCATAGGTGTCCCCTTGGCCCCCAACCGGAGTCCGCAAAGAGAAGGTAGCCCTACTAGGGGCCCCCAAACTTGCTTTCGGACAGGCTTTCCATGTTGGAAATCCCAACATGGAAACCTGTGGGAAACCGAGCATTGTAATGTCAATGGCGAAAATGCTGCCCGTTGGGACTATGAGCCCGTCCGACTGGCTGACGGGCTCTTTGAGCCTGTTGGAATCCAGCTGGAATGACAGGCTGGTTTCAATTACAACGAAATTAAAACCGACAATCTCAGTCAGAAAGCCTCCAACCAAAAGTCAGGGGCTATCTGACCGAGATCATAATAGGCCCCTTAGTATGGGAAGGTGTTGAACACTAAAGGGTTGACATTTACTATTCCCATTCAAATCTAAACCAATTTGGGAAAAGAGTTGGACAATAAAAGGTGGACATTTATTATTCCCACTCTAATCTAAATAAACTTGAGGAAGATGTTGGTCTCTAAAGGGGTGACAGTTACTTCTCCCATTTCATTCTAAACTAATTTGAGGAAGGTGTTGGATACTGTAGGGTTGACATTTACTAATCCCATTCCAATCTAAACCATATTGGTGAAAGGCATTCGACACTAAAGGGTGATATTTACTACTCCCAAGGGGAGACGTTTACCATTCCCTCTCCGATCTAAAACAATTTGGGGAAGGTGTTGGACACTAAAGGGGGGACATTTACTCTTCCCACTCCAATCTAAACCATGTTGAGAAAAGGTGTTGGACACTAAAGGGTCAACTTGAGAATGTCCACTTAAAAGTATATCATTTTGCACAACATAATACAAATAAAACATTTAAAATACAGATTCAATACTCCATAGTCACACACATTTTTTCACTATAAAATTAAAAAAATAAAATTATCTATAACACACCAACCAAAACTATAAACATATATTACCTACTGGCAATAGCCAGTAGGTATATATAGTTAGGATTGTTTTCCATAGGGAAATCGCAACATTCTATTGGGAATAACTTTGGCGCCGGTTGATGAATCTTCCTGAAAATTTCCTTAACTTTGCCTCGCGGCGCTCCGGTCCTTCCCTGAAAGTTTGGGGGGGATTCGTCAAGACCGCACCTAAGAGTGATTTCAAGTTGGCTTCTAAATTTGTTCCGCAGACTGCGGTGGATTCAATTGATATTTTTTCCGATGCGGTCATCAGGGATCTGATGGCCATGAGAACTACGCAAGGGAATCGGAGAACACAATTCAACACCACCAAAGAACAACAATCAGCCATTAAGACCATCATGGATGATAAGACTATTGTGTGTAAACCCTCCGATAAGGGAGGCAACATTGTCATTATGTCCAGGCCTAAATATGTGGCTGAGGCCATGCGTCAATTGCAGGATGCTTCCTGCTATGCCGTAATAAAGAAACCAGATTACCTATCCAGCATTAATGCTCTTCATGTTTTACTCAAGAAATGGCTTGACAAACAGATGCTTGATCTGGAGGAATATCTTTTTCTTAAGACTACTAACCCCACTTTACCTTGTTTTTATCACCTACCTAAGGTCCACAAGGACATCAATGACCCCCCTGGGAGACCCATAATCTCCTCTATGGGAGGATTGACGGAGAACCTCTCCAAATTCCTAGACCACCATCTGTTCAGCTTTGTGTTGTCTTTGAGATCGTATATCAGAGATACCACAGACTTCATAGAAAAAGTGGAACTTTTGGACTGGCAACCATCTTACATACTGATTACCCTGGACATCACGAGTTTATATACTTGTATAGACCATGCCCAGGGCCTCCACGCAGTGGAGTACTTCCTCAATAAGAGAGAGCTTAAATATGCAATGCATAATAAGATGTTACTAGAACTAATTGCATTTTGCTTGCATAATAATATTTTTCTCTTTCAGGATACTATGTACCGACAGTTGTCTGGCACGGCCATGAGCTCCTGCTTCGCCCCCAGCTACGCGAATTTATTCGTGGGCTGGTGGGAGGAGCAGGTAGCCTGGGCCCCCAGGCTTTCCACCTGGAACACCAAGGTTGTGCTATGGAGCAGGTATATTGATGACCTGTTCCTAGTGTGGAATGGATCGATTGAGGAAGCAAACCAGTATATTCAAATTCTCAATGATAATGAATTTCATTTGAGATTCACTGGTGAAATAAACAGGGAAAAGGTCAATTACTTGGACCTGGAAGTGAGCATTAATGAAGGGCACATTTGCACTAATTTGTACCGCAAACCTACTGCTGGTAACAGCGTGTTACACGCGTCCAGCAGTCATCCTCGTAAATTTATTAACAACATTCCATACGGGGAATTTTTGCGGCTTAAGCGCAATTGTAGCCAAAATGAGTGTTTCGAGAAAGCAGCCATGGAGTGTGTGGAGAGATTTGTGATGAGAGGATACAGTCCCCATCTTCTCAGAGAGACTCTGAATAAGGTTAGAACTATACCTCGCTCTAGTCTTTTTGCCAAAAAACCAGCTTCTACCACAGAAGGAAAATTCCGCATGATCACTTCTTATTCTGCGGATTCTTACAAATTGCGATCAGTCCTGTCAAAACATTGGCATATTTTGAAATCAGATCTAATTATTGGTTCTGATATCCCCAACGTACCATTAATTACATACAGGAAGGCAAGATCACTACGTGATCAAGTAGTCCACAGCTACTTACGACCGATTGACAAGCGACAGGGCACATTAAAGGATGCCAAAGGCTTCTTTCCTTGTGGTAAATGCAAGGCCTGTCTATCAAGCAAAAGAACATTGAGCTATGAGGTCCCTGGTCCATTGGAGGGAAGAAGATCAGCAAATTTATGTCTTGCCATTCCGACCATGCAGTCTACTGTCTTGTATGCCCCTGCATGTTGAAATATGTAGGTAGCACCATAAATCCTGTTAAGTTGAGGGTATTGGAACACATGCGGGCCATAGCAAATAAGGATTTTACATACCCTGTGGCCCGCCACTTTTCCATCAGACACAATAGTGACAGGAACCTTCTAAGGTATTTCTGTTTGGATCGAGTCGAAGAAAATCCAAGAGGGGGCAATAGATTGCTCGCATTAAGGAGACTCGAGTCCCGTTACATTATAGACTTAGAGACCAGAGCACCCAAGGGATTGAACATGGGAGAAGAACTGGCCTCTCATTTGGGTTGAAAAATGGGTTATAGTACATTGAATCTGTAACAATGATGAAATCATGTTTTTGAAATGAATTGTATTCTTGTATTTTAGTGGTGGTGACTTGGGATTGAAGGTGCTATTTTGACTGACATCTGTCATGTACATTGCTGCATTCTCTGTTGCACCTTTAGTGTGGCAGTCCTAAGGGGCTGCCATTGCCGATCCACGGCGAGATTTACCTGATGTGTCTATGTCTAATTTATGACTTGATTCAGAGGCTGAAGTTTTGTTAACAGTCATCTTAGTCACATATGTCGGATATGAGATGGTTTCCGGATTTTAAAGCGATGTGAGTGATAACTAAGATGACGATTGTGCCGATACACGGCTTAATTGATGGTGTAATTTACTCTCCAGCAATGTTTTGCAATCATTGTATTTGTACATTTAAAGATGGCGCCTAACGACGCGCTTGGTTTGGTCCTTCGTTTATGTCTACTATAATGACAAACATAGATAAGGGTGCAGCGTTTCGTTTTTCAGATGTAAATACTGACGAGGGGAGTTCTCTCCCGAAACGCGTATATTCTGAATAAATCTACCCCCTGCTAAAGTGACTGCCGTGCTTGTGAGTGCTATTTCCTGAGAAACCCGGCTGGGTCTGTTTTGGGATTTGGAGCTGTTATATATATATATATATATATATATATATATATATATATATATATATATATATATATATATATATATATATATATATATATATATATATGTATATATGTATATATGTATGAAAAAAGAATGATTCCTGCAAGAAGAACCGGAGAGACTCAGCGGGGCTTTCAGGAAAGGGATTTATTCAGCAAAGTGTGGCATGACGCATTTCGACAACAATGTCTTTATCAAATGCCTGATACACCATCAAATCTGCCAGTTCGTTTTAAAAGTAGGAAACAGCGTCTTGCCATTGGTGGCCATCCAGGTGGGTCAGGTTGATTGGAGGAGAGGCGTCGTAGCGGCGTCGGCACACTACAACTCCCAGCATTCATCAGTCAAGAAAGCCAGGTAAGTAATTCCCCCTGAAACCACTGTTATCTCATGGAGTGCTGGATGAATGTGGACGCTTGTAAAACGAATGGGCTGTGCTGTGGCTGAAGTCTTCCCCTCTCCTGAGTCCCCAAACGTCTAAGCCGCTAGTAGCTCCTGCAACGCTGATCCTGGAGCCAAGAATGCAGTGATCCTGACTACTCCGTGTATATATGTATATATATATATATATATATATATATATATATATATATATATATATATATATATATATATATTAATTCAGTTTGATCCAAGGTCAGGGCTTCCGGGTGCTCTGGGGCGGTGCACGCAAAGGCGCGGCAGGACCAGCCGCGTGTAAGGAATTCATCCTAAAATCATCTTTGGGACTAATGGAAATTTTAATCAAACATATTGAGATTGCATTGGATCGAATTACTAAACAACTCAGAGAGATGGAAAAAGAACTGGCCACAACAGACTTAAATCCAGAAATGAAAAAATGTAAGGATGATTTGGAACAATACATTGAGAAACATGAGGAAAGTGTACGAATGAGAAAACAAACAAAGTTCCAACGAGATAAAGAAGATTACGAGGATGGTCGCATCTTCACCTATGCCAGAAAATATGAGAGATTCAGACAAAATGAACCTGGAAATCTAGGCAGTATGTCCTCTATATCCTCCATCGCCTCAACGGAACCAAGCGTCAGTGGTGGGGAAGAAGAACAAAGAGAAGCCAGAGCAAGGAATTCTTTTTTAGAGGAGATGAAATTGGCTTTAAACCAAAAGACTTGGGAAAAAACAATGGGCCCTCCAAGAAGTCAAAATCAAAGAGGGAGGGGGAGAGGAAGGGGACGAGGAAACACACCTCAAAACAAACCCGAAGAGGCCACGCAAATACGGCACAAAGTTCTGGCGCAGACCGCGTAGGAACAATGACACGCAACATGAGAAAAAAGTGGAATTGCTAAATATACATCAAGACATCATACCAACAAATCAAGAATCAGAAAAAATTGCATTATTACAGGAAGATCAAAATATCACTAATGACGACCAGGAATTACAAGTAATCAATCTATCATCTAAAAACTTAAGCGAACTGGAACTGCAGGTTCTCAAACGAGGTATGAACTTTTGCCCAACGAGTGGGATGAACCTAGCTGAGACACGAATAGATCTCTACAAATTTGTACGGAAAATAAAATTAGCAAAATTATTCATTGACAAACCTGATATGGCCAATTATAGAACCAACCATTCAAATACCAATGCAAGATGCTGAACATTTTGTTAATCTCATGGAATTAAGCCAAACCCCACAACAAGGGGGTGGAGATGTACAGGCATATTGTATTCAATTGGGAGCAGGATTATCCAAATTGAAAGCTCAATCTAGATTTTATCCACGACTTCCACCCGGAAACAAAATAGATTTTTTCCAAGAATGCGTTGTAAAGGATCTTTACCAGCTGAAAATTCCACAAAACAAAGACAACCTAACAAAACAAGAACGTCAAGTATTAAACCTGCTACAACAAGATGATACCATTGAAATTAAAATGGCAGACAAAGGCGGCAATGTAGTTGTTCTAGATAAGGAGGCATATATGCGTGAAGCTCATTCTCAACTACAAAACAAAGAATACTATGAAAAATTGAAAACCAATCCCTTACCAAAAATGAAAGAAGACTTAGATAAAAAATTGGCGAAGTGGTTCAAACAAAATCTAATTGACAGCGATGAATATAAATATCTACAAACAACACACCCCAAAATGGCCACAATATATTTTCTTCCAAAAATCCATAAACATCCAACTAGACCACCAGGGAGACCAATAATCTCTGCAAAAGGAGCCCTGCTGGAACCCATTGCAAACTATATAGATGTGTTCTTGTTACCATATGTCAAAGATCTAGCTTCATACATAAAAGATACAGGAAACATGTTGAGACAATTACAGAATACTTCTTGGCAATCATCATACAAGTTGATCACAATGGACGTTGTGTCGCTATATTCCAACATTCAAAACAAAATTGGCTTAGATGCATGTAAAACGTTCCTAAGTGACAGGAGTATACAATTGACAGACCACACTAACATGCTTATGGACATGATTTCAATGTGCCTGGAACAGAATATATTTTTATTTGGACAAGAACTATATCGTCAAGCTAAAGGCACATGGGCATGGAGATCAGAAAATGATGGAGCAGTATCTAAAACCGTGGCATGAGGAAAGAGGAGGAAAACGAGCCATACACCACGGACGTGGTTGTCTGGCTAAGATTTATAGACGATCTGTTCCTCCTGTGGAAAGGGACCAAATCAAAACTAGTGGAATATATTGACATTCTTAATGTGAATAATGTAGGACTACAGTTCACATTCAACATTCAAAAGAAAGAAATTGAATTTCTTGATACAAAAATCTACGTCAACAACAACAAATTGGAGACCACAGTATTCCGAAAAAAAAATCCACGAACAGTGTACTTTATGGAACGAGTTTCCACCCCATCTCACTGAAACAAAGCATTCCCTACGGGGAATTTCTCCGGATGAAACGGAATTGCTCGGAAGAAATAGAACTGGAAAATAAAATCACTGAAACCCGAGACCGCTTCATCCAGCGTGGATATAAACGGGCAGACATAACTAAGGGCGAGCAAAAAGCAAGAGCCAAAACAAGAGCTGAAACTTTGATACCCAAATGCAAATCCACAGAGAACAATGGGGAAGAAAAACCACGACTAATCTTGACATACTCAAGAGAGAGTTACAAAATCCGTCAAATTCTGATCAAGTTCTGGAATGTACTGAAAAAGGACAGCGAAATAGGATCGTTAATAGGGGACAGACCTCTAATCACCTACCGAAAAGCGCCCTCGTTACAAGATACATTAGTAAACAGCCACTTCAAAAAGGAAATCAAGACTTTGAGTTGGCTAGAAAAACGACAACTGGGCTTTACCAAATGCACAACATGCAAAGCATGTACAATTGGCCAGAACATAAAAACCTTGAAAGATCCAAAAGGAAGAATTTTCGACATAAAGGACAAGATAACGTGTGAGTCATCATTTGTAGTCTACCAGATTGTTTGCTTCTGTGGTAAGAAATATATCGGCTCCACTATCTGCCCACTTAAAAAACGAATACTTGAACATACCAGAGCCATCCAGAACAATGACATGAGTTACGCAACGGCAAAACATCTGAAGACACACCCTGGTAAAACATGGAAAAACATGAAATATTCAGGAATTGCCGTGGTGGGAGAAAATGAAAGAGGGGGCGACCGAGTAACAAGACTAAGACGCCTCGAATCAAAACTAATTATAAGGTTTAAGACCAGACAGCCGCGAGGCCTGAACATGGACGAAGAACTTAGCGTACACTTATAAAAATTCTGTTCTGGAAGCCTTCTGAACATTCCTTTATAAACAGCCGCTTGTAAATATCTCCTGTTTTCTTTGAACACTGTTTACGTAGATAACTTTTCTTTTTGACCTTTATTTTCCACTAGCCGGACAAAGCAAATTGATATGACCTAATGCAATAGATAAGTCTCTCTTCTTTTTTAACTTTGCGCAAACCCAGCTGTTGATCAAGGCTTATAATGACATCACTGAACGGAGGCACTAAGCCTTACATTAGCCACTAACAATGGAGAACTTGGGTATAAAGACAACCACTCCCCACATGGACACTCAGTCCCTGACTTCCTCTTTGGTCCCAAATCGTCAGGCTTTAAGTGACGACACTTATAAGACGATAATGACCAAATAACATCCTAAACGTTCAAGGATTGCCATTATATTACCGCGATCCGGCTGGGCAAAAACGCACTGTAAGATATAAAAAAAAATGCATTAAAACTACTGCACCCACAATGCATCTTAATTGCCAAGTGGAGTTAGCCAGTATAAATAGTAGAAACAAATGATGGACACGTGTTTGTAACCGTGATCAAGGACAGTGTATCTGTCTGAAACGCGTAGGTGGGGAACCTACATGAAATAAACAATTAAATCTGATTCCTGAGGTGGTGTGCGGCGTCTTCTTTTGAAGAGAACTTTGCTGAATTCACAAACTTGCGAGGGTGTCCTGAACCTCGCCGCCAGCACCAGCTTATTGCTGCTCCTCTCATATTGGGACGCTTGCTGAACAAATATATATATATATATATATATATATATCCATACTAATATTATAAAGAGAGAGCCCAAACCTTTGAGGCGGGTTATCTCAGTAACCACAGCACCAATCACAACACCCAATACAGCGTTGGAAAGGGCAGTTGCAGCAGAAGGACATAGACTATGCAGACGGCCACCATATACATTTAAAAGGTAAAAGAACCGTGCCGGCAAAGTAGTCCCTTGTGGGCGTGTCTGCATTGTGCTGTGGGCGTGGGCTGGGGGCGTGACTAACGCTGGGGGCATGTGGTACGGCCATCATATCGTGGGCTGTGGGCGTGTGCTGGGGGTGTGACAAATGCTGGGGGCGTGTGTCCGCCCTTCATTCCATGTGAGTCGTACATACAAGCGCCAATTACATTGCTGTGCAGCAGCAAGGGGCCTGCAGGGGGCGTGACATGCTGGGGGCGTGAGAAACGCTGGGGGCGTGTGTCCGGCCTTCATGCCATGTGAACGCAATTGCGCCGCATCAAGGGACATGCTGGGGGCGTGAGAAATGCTGGGGGCGTGTGCTACATTCCGCCCTGCATGCCATGTGGGTCGTACATTAATCAGAAGATCGTCTGCTGTGGCCGTGTGCTGGGGCGTGACAAACGTGTTCAGCTGGAGGCGTGATAAGTAACGTTACTGCTGCCTCTCCTGCGCGCTGGTACTGAACTCTCTCATTCAACGAAATTACATGCGCCTGCTACCATCCACCAGGGCTCTAGCCGGGCTCAGGCAGCGGATCAGTACACTAATTACACACGCCTGATAACATCAACCAGGGCTGCCACTGGGCCTCAATAGGGGAACACGCGCCTGCTAATATTAAACAGGCCAGCATCTGGGCTTCAAGCAGGGGAACACGCAAATGAGCGTGTCTGTGGGGACAATTACTGCAGCCTCTCCTACTCGCTGTCCCTCAACTCTCTCATTAAACGGATTTACCCGCGGCTGATAACTCTCTCATTCAACGACATTACACGCACATGCTAACATCAACCAGGGCTGTAGCCGGGCTCAGGCAGCGGATCACTACACCAATTACACGCGCCTGCTAACATCAACCAGGGCTGCAGCTGGGCCTTCTCCGTCCCGATTCTAATAAAACAAAAAATGTTGTCTACCGCGAGATTTTAAAATATATTGCCCTTGCCAAATACACACAATACACACATTATATTTCATACCCGGACAACGTCGGGACGGGCTGCTTGTTACTAATAAAATCATAATATAAAATTAGGAATCATAATAGAAAACAATATTTAAATAAAGTTTATAATTTAGAAAACTTACCAAATATTTTTAATACAATTACAATTTTAAAACCTAACATTTTAAAAATATTTCTACAATTTTATAACATTTGTTACTACACATTTTAAATTAAAACTTTTAGCATAAAACTATTTCTAAATATTTACCTTTATTAAAAGTGTTGTTTTATACTTTTAAATTGTATGCTATTTTTAATAACTTATTTAATACTATTAATATATATCTTCATTAATATGAAATTAAAATGCATTGAAAATAGTAAAATAACAAAATACAGTTTAGAATTCGAAATTATTAATTTACACATCTTTAAAATTATTAACTTAATCTTCATTTTAAAATAAATGTTTTTTTTAAATCTCCTCACTCTAATCCCCTGAAAACTCAATATCCTGCTACAAAAAAAGAGCTATTAATTATTTAGAAACAATAATACAACTAAAAATAAACATTTCAACCATTTAATAACTAAACAATTATGACTAAAAATACAAATAAATAAAACTAATAAACATGTTAAACACATTGCAATAAATTATGTACTAATTAACATTTACAAATGATATTACATACAACGAAATTTTCTACATCGATATTTAGTACAAAAATATTAAAAACAACACTAAAATAATATCTTTACCTTTAATATTCTGTCAACAATATTTTTGTAACCTGATATTCTTGACACAATATTTTTGTATAGCAATAGTTTTGTTTCCGTATTGCTTCCAAATACCCCAAAAACTTTAGTACCAAAGTTGAGTGATTCTGTCCCCTCATACTAAAGACGGTAATATTGTACAAACATGAGAGGAGAGACCAAATTGCGGCTCTACACATTTTCACTAAGAATGTACCCTAATCCTTCACCAGGATACTGCCATTCTACAGGTAGACCACCCTTGCACACCCAGTAGATGGGGAAATCCTTGTACTTCATAAGGCAGGGAAATGAGAGAATGCACCTAGTGGCTCAGATAGGATATTGAGGATTACATTTTACAAAAAGGTAATTGGCTTTGCTAAAAGAAACCACCTGTGCAAGATAAAGCAAAACTGCTCTCCAAACTCACATGGGGTGAAGAAGTACCTCTTCTGGAGAAGAAGAATATAAGCAAACTGTGTCTCCTGGTTCAAATCATACATGGAAGAAAATTTACATAACAATTTAGCACCCAATCTGAGTACCAAACTGTCACCGAAAACCTGCAGGAAAGGGGTACCAAAGATAAAGCACAAAATTCACCCAATTGTCTTATCACATTTCTTCACCAGTAAAAGAAGATAGGCATCCTGTAAATTCAGAGTTGCAAGAAACTCTCTGGATGGACAGTGGCTAATCCTCAGGAGACATGGTATGCAAAATAATGATGGATTGGGATGCAGCTTGAGTAATTACTAGTGAATGAGATTAATTCAAGTATTCAATCCATCACTTTTTTTTATATGTTGATGTTTCACCCTAAGTGGGACTGGTATGCACAGATGTGGTTCCATGCACACTGTCACTGGAACCAAGCTGTACCTGGCCGATGAGCCCATTACTAGCGCAAAACTGGTCCTGGGCTGCTTTTGTTCTGGTTCAGGGAGGAACTGGCTTGAAAGTTCGAGCTAGACTGTTCCCATTGGAGAAGGGTCAAGACTGATTTGCATATAGCTGCGTCCAAACTGAGGTGGCATGGTGTGCAAAATAGTAATGGATTGGGATGCGACCCCCAATAATTACCAGTGGTTGAGATTAATTCAAGCATTCCATCAATCACATTTCTGCACACATTAATCCTCTGCAGGCAGACCAATTTGAAGTGAACAGTTTAGACTAATTTGTTGATAGCCATCAGATTGAGTACTTTGCAAAAACCTCCTGCCCCCTTCTCAACAAGAAATGTGATTAAATAAATCCCCTTACCTAGTTTATCTAATACTACAGGAATGAAGACCCTATTTTGAAGTAGAGATGAAATGCCTCCTCATAATAATAGTGCCTTTATCTTGATTTTGTAGACAGAAGGTATGAAACCCAAATCTGGAGGCAGGGAAACAAAGCTGATAAGATATCCTGACCACAGCACATATGTATGTGTGTAACTGAGCTTATAAAGCGCCTGGTTATTACACTTAACAGTGTGTCCCCGCGCTGTACCGCTGAGGAACCCGTCCTGGCCTGTTCCTGTGAGGCGCCCACTCCTGGGCACCCCAAGGTGAAGCCAGGCATCCTTAGCGATTAGGGCCGGTGTGGAGATTAAGCAAGCTATTGCCCAGAGTTGCTGAGTGGCACCCATGATTAGAATAGGCACCGAGGCGAGAATTATCAGGTCCGAGGAAATTGAGCCCAAGACCCTGCCGCGACAGGAATTGAACCCTGGTCCCGGGCCAGATCTCTGCATCAGGGTCTGCAGCTCCAACCATTGAGCCACACTTCTCCACTAAAACACGGTGTGGTCTAACACGCTGTACTCAAAGGCTGAAACAAAGCCTTGATGTGCCCTCCAATGGGACCTGTTGTCTCCTGTGCTTTACAACAGCAGTACCACTGCTGCTTTTATCCTGCTGGGGTGTGGTTCTAGCACTTGATGCCTTCCCAGAATTCATTGACTGAAAACATGTACAAAACAATTTTGAATACCAAGTCCACAAATTCAGGGTGCAGATGAGATATGGTACTAGTATATCATCTAGCATGCATATTTAGTGCTAAATATGATTTACAAAAATGTCACTCCATTTAAGTTGTTAGCAGAGCATCTAACCCAATGGGCTTACATTTCTGAGAAATTATTCATGTCAGATGATAATTATGTAGAAGTTATTCTCAAATACAATAACAAGAGGAAATTGAAGCCCTGCTATTATATGGAAGAGCAAGTTTTGCATCTTTAACTGTGTTGTTGATCATCTGTTCCAAATGATCTTCAAAAAGCTTAAGCCACACAAAAGGAATCTTCAGCAAGGCAGCCTTCTTGGCTCCACCCGCCTTCCAATCTCCCACCCGCTTATAGTGACGTTCCAATGCTGACTCTAACAAAGATAAAGCTGAAACACAAAATCCATCACATGAGGCATCAGACAAAAACATGGCCATCAGTTCCATTTGCTCCAGCATAGCAGAGCAGTAATCACTTTCTTCCATGTCTGCAGACAGAGATCCAGAATCCCTCATTACAGATTAAGCTGTCTAAGTAGCATAAATTTCAGCTCCTAATGTCAGGTTGTTCCCTGCATGTGCCTTCTTCTTGGTACTTTCAGTCTGTTTATCAACTGTGTCTGTGGGAGTACAGTTTCTGGAGTCATGGATGTATGTTCCATCAAAGTTATCAACGTGGTATCAATTCTTAAGGCATGGGCCAGCCGATTATCTGTTGCATGAATCTGGGAATAGAGAGAGGATCCAGATTACGACACTCACTCAGGAAGGATCACCGTCCTAATCCTCATGGATGGATGCTTGATTGATTATATGAGCTCCTTTCTAGATTGCCTGAAGTAAGGGTGGCTCCTCCCAACAACCAAGATGCCATTGTGTACAGAATAGGGTACATAAAAGGTGTCAAGTGTCTCCATAAGAGGTTGCATACAGGAGGAAAAATTGGCAAAGGGGAAAAAGCTCCTTGGCAAATTTATGAATCTTAACTGAAGAGAATGATTAGAAATTATGAGAATTGCAAGCACCAAACATCCCTCGAAGAGCATGGCAATCACTTATCTTTTTTGCTGGAAGGGAAACAGTCCTCTTCTCCGTGCCTCCAGCGGTCACACAGCTGGTCCCTTGAGGATGCAGGGACTGGGAGCTGCAAATAACAACATGTTCTAGTGAGCACCCAGCACTAGGCTAAACTCAATACAATAAAGAGCAAAAAATAATAGAATACAGGTGGATACAACAGTAAAATTAGCCTTGAGTACTAAGAACAGAGATTCCTTGCCAGAAGACAGAAAAAACTGAATTTTTCTGAGGGGGTAAGTTAAAATATATTGCACTACCAGGAGGCATAGCAGGGGTATACATTTTGGGAGAGTATTAAGGTAGGGTATGCCTATTTAGGAGGTGAAATCGCCTCAATCTTTTAAGAATGGAAAAGGAAGCAGGGTGAAGAAGCAGCCTTGTCTGTTGTCTCAAGGACAGTTAGTTCTCCAAAGCCATGCTAGCTGCAACACATTTGGTATTTTTTTACACAACACCTCATTGAGCTGGTATGCACTGCCATTTAGAAGTTACATCTAAGCCTCAGGGTGTTGGCTCTATGCGCCTCTCTCATGGTGATAGCTCAATGATTAAATTCCCCAGCTGAGACTGTGCTGGGACTCCATTCTGAAAGTGGGTAATGGCTGCCTACAGAAAGGCTGAGAAGTTCTCATGGTTATTGCATAATGATTTAATATGTGTCATCACGTGGTTCCCCTTGCTGAGGCTCCCATCAGACATTGAACTGAAGATGCTGGCATTATAATTAATGCCATTCCCGGGGGACTAACCTGCCCTTCTCTGAGATTACTGCTGTGCCCTGGTTGGGTAAGGCATTGCATTTACCCGCCCAGCCAATCATCAATGAACAAGAAACTTGTGCTAAATGATATCAGCCTGCGCTGTACCAGTGCCTAATTTGTAAACAATTAAGTGCCAGGGGGCCACTTCACCCAATGCCAGGAGGCCACTTCACCCAATGCAAGGAGGCCACTTCACCCAATGCAAGGAGGCCACTTCACCCAATGCAAGGAGGCCACTTCGCCCAATCCCATGAGGCTCCCTCACCCAATGCCGGGAGGCCACTTCACCCAATGCCGGGAGGCCATTTCATCCAATGCCAGGAGGCCACTTCACCCTATCCCATGAGGCTCCTTCACCCAATGCCTGGCAGCCACTTCACCCAATGCCGGGAGGCCACTTCACCCAATGCCGGGAGGCCACTTCATCCAATGCCAGGAGGCCACTTCACCCAATCCCATGAGGCTCCTTCACCCAATGCCGGGAGGCCACTTAACCCAATGCCAGGAGGCTACTTCACCCAATGCCGGGAGGCCACTTCACCCAATGCCGGGAGGCCACTTCAGCCAATGCCGGGAGGCCACTTCCTCCAATGCCGGGAGGCCACTTCAGCCAATGCCGGGAGGCCACTTCATCCAATGCCAGGAGGCCACTTCACCCAATCCCATGAGGCTCCTTCACCCAATGCGGGAGGCCACTTCATCCAATGCCGGGAGGCCACTTTACCCAATGCCGGGAGGCCACTTCACCCAATGCCGGGAGGCCACTTCATCCAATGCCAGGAGGCCACTTTACCTAATGCCGGGGGGCCACTTCAGCCAATGCCAGGAGGCCACTTAACCCAAGGCCTAATGTTGGTTTTTTGGTGGCATTAAAGATCCAGGTTTTCAGGGCTTTCCTGCCTAAGGTTGGAATTGGGGCTAGTAAGTAAATCACTAGAATGTAAAGCTTACTTGTTGAAATATTACATTAGGACCCGGATTGGCCAACAGACTCTTTAAAATGCTACCTGAAATAAATTTTTGAAATTCCTGGTAATCCCTGGTCCAACCAATTAAAAACAGCGATCTCGACCCTACTGATTGAAGAATCCGCCCTTAGTGATGGAGTTGCTTCAGATCCCGTTTGAAAAAAGGCAACCAATCAGCAAATGAAAATGACCTCCTGGGAAGAAGACCTAACAGCAGACAATGCAGTGCTGATTCAGCCCCTGAATGACACTTATCTCGTGGAGAAATCATCACCTTATTTTATGAAAGCTATAAACGCAGAAACATAAAGACAGGGCCTTTACATGAGATTACTAGTGCTCCCGATAAAAGATGTTAAGCCAGCTTGTACAGGACTGGGAGATAACAGAGAATGTGTGCAATGCAATTATAAACATGAATCATGGTTACACTTGGTATGATGTTGCTCAGCCCTAGAATATCAAAGGAGACTCTTGCCTACACCGATCTTTCTGGCCACTGGGGCGCATACATGTCAGGATGCAACCTCCATCTGTTTGAGCAGTAGCAGCTCCCCCCTTCCTTAGCGCCTTAGACCCTCGCAAGTGAGTAGTGAGCTCTACAAATGCTTGATTGATTGATTGATTGATTGATTGATCTACCTTAAGATTATGGCACCCTGGGCACTGGCAAGATCTGCCAAATTTGTCAAAGCGACAGCCATTTCACCCAATCCCAGGAGGCCACTTCACCTAATGCCGGGAAGCCACTTAACCCAATGCGGGAGTCCATTTCATCCAATGCCAGGAGGCCACTTTACCTAATGCTGGGGGGGGGGCACTTCAGCCAATGCTGGGAGGCCACTTAACCCAATGCTGGGAGGCCACTTCAGCCAATGCCGGGAGGCCACTTTACCGAATGCCGGGAGGCTACTTCAGCCAATGCCAGGAGGCCACTTCACCCAATGCCAGGAGGCCATTTAACCCAATTCCAGGAGGCCACTTCACTTAATGCCAGGAGGCCGCTTAATCCAATGCCAGAAGGCCACTTCATCCAATGCCGGGAGGCCACTTCACCCAATGCCCGGAGGCCACTTCGCCCAATACCCCTACCAGTGCCGCCAATGACAGAACCAACACATCTACTAAGCATTACACTCTACAAGTGTGACAAATCAGACTATTCAGGGCCCCCAAAGTTACAATAATGACTTGGGTGGTAGGCATTACACAATGTTAATGCACATTGAATAAAAAACTACTTTTGTTGTGTTGTAATTTGCACAAAAAGTGCCATCTTAAGTGCCTGTGTGGTCAATTAAGTGCCATTGCCGATCACCAGAAACCACGGACTCAAAATTAAGCACTGAACTGGACACATGTCCAAGTTGGGCAGAGCGGAATTCCACTCTGGAATTCGGCTCCACTCAGTCACAGCTGGTCCTTTGTTCCTAACAAACAGATTGAGCAGGGGAACAGCACACTCGATTTTATCAGCCGAAAAACAAGGAGATAAAATTGTATGGGACTTTGGCTGCAACAGCAATGTCCCCGTCTGACTTTATTCTACAACAAGGAGGAAGATCCAATGCTGCCCCCACCCACCCCCCACTGCCAGAGAGCTCTAACCCCTTCCTCCCCCTGCCACACCCTACAGCTGCCTCTCAGCTCACTTTTACTACCTGGTCAGAGCAGGTGGTAGGAGCATCCATCCCCCACAGTACAGGGGGGCTGATTTACAAGCCCCTTGTAACACATTTTGCCGCCATTGTGTCACTTTTATGACGCAGAGGCGGCGTAAACCATGCGCCACGTTGCAACTTATTTACAACGTGAAGCATCTAGGCAGATGCGTCACGTTGTAAAGCACTGCTCCACATGAAACCTGCGTCAGGTTTCATGTGGGCTTTCCGTCGCAGGGTGGGCGTACTGTCGCAGGAAAGCCTCATAAAAGTAACACAGCGAAATCTACAGGATTTCACTGAGTCAGTTTTGCAATGTCTTTGCGTCAAACCTAATGTCTGTTTATAGCAGGCATAAGGAGTGATGCACCACGTTAAGTATGGGCGGCCCCTGAGCACTGCTGGAGTTGGGTCGTGCTTACGACACGACTCAAGCAATGCGCTGCCCTTACGCCACAAGAAGCGACATGCCTCTGCCTGTCCTTGTGCCACGGTGCGCCGCATTTTAAATGCGACACATCCGTGGTGGCGCAAGGGGGAATTGCATGTTGCATCTATTCTGGCGCATCCCTGCTGATTTTCAGAGATGCGCCAGACATTGTAAATATCCCCAGGGAATACTAGGAGGAATTTGGCCTTGTAAAGCCGGATGAGCAAAGGTTTTCCCCATTATGCTGGGATTAACTCATAATTGCACAGTACTGTCTAAGTGTTTATTGCACAGAATAATGTGCAACCTATAATCAATGCCAGAGCCATCATTGGGTGCCCCTGTTGCCCCCAAGAGATACTGACCTTTGCCAACCTCTCCAAACAGCCACATTTGTATGCAAAGTAAGAGTAAGCATCACTGTTTTCCTTGGACCGCAGTCCACATTGACGAGTTTCCGGATTGCCCACTGCTAAAACTGCTTTGTCCTAATTCCACCACAGGCCTCTCTAACCCACCACACTCCCTGCCTACTTCTCTCTTTACCATTCTTGCATTCTTTACCACTGTTATTTTGTTTTTCTTTTACTGTTTCTATGCCTCTTTTGTATTTTTCTCTCGCTTGTTCTGGGTCAAAGTCTAGTGATGAAAAATGTGTGCAAGACCCCAAAAATGAGTGCCGGTGGGCCACACCCCCAACCACCGGCTCAAATGAAGCACAGCAGGCCACCCATCAAGACCTCCTATGTTTTATTCCACTTTGCCTCCATTGGACATAGTCAAACATTTTTACTAGCAAAGACATAGGTGCACCTTTAATGGCAAATGCTTGATCACATAAGTTTGCTATTTGAAGGAAAGTGATCAAAAGCAAGAGTGTATATAGAGGTAATATTTACCCCTTCCGTAGCCTTAAACCCTTAAAACATCCTAGCACTGAGAGTATAGGTAAGCCCTGCTCTAGATAAAGCATAATGTCAGCACAAGGTAGAAGACAAGAGGAAATACAACCCAAGCTACTGTCGAAAGGCCTGGGAAATAATGCATGCATCAGACTTTTCACAATTTACAGCAGAATGCCTTTTGGTGGGCATTTTTCCAAGATAAAAGCCACGATCCCTTCCTCGGAGTCCAGTTTTACTGCATCGATTTTTCTTTGGAAATAAATGGCATTTTGCGCTCGCGCTCCGAGGCCCGTGTGTAAATCAGTGGGTGTTGCCATCCATCACTGGAGTGATAAGGAAATCACCCACAAAGCCCTGCGGTCATAAATGTGCATACGTGAAGAAAAAAGAAATAAAGCAGTTTAAAAATAGAGCGAAGCAGCAGGGGATTTCGGAGTGTACAGTGAGTGGATAGCTACAGCCTCTGGAGCAGATTTACAAGGCCCTTGCGCCACAAGTACGTCACTTTTTGTGACGTAAAGGCGGCGCATGTTACTTCTCCATATTTACAAGGACAGGAAAAGCCTCTCTGAGTTGCTTTTCCTGTCCTTGTAAATATGGCCCCTTTACACGCAGCACTTTGCGTGAAGGGGGCGTCCCATGGGTGTTGCTGTGGGTGTTCCCACGCAACACCCATGGAACAAGACACATATCCAGATTTTTGAGGACTCGTAAATCTGGAAATACATCAATTTGCTACGCCATCCAAGGGGTGGCGTAGCGAGGCGCTACGAGGAGAATTTTTTTAATTTCTCCTCGTCTTTTCCTCCTTCAATGTGCGCTGCATTCTACAGCACACATTGAAAGAGGAAAATGCCTCTAGTTACGCATGGTACAAGGGTGCCTGCGCCTGCGCATAGGAGCAGTTTGTGCACAAGAGCAGGGGAGAGCACAGGAATGCAACATATTATTGTAAATATGTTGCATTCCTGTGCTTTGGAAGCAAAATTAAGACTCGAATCACGGAGCATAAGAGCAGAATACGCAATTTAAACCTAACGTCACCCTTAGCAGTTCACTGGAGAGACACAGGTCACACAATCTCTCAATTGCGGTTCTTCATCATTGAACAAGTACCCATAAAGGCAGGAATCAATAACCACCAAAGATTGTTGCAAAGAGAACTATTTTGGATCAAAAACTTACACGCGATGGCTCCCATCGGTCTTAACGATAAATATGATTTATCTTGCTTCCTATGAGCAAATAAAGCATCTCATGCAGATATTAAAATCAGAGCCCTTATGGGTCAGCGCATATAAACTGAAAATTTATGAATACCAAAAACCTAAGCAATTGCATAAAATCAACCAACTTTATTACATTATAGCACTAAGACAAATAATATAGGGTTTTGAGATGTAATAGCAATGTATATTAAGACATGTGATTAAGATACAACAGTACCCATTGAAAACTTATCGTGCATTTGAATATACTGGTTCACATTGTACAATGTATAATACGCACCATCATTGCCGTTAACATATTCTTTTGAACATAAACCTGAAGGTATCACAAAACATCTACCACAGAGTGAATACATCAATAAAACACTTAGTACATCAGTCAGGACGAGGGTTTGTATAGCATGGTTGGTTAGCGTTTGGTGTTATCGAGATAACAACACCTTATAATATGGCGTCTGCGGCAGGAAGGTAGTGTTTAAGTTGGAACTTATGTTGGTAATAACAAGAGAATTGCTTGGTCACTGTAATGTGACATTCATAATTTATTCACAATTCATTCATTAAACTCAAGATATTAGGTAGGACGCGGTTTGAAAACCGAGCGCAGGTGATACGTACAGCATTTATGCTGAAAATAACCTATTGAAATATGGCGTCCGCGACTCGATCAATGGTAGCGCACTAGTCCGTTGTTTATGTCTTTGTGTTCAGGCGCGCGGGAGATTGTTATGAGACGCGGAACTATCGGTAACAGTTGAGACACTCTTTGATTGGAGAGCAGGTCGTTTTGATACGGAGAGAATCGTTTGAAAACAAGGTAAGGGGTTTTCGGTTGTACCGAAAGATATGTAGATGAGGAGTAGCAATTCGCGATGGGCTTGAGTATTGACGGCGAATTTGTTTGTTTATGTTTTGTAGTGAACATCATATGGACGGATTCAACAGGTATGCGGGAGTGGAATTGACATGGAATATAACTTACGGTTCAGTACATTGGAGTACTAATAGAGCATACGTGATTTGTCATTATATTTTGCAGAAACAGAACAGTGCTGGAACAACAGGTATGCCAGTCTATATATAGGAGTGGTTTTAAGCTATATGGAAATGGTTAGTAGCAGTAAGCAGGACACTGAATATATTCCTTGTTTGTTGTTTAGGGTACTTTTGAAGACTCGAGATTTGTGGTAAGCCTATGTTAGCAATCCAAACTTGGTTCATTCTCAGGACGCATTGTTATACTTGGCTTGGCTGAGAGAATAAATAGATTTAATTTTTTCACACAGGATTTAAGAATTGAGCAATACGAGAACAGGTATGATAACACACAGGATACACATATAACACCATCCATGGGCATCTTAAAAGTGAAATTACATGGTCATTTTTATTTATTTCTTACAGATTCGCCCCTGATGAAGGCACCTTGGTAGTGCCGAAATGCATTGGGCACCAGGCATTTTATAGAAATTGTACAGCACATAACATTGTTGAATGCAACATGAAATGTAATGCTAATGTTGTGGTTTTGTGAATGTAATACAATTCATAGAAATACAATGTCATAATTTGGTAATATACAGATGAAAACAAGATAAAAAATATCTAAAAATAAATAGAAGCAATTAAACAAAACAGAAAGTTCATTGTTTGTTAAGAAAATATAAATTGTTTAGGTGCATAGCACCAAGTGGATAGTGCACGGTTCGTTGGGTCAACGTGTACAAAAGGATGTATGACATTACAACGCATGCATTTACATCGCATGCCTTTACAACGCAAGTATTACAACGCAGTCCATTACAACGCATAGTGATTTGGGGCGCTGGATAGTGAATAGTTTAATTTACTATTCCAACTCCAGTCCCTGTGGACACTAGGGAAGGTTATTGGATAGTAAATTAACCTGTTCCCTATCCTAGAGCGCCCCCCAGAGCTATGCGTTGTAATAGTTTGCGTTGTAATGGTTGCGTTGTAAAGGCTCTGCGATGTAAAAGTTTCGTTGTAAGTGTTGTACACCATCACAAAAGTGACGCAACTCCAGCAATGCGTCCTTTCAAATGGGGAAAGCCCCATGTGAAAGGGCTTGCGTCAGTCTTACGCCTGCTGTGAGGCAGGCGCAAGATTTTGACCCAACAGCGTCCTAAAAGTGATGCAGTGAAATCTCATAGATTTCACTGCGTCACTATTACGAGACTTTTTGCGGGGGAACGCCCCCTCTGCATACATTATACCTGACGCAGGTATAATGTAGCGCAGGGGTTTACAAAGTGACGCATCTGCTTAGATGCGTCACTTTGTAAATAGTGCGCAACAGGAGGCATGTTTTACGCGCCGATGCGTCACAAAAAGTGACGCATCGGAAGCGCAAAACTGATGCAAGGGCTCATAAATGAGGCCCCTGGGCTGCAAGTGCCAGGTCTGCCCAGCGCTGACCATTTCATACCCCTTTTTTGCCCTCCAGTGTCTCTGCCGTGAGGCATCCGAAGGACCTTGTTTGGGCAATTGTCCTTTTATGTCCTTGTGTCAAGATATTTATTGTTACACTTTGTAGCTCCCCACCATGCTGGTGGTTTACTGACCTCCGACAGCTCCCCCCAAGACTATGAAAAGCCCAGAAGTTCCAATGCCTCCACGATGTTCAGGAGGAACCTGTCGATCGCTACACCAGACAGGTGTACCTTGTCATCTGCGTAACAACCGACCTCTTTAAATTGATGCTCATTGATATGTTTAATTTCAGTCTACACCTCTCAACCGCTTCATGGCTCGCTGCCCCCTGCCATTCATATCTCGCTATGATTTCTGACCAAACTATGTCTGCTGGGTGCACCAGCCGTAACCTTTGTGTTGTACAACCAAAATGCCACCTTACAATATCCTGGCACCAGTCAACTGCTGGGTCCTTGAGATGTAGAAATGTCCTACACTCCGCACCCACCGTACATTCTTTAGCTCTGTCCCCTGCAGCGAGAAATACAACCCGGTGTTAGTACGACAGTGGCCTAATGCATGTCCTAAATGGTGACGATTTCCACCTATCCATGCACTGGATCCTCGCGTACACCATACCGTGCGCTGCTGCCGTGGTGAAAGCTCAATGTGGAATGAGTGTGAACGGAAGCGTGCTGGTGTGAAGCCCGCCCTTGGCAGAGCTTGACGTGATACTGTGATGAACTGGAACCTGCTGAAGTAGCTACTGTCCTCATGTAGGAATAAGGGGATCGCCTCCTACCCTGACCTACATGTAGCTGTGGGTTAAGCATACCAGGCAGTTTTCGCTTGTTGCGTGTGCTTTCCTGTCCCTTCCTGGTTGGATTTTTACCTTCTCAGGTACAGCACCAAGTGGAGGTCCTCTAGCAGTAAGCACACCGAGCCTGGGTTCGCCCTTGACGGTGTCACCAGCTCACTCACCCTGAATGGCCTGAAGATTGCTAAGGCAAAAGCTGATTTGACCAAGCGTGTCTCCCCAAGTATCTAAATATACCCAGTAGGGTCAACAAGACCTATGAATGTCAACTGGTGATCTGTTGTCGTGATTTTTGGGTTGCATGCGGCCCAGCCCTTCATTATTGTGTGGCAGTAAAATGTGTTCTTTGGGTCGACCCCCTGTACAGCATTACGTGGTAAACTATGGCACTCAGGTGTGACTGCACCTATGATCTGGACTTGCCTTGCTTGAAGGCCCATTAAATAAATCCTTCTACCTTATCGCTGGTGCAGGTTCTCGCATCCCCCCATTGCCCTACTGAACTGCTGCAAACATTTACTATACGTGGCCATGGTCTCCGGGGCCAGGGCCCTGACATCGAGTACTGCTAGGTCACGTACACGATGTCCCATATGTCTGTTGGTAGTGTTGTCATCCGCTCGTCTACCTATGGTGCGAGTTGGCAGAACCTCTCCCAGTGAAAGTGAGCGAGTTAGTGTAGACAAGTAGGATCTGCTTTTATGGTCACCCCTACTTTTTTGCTGGTGTCATAATTTTTTTCTGACTAGTCTGAATGGGATCCTGCCAATCAGGACACCAGTCTCTCTGCTTCTTCCCTAAATTGGACATGGTGAGTACTTATGTACACACCAGATTGGCTACTGGTGTTCCCTTCTAAGTCCCCAGTAAATGGTACTAAGATACCTAGAGCCTAAGTACACCAGGGGTCCCCGTTACCTGAAGCATGTGTTAGGCCACCCGTGGGAGACCACCAACACTGTGACTACAGGCATGTCATTGCAGCCTGTGTAAGCTGGTGCTAGCACCACTTACGACAGATTTGTTTCCTTATATCTGAGGTCACTGCACTTACAACCTACACGTCACCGCTAAACCAGGCCTTTAAATCCTGAAGGCGGGGTGCTCTGTTATATGTGTGGGACTGCCCCTGCATGAACAGGTCAACCCTACAATCAACGGAGCCCATTCTCCCGGGTTGTAAGTGCATCAGCCATTACGATACATAGAGTGTCCATGCGTCATTATGCGATGGCTAACTCTAAACTTGCTTTAACAAACCCTGTCGAGTTTGGTATCAAACATTTTGGAATCATACCCAACACAGCAAACAGTGTATGTTGGAATCATACCCCAATACTGTAAACGGTATTGGAGGTATGATTCCATGCACTGTAAAGCTCTTCCTGTCAGTGCTCCCGGTACCAATCTTCTAGACCCGAACAACAAACTATGGCTGCTGCCGACCAGAGACACAATTCTGCCCTCCTGCTGCTGAGCCAAGCTCCAGCAGGGGAAGGCAGTACAATAGGTTTACTGTCACAGGAAGGTGTGAGCACCTCCCCAGCCAGGACTTAGTGTATTGGGACAGGGTAGGGGCACTTGCCAGCGCCACTAGACTGCTTTGAAGGGCACACCGGGTGCCCTCCTTGCATACTCCAGTTGGAACCAGTTCAGGGAACCGCTGGACAAAGGACATGGGAGTATCTTCCCCTAAGTCCAGCCTCTCCTGTGGGCTCTTGGAGACACGGTCTGGAACAAAAGAAACTGAGAAATGGGGGAGCTTCATCAAAAAAAATGGCTGAGTCCTTCTCCGCCCGACTAAACAAAAGGCACATCACAACTACAATAGGATGACTGCACATCAGATACGGCAGAGGTGACGGACGTCTGATCGATAGAATCACAGCGGAAAAGCTGTCTATGCTGATAACCGAGATTCCGGTTACAACTGGGTTTAAATCGCCCATAACGTACGAGGTCCCCAAACAGAACCCCCTTGAGAGTTGGAAGTATCACCTCATCAAAAAAAGAACAATATTCAGGAGAATAGCCTTGAAAAAGTCATGGGTTACATCCCCATAACGACGAAACACGTGTCGGCTGTAACATCTCCAGAAATAAAATAACAACAAACGACAACCCTGAATGAAGAGGAACTGAAAAAATTATTTTCGTGATTGTATGATTGATGAAATTGTGGAAACACAAGTATACTGTTGAAAGTGCAAATACCTAACGTGTGCTAAGGAGTATTAAGTACAATAGGATGAAGTGCATACCAAAAGTGCAAAGGACCCAAAGCAAGAACATCAAAAACCGAATCTACCGCACGTTAAGATCTACCCATCACAGCCCAACTGACAAAGCCTACTTAGCACTGTTATGACAGCAAAACGATCAGCTCAGGAGACTAAAATGGGCTGTCAACAGAGAAGAAGGAGGTCTGGTCAAAACTGTATGCCGACATCAAGCAGAAAGACAGTGCAAGATTCTTGGGAACAATAAACAGACTTGTTTGCCCGACACATGAGGGAGTCTCAGCTAACATCTCAGAAGAAGATTGGCAAGATACCTTGGGGGCTATTTCCACCAAGATCACATCCTACAGACCACTGGATCAAAAATTACAATATACACAGGAGGAACCCCAACGGCAAGCCATCATGAGAAAGGGAGCGCAACATATTCTTTGCCAGCAGGGGGAAACATGATGACCACTGCATCCCCAAGTTGCAATTTCACGACAATCAAAAGGCAAATAGGGAAAGGAAGGAGAGAAGGGGCTCAGGGTCCAATTGAGATTCCCCCGGTACTGTTCAAACAAGATGCAGAACTCTGGGCCAAGGCCCTAAAACCTCTCTTTACTGAAATGAGGCAAATTGGCAGACTTCCATCCTCCTTGAGGCGTTCAATATTCTCCCCAATATTCAAGTCGAGAGACAAGTTTTTGCCCAAAAACTACTGTTTAGTAGCTCTCCTAGACAACGAGGCAAAATATTTCGCAGGAATACTCCTAGAAGAGCTCCAGTCCTGGAACAAAGAGAAATAAATCATCCCTCCTAAACAGACAGGCTTTGGAAATTCTGACAGAACTACAACAAACATCTTGGCACTGCTTGATAAGGCGGAATCAACAAAAATGCTATTACACCTATGTATCATAGACTAAAAGGCTGCATTTGACCATGTGAACCGTAACAGACTCTAGGTCAAACTGGCACAATGGGAGATCCCACAGACTCTGCTAAACCTGGTAATCCATCTTCGCACAGATACATGGGTCCAGATAAAGCTGGGCAACAGCTCCTCTCTGTCAAGACGTATACCAACCAAGAAGGGACTTAAACAGGGGTGTGTCCTGGCTCCGACCCTATTTAACCTTGTCTTAGCAGACCTGGTACCAGCACTGAATACCTGCAACTCACGCACTCAAAGAATAGGAGGATTAGCACTATCTTGCCTTCTCTATGCAGACAACATAGTCCTGATCAGCCACACGCAGGTGGGCCTACAGCACCTTCTCACCATCACACAGGAATTCTCCTAAGCTAATGGCCTAACCATCGACCTGGAGAAAACAAGGACAATGACGATCAGGAAAAACCTAAAGAAATCATCGGTCTCGCACTGGGGCAATGCATGCACTGAATCTGCGCCGGACTATAAATACCTAGGTGTGATCATAGACAAGGTAGGCCACTTTGTTGCCCAGAAGAAGTCAATCAGAAGGAAAGGCCTTGCCCTGGTAGTCTCACAAAGGAAACTCAGTTCAAAAATGAACAGTCCATCGTTACTCCCCTTAGTTCAAGTTACACAAACCAAGCTCTTACCAATGATAGCCCATGGCTGTGAACTACAGAGGGGCATGGATTCAAAAATCCTGGACAGCGTAATTATACCAGTGTGCAGAATTATCTACTGTGTGCGCAAATACACCTCACAAGCAGAGATTAGGTTGGAGTTTGGACTACAAAAACTGACCCTGGCAAGACATGGAGCGCATATCATCACCTGGGATAAAGTCCGGAAAGCTACACCAGAAACTCTCAGTCTTTACTTATAGTTAGAATTAAAATAAAGACACTCATCAACTGCTTCATCCCATCTCAAAATATGCCTGAGTAATACAGGGCTAGCACAGCTCTGGAAAACACCCACCAACAATATAGCATGAAAAAAGTATATGGAAAACCGTAAACCTTTTATCATTGACCAAAGTCAAAGAGGGCCCACGGCTGGATGACCCTGAACACTTATACCGTCCTGGCACCCCAAAAATATTTCAACTTACGATATGCAAAAACCGTCAAAACTTAATTCCTGAAATATCGACTGGGTCTGCCACCTTGCATACAGCAGCTCCCACACTGGCTTAGTGTTCAAGCAGGCTCCACCTGCCGCTTATGCAGCACAGCACTGGAGGACCTTTTGCACCTCTTATGTACATGTAAAGATCTTCTGAAGGAATGGAAACAACTATTGAAACCTCACTTTAATCAACGAGGGTTCCGTACACGAAGGCAAGCCATGCTGGGCTCCTTCACATCACAGGGCCTACAGCTGAACTGCTGTTTGGTAAAATGTTGAGACTGGTGGCAAAAAAATGCCAGCTCACTGATGGAGGAACGTTTAGCCAGAAGACCCGAGCAAATTTAAGCTTTTTCATTGCAATCATTGAACCCACGTCATACCTTACCCCGCGCAGAGGCCATACAGTATAACAACACTAACCAAACCTGCAGGGGAAACAGGCTCCCCACCGACAGCCACATCCCTAGAGACGCATAAAAACAAACTTAAAAACCCAATCCATAATGAAGATGGTTAACACATTTATTTTAACAATATTTTATCATCTTTTAAAAATTTTATTGCTGTGCCTTGATGCAATGGTTTTGAGTAACTATGCTAAGAAAATAAACTTGAGAACTTGAACCCTCCTGTGGGAGGGACCCCTGAATTGTTCCAGCCCTTTCCTTAGGCTACTTAAGGGCTTACCTGTAGGTGATTCTTTAGATTCTTGTGGGTCAAAATTCAGATCCGAAACCACTTCATCTTCAATCATATGGGCACTTTGGACTTTGTTGGACTTCGCTTTGGGTACCGAGACTGCAATTGGGAAGACTCCTGCTGCTCCTGGTTTTGTCATCCTGCCAGTCTTCTGCAGTGTCCATGCATGTGGTCCATACAGGTTCCTCTACAGGCCTGTGGACATCCAAGACACCCGAAGGAATCTCCCTTGAAGTGAAGGAGTCACTTCCCTTCACCTGCAGGCACCGCAACAAAGCTGACCAGTCTGCTGCTCCTGGGCTCCTATGGGCTCCAAAAGGTTCAGCAACCCAGGTGGTGGTTCTGCAACTCCCTTGAGGCTTGCACTGTCTTCACAGCAAGTTGAAGCCAGTATCCCTCGTCGGAACTGCTGGAGTAGTATCCATGTGCACCGTATCGACTTGCTATTGCCAAAGCTTGTTGACTCTCTTCACCAGAGATTTTTGGGCTCCAAGAAGCTCCAGCCTCCCCTAAGAACATCATCCTCACCGCATCCTCTGCACATTGGGCCTACACCATTGATAAGCTGCTCAGGGTCCTCTTGCGACTCCTGTGCCTTCAGCCTGTGCATCCTCTTGAGGGTCTTCTTTGGCTTCAGTGGGCTCCTCTGCTTGCTCAGGGCCTTCTCTGACTTACCTGCTCATGGTGAGTCCCTTGGACCTTGCTGATCCCAACATTGCACTTTTTAAAATACTATGTTTGATGCCGTTGCCAAGGCTTGTTGGTGCCCTTGCCAGACACTGACCCCCTGGCTCTTGAAATCCGACGTGGGACGGCTCGTGAATGGCTCCTGGTCTTCCACAGCAAATGTAAATGTGGGTGTACTTGTAAAGCGCACTGCGACTCCAAGGAGTATCCTGGCGCTGAAGACCACTGGGGAACCCGTCCTGGTTTTCCCTGTGAGATTGTCCCTTTCTGGGTATCTCCAAGGTGAAACCAGGCATCCCCGGCGTCTGTGGGGGGCCGTTGTAGAGATGAGGCAAGCTTAATGCCCAGAGTTGCCGAGTGTGTTCCCTGGTTAGAGTAGGCACCGAGGCGAGAATTATCGAGTCCGTTTTGACCCTGGTCCACGACCCTGCCGCGTCGGGAATTGAACCCTGGTCCCAGGCCGTTCTTTGCTTACGGGTCTGCCGCCTCTAACCAGTGAGCCACACCACTCCACAGCATCGTCTGGTCCGCACAGCTGCAGCTGCATGGTCACCATCAGTTCTTCTGCATCTCCAACATTGGTGGGCATTCGTCTTCCGTGCCTCCTGGTCACTCCTGAGTGGCATAGACTCGGTCCCCTCTGCTTGCAGGTACCTCTCATCTTGAATCCACCTTTGGGTTCCACCGTACTCTTTCACCTTCTTCGCCAGCGGCATCTTAACTGAAATCCTCCATTGTGGTCTATAGTGGTTTCCGTTGTCATTTGGTGTGGTATAGGTATCCTGGTTCACGGGGTATCCACGGGTGGGGTGACTCGCCAACCTTCCATCTTCCACAGGGTTTGTTTAGGGGCCTTTGAGAAGGGTCCATCTTCTTAAAAATTGCAACTGCGACTTACCCATGGACTTGCATTGAGCACGCTGTCGTGTTCCCACTCTGCACACGGCCTCCGTGGGTTCCTGGGTAGTTACCTTGGGTGGTTCCTTGGGTCCCCAGCTCTTCCACGTCTTCAGAGTCCAGCCTTGATTTAGGTTGTGGTACGCATTCCACTTAGTATATGGTTTGGTCTCCCCTGGAGAGCACTGTGTATTTGTGCTACTTATGTGATCTATTACCAAAGCATTGTGTGTTATGTGATTATATGCCTGCGTAGGCGATATTGCAATGTGTTAGTGAGTGTTTATAATAAATACATATTTTTATAACAAAACTGTGTGGTTCTTTTTCACTTAACCTACACTATATGATTAGTACTATTAAAACAAGCTGCTTTACACTCGTTCTGGACTAAGCCTGAAGGCTGCTCTCCACAGCGCCACTTAGAGAGCTTTCTAAGGTTTTCTAAGACCACTAAATCACCGTAAAGGTTGTCTGGGTTAGTGCAGGGTGCTACACTTATATAAGTGAGCACCATATACTAAGCGAGCCAGCTACAGTTAACAAGTGAATTGTCGCATCCTGACACATGCGTCGCCTTTATCGCTATGTTGCTCTCCAATTGGCAATCCACCAGACGCTGATTGAAGATGGTTCACAATATGACAGGTTTTGATTATTATTCAATGTCCCACACTGCAGAATAATAACAAGCAATGGCAAAGCCAATAGGTATGACATTAATGTTCTAACATGTAAAACAGGCATGCACATGTATGAATTTATACAAGCATGCTAGACAAGGCCGACTGTACTTACTCAAATGAGCAGTTTTTGATGCAACAGCCTTTAGTAGTGCAAGTGAACCATGTTTTGTCAAGTGCTCTCAAGGGTGGCGTTAAACATACATTTTTAATGAAATTGTAATGAAGAAAGCATAATTCTGGGCAGTATCAGGATTAAACGAACATGTGTAGAATCTTTAAAATGTCCAGAAGGAGTGTTTAACCATGAGTACAGAACATGCAATTATAGGCCTTTTTAACACTAGAGCACATTTTGATGCAAATAAGTATTTGCATAATATTTGTTTCATGTTTGTCACTGATATTTATTTCTCAGAAGCAGCACAGTTGTTATCTCTTTATTTCTCTCTTTACATGTAAGATGTCTATTATTTTAATGAAGTTTTTCGGACATTGTTTATGCCTGAGAGTCTAGGCAATCTGCAGATGATCCTGTGCTAGACAAAAAGCCATGTTGATTTATCTTGTCTCCATTGGCAAATACTTTTCATAGACTCCTCACAATATTCGGTATAGGTCCACCTATGGTTCCTTCCTTTATTTCTTATGTGCTAAGATCTCCACCACAAGAGTAGTTTGGTTACTGCATTACAGTGCTTGGACATTGTTGAGTCAATGATGAATATGGACTATGCCAATGTCTACATATACCATCCAGAGACACCACTGAAGCACTATCAAGAGGACACACCCAAATCTGCATCCTCAAATACATCACTGACTTATTCATCCAAATAGTAATCTTACAACTACATGCGTCATTCGTCCAGACTTGGAGTTTCCACTTCAATCATTTCACTAGCGATCAGATAAATGATGGTGTGCTGCAGGGCTCTTCTTTGAGCCCTACAGTTTTTATTAGTTATGTCTGCCCTCTGTCAGATAGAATCTATTCTTTTGGTTTTGAGATGGTATATTATGCGGATGATGCTTAGTTGATTGTCTCGCTACCACCAGATATAGACTGTACTTCCATGAAACTCAATAGTTGCTTAGAGAAGGTGTCTGAATGATTGGCAGCCAGCTGCCTGCAGTTAAATAGAGAGAAAACAGAGGTCTTGGTTCTAGGTGACAATCCAATACTTTGGGATCCAATTATCTGGTCCCCCTCCCCAAGGACAGCATCCTTCTCCTAAATCGAAAGTATAGAGTCTAAGAATTATCCTGGACAAACAGCTAATCATGACCTCTCAAGTTAAGAAGGTGGCAGGCCACTGCTTCGACCTCCTGAGAGCTCTGAGAAAGATTCTGAAATGGCTGCCATTGCAGTCACGCAGAATCATGATTCAAGGATTGATTCTTTCTCGCCTGATTGCAAAGCACAACACAGGCCCACATGTTCTCCATCAACTGGCCACCCCTAATCATACCTTCGGTCTAATAATCTAGACTTTCTTGTTGCCTATACGTTTTTTTCAGTTGTTTATGGATGATGTATTTTTGGATGATATTGTTGAGCAAACTAATTTATATGCTGAACAGTATTTGAGGGACAACAGCACCAGACTTAAGCTCCACTCTACAGCTACCCGGTGGACTCTCACAAATCTGGAGGAGATGAAGAAGTTCTTGGGTTTCACTTTTTTGATGGGCTTGATAAGGAAGCAGTCGATTTCTTCATAGTGGTTTACTAGTCCCTTGATGGCAACGGCTGTATTTCCTGCTATCATGAGTAGTGATCAATATTTGCCTCTACTTCTCATTTTTGTTGATAATGATATTGTGTTGACACAAGATCACCTGATTGTGATAGTATTTTTACAATTCGGCCTGTCCTTGAACAATTTGTAGATCAGTCTATGCTCCAGGGAAGAAAGAGCAGTTGGTAATTCTTTGGTCCTGATCAAGTGCCTCTTGGTTTATAGGCAGTACATTCCTGGCAAGAGGGCATGTTATGGAATTAAGATGTACATGCTGTGTGAGAGTAGGACTGGATACCCCCCAAATGTCCGTCTACTTTTGGAGTGAGTGAGAAAATTGTGTGGGAACTTGGTAGAATTCTTTTTATCAAGGGTCCCCAAATTATATGTTGATAACTTCTACACTGGTGTGCAGTTGTTCAGGTAATTGGTGAAAGTGGACACTGTTGCTTGTGGCACAATCCACTCTAACTATAAAGGTTACCCAAAAAAACTTGAGGGGGAGAGTGCAGTGCTTTGCGTAGTGATGAACTTCTAGCTGTGAAGTTTGCAGTTAGAAATATTTACATGCTGACTACCATCCATGATGACAATACTTCACCTGTGACTGTTTGGGATCCTATTGCTGAAGTACACAAACCTGTGTGCATTTTGGACTACAATAGGCACATGGGTGGTATTGCTAGAGAAGATCAGAGGTCAGAACCTTACACTGCTCTTAGTAAGGCTTACATTTGGTATAAGAAGTTAGCTATCCATCTTATCCACTTAGCAACCTTTAATGCTTTTCTTGTTTTTAAGGATTGTTCTCCAGATTCAAAGATAACATCTATTAAGTTTCAGGAGTCGGTGATAGGTAGCCTTGTTGTAGTTGAACAGGCAGGTGTTCCTAGAGTTGGAGTGGTGGAGAATGTGGTTAGATTGAAAAATCACTACTTTGCTGATCACATTCCTCCCATGCCCAAAAAAGACTTTCCCAGTAGCAGATGTAGAATCTGTATGCAAAGAGTTGTGCGGACAGAGACTCATATGTACTGCTCTGAGTGTCCTAAACCTGTACTGCGTTTGCCTGCTTGTTTTAGAATGTACCACATGCAAAAGAGTGTTTGGGAGCATCCGTGAGTGTAAAAGTGAGAGGCCTGGTCTGTATTGTTTTATATTTTTCCAAAGTTGGCATTAGTGCAATGTATTTCGTTGGAGGTTTTGTGTTTGTAGTGTTGCATCTACTTATATTTGCTTTGTGTTTTCTTTTTTGTAAAAAAGAAAAATATGATGGCGGTGTGTGTGGACTGGTGATGGGCTGGCGGTGTGTGTGGACTGGCACCTGGCTGGCAGCGTGCGTGGACAGGCGCCTAGCTGGTGGTGTGAGTGGACAGGGGCTTAGCTGGTGGTGTGCATGGACAGGTGCTCGGCTGGTGATGTACGTGGACTGGGGCTTGACTTTCGGTGTGTGTGGGCTGGGGTTTGTCTGGTAGTGTGTGTGGACTGGTGCTTGGCTGGTGGTGTGTGTGGCCTGGCACTTGGTGGGTGGTGTGTGTAAACTGGCGCCTGGCTGGCAGTGTGTGAGTAGTGGCTTGCTGCTGGTCACTACAAACACTGGTTTCCAAACGTCAGTCAACACACTCCATCAGCCAGTGTGGTTGCTGTGTCAGGCATGTGGGCATATGAAAGTGATGGGCTCTTGAATGTCACTGTCTGTTGTCATGTGCTGGGCACGCCACTGGTGATGTGAATAGTTTTGTGTTTGTCATGTATGAAAGGTGCAGGAATGGCCTTTAAAGAGATTGGTCCCTTGTCACTGCTTTACAATTAATCAATCAATCAGGGGAATTGTACGCGCACTACTAACCCATGAGGGTCTCCGGGTGCTGGGGGGGGTAGGCAGCTCTGCTCACTCAAAGAGCCAGGTCTTTAGTGTCTTCCTGTATATGTTCAGGGAGGGGGAGCGTCTGATGTTGATCTGGAGCTTGTTCCAGGTTTTAGCTGCGATGTAGGAGATGGCTCTTCCACCTGTTCTGACTCTGCGGATGCATTGGATTTCGACGAGGGCAAGGTCAGCGGATCGGAGGTTTCTCTTGGATAGGTGGAATGAGATTCTTTCATTGAGGTATTGGGGTGGAGGCATTTGTAAGCGTGGGTGAGTATCTTGAAAGTGACTCTTTTTTCAACAGGGAGCCAGTGGAGGTTGCGCAGGTGGGTAATGTAGTGTTGAGGGAGGCCGAGTACAAGTCTGGCTGTGGTGTTCTGTATGGTCTGGAGCTTGTGGAGCAGAGACTTGTTGATCCTGGCATAGAGGGCGTTTCTATAGTCCAGTCTGCTGGTTATGAGTGCGTGGGTGACGGTCTTCCTTGATTCGGAGGGATCCATTTGAAGGTCTTTCGGAGAATGCGGAGAGTGTTGTAGCAGCCGGATGCAACGGCATTCACCTGATGGGTCATGGAGAGGGAGGAGTTGAATAAAATGCAGAGGTTTCAAATGTGTTCCATGGGGGTTGGAGGGCTGCCGAGGGCGGTTGACCACCAGGTGATGGGCCCCACGCAGAGAGGGAGGGTCTGAGGACGAGGACCTCTGTCTTCACCAAGTTGAGCTACAGACAGCTGCTTCTCATCCAGGATGCAACGTCCTTCATTCCTTTCTAGAAGTTGAGTCTGGTGGTAACGGGGTCCTTGGTGAGGAAGAGAATGAGTTGGGTGTCATCGGTGTAGGATACTATGTTGAGTCTGTGCTGTCTGACGATGGCGGCGAGGAGGGCCATGTAGATGTTGAAGAGCGTGGGGCTGAGCGACGATCCTTGGGGTACTCCGCAGTTGGTTTCTGTGGGTTCGGAGAGGAAAGATGGCAGTTGATTCTTTGGGTTCTGTTGGTGAGGAAAGAGTGGATCCAGTTGAGGGCGGTTCCCTGTATACCCGCATTGTGGAGTCTGGCGGTGAGTGTGCAGTGGGAGACGGTGTTGAATGTTGCAGATAGGTCAAGCAGGATCAGGGCAGCAGTGTGACCTAGGTTGAGGAGGGTACGGATGTCGCCGGTGGCAGCGAGTAGTACGGTCTCGGTGCTTTGATTGTTGCGGAATCCAGATTCGGAAGGGTCGAGGATGGAGTTTTCTTTGATTTTATTTATTTATTTATTTTTATTTTTAAAGTTTTGTATAGCACATGCAAGACCCTGAAGGGTATCGGAGCACTTCACAATATTGGAAGGGGAGAACAAGGTAAAGGGGAACATTATAGAGGGAGTAAAAGAGCATAACATAATGAACTAATAAAAATGTACAAGGATGCGCAACTAAACATTACTTGGTACGGTAAGGTAGAGAATCCTGGGAATTACAGTTGATAGGCAAAACAAAAATGTGTTAATTGGGCATTGACGATCTTCTCGGTGACTTTGGCCGTGAACGGGAAGAGAGAGATGGGCCGGTAGTTCTTGAGGTCCATGGGGTCTGCTGAGGGCTCCTCGAGCAGGGGTCTGACTTCTGCGCATTTCCAGTCATCGGGAAGGTGCCGGTCTTGAAGGTGCTGTTGACGGTGTGCAGTAGTTCCTGGGCGATGACGGTGCCCGACTTGTGGTAGGTGTATGGCGGGCAGGGGTCAGAGCTCATGAGCTGTGAGTCACTGGTTCAGTGTTTTGACCTTTCAAATATTAACTGCATTTCATTTTTTGTGAAATCGTTTGTTAATAAAATTTTATATACTGAACCATCACTCACCTTCGTGCCAAATCCAACCAGTTTGTGTGTGTACTTGAGGAAAAGATGATTGTGCAGTAATAATTGTCTTTTCGCCTTTCTCTGCCAGGGTGAACGTTGTCTCTTTTTGTAAATGTTGTAATGTGTTGGTTCCGTGACTGGCGGTGTCAATGGTCTTGTGTGCATCATGTACAAAGGTGTGTGAATGGCCTGTAAAGTGGTTGGAGCCTTGACGCGACGTTACAGCTCACGAGCTGCGAGTCATTAGTTCGGTGTTTTGAACTTTTAATTATTAACAGTGCATTTCATTTTTGTGGAATCTATTGTTAATAAAACTTTATATATTGAACCATCACTCCCCCTTGTGCCAAATCCAATCAGTATGTGTGTGTGTACTTGAAGAATAGATGGTTGTGCAGTAATATTTGTCTTTTCTGTCTTTTACTGCCACGATGTACATTGTCTCTAGGGAAAATCTACCAACTCTAAATTGTTTCATAAACTAACCACCCAGGGTGGTACACAGTGGTGTCTTTCTCGTGGATCCCAACAAGTTTTGTTACCCACAATGCCCTGCAAACCTCAAAATGTGACCCAAGTAACACATTTTCCTTGCATTACTCTGCCATAGTGTTCCAGAATTAGAGGGAAACCACACATTTCCTACCAACCAGTGTTCTCCCAGATCTCCTTATAAAAATGCTGCCTCACTTTTGTGGGTGGGCTAAGTACCTGCGACAGGGAAGGGCCCAAAATATATTGTGGAGAGATCAAAACTATCTATCACAACACAACCTGGTTTTACAAGGGGGCCACCTGCGTTTTTGGTGCCGGGTTCGACGGCCATCTAGGGAAACCTACCAAACCCAGATATTTCTAAAAACTAGACACTTGGAGAAGTGTAAGGATGTGTGACTTGCATGGATTCCCCAATGTTTTCTTACCCTAAATCCTCTGCAACCTCAAATTTAGCTGACAAATCACTTTTTTCTCACATTTCTGTGTGGGATCACTGCACCGGCACAAATTTCCTAACACTCAGCATTCCCCTCAGTCTCCTGAGTAAAATGTTACCTCACTTCTGTGGGTGGGCCAAGGGCCTGGGACTGGGAAGAGCCAAAAACTTTGAGATTGGGGGATAGCACATCAAGCTGTAAGCGCTATATGTTTTTTATATACCTTTTTAGGCTGACTCTGCATTGGACGTATATTTGAAGTATTTATATGTACATACACTTCGACATGCTATGTTCTCTGCACTTTCAATTCTTATATCGAGAAGCTTCTCCTACAAGGGGACTGATTGTCCATTTGGTATTGTCCTGCAATCTCAGATTTGGCCTTTACAGCCACATCGTCACAGTGCCCTCATTAAGGTAATTTTTGCTCCACAGTTCACTCTACCTTCCTTGCAGTCAAGATTTTGCCTGTCGCTTCAATCCCCATTTCTATCTCAGCATCCTCAACTGACAAGTGCTTGCTCTTAGTAGTTGTGTCTCCAGTCTACTTTTATTAGCACCCTCATTACATTTGCAGGCTTACATCTACAATGGTGCAATATGCAGATGATACTATCTTATTTGATCACAGGACTGTCAGTCGGCACAGACAGCTAATTGCCTTGTCCCGCTACTGTTATGAAAATAGTATCTCTATCAATGCTTTAAAGAAAAAAATATTGGTGTATGGGAGGAAGAAAGCCAATCAAACCAAATTCACCTTGGATCAGGTGAATATTGAGCAGCTTTCCAGCATTAAATACCTGGGTGTCTACTTCAACGTGCATAGTTTACACTATGGGCAGCTTGTGCTGATGAAAGGAATGTTGGATGCAGTGCTTACTTTGTAAAAAAACTTACTGCTGAGGCTCTCGACAGTATGACACTAGAGCTTGCACCATCCGTTGACAGTGGCAGCACTCCCAATGACAGAACCAATATACTACTGATCATCACACTCTTAAAAGTCTGACAATTCATACTATTACAGACCCCCAAAGCTATAAGAATGGCTTTAGAGGCAAATAGTAAGAATTGGAAATTGAAATTGAAATAATAAACAGAAGTTGTTATGCTCGTACCTATATTGGCAGACACTACTACCATGTGGCAGACAGTCATAAGCCCCGGTGCTGGCAATTAAGTGGTGGTGCTAAGCACTGGAAAGCACCAGCACAAATTAAGCACTTGCCGGCTGCACTGATCATCAGTTTTCAGAAATTGCTAAAACAAATTAGAGGGCTTCATCTGTCTGCCAATGGTCAAGTCATTGATTCCATATTCATTCCAACATTGGCATATGAATCCCTAATTTTCCAAAATAGTCTCGACCCCTGGTTGGACAAGGCCCAGTGCTGCTTCTATAGAAGACTATTTCAGCTGCTGGATGCCACTCTGTCTTCGCAAATGCACCTAGAATTCAACTTAAGCAAGCAAGCAATCCTGGGGAAATTAAGATTCCTAAATTATTATCTCAACCTTTAGGCTGCCCTGCCTAGCTCACTGACGGGGCTTATATGTTCAAGCATGCAGAATAGTAAACTGGCATGGACATTATGTGCAACAAATTCAATAAAGGCCATGGGCGCCGAAGATACTATAGATCTGAACCTTCCACCAAAATTATGCGCCAAGTTGCTTACAAAAATTCAAGGCTGAGATCCACAAAGGATGATTGGCAGGAAATCTCCAGAAAGGCCAGTGCGAACATGTGCACTTCTTTCTATCTTTCCAGTGGAAGGACATGGGGGAGATTTACAAGTCCCTTGCGCTGCCAGAACTTCACTTTTTGTGACGCACTGGCAGCGCATTTCTCTGCCCCATATTTACAAGGACAGGAACAGCCACCCTGCGTGGCTTTTCCTCTCCTTGTAAATAGGGCCCTTTTACATGCAGCACTTTGTGTGAAAGGGGCATTACATGGGTGTTGCTGTTGGTTTTCCCACATAACACCCATGGAACCGGACACATTTCCAGATTTACAAGAAATCGTAAATCTGGAAATGCGTCAGTTTGCTATGCCACCCAACGGATGGCGTAGCCAGGCGCAAAAGGAGAAATGTTTTTGTTTCTCCTCGTTTTTTCCTCTTTCAATGCGTGCTGCATTCTACAGTTCACATTGAAGGAGGAAAATGCCTGTAGTGATTGTTTTTTTGCAGGAAAGTGCCCCTTCCGGCTCAAAAACAATCTCGCCATGGTGCAGCGCAGGGGAGAGCACAGGAATGCGACATATCATTGTAGATATGTTGCATTCCTGTGCTCTGAAAGTGCCTCAGAGTGGCACAGCCAAACGGCTTGCGGTGCTGCCCTGTGGCACTCTGTTGTAGATCTGCCCCCTACTGTCTAGTTTCCCCCATAAGTCTTGAGCTGAAAAAAAGACCAAATCAGGCTAATATGCTGCATTATACCCCTAAAAGCCTATAAATATGGACAACTGAATGTCACAGAGGCCTTCAACTGTAGGCTGTGACCATTCTCTGACATGTGCCCCTCGCTCTCCGATCCGGCTTCAGGGAAGTCTGGGGATGATGGGAAGTGTGTTCCACACGCTGATGCTCAAATATCCACCAAAGGAAACTACCGCGAGAGGCACTATTTCTAACAGTTTCTCTAAGCACAAAGAAGTGCCACACACCACCAAAGCTCCACCCCCTCTGAAGCTAATCCCCCACTCTGAGCAGAGCCTTTCAGAGCCGCTGAGCTCTGAGCGCCTGTTACGAATCCCAGCCCGGGAGGCAAAGAGCACGCGGCGCCTTAAGCATCCCAAGCCAACCTGACCGGTTGACATCTGGGCCCTTTGGTTACCTACCTTCTTTCCCGTTCCCACCCTAGTGGCGCTGCCTCTCCCTCACTCCCCGCCGGCCTTGGGTCCACGGCGGCCGCTGGTGCTGGTCAGTGACTGCCTCTCCCCCTGCAATGGGCGCTCCCGCCCCTCTCTCCTTAGCCCTTCACTGTTGACACCACTCTGATTGTGTTTCCCCACGAGGAAGGGACCTTGATGAGGTGGAACTGTGACATTATCCTCATGATTATTTACTGTGCTGACAATTGACGCCTATATGTAATGGAACGTTTGACCTGCTCTCTGTTTTGTATATTGCACGGTAATGTTGCACGATGTACTGTGTCTGCCTTGATTTTTCTCAATAAAGTTATCTGCAAAAAACCAAACAAAAAAAAAACCCCATCCCCAACCAATAACTGACAGAGAGCACAAAGTACCTAAGACCGCAACAAACACAAGGAAAACAGGAAACCACACCTTTTACAGCCACAAACTGCTACTGACAAACACCACTGGCAGTGTGTAAGCATCTACAGCTGACGAAGGTCCACTGAGTTCCTTGACAACCCTAACCAACAAATGCAAAAGAGCACACCATGACAAATAACCTAAACCAACCAGTGGTAAACAGCAGTTAAAACATCCCCCAATACTAGACCCAGGAGCACACACCACTTTAAATAATCCAAACTGGCTATTGGCAAGAGCACATAGAACATCAACAAATCCATCAAATACCAAAGAGCGCTTTGCACCTCGACCAACCCCAACAAGCAACTTCACATAGGACTCACATCACCTGCAAATAGCCAAAGCCAACAACTGAAAAGAAACCCCACATTTCCTCAAACATCCTCTGCCAACTGGAATTGGAGCATACATCACCCGCATTCATCCCCACCCAACATGGTAAAGAGCACACAACACCTGAAACAATCCAATTATAAATAGGCAAAGAGTACATGGAACCACCAAACAACAGCTATTAAAGAGTAAATAGCTCTGCCAACATTCCAGCCAATAACTAGCAGAGGATGTCCAGGTTCTCAAACAATCCAGTCTACAACAGGCACAGAAGAGACCACACCTCAATGAATCCACCCAGAAGCCTGTGCACAGTTCCTCTAATAAACCAGCTAACAACGGCAAAGAGCAACCAACAACCAGCAATGGAACGGACAGCATCTCATACAATACATCTAAAAATCCAAGTCCAGCCAACGACTAATAAAGAGCACAGGCTGTTTTTAAATATCAACCAGCAAATTTCAAAGAACACACAGCGTTTCAAACCGTCATGACAGACAACTGACAAGGGTTCCCCTGCCCAGGGCATCAACAAATCCGAACCCACGGATGCCAAGGAATACATAATGCATCATATATCACCTAAAAACATAATGTGCTTAAAGATCACCCTAAAGTCTGACACAGAGTAAACAGCCTTCTCTAAACAGATTTCCCGGTATTTATCAGAAGTCCTGTCAAGTGGAAGGGGACGACGTTCTTGGCTACGCCAGTTCGTAAACACAGTAGGCACTTCACTGTATAGGAAATTGTTATTTCCAAGCCGCGGGGGTAGGGGAGGGGGTCTCATGGGGGGATTTCAAGGGAGTTTAAAATTCAAATAAATTAAAAAGAAAACTTACCTGACCGGGTCCATGCCTCCTCTCTGCTCCTGGGCCGGGGGTCCGTGTTGGCGCATTCTGAACAGGAACAGCCACGTTACTGGCAACCCTTCTCAGCCAATACTTACGCTGCTCCAGCAGCGCCAGGATTGGCTTAGCAGGGATACTCGCCGCCCTGCCTCCCATTAGGAGACCGAGGGTTGTGGCGTTGATCAACCCTCGCTCTCCTAATGCGCAGCCGCCAGCTACAGCTAACACTAGTGCACATGACTGAGCTGTTCAGAAAAATTCTCCGACCTAAACCCAACATGAGCGCTTGTGCTGCTGCCTGCTGTGCGCTCGGCACCACCCCCTACACTGACAATGCATGTCAGTCAGCATGACGCTGGACCGCCCACCCCCTTCAGACTTTGAAGGGGGTGGGCAGTCCGGCGTCATGCTGACTGACATGCCTTGTTAGTTCAGAGCCTCTGAGGGAGCTGCAGGCACGCCTGCTTGTGGATCAACGCCCCAGTGTCCTAATGAACGCACTGCCACCAATGGTTAGGAATCCTACCTTTACCACTCCTAAATGCGTTTTATGATTACCGAAAGTCCTAAAGTTAGGATTTTGTCTCAGTTTAGGAGTAGTAAAGTTAGGAATCCTAACTTTATTACTCCGAAATGCCTTTTGTGAATACCGAAAGTATTAAAGTTAGGATTTTGTCTCAAATTACTTTTGTGAATCGGGCCGGAGTTTGTGTTCACCTTGCTCATTTTGCACACTGAAACAACTTTTAGGCAAAGTATTTATCATGTTTCAATTGAATAAGGAAGCCTGTGAGGTCGTTTTTAGTCCACACAATGGACTTTATGCGCCCACAACATGAAGAGTTACAGGCCCCTTGGTTTATTTTCTTTTTTGCTTATGGAATACATTTTAAAAGTAGTTTCGATTAGGTCCATACTTAAGAATGAAGCTTAGGTTTAGCTTGTTTAGTTTGCACATTGAACCAACTTTTAGATGAAATGCTTATTTTGTTTCATCTTAAGAATGAAGCTTGCATTTTCTAGAGCTTTCCAGCCTTATGTACTTAGCACTTCTAAATATCGTATATTGTTTGCCTACTTCCACATAAGGAATTATTGTTGGATGAAATGTTTATCAAGTCTCTTTTAATTAGGAATCCTACTGTACCCTATCTCTTTTATGCTAAAATTGTTCTAGTTTTAATTAACTCAACAATAAGATTTACCTTACCTCACCCTCATTTCTATATTGTTTCGGATTAGCTCCGGCTATCAGATATTCTATTCACAAGGCTTCTGCAGGAGCTCTGGGATTTACAAATTAAAGTGTAAAGCACAGCTTGTGTTTGTTGTAGAGAGAGGAGCACTAAGAGGAGGTACTGTGCACTTTAATTAGGGAGAAGACCTCCATCCTGGGGCTTGTTACTGCTCTGGTTTGCAGGCCCGGACTGGCCGTTGCGGGAACCGTGCAATCCCCCGGTGCGCCGCAATGGTGGGGGCCGGTTTTGGTCCTCTGGGGGCCGTTTTTGTTACAGGGCCGTTTTTGCAGCGTTGCTGCAAAAACGGCCCTGTAACAAAATTGGCTGAAAACCGGCCCTGGTGAAGAGCGCGGTCGCACCCCCAACCCCCCCCCCCCCGCCCCTCCCGCCCCCTGCCGAGCACTTTGCCAGGGCCGGTTTTAGTTCCCAGTCCGGCCCTGCTGGTTTGCGACTGCGCCTATTTAACCACACACGCTGTCGTTAAGCCTGTTGTGTTTGTGGCATCGATAAGAGAACGCACTGAGCACCTTAAGGAGCAGGGCCCTATTCCAGGGCTTGTTACCGGTCTGGCTTCATCAGCAGCTATCAAAGCACGCCAGATGATGCGCAGCCTGTTGCTTTTGTGGCACTCAGAGAAGAACACACTGTGGAACTCCATCCCAGGGCTTGTTACCAGTCTGGATCACTTAGGCAACTATTTATGTTGACTTTGTTTTAGTTTTCAAGAAATACATTTATACACACAATGTAGTGCAAAATAGTGTTGTGCATGGCACTGCAGATTGAATATCAAATTATAGTTCTCAAACTTAGGGGCATATCTACAAGTCCCTATTGTCACCACAACGTCACTTTTAGTGACGCAGTGGTGGCGTGAGGGACTTTGCCTTCCGGCACATAAACAATCTTACCCTCAACGCAGACACCCTTACACTCTGGTGCAGGGGTGCTTGGGTTGGCACTAGGCACCTCATTTTGGCACCTGCGCAGGGGGAAATGCAGGGCTGCACCATGTTCTTGTAAATATGGTGCAACCCTGCGTTTCTAAAGTGACGGAGTGTGTTGTTAGCCTTTTTGGCTTGAAGACACATTTCACCACTTTATTGTAAATATGCCCCTCAATGTCTCAGATAATGATTAATGATGACAAACGTGAGCATACATCAACTCAGAGACTGCATAGCCATGTCAAATGCACAGCATATGATGAGGATGAAGGCTGTAAGCATATAGTGTGGTCTGATGAGGAAATTCAATGCAAATCACAAAACTTCACATCATATAGCCTGGAAATCGGATGCACAAATATTAAGGTCCTCATCAAACCAGCAATATTTTCTTAGATATTTCCCAAAATCTACACGCCTGACTGCGCATGGTGATCTAGATAACCCCACAGTGGCCATTAAATATTTCTGGGTTTACATTGTTTATAGTTGGTAGTATCTTGCGATTTGCATCCAGGTTTCTGGTCTGGTAGGGGGACTTAATATCAGGTCATGGCCACTTTGTATTTGGCCAACAACAATAACATGGCTGCAAGCCTCGTAACCGACAATGGAATGTCAGCCACAGTTCCTCTCTTACCCTGTAGCCGTCGAATAACGATTTATATGTAAGATAAGCTCATAAGACTGAATATACTAGTCCGACCTGTCCCCGTTCCCAAGTCCATACCACATGCTTAATAAAAGAGGATAAAGATGGTGCCCTTGTATGCAAATAATGATGTATAAATACTGGTCATTACTTAAGCTTTTTGTACTTTGTAGTTTTAACTCTTCGTATTGTGTGACAAAATAGAAAGAAAAGCAAAATAGCTATGTCTAATGGTATGTCTCTTCTTCTAGAACTCTGTCCTGATGAAGGTCACATCCCAATACCGAAACGCTGCGTCGACAACTTGTGTTCACGATTTTAACTTTTTGCCATTTCTGTGTACCTATGTACATTTTTAACTGTATTTAACTGCACCACAAAGTATTTTTATGTGTATGTAATTTGTAAATTAAAAATTTTACAATTTTCTACATTTTGTGTTAGAGTTGTTTTATGACTTTTTCCTCTAGTATTGTGATTTATTTTTCATGTGGTTATGGCATTTAAAGGCTAGTAGCCTTCCCCCCCCCCCTCTCTTTTGCATCTATTTACAGCAAGCAAAACAAGTTTCTTTGGCCAATCCTTTGGTACATTAGGGACCCCTCTCCTTTTTATTGCTTATAATTGATGTAAACCAATTTGATTTGGAAGCAGGTGTAGGTACAAACCATGGGCCTCACTTTTGCACTGCCAAAGCAGCACTTTTTTTTACGCTCCAGTGGCGCAATGTGGTGCAGCATATTTAGAAGGCCAAGCAAAGTTACTTTGCATGGCTTTTCACAGCCTTGTCAATATGTGCCCCTTTCTGAGTCTCGGTGGGAATAGTGTGATTCTTACTAGAGTTATATGCTGGGAGTATACTACATTGCGTCCAATCCTGTGATCTAAGGTCCACCAGACCCAGTTTGTGCATTACACGGTATGAATATGTAAAGGAGCTTTGAGCTGTTCGATGCATAAAATATTGAGTATAGATCCTTCTATCTAATCACTTTTGATTAGGAGATGTGGCAAATCTGAATCAGGGTAGCACTAGTAGAAGGCATAATGAGTTTTAGCTGTTAGGGGATATGCATAAAAGATCTGTACACCAAAGCTCCACCTTTCCAGTGACAAAATGAGGGTCTCTCAATTCACTCTTCAATTCTCCCCAACTCACATCATCTTGGTTGGTAAGGCTTTGAGATTATCAAAGAATAAAGCATTAAATGCGACTCGAATGTTCAAAACAAATAGAGATATTTTAACAGGACCACTGTTTTGATAATAGCAATCGAGCAAGAATTTGACAATGTAACTTCATCCACTTCTCCACTTTGAATTTAACCTGTCCACTACCAGATCATATTCATCCCAAATCAAAGAGGCGCTTTTCACTAGGCACTACTATCCCCAGTTACCTAGTTGAAGGGTTTCTTTGTTTTGTTTGCTAGTCCATTATTGACTGAGAAGTAAGTGGGGCTAGGGAGAAGAGCTCTCATTTGTCCCACTTAAAAGACAATCCTGACAGTCTTCCATATCTTATGAATTGTATTATTAATCGTGGGAATTTTCCCCATGGCTTGTTAATCAAAAATATGTTTGAAGGAGCAGATTTCAAATGGAATACAAATTGCATTTCTTGTTTGGGGGTCAAATACTCTTCTTACATTGTCAAAATGGTTCAACTTATTTTAGAGGATGTCTGATTAAATGTGACTCGTATGCCTGAGAAATGGTCTCCCTTATTTTTATCTTGGTGGGTAGATTGGACACAATAAAAAGGATGATGCTCCCTGTTATTAACGTTTACCTGTCCATGTTACCTGTGAGACTTCCATTAAAGTTCTTTAAAACTCTTAATAGTACTTTAGGTAAATTTCTCTGGAATAATCAGAAAGCCTGCATCTCTTTATTTTCTTTGTCTGCACCTAAAGATCAGGGTGGTGTCAATTTCCCTAACTTCTGACAGTACCACTGCTCCCTTCTAATTCATCAGGTTTTACCATATTTATCCTCTTCGGAAGACGTCGCAGGCTGGTTTCTTCCTCTGATAATTACAATCTAAAAAGCAGTCGAGAAGGCCCTTTATTGCAATGCAATCGACTTCGCATTTGTGAGAGTTTAAGCTGTTAGTATTGTAAATGACAATGCCTTTAATGTATGTTTTAAAACACAAAACATAAATAAAAGGCTTTGTCATTTACAAAGCCAGTAGCTCAAACTTGCGTGAATGCGAGACCTATTGCATTACAAATGCTAGTTATATAACAAACTAATGCTTTCTAGAAGTTCTGATGTTGGCTAGCATTAATTCAATCAATTGGATCCGACAATTGTACCCCGTGACCTAAAATTGCATTTGGGGTCCCAGACAAATTCTTTCAGGAATATCATCACCAAGATCCCTCGATTGGGCCCATGTCCTAGCTTGATGTAAAAGTACAGAAAAAAATGGACCGACCTGCTCTCCACATGCAACATACAAATAGCTTTACAGGCAGTAGCAATAGCAGCACATCAGAACATCAGAAAGAGTACACACCTTATTCACAACCTCATTAGGGGTGAGCCATTGGGTAGGTTGTTGCTTCAGCCTGCAAAAGAGGAGAAACAAGGCCAGAATAGGGATTGAGTCCCCTAGCCCACACCAAAGAAGTGACCTCATGAGAAGTAGGAGTGGGGGACCCAATCAACATATGCTAATCCATGAAACCCCTTTCAAACTCCACCCCATGGAAAGGGGACAGGGATGTTGTCTCACTACGTGACATAGCAGCAGAAACAGACGAAAAAGTGGTCAGTAACAGCTGCTCAAATGTGTATCTGCCCTAGCTGCCCACTTCTCTCATCCTCTGGCCTAATCAGAGTGCAGGCGATGATGGTTCTCCCAATGGGAGGCCACCACCTCTGGGTCAGGAAAACCCACTCAGCTAACCCAACACAGATGAGAATAGCTTTGGAGAAGCCACCCCATCACTATATCTAGTGCAGCCTCTCCAAAGCTATTCCGAATGGTGTGATTCCTGTCTGGGTTGCCAAGGGCAGGACAGGTAAGTCCACAAATGTACCCCACCCTCTGGGAGAATTCTCCCAGCTCACGTGGGATGTTAGTTTTATTTTTCAAAAATGAAATCCCTCTTTGGGTTTTTTATTTAAAAAAGGGTTTTTTATTTACAATAAATACGCTTCGACAGATTCATCAAGCTGGTGTGGCATGGCGGACCTATTGTCACTTTTTTCCCAGAAGCACTTCCTGTAATCAGCTCAGGACCCAATTCAGGGAAACAGCCTTCCATTTTAGCATCCAACTCTGGAATCACCAATGTCATCCTTAAATTCAAAGATGATACTTCCTCAGTTTTGCATAATTTTTCTTTTTTCCTAATTTTGTAGGTTTCACCTTGGAGCAGAGTCTCCGTCTTGTGTCCTCAGATCGCCATCATCGCCCGAATTCTTGGAATTTGCAAAACTGAGGAAGTATTGTCTTTGAATTTAAGGATGACATTGGAATAACATTTTTTATATGAGAGGGTTTTGCGTGAAATGGTGCGTACTTAACAAAAGGAGGAATCCAACTAAGAGCCATAATATACAAAAGATATCATTAAGCTGAGTCTCCAATAGGACGAATTGCCTAAATCAACTGACGATTGAAACTCTGCATACAAACCATCTCCCTGCATTTTCGTTAGGATATCCATTCAGAGTCCACGAACTGTGTGACGAGCTTTGTTCTGTCAAAAGGTCCTGAGGAAGGTGGTCTGAGCCCACCGAAACGCGTCGACCTAGCGTGACAGTTCACATAAACACCTGTGACTCCTTAGACACAGAATAAAGAGTGTATTTTGGGTGAATGATAGTGTATGTATGACAATTTTGTGAGATTGTTTAGATGTGTTCTCTGTATGGTATTTTGTGTATACATTTTTTTTTATTGTTCACACATGCACTGCTAATTATATATTTATGTGCTGATTCAAATTTTTATGAGATGCGAATATAATGAATTTATATATAAAAGAAAAAATGTATAAAAAGTAATTTTGCAAAAAAGTAAAAGAAGAATAAATAATAATAAAAAAAGTACAAATATGAAATAAACAAGTGTGTTTGCCATGTTTTGAAGGACAATTTTGAAAGTAGAGATTACACAACATTGGTAAAGAAATTTAGGCCACGAGGGAATTAATCTTTGTTATGAAATTCCAGGGTGATCCCAATACAACATAAGATGAAAAAACACAAAGGGAAGGGAGGTTAAAAATGAATTGATGAATCACAGCACCATCCAGAGCAACATACAGCGACAAGAGAAAAGGTCTGACTGGCGGGGTTGTAGACATCAAACATACAAGACACTGTTACAGAAGGTCACTTAGTTTATAACACAGCATAAGTACTCTTTCACACCCCTGCCAGACTCATCAACTGATGACGAAAGTCCTCAAAACTGGATCCACCCTAGGATATCCGGCATGGTGATGGATTGATTCACCCTGCCCTATCCCTCTTAACATACCTTACCTTACCATAACCTCTTGAAGGAAGCCAGGTTCGTACAAAATTGAATGTTTTGTCAGCAACTATTTCAGTCAAGTGCTCCATGGCATACATATGCCATTTCTTAGACCACCTAAATGATCAACTTGATAGGCAAGGGCTCTTCCAGGCGTGGGCTATGATCAGTTGTGCAGCCACAAGGAAAAAGGTGAGTAGCTTACCCTTAGGTGTAGTGTGTGGATCAACCGATTCCTCCCCAGCATCACAAAACAGGAGCATCAGAGGGTACATCAGCAGAGTCACTTAACAAATCTGGTGACTTAAAAGAAGCACCTCTGACGAGAAGCGTGTTACTTGTGTGCAGTGCCACCACATATGCAGGTAAGTGTCCGAGCTTCGAAGTCCCTCCAACAAAGATCAGAAGATCCCACCATGGCATGAAGCCAGACCGGGGTGAAATACCATCTTGTGAGGATTTTGTAGGCATTAGCCTTGTGCTCCAGACAGACCAAAACTTAAGAGAAAATCCTTACTTAAGACAAAATACTAACTTTACTACTACTAAATGCCTTCTGTGAATACCAATAATAGTAAGCTTAGGATTTTGTCTTAGATTAGTTCTGTGAATCGGCCCCTATGTCTGTAACCCTTATAGTACTGCCTTTGGGGTAAAGTGCAGAAAGGGTGTACATGGTGTTCAGATTGTACTGCAATCAATCAGTAGAACTTGTAAAGCGCACTACTTACCTGTGAGGGTCTCAAGGCACTGAGAGGAAGGGGAGCTGCTACTGCTCGAAGAGCCAGGTCTTGAGGGGCCTTCTGAAGGTGAGCAGGTCTTGGGTGGGGAGGGTGTTCCAGGTCTTGGCGGCGAGGAAGGAGAAGGATCTGCCGCCGGTAGTCGTTCGTTGGATGCGCGGGACGGCGGCGAGGGCAAGGCTGGCGGAGCGAAGCTGGCGGGCGGGGGTGTAAAAGTTGAGTCTGTTGTTCAGGTACGCTGGCCTGGTGTTGTGGAGTGCCTTGTGTGAGTGGGTGAGGAGCTTGAAGGTCTTTGGGGTCCGCCTTGGGTTTCTTGAGTAAGGCGTTAATCTCGGCGTGCTTCAATAGCAGGTCAGGCCCCGGGACAACAGTGGTGAAGACGTCAACCATCTCAATGGTGTCCCAATAACCTCATTATGCCCCATGGGTCCTGAAGGGGATTCTGCAATCCATCAGGAGGACATGAATTCACATACACATATGCGTTAATGGTTACTTATGTTATGTTTAGTTTTATTTATAAACGCAATAATCACCCCGGAAGGGGTATCTCGGCACAGCTCAGATCATAAACAGTTAGGCCAGACTCTTAGGCCGCAAACATCTCAGTACTTAAATGCAATGAAAATGCAACAGTTCTAGTAAGCTTAGCCTTGTCTGAAGTTGGCACAGTGAAGCAAGGATTTCACAGAGCTCTTGCTTGCAATACTTATCTTTTCCGTCAAGGTCTTCTCACTCTCACATTCTTCCCATGAGTAGAGCTTGGCCCTTCCTTATTAGAACCTATCGGAAGGTCTCTGTTTTATCACGTCATTTAATTTCAAGTCACTTACAATGAGCAAAAGTGCATAAATGTAACACCAAAATATATGAATTTCAGCATTGCATGCTCCAGCTGATTGCAGACGACCCTCTGGTCTGTTGATTACGCACTTACTGTGCTCCTTTTGAATGCTTGCTGGCTATTTTTGCATTAGACTTCTATGCGCTATCCTGAGTGTCTGTGTTTTGTTTTAAGGTCATTAAACAATGGACCTGGTTCAGAAGGCTATCTCCACTAAGTGCACAAAAAAGGGCAATACGGATGCACACATAGAGGCAGTTAAGATGGAAAAATGGAGTTTATAAAATCAGAAATGGTGGAATTCTGACCTTGTAAATGGGATTACAAACCATCAAGCCACAAGTTTGTGGGTATTCACAAACCTTTTGCTTAGAGTTTTCCTGAGGTGAGATAGTCTCAAAATGACTCCTGTCAAGATCATGTTTGTGTGGGAAGCGAGAAGGAACACCTTCAAAACTGTCTAGGCTGTGGGAGAGGAAAATTGTCTACTGGAAAAAATATTTCTAACTGCAGGAACACAGAAAAAGCTAAACAGTTTAGCTGCACTGACTCATTAAACCTACGCATGAAGAAAAGTGAACTGTTTCTTTCTATGTTGGGTGAGGAAATATTTACGCCTGTGCGCCCTTCCTAAGAAATCCCTTTGTGAACCCCAAAATGAGAAGGCAAACTCCAAAAATATAAGCTTATGGGCACATGCATCAAAGGAAATTGCATTCTCAAACGGTGCGAATCGCAAAATTCGTCCGTTTGCGAATGCAATTCCCATTTTTGGGATGCATTAACATTTTTGTCAATTTCGCAATTTAAGAAATCGCAAAATTGCAAAATTTCTTAAATTGCGATTGCATTTAAGGAATCTCAAATTGAGATTCCTTAAATGCAATGCATCAAAATTAAAAAAATTGCGAATTCGCAAATAAGGGGTGCAAATTACCATGAAGTTGACCTTCATGGTAATTTGCAAAAACTTTGAAAAATGCACTAAAGTGCATTTTTCAAAGTTTCATTTCACACACACAAAAGCCCTTGGGGCATGTGTGTGTGCAAAATGTACTTATGGGCAAATTTCAGGGGTGCAACAGGGTGTCCTTTGGCACCCCTGCACCCTTGAAATTGCATTCTTAATTTGCGAATTTCTAATGATGAATCGCAAATTAAGAATGTCATTCCCATTCATTCCTATGGAGGCCCATAGGAATGAATGGGGTGGTATTCCTTAATTGCGATTCTCAATTAGAGAATCGCAATGAAGGAATTTTAGGGAATCGCTATTTTTTTAGCGATTTTTTGATGCATTGCATTTTGCAATTCCTTAATTGTGATTCCTTATTTTTCGCAATTAAGGAATCGCAAAATGCAATATTGATGCATGTGCCCGTATAGAGACCGAATTTCTTCAAGATAAAATCACAACAAGCCCCAAACCTTCCATAAAGTAATTACATCTGAGAAGAATACGTGGCATGAAAGTGTCACCTGCACTTCAAACAACGCAGGGCGCCTCTATTCCAAAGTGCCGGTGCAGCATGCCTTCCTCACATCTTGCCCTTTACTTAGTGACAAACTTTCCTGATTGCACTGCGCACAGATCTTAATGAAACACCTGACACTCGCTGGCAGCCGCCGCCGCTGGGACAGGGGCTGCTTCCAATTTCCGTCAGAGCAGCTGTGCCAACTTGGGACCCCTTGGCGCATCTGAAGGCCTCAGAACATTTCTATCCTCAGCAGCTCATGCATAACGCACTCACTTCCTTCCAAATAAACACATGTAACAGCTGGCCAGGGTCTGACTCGACAGCTCCCCAGGCCTTTGCTTTCATTCGCGTGCCAGCTTTTCTTCTTCGTTCCTTTCTTCCCTTTTTGGGGTTAAAGATAGTTGGGAGGAGGAGAGATTTGGCGAAGGAGAGAAAGAAATAAGGACCACCTGATTCAAAGACGAACCACAAGAAGAAATCAGTAAGTCCAAAATGAACTTGGATTTAATTGCCATTGTGTATGGGCATTCTTTCACTAGACACATGACACTTTAGACAGAAGCGGTTTTAATACATGTAGGACGAACCCCATGCATTAAAAGGCTTGTTAATAAAAGTGGGTTCTGTGACATCACAAAGGATGGGGCAACAGGCCAAGTGCTGTGTATAGTTGGGAGCCTCGTAGGGAATTTACTGAGCTTCGAGTGTGTCACCATAGTTGTTTTTTCGCTTCCAGTGCCGTGGGTCCCACGCACTGTGAACCCTTAAAATGTGGATCAAGTACACCTTTTATCAGTTGACTCTCAGGATATTGAGGTGGAGTCGTCTAAGGCTTACTCGGGAAGGTGCTGTGGACTAGAAATCGAACATAGAAACTCTACAAATAACACTCAACAAATCAATGGTTCGTGATTTTTCTCTAAAAAGGATTCTTACTTTAAGGCACACAAAACTAAATGCTATGCACAGAATTTTAAAGTCCTTATTTACGAAGGCCTGAGACACTTTTAGGCCGCCATTGCGTCACTACTTGTGAGGTTGCAGCAGCATAAATAATGCGCTGCAACATATTTACAAAGTGACACATGTAAGCAGATGCGTCACTTTGTAAACCCATGCCCTACATTATACTTACGTCAGGTATAATGCTTGCAGGGTGGGAGTTCCCCCGCAATAAAGGGTCATACAAGTGGCCCATGGAAATCTATGAGATTTCACTGCAACACTTCTAGGACACTAATCTGTCAATATCCTACGCCTGCCTCACAGCAGGCGTAAGACTGACGCAGGCCCTTTCACATGGGGCCTGCCCCATGTGAATGGACACATAGCTGGAGTTACATCTGTTTTCAGGCACACCTCAGCAATGCGCCACTTTTGCCCCTACAGACATGTCAGAAATAGTGACGTATCTGTAACTCCTTGCGACATGGAGTGCCAAACATTAAATTCAGCGCATCCATCCTGTTGCATGGAAGGCGCAGTGAAAACTGTTGCATCGCTGTTTTCACGCAGCGATTCGACAGTTTTCAGAATAAATGAGGCCCTAAATATATACAAAATGGCAGGTGTAAAGACCAATTGCAACACCACCTTAAAGAGTTTCGTCATCTTTAAATGGTGTGTGGTGCACTAAGGAAAGGTTAAGTTGACCTCATCAAATGACTCTCCGAATCCAGACTAGACCTGTAGGCCTAAGGCACCTTTTCCTGATTTGTGCAGCAAAATACCCCTTAACCCGAAGACCCCAATACCTCCATATAAGCCCACAATAAATCAATAAATCATGTGGTATGCATACATAAAACAACAGGCCTGCTAGTTGTATTAGAGGTTCTTCATTATCCATTCAACAATGAGAACATGGGTATTTCTTTATGTATGAATATTTCAATCCTATTGTCAGAATTCTGAACATATTTTGACTTTCTATATTACAAACTATAGCAAATCTATAGAAAACATGACAAAACATTGAGCATTTCCATCAAAGACATTATTGAAGCTCCTGTTGAAACAGGTTATATATAAAACTCTCAGAACCCAAACCTCAATAGGTGTGGCAGACTCCCTGGGGAAACCCAAAACGTCAGCCCCAAAACAACTTCACACAGACTCAGCTGCTCTCGGGGGTGACTAGTTTCCTCCTTTGGGAGACCACACATGCCAAAAGACCTGATTCGGGAGGGAGACTCCCAATTTTCGAAGCAAAAATGTCTTCCGCCTGAAATTGCCTCTGCTTCAATAGAAGTCTATGCGGGAAATACATTCTTCCAATATGTATATTTTTTATATCCCACTTACCTCTTCTAAAATGTTGGCAAGTTTGGAAAACTTCGGATGTTGATATTCTACAAATCTACTGGACTTTTGTGCCTCTTACAACTCTATGTAGCCCCTAGAGTACACTTGAGTATTTTTTCTGTTGCCCCTGCCCTCCTGGGTCACCATAAGTACACTTGCTATGACTTATGGGGGTCGCTTTGCCGGCGGCGTTCTTTCAGTCTCCTTTGATGTTACCACCACTGTGCTAGCAAATGTTTACATTTATGTTCCTTTTTGATGCACCAGTTGGAATCTGTTTATCTTCAGGCAAGTGCCCCAAGTAGGTTCTCATGCCACCCCCCTTTAGCATCTCCATCCAAGGTGCCGGCAGGTGGGCAAGATGTTGCATCCGATCCTCCATGCCAATCCTAAGGGCATCTGGCCTAGGTAGTGGGGAGAGGAGGCGGTCCATGCCCCTTTACTCCCTAATGCAACAGGGCACACCAACGCTGTAGGACCATGCTCAAAAGGTCACAGGGATTTTCTGGGGTCATGGACCACCTTGTGGTATCGCTCATCTAAAATGGACGATTTCTGAAATGAGCATGAGGTCCCCTGGAAAGACACAATATTGCATGGGCCCCCTGAGGGAAAGCGGGTGATTATGCTGGGGCTGTAGTAGTCGTCCGGGTTCCCCCAGCTCTTAGGCACCTCACTGAAAGACCAGATAGAGGAGGTTAAGGTCTCCCATGCATATCTCCAGCCGCGTTGTGTCAATTTCTATGGGGTTTGCTATTCAGTACTCCTGGTTAGGTGCTACTATCACCACGAAAGCACTTGTGGGGTCTAGTGACCCTCAATATTCCGATGGTGAATTCATTAATGTTGTAATGCTGCCTATTGTCTTCTGCACCAGCTTGCTATAAGATACTGGGCAGGCAAAGACTGGTCCTCAAGACAAGTCATTCTCTCTGTCTGCAGTCCCCTTGCACCCACATGAGTCCTGCCACTTACACAGTGCTAGTCTGTCCAGGAAGGACCTGCAGTACCCACGTCTGGGGCAGCAACAAACAAGACCAATCCACAGAAGCCCAAGGTGATCTTTCTTTCTCAGTCCCCAGCAAATCCACTCAACTGTCTCTGAGAGGAGGCAGACATCTTGTGCCACTACCTCTGAAGAGTCCAGCTAAAGTGCCAGGAGTACAAGTCCAGAGTGGTCCTCCATACTCTGGACATGGGCTCATCCACCATGCAGGCCTGCCCCTCTCCATCTCCGGTCCTCCTGCTTCTCATCTGTTCTTCCCTGTGCAGTGGTCTAAAAATGTGAGTGAAATGTTTGAGAACTTGGAAGTTCCTACCACACCCAGAGGGGCATATTCTCAAGGAGCTATCGCTGAGTTATTGGCACTTATCTCAGCCAAAATTAAGTTCAAACTATCGCCCCATACACAAGCTGGTGCTAACAGCCCATATCACCAGTTTCCCTGTGATAGCAGCTGCAAAAAACATTGCCACAGATGACCCCGGCAACTATCGTTAATGAGATGCAGAGTAGGCGTTCCCGTGCAAAAAGCCGCGACCACACCACTCCGCAACATTCTCAACGACCAGCCACATCGGTAATAAGATCACAAAACATGCGATAAGGTACGTTAGCTGGATGAAATTAACACCTGCTCTGACCTGGTGTAAAGTCGGACCACAGCCTGCAACAGAAAAGGGAGCCAAGGCCAGAGCCACACCTGAAGGGCAACAGATGCCATGGAGCCACTGAGCATGCAGGCTGGACACCCAAGAGGGCGACAACACCCACCGCCACCACCCCCAGGGCCCCCGACCCCCAGGACCAACACTGAGGCAGCGCAGACAAAGACAGCGGACCTTCAGAAAACGCTCCAACCTCACAGACCCAACACGAGAGAATGTCATTGCCCACTACAGGCCCAAAAGGACAACCATCCTCCATATCCTGAACATCATTGCCCAAAGGCTGACGGTAGTAACACAGCAGACAATCAACATCCCACCTAAGACAAAGCTGCTGGCCGTGCTTCACCTGTTGGCCTCTGGTACCTTCCAAACAACAACTGCCAGAGTCAGAGGAGTCTCATAGCCAGCCCAATCCAAGTTCCTCACAACGGTCATGGATGACATAATCAGCTTGGTACCCCACTACCTATACTTCCCCCACACTACGTAGGAACAGCCGGAGACCAAGCAAGGCGTCTACGCCTTAGCTGTCTTCCTGAACGTTTTGGGGGCAATTGACTGCACACATGTCCGACAGGTGCCCCCTGGCAACACTGCACACCATAACCGCAACAGAAAGCACACGCATTCAATCAGTGTGCAGGCGATAGCGGTCCCCCAGGAAATCTCCACCGACGTCGACGACAATCACCCAGGCAGTGTGCATGATTCCTACATCTCCCGACAGTCCATCAGAAACCAGTGCTATCAGGATGGCACCTAAGGAAATGCACTGCTCGTTGGGAAGTAGCAAATGAACACATGGGGGCGTGGTTTGGTCGAGCTGCGGAATGGCTGCTTGCCAGAGCAGCTCCGCCGGCCGATTGAATAATCCGTCCATTAATCCGCACATTGGCAGGCTGATCTGACCCAACCACAGCGGATCAGGTAGAAGAGTGTGTCCGGCAACCAGCGGTTAGTGATTGTAGGCGCTGGAACGCCGGCCGCCGCCTGAGGCAGCCGATCCCCTGAGCCGGACTGCGGCCTAGCAGGCGCCATAGAAGCCGGGACCTGGAGTCCAGGGTGACCGAGCCGGGACGCCCTGCCTAACCACACGTCCGGCGGAGGAGCGGACGGCGGGGAGGGTCGCCATACCCCGGCACCGAGCCAGCAGACAAATATCGGGCCTCGACAGCAGAGCTGAGGGCCGGTCCGATTCACAACCCGAGGAGCGCTGAGGCTGCAGAACCTGTGACCAGACACCCGGGGCCAGACGCTGCTAGCTACGCGGTAAGCCGGAGTGAGCCGCGCACCTAACTGCCTGCACCGCGGGCTTATCTCCCGCATCGGTGCTTGTTCTGCTGAAGCCGGCGCACCTACGCGCCGCTGAATCGAGGGCGACGGGACGAGGAGCCACGGGAGATTCGGCGCCATCTCGAGCCAGTTGGAGTCAGTGAAGAAGCGCTGCCATTTTGCGACTGACTGCCTTATCCCTGTTGAGCGGCGGAACCTGCGCACTACCTACTGAGAAAGCGAGGGTGCCGGCCCAAACAGTCACAGCTGACCCACGCAGGGCCTCATGGGCAGCAACCAGGTGATGGACATAATGTACCCCTGGGCCACTGAAAGTCGCTGACACACGGCCGGGTCGCGCTGGTCCCAGAGGCCTGGAGACAACAGAAATTGACTGCATTTAGGGGGATAGTGCTCTTCTCCCCCCCTGGGCGGTAACATCAGGACACAACACCTGGGAGTATCACCTGGTGCTGAAGAGACCACGCACAGGCGTAACGCGCCCCTTCCTCTGCAACACAGAAGTTCTATCAGGGGCGTAATTGGAGACGAGGTGGAGGCCCAGTTGCGCACCTCGTGACGCCGGCCCACAACAGTAAACCTTGACACTCGGGCTGACAGGCCGTGCATTCGGGAAGGGGAAGGCATTGGCGCGAACTGCGTGCAGGTGTCCCGCAACACTTGGCCTATAATATAAGAACTTGGATGCCGAAAGCCTAAGGCTGTGGACCACGTGGAGCTGATAGCAAACACGTGAGTAACGGCACCTGAGCGGACACTGCCGGTACCGCAGGTGAAGTGGTGAGGAGCGACACTATTGAGGTGGAGGGCCCCGGAGAGGGCGCAACATTCCCCAGACACCAACATGGGCAAACCAGAAACGCGACAGCCAAAGATCACCTTTGAAAAGAAGACAAATAAGTCTGGAGACACAGATGGCACTCACCAGGAACAACCAACGGGGTCCGCGGAGCAGACGCCTCCGAGGATGATATCTGCTCCATGTTCAAAGACCTAAAAACCAGCCTGCAGAGCTTAGATACTAAGTTAGACACTCTCACAGAAAGAATCAACCGTATGGACAAACAAGAAGGTAGGGTCAGCGTATTGGAGACGAGTTTTACAGAAACGGAGGAAGGACACACGGAACTAGATAAAAAACTGCGAGGTATGGATGGTGCACTTCAGATAATTAAACAAAAGAATGAGGACTTAGAAGCGAGATCCCGCCGTAATAACATATGCATTACTGGAATTGCAGAGACAACGGACATGCAAAATATGGAAAAATACGTGGAGGAAATGATGAGGGAACTTTTTGGCCCTGAACTATCGCCCATATTTCTGATCGAGCGGGCCCATAGATCGCTAGGCCCACGGCCCAAACCGGGCGCTCCGGCTCGCCCGATACTGGCACGTGTTCTGAACTACAGAGACAGGGACCTTGACCCTCGGATAGGTCGCTTCCACACCGCTACAGCACCTCCTCAGCCTGCCAGCCAGCCGCCTCCTCAGCCTGCCAGCCTTCTCCTGCACCCCCGTGTGCCAGCAGCCCCTGACCCCGCGCCAACGCTTTTCCCGCCGCTGACCCCCGCCGTTTTTTCCCGCCACTGACCCCCCTGCGCCCCCGCCCCCCGTGCCCATTGCAGCCTGCCCTCCCGCCTCCCAGCTGACCCCAGTTCAAGGGAGGCTGCTGTGTGACAGAGACAGTGACCCTTGACCCTCGGGTAGGTCGCTTCCCCGCCGCTACAGCACCTCCTCAGCCTGACAGCCAGCCGCCTCCTCAGCCTGACAGCCTTCTCCTGCACCCCCCGTGTGCCAGCAGCCCCTGACCCCGCGCCCCCGCTTTTCCCGCCGCTGACCCCCGCCGTTTTTTCCCACCACTGACCCCCCCCTGCGCCCCCACCCTCCCGTGCCCAACGACGGTGCCCGGGAATACATGAACTTGCCAATAACAATTGAAGATATACGGCAAGTGATTGGGAGTATGCCGACCGGAAAAGCCCCAGGGGCGGACGGCCTAACAGCCGCATTTTACAAAGAATATGCAGACCTACTGGCGCTTAAACTATGGAGAGTATACATGGAGGCCGGTGACACAGGCATGCTTTCCCCCACTCTGCGCGAAGCTCTGATAATCGCACTGCCAAAGCCTGGTAAAGATTCAGCGTTACCGGATTCATAGGGAGAAGCGTGGCTCAGTGGTTAGGGAGAAGCGTGGCTCAGTGGTTAGATGCGGCAGACCCGGAAGCTGAGATCGACCGTGGACCAGGGTTCGATTCCCCGCCTCGGCGGGTCTCGGGCTCAAAATTCCACGGACTCGACAATTCTCGCTCTGGTGCCTACTCAACTCACGGGGTCACACTCTGCGACTCTGGGCAATAGCTTGCTTAATCTCCACTACGGCCCCTCGCGGCGGGATGCCTGGCTTTCACCTTGTGGACACCCTGCCAGGGTTTCTCACAGGGGAATACCAGGACGGGTTCCCTAAGCAAGCGCCGGGACGCTTACGGGCAGCTGTGCGCTTTACAAGTCTAGCACATTTACATTTACATTTACATATAGGCCACTTTCGCTCATCAACCTTGATGCGAAAATATATGCCAAATTGCTGGCTGACAGATTGCAGCCTATGCTACCCCAGATAGCGCTACCGGACCAGTCTGGTTTCATACCGGGTAGAGCGATATCGCATAACCTATGATCGCTATTTGGTGTCCTACACTATCTGGCGCCACAAGTCCAGGCCGTGGTGGCCCTACTAGATGCCACTTTTATTTATTTATTTGCGGGTTTGTATAGCGCTAGGAATAGACTCCTGAAGGAGTATCTCCGCGCTCAAGTCAGCAGGCAAGCATGAAACAGAACAATAACACTGGTATTCTAAGATCATATGGGTCAATTACATATTTTTGACTTTACGATGACAAAGCTTCAGCTAATTTTGTTTAAACAGAAAGGTTTTCAATTGTTTTCTAAAGAGGAGATGGTCGGAGCATTGTCTCAATAAGAGTGGAAGAGCGTTCCACAAGATGGGACCCACCACTGACAGAGCCTTACCACCCAGTCTAGTCCTGCTGATCTTGGGTACCCTCAGCAGCATCTGCTCACTTGACCTGAGTGTGCGTATAGGGACGTATGGTACAAATTTAATAGCCAAATAGGCCGGTCCCAAATCATGTAAGCCTTTATGTATAATCAGACTCTCCAGGATATCGCGATTTCGCGATTTGCCGCGAAATCGGCACTTTAGTAAAAATGCCGCGATTTTTACAAAAGTGCCTGCGAAATCGACACTTTTCGTAGAAATCGCGGCATTTTTACCAAAGCCGCTATATCCTGGGGGGGTCTGACTTACTTTGTTTATTGGGGCGGGCGGGAAGGACACAGAAGCACGAAAGAATAACATTCCGGGCTTGCTTAATGGGGCATTAGCAGCTCACTCAGCTCACAATCGATAGAAGCGCACAGACCGACCCGGGGCCTGCAGGTGGCCAGAGGCTGGGGGCATCTATCTTCCAGAGGGCGGGGGGGGGAGGAGTAGAGACAAGGTGGGGGTGTCTGCTGGAGAGGAGCGGCGTGCCTTGCAGTGTGTGTGTGTCTGCCCTGTGTACAGACTGCGCTGCCTATGATGTGGGGTGAGCGTGAACACCGCTGCAGGGCGGGCCGGGGGGCTCGAAGTGGACACCCGACCCCCCCACCCTGAAGACAAGCCTCAGTGTAATCCCGACATTCCTCTCGGTAATGAGCTCTGGAGCCGGGGGGGGGGTCTCGGGAAGGAAATGAAACAACCACGAGGATTGTGATGGGATTGGATTCCCAGCAGGAAGCAGGGGCTCGCACCTCCACTGCCCCTCTCATTCTCTTAGATACCAGCCAGGCAATTTTTGTTCCAGGTCAGTAAAAGCAAATGGGCTAAAATAGTACTGAACCCAAGGAAAGTGCCTCACAAAGATAAACATCTTAAAAAACAAGAAAAGTAAAATACCTAGGAAAATGTACTTTAAAATATCTAGGCAGCATGTGGGATGAACTGTTGAATGTTGATTTAGGAGTCAGTTTACCGTCTGCCTAGTGGTGGCATCCATGGAGATGTGTACAGCAACTATCTAGGACTGTCACATCGTCGTTATCGCGACGGTCCCATCCCATCTCTTCTGTTGTGCCCACTACCATATCTCAGAGTGTCTAGTGCCACCCACTTTAGTTGTGCCCATCAATAAAATTACGTTTTTATGACTGATGGCCGATGATTTAGCCATGATATATCTCTTATGAACACAGACTTACAGGCCATCTTAGGAATACTATCAACAAATCACGTTGCAACGTCAGCAACTACAGAGTAGCACATCGGAATAAGTGCTACTTTCAAATTACACATTATCTAGCATCGAAAAGTGTGTCACTTTCACTTAAAAGCCTGAGTAATCACCGATGTGAGTAGCAATGGAAGACAGCCTATAGCAGCCTGTGCCTACTTTTGCCCTATCCAGTAGCAGTGGAGCGCAAAGGTAAAGAGGGGGAGCAAGAATGAAAACTGAGGGTATGGGGCAGGTGAGACGAGAAAGAAGGGGTGAAAGAGAGGGGGAGTGAGCAAAGAAGTCACAGGTGGGAAAGAAGTAAAGGGTAGTAGGGGGTGAGAGAAACTGGGCGAATGAAAGTGAAAGGTGGAGAAAAGTAGAGAGGAGTGAGCAGGAGAGAAAGAGGGAGGGTGAATGCGCGAGAAATAGGGCGAGAGAGGAAGGGGAAGAAAGACAGTGTCTGGTAGAACGAAAGTATGAGAGTTAGAGAGAGAAGAGAGGGCTAGGAAGGGAGAGAGGGCGACAAGAGAGAACTAGAGAGGCAGGGTGCTAGAGAGATACGAAGATGGAAAGAGAGAGGGACGGGGGAGAAGAGACTGGGCTGATGAGAGAGATATCGATAAGGAGAGAAAGATGTGTGTGTATGTGTGAGAGAGAGGATGAGTGAATGAGGCACAGAAAGGAGGGGGCATGAGAAACAGAAAGCTGAATGGGACAGTGGAAAGAGTGAATTAGGAAGGAAGATAGAGGAGCTAAAAGCGGCAGAACACAACTAAGAGAGGGAGAATTGGGAGGCAGAAAGAGTGTTAGGAAGGGCGGGTGACGGATGGGGTCACTGGAGGCCGCTTTATGAAGGTCCAGGGCCAAATGAAATGCCGCAAAATTGCCGCTAAATTTCCATATTTGTGCCGCTAAATTTCCATTTTTGTGCCGGTAAATTTGCTAATCCATGCCGCTATATCCTGGGGGGTCTGTATAATACAACAGGTCTTAAACTTCACTCTTTGGTGCATGGACAACCAGTGAAGTTTATCCAACAGTGGTTTGGATGGAGATCTGGGGGGGGCATTGAGGACTAGCCTGGCTGCTGTGTTTTGCACCACTTGCAGTCGGTCTAGCACCTCTTCATTTGCACCTACCAGAAGACCATTACAATAATCAAGTCGGCTAATCACTAGAGCCTGAACCAAAGTTCTTCTGATGGAGTCCGGGAGGAATGGGAATATCCTACGGAGGAGACCTATCATATGAAAACAAGATCCCACCGTGATGTTACCATGTTGTTTCATAGTCAACTCCGGCTCCAACCGTACCCCCAGGTTCTTGATTATTTGTTTAGGTTCGGGAACTGGACCTAGGTCCAGCGGCCACCAGTCGGGGGACCATTGGACCTTAGCCTCACCGAAAAGCATCACCTCAGTCTTACCAACATTACACTGAAGAAAGTTGGAAGACATCCACTGGGATACTGCTTTCATCCCCTCGGAGAAAGATTGTATGACCTTCGGAGTTAGTAATTTAAAGGGGAAAAGCAGCTGAGTATCGTCAGCATAGGACACTGGACAGAAACCAAAGGCTCTTGTTATATCTGCCAAGGGGGCCACATAGGTGTTGAAAAGAGTTGGGCTCAAACACGAGCCCCGTGGGACCCCCTTGGTGATCTTAACCTCATCCGACTTAAAGTCACCCATGGTGATACATTGGGTGCGGTCGGAGAGAAAGCTTTTTGTCCAGTCCAGTACCTTGCCACCGAGTCCATTCACAGTCAGTCGTTCGATCAGGATGTTATGCGAGATGGTATCGAACGCTGCCGATAAATCCAGCAGCACCAGGACAACGGAATAACCATTGTCCTGGTACATGCGGAGGTCATCACTTATCGACAGTAAGGCCGTTTCAGTGCTATATTTTGGCCTGAAACCTGACTGTGAAGGATCAAGGCTTCCCGATTGTTCCAGGAAGTTGGACAGATGCTTATTTGTGTGCTTTTCAATGATTTTCCCCAGAAAGGGCAACAAGGAGATAGGCCTAAGATTGGACATGTTGGTCCAAGGAGAGGAGGTGTTCTTCTGAATCGGACTAATTAGGGCCTTTTTCCATTCCCGTGGGACACATCCCGTTGTTAATGAGAGGTTCACCAGGCTCTGAATATCAGGACCAAGTGTACTCCCCAACGTTCCCATTAATCTGGCTGGTAGTAGATCAGACGGGCTCCCACTTTTGATGTTATTAATCAACATCTCCACTTCTGGCAAAGAGATCTCAGGAAAATTGTGAAAGGTATAGGAATTGGTGGCAACTGCTTGCACCGATGTATGGACATCCTGACTAATTATCGGTGGAATAAGTGCCTCTATCTTCTCATAGATAGCATCAATTTTCTCGGTAAAAAAACTCGAGATGTTGTCACAGAGATGTTGGGATGCCATGTCCGCACTTTCGCATGCCACTGGTTTTAGAAAGGCATTTACAATCTGGAAGAGTACTTTCGAATCATTGCCTGCTGCCTCCAATTGTGAGGTAACATGGTTCTTACGTGCTGATCGGATGGCTTTATGATAGATGTTAATCGCCATCTGATGATTGATCTTATCTTCCTCCAAGTGCGACTTTCTCCACACCTTCTCGGTTTTCCTAGCAGTGCGCTTAAGGCTCCGCAGTTCTTCAGAAAACCAGACTTCCTGTTTCCTAGCAGAGCGCTTTTTGAATATTTTTTGCTGGGCAATCTGCTCCACTGCAGTATGAGTGGCTGAATCAAATTTAGAAAGGGCAGAATTAATATCATCAGTAGCTAAAGTAAGTGGGGCAACATAAACCATTTTGAAATTTACATCAGTTATTTTATGCCATTGTCTTCCCTGAACCGGAATTTGTGAAGAGTAATTAGAACATGTGCCAATCTTCGGCATCGAAAACTCAAGAACAACATGATCTGTCCAGTTAGTCTGTTTAGGCATATAACACTTAATACCAGAAAAATTGGAAAGAATCAGGTCTAAAGTGTGACCCGCCAAATGCGTAGGCCCACTGTTACTCTGTTTCAGTCCTAATAGAGATACGTCAGTCAAAAAGGATTGAGCCTCTACGTTATTTTTCATCTCGCTGTGAATGTTAAAATCACCAAGCAGTATAAAATCCTTATCTGCGTCAACATAAGGGGCGAGTGCTTCCACTAGTTGTCTAGAAGCTCCTTTTATGGGGCCCGGAGGACGATAAACCAGTGCTCCCTTTCTACTGTGTTTGGCAGACGAACCAACCTTAAAAACCATCATTTCAAAGGCAGGATTACACCATTGGTCTAAAACCGAAACCGAAATGTTATCTTTGTGTACAATTGCTATTCCCCCTCCGGCTTTCGTGGGACGATCCTGTCTGATAATTTTATATCCTTCCGGGATCCCAAGAGTAATAGCCGGGATGGAATGGGGTTTAAGTCACGTCTCCGTGAAAAAACACAGATCGGGTTTATGTGTGGAGATGAGGTCCCAGACCTCAATATAATGTTTGGCTAGAGACCTTATGTTACATAGCAGGTTTCTCCCACCCTGAATTGTTTCAGAGGGCTTGTATGTTATGGGTTGTTGAGGACATACATCATTTACAACTTGAAATTGATATTGACATAGCCTACACGAAAATGGCCCTTCAGGAGGGCGTTGGTTTTTCCCCACACAGAGTGTAAGTGGATTACCTCTAAAACGCATCAGGGCCTGTAAGGAATAGCTCACCCTAGATTTCTTTGGGGAGTTTAATCCAGATGATAATAATGCCATGGCGCCTAGCCCCGTCCAGTCGCGGACGGGCGCAGACGGGCTTCTCTCTGGCTTGTCTCAGGCGTGTCCTCAGGCGCCCCCCTGTGCGCGACCGCTGTGCGCTCACTGTGACGAGGGGGCTAAGTACCCCTCTGCGTGATGCAGCTAGAGCGCTAACCGCTCGATGTGGGCGGAAGTGGCCTGGCTCTTCCTGTCCCGCCCTCCGCTCAACGGCACTGGTTGCCGAGTAGGACCGGGGCGGGCAGGTCGTGTGATCGAGCCCAGGCTTCTCAAGTGCAAGTAAGGCAAAATAAAATAAAATATATAAAAGCGGCGCTATTTAGAATTCAATCTCAACAGTTGCTGTCAATTGAAATTTAAAAACCAGCTATGTCCAGCAACTTGCGATGTACAGCGTCAGCGGGTTGGGGAGACACTGCCACCGTCCTCCCTACCGCAATCCGCCGCCTGCTCCTCGCTGCCTAAGTACCCCTCTGCGTGATGCAGCTAGAGCGCTAACCGCTCGATGTGGGCGGAAGTGGCCTGGCTCTGCCTGTCCCGCCCTCCGCTCAACGGCACTGGTTGCCGAGTCGGACCGGGGCGGGCAGGTCGTGTGATCGAGCCCAGGCTTCTCAAGTGCAAGTAAGGCAAAATAAAATAAAATATATAAAAGCGGCGCTATTTAGAATTCAATCTCAACAGTTGATGTCAATTGAAATTTAAAAACCAGCTATGTCCAGCAGCTTGCGATGTAAAGCGTTAGCGGGTCGGGGAGACACTGCCACCGTCCTCCCTACCGCAATCCGCCGCCTGCTCCTCGCTGCCTAAGTACCCCTCTGCGTGATGCAGCTAGAGCGCTAACCGCTCGATGTGGGCGGAAGTGGCCTGGCTCTGCCTGTCCCGCCCTCCGCTCAACGGCACTGGTTGCCGAGTCGGACCGGGGCGGGCAGGTCGTGTGATCGAGCCCAAGCTTCTCAAGTGCAAGTAAGGCAAAATAAAATAAAATATATAAAAGCGGCGCTATTTAGAATTCAATCTCAACAGTTGCTGTCAATTGAAATTTAAAAACCAGCTATGTCCAGCAGCTTGCGATGTACAGCGTCAGCGGGTCAGGGAGACACTGCCACCGTCCTCCCTACCGCAATCCGACGCCTGCTCCTCGCTGCCTAAGTACCCCTCTGCGTGATGCAGCTAGAGCGCTAACCGCTCGATGTGGGCGGAAGTGGCCTGGCTCTGCCTGTCCCGCCCTCCGCTCAACGGCACTGGGTGCCGAGTCGGACCGGGGCGGGCAGGTCGTGTGATCGAGCCCAGGCTTCTCAAGTACAAGTAAGGCAAAATAAAATAAAATATATAAAAGCGGCGCTATTTAGAATTCAATCTCAACAGTTGCTGTCAATTGAAATTTAAAAACCAGCTATGTCCAGCAGCTTGCGATGTACAGCGTCAGCGGGTCGGGGAGACACTGCCACCGTCCTCTCTACACTAAGGCATTCGATTCATTAGAATGGACATTTTTGTTTGTCTTGCTGGCCCGAATGGGATTTAGTCCTCCTTTCATACAACAAATTCAGGTACTGTATAACAAGCCATGTGCCAGATTGTGGATAAACGGGCAAGTGTCAGAATCCTTTCCTATTACACGCGGAACGAGGCAGGGCTGCCCCCTGTCGCCGCTACTGTTCACCATAGCCACTGACCCTCTGGCGGCGAGATTGCGGCAACACCACACACAAAGAAGCATCGGATTTACCTCTAGAGGTATCCTGATTTCAATGTATGCGGACGACATGTCCGTGTACATGACCAACCCTGTGGACAATTTCAATCCACTCATGCGAGAAATTATAATATATGGCGGCTTGGCGGGTATTCAAGTAAACCGGGGCAAATCTACGATACTTGCTCTCACGGACAAGACCACACCCTGTGAAACAGACTACCCGATACAGTGGGCTACTTCGGGACTAGGTATCTGGGCATAATGGTCAGCAGATCGATACAGGAGCTGTGGCTCGATAATTATGGCAATGGACTGGATTGAAACCAAGATACAAGGCTGGAAGCATCTCCCTCTATCACTACTAGGCCGCATAGCACTCCTCAAGATGGTGGTACTACCCAAATTACTATATTTATTTGTCAACATACCGATGCCACTCACGAAGGCCTTCTTTGCAAGACTACGGTCGGCAGCTATAGAATGGCCTGGGCAGGCAGACAACTCCGGGTGGCTTGGAATCTGCTGATGCTTCCATTTGAGCAGGGAGGACTGGGTGCCCCAGATTTTGAATTATATGCTCAGTTTCTTCATTTTTGGCAGCACTCGACACCATTTCAGCCGCACGTGGCGATTGAAATTGATAGATCTGCACCAACTCCGATACACGCTACGGTCTACGTGAGCTACAAGAGACTGCAAGGGGAGGTTGACACAGTGGAAGTTACTAGATGGGCTTGGGGGTGTATCGCCAAAAGAGCGGGTATTAAAGTACTATATGCCCCCTCCATGCCACTGGACAGTAACCCGCTCATTATGCCTCTGATGGACAAGGCCACGATGCTTAGGGCCAAGATGCATGGTTTGGTGAAGGGGAGTGACCTCTTTCCGGAGGCCTCTTTCTTGACGCTTCAACACATGTGTCGGGCAGAGGCTCCCTCGCTAGCTGACGCATTATTATATTATCAAATTAGGTCCGCCTGCAAAGCCCGCTACGCGGAATACCCCCAGGAACCACCCTCCTTGCATGCTCTTGAGAATGTACTGTCCAACCCCTCGCCCAGGAAACTGATAACGCGGATATATAGTATTACCCAAAAAACGGCGCCCTTTTCGGCCTACACTTCAAAACAAAGGTGGGAAATGGATTTAGACATGACGGTAACGGACCAGCAATGGACGTTCTGCTGCGTGCAATTAAGACATCTGTCCCCCAACTATCGGCTTCGTCTGATCCATTTTATCTTCCTACATAGAGTTTACCGTACTCCGTTACAACTACAACAAATGAATCTTAGGTCTGATTCAAATTGCTGGCGCTGTGGGAGCTCGGCCGCGACATTTCTCCACCTAGCATGGACCTGGAGGGACATTGCTACTATTGGCTGGAAGTATTTGAACGCGAAGGAGATATAGTAGGGATCGCGACTCCGCTGTCCCCGCTACTAGCACTTTTAGGCTATGTTAAAGAGATATCGACGAGTTCTTGCAAGTTGGTGGCGATGCTGATGCTTTTAGCCAAACGACAAGCGGCGGTACACTGGAAGAGGGAGAGGCCGCCTGCCATAGCGGGTTGGCTGCACTCTGTCACATACTGCAAGGACCAGCTCACCCGTTACTGGGAACTGCAGCCTAGCCGCTCTAGGCCGACTGACATTTTGGAACCATACACGTCGTGGCTAGCTAGAGGGGGAGTGGACATGGCCTTAGATGCGTCTGACTGAATGTATGATTTGGATCGTACTAGTTAGGATAGGGCAAACTCACTGGCTTATTTATTGGTTCCTTTAAGGCGACCCATGGTCACAGTCAATCACCACATATCGTAGAATATTGAAGTAGCTATAATCGCATTGTTAGGATGCACTATAAACGGGCAGATGTGTGCAGTTCTGAAGTTGGGGGGAAGTTGGGGTCCTATGAAGGATTTAGGCGGCTAATGATAAGTAGCAACATGTGATTCTTGAAGTGTACATTTATTCTAATCTTGATCTGCTGACCTACTTTCATACCAAAACAATAGAGGAAGTGAAGAGGTGTTGACAGAATCACCCTCCGATCCGATATGCACAATCAACGAGATTCTATCAATTTGTAGTGATTTAAAATTTTTATATTTTTGTTTTTGTGGATGGTGAAATAATTAACTCTCTCTTACGGTGGTAAAGATGAGAGCACAATGTGCTTGTTAAAATACCCCTCACACACTAAAAAAATCCAATAGTGTCATGCTTCATCATTGGGGTCTTCCCGTCCCTCTACGGGGCGGGGCGTGCTACGACCTGACGAACTACGCGGGAGCACTGATAATGTGACAAGGCTATGTGATAGTGCAGGGTGGGTGGTGTCAGTGAAGTGTAGGGACCTAATAATGTGTGAGAATAAAAACGGCTAAAAATCCTCTGGCTAGTGGAAAAAAACAATTTATTCACTTCCCTAGCTGGGGACGTTAAGAAGGGGGTTTTGAGGTAGAGCAAATAGCTGCTACCGGGTCTACATGTTTCGTAAGCAGTCCCCTACTGCTTACTCATCAGGACCTTCTAGTGGCCCCTACTAGGAAATAGCTCAGTTTCTAAGTATAATAAGCCTGTCGTCCTAAAAACTAGCAGTAAAAATCCACTGTTAGTTTTAGCTTCAGGGCATGAGCTGGCCCAAAGGAAGCAAAAAATGTATCAAAAGAGATGACCTAAATTGGTCTCTGTAAGAAAGAGGGAGAAAAAAGGAAAACACAGATCTTTACCAATTGTAACTGTGATTTGTCTCTAGGCACAACATTGTAATAGCGCCACAAGTCCCACTAATCATTCATGTTTTGCCCGTTTCATAAAGAATATATTTAAGACTTTATGGACAGAGTGATGGTTCAATCTGCCATCCCCTGAACGTTCGTTTCTTGGCCGAACATTATGTTGCCGCATGTGATTGGGGCGGGTTCATCACAACTCACACACACATTCATAACTCGATGCACACATCGGCACCACACAGGGTTAAAAAAGAGGGACCCGATTTTTTCGGATTTCAATACCAGCAATAATGTCAGAAACAGTCATTAAAATCCTCATAAGGCACACCCAGATTATTATATAGATTGCCATACATACTGCTGAGGCGCTTAGGATATGCCCCATGAGCTGACAGTCGGTAGGTGTTTCACAGCGGTAATCTGTAAAAAAGAAACCACGCCCTTAGCGTCAAAACACACACACACACACGTACATATTATCCCCTGTCTCTTGGGCCAGGTGTTTAGAGACCTTTGGCCAAGTCTGGTACTCACAGTATCCGCATAAGGGTATTGCCTTACTCCTACCCGTGCTGCCGCTCTGAAGAGTGCTCGCGTCTGGAGACAAGTGATCATTTAAGCTCCTCTCAGCGCTGGTGTCGCGTTGGTTGCCAAGTTGCAAGACTAGCGCGCTGACCTAAAATGGCCGCCCCCGATGGAACCAAGGGTGTGCATATTCGGAAGTCTTTCTTCAGTGTCTATTTCGTTTGTCAATAAACGTTCTGCCCAAATTGAAATAGTTATTATTATTTATAAAATATGCTCAATGCTCCTATTCGTCTGTATTTATTATTGGACCATGGTGTAGATATTTAGTGATGACTCACACAAGGACCATTGAAACAGCGGGCTGCCTATGATTCAGGTGTGTCGCTATTGATAGTTCGTGGTGATACTTGACCAGACTATGTTGCAGGTTCGATGAAAAATTATTTAATGTCTACAAGGTAAAGGCTCTTGGTAGGGGCTATCATCAAAGTGCTGTGCGCTACTGCAAATTTAAAAAGAAAGTTATATTTATGGGTGTTAGACCCGTTTGCGGACTTATGCTTTGGGGACAATAGGCTTGGCAACTATTTGATTTATATACAAAGGTATTCATTTTCACTTAGTGGTCTTATTGGCGGTGGTGAGGTAAATTACAGACATTGATATCCATCATTGGGCTCTTAAGGGTGAACGGAGGTAGTGTGTGTGGCCCATGGGGGGTGGTGCTTATCAAAGGGGAGTGTGTTGGTCTACAACTGACCCCACGGTATTTCATCGTTCAACCCATGTTTGTGAGACTGGACACGAAAAACCCATCTTTGTTCTTTTTCCAGTAGGTATTTCTCGTTATCAATCTGTTCGATCACTGTCCAGGCTATGTCCTCAGGTTTGTGCCCACTTTCAAGGAAGTGGTTGGTTAATTTCGTGCTTGACTTCTTGCACTTGATTGTACTTTTGTGCTCGCCTATTCTTATCTTTACAGCCCTGCTTGTCATGCCAATGTACTCGAGATTGCAAGGGCAGGTGATCAAGTAGACGACATTGGAACTGTTGCAGTTGCTGAAGCTTCTCTGCTCCCATGTAGTTCCATTCTTGAAGGTCAATTTTTTACTTTTTTTGGTGAGGCAGCATACCTTGCATCCACCACATGGGTAGTGTCCTTGTACAAAGTTGGAGTTCCCTGGAGTCCTGTCCTCCTTTGGTCTGGTGTGTACCAGTATGTCTCTTACACTCTGAGCCCTTTTGTGAGAAAACATGGGTTTCGGAATATCGAGACCGCCACTATTGAGAATCTTCCAATTCTTATTAATGATTTTGGTAACTTGGTCCGAGCTAGTGTTATATGTAGTGATACATATTGGTCTCTGTACTTCCACTTTTTTCACTTTCTCTTCAAGGAGGCTCTCTCTGCAGTTGTTCCTGGCTCTTTTGTATGCTTGATCGATGATTCTTTGAGGGTAGATTGTCCCTCAGATGTCTAGGGTGGAAGCTTTGGTACATCAAAAGGCAGTTCTTTGAGGTGCTCTTGAAGTGTGCACCTCAAAGAACTGCCTTTTGATGTACCAAAGCTTCCACCCTAGACATCTGAGGGACAATCTACCCTACGGACAGTTTTTGCGACTTCGTAGGAACTGCACTGAAATTGACAATTTCAAATCTCAGTCCAACGACCTACGAAAGAAGCTACAAAAGAGGCACTACCCTCAAAGAATCATAGATCAAGCATACAAAAGAGCCAGGAACAACTGCAGAGAGAGCCTCCTTGAAGAGAAAGTGAAAAAAGTGGAAGTACAGAGACCAATATGTATCACTACATATAACACTAGCTCGGACCAAGTTACCAAAATCATTAATAAGAATTGGAAGATTCTCAATAGTGGCGGTCTCGATATTCCGAAACCCATGTTTTCTCACAAAAGAGCTCAGAGTGTAAGAGACATACTGGTACACACCAGACCAAAGGAGGACAGGACTCCAGGGAACTCCAACTTTGTACAAGGACACTACCCATGTGGTGGATGCAAGGTATGCTGCCTCACCAAAAAAAGTAAAAAATTGACCTTCAAGAATGGAACTACATGGGAGCAGAGAAGCTTCAGCAACTGCAACAGTTCCAATGTCGTCTACTTGATCACCTGCCCTTGCAATCTCGAGTACATTGGCATGACAAGCAGGGCTGTAAAGATAAGAATAGGCGAGCACAAAAGTACAATCAAGTGCAAGAAGTCAAGCACGAAATTAACCAACCACTTCCTTGAAAGTGGGCACAAACCTGAGGACATAGCCTGGACAGTGATCGAACAGATTGATAACGAGAAATACCTACTGGAAAAAGAACAAAGATGGGTTTTTCGTGTCCAGTCTCACAAACATGGGTTGAACGATGAAATACCGTGGGGTCAGTTGTAGACCAACACACTCCCCTTTGATAAGCACCACCCCCCATGGGCCACACACACTACCTCCGTTCACCCTTAAGAGCCCAATGATGGATATCAATGTCTGTAATTTACCTCACCACCGCCAATAAGACCACTAAGTGAAAATGAATACCTTTGTATATAAATCAAATAGTTGCCAAGCCTATCGTCCCCAAAGCATAAGTCCGCAAACGGGTCTAACACCCATAAATATAACTTTCTTTTTAAATTTGCAGTAGCGCACAGCACTTTGATGATAGCCGCTACCAAGAGCCTTTACCTTGTAGACATTAAATAATTTTTCATCGAACCTGCAACATAGTCTGGTCAAGTATCACCACGAACTATCAATAGCGACACACCTGAATCATAGGCAGCCCGCTGTTTCAATGGTCCTTGTGTGAGTCATCACTAAATATCTACACCATGGTCCAATATTAAATACAGACGAATAGGAGCATTGAGCATATTTTATAAATAATAATAACTATTTCAATTTGGGCAGAACGTTTATTGACAAACGAAATAGACACTGAAGAAAGACTTCCGAATATGCACACCCTTGGTTCCATCGGGGGCGGCCATTTTAGGTCAGCGCGCTAGTCTTGCAACTTGGCAACCAACGCGACACCAGCGCTGAGAGGAGCTTAAATGATCACTTGTCTCCAGACGCGAGCACTCTTCAGAGCGGCAGCACGGGTAGGAGTAAGGCAATACCCTTATGCGGATACTGTGAGTACCAGACTTGGCCAAAGGTCTCTAAACACCTGGCCCAAGAGACAGGGGATAATATGTACGTGTGTGTGTGTGTTTTGACGCTAAGGGCGTGGTTTCTTTTTTACAGATTACCGCGGTGAAACACCTACCGACTGTCAGCTCATGGGGCATATCCTAAGCGCCTCAGCAGTATGTATGGCAATCTATATAATAATCTGGGTGTGCCTTATGAGGATTTTAATGACTGTTTCTGACATTATTGCTGGTATTGAAATCCGAAAAAATCGGGTCCCTCTTTTTTAACCCTGTGTGGTGCCGATGTGTGCATCGAGTTATGAATGTGTGTGTGAGTTGTGATGAACCCGCCCCAATCACATGGGGCAACATAATGTTCGGCCAAGAAACGAACGTTCAGGGGATGGCAGGTTGAACCATCACTCTGTCCATAAAGTCTTAAATATATTCTTTATGAAACGGGCAAAACATGAATGATTAGTGGGACTTGTGGCGCTATTACAATGTTGTGCCTAGAGACAAATCACAGTTACAATTGGTAAAGATCTGTGTTTTCCTTTTTTCTCCCTCTTTCTTACAGAGACCAATTTAGGTCATCTCTTTTGATACATTTTTTGCTTCCTTTGGGCCAGCTTATGCCCTGAAGCTAAAACTAACAGTGGATTTTTACTGCTAGTTTTTAGGACGACAGGCTTATTATACTTAGAAACTGAGCTATTTCCTAGTAGGGGCCACTAGAAGGTCCTGATGAGTAAGCAGTAGGGGACTGCTTACGAAACATGTAGACCCGGTAGCAGCTATTTGCTCTACCTCAAAACCCCCTTCTTAACGTCCCCAGCTAGGGAAGTGAATAAATTATTTTTTTCCACTAGCCTGAGGATTTTTAGCCTTTTTTATTCTCACACATTATTAGGTCCCTACACTTCACTGACACCACCCACCCTGCACTATCACATAGCCTTGTCACATTATCAGTGCTCCCGCGTAGTTCGTCAGGTCGTAGCACGCCCCGCCCCGTAGAGGGACGGGAAGACCCCAATGATGAAGCATGACACTATTGGATGTTTTTTAGTATGTGAGGGGTATTTTAACAAGCACATTGTGCTCTCATCTTTACCACCGTAAGAGAGAGTTAATTATTTCACCATCCACAAAAACAAAAATATAAAAATTTTAAATCACTACACATTGATAGAATCTCGTTGATTGACCTACTTTCATATCCATAATTGTGACACGATCATGCGTATAAGATAGCCACGCTGCCGAACCCCCGGGTTGTCGGCCAATAAGCTGTGTTAACTGTCGAAATAGAATATCTGCAGATGCTGCTGGCCTCTGGGTGGTAGGCATGTTGAAGCTGTGTACACTTAAGACCCGAATAAAGTTTTTTAAAATTAAAAAAAAAGTACCAAATGAACACAACACACACCTCAACTCCACAATCATGCAACACACAACACTGGGAATGCACAAGTTACAAACTCACGTACAGCATGGATTGGATTGGATTGGATTTGGTTTTTGAATAGCGCGATAGCTACCCGCAGGCGTCCTAGCGCCTATGAGCAACAGCAAACAACATGCTCACCCACCAGACACAACAGAACAACTTACTGTGGGAACCTGGCACAGCCATGTACATAAGCCATCAATGGCATGGCACCTCAGCCACAGAATAGAAGATTGTGGGGAGAGGTGGGAACCAGGCATGTGCGAAGGAGGCAAGTGACCCATGAATGTGAATGTACACAATGCCAAGTGTGGCTTGGATGTGATGACCAGACTGCAGCATGAAGACCACACACATATCCATGTTGACATACACCGCTGGTGTATGATGGAGTGTAGTGGACAGTGGACACAACCATAATACCCCAGCCACTGGGGAAGCTCGCGGAAATGTAGCTTGTTACACCCCCCAAAAGCGTGAGCAGAGTAGGCTGGCCCAGCGTACGCCAGGCCAGCATAGGGGTGTGAATAAAAAGCACGTAGCTCTGGGTGTGGTCCTCTTCTGGAATGCCCAACGTCTCTGCCAGGGCTCTGCCCCTCAGCCCGCCACGAGGCCGTCGCCATGAGCGGTGTTGCCTGTGATCCTGTGCGCCTGCTGCACCCCAGGCTGCTGGTTCCCGAATCCGACTTTCCTGCCCCTGCGCATCCTGGTCTCACTGCACACCTGCTGACACCGGCGTGTGTGGAAGAGGGCCCAACATGTGCCAGTGCAAGCCCCAAGCCCAAGGCACGCGACCCTGGCTACCTTCTACGGCCAACATGGCCTCCGTGAGCAAGGCCCACAGTGCTCCTTTCTCTTTGACGTACTCTTCATGCATACACAGCGCACTAGTAGGTCACACATTTGGAACTGAGTCTTGATTACACTATGGCAGAGAACAATTTATGGTAAATTTTATGTCACCATACTCCCTTCGATGTGGTGCCACCAACTCTGTGCACAGCATTACAACCACACGTGTCTGTAGGCCCACACGGACTACGGCCCTCGGCATACGCTGCGCTCGAGTAGGTCACACAATTGGAACTGTGCATCGATTTTTCAATGGCAGAGTACATATCATTGAATGCAAGGAGAGGTGTAAGAGGATAACGTGTTGCAGTCAGGAGAAAAAAAAAGGATAATCGTTACGGAGGTGAATGAACATTACTGACAACTGCCCTGGTGTCATTAACTCTGTACATCGCGAGCCAACGACATGTGGCTGTGGGCCACTGCTGACCACTGCCTGCGGCCTACACTGCATTCAAGTAGGTCACACATTTGGGACTGAGTCTCGATCATGCAAAGGCCAAGTACACATGTTAATGTAGAGTTCAAATCACTATACTCCGTTCAATATGGTGACACTGACTCTGTGCATAGCATTACAACCACACATGACTGTGGCCCCTTGCTTGCAACGCCTTTGGCCCACACTGCGGTCAAGTGGGTCACACAGTTGGAATCTGAGTCTTGATTATGCAGTGGCCGAGTTCATAACATTGTACCGGCATCATCGCAGACTGCATCCCCTCTCAGCCCCGGTGCCACTAAGTCTGTTCACCGACATTCATGGACACTCTCTGTTTGAACTTTGGTGGCGTCTGAGTCTATGGACCAGGGTTGTCTTCATCCTCATGCAGCTGATACCTAAATACAAGGCTGTAGCATTCCACTCCTCCATTTGCTGCTTCCAGACGGCTTCTGCCCTCTGCATTATGCCCTGGAGGACACCCTCCAATGTCCCCCGCAGCCCTCTGCCACATTCCCCTTGGACATCGACGAGGGCCGGCTCAGTCAGCGTGGCCCTGCCTCAGTGTACCGCCGCTGTGTATCCGGGGCCACTAAATCTGTGCAGCTCAGGTCAGGGACCCTCTCTTCTAAGATATTGGATGGCCTCTGAGACGAATACCTTGGGTCATCAATGCCATGTGTTTGTGGCCCTGCTCTGTCCGCTGTCTCTGGCCTCAACTGCGGTCCACTAGGGCTCACACATCAAATCGAGTCCTGACTGGCCCGGACATCGCATCACCGTCGGAGGCACACGCCACCACCGCCAGGACCACCACGAACTGCCAGTGTCAAAAAGATCGTACTGGCAGACTGACGGAGTTGCTCTCACCTGTCGTGGATGCCATCATCTGCCTGATACCCTGCTCAGCACTCCAGGTGCCACTAACTCAGTGCACCACAACTCTTCTTCCATTTCTGTTTTGGTTATGTGCTGTGGAGAGCTCACGCAGCAATGTCACCTCAGGCAGTGTGGGTGACCTGGGATGATGATGAGGAAGATGATGCAGGTGTGACACGCCCCACCGCAGCTGCATCAGGAATGTCCCGAAGGGACGCAATCCTAGACATTTTCTTGAATTGAGCGCGCTCAGCTCTAGTATCCCAACCTCAGTGCACTGCAACTCACGGACGCTTCTGTTTGCTCATTGAGTGAACTTTGTACTTGCTCCGGCTACCTCCCTGATGCTCCGCAGTTGGCTCTGTAATGCCGGTGTTTTCTGTTTCCGTATTCATAGTGTTCACTGTTGTATTTGTTGCCAGCACCAACAACTCCCTGAGGGCTGGCTTACACTCCCCCACACACATCCAGCACAGGCGTCACTGTACATGTGACCATGCCAATAAAGGGGCCGGGCGCCCGTGCCCGTAGTCAGTTCCACAAACTACCTGCGTGTGTCTGTGTGGTCAAGGTGTGTGCATGAGGGCCACAGGCTCTACAACATTACATTGTGCTGTGTACAGAGGATGCAAACCATGTCATTGCATGGTTAGAGCTTGGAGATGTAGTTTTGTCATCAGCCACTCAATACACAAGAAGGGTGTACTGGGCCATTGTATGGAGGACCAGCGTGGGTGTGTGAATGGTAATTCTGGGGCTCTGGGCGTGGTTCAGTACAGAAAATGTGCAAATACATGTGTCTCTGTCACAGTGTGGGTCTCCTTTGTGGGGTGTAGGTGGTCCCTGATAGGACTTGGACACCCCGTATGTGATGTCATTCGGCTTCCATGAGCTCTGACCCCACCCGCACCTGTTCAGCCACCTCCTTTTGGCATTCTGACACCTGGCATTGGAATGCAATGTGTGCCTCGGTGACATGTTGGGAGCCAGCCGTGGTGGCGGGTGCTTCCTGCTGTGTGGTCTGTGCAGGGGTTAGGGTATTCTCTATGTAGCTTAGCTGTTCTGCACCTGGGGGGTTGTTGACTAAGATGTCCATGAGCTGTTGTAGAGTGTCGATGTTGAAGGTGTGGTGGTCATCTCCAGCATCACTGATGGGTTATCTGTTGTGCTCTGCTCTATGTGTTGTTTGTCCCACTGCAATGTGAAGGGGAGATGAATGTTGACATTGTGTTGACATTTATGTTGGTGCATTGTTCATGTTGACATGCAGACTGTATGACAATGTACATTGTGACTGTTTGGGCAGTGTTGCTAATTTGAGGGGGGAGAGTGGACTTTTGCACTACGTGACGTATGAGGGGGGAGAGTGGACATTTGCACTACATGATGTACTCCCACCTCCTCGCACCATCTCCACACTGATGACTGTGGCCTCTATTTCCTCCAGTTCCTCCTGTGGCGCAGGACTCCCACCTCCTGATCTGTTGGCAGCAGGTTTGTGTTTGGTTTGGTTTTCACATCATGCCAGCACCTCTTGGCCTCCTCCATTGACCTCCTCGACAGACCGACTGCATTCACGGTAGTGCAATTGTGGGTCAGTTGATGGTAGTGTTCTGTCATCTCCGTGATGCTGATCTGGTTTTCCTGTGGACTGCACCCCGTCTTCCTCTCCCTCTTCTCCTTGGCCTTCCCCGAGCCCGTTGTTCCTTGCTGGTGGTCTCTGGGGCTTGTGGGGTTCACGTTCACCTGTGCATTCGGTCAGGGTGCATCCATGTTGCTACGCAGTTTGAATTATTTTTGGTGTGTTTTCTTGGTTGCTTATATAGTGCGTTTTCCCCCAGACGCGTGTGATTTGCAGGCCTGTCGCTGGGTTTCGCTGCAATTTGTATCACGATTGGCCTCATCGCAACTTTTTTTGCGTTCGTGTTTCGCATTTTTGGGGCTTCGCATTGACTTTATCGCAGACATTTGACCCGTTGACAGGGGCCTATCGCATGGTGCCTCAGTGTTGTGAATACTTCATTACCACGCCGTTCTTTTACCGCGATAGACTGCGATGTTGAAAGTTGCGTTAAGTTAATTTTGCAATGGTTATCAGACGTTCTTGAGAATATCTCCCAGAGATGCCACATACCTTCTTGACTGCTAGCTGGCAATTTCAAGGAGCAACCCACTGGCTGTCGAACCCCCCTTGCACAGCGTCCTAGGAATAATCAAAAAGGAAACTTGAAGGTTTCTTCCCTCATAGCTTCTAAAAAAAACTTACAGTAATTGGAGGCAGAAGTCAGCCTGCACTCCATTTGACCCATAAAATTCCACTTGTGAAATTTGACAGATCACCATGTAGGCATACACTGCCACCTTCCACATCAAGATGATCTTCTTCTAAAGTGCATCCACCAATGTTCTCAACAGCCACCCTTTTGGCAGCCCAAAGCGACCTCCTGAACAGAAGTATTTAGCACCAACTCCAGCACATGCCTAGGGCACCCTCTTCATGAATGGGCACCCCTGTTCATCTGGCTGTGTCACTGCCAGCACATCTGCCTTCTGTACCATCACATCATGCTGGGGTCTCCACCCACCAGTCAACCGAATGCCTGGCAAGCCAGTACGTCAAAGCTCCCATTTGGTGGGGAGCTCTCCCTACCCACCAAATGACGTATTGAGAACCACCTCTCATCATGGGAAAATTTCCTCAAAGCTCACCCCTTCTTCCTGGCAGGAACTCCAAGAGGGTCACTACTCCTGGGTACCCTCCTGCTCCACCCTCTCAGTGGTTTCTGGCATGGTGGGAAAATCTCTACAAAAAAGAATAACATGATGGGGTCCCTCTGGGGAAATCTGCCTTGCCCATGGCAAGCACAAGAATTTCTTGGAGCCCTCAATCACCTCCTACACCCAACGACGAAGTGTCCACCACTTCATCCAGATCTATGGAGTACTTGTTGCAGTGCCTTAACCTATAGAGAGAAGAACTCTCCTCTTACAAGCCCGGTGTGTAATGTTGGGATATTAAGGATACTATGGCCTGGAACACTCTAATTGGACACTGTGTGAAATCCCACCCATCATCACGTCATCTCAAAATGTAAACCATTCATATACATGTGTTAATACATCAACCGACCATCAATGTTTTCACGTGACATATGTGTGCGGGGACTTTCATTTCCCACATCTGGAGTTCACATAACCAAACTTTTGAAACTCTCTCAGAGCCTTGAAATGCGCAATAGGTAATGTGTGGCAAAAATGAACTTATCAATGAGTACCGGAGCTGGATACTATTGTTCTCAGCGCAAAACATGAATGTAAGAAATTGAGTCATTAGTTGTACAGGATGTGAGGCCTGTACAAGTAATAGCTCCACAATTGTCTCTTTGATGGGGACAAAGCACCCCGCTGTAGCACTCAGGGTAGTGAAGTAAAGCAGTCCAAGGTCTACTCAGGGGAGGTGGTGTGGGCAAGTAATCACCATTCACTGGCACACAATATTACTGCTCAGTAAATGATTGTCCAGTCAGAGCTTTGCTTTCAAAAAGGAAAAGTACATTTATTCTACACACACACTAATATATACTGTGCATTATTTACTAATATTTAAATCAGACAGATACAATTACATTTAGTGAAATTCTGGAATCACCTTTTACCCCTACTGGGTCAGGACCATCAAAACCCTCAGTGGGTTTGGGGAGGGTGGGACAGCATCACTGGCCATGGAGAGACCCACTAGTCATCGTCACAGTCCAGGATCTTGCTCTTGTTCATGTTCTAAGGATGCCACTTTTTATGCCCAGTTGGGCCCATGGGTGGGGCACACCCCTTTGTTTAAACCTAAAGCTGGCTCTTTTCAGTTCTCCTCTCTTCCTGGGTTTGGTTCCAGCCTGGCGAATGACACCAAAAGCTAGCATCAGGTCTCGTTGTATGTGCTGGGGAGAGTCCCTTTGAAGTGTAATCTGGACAGGACACAATTCCTCCAAGGCTTGCTGTCAGGAAGATCTATCCCCACAGCACCCAGGCCCTTTATTGTACAGTTTGGCTCCAATACACATTTGGAGAGCCACCATGAGCCCAGGCAGCTGGAAACTCAATTCATAAATATAATAAAGTAGCTGAATGAATCCTTATGGCAGCGCAAGCTTTGCTACTGTGAAAATCGAATGCCTTCAACATTCATTTCCACATGTTCTACTCTTAAATATCAGGTGAGAAAAACAAGGCCCGCCTGAACAGTAAATAGTTCAATTCCTAGGACAGGGTGAAAATGTATGATGAAAATAAATCCTAGGCAATCAAAAATGGAACAAACAGTGTATACAACAAATAAGCTAGGGAAGACCAAAGGAGAAACCGAAAGATGTACCAAAATTATTTACTTTTTAATGAATCATTATTTAAAATTCTTATAAAAATTACATTTAATTACATAATGACAAAATATATATAAACTCAAAAACAAATATTTAAAAAGTGGCAATATCTTAGGTTTTTCGACGCGCGTTTCGGCGATCACAACGCCTTCTTCAGGAATAGCCACACATATGTTTAAAATATCTATCGTGGGGACAATTCATTTGAATGACGGACTGCACCTCAATTTTAGTCGATTCACTTAATAAAAAATATGCTTATTTTCTTATGTATATCCCATAAATTAATGCCGAGCCGTATATCCGGAAGTGCCCGATGCTTGCCTAGGTCACTATCCGAGACACAGAAGACGTCCGTATGTAAGAACTCTGATGTGCGCCCGATAATCCCAACATGTGATACAACTGCGGTCATTTTACCCATTTACGCAAGATGCCGGTAGCCATTTTCAGCCCGGTTCTATACACTGAAGACAAGGGCGGAACCAGAAAAGCCGCCACTTGCAAGCACGTTTTTAATTAAATACAACAGAGGGGTATCGCCCGGGCAGAAGGCAGGAGCTAAATCAGAGAAGCCACCCTGCGGTAGGCACGCTATCATTAGCTGCCTATTCCTGAAGAAGGCGTTGTGAACGCCGAAAAGCGCGTCGAAAAATCTAAGATATTGCCACTTTTTTAATCTTTGTATTTGAGTATATATATATGTTGTCATTATGTAATTAAATGTAATTTTTATATGAATTTTTAATAATGAATCATTAAAAAGTAAATCAGTTTGCTACTCTTAAATATCTGCACCCAGCCTTTGTGGACATTAAGATTTAGATATGGGTAACTTATTAATATATAAATGTAAGCTTTAGGCCTTTGAAAAGCAGTATTTTGAGAGGTCGAATTTTCAGTTTCAAACTGCTGCATGCAGATTACCTGTGCGCAGCTACCGGGCTGCACAGAACAATAGGCTCTCAGGTGTAGCCTGAAGCCCTCCACACACGCATGTATGCATATGTTCACGCGTAACTAGCCCAGTGACCCCTAACCTAGTTGCCTTGCAGAGGCATTATCTTACGAGGAGGATACTGGTGGTAAACATGCACAGTCCAATTCCCATGCAGTTACTAGGTGCGAGACTCAGGTAGCGAGACTCACCCACAATAAAGGTTCAAAAGCCAAGTGATCTAAAGAGAAACATTCTGACGTAATGAATGAGTGGAGACCATTTGCAACACCTACTAAGATACCTTTGGAATTTTATTGAAGGACACTGGGAATATAGAGAAGTAGTCAGAAAGTTGTACGGTTAATGGAAATCAACTTCAAACTATTGTTTGAACATTTAGATGAATTCTTCTAAGACTAAGGGGTTCTTAAATGTACATAGGATTATCGTGTGATGGAACAGGGATGTTTCTAAGAATGGTCTACGTTGCTCGAGCTTGATGAATGTCAGCTATAAGGAATTTTAGTTCTGGCATATATATACTAGTTGCTTAGACTAGAGAACAACAAAATATTAACATTATTGGCACATTTCTGTTCTACAAGAGTCAGCTAGAAACTATAGCTCATCTTCCACAGAGAATGCTTAGTGATGAAGCTTGAGGTCGTTTTCGGGTCTTAGGGAGAAGTGTTAGTGAACATATATTCGAGGTACTCATCCTTTGTATGTGGGTTTGTAGGAATCACAACTTCCATATCAAACTTCAGAGATATTGCTAAGGTATATATCCATTCACTATTACTGCTAATCTTAAAACTCTACATGGCCAGATACTGAAGCTACCTCTTTGCCTTTGAAGTATCAGCTACATACCACAGATATCCTTGATCAACAAAAGTTACGAGTCAGAATGTTAGAATGTTTTCTCTCTGATCCCATTCCCCTTTCCCTATTACTATCAACGACTGCCTTATTATTGTGTAAGTGGTCATTGGTGAAAGGGGTGAGAGACCATAGAGGGCATCACTCCCATTGTGGTCAAAGCACATGGTTAATGCATTTTAACTTCCTACCAGTTAAGATACATATAAGAATAGTTTTTGTGCAATATCTGCTGATACACATACATCTTTCCTATTGTATGACTAAATAACCTTGGTTAAATCCCCCTGTCAATATGTTAGGAATGTGTGTGTAGATAACTGATCGGTAACTGACAATTGAAACTTTGAAAGAGAGGCTCCTAACTCTTGATGTGAGTTGTGGTTAAACAGCACAATTACAATAACTGAATGCATAGATATAAACACTGTTTTCTTAAAGAATTCCACACTCACACTATGTAGCTTAGAACGATACAGCAAGACTCTCCTCACAGAATCTTCATGTGATGTGTGTATAACAGTATCAAAACAACAATAAAATGAAGAAATAAATCAAGTTAAGATTAACAAACTAATGAAGCAAAAATAAATTAAACTTAGTTGTTAAAAGACCACCAAAAAGACATACATTGATGAAGCCCACCAGGAGGTATGTTTGTTTAATGAATTACCAAAACCCATTTATAGAAAGCAATGGGGAACTTAACAGGCAGTGTTATCCTAGAGGGCCGCGTGACCTGGTCGTAGGCACCCTCCTCAGCAAGCTGATGGAGGTAGCACAGAGGATCATGGTTTACCTTGGACATTTAGACTTTGCCTTTTTCTGGAATTCAGTAGGCAAGAGGGAAGCTGTGCCTGAAATGGTCCCCACACAGTCAGATGCATTAAATGTGCAGTTCCAGTGAAACCTTTTATTCCACTGCAAAAAGCTGAACAAGGGACAACCCTGGAAACTGTAGCCATTGAAATCACATTTTTGTGGGGCATATTTTATCACTTTTCCTACCTCTTGCAGACAACCTCTGGTGTTTGAATTCCATCAGTAGAATGAGATGGGAAGCTGACACTGTGCAGCACTCCAGGAGTTCGGACACCTTGTCTTCAAGGTTCCTCTGGTGCCTTAAGTTTGAAGTTTGCCAAACCAGGGAATCTCACCCACAAAGTCATATCTTTCTCAGGCAGCCTTGAAACCTTGTCCTAGGGCTCTAGAGCTCAACCTTTACAACTTTAAGTCTGTAACTTCTGTTCAAGTTCACTAATTGTCCTCAGATCTTCAGGGTCTGCTTGCTGGGAGATCAGTTCATGACTTAAATGGATTACAGGCTGTTCCTTTCTTCCAGTCAGGAACACAGCTAAATGTGTAGTTCCAACTGGTCTTGCTGGTTCTTCTTACAAAAATGACCACACTATGTGGATCGCCAGAAGACTATGGGTCATATTATTAAGAACGGCGATGACATTATCGCCACTTTAGCGGCAGGAAACTGAACCTGGGCTTCTATGGAAATTCACAAGGGCATATTATCAAGTCTCTTATCGCCGCTTTGGGGGCAGTTTCCTCCCGCTAAAAAGACGATAATGTTTTGCAATCCTTGATAATATGGCCCCAAATTATTTGACCATGAGAATATCCCTTAGACTTAGAGTAAGAGATTCGAGAGGAAGCAACCACACAGTGTTCCCTAGAAAATAATTCTCAAAGGTCGAATTTTTTTCTTCTCTCTTTCATCAGCATTATGTTTTCCAGCTGGTGGAAGCAGTAACTTATAATAACCCAATAGTGATTGGTTAAAGTCCTTAACTTATCATAATGACATGCCCGTAAAATTTTCTCCTATCTTTATCGTCACTTATTGTGCTTTCTGACTAAACAAAATCTCTCTGTTGCCAAAAATGGCGATGGTGAGCCTTTGTTGACTTTCCTTTCCTTGCCTGTCTATCTCCACTCCACTGTACAGACTGCTAGGTATTGCACAGGAGGGGGCTTAGTGTACAGGAAGGTTGTTGTTCCTGGAAACCTTTTTGCCACAGGTACATTTTCACTTTTTACACCTCAGTCACAGGCACAAGTGGGCATAACTAAAGTTATTACTGGTGCAATGTTGAAGGCCTGTTAAAGGCCTGCTAATCAGGAGAAGTTGGCAGGCAGGTTTCATACAGGTTTGAAAAGGGTAGTAAGATAGTAATATTTCTAAAAGTAATCATAGGAAATCTTTGCTTTCCATTGTACATAGATGGATGCATGGGAATGCCCATGCTCCACCCATGTAACCCCTATCCGACTCAATGCAACGCACAACAGTGCAATGCACAACTTTGCCTTATTTTGAATTCACTAAACCATGACAAATCAACGTTGCATGGCTTAGTAAATTCGAAAATGGATTTTGCTTTGGGGAAGCGCAGCGCAATCCAGATGCAAAATCCTAGTCAATCTGGGCCTGTAGTTCTTAAATGGTGTGTCATGCTGTATAATGCACTTCCTAGCAGGGGGGGCTATAGGCTATGCATTCAACGACTTACATTGTAAAGTATGTGAGCAGTAGCACACGTAACCTGTTTTTGAGGTTTACATGACAAGAGTTCAGTGCCTGCTGAGGAGAGGAGGATTCTGTTATCATGCATTAGTAAAATCTTTAATGAACTAATACCCAGACTGCCACTATTTTTTTTTTTTAGAGTTTTCCCACAGACATGCTACATTTCCTGCATGTGGATTAAGCAGATAACCCTCCATTAGAATGTCTGCTATTTCAGCCAGGTTTGTGTCTATAAAAGAGCTTTACCTCTGTGCTTACTTTGAACCGGTGGTTTCCAGTGCTCAGCACCAGCACTTAATTGTCAACACTAGCACGTATAACAGTCTGCCACATGGTGGCACTGTTTGTCTAATTTAGGGGTGATCACAATCACAGTTGTTTATTGATTCAATATACATTCGAAATGACTGATACCTACCGCCCAAGTCAATCATGTATCTTTGGGGAGCTTAAATAGTCTCAGTTGTCGCTCTTGTAGGAGTTGTGTTGGTATTAACGTTGGCAGCACTCGCAGGAACATTGAGTGAGTTATTGCGTGGGTCAGCCTGCAGTAGCCTCCTGATGAGGGGCCCAGGCACTTATGTTTTTACAAATCAAGCACTGGCTCTACTATTTCAACAGGTGAAACAAAACATTACCTGTGATGTAAGAAATGTAGTAGTATACTATATATCAAATACTCCAAATTCATATAGAAATTAATGTATAAAATGCATGCAATACTGGTGTCACGATACGGAGCAACAACAAAAATGCAAGCCATTAGATTATGTTTATAGAGTCCATGAAACTGACCATCACCATCCATAAATGACCACCATATGAACCCTGACATGACAAGTACATGCAATAAGAGATTGTTCTCATGTAAAGCATAAAATTTTATTCCTTTTTTTTATTTTTCATTAAACAACTCCAATTATTACATATAGAAAAATAGAGTTTACATCAGTAACAAATGTATAAAAATCTTCATGTTTAATAATAAAACTAGCTAGAATACACAATTCACTACATTAATTAAATACATTCTGGGACTTCGAAAATATACAAGTTATAGCGGAAACAGTTTATCTTATACATTTCTTACCTCCCTGCTCCAGGCCCCTATTGGAGACCAGATCTTACTGCCACGTATTCTAGAATGTCTCCCTCTAGTAGCGTAAATGGCTTTTTCCCGGTTATACACCCCCAAAAAACGAGCTAGCCACATTTGAAAGCTTGGGGGATCCACGTCCTTCCAGTGGGCTGCAAGTATTATTCTATAACCAGCAGTACCTACAAAAAGACATGATTCCTCCTCTGTATTAAGCCCAAGAGTGCTATAATAGCCAAGAATATAAAGAATGGGCGATTCCGCCACCTTATGGCCAAACACCTCCTCCCAACATTATGATAGTATCTTTGTAAGTGGTGTTAATTTAATACGTTCATAAAACATATGTGATAGGGTGGCTGGGCCTACTCCACACCTGGGGCACTCATCATTTATTCTTTTACCCCATACATACAGATTAGCAGGGGTATAGTACAAATTGTAGATTGTCTTGTATAGCTGGGCTTTTAGATTAGAAGATAAGAGTGAATGTGATGTCAGAAGTAGGCTCATGTCTATATCAAAATTGGGGTTAGCAAGTTTACCAGCCCATGATGACTCGGTATGTTCCAGGTCATCTTGAAGTTTTTCAAGAAGCAAACCATATATGGTTCCAATTCTAGTCGAGTTTTTACTTATAATATCAAAGAATGGGATATTTTCCAGTGTAATACTTGGAATTTTTAGGTTAAGAATAGTATTAACTTGAATACATTTAAAATAATCATTAATAGAAATTTCAAAGTTTCTCTGTAAACACAAAAACCTGGTATTTGAGTCATCTCCCAAAAAGTCCCAAACTGTAGTAATCTGCATGCTTTCTTGGCAATGTCGTCATTAGCCTGTATAGGCAACAGAGAAGAATGCCACAAGGGGGTATATCTATTGAATTGTGGGATAGCCATATATCTAGAAACCTTCCTCCATATTTTCCATGCACTACTGATGACTTTGAATTTAATTTTTTTATAGCAGTTTGGTTCTAGTTGTCTCAACAAGAGCCCTTGAGCTTTCTTTCCAATTGATAATTCATAGATAGATGGTATTTCCATGACCTCTGTGTTCTCAGTGGCAGCCGTGGTATTAAAGAGTGGTGCAATTTGATGGAGAATGGCAGCCCAAAAGTATAGCATTATATTGGGAATTGCTAGGCCGCCCCTGTTTTGTGGTAAGGATAAATATTTCAGAGACCTACTGATTTTTCCATATTGCCCCCCAAAAAATGGACATTTGTGATTCAAGAGATTTAATAATATGATCTTCTACAATTAAGGGAATAGCTCTAAACAAATATAGTACAATAGGAAGTATGTTCATTTTTAGAAAATTTCCCCTACCAATGATTGACAGATGGAGAGTATTAACCCTAGTAAGATCTTTTCTTATGACCCTCATAAGGGTTACATAGGGGTACATAGTTGAGTTTGTTAATGTTTTCAACCTTTGGACTTAGACAAACCCCAAGATACGTGGCTTTTTCTGCTTTTTTAGGATCCACATAGTCAATATTATCGGTGCATAGAACAATAGTTGTATCTCTATTCAGAGAATATCCAGAGTAATTACCAAATGACTGGGTAATAATCTCTATTTCTGCAATTGCCTCAGCGGGGTTTGGTGTTAGTACTGCCACATCATCGGCATAAGCAAGTATCTTTGTTTCATACGCACCGACAATGATTGGTTTTGTTTCCTGGGTCTGTAATAATTTTATAATCAGAGGGTTGATGTACATAGCAAACAATATTGGGGAGCAGGGGCATCCCTGCCTTGTTCCTCTCGATATACTAATTGCACAGGATTCAATACCCATTACTTGGAGCTTAGCTCTTGGTTCTTCATACATTGCTTTAATCGATTTTACAAGACCAGGCCCAAAATTATTAGCCTCCAACACATCCCACAAAAATTCCCATGACACCCGATCGAAGGCTTTCTCAGCATCTAGAAGGATCATCCACATCTGGCCCCCGGTCCCAGACATGATATCAAAGAGTGAAATAGCTCTCCGGGTGTGATCCGTTGTACCCTTACCAGGGATAAAACCATATTGCCAGGGGGAGACCAGATGTTCGATGACCCTCCCGAGCCGATTAGCCAAGATCTTTGCATAAAGCTTAGAGTCAGAATTCATTAATGAAATTGGACGGTACGATGATGGAAGCTCTGTAGGTTTGCCCTTTTTAGGAAAAATAATTATATTGGTTTCTTTCCATGATTCCGGCAGCATGCCGCTCCATTGTATCCCAACAAACAGATCTAATAGAAAAGGTAATATTTGTTCTCCTAGTATTTTTATAAAGTTCTAGAGGGATTTTGTTGGGGCTAGCTGCTTTCCCAGAAGCCAGACCAGATAGAGATAATTGTAGCTCTGGAATAGTAATCTCTTTTTCCAGATTCTCTCTAGTTACAGTTTCTATGGCCTTGCTCCACCCAGTGTCATTTACAAATTCCCTTCAAAATGTTCTAATTTCGGCTGAATCGACTATAGTGTCCCTTTGGTAGAGCTTTTGGTAGTACTGTTGAAATACTTCAACAATATCCCCTGGTTTTGTATACTCCTGACCTTCTGCCTTATTAGAAGTAATCATGTTATATGAAATCTTCTATTGAGTGCGCAAGGCCAGTTGCTTACCCACCCACTCTCCATTTTCATAAATGCTACTTTGGTGTGACTGAAAAGTGTCTGGGGCTTTCTGAGTCATCCCAATGTTTAGATCTGTTTTCAGAACCAACATTCGGTGCAAAGTGTGTTTTCCATCTTCACCCCGACTATTGATGCAACATGTTCTTCCTCTGCTCTAGCCAGATCTCGCATCAGTAGATGGTTTTCCTTGTCATGTTGTTTTTTAATTCTAGCCACAACGCTAATTGTCTCCCCGCTAAGGGCAGCTTTAAAAAGTTCCCAAACAACCCTCCTGGGAGCACTAAATTGATTCATGTCGAAATATCCTTGAGCCCAAGCAGTTATGAAGTTTATATAGTCTCTATTAACCAAAAGCTTCCGATCGAAAGTCCAATTTGAGCATTACCTGGTAAAATTAATTAAATTAATGTAAGAATTAAGGAATTATGATCGGAGATTATTTTAGGACATTTAATAACTTGCTTGGTTAGACAGGTCCCTTGTCGCTAATATATAATCGATTCTAACATTTTTGTTGTGGGGGTGTGAAAAGTATGAGTATCCAGGGTCGAATTTATTTTTAACATTCCAAATATCCACAAGATCGTAACTATCTCTGAGTTGCCTGATAGCTCTGAATACCCTTGGTTTGCGGCCTGAATATCTTTCCTGACTCAGTTTCCTAAATGTAGACCCCAAGGAAATATTAAGATAACTACAAAATACAAGCTATCTTGACCAAGATGCGAGCTCTAGTTCTAGATCTTCAAATATTTGTGGGTCATCCTGATTTGAGCCGTAAGCTGACAGATAGTTATGCCCAATGCCAGTTCTATGATAACCCACCTCCCATGGGTGTCCACTGCCTTACGTATAGTTTGTCCTAAGGGAATTTTAGCTAAAATAGCTACCCCACGGGTACTTGACGTTTGTGTGGTACAGGCAAGCAGATTGTAGCCACTAATTTTTAGCAAATCTCTTTTATCCCAGGGCAAGTGAGTCTCTTGGAGACAAATTATATCAGCAGAATTTTGTTTAAATATTTCACATAAACGTGCTCTCTTACTCCTATCATTAAGTCCTGCCATGTTCCACGAACATATCGTTATCTTTCCCATTACAGCTTATTGGCTAAGTTCCGAGAGCCTATGATCCCAAAATTCGGACAAATTTTCCAGACATCTCGATTCCTTTGTGCATTTTTTGTCAGTATTATCCATTCAATTACATTGGTTACGGTATCAGTATTAATTAAAGTTGTTCTTTGTATCTGCTTTTACCACCTGCCTTCCCACCACCATTCCCCCACCCTTCCCAACCTCCCCCACACACCCATTGTGAGGCATACAGACTCCATTAGTCTGTTTGTGATGAACATGCAACACATGACCAGCACTCAATCTGATATCTTACATATATATACATACAAACGTGGAGTTACGCATATTATATATACAAATACCGAGCTACACAGTTTCCTATATAGTTTCTAATGCCTTATATTTTATGTCTTTTTCATTCTTGATCTCTTCACATTATTCCCATTTCACTATTTGTTAGCCCTAACTTAGCCCATCGAGGAATTCTTTGGCCTTTATTTCGGAAAGGAAGAATTTTGTCTGGCCCCCATAAATCACTTTAAGCCGAGCTGGGTTGTTAAGATAGGCCTGCGCTTTTTTGTCTTGAAAAGGCTTAATTAGCTGGCGCAACCTCCACCGCCTTTCGACGGTAGAATGACAAAAAAAAGTGTGTGCACAAAATAAGAAACCCCATTTCTGGTGCGCTTAGCCTCAGGCCTTCCCTTCTCAAAAATCGCCTGGTGGAGCAAGAAATTGCCAAAAAACACAAGAATGGCACGGGAATACGCCCCGGTTTTCGCTGGTTGTTTTAAGGTGAAGGGCACGCGGTGGGCACGTTAAACTTCTGCAGCCCAGTTCCAGCCAGAAAGTTCCGGGAGAGAGTCACAAAGAAGGTCCACCACAAATGAGCGAATGTCTTCCCCCTCCACCGCCTCGGGAACCCCTAAAATGCGTAAGTTTTTTCTCCGCTGGCGGTTTTCGAATTCCTCCAGTTTTCATCTGACATCTGCCAGCTCAGCTTCATGAGATTCAACCCGTTCTTGGTTCATAGTGATCTCCGATTCATTAGAGACAATTCTAGATTCCAATTCAGTCAGTCGATCCCCAAATGTAGTACAGGTCCTAGTCAATTTACGCACCACCCCTTGCACCTTACGTAGGGCTGCGTGAGCTTTGCGCCCATCCTGAGATGTTTCCTTACGATGTGATGCGATGGCTTGGAGAACAGTGTCAAGAGTTGGAGCAGCAGGATCTAGGTGTACCGGGTGATTAAATTTCTGTACTGAGTTTGCCAAACAAGTGGAGTTAGTGAGCTGGTTAGTCGGGGTATAGTCCCAGGCCAAATCCATTGCCCCATGATGGCTCTTTTTTTGTTTCAAAACAGTTTTTGGTTTGACCCTGGGGTCTTCTAGTTTGTCGCCACTTCCACTTTCATCAGTCAAACAAGATGCGGTGTCATCAGACCATTGAGCTTCGTCAGAGAACGAAAAAAAGTCGCTGGGGTCCTTCTCTAACTTCATGTCATTATTATACGTGTTACCAGCATTAGCCACCTTAGTACTGCCGGTGTTTGTTACTGTATTGGAGTCAATCAGTACTATTTGAGGCGCTTGGGTTTTGTGAGCTGACCAGCCCCCCCCGGCGTTAGCCCCGCTATCCATGCTAGACACCCCAACAGCGTCTCCCATGCCACGTCAGTGTCTACCATCAAAGAGAATAATGGTGGAGGCATACCTTCATTTTTTCTATTATACGCCTCGCAGTGGTCCCTCGCACTCAAATCAGAACTTGGCAACAAACCATTATATTTTCCAACCCCCATCGGGGCCAGCGCTTCTGGAACATCAGGACCACCAGTTTCATCAGGCAGCGTTTGCACAACGCCTGGGCGCTCATCCAAAGTCAATACGGCTGCAGCTGTAGTCAATTCATCGGAGTCTCCAGCCCTGCTCTTTCCCTCCTGACCCGGAACCAGTCTCGCTGGGGTCTTCCACAATAGATCTGCCACAGAAGGGCCAGTCGTACTCCCCCTCCAGGCGGCAGAACCTCCGCGCTTCTTTCTCTTCGGTGTTTTGGAGACCGATGCGGCCCCCTTCGCAGCTCCTCCGCCCGGCTTGCCTCCCAGCTCAGTGATCTCTCGCTGCGCCATTCTCGCAACTCTTGCCTTGGCAGCCGCTGATGCTGCAGCGATCTTTGGAGCCATGATTTCATCAGCCCCAGCCCCGCACACTCCGAAAGGTACGCTTTAGTATTTGCTCTTTCTCCTTCTTGTGCCTTGGGAATCTCTTTCCACAGGTAACGAAGAACAACGAGGCCAATTACGGTGCCTAAATTTAGTAACTGGCTTCTGGACGGCTTTATCTCTTCCGGGCAATGTTCTGTTAACATCTCCTCTCCTCAGCTTCTTAGCTCTCTTTTCTTCTTCTCAATATGGCTCGACCTTCAATATTTCATTACCAGCATATTATCGGCACATTCTGTGTTTTCTTCAAGAGCTCTGATCTGTGTGTGCACTGGGGTTTCACACAACCGCCATCTTGCCTCCCCTACATGACATTTTATTCCTATGTGTTAGACCTTGCATATTTGGCTTGGTTTCCCTTGGCTGTTTGCCTCAAACCTCCTGGTTTTTATTGTGTACTGCATTGAGTTTTTGCTGGTTGTAGGTCTCTGGGCACTTTAGCACTGCTGACAAGTGCTAAAGTGCAAGTGCTCCCTGTCTAAATTGTATTGGTGGTTGGGTAATCCATGGTTGGCATATTTGATTTTCTAGTAAGACCCTAGTAAAGTGCACCAGGTGTGATGAGGGCTTGTTAATCAAAAGTGTCTAGTGTGCCTTGAAGCACTGATTGTGCCACCCACAAGAGTAGCCATGCAAACATGTCCCAGACCTGCCACTGGAATGTCGGTATGAGCAATGTTAAACTGCCATGTCAACCTGGGAATTGCACCCATTTTTCAGGTCCAAACCTTCCCTTTTGCTACATGTAAGGCACCCTTAAGGTAGGCCCAAGGTAGCCCCATGGGCAGCGTCCAGTGTATTTAAAAGGTATGACATGTACTGACACCATATATTTAGAACACTTCTGTACGGAGGACATTCTGCCAGGAAGAAGAGCTCCATTGCTGTCAAGAGATACTGCCACTTTGCTGGGTGCTTTGCTGTACTGGCCTGCTGCTGCTGCTGCTTCAGTCCTGGGAGTGAAAGGACTCAACTTTGCTTTCTACGTCCTGTTTCCAAGGTTCTCCAAGGATTTGTGTGTGTTTGCCTCCTGATAAGAAGTCTCAGGGCCATCAAAGACTTCACCTGCCAGTGCCTGGCCTCCCTGTACTAAGAGTCCTGACTTGCCAAGTGGTGACAAATCCAGTTCCTGGGCCCTTGGAAGTGAAATCTGCTCATTTTAGGGGGAAAATCCACTCATCGACTCCCAGCGATGCCACACTGTAGAGAAGATTGCTGCATCACTGCTGCCTTCCCCGAAGCGTGGTTCCTGCTTGACGCAATGGCCATGGCTTCCACCGCTGGCCCCAGCTTGCCTTCGCAGCGTGTCATTAGAATTGCTGCAGCGTGAGTTTCGAGCAGCGTCTCACTGAAGTCTGTGACACCCAGCTCCGACTCCAACGCAGCGCCTACTTCACTGCTGTGGAATCGACGTAGTGCCTGCTTCGCCACTGTTGAACTGCTCACACAGTGTGTCTGGGTTTTCAACGCATCGTCCCTGGGCACCGTTTCTTCATCAACACCGCAGTAAAAAACAGAGGCTGTGTGTCCGCAAACTAACACATCATCTCCCCTGTCAATAAGAAACCAATGCATCACCTCCCCTAGCTATCAGTAAGGAACCAGCGCCTCACCTCCCCTTTATCACTTGAAAACCAACGCATCACCTCCCCTGTGCAGTAAAGAACCGATGTATTGTTTTGTTTTTCCGGTGCCACACCTCCCCTGCGCCTTGCCTTGTCTTCGATTTTTTACGCATCTAAGGTACTGTGTCCTCAACAAACGCATCCAACGATTTCTATGCACTAAATTGCTTAATCATTTAAAAGTGATATGGTGACTTGTGTATGTTGGATTCATTTCCTGTTGGTCTTGTTTTATTCAAATAAATATTGGCTATTTTTCTAAACTGGTGTGGTGTCCTTTTGTAGTGTCTTCACTGTGTGTGTGTGTGTGTATACACAAATACTTTACACACTGCCTCTGAGATCAGCTTAACTGCTCTGTGTCAAGCTACAAAGCGGATGAGTAGGGGTTAGATGTGTGACTCCCTTACCCTGACTAGAGTGAGGGTACCTACTTGGACAAGGGTGCAAACCACAGCCAACTCAAAAACAGTTTCTAAATACTATGCATGAGCCATAACATTCCCAGACATGGTCTATGAAATCAACACAGACAGAACATCAAGAGTCATAGTATGTGCTATAAGGCTAGGTCCGAAATCTCCCCACACGAACCAGAATATGTTCTACATGATAATGCACCCGTGTGTCAAGAAACCACTATCTGTGGGAGCCACGAGCTGCCTGGGAAATAGCCAGGTCAGTCACAACATGTCATGATGTCACCCGACAAAAGCACAATGTTCCTGCTCTTACTCAATAATAAACAACAAGAGATGCCAGTGCTGCTACTCAATTAGACAACAACCTTATTCTTTCAAAACATCAGAATGAAACAATATGCTTTGTATTCTTATTTACTTTCAATTATTTTATTTAATTCAATGCTTATTTTTACTCATATTATTAGTTTTTAATTTTCAAACTTTACATTTTTTAAGACCTTATGTACACAACAAAAACATTATTATTCACAAAAACATTTCTACATTTTAAAAAGGTCATTCAAACACTCAATCATGCCTCACTCATACCGTTACAGACAACATAAGTTAACTAAATATCTGCTGGAATTACAATATTCCCAGCACAGCCATTAACAGTTTATTTTCTCAAAAAGAAAGCCTATTTAGTTTCTAATTCCTTTAGCTTATTCTGTCCTTTTGGCTTTTTACAGTCTACGCTTTTCGAACTCGCGTTGTTAAGGAGTTCTCATCAGGACCATAGTCTGCAAAAAAGGGGAAAGACACCTTTCTTTAGGACAAATGTCTTTGCTTTCTATGTGCATGCTAACACCTCCACCACTACTAGCCTCCTTATCTTACCTCTTATGTATCACAGCGCAGAGGATATGAATGTGCCCCCGACGTGCAATCAATTCTGTTATAAGGAAAATGCAGAAAGTCACCACTCACATTCGACATTGAGCATCCAAGTCAATCCATTCAAACTTATTATTGTGCCACTTACATTTGTGGAAAAAAAGGGTAGATGTTCCACTTTGTTGGACTGCCTGGCTCTCCAACAAAGAAAGATAACCAAAGCGTTGTAATTTACAACTTGGCCGCGCTGCTGCGTTTCAGTTACTTCAATTAGTAAGCCTGTTCTTACCTGATTCATGGGCACAGGCTTCCGTGTACACTGGTCGTGTGCTCCCGCCTGAAAGAAACAGGAGAAGGTGGCATTAAACCCCAGGTGTCTAAAGTTCGTTTAAGTCCAAGGATCAGTACTGGTACGCATGAGTCTTTACCTTAAAAGATCAGGGCACGGAGCAGACAAATGCTTTCCTTCCTCATTCGAACTCCGCGTCAAGAATGAAAAGGGGGGGCCCTCGGCCCCCCCGCACGCATGGCGGCGCGGCGATCGTCGCCCCCCCTTTCTCTGGTGTGGCCACTCGGCGGTGGGGGCGTGCCCTGGGGGGCGCGGCCCACCGCCGATTGGCCGGCGGCCTCCCTGACCCGGATCCTAGGTAGTGGGTCCGGGTCAGGGGGGGCGGGCTATAGGAGGGGCCGCCTGGCCCCTCGGGAATAAAGAGGTGGGGAGCGCCCAGGAGACCCCCTTGTCCCTGGACGCTCCCTCACTCAAACGGTGTGCCCCGCGTTCGGGGCTTCTTTGTTTATTAACAATTTGGCTTGTATTTTACAGGAACTCGACTACAGGCGGGAGAGAGCGGTTTTCTGGGATCCTGTTGGCGGATCGAGACTCAGCGCCGGAACTTTTGAAATTTTGCTCTTTGTTGCAGGCTTTCGACGTCCGGGGCCGCGCTGAGCCAGCCCCCGCCGCATCGTTGGATCGTGGGAGCTGAGTGTCGGGCGCATTGGTTATTTCCCTTTCCAGGTTCCACGCACGAAAGGAGGATGTCCCTTGGCGGTCGTGGACCCGCAATGGACGAAGAATGGCGAAACGGCGGTGCTCCACGTGGGCAGGATTTCGGGCGGGTCGATGGCTCGCGGAGAAGTGCGCCTTGGACACAAGTTAAGTGGGGGGAAAGCAAGGGTTGTCGGGAGCGCACGGGTGTACGAATACCATGTATGTCGGCGGGGTAATGGCAGTGTTCCTAACGCGGAGCAGTACCCTCCCTATTTGTCATTTGAACGTATTTGCAATTACCATGCGCATAAAGATGCGTGAGGAATTTAATTTTAGTCGCGTGCACTTTGTGAACAGCATCACCTGGAGCTGTAAGATTGCAAAGTCTTTTTGTTAGGACCAGATGATAAAACTAAAACTGGGACAGCAGCGCTTAATTAGCATCTGGTTGTGTCTAAATGCAGAAAGACGCCCGGGCGGGCTCTGGGTCTCTGGGGAAACGACAACAGACAGCTTTGATGCTGGGCGCAGAGCCGGGTGCAGCCAAGTTCTTCCCATTTACTTATAACTGTATTCCTTAGCATCAGCATTTCTTGTTTTTCGAGCGTGATCGGCGTAAACGAATCTTGGCAGGCATTGCACAGTATCCATTCGTGCCATCTACACTTTCATCACTTTCCCTCCCAGCTTTATCTCAATATTAAAACACTGAGGGTGGACAGCCGCTCAGAAGGATCTGTGGTTGACAAGAGTAATTATATTCGGTAGTACAATAGCGCCACCTGCATTGCATGACTTTCCTTGGTTCTCTGTAGGCCTGAACAGGTTATCCACAACCATCAGTCACAGAATGGACATCAATGTCTAGTATGTGTTTTGCCGCTCCTAAAACAAAACGGTTTTAAATGTTGTGGTCAATATGTTACTTTGGGACACTAGATGGTAATACCTTAACCATCAGTCACAGAATGGACATCAATGTCTAGTATGTGTTTTGCCGCTCCTAAAACAAAACGGTTTTAAATGTTGTGGTCAATATGTTACTTTGGGACACTAGATGGTAATACCTTAACTGTTCTCGCACACATCTCGAGTTCTCCTTGATCTGTAATTTCTCAAAAGGAAGTTTGAACAGAGACCGAAGAAAACCTTTGTGGGCCAAAGCGACTAGCAATATCCATATACTACGATTGAGTGGTACTTTATTTCAGATATTTCTGTTTGCTTTAATGTCTAATTCAGTGAGAGTGATAAATCACACACAATTAAACGGAGATGAGGACTGCTTGCGCGAGCAAGCATTAGCAGTTAATTGAATCTACCACCCAAAACAGAATGGGAAACCTGTCCTAGTAAGTTGTAATTATCGCTATGCATGAGTGCACATTTCTTTATTTCGGGTGACAGTCAAATCCACCATTCAATGTATATGGTATAATACTGAATCATTTTATTTACACATAGAAATATTAGAATGAGGCGTTTGCAAGAGTATTGTAGGACTCTTCCTACAGTGTGGGATAGAGACGGATCCTAACATAGAGTGTAATTTTATTTGTACTACCCTTTTTTCATGCCATAGATTGAGGAGATGGTATTGTTGACCACATAACGGAGAGGCTATTTCTACTGGATTATAGTACTAGATTGTGTTGTTTTTGAGTGATGTGCCAAGCCGACTTGTAACGCGCAAACAAACATAGATATGAGCCACATCACCCGGCCAATTTATGCCAGCCTGGACCATCGTCTCTGGGGGCTTGTCTCCCATGTTGTGTCCCATGTTGTGTCTTTCAGCTGACTTTAAATCAGTGATGGTTGGGAGCCCTGAAAACCATCACCTATCCACGATGTTACACGAGGTTTTGATAAATGAATTCTGCAGAGTATTTGTCTTCCAGCATACGAGACAGAGAACACAGGCCTGATATGAGCTGTGCCCAAACTCTTACAACTGCTCCGAGGTCAACAGGTTGGCAGAGGTGACTTGTCATTACGGGCACCGGGGCTCCCTCTCCTTTTCCAATGCATGATGAGTGCCTGTTAGGCTCAGCCATGGTTATTATGACCAAGCGGGCAACTGGAGCAAAAGTTCGAGGGGGGGGGCTTAAAAATATTTCGGGAGAGGCTAATTCTTCCAACCACAGACAAAGTGGCTGTAACGGCTAGGGTGGTTGCTCTCAATTCTGGGGAACTGGGTTCGAGACTCTGCAATGACGCTCAACATCCTATAATTCTGGACAAATCACGTAATCTCCCCGTGCCTAACAAAAGCAGAATGTCCCAGATCACAGAACTATGTTATGTCCTTCGTAGTAAATTGAGTCATTCGTGTGTGTTTTAAAAAATTACTTCAGGGTTTGTTGTTACCAAAGTTTGTGACATTTTAAGATGAAGGTGATGTGTTCTGCTAAATTTTGTGTGGCAGTGTTTTGACTTCATTATTGCAAAATACTGCGCTGGGCTATAGCTGTTAGGTTGGATTCAGTTTTGACTATTTCGTCATGTTGTGCCTTAAAAAAAAAAAAAATAATAATTTTACTTTTTCTTGTTATATTACTTTGTGGATATTATTGTGTTATATTCTTACATTAAGGTTATTGGGGGGCATGCTCCTGCCTTTCTAGCCGAAATTAGGCTTGTACCTTAAAAGTTTCTTTCAGCAGTAACCAGTTTAACACAAATGTGGTAAGGTACCACTTCCCCAGCTTTTTCAAGCATTTAAGAGTCCACTCAGCCCAAAACGGTGGCACTTATGCTATCTTAAATTAGCACTGGCAGTATTCACTGTATTCAATGTGACCCGATGTACACAAAGTCACCGATGCCCATCAACGGGATCGCATCCACGTGCTGGGGGGGACTCAGCAATAGGGAGCTTGGGCGTTTTTAAAATGCTCTGGTTGTACTTGGGTAGAATTCACAAGGCAGACGCAGCTCCCTGATGGGACGGGCCCCACCATGGGTTGTGAGTTACCCAAAAATGCTCTGTGGGCATTTAGTTGATGAGTTCAGTTCTTGAAAACTCATTGTTTAAATCAGAGCTCACGCTACATGGGTGACATTAAATTTCACCTGGAGAATGAGATGGATGTTGACATTCCTCGGCTGCTTCAGTGATGTCCTATAAGCACTGGCAATACTTTATCCAAGCCATGGTTGCTGCTTATTTCTTTTACGCAAGGAACAGCCATTGACATACGTCAAATTGTGACACTATAGAACGACTATCATTGGTGTCTGCTAGGTGATAGTTAGAACAATCATGGAACCATTCACGAATAGGGTATACCACCTTTTATTGGGGTCAACCTGGGGATTAACGACATCTAAGGGTAGGGCTTGACGAGACTGAGAAAGCCAGTTTCCCAGGTCCCCCTTTCCTTTGCAAGCCAAAGCAGAAAGCCAAACAATGGACTTATTTCATTGTGGAGGTAATCATCATATGATGTGCTGTTCACTAATCTAGGGGGACATTGCACCAGTCCAAACATTGCACCTGTCCAAACGACCCTTCATGGATGATAGGTTAAAGTCAACATTATTAGTAAGCTATCATAGGGTTAGCTGTATTGCGTGCAGCCTTCAGGCTAAGTCTGGAGGGAATATAGAGCTGTTTGTTTTACCAGTCTTTAATCTCATGAATGAGTAAATGGAAAAGGAGCAGATGTATAACAACAAATATAGGTATTAGTACTAAACACACCCCTTTAGTTCAGTCGGTAAACTTATTTAACACACAAGTAGATTGGCAATATACGTTGAGCCTATGATGAGATTTGAGGCGAATAATTACGGTGTGAAGACTTATATAACACACAGTAATTTAGCACCATATACGTAGAGCTCTTGGGGTGCACCAAAACCATATATTAATAATATAGTGGGGGGGACCACGAATGGCATAGAGACAGGGCCTAGAGCCTTTAGAACGACTACTTGGGGTCCTGATAAGGATACACACCCTGATGTCACACCTAAAAGGTGCCCAAAGAGCCTAGTTGCGGCATCACATAGTTCTGGGGATACATGTGATCATGTCCGGGTGGCTGGGATGATATTTCTCAGAAACCAAAGTGGCGAATGGAAAAGGTCCTTAGGGCCAGCTTATGGCCTGGCGGAGTTAGGGCTGTGCTATATCTTGTAGCTAAAGACTGTGATGCTGCACTACTAAGTAGGCTGTCTTCTTTTACACATAGATCCTATGCATGAAGACGTGGTTAGAAAACAGACAAACGGAGGCTATGCTTAACATTTACTGTACGTGTTAATGTGTACTGATCTGGCACTAAGATTATCTAAAACTTAGCGACTGATGGTAATGTAAGTCTGCGGCGTGTACAGCTGTTATTGCCGGAAACACTAATGGTGTGTGTCTATCTTTCCAATTTATGTATGACCGGGTCCATGGTGGATACCTGGAGTGCTCCACATTACAACAGCTGCAACAGGTGGACAGCCCAAGGGATGCTTACGTCAGTCACGGCTGGGTCCATGGCGGATATCTGAGGAGTGCTCCACACCGCAACATCAGCAGCTGGTGGACGTCAAAAGGGAAGCATACGTCGAGAAAGAGGACACCAAGGGCCCAGGTATTGCTGGCAGGTGTAAGTGCTACCCATTCCCTAAGGTGGAAGTGGGAATTTGTCACCCATGTTTTCTTGGTCTTTTCCTGGTTGTTGCAGTTTTCTCAAACCTGTCACGCAGGGGAGGGACTCATCACCAGAAGTTGTGGAGCTACAATGTGCCAGCACAAGCAACAGGCTGGACGCAGGACAGGGAAGAGTTGGTTGGAGGGTCTGTGCCATGGTCAGTTCAGGAACTTCTTTCAGGGACTTATAGCTCAGCAGCCCGACCTCCTGTCAGTGGTGATACTTCACCTAGGGGGGTCTGAATTGGCCAAACTGGGGAGGCGAATACTCATTGATGAGTTCATCTCCATTGTGGGTGGGTCTTCAGGACTTACCCGGGTGGCACGGTAGTAGGGTCTCAACTTATCCCGTGGTGGCAGGGACTCGGTCAGGGTGTTGAATCACTCGATAAAGAGGATCAACACACAGTGGGACAAATTATTTCAAGCCCCCCCTCGGTTTGCAGATGATCCAACATGGGTGTATTTGTTCTACCCGGTGACGGGAGTCCATGTGACGGAGGAAGGGAGGGTCCTGTGGTCTGATGATGTCAGGGCCTGGCTGGAAGGGGTTGCTAAGGTGAGAACTTTGTAGGGTAGGCCTAGGCAGGGGGAGGCCAGATCGTCGGTTAACAATGCTGGCCTGTGGCGGTAAGGTCATTATCGGTGAGCACATATTTGAGGTCTGAGGGGGCGGGCATCATCCTATGGAGGTTCCCGCCCAGGGGGAGGGGCCTGCGGGCCACTCCCAGAACTCCAGGGGCAAGGTAATGGATGCTGCAAAGCAAAGGAGCGCGGGTAGGAGTAGTTCACGCTTTCCTTAGGCTGGTAGCCACCCCGCGCGCGTGGACTCATGACGCCACCGGCGCAGAGTAAGGGCCCTCCTTTAGTGGGTAAATGGAGTTTAGGGCGTAGACCGGGCAATTCCCGGGGTAACACTGCGCATGCGCACATCTATGGGGGAGGCGCAGCTTGTAGGACCTGACACCGGTAGTGACCCTGCCATATGGCCAGAAATGTACAAAAATCAAGATTAGGATGTTTAGTCTAAGTTAGGAAACAACATGTATTAGAGTTTTTGTTAAGGTCAGGCTCTCAAACTTGTTGATAAGAATTGTGTAACTAAATGTCCTGCTGATTTTTGTATTCATTGTTGATTATGCAATTAAAAGCCTTTTTTAATTTCATACTTTAATAAATACGGCCGGGCGACTAGCGCCCGCCTTCCAAAAAGTAAAGACGTCTCGTGTCCACGTTCCTGGGTATTGGGTGCCGGATTGGGGGGGAGGCGGCAGCTAGTCGCTGACCATGTGAAAAGGGGGGGCCCTCGGCCCCCCGCACGCATGGCGGCGCGGCGATCGTCGCCCCCCCTTTCTCTGGTGTGGCCACTCGGCGGTGGGGGCGTGCCCTGGGGGGCGCGGCCCACCGCCGATTGGCCGGCGGCCTCCCTGACCCGGATCCTAGGTAGTGGGTCCGGGTCAGGGGGGGCGGGCTATAGGAGGGGCCGCCTGGCCCCTCGGGAATAAAGAGGTGGGGAGCGCCCAGGAGACCCCCTTGTCCCTGGACGCTCCCTCACTCAAACGGTGTGCCCCGCGTTCGGGGCTTCTTTGTTTCCCACCCACCATCCCCTTGGACAAATAGTCTTGTAGCATTTCTTATGTCTGGCTGAATGGTAAGTTTTGGAGGTACACTCCACAGGTCTCACAGGGTAGTAGTAATGGAACTGTTGGTATATTTTGTGATGCTTTTGTTTAGGAATTTTTTCCCCTTTTAGCAAACGATGTATGAAGTATATTATATGTGATACAAGTCTCTTTAGGCCTTTTTCCCCTTTGTAGCTATACGTTGATACTGTTATTTATTAGCCAGTGTAGCTGTCCTTTAGAATTTTTTCCATAGGTCGTCGTATTTATTAGGTATGGGGCATGCGGTAAGGTCATTATCGATGAGCACATATTTGAGGTCTGAGGGGGCGGGCATCATCCTATGGAGGTTCCCGCCCAGGGGGAGGGGCCTGCGGGCCACTCCCAGAACTCCAGGGGCAAGGTAATGGATGCTGCAAAGCAAAGGAGCGCGGGTAGGAGTAGTTCACGCTTTCCTTAGGCTGGTAGCCACCCCGCGCGCGTGGACTCATGACGCCACCGGCGCAGAGTAAGGGCCCTCCTTTAGTGGGTAAATGGAGTTTAGGGCGTAGACCGGGCAATTCCCGGGGTAACACTGCGCATGCGCACATCTATGGGGGAGGCGCAGCTTGTAGGACCTTACACCGGTAGTGACCCTGCCATATGGCCAGAAATGTACAAAAATCAAGATTAGGATGTTTAGTCTAAGTTAGGAAACAACATGTATTAGAGTTTTTGTTAAGGTCAGGCTCTCAAACTTGTTGATAAGAATTGTGTAACTAAATGTCCTACTGATTTTTGTATTCATTGTTGATTATGCAATTAAAAGCCTTTTTTAATTTCATACTTTAATAAATACGGCCGGGCGACTAGCGCCCGCCTTCCAAAAAGTAAAGACGTCTCGTGTCCACGTTCCTGGGTATTGGGTGCCGGATTGGGGGGGAGGCGGCAGCTAGTCGCTGACCATGTGAATGGCGTGGGCTTCCGGGTCCCCAAGGGATCATGGGAGATGTAGTTCCGGACTCGCTGTGCATATTAAATGCATCAGCTTGATTCTATGCAAGTTCCTAGTTTCAATTGAATTGCTGTATCTTTCCTTTTTCATTTGACACAAAGTGTCGTACATTTTGACACTCTGGGATTTGCGCTATTACTATTCACTATGTGTCCGTGCACCTTAATTTTTCATGGACTTTGCGCTGTATAGTCCGGCACGTCTGACGTGGAATGGTTGTATTTGTGCCACATAGATTGTGCGTGGTTGGTGATGCTATTTTATATTGTATCATCTCTCTGAATCACGCTCTATCAGTTGTACGAGGGATCGTGGGATATGTAGTTCAGCTCTATTGCCAAATGACCCTGGTATTATCATCGTGTATGGGGTCTTTCGTGGATCTACGTATTGGTATTTGGACCAGCAGGCCAAAATGAGTTTGTGGATGGTCTACATTTGTAGAACCACCTCGCACTCTCTCTCATGGCTTGTAATGTGTACCTATTTCAGCATTGTTCACAAGAACTAACAATTTCAATATTTCATTCGGAGATTTCAACACAATTTAACAAAGTTTGAACATCTCTGTTAATTCGTTCAAACTCTGTATGGCAGAGTTAAATTTCACTATAATCATAGCTTCTCTTCTTTAGAGGTGCGCTTATTAGTTTTTAATTTTCAAACTTTACATTTTTTAAGACCTTATGTACAAAACAAAAACATTATTATTCACAAAAACATTTCTGTAGAGTGTGCATTCTAGCTTATGCACGTCACGTCAGACGTGACGTGCGGCGGCCATGTTGGCACGCTGCGCGCGCATCCAGGATTGCGCGCCGGGGAAGCACAGAGAACGGCAGCGCCGGCCGGCGCTCCTCCAATTAACTCGAAAATTAAGATATAAATAAATATACTTACTGGAACACAAACAAGTGGTCCGCCTGTTATTTAACCTGCAACTTTACAGTGGCGACGAGGTCGGGAGGCTCCAGCTGACCACCCACGTGGAAAGAAGAAAACACGGACCCCCACGTGGACAGCAGCAGGGAAGGCAACCCCACACACTACTACAGCAGATAGCTGAGCTGCCCCACACAGCCCACATTGCAGAGGGCTCATGGGAAGGGACAGCTGAGCCACCACACGAGCGGAGGAGCGTGGCAGCGCCACAGACGACTGAGAGGCGGCGAAGAGGCTGGAGAGGCTGCAGCACGCCCCACAGGAGACAGCCAACGGTGCAACCCTCACCACCACACCGGGCCCTGGAGGTACAGCGCTGGCTACCAAGGAGGAGGAGGCGGGGACTAGCACTGAGAGTCCCCTGGAAGACACCACCACAGAGGTGAAGGACAGCACCCCAGGGAGCCCCACCAGCAAGGACGTCAAATCGACAGCGATCAGGGAGGTGAGGATGAGCACGCCAGCAGGCTATGCGATTGCGCCGGTGCAATTCCTACCGAAACCAGGGGACCCCCTGATGAAGTGGGAGGACTGGAAAGAATATATCGACAATTTCATAGGGGTCTTGGAGGATGAAAATGAAGAGTCGTTCACCCCCCAAAGGAAGAAAAGGATCCTATTACTGAACCTGGGCCCGGAGGGTCTCAGGATTTACAAGAGCCTGGTGCCCAAAAAGAGGGACGATGCAGACAAAGATGTATATGCACACGCATTGGAAGACTTAGACGAACGTTATCGCCCCACTATATGCGTATCAGTGGACAGGTTTAACTTCCAGCAGAGACGACAACGGCCGGGAGAGAACATTGAGGAATATGTAGCGGCCTTGAGGAAGCTAGCTGCCCCATGCAAATACGCACTGTGGGAAGACGAATTCATAAAGGACCAGATCGTGATGCATACCACCAGCACAAATGTCCAGGACAAGTTATGGGCAAGCGGCGACACCACGCTCAAAGACGTAATGGTCATTGTAAAAAGGGCAGAACTCGCACGGAGATGTGCCGATGCGACAAAGAAAGACATAGCGCCCCCAACGATGGTGAACAGGATCCAAGAAGGAGACCACCGGAAGGACCAGAGAGGCAAAGAACCGATGGCCAGAGGAACCAACAGATGGCAAGGGAAACAAGCAGGCAGGGAAGGCAAGAAATCGTGCTACAGGTGCGGCAGTTGGTCCCACGACGCACGTGATCGAAGATGTCCCGCGTTCAGAGCTAAGTGCCTACACTGCGGCATCTTGGGCCACTATGAGAAGGTGTGCAGGAAGAAAAATCCCAAGGGAATGGTGAAAAGCATAGACCAAGGTGAAGAAGACCTAGAGGAGATCGCAGAGGAAGAGGTGATCACAGTCTTATGTATATACGACCAAGTACTAAGCGTAGAAGGGAAGAAATCCACGAAACCCATTCTGGACATGACGATGGGAGGAATCACCATCACGGTAGTGGCAGACACCGGATCCCCTTTCACCATTATCCAGCGAGCAGTGTGGGAAGAAATGTTCAGACCCAAGTTGGGCCCAGAGCTGGAGAAACTAGACATTCGGCCGGTCACTTACAATGGCGACCGCATTCCAATGATGGGGTTCCGGCGCTTGTTGTTTGAATTCAGAGGCCGATCAGCGTGGTGCAAGCTATATATAGCGGAGAAAGGACCCTCCGTCCTAGGATGGCTGGACCAGGGTGACTTGGGGATAAAGCTGGATCCTGGTGGAAAAGAACATATACTACTCGCAGAACAAGAGGAATGGCCGAACTTGAACAAGTGGAAGGAGAGCTACCCAAAAGTGTTTGGAGGCACAGTGGGACGGATGGAAAAGTTCCAACACAAGATCGTGCTCAAGGAAGGGGCCACACCGGTAGCTCACAAGGTGAGAAACGTGCCGATTGCGGTACGAGAGGCGGTCCAGAAGGAACTTCAGGAGTTGGAAAAGAAGGGGATAATAGAACCGATAACATGTGCGGAATGGTTGGCGCCCCTGGTGGTCGTGATGAAACCAAATGGAAAGGTCCGGCTCTGCGTGGACCTGAGAGAACTGAATAAAAATATAGTGGTGGAGAAGTTCCCTCTCCCCAGAATTGAAGAAATGTTGGCCAAGACCAGAGGAGTGAGGTGGTACTCCACTATTGACTTGACATCAGCCTATCACCAAATAGCACTCCACCCGGACAGCAAAAGTCTCACCTCTTTCATCACCCCGTTTGGTTGCTACCAGTTTTGTCGCATGCCGTTCGGGCTGGCCTCGGCGGCTGCGGTTTTCCAGAAGATGATGCACCAACTATTCAGAGATTGCAAAGATGTCCAGTATTTCCAGGACGACATCCTGGTGATGGGCCGAGACAAGCAGGATCATGACCGGAAGCTGGAACACGTGCTACAGACGCTGGAAACAAAAGGCCTTACAGCGGAGTGGGCGAAGTGTCGGTTGGGACTACAGTCGGTAACGTACCTAGGACATGAGATCGGTCAACAGGGCGTCACACCCAAGTTGGAAAATGTAAAGGCCATCGCTGATGCTCCACCACCCAAAAGCAAGGAAGAAGTCAGGTCATTCCTAGGGATGGCGGAGTATTACAGCAAGTTTGTGGTCCACTTCGCCTCAAAGACCCACAACATGAGGTTACTGACCAGGGAAAGCACTGTGTTCCAATGGACACCGGAAGCACAAGCTGAGTTTGAAACGATCAAAAGGGACGTAATAGGAGCTGTTCCCCTCCAGGGCTACGATCCACAAGGCACCACTGTACTGACGACGGATGCCAGCGACAAGGGCCTGGGCGCTGTGCTCATGCAAGACAGAGGAAGAGGAGAAATGGAGACAATCTGCTTTGCGTCCAGGGCACTGACGGATACAGAGAGCAAATACAGCGTGATTGAGAAGGAGATGCTGGCGGTTGTGTGGGCCATGGCGAGGTTTAGGCAATTTCTGTGGGGAACAAATTTTTTGCTCAAAACAGATCACAAGCCATTGGTGAAGGTGTTGACATCGAGTGGACATGCCAGTGCCACTCCCCGAATAGCCAAGATGTCACTAAAGTTACTCGAGTTTAGGTATGACGTGGAGTACCTTCCCGGGAACCGGAACTGAGTGGCGGATTTCCTGAGTAGGGCGGCCGCCATGGAACCAGGAGAGGAAGACCATACAAGCAAAGGAGAGCTGGTAGCCCTTATAGAGGACCAAGAAAGGTTGATAAGCTTACAAGAATGGTCAGAGTCCTATGAGGAAGACGCGGACATGCAAGAAGTAAAAGAGAACATTGTTCAAGGATGGCCTGAGAAAAGGAATGTGAGGGCGAGCCTCAAGCCGTACTTTGAAGTCAGAGAGGAACTGTCAGTAGGGGACAAGGGGGTATTCATCTACAGAGGAGACAAGGTGATTCCCCCCAGGAACCTCACCTCGAAACTGTTGGACCTGCTACATGAAGGACACCTAGGCATAGGTAAACTCAAAGCAAGGGCAAAGCAAAATTACTGGTGGCCAGGCATGGACATAAAGGCTGAGAGGCATGTCAGGGAATGCCCACAATGTCAAAGAGCAGATAAGACCTTAAAACCCTTGAGACCAGCAATAGGGAAGTTTGACCCTCCCGCCAATCCATGGGAAGAACTATCGATAGACATTTTGGGACCCGTCTTAGATGACCAAGGCACGCAGAAGTACGTGTGCGTACTCATGGATCGATATTCAAAATGGCCGGAGGTGAAAATAGATGAATCCATGGACACAGAAAACATCATAAAGTTCCTGTCAGAGACTTTCACCCGGGAAGGAATACCCAAATCGATCTTAAGTGACAATGGGCCCCAGTTCACGTCGGAAAGGTGGAGCAAGTTCATGCAAAGGAATGGCATCACGGTCAAACACACGGCGATCTACCATCCGGCCGGTAACGGCCTAGTGGAGAGATTTAACCGGGTAGTGATGGGAGCCATCCAAGCCGCCATATCCAGTGGACAGAGTTGGGAAAAGGCGCTAGAGAACATGGTGTAGGTGTACAGAATAACCCCCACTAGCACGGGGTACAGCCCATTCCAAATATTGAGGGGACGTGAACCCTTCACCCACGACAACAGGATCTGGAAGGAAAAGGTCGTCACCAGCGAATGGTCCCCTGCAGTGGTGCGGGCCAACCTGGAAAGAGCACAGACAATTTACAGTGACCACTACAATAAACGGAGGAATGTCAAAAATACAGGATTGGAGAAAGGAGAGTGGGTGAGAGTAAAGTTGGCCACCCTACAGAAGAAGGGAGACAGCAAGTACAGCAAGCCGATGCAAGTGGTGGAGGTGTACGATCGAGCCGCTTTGCTGAGCGATGGAAACGTGTGGTCCCAGGACCGGATGGCCAGGTGCAACAAGGTTTTGGGCTGGGAGCAACATGGAAATGAATGGGAAGACATGGAAGGTGCGAACGTGGAGAAGAGACAAGAAGCCGGCGAGCAGCAAGACAGAGTAAGGGGAGAAATGGATGGAGAAGAGGAAGAAGAGAACGGAAGTAGAGGTATGGAAATGGACAGGTCGGGGAGAAGCATGAGTGAAGAGAGAGCTGTGAGAGAAGGAGCAGAGAGCCAAGAGGAGGTGAGCCAAGAAACTATGGAGAACCCGGTAAGGGTTACAAGAAGTGGGAGGCCGGTGGTACGGCCCTCCAGATTTCGAGATTTCGAGTTGGACACTGGACTGTAAGTGACTCAGTTGTATTTTGATAAAAAAGGGGAGATATGTAGAGTGTGCATTCTAGCTTATGCACGTCACGTCAGACGTGACGTGCGGCGGCCATGTTGGCACGCTGCGCGCGCATCCAGGATTGCGCGCCGGGGAAGCACAGAGAACGGCAGCGCCGGCCGGCGCTCCTCCAATTAACTCGAAAATTAAGATATAAATAAATATACTTACTGGAACACAAACAAGTGGTCCGCCTGTTATTTAACCTGCAACTTTACAATTTCTACATTTCAAAAAGGTCATTAAAACACTCAATCATGCCTCACTCATACCGTTACAGACAACATAAGTTAACTAAATATCTGCTGGAATTACAATATTCCCAGCACAGCCATTAACAATTTATTTTCTCAAAAAGAAAGCCTATTTAGTTTCGAATTCCTTTAGCTTATTCTGTCCTTTTGGCTTTTTACAGTCTACGCGTTTCGAACTCGCGTTGTTAAGGAGTTCTCAATAACCGGCTCATATCATTTGACTCTCAGAAAAGCCTCTTATTTCCACATGAGCTGTACATTTTTCGCACAAAGGCAACAGAATTTCCCCACCTAGCCACAAAGTATCCCCAGATATGAAACCACTGCCTTTCTAAGAAGGGCAAATGCAATTATGCAGCAATGAGGATTCAAATAACGGGTGTAACTGTAGTGTAGAGGTGTATCCAGTGCAGTTGCACCGGGGCCCAGAGGTGAAGGGAGAGGGGGTTCAGGGGTGAGGCGCATCCCAGCCAGCGCTCTCTGTACGAATTGCAGGTTCTTTTTCCTGCCTCTCGTTCAGAATTCTTTCTGAATATTCCACGCAAGTGCCTGCCTCTGTGTTGACAGTCCTTCAGGGAGTGGGGTGGAGTGTGAAGGTCACAGAGAGCGAGGCAGGCCCCAGGCAGGCACCGACAAACCCAGGGAACGTCGCGAGGAAGAAGAGAGTGCCAGGAAAAAGGGAAGAGAAAGGTACCAGGAGGATACAGGAGAAGAAAAGGGAGGAATCAGTGGTGATGTATATCAGGCATGACAACAGCGAGAACTTAGGGAGGATGGTGAGAGAAAGGAAAGCAGTGAGGTCAGAAGGTGAGACAAGGAGAAAAGCAAAGAAGGAGATGGCGAAGAGAAAAGAGAGAATAAAATAAGGTACGAGATAAGAGAAGTTGAGAAACTGGAAAAGGGGAGAGCAGAGATGGGGAGAGAAAAAATCAAAGGAGATGGGGAAGGCGCGGAATGGAAAGAAAGAGATATAAAGGGAGAAGGAATAAAGTGGAATAGATAGAGGAGAGATAGAGAGGAAGAGGGGAGTGTGACTGTAGAGAAAAACAAATGGTGGGCATGGAGAGATCAGGGGGAGAAACAAGCTGTGTATGGGAAGAGAATGTGGGAAGGAGAGAATAGGAGGAGAGAATAGTGGAGAAAATGAGAAGAGAAGGATAGAAGAACGAAAATGAGAGAGTAAAAAATAGTAAGGAGAAGAAACGTGACAGGAAGGGGGCAGAGATAAGGACAAAAGAGTGAAAGCAGGAAAGAAGGAGCAAAGGGGTGGTGCAGAAAGCGAAAGGATGAGAAATCGGAGAGGGCTGGAGAAACGAGATGAGTGAAGATGAGATATTTTTGTGAAAGAGATACCGAGGAATGGGATAGAAAGGATAGAGGTGAAATGGAGGGTGGGGAAAGGAAAGGGTAGGACTTAGAAAGAAGAGTGGGAGAGAAAGCAAAGGAGAAGTGAGCAGAAAGGAATAGAGGAAAGAAAAGGAGGAGGGAAAAGGGGAGGAACATGAGAAGAAGAAAAAATAAAAAAGGGAGATAGGAATAAGGTTGAGTGAGGGGCGAGAGAAACTCGGTAGAAGTGAACGGAAGGAAGGGGATGAGATGAGACACAAAGTGAAATGTTGACGTCATGCAGATCGCAGCTATCATTCGTGCAGCGGCGCAGTGGCGTCATTGCCCTGGGGTGGGAAGAGCGCATTGCACTGGAATCCTGGCTTGCTTTCAATGCAGACCGGGAGGGTAACGAAGGTAAAGAGGTTCGTCCCATCGTCCCTGCTTGCTTCAGGGCACAACACACCTTTACTATGTCACTGTGCAAATTATGCTGTAAGGCTGAGAATTATGCCTCAAGAAAAGACAAATATGCGGCATGATGCGGCACATTCTGTGGCAGTATTAACATTTCAACACACGTTCATTCTTTCCGGGCAAAGGTTTCACGTGGTCATTCTCAGTTTAACTCATCAACAAAGCAAACAACAACTACAAGGGCCAGTAAACATTTGTAAAAGGTCTGTCACTGCGCAGCGCCGCATGTGGCGCTTTCTTTGGGAAATTTCGACTCGCTTGAACTAGAAACTCCGGGGCATATTATCAAGCACGGCGTTAACATTATCGCTGCATTAACGGCAGACACTGCCGCTAAACCGGCGATAATTAGCTTGATAATACGCCGTAGAGAATTCCCATAGCAGTCCAGGTTCACACCAGAACATGGGCTTCTATGGGAATTCACAACGGCGTATTATCAAGCCCATTATCGCCGCTTTAGCTGCAGTTTTCTACCACTAAAGCCGCGATAATGTTAACACCGTTTCTTGATACTATGCCCCTCATTTTGTTGAGATCTGCCAATTATACAGCGGATGGAGTATGAAGCAAGTGTGTAAAATGTGTAATTATGCGAAAAATGTTACAGCCTCAGATCACATATTTTCAGTGCCATTGTTTAACTGTAATTACATTGCCTCCTTAAAGGCTGAGCATATGACCCTATTTAAGCCACTAAACTCCCCAAAGTACCATGTAATTGGTCCCAAATGAGACATGATACTGCTCCAATGAACATTGGTCTCACCATCATATGAGCCCAAAAATTGTTCTAAGTAGCTGTTGTGAAAAATACACACAAGAAGAAAAATAAGCATCACGTGAACCTCTGACAAGTTCCATTATGTGCCACAATAACCCTGCATGACTGGTAATGAAATCACTATGCAATTTCCCCTCCTGAGGCATAAAATAGCTTTGATGATGGTGGCAATTAACCTCCAATGAGTCATGAAATTGCCTCCAAGAGACATGAAAGTGTCCTCATGAACTATTATGATGACACATGACCTTGAAACCAAGGTTACATTTACAACGACGGCGGAGTGGAGTGGTGGCCACATATTGTGTAGTGATCAGCAGGAGTGAACAGATCCTTTTTAATCTGTGCCACTGGAGTGCGGCTTACTGGCTCACTCATTTGCAAACTTCTGCCGGTGCATACTTAACTCATCCTTGGCGTACGTCTGTTTGTTGCGAAGTGCTGTGCAGTGCAAAAGTGGTGCAACTGCGCTGGGTTTATGTGTGCCCAGGAAGGCTACAATACATGGATAACATGGTAGTGAGCAGTGCATGTGCGGTGAATTCATGTGCTAGGTGCATCTATGCCTATAAGTGGTACAGTGCCTGAAAGATGTAGTGCCGTGCAGTGCATGCAAGGCAAATGCACGTGCTAGGTGTATGTGTACTTGTGAGTGGTTGTGGAAGAGGTGTGGCGCAGTGGCCAGGGCGACTGACGCCGGACGCTGGGGATCACGGTTCGATCCTCGGCACTGGCGGCAGGGGTCTGCCCAGCACCATGTGACTCTGGGCAATAGCTTGCTTAATCTTCCAGACGGCCCCCAGCGCCGGGAAACCTACTACGGGAGCTGTGCGCTTTACAAATACAGGATTATTATTTATTATTATTACAATACATGCAGGGCGTAGTGTGTGCTAAATGCATATTCTGGATGTAGGTGTGCCTATGAGTGGTCCAGTACATAAAAGATACAATGCTCAGCAGTGTGTGCATGTCAAAGCCATATGCTGGATGTATGTGTGCCTATGAATGTTACAGTACATGGAGGATACCGTGCTGTGCAGTGTGAGTACGTTGTATACATGCACCGGGTGTATGTGTGCCTGTGAATGGTGCAATACATGGAGGGCCCTGTCTTCCAGTTTGGGAAATAAAGGCATGCATGGTGAAACATAGAGAGGAGGTAAAGAGACCCCACCAGACAGATTTGTGTATTGCTGATTTCCTGTAAGATGGATGGGTCACATTGGAGAGAGGAGAGCCAGGCTTCACCCCTAAACCTCAAAGGGTCTCTTTGATTCAGTGAGAGGTCACAAGTAAGGGGCCCGGGCACATCTCAGGAAGGAGATGGGGCTGGTAAGAGAATCATAGCTGGCGGCCCTTTGCCAACCTTCTGATGCACATATCACTGTGGCTGACAGTCAGTTGTGAACTCTAGTCACTCCCGTGGCCTGTGTTGGGGACACTCCTACTGTGACAGACTGCTCTTCAAGAGGAAGAGAGAGCAGTTGAGGGGGCACTTTAAAAGAAGCAGAACCCCAACATAAAACATCAGAGTCTCAGATTCTAAATTGCATTTGGTATCTGGAATTAGACTATAAGAAGGAGAAGTTAAGACTTCAAACAATGTCACCTGTCAAGCAGCCAGACAGGTTGCATGAGGAGAAGCTCTGCAAGACTACTGCCTTTGACCACCAGGACTGGGGGCCAAGGGCTGCTAGGCTCCCTGCTGGGTGAAAGGACATCACCCAGCGAATCCAATGCTGTCTGCTTGCCGAGACCAGTACGCCCTTTGGGGAAGAGAAGAGCATGGGAGGAAGTGAGTTTCAGTGGGGAGCCCTGTTGTCGAGTGGACTACCTGTGCAAGGTGTGAAGAAATGGCTGCTGCACCAATCAGGTTGTTGCCCATGTGCAGGACAAAGTCAGTGACCCCTGTATGCCAGGAGACCGCCACCATGAATTGAGCTGTGTGTAGTACTGAATCAGCGACTCCATGTGCCAAGAGGGGCAGCTGAGGGTAAGACTGCCGTACTGTAATTACATACCCTTGTGTGATAGTGGATGGCAACTCCATATGCAAGAAGGTGCCACAGTGGAAAAGACTGTGAGGTAAAGGCTTTAGCCTTGTGTAGTAATGGACAGCGACCCCATATGTTAGGAGGGGCTGCCCTGAAGGATTTCAACATGCTGATCAGGCAGGAGACCATGTGCTGGGATATACGGTGACCTTGTATGCATCTACTGGGGTGCATGAGGGTCGAAACGTCGACGCAATCATAGGTCCAGAACCACCAGGATCCCAATGGGAACCCTAGGAATCCTTAGTTGAAAATCAATATCTGGCCAATGAAAAAACTTGTATATATTTGTACATAACAAATTTCCTCACACTGTATATATTGTTACACTCATTGAGCACTTTTTCACCAAAAAGTCACAATATTGCAATTTTTATGACGGTCTTATCATGCATTGTATGTTATCCTTGAATGAAGTAATTCGGATACAAATGGAAGAAATTTTGTTAGAATTTGCTCCTACGACTCTGTATTTTGAGCATTCATTTCTCAAATTAGGTGTGTATCAGAGAGCATTTGTGTTAGATTGCATTAATAAGCATTATTCAAATAACCTGTCTTACCCAACAGAACCACCGTCTTGCTTAACCCCTCTTGGAAGGGACACAGAGAAAAACAAACACAAAGAAACAAATATTACTTTAGCAATGGTTTGCTCTAGGTTGATTTCGAAGTAATAACTGAAGAAGAGATGGGTAAGAACAGTTAGGGTGGTGCTCGGGTGAGCTAAGATTATCTTTCTGTTTTTGCTGCCAGTAGGTCAATTACGGAATTACATTTGTTTTCCTACCCACCTTCTCTAACGGATTCCGATACATGCTGTGACTTTTTCATCTCTGAAGGGCTGTTGTTTCTTGGCATAACGTTTTGTGGTTCTTTTTAGGGGTAGATGGTAAACTCCGCTTCTATGGGGAGTTTGCGAAGGAGTGCGGAGTTCCATAAAACGTAGCCAACTGCCACATGGAGGAGCTTCGTCTTGTGCCCGGCTCGCCAACATGAAATTGGCGAGCAGGAAAATTGAGCACTAGACCTCCTTTCAGTTAGATTTCTCAATGCGGGCAGTTGCGGCATGTCGCTACTGTCCACGGCAGAGAAAAGCAGCTCTGAGGAATCTTGCTGAGTTTTAGGAACTCCACAGAATTTCGCTGAGTGAAAATCCACAAGTCCTGCCTACCTCCAGTTATTTTTGTAGGAGAGGGTATAAAGAAAAAATAAGCTACCATGGAGGAACAGATGAACAGGGTTAGTCGCTAATGAGAATGGGGGCTGTTATTGATTTGTGTTAGTAAGCTTTTGGTGCTCTCTAGAATAGAGTGACGTTTAGTCATGCTACTAATCTGGCAGACCACCTCAAGGAGGATGAAGAGATTGAGGAATATGAGCCGGAAGCAATCAGATTTGATAGATAAATTAAAAGGTACATGGGAATTATAAGGCTTGTGATAGTTTTTGGTTCTGCATTTAATCTGTTTAGTGAAGTTGTATTTAGCCTGCAAGGGTTTGGGCCACGTTTTTTGGGTGCTTTTGTTTTTTGTGGGCGTCTCATTAAAGCAGTCTTTTCCACACATACTTGCTGTGTTTCTTGGGTTTGTGCTATACCTCCAGAAACAATTAGCTCCTTCCTTCAAGGATCTAATATTGACAGGTGGTCCATTGGGCTCTGTTTTCAGTAGCAGCTGGCATACATTTAGAGTGGTGGGGCAGGAGGTACGAAATTAAAAAGTACAAAAATGACACTTCCCTTCAAGACTTTCAACACAACGTCCTCCTCTCCTCGAAGCTCCAACGCGGTACCTAGGAAACTGCACTACCCAATCCTGCCGCTGCTTTCACAGCATGAGAGAAGGGTCAGGATTGGTGGGAGAGGCAGCTATCAGCGCTCACAAGAGCACCGGAGGCCTGCTTTTTCTCTAGCCCAGCTAGCTGGGTTAGAGAAGTTTCAAATCTGCATGTCTGGCTGGCCGTCGCAAGACAGCCAGCCAAAGAGACATGCGCACTTTAAACATAAGTGCAAAGCTCCCTGTTGCCACTCAGCAACAATTGTCCTGCCCCATCCTGGCACTGTAATCAGGATGTGTTGCTGAGAAAGAAAATGGGACTAAATAAACTTCATTACCATTTTTATTTTTCAGCTCTGGGACTTTTGGGGGCGGTGCTCTTCCGTTCTCACGGAGGAGCCGCCCCTGTCTATTTTGTACCTAAGCTATATTTTATACATTTGAACACAGCAAGTATGTATTCAATAAGAAAGTGTTGCACAGGGGCGTAACATATACCTCCATATATTGCAGTATTATACCTTTATGTTTACTTTGTACGCTTTTGTAACCTGCACACGTCACTTTTTCCTCCTGTAATGCACCGTTTGCTACCTCTTGTATTTTGTTGGTTCACGATTATCACTTTTGTAATGCACCGTTTGCTACCTCTTGTATTTTGTTGGCTCACGATTGTCATTATTGCTTCATTTAATGTAACGTTTGCTTTTGTATTTTGCTCACTTGTAATGTTCTCATGTATCAGTTCTGTTCCTATTGTGAAGCGCTATGACACGTTCGGGTAAAGTCCGCGCTATATAAAAACGCACAAATAAATAAATAAAACCCCTGCACACCCTGTAGCCACATCCTGTAGGGTGGGGGTGGGGGGTCCCATGCCTTGAGGAGCCCCAGTCCTTCAGGGGACCTCTATTCAAATCAAGGCCAATGCATGAATGTGAGATATGGGGACTCAGGCCCCTCCTCCCATGCTGCGGGGGCGGGGGGGGCATCATTTTGCGTTATTATGCCACTGCTGCACGTAATGGGCATTTCAACAGAAATAGGAATAAAGGGAACCTCTTAATTGGAAGCAGTTTCATTTTCATTTGCAAAGCTGCAGTATTTTATTCTTCAGAGCAGGCTGGGTCAAAGTGCAAGAGGATAATGGGCCACCCGCTGCACAGCAGGGCGCCCTCAGTAGATCCGGGTCATGCATTGTGCTTCCTGTGACACTGCTCTGGCTTTCATGCTCCGCTGGCTGCCGACCTTGGTGAATCTAAGCGAGATCTGAGGTGAGATAAAGTTTCGCTCCGTGTTCGAGAACCTTCCAGCAGTTTTCCCTTCTGACCATGGCTGTTAACCTTTCTTCTAACAAGCGCGTGCCTCAGCAACCAGCTAGCAGCTCTCCAACACCAATCTGATCTAAAAGGTGCTTGGGGTCTGGAAGATGCAACACATCTTTATATGCGAACCATGTGCTATTGCACATTTGTCTGCTTATCAAACATTCAGAACACTTACCAGCAGCAGGTCCTTGCTCGTATGGGCAACTTGACCCTAAGGGACGTGCATTTATCCACGTGTGTGTGTTACAAAAGAGACAACTCACAGAAGTCGTTAACTGATGGGACTGATGGCTCCTGCTTGCCTGCAATCCTTCTATTCTCTCCCTCATGCATCTGTGCTTGGCCGCGGGGTGTGTGGGTGAGGGATCTCAGTGCTGGCGCCTCACCATGCATCAGACTCCAGTGCAAAATATATCATCCCATCAAAAATGTCAATTTAAAATGAATTGTCCAGAGTCCCATGCTAAACCCGGGTAGTGGGGTGGTGGGAGTATATAAAGGCTTCATGATAGGTGCAAATGGGGTTAAAGATCATATCTGCCTTGTCTTCTGGCCGCCTGATGGTCTTACGGAGTGGAAGTTCTGGAGTTGGTGTCCTAGTCAGGCTAGGGCCAGGGTTGGACCAGCAATTTCCACTACAAAGTTGGACTACGCCATACTTCACCAGGATCTTCAGAATGATATTCGACGTGAGGCCCAGATTGGGTGGGCACTTTACGCCTCTTGAACAATGATGCGTTTCGGGTGACCAGTTCCCAGTGCCCTCTGGCAGTGATCATTGTGGAGAACTGAGCCCCTGGAACAGTCTCTCATTGGCTGCATGAGTGTGTTGGAGAGCTAACCATGCCATGTATGCATTATCTTTAATGCTTGCACTGGTGTCTATCAATCAATCAATCAAAGGCATTTATAAAGCCCACTACTCACCCGGAGGGTCTCAAGGCGCTTGGGGAGGGGGGGTCCGCTACTGCTCGAACAGCCAGGTCTTGAGCTTCTTCCTGAAGGAGAGGTGGTCTTGGGTCAGGCGCAGGACGGTCGGGAGGGAGTTCCAGGTCTTGGCGGCCAGGTAGGAGAAGGACCTTCCTTCTGTTGTCGCTCTTCGGATGCGGGGGACGGCGGCGAGGGCGTGACTGGTAGATCGGAGATGGTGTTTGGGAGCGTAGAAGTTGAGGCGGTTGGGGAGGTAACTCGGACCTTGGTCGTGTAGGGCTTTGTGCGCGTGGGTGAGGAGACGGAAGGTGATTCTCTTGTTGACGGGGAGCCAGTGAAGGTCTCTCAGGTGTCCGGAGATGTGGCTGCGTCGGGGGATGTCGAGGACGAGTCTGGCTGAGGCGTTCTGGATCCGCTGGAGTCTCTTCTGGAGCTTGGCGGTGGTTCCGGCGTAGAGGGCGTTGCCGTAGTCCAGTCGGCTGGTGACGAGGGCTGGGTGACTGTCTTCCTGGTCTCGATGGGGATCCACCGGAAGATCTTCCGTAGCATGCGTAGGATGTTGAAGCACGACGAGGAGACGGCGTTGACTTGTCTGGTCATGGAGAGGGAGGAGTCCAGGATGAAGCCCAGGTTTCGTGCGGGGTCTGTAGGTTTGGGTGCGGTGCCCAAGGCGGGGGGCCACCAGGAGTCGTCCCAGGCGGAGGGCGAGGAGCCCAGGATGAGGACTTCCGTCTTGTCTGAGTTCAGTTTCGGGCGGCTGGTCGTCATCCACTCGGCTACGTCTTTCATCCCTTCGTGTAGGTTGGTTCTGGCGGCGTCGGGGTCGTTGGTCAGGGAGAGGATCAGCTGGGTGTCGTCGGCGTAGGAGATGATGTTGAGGTTGTGTTGGCGTGCGATGGCCGCAAGGGGGCTCATGTAGACGTTGAAGAGGGTGGGGCTGAGCGAGGACCCTTGGGGGACGCCGCAAATGACTTTGGTGGCCTCTGACTTGTACGGTGGTAGGCGGACTCTCTGTGTCCTTCCGTCAAGGAAGGAGATGATCCATTCCAGTGCCTTCTCCTGGATTCCGACGTTGCTGAGGCGCTGCACTAGGGTGCGGTGACAGACAGTGTCGAATGCTGCGGAGAGGTCTAGGAGGATGAGGGCCGCTGTTTCTCCGTTGTCCAGCAGGGCTCGGATGTCATCGGTGGCAGCGATGAGGGCGGTCTCGGTGCTGTGGTTGGCTCGGAAGCCAGACTGAGAGGGGTCGAGGGATCCATTCGTCTCGAGGAAGGTGGCCAGCTGCTTGTTGACGGTCTTCTCGATGACTTTGGCTGGAAACGGGAGGAGCGAGATGGGGCGGTAGTTCTTGAGTTCGGTGGGGTCCGCTGTTGGTTTCTTTAGTAGAGCGCTGAGTTCGGCGTGCTTCCAGCTCTCAGGGAAGGTGGCGGTGTCGAAGGAGGTGTTGATGATGTCCCGCAGGTGGGGTGCGATGACCGCGTCGGCCTTGTTGAAGACGTGGTGAGGGCAGGGGTCGGTCGGAGATCTGGAGTGGATAGAGTTCATCGTGCGGATGGTGTCTTCTGTGTTGATCGGGGTCCAGGCGCTGAGGGTGGTGGGGGGGGGCGTTGGTGCGGTCGTGGGGAGCGTTGGTTGTGTGCTGAAGCTGTTGTGTATGTCGGCGATCTTGTTGTGGAAGTAGGAGGCGAGGGAGTTGCAGAGGTCTTGCGATGGGGTGATGTCGTTGGATCCAGCGTTGGGGTTGGAGAGCTCTTTCACGATGTTGAAGAGTTCCTTGCAGTTGTGTGCGTTGTTGTCCAGCCGGTCTTTGAATGCTGTTTTCTTGGTGGCGTGGATCAGTTGATGGTGCTTTCGGGTGGCGATCTTGAGGGTGGTCATGTTGTCCGGTGTTGGCTCCCTTCTCCAGGCTTTCTCGAGGGCTCGGCAGTTCTTCTTGGAGCTCTTGAGTTCGTCTGTGAACCATGGGGCCTTCTTGCTGCCGGGTCTGCTGGGCGGGGTCTTCAGTGGGGCGAGTTCGTTCGCGCAGTTGCTGATCCACTTTGTGAGGTTGTCGGCGGCCTTGCTTGGGTTCGCTGAGCTGGCGGGAGGGTGCTGGCTCAGGGAAGCGGCGAGCTGGTCGGCTGTGATCTTGTTCCAGCTTCTTCGTGCAACCTGTTGCTGGTGGTGGTGGATCGTGGTTCTTCTGAAGGTGAAGTGGATGCAGCTGTGGTCCGTCCAGTGGAGTCCGGTGGCATGGCTGAAGGCGATGTCTTTGCTGGATGAGAAGACGGCGTCGAGTGTGTGTCCGGCGAGGTGGGTGGGGGTGGTCACCAGCTGCTTGAGTCCGAGGGTGGCGAGGTTGTCAAGCAGGGTGGTGGTGTTGCGGTCGTTGTCGTTCTCCAGGTGGAAGTTGATGTCCCCCAAGAGGATGTAGTCGGCGGAGGGGAGGGCGTGTGGGCTGATGAAGTCGGCGATGTCTTCGCTGAATGGTGTGCGTGGTCCCGGGGGTCGGTAGATCAGGGTGCCTCTGAGGGTGGTCTTGGGGTCGGTGTGGATCTGGAAGTGCAGGTGTTCGGCGATTGTCAGGGTGTCGTCGGTGTTGGTTGTGATGCGGATGGTGTCCCTGTGGATGATGACGATGCCTCCTCCAGTCTGGTTGTCGCGGTCTTTCCGGGTGATCTTGTATCCGTCCGGGATGGCGATGGCGATGTCGGGCGCTGAGGAGTCGTTCATCCAGGTTTCCGTGAGGAAGGCAACGTCAGGAGCTGTGGTGTCGAGGAGGTTCCAGAGTTCGATGGCGTGTCTGTGGACGGAGCGGGTGTTGAGCAGGATGCACTTGAGGTGGTTGCTGCTGGTGTTCGGCTTGGTCGGTGCTGTTGTAGTGCAGGTCCGGATGCAGGCGAACTTGCAGGCGTGGCAGCTGAAGGGTCCGTGGGTGCGTCTCGGGGTGGCTCGGTAGCAACCCGGGATTCGGCCGGTGTTGAGTGCGTTGAGGGTGGCGGCGTCGTACGTCCGGCGGGTGGGGTGGCCTCTGCGGGGGCCAGGGGTCTTGGCACTGGGCGCGGTCCAGGCGCGGACGGGCGCAGACGGGCTTACCTTTGGCGCACCTTTGGCGCGCAATCGGCGCGCCCGCTGCGCGTGCACGCTGCGCGTTCGCCACTCTGCCATATGAGGAGAGTGGGGGGGGCGGAGCGAGGGAGGGGCAGCTGGGAGGGGGAGCGGGGTGGCGAATGGGGAGGGCGAGCGAGGGAAGGGGGCGGGGCCGGAGGGGGGCAGCGGCGGGGAGGTGGCGGGAAACGCGGCCGGGGCTGGGTGAGAAGAGGGGGGGAGCCCAGGGGGCTAGGGCAAACGGTGGGAAAAAGACGAGAAAAGGCGGCGAAGCAAGCTGGTGGCAGGGGGCACAGGAGATCCGCGGACCAAGCGGATCTGGCGGTCGGGGCACAGCAGAGGGCACAGCTGGTGGCAGGAGGCGCAGGAGACCCGCGGACCAAGCGGATCCGGCGGTCGGGGCACAGCAGAGGGCACAGCTGGTGGAAGGAGGCGCAGGAGACCCGTGGAACAAGCGGATCCGGCGGTCGGGGCTTCAGCAGAGATGCACAGGGCACAGCTCAGGGCAGAGGCGGCACCAGGGGACGGGCTCACTCGCGAGGAGTGTGCTCGGGGGGTGACCTATGGTGACCTATGGTTCCAAATGGTACAAAGAAGAAAATACACTTGCAATTGATTCAATCGCCTTAAACTTTCAAAATGTGAGATAAAATCTTTGTAGTTAGGCTGACACCATTTGCCACTGTTCTTGGACATAGATGGACCAGTGAGCCGGATTTCCAAGTGCATCTTTTCACTTCAGGGAGCTCTCTGGACCAAATGGCTGGTCTGGAGACAGGAAGCTTGGCTGTCTTCCCTGGAAGAGGATGGTCCATATTCCAAGACTGAGGAAAAGACCTGCTATTGATGCACCTGAAGTCACTTCACATGAGACAAAGATATTCAGAAACATTCACATACTTGACTTGGACCCTGAGGACAGGGAAGGGGTCAGTTCCATTTCTGTTAAAAAATATCTGTTTGAACCTCAAACAGAATTTCAAGTTGCTCGATATTTGGCCATGAACTAATTGCACATGTCATTTGTGCATGTGAAAATTATATACGACATGCCATTTGTCCACTAGTCCATTGAATATAAAACACAGAGAGAATCCTGTTGCCAAATAGCGAACAATTCCAGTTTGCACACACTTTCTGGTGTGCGCAAATCAGAATTCTACACCTTGCATCAGTTCCAGTGTGCCCAAATCAGAATTCTATGCCAGGACTGGGGAAGAAAATTATTACATTCTCCTTCCATTGCTTCAATACTGCAGCTCATTCAAAGTGTATGAACAACAATAACCACAAATCACATTAGAAAAAACGAATAAACATTTGACATATAGACAAGTAATAACAATAATCTGTAACAACATCCCTGCTGCCAGGGTTCTTCCCCTGGTTTCTCATCATCATCAGCTCATTGTTATTGTTTTGTTTTCTGATTCCTCAAGCCATATACCAATTACTCCATAAGAGGGGCTTATTGATGTCTGTTTTCTTCCTTTCGGTTTTTGGTTTGAGGCTGTGCTGGCAATTATGGGTTCCCATGCGCCAAGCAAATGTGGTATCGTAGTCTGTCTTCTCTTTCTGTGACAGTAGCCAATTTGTGCTGTCGTAGCCCCCATGTGTAAGCACCGCAGCGAACTTCTAGCACTTGTTTTTATTTATTACGCCAGTCCCTACCTCTGAATTTCTTCTGTTTTTCAAAATAAATATTCATAGCATCCTCTATGTGTAGCCTCGCCATCACTCCTCTTTCACTCTTTTTAATTGGGCTGCCCATCAGGGGCACCTTCCTCCATATTGACCTTCAGGCTGCATTATCAATACCACCATGATGAGCATTGATGATGGCCCTAGAGCCTTTTAAGTGCCGTCTATTGAATATTCCCTAAAATAGTCCTACAGTAGAAGTGTAAGGCTCGTAGGGTTGAAATCTAAAGAGGAAGACCCGTTCCACAAAAGCTAAGGGGAAGAGTAATAAGGTATCAGACAACCCCTTGAAAAAGGCCTCATATAGGATAAAGGCCAAAGAGATTTGCGACAAATCTTGAGATGCCCCTTTTCATACCTGACTAATCACTTCCTGACTTTCCAGCTATGCGTGTATCTTACCACAGTCAGTTTTCTGAACAGTCCACAGTGACAGCTATGACTTGGAAACTCAGGAGGAAGAACAGAGAGCCTGGTTGCAGCTTCCAAAGAAGCGTTAGAGGCAGCCCGAGCTGGAGGCGACAGAAACACCAACTTCCAAACCCTCAATTCCATCTGCAGATACGCTGGCTGGCATGTTTTTCCAGATGAGATGCTATACCAGAGGTCCTCAGAATGGACACTCGCACCCATGACGGCATCCTATGTGCAATGTTACGTAGACCATTAGACACAGAGGTCTGGAACTTCCTTCAAGGAACAGCCCCTGCACTTCACTAAGTATGAAGGTTGCCTGCATGCCCAAAGTTGATCTCAAAATGTCCACCTTTCTAAGTAATTTCTCTAGCGACCCCAAGAAAGAGTTAGACAGAGCCTGCCATTACTGTCAGGATAATCTGTCACTTACAAACATTTTAGACTTTGCTTTGTCCTTTAAACCAAACAGTGCTTCTATATACCCTTACATTTTATTCATCTGGGCTCAGCGAGCAATTTGCTTGCTGGGCAATGCCAATTGTACTATGTCCACTGGGGGACACAGATCAACACTAATATGTCTCAATCACAAATTGGACGTTCTAGCATTGATAGAGGCCTCCTGAAAGGTAGGTAGACAGACTCTTTTTGAGGGCCGATTTGTTAAAGAACTTCCTAAGCTCGTGGTGACCTTCTAAGCTCTTGATAAAACCCAATTTTCCATCGAAAAGATCTTCAAATAATGTTTTTTTGGAGAGGTCAGACTTGGAAGAGGTCCTCAGAGACACCATTGAAATAGGAGTAGCTGGGATTAGTCATATTTCACCCAGGGCCGGACTGGCCGTAGCGGGAACCGGGTGTTTTCCTGGTGGGCCGGAAGGGTGTTGGCCGTATTGGCGGCTGGTTGTCACTGGGAGCCGGTTTTGCAGTAGTGCTGCAATATCACCCCTGTAACAAAAGCGGCAGCTGTGCTAAAGCGGCTGGCAGCAGTGCTTCTCACTATCTCACTATACATCCCCCTTAACCCCCTTCTGTCCCCCCCACCCCTTGTCCCCGGCCGGTCCACCTGTATTGCCAAGGCTGGTTTATGTTCCCAGTCCGGCCGTGATTTCACCTTATTCTTCCCATCTCGCTCCAGAGGCAATCAAGGTCACTTCTGAGGTGGCACCAAAGCACCAAGCAGGACCTCCAGGTACAGATCATCCCATTCGAAGGAGCAATACTCGGGGGACAAGAAAATGATTTTTTCACAACTGGCAAGCCCTGACCTCAGATGCATTTCTATTCCAAATGGTAATAGGGGTTCACCTGGAAATCTATCTTTCTCTAAACTGAACCTCCCTGCCCTAAACTCTATACGGTTCTCGTTTACAGAACACTCAGCTGATCAATTAAAATATCAAGGAACACCTCCACAAAAGTACCATTTTATTGACTCACAGTTAATCCAGGTACCTCTTCTGCAAAGTTTCCTTTGTTCCAAAGAAAGAAAAAACGGTTCCATTTAGTGATAAGCTTAAAGGAATTCAATGACTTTTTACTCTACAGACACTTCAAGATGGACAACTTCCAGCAGGGAGACCCAATTGTCCACTGGGACTTTAAAGGTGCCTACCTGACAGTTCCGAATTTTTCTCACGTTGGTTGAAATTACTCCTGTTTATTGGGAATGAAACTGCCTATGCATTTGTAGTACCCCACTTCGGGCTATCATTTGCAAACTGGTGCTTCACCAAACTCTGAGACCTGTGATGAAGTCTCTAACATCTCTGTTTGTTTGGATAATAATGTATCTAGACAATATAATTTTGATGTTTCAGGACTGTACACTCCTCTATCAACAATTAACTGTGAAGTGAATCTACTTTAGAATTTAGGCTTCCTCATAAACATTGTTGCATCTACTCTAACCCTGATGAAACCATGAGATTTTTAGACTTCTGAATAGACACTGTTTTAGCGTCTCTTCATCTCCTCAACTGAAAGTCAAAGTGACCCTGAAGAAACTTTGGACAACACAGTTAATCAATCTCATGTCTCTTTTCCATTTGGTGAGAATAGTAGGCTTTTGTTAGTCTCATGTCAGTAAATCTTTTAGAGGGGCACGGGGCACACAGGGTCTACTGGGTCCGACCATGGTAGTTGAGGCCATTTACTCCTGATGTCCCGGGGCCCAACCTATTATGGATCACGCTCAATTGGGCCAAGTACTCCTTCTACATCTGACTCTCAGTGATAGCTGTGGTCAAACAGTCAAGCCTCCCTCAAAGCAGTGTGGGGTAAAAAGTGGGAAATACAGATACAGGTCAGTGAACACGACTCTTAACTCAAAATGCAAACAGTACGAACAATAAATCAATGTCCAGCAAAATTATTGCTTTTATAATAAAAAGTAGTATTTTATTTCTAATTCTACACATGCAAAGAGATGCAACATTCAAATACAATAACACAATCCCCTTTGAGGTCGGGGCTCTAGTAGTTGTCAGGCGAATTCCTGTCCCACCCTCCTTCGTGTAATGTGTTCAGAGTTATTCCCCATTTACTGGTGACCATATTAGGGAATGCAAACCATTAGGCCGTACACAAGGGTACTCCATTCTGTCCTTTTAGGAGCTTAGTCAAAAGTGTCTATTGTGCCGCCGCACCCTAAGCAGCAAGGCCCCTGTTTGAGCGTTACCTGCTCCAGCGTTATGGAAGTGTTCAGAGGTGAAGCGGGTGCCCTCTCCTAGGGTACTCCCAAGTCCAGATCTTGTACAGTGAATCCGAGCAGCTTGCAATGGTCACGTCAGCACCCAGCAGCGCAGGCTCTTCGTGTGGAGCAGAACTGCGGGTCGGTTTACAGTGATCTGAGGTGCTCCCGCTAGGCAGCCACAAAAGGAACTTTTCCCCCTACCTGGGAGGGGGGAACTGGTGTGATCCACTGGCTCCTGACCGAAGCTCCAGTGAAGAGGCGACATCTTCAATGGCATCTCAGTGAACCTCGGAGACAACGGGGCAGATTTACAAGCCCCATGCGCCGCCGGTGCATCACGATCTGTGACGCACCTGTGGCGCAGTCTGCTAAGGGATATTTACAAGCACAGGTAAAGTCACCTTGCATGACTTAACCTGTGCTTGTAAATATCACCCTTGTTCACGCAACACTTTCCGTGTTAGGGGTGGGACATAGGTGTTGCTGTGGGTGTTCCCACGCAACACCCATGTCCACTAATGCATTTCCAGATTTATGAGAAATCGTAAACCTGGAAATGCGTCAGTTTGCTACGCCACCCTAGGGGTGTCGTAGCCAAGTGAAACGAGGAGAAATGTTTTCATTTCTCCTTGTTTTTTCCTCTTTCAATGCGTGCTGCATTCTACAGCACGCATTGAAAGAGGAAAATGCCTGCAGTGATTGCTTTTGTGCAGGAAGATGCCCCTTCCTTCACAAAAGCAATCTCCCCATGGCGCAGGCATCCTTGCACCATGGTGCAAGGGTGCCTGCGCCGGCCCATGGCTGCTGTTTCTGCGCCAGCGCAGGGGAGAGCACAGGAATGCAACATATCATTGAAGATATGTCGCATTCCTGTGCTCTGACAGTGCCGCAGCGTGGAGCAGCCAAAGGGCTTGCAGTGCCGCGCTGCGGCACTTTCTTGTAGATCTGCCCCTACGCGTGGTGCAGATCAAGGTGTGCAGGCTTGACCCGCTGGTCACAACAGTTCTCCTTTGGTCCGGGCGACGAGCCGAACTCTAGGTCAGCCCCTCCTGGCATACGAGGTTGCCACAGTAATCACGATCTGGACGAAGACTCTCCTTATGCAATCGCATTCACTACTCCAGCCCCTTCTGGCATACAAACTCAGTTCACCTGTGACCCTGTCTAACATACGGGGTCACCATCTAAATGCATTGCAGCTTGATGCTTCTTGTCCAGCACCTTCAGTATGGTTCAGGACAATGCAGCCTTCTCCTGGCATAAGTGGGTCTCAGAGCCAATACTCCACACGGGCAACAGCCCGTTCAGTGCACAGCCTCACACCTTGCTCAGGAAATCTTAGTGCAGGGCTCCCCCTCAGGTGGTCTTGGCAAGCAGACAGTCAAGGGTGATTCAGGGCAGGTGATGCTGGTGGCATGAGTGATGTCCCGTCACCCAGCAGGGAGGCTAGCCCCCAGTCCTGGTCACAGGCAAAAGTCTTGCAGAGCTTTCCCTTCTCTCAAAGCCATCTGGCTGCTTGGCAGATCACAATTGTTTGTGGAGTCACTCTCCCCTTTTCATAGACCTTTTGCAGACATCAAATGTAATTTAGGGTGGGGGTGTTTGAAGTAATATGTTGGGGGTCTGCTTCTTTTGAAGTTGTAACTTCTCCTTTTTCATCTTCCTTCATGAAAGCTCAAAAGCTGATTGAACACAACATATTTCATAGGAATGACCAGAGTTTACACCTGGATTTCAGCCACAGTGATATGTGCAGCATAAGGGGTAATCCTAGACCCCCAGCCCTACTCTTTATGATTCTCTTATCAGCCTCAACTCCCTTCCTGAGATGTGTCCAGGCCCATTCCTTGTGATCTATCATTGAATCAAATAGAAAGCTTTTTGAGACATAAATTGTGTCTCTTCCTTCCCTCCAGCGTGTCTCCACCCAGCCCTCGGTAATGCAGCATACACCAGTCTGTCTGGGGGGTTTCCTCTCTTCCTCATGGCCACCAGGCAGGCCTGGGCCTCCCGAAATGGAACCCAGGGTATTCTATACAATGTACTATTGCACTCACATTTGCTCAGTGTACAGTAAAAGCACTCTTTCTGTTTAGCACTAATACCTCTATGCATTTCACCCTTACATATACACATGTATTCAGTACACACACTCAATCTGCATGCACTGGTCAGCACTGAAGTTTTTCTATTTTTAACCAGGATGTGCTCTTTCAAAACAAGTGCACTAACTATGTGCTCTGCACAACTCTTTACCCTTCGTGTATTGCACTTCACGCAAGCACACATACACCCAACACATGCAGGCCCTGCACAGCACTACATACCTCAGGTAATGTATATTCCTCTCAGGCATACATACACCCAGCACATGTACTAACCACACATGTACTGCATAGTACTGTTCCATCCTTGTACTGTACCCTTCCCAGGCACACATACAGCTAATGCAGAGTCACTACTCCTACACTATACAGTACTCCACATCTACCTAATATAGGCCTAGGGTGAGTTAAGCACACAACTGTGGAGTTGTTAAAAAGCTGAGTGAGTCTGTAGGCCTCATTCCAGTGACACAGGGTAAAAAGTTCCAATTCACTACTACTGATCATCACATGGTATGCTGTCACCAACACGTTTGTGCTGCCTAATACCTGGTGAAGGCGGTAGCCTTCCACCACTATGAGGTTAGTGCTTTGGGCACCCCTCCCTGTCCAACAAGGCCGCAATCCATGAGACATGACTAAGTCATGGTGCACACGCTAGATCTGTGCTTACCTATGACAAGAATTCAGCATTATGGATCCAAACAACAGTACAGTTGGGCACTCAGGACAGGGGTAAATGTCTCTTACCATGCAGAGGTCTTTTCCATGCCAACACCTCTATTATATTTTTCTGAGTCTTCTGCACTGCAGAGCACTCAGAAGAACAAAGATCATGCATCTCAGGAGGGGCAAGTCTTTATTACTGGACACCAAGCAGGAACTCCATTAGTGGTTTACACACATGGAGACCTGGAATGACAAAGTGATTTTCTGATCAGCCCCCGATCTGATCACAGAGTCAGATGCCAGCAAGTATTTCAGTTAGTGCTCAGACCTGGAAGCTACGGGCACAGACGTGTTTCACAGGGATTGGTCAGGCCATCTCCAGTATGCATTTCCTCCTTTCATAAAGGTCCCTCAGGTAGTGTCTTAAACCAACAGACAACATGCAAAATGTTATATTGTTCACTCCTATAAGGCAAACGCAAGCCTGTCTCCCAGTATTATTGGATCTGGCTGTAGCTCGTCCAGTCCAGATTCCACAAAGCCCTTCTCCATGGCAAAACTATCAGGGTCACATACACCCTTTGATTCTCTCCAACAAGCTTTATCTAATGAAATAGAAATATCTGGTGATGATGGGATTGCAGGTATTTTGTCAGAATTTTCCTTCTACATCTACCGAGCTCGGGCTAGAGGTACAAAACCGGATAGAATTCACCCTTATCTGATGGGCTAGTTGGTGTCCTAAACAGGTTCTTGGTCCTCTGGGGTGTGATATAGTATAAGTGGTTGATTTCTTGGCACAGTTGGCTAAGTCTTAGGGTGAGTGTGTGCATAAATTATGCATACATCCCTGCGGTGGGCACTCCGTGGTGGTTCGTATAAAACAGACTCCACTTGATTCTGAAATACGTTTATTTCGAGTTCATCATGAATTTCATTCAAACGTTTATATCCATTGTCGTTTCACAATGCAAATTTTTGTTTCACAATGTAAATTTTTTTCGCAATGGTGCTCCGATGCATTTCGGGCAACATTCGCCCTTTCTCAAGGAGCCCTGTAATTGAAAAGTAGTTTCAGTCTCCTTCATAGCCCATAATCATAACTTAATATGTATAACAATTGAGTCAATATTTATAACATTGCAGTGTACATAAATCAATAGTCGTGCATGATCTTCAGTGTTAGTGATCTAAACCGGGTTCCGTTCTAACCCAAGTGAAAATTAAATTAAATGCAGGTCGAGGGGAGGGTGTGGGTGGCTGGCAAGGGTTTTATCGTTCGTGTGCAGTGAGTGGTAAACAAAATACACTTACATCGTCTTTGAATTCAATAAATTCAATGATGCTGTAAAAGAGATAGAAAATGGACAACGTAAGTCAGTTATTGCCTCTTAGGAGTTGAAGAAAGGTAAAACGGGTTTAAGTGGGAGGCGGGCGCGCCCGACTTACGGAAATTCTTATGGATGTTCAGCATTCACTCGTCTTGTTCGGTTTGAGGTCCAGAGGTGTGGACAGGCTTCCGGATGTTCGGGGCCGGTTTAGCGCGATCGGGTAAAACTGAAGTGTGAAAATAAATGAGGGACTCATCGCTAGATGATCGGTGAGGGTGGAAATGAAAGGTGGACTTACATGCACCCAAAAAGGGTGTCGGCCATCTTAAAGGGGTGTTGAACGTGTAACGTGGGGGAATGTGGAACGATGCGGATCATTGGAGAATGTGTAGTGTGTAATTCCAAACACGCGGTGTAATAATGTTATACGATGAATAATGCTTACACAGTTGTATCATTGACAGTCATTACAATTGAACAATGTGTCCATATGTACCATCAGGGGTACTCATAGGAAGCAGCTTAGTTCAATCCGGTCATTCAGCCCGGATGGTTTCATGGATTGCATACGGTATATCCAAGCTGTTTCTTTCTGCAGTAGTATCTTGTTGTTGTTTCTGCCTTCTTTCTTTTCAATTATTTCCAACACCATGAATTTTAGTTGCGCCACAGTATGCTTGTGTTCTAGAAAATGCATAGCAATGTTGGATCTTTCTTGCTTGGTCCGTATATTAGATTTATGTTCATTTAGGCGGGTTTTTATTTTCCTCTCAGTTTTTCCAATATAGATTTTCCCGCACGGGCATTTCAACAGGTAAATTAAATTGGAAGAATCACATGTTGCATTCACGTTGATTTTAAATTCCGTCCCTCTCATTGGATGGTTGATTTTGTTGCCCTTGATGATATTGTTGCAGTTGTTGCAACTGAGGCATGGTCTGGTTCCCTTATACACAATTTGTGGAGCACTGTCTTTAGATAGAATTTCTTTGAAATTGCTTGCCCTGGTGTATGCAAAGATAGGTTGATGTTCAAACAAATTTTTGAAATCCGGTTCAGTTGCGAGAATCCGCCAATGGTTAAGTATGATTTTTTTGTATCTACCACTTAGTGTAGAATATTTTGACACTAGCACCATCCTGGTGTCTTCTTTTTTGGTTGATTGTGTTAGCGCCTTTTCACGAGTGATATTTGCAACTTTTTTGGTGGCATCATCAATGATAACTTGGGGATATTCTCTTTCCATGAATCTGATTTGCATTTCGTTCATGCGTTTATTACAAAGTTCTTGATTCGAGACAATCCGTTTGACTCGCAACATTTGGCTGTAAGGCAGGTGTTGTTTTAACGAATTTTGGTGGAAGCTTGAATAATACAGTGTATTATTCCTATCCGTTTCTTTTCTGAATAAATCAGTTTCTAGTCCTTTTTCAGTTCTTGTGATTAATACATCCAAGAAACTTATCATGTTTTCGTCCATGTTCCATGTGAGTTGAATCCTGTTGTCTTTAGTATTCAGCTCAGATAAAGCCTTCTCTAGGTTCTCCTTAGTGCCTTTCCAGATGAAGAATAGGTCATCTATATATCGAACATATATGTACAAGTTTTTCATCCAATTGGGGTTGTCATAGATGTTCCTTGCTTCGAACTCAGCCATGTATAGGTTAGCGTATGTCGGTGCAGCGCAATTGCCCATTGGCATTCCCGATAGCTGTTGGTACCACTGCTTTTCATAGGTGAAGTAGCTATGATATAATGTGTATATCATTAGTTCTAAAAGAAAAGTTTGCATGGGGCTCGAGATCTCACTGTGTAATAATGTTTTTTCCACTGCTTCAATTCCCCCGTCATGGGGAATGGATGTGTAGAGGCTTCTAACATCCGCTGTGCACAAAATCAGGTTGTCTTCTGCATTGATGACAACTTCAGATAATTTGAGTAGGAATTCGGTGGTGTCCTTTACGTAACTTCTGAGTTTTTTCACTGCTGGTTGTAAATAGCGATCTAAAAATTTCCCTATTGGTTCATGAAGAGAACCCCTTGTGGAAACAATTGGTCGAAAAGGTGGATCCAACAGGTTTTTGTGTATTTTTGGTAGCATTGTTATCGTCGGACTTCTCGGATGCTCTACCACTAGAAATTTCTTGGTACGGTCATCAATTGTTCCTTGCTCATGTGCCTGTGTGATTAAATCCATTAGGGTTGCTTTAAATTGGTTCGTAGGATTGGTTTGAAGTGGCATGTAGGTATTTGGATCCGAAATATGTTCTAAGGTTTTCAATTGGTACATGCTGGTGTTAACAATCACGAGGGCACCCCCCTTATCGGCTTTAATGCACTTGATTGCCTTGTTTTCTGTGATTTTTTTCAAGGTGTCAAGGTCTTTTTGCGTGATGTTTCTTCTTGAAGCTTTTCTGTAATTGATTTTTTCCAAGTCTTGTTTGACTAATGTTTCAAAAGTGTCAATACTTTTGTGACTACTTGGTGGCATGTATGTACTTGAAGGGCGTAAACCTAGAAGTTGATCCGGTTTGATCTCTGTTTGTGGTGGAAGTACGTTCTCGAAAAAATGGCGTAGCCGTAATTTTCGTGTTAGCTTATATGTGCTAGTTTCTAATTCCAAAAGGTTTGTGCTGGTAGTGGGGATGAAGGATGTGCCTTTTTGCAGAAGGTTGATTTCATATGTTGACAATCTTGTATCGGAGATGTTTATTATTAGTGAGTTCCTTTCTTCTTGTTGTCCTTTTTGGTGCTCCTTGTGGATGGAGCCCCTCTTTCCTTTTCTTTTGCTCCGCCTGGGTCGTCGGCTTCGCTTTGGCCTCTCTCTAAAAAAGGACCAGCTGTTGTGGTGTCCTCTGGTGAACTTGATGTTTGATCTTTATCTCTGTTATCCCTGGTACTGTTGATATCAAAAGTAGGTTTTTTTGGAGGTCGATTAGAGGTGTCACTTCCTGAAGATGAGGTGTCAGTTTGCTGACTGTATGGTTTGTTCCGTCTGCGCTGGGCGTATATGTCTGCCCAGGTATACACTTCTCCTAATTTATAATCGAGTGTGTCACGTTTAAATTTGCGAATTTTCCTTTCGTTGATATCTTTTGTGTGTTTGTCAAGTTGTGTTTTGATGCCTTCTAACATCCCAGATAGTTCCTCTGGTGTAATGGATCCCTCAAGCTCTTTTTCAACTTCTTTGATTTCCTTAGTTAATTCAGTGAGGATGGTTGATAGTTCCTCAATTATGAGAAGAATGAGATCGAGGCTACATTTATTTAATATGGCGTTCCATTTTTCTTGGAAGTCCTTAGAATTCTTACAGAGGGAGGGTTTCAAAGCTATCCTGAGTCCTCGGGGTATGCGCAAGGCTTGGTGATATTTAATCAAAGTGCTGGCGTGCAGTTGTTGGTTGATCCTGCGTTTTGACAAATATAACAGGTGTTTAGCACATTGCTCTCTTGTGCGACTGGTGGTTTCTTGGGTTATGTCGTCGTTGATCAGGGCGTATATCCGTTCTTTTTCATCGTTACCGTAGGCTAGGAGCGTGGCTCTGGCATCAGTGCTTTTGGAAATTTCATCATACTGCATTTTTTAGGTGAAAGTGCGTGCTACCCACCTTGAGGGCGGAAGAAATCAGATGAATATAGATACGGTAGGTGCGGTGCACAGCTTTTGAGTTAAATATGTGTTTTTTTTATGAGGTTGATTTTTGGGTTTTATTGGTTTAAAGGTGCTCCTGCAGGTGGCGTAACTGTCCGTTTACGCTAATATGAATCTTAGGGTGAGTGTGTGCATACATTATGCATACATCCCTGCGGTGGGCACTCCGTGGTGGTTCGTATAAAACAGACTCCACTTGATTCTGAAATACGTTTATTTCGAGTTCATCATGAATTTCATTCAAACGTTTATATCCATTGTTGTTTCACAATGCAAATTTTTGTTTCACAATGTACATTTTTTTCGCAATGGTGCTCCGATGCATTTCGGGCAACATTGGCCCTTTCTCAAGGAGCCCTGTAATTGAAAAGTAGTTTCAGTCTCCTTCATAGCCCATAATCATAACTTAATATGTATAACAATTGAGTCAACATTTATAACATTGCAGTGTACATAAATCAATAGTCGTGCATGATCTTCAGTGTTAGTGATCTAAACCGGGTTCCGTTCTAACCCAAGTGAAAATTAAATTAAATGCAGGTCGAGGGGAGGGTGTGGGTGGCTGGGAAGGGTTTTATCGTTCGTGCGCAGTGAGTGGTAAACAAAATACACTTACATCGTCTTTGAATTCAATAAATTCAATGATGCTGTAAAAGAGATAGAAAATGGACAACGTAGGTCAGTTATTGCCTCTTAGGAGTTGAAAAAAGGTAAAACGGGTTTAAGTGGGAGGCGGGCGCGCCCGACTTACTGAAATTCTTATGGATGTTCAGCATTCACTCGTCTTGTTCGGTTTGAGGTCCAGAGGTGTGGACAGGCTTCCGGATGTTCGGGTCCGGTTTGGCGCGATCGGGTAAAACTGAAGTGTGAAAATAAATGAGGGACTCATCGCTAGATGATCGGTGAGGGTGGAAATGAAAGGTGGACTTACATGCACCCAAAAAGGGTGTCGGCCATCTTAAAGGGGTGTTGAACGTGTAACGTGGGGGAATGTGGAACGATGCGGATCATTGGAGAATGTGTAGTGTGTAATTCCAAACACGCGGTGTAATAATGTTATACGATGAATAATGCATACACAGTTGTGTCATTGACAGTCATTACAATTGAACAATGTGTCCATATGTACCATCAGGGGTACTCATAGGAAGCAGCTTAGTTCAATCCGGTCATTCAGCCCGGATGGTTTCATGGATTGCATACGGTATATCCAAGCTGTTTCTTTCTGCAGTAGTATCTTGTTGTTGTCTCTGCCTTCTTTCTTTTCAATTATTTCCAGCACCATGAATTTTAGTTGCGCCACAGTATGCTTGTGTTCTAGAAAATGCATAGCAATGTTGGATCTTTCTTGCTTGGTCCGTATATTAGATTTATGTTCATTTAGGCGGGTTTTTATTTTCCTCTCAGTTTTTCCAATATAGATTTTCCCGCACGGGCATTTCAACAGGTAAATTAAATTGGAAGAATCACATGTTGCATTCACGTTGATTTTAATTTCCGTCCCTCTCATTGGATGGTTGATTTTGTTGCCCTTGATGATATTGTTGCAGTTGTTGCAACTGAGGCATGGTCTGGTTCCCTTATACACAATTTGTGGAGCACTCTCTTTAGATAGAATTTCTTTGAAATTGCTTGCACTGGTGTATGCAAAGATAGGTGGATGTTCAAACAAATTTTTGAAATCCGGTTCAGTTGCGAGAATCCGCCAATGGTTAAGTATGATTTTTTTGTATCTACCACTTAGTGTAGAATATTTTGACACTAGCACCATCCTGGTGTCTTCTTTTTTGGTCGATTGTGTTAGCGCCTTTTCACGAGTGATATTTGCAACTTTTTTGGTGGCATCATCAATGATAACTTGGGGATATCCTCTTTCCATGAATCTGATTTGCATTTCGTTCATGCGTTTATTACAAAGTTCTTGATTCGAGACAATCCGTTTGACTCACAACATTTGGCTGTAAGGCAGGTGTCGTTTTAACGAATTTTGGTGGAAGCTTGAATAATACAGTGTATTATTCCTATCCGTTTCTTTTCTGAATAAATCAGTTTCTAGTCCTTTTTCAGTTCTTGTGATTAATACATCCAAGAAACTTATCATGTTTTCGTCCATGTTCCATGTGAGTTGAATCCTGTTGTCTTTAGTATTCAGCTCAGATAAAGCCTTCTCTAGGTTCTCCTTAGTGCCTTTCCAGATGAAGAATAGGTCATCTATATATCGAACATATATGTACAAGTTTTTCATCCAATTGAGGTTGTCATAGATGTTCCTTGCTTCGAACTCAGCCATGTATAGGTTAGCGTATGTCGGTGCAGCGCAATTGCCCATTGACATTCCCGATAGCTGTTGGTACCACTGCTTTTCATAGGTGAAGTAGCTATGATATAATGTGTATATCATTAGTTCTAAAAGAAAAGTTTGCATGGGGCTCGAGATCTCACTGTGTAATAAAGTTTTTTCCACTGCTTCAATTCCCCCGTCATGGGGAATGGATGTGTAGAGGCTTCTAACATCCGCTGTGCACAAAATCAGGTTGTCTTCTGCATTGATGACAACTTCAGATAATTTGAGTAGGAATTTGGTGGTGTCCTTTACGTAACTTCTGAGTTTTTTCACTGCTGGTTGTAAATAGCGATCTAAAAATGTCCCTATTGGTTCATGAAGAGAACCCCTTGTGGAAACAATTGGTCGAAAAGGTGGATCCAACAGGTTTTTGTGTATTTTTGGTAGCATTGTTATCGTCGGACTTCTCAGATGCTCTACCACTAAAAATTTCTTGGTACGGTCATCAATTGTTCCTTGCTCATGTGCCTGTGTGATTAAATCCATTAGGGTTGCTTTAAATTGGTTCGTAGGATTGGTTTGAAGTGGCATGTAGGTATTTGGATCCGAAATATGTTCTAAGGTTTCCAATTGGTACATGCTGGTGTTAACAATCACGAGGGCACCCCCCTTATCGGCTTTAATGCACTTGATTGCCTTGTTTTCTGCGATTTTTTTCAAGGTGTCAAGGTCTTTTTGCGTGATGTTTCTTCTTGAAGCTTTTCTGTAATTGATTTTTTCCAAGTCTTGTTTGACTAATGTTTCAAAAGGGTCAATACTTTTGTGACTACTTGGTGGCAAGTATGTACTTGAAGGGCGTAAACCTAGAAGTTGATCCGGTTTGATCTCTGTTTGTGGTGGAAGTACGTTCTCGAAAAAATGGCGTAGCCGTAATTTTCGTGTTAGCTTATATGTGCTAGTTTCTAATTCCAAAAGGTTTGTGCTGGTAGTGGGGATGAAGGATGTGCCTTTTTGCAGAAGGTTGATTTCATATGTTGACAATCTTGTATCGGAGATGTTTATTACTAGTGAGTTCCTTTCTTCTTGTTGTCCTTTTTGGTGCTCCTTGTGGATGGAGCCCCTCTTTCCTTTTCTTTTGCTCCGCCTGGGTCGTCGGCTTCGCTTTGGCCTCTCTCTAAAAAAGGACCAGCTGTTGTTGTGGTGTCCTCTGGTGAACTTGATGTTTGATCTTTATCTCTGTTATCCCTGGTACTGTTGATATCAAAAGTAGTTATTTTTGGAGGTCGATTAGAGGTGTCACTTGGCTAAGTAACATTTGTCTTACAGGAGTGTTAACTATTACAGGTCTGCCATATTGTGGGTCACCAAACTATTGACAATAAACCCGTGAGTGAACACGCCTTGGGTATGAAACTTCTGAGAGGCGTTCCAATAGCAGTACCTCCTGTATCACATAATTACTATATGTAGGATGTGAACAATGTTTTAAAATTCTTGGATTCTTGACCTAATGAAAGTTTGTCTAAAAAATAATGGCAAAGGTGGCAATGCAGTTAAACCTCCTTTCTTGTAAGAAGTTGTTCAGATTTTAAAGACTTGGAACTCAACATGATGCATTTTACTCCTGAAGGTGTGGCATTCGTAATAGCGAAGTGAACTAAAATCTCTAACAGATCATTACCTTACCTGTTTTTTACTGACAAATCCAAGTTTTGCGTGGGTCAGTGCCTTAAAGAATATGGACTTGATTCACAAACTGCATTCTGTAGTACGTAAAGTAGTACTTTAGTAGTACTACTTATTTTCTACAAAATGCAATCCACATACAAATAGGTGGAAATCTCCACGTCTATTTATCTTATTTTATCTTTGGAGAGAGCCTCACAAATGTAAGTTTATCACTTAGTAGTAAATGTGGAAGGGACAACAGAGGGTGGTTTTGAAATGGGGAATACTTACTACTAAAGGGGAGACTCTTTGGGAAGAGTAAACACCCACCCATAAAAGAGTATGTTCAGTACTATTCACAAACTGCACTTCTAAAGTTACTACTGTCAAAAATGACCCACAACTGTAGTAAATGTACTCTAGCTCAGAACTAGAGACGGTTCAGTACCACACATGGCCATTCACTGAGACTGTAACACCCTCCCATAGAAAATAATAGCTGTAGTGACATAAACTTGAACCACGCAGCAAATAATGTTAAAATCAATTAACTAATTTTGTCTTTTTGAAAATATGCACACATTTAATTTAATGTGTATATATATGTGCAAAAGGTCGTTCCCAAACTCCGAGCCCTGCAGTGGTGTCGTGACTCATTGCCAGAGCTGCCAATTCTCACAAGACAAATAATTCCTACCTCATGAATAAATACACTCTCTCACACTGTTCTGAATGCTGCATTCGTTTATTCCAAACAGCTCGTGTCAGTCAAAACGCATTGTGAGCTGCTTAAAATATACTATTACAGCATTCAGAACAGCCCACGACGGTTTTTATTCCTCTCTAAAATGACTTGCCACGGGATAAATTGGGTCATTCCTACATATTGGCCTAATATGTTCCGAAATCCTAAAGTGAGTTGGGAAAATTGTACTATCCATATATTTTAACATGCCCTTGTCCATTGAAATATGTGGGTAGTACCATATATTATTTTATGATAAAATATTTTAATATTCATTGTATTTAAAAATAAATTGACTTTTAACTTTTGAAAATAATTAATTAATTAACTTAAGTAAATCCTATATATAACTTTTTGTAATTTTTAATACATAATAACTTGATATAAACATTTTGATTAGATTGGATTTTTTAAATAATACCGGTGAAATTAACAACCTATTGTAGTGCATAGGATACATGTGAATGCCGGAATGCACCTCCACTATGGGAATTTTTGGACTTTACGTTAAATTATATTTTGCCCCTTGACCATTCCCTTCTTCCTAGAAAAAAGCATTTTTTTTATTTGCTGTAATCTCATACTATTGTGTGGCTATTTGTGGTGTAAGCATAAGGCATTGACTACATTGGCTTTAATGGGTCACGAGCCTAGCTAGAATGTAAAAATATTTTTTTTCCTTTTATTTTGCCATAGCTAAAAATGCAGTTATTTTCTAAAGTTTTTTGTATAATTGGATGCTGTAAAAAGTATATATGGACTAGTGGATTGAATATGGATGGTATTTGACCTACGCTAATGTGGTGCAAACTCGAGACTCCGCTATGTCTACTCGGATGGACCTTTATCTCAAACTGAGGCTCAAATCAAGAATTCATTAACATTGCATTGATGCAGATGTTGCCTCACAGAAACAACAGAGAGGAGTACGTTGGTAAACCTTAAAGGTTTATTAGCAAATTGGTAAGGTTACAATCTCCAATTAAATCAATTAGATATAAGTTGAAACTACCCTGAATATAGCATACATGAATATCAATTGAGTAATTCAATTAGTAATGTAAATATTGCGTTATTAAATGTAACATAAGCAAATCAAGCAAAATCTTGTTTCCATAAAGGAAACTCGCTAATGCAAAGCTAAGATTGTGGGTAGGTTGTGGGAAATTCAGTAGCAGCAGGTGTAAGACATATAACATTGAAGGAAGAAACAAATAAAGGTTCTGATTAGAGTGAGAAGGAATGTGCATGCTCTTGAGAGTAACTCTTCAAGCATGAAAATAAGGAGTATATGGTCCCAAGAGAAGGGAAAGGTTGTCCACCTGTTAAGATGGAGAGGAAAAGGTGATCTAACTAAAATGCTTCACAGAGTTAAAACATAAATTCCATCTAAGTGATAGATTCTTCAGGTTCCCACCCAACAAGAACCAATCTGGTGTCAGCCTCCTTTTCCCGGATAACACAATGTCAACTTCTTCTCTTATTGCGACTGTCACAATACCTCACAAAGGTGTATTCACCTCCTCAGTTTCCCATCCCATGCAGGTGCTGAAGTTACTGTTCAAACCAACTAATTGCTATTCGACATCCTTCAAACTACAAGCTAAAGAAGAACAACATTTCTAAATGATGAAGTTGACCCTGATGGCTGAAATGAAACGAAAATCATGCACAGCAAACAGAACTACTATGTTCATTTTTAAAAGAGATTGAGGCACCTAGGCCTCCTCATATCAATCGTTAGCTGTATGTATGTTAAGTAAAGTTAATCAAATTTATGATTCATTAAGTTTACCAATCTGAAATATAAAACAACGTGAAGAAAACCTCTATGAAGTAATATACAAAATAATTAATAAATCAGGTGTAAATGACATGTAAATCATATAAGCAGTTGTTGTGCGGGTTACAGATTAGCATACGATTAAGAGGAAATAAGTGATGGTGGCACTGCATCATCACATCTTTTCACTCAGCATTAGGGTATGGGAACCATCCCTACGGATTACATTTCTTAATGACAGTTTGCAGCTAGAAACCAAGTTAGTATGTAAAATGACCTACGCGTGGGAAGCCTGACAGCATCAAAACTAAGAGGGGCCAATTTGTTAACAGATCCACAAGCCCACACGAAGCACCCAGGGACTTCACTTGAAAGCAGCTCTGGCAACAGAGCAGCTTCATTAGCATAATATGCATTTCTCACACTGACTCACTAACATAAAGAAAGAGCTAATCGTGTTCATGTTTGCTAATTTGGGCCCTGGGATAGGTGCTACTGCAGTGCACTTGACACTGTTCTAGAAAAGAAAGGATGTGTGTAATTTTCCCCAGCAACAGGAGTGTGGAAAATAGACTAGTTTAGTTTAATTAAGTTTAGTTTAAAGTGTTATTAGTATTACACAACATTTATCTAAGAGGTAAAAAGCTGTGTCCGATTCAGAAAGCTATTTAGAGGTGCAAACATATGTTTACAGCTAAATATGGCTCCATTTACGCCTCTTAGGTGTAAATGGAGCAGATATCCATTAGTACCCCTTTGGCGTAAATTGTTTAATTACTGCTTAATTCCCCAGCCATACTGCATGTAATATTACACCCCATGCCAGGGGTAGAAACTGGGAAGGTTAATGCATCCTTCTCAAATCCAAGCTCCTTTATCCAACAGGTGTCTCTGACCCTCTGAAAAAACAGACTCCTTTCTCTGAACTCAAAGCCTGACCTCTTGGCCAAGCACAGTTCCTGATTACCAAATAGGCAAAGTTGGCACGGGCCTATGGGTCCCACTCCTTTTAGGGGCTCCATGACAACGGATCAATCGATAATTACATTATAATTGTTAATGTTTAGTTCTGTGTAATAAAATTCATTTATTAAAGTTGTTGGGGGCATATTATCAAGAACGGCGTTAAAATTATCGCATAGAAGCCCAGGTTCACACCAGATCCTGTACAGATATCTGTACCAGATCTTCAACAAAGCAGACTCCATCATAGCACCGCACCTCCGAGACGTCATCAACTGCTCCTTCAACTCCGCCACCTGCCCGGAAGACTGGAAACACGCTGAACTCACCGCCCTTCTGAAAAAACCCACAGCGGACCCCACCGAACTCAAAAATTACCGCCCCATCTCGCTTCTTCCATTCCCGGCCAAAGTCATCGAGAAAGCTGTCAACAACCAGCTCGCCGCCTTCCTCGAAGCCAACAAATCCCTCGACCCCTCACAATCTGGCTTCCGAGCAAAACACAGCATTGAGACCGCCCTCATCGCAGCAACAGACGACATTCGAACTCTACTGGACAATGGAGACACAGTCGCCCTCATCCTCCTCGACCTCTCTGCAGCCTTCGACACAGTCTGCCACAGCACCCTTTTACAACGCCTCAATAACATCGGAATCCAAGGAAAAGCACTTGAATGGATCACCTCGTTCCTCACCGGAAGAACCCAGAGAGTCCGCCTCCCACCATTCAAGTCCGAGGCCACCGAAGTCATCTGTGGCGTACCACAAGGATCCTCACTCAGCCCCACCCTCTTCAACATATACATGAGCCCCCTCGCGAACATCGCCCGCCAACACAACCTCAACATCATCTCCTACGCGGATGACACTCAACTAATCCTTTCTCTCACCAATGACCCCAGCACCGCCAAAACTAACCTACACGAAGGAATGAAAGAAGTTGCCGAATGGATGAAACAAAGCCGTCTGAAACTGAACTCAGACAAAACAGAAGTCCTCATCTTAGGTACATCCCCCTCTGCATGGGACGACTCCTGGTGGCCGGAAGCCCTCGGAAAAGCACCCATCCCAACAGACCACGCACGGAACCTAGGCGTCATCCTGGATTCTTCACTCACAATGAACAGACAAGTCAGCGCCGTATCCTCTTCCTGCTTCAACATTCTTCGCATGCTCAGAAAAACATTTCGCTGGATCCCCTCCGAAACAAGGAAAACAGTCACCCACGCTCTGGTCACGAGCCGACTGGACTACGGAAACACCCTCTACGCAGGCACTACCGCTAAACTCCAGAAGAAACTCCAACGAATCCAAAACGCCTCAGCCAGGATCATATTAGACATCCCACGCAACGAACACATCTCTGGTCACCTTAAAGACCTCCACTGGCTACCCGTCAATAAGAGGATCACTTTCCGACTGCTTACCCACGCACACAAATCACTCTACGACATCGGACCAGAATGCCTCAACTCACGACTGTCCTTCTACACCCCCTCCCGCCAACTACGCTCTTCCAGCCAAGCCCTCGCCACTGTACCTCGCATCAACAAGACCACCATGGGAGGCAGATCCTTCTCATACCTGGCTGCTAAAACATGGAACTCACTCCCCGCTTACCTTCGCCTTACCCAGAACCACCTAGCATTCAGAAAGCAACTTAAAACGTGGATATTTGACAAGTAATCCTCCTCCCCTTCCTAAGCGCCTTGAAACCCTCTGGGTATGTAGTGCGCTATATAAATTCTCTGACTTGACTTGACTTGACTTGTATGGGAATACACAAGGGCATATTATCAGGCGCATTATCGCCGCTTTAGCTGCAGTTTCCTACCGCTAAAGCGGCAATAATTTTAACGCCGTTCTTGATAACATGCCCCTTGGTTGCTAAACTTAAAAACGGATTAGGATATAATTTGTGAGGGGGGAGTCGTAATTTCGACTGCCTAGGGGCCTCCAAAGGGTTTAATCCGGCACTGACCATGCGCACAGTAGGTGACCACTAACGCTGTCCTGCAGATCAGGGGGAAGCGGAGGAGAAATCATTCCTGCGCGACAAGTGCGCCGCCTTCCTGTCTGCTGATGCGGAACCAGATGACCACACCTCTGCATAGCCAAGGGTACTCTCCAGTGAGCTCTGTCTGTGGATGTAACATGCTGCTGAGTCTGCATTATGTTATGTTATTGTACACAATGCAACGTCACCGTGGGCATTATGGCGTTAGAACATAAGGAGCAAGAAACATAAGACTAGAAAGCTTGCCGAAGTTGTCATGTTTTGAGGGCCTCAAAAGGAGTAAAGGATGGCGTCATGACGGATGTCGTCAGGCAAGGGAATCACAGAGTGGCCTCTGTCCAGGTAGTGCTTGTTAAAGGCACTCTTAGAAAGTAAACTAAGATGCACGCGCCCTTTCCTCCTAGAACTTCAAACAAAGGGAGCTCCATCACAAGTCTTATAAGTGGTTTGTTGTGTCTTAACTACAGTACTTTTTGGGTTCTTGTATTGATACCACATACATATTGTTCAATTTCTATTACAGCAAGACCTCTGACCTCCTGGTCAGGGAAACTGCTCTCCCCTCGGGCAGCTCCGTCATTGCGTCGTTGCCCCCCGCACCTCTCTGGTTCCAGGTAGGTGATTGAGGCCCTCCTCCACACGCAGACTCCTGCCTGGGCTTAATCCTTGGTGGTCTAGTGGGAGAGCCTTGCTCTTCTGCTGGTCCGCTCTCCCATCCTTTCTGTAGTTTTCTGCCTTTGTCTGTCTGTGCCTCATTTGTGCAGTTTGTGATCTTATTGTCTCCTTGTGCCTTTCTTGTGCCTTTTTTGTGCCTATTTGTCTCTTTGTGCCTTTTTCTGTGCCTTTTTTCAAAGTTTTGCCCTGTTTGCCGTTTTCTCTCCCTTTCCCGCCACTGCTGCCCCCACGGCCATTCCACAGGGGGTTCCCGCTCCCGCCTCCCAACTGCTCTCCCGTCCCCCTCCCCCTACTTTATGGCAGGCGCTCCACGACAGAGCGGGCAAGACCTCTGACCTGCTCAGGGAAACTGCTCCGAGTCTCTGCCCCCTGCACCTTTCTGGTCTCACAGGTAGGTGGTCGAGGCACTCCTTCACCCGCAGAATCCTGCCTGCTCCTCATACCTGGTGGTCCAGTGGGAGAGCCTTTCTCTTCTGCTGGTCCGCTCTGCCAGCCTTTTTTTTTTTGAAAGTTTTCAGTCTTTGTCTGTGCCTCGTTTGTGCAGTTTGTGCTTTTTTGTGACTATTTGTTTCTTTGTGCCTTTTTTGTGGCTTTTTTCAGTTTTTGCCCTGTTTGCCGTTTTCGGTCCCATTTCCGCCACCGCTGCCCCTGCGGCCCTTCCCTCCCCTGCATGTTCCAGCGCCCACCTCCCCCACCAAAGTCAAGCCCCTCTGCACTTGTCCTTGACCTAACCGCGAGCAGCGCCAGAGACCCTGGTCACCCGACCCCTCACCGCTACGACTCCCCACACACTCAACCCCGGAAGAAACATCATCTGTCAGCTGTTGACACCGAACACCACCCAAGGACAGTTCTCCTGTCAACACTGCCGTGGCACCTTCACCCACCTCCAGACCCCTACAGCTACCGCCATCCCACCTTGACGACAGCGTGCCCAAACCCCTGAGCTGCATTCTCCTCAACATACGCACCCTACACAGACAAGCAGCAGAAATCTTGGACCTCTTCAACACCCTCTCGCCCGATGTCACCTTCCTCACAGAAACCTGGACCAACGCCACCTCCGCACCTGACATCGCAACCACCATCCCCGGCGTGTACAAGATCCAAAGGAAAGACCGCCCCAACCACACTGAAGGTGGCCTCACCATCGTACACAAAAACTCCCTCCAACTCACAACCACTATCTCGAATGACTCCTCGCCCCTCATGGAACACCTCCACCTCTGGATCCAAATAAACCTTTACACAGCACTCTCGCCTACAGACCTACTGGACCCCATGCCCTGTTGACCAACACCATTGCAGACCTCATCGCACCTAACGCCCTTGCCTCTATGCACTACTCGGAGACCTGAATTTCCACCTCAGAAATCCCAACTCAACCGCCCTCCTGAACAACCTCGCCAACATCAAACTGAAGCACCTCATAACCACTCCCACCCATAAGGCAGGACACACCCTCAACCCCATCTTCACAGGAGGAAAAAACATTCGATTCAGTCTCACCACTCAGCCCCTCTAACTGACCACCACTCCGTCCATCTCACCTTCTCGAAACCCACCGAACATAAGCCTAAACCATGCCCCCCGCACAGAAACTGGAGCAAGATCACCAAAGAGCACCTCAACTCCGCCCTCAGCCGCACTCCTCCACCCACCACGACCGACGCCAACTCTGCAGCCAGTGAACTCCCCAGATGGATTGCAGACTGTGCAAACACGCTCGCCCCCTCCAGAATTCCGACAGACAATGCACCACGAAAGCTACCTGGTTTCCCACACACCACGCGGAATCCAAGCACACGTGCCGATGACTTGAGAAAGCATGGAGAAACAGCAAAACCTCGGAAGCACGCACCGCCTACAGGATCACCATCATGGAACACCACCAACTCATAAAGTTCAAGTTCAAGTTCGGGCATTTGTATAGCGCGCTACTCACCCAGAGGGTCTCAAGGCGCTAGGGGGAGGGGATCATTAGGGGAAGGGGAACATTATTTGTCGAATAGCCAGGTTTTAAGTTCTTTTCTGAAGGAGGTGTGGTTCTGAGTAAGGCGGAGGTGGGTGGGGAGTGAGTTCCAAGTCTTGGCAGCCAGGAAGGAGAAGGATCTGCCATCCATGGTGGATTTTCGGATGCGCGGGACTGCGGCGAGGGCTTGGTTGGACGATCTTAGTTGGCGGGTGGGTTTGTAGAAGGAAAGTCGAGTGTTGAGGCATTCGGGTCCTAGATTGTAGAGGGCTTTGTGTGCGTGGGTGAGAAGGCGGAAAGTAATTCTTTTGTTGACGGGAAGCCAGTGGAGGTCTTTTAGATGTCCGGTGATGTGATCTTGGCGAGGGATGTCTAATATGAGTCTCGCTGATGCGTTTTGAATGCGCTGGAGTTTTTTCTGTAATTTTGTTGCGATTCAGGCGTATAGTGTGTTACCATAGTCCAGTCGACTCGTGACCAGTGTGTGGGTGACAGTCTTTCTTGTTTCAAGGGGGATCCAGCGGAAGATCTTTTTGAGAATGCGAAGTACGTTGAAGCAGGAGGACGAGACTGCGTTGACTTGTCTGGACATCGAGAGGGAGGAGTCTAGGATGAAGCCAAGGTTACGTGCATGGTCTGTGGGTGTGGGTGCTGTGCCCAGAGCGGAAGGCCACCAAGAGTCGTCCCAAGCTGAGGGGGAAGATCCTAGGATGAGCACCTCCGTTTTGTCTGAGTTGAGTTTTAGGCGGCTATGTTTCATACATTCGGCTACTTCTTTCATGCCTTCGTGAAGATTGGTTTTGGCGGTGTTGGGGTCTTTGGTGAGGGAAAGGATTAACTGGGTGTCGTCGGCGTAAGAGATGATGTTGAGGTCGTGTTGACGCGCGATGGAGGCGAGAGGGCTCATGTAGACGTTGAAGAGGGTGGGACTGAGTGAGGAACCCTGAGGTACGCCGCAGATGACATCGGCGGCCTCTGAGTGGAATGGGGGAAGTCGGACTCTTTGAGTTCTCCCAGCGAGGAATGAGATGATCCAGTCCAAGGCTTTTCCTTGTATACCGATGTTGCTGAGGCGATGTATAAGGGTGCTGTGGCAGACTGTGTCAAAAGCGGCGGATAGGTCGAGTAGGATGAGGGCCACTGTTTCTCCGTTATCCAGGAGTGTTCGGATGTCGTCGGTCGCTGCAATGAGGGCGGTTTCGGTGCTGTGTTTGGCTCGAAACCCGGATTGAGATGGATCAAGGGAGTTGTTGGATTCAAGGAAGGCGGCGAGCTGGCTGTTGACGGCTTTCTCGATGACTTTGGCCGGGAATGGGAGGAGGGATATGGGTCGGTAGTTTTTAAGTTCAGAGGGGTCTAATGTGGGGTTTTTCAGAAGGGCGCTGAGTTCGGCGTGTTTCCAGCTTTCTGGAAAGGTGGCAGAGTTGAACGAGCAGTTGATGACATCACGGAGATGGGGTGCGATGATGGAGTCAGCTTTGTTGAAGATGTGGTGGGGGCAGGGGTCAGTAGGCGAGCCAGAGTGGATTGAGTTCATGAAGCGAATGGTGTCTTCAATGGTGATTGGGTTCCAGGCGTTGAGGTTGTTAGTTGGCGGAGTGGGGTCTGAGGGGGGTGGGTAGGGTTGATCGGTGGGAGTATTCTCGAAGCTGTTGTGGATGTCGGCAATTTTGTTGTAGAAGAAGGAGGATAACGAATCGCAGAGGTCTTGGGAAGGAGTGATGTCGTTGGATGCTGCGGTGGGGTTGGTGAATTCTTTGACGATGTTGAAGAGTTCCTTGCTGTTATGGGTGTTGTTGTCAAGACGATCCTTGAATGCTGATTTCTTGGCGGATCGAATCAGTTGGTGGTGTTTGCGGGTGGCTGTCTTGAGGGAGGCCATGTTGTCGGAGGTTGGGTTTTTTCTCCATATCTTCTCCAGGGTGCGGCATAGCTTCTTGGATTTTTTAAGTTCGTCATTGAACCAGGGGGCCTTTTTGCTGGATGATTTCATCTGGTGCTTTTTCAGGGGTGCTAGTTCGTCAGCACTGTGGGTGATCCATTGCCTGAGGTTGGTGGCCGCTTGGTTTGGGTCCATTTAGAGGGTGGGAGGGTTTTGGTTGAGTGATGTGAGGAGTTGGTCAGAGGTGATTTTGTTCCAGTTTCTCTGAGTAATAGGTTGTGGGTGGTTGTGGGTCAGGGTGGTTTTGTAGCTGAAGTGAACACAACTGTGATCCGTCCAGTGGAGAGCTGTAGTGCGATCGAAGGAGATGTGCTTGCTGGAGGTGAAGATAGGGTCGAGCGTGTGTCCGGCTGTGTGGGTGGGGGTATCAACAAGTTGTTTGAGTCCGAGAATGGCCAGGTTGTCCAGAAGGGAGGTGGTGTTGCTGTCGTGTTTGTTTTCAAGGTGGTAGTTGAGGTCTCCTAGAAGAATATAGTTAATTTCATCCAGGACAGACTCCTCTCCAACTCCTGCAACTCTAAGGAACTCTTCAGCATCATACAAGAAATCACCAAACCCTCCAGAATACACACAAACATCCCTCCTCACCCAGGACCTCTGCAACGGATGTATGTCAGTAAAACGCAATCTTTTAGATCGCGGTACTTTACAGTGCGGTTTCTACAACGCAAGTCGTTTCAACAACTTGCGTTGGAGGGCGCGGATTGAGGATTAATATAATTTTATATTCCAACACCAGCCCACGTAACAGTAGGGAAGGTGTTGGAATATAAAATTACAATATTACTTAACCAACAGCGCCGTAGTAACGACTTGCGTTGTAATGGCAGCGTGAAAAAGGTAGTGCGGTGTAAACACCGCGTTGTAAACGATGCTTCCCTCTGCAACAAACTCAGCTCCTTCTTCCTTCACAAGATCAGGACTCCCTACAACAACTTTGACGAACAGAACCAAGGCAGCAACACTACACCAGCCACCAACAATACCACCCTGCCGACCATCACCGCCTGGACCCCTGTCACCATGCACCGAAGTTGTCATGTTTTGAGGGCCTCAAAAGGAGTAAAGGATGGCGTCATGACGGATGTCGTCAGGCAAGGGAATCACAGAGTGGCCTCTGTCCAGGTAGTGCTTGTTAAAGGCACTCTTAGAAAGTAAACTAAGATGCACGCGCCCTTTCCTCCTAGAACTTCAAACAAAGGGAGCTCCATCACAAGTCTTATAAGTGGTTTGTTGTGTCTTAACTACAGTACTTTTTGGGTTCTTGTATTGATACCACATACATATTGTTCAATTTCTATTACAGCAAGACCTCTGACCTCCTGGTCAGGGAAACTGCTCTCCCCTCGGGCAGCTCCGTCATTGCGTCGTTGCCCCCCGCACCTCTCTGGTTCCAGGTAGGTGATTGAGGCCCTCCTCCACACGCAGACTCCTGCCTGGGCTTAATCCTTGGTGGTCTAGTGGGAGAGCCTTGCTCTTCTGCTGGTCCGCTCTCCCATCCTTTCTGTAGTTTTCTGCCTTTGTCTGTCTGTGCCTCATTTGTGCAGTTTGTGATCTTATTGTCTCCTTGTGCCTTTCTTGTGCCTTTTTTGTGCCTATTTGTCTCTTTGTGCCTTTTTCTGTGCCTTTTTTCAAAGTTTTGCCCTGTTTGCCGTTTTCTCTCCCTTTCCCGCCACTGCTGCCCCCACGGCCATTCCACAGGGGGTTCCCGCTCCCGCCTCCCAACTGCTCTCCCGTCCCCCTCCCCCTACTTTATGGCAGGCGCTCCACGACAGAGCGGGCAAGACCTCTGACCTGCTCAGGGAAACTGCTCCGAGTCTCTGCCCCCTGCACCTTTCTGGTCTCACAGGTAGGTGGTCGAGGCACTCCTTCACCCGCAGAATCCTGCCTGCTCCTCATACCTGGTGGTCCAGTGGGAGAGCCTTTCTCTTCTGCTGGTCCGCTCTGCCAGCCTTTTTTTTTTTGAAAGTTTTCAGTCTTTGTCTGTGCCTCGTTTGTGCAGTTTGTGCTTTTTTGTGACTATTTGTTTCTTTGTGCCTTTTTTGTGGCTTTTTTCAGTTTTTGCCCTGTTTGCCGTTTTCGGTCCCATTTCCGCCACCGCTGCCCCTGCGGCCCTTCCCTCCCCTGCATGTTCCAGCGCCCACCTCCCCCACCAAAGTCAAGCCCCTCTGCACTTGTCCTTGACCTAACCGCGAGCAGCGCCAGAGACCCTGGTCACCCGACCCCTCACCGCTACGACTCCCCACACACTCAACCCCGGAAGAAACATCATCTGTCAGCTGTTGACACCGAACACCACCCAAGGACAGTTCTCCTGTCAACACTGCCGTGGCACCTTCACCCACCTCCAGACCCCTACAGCTACCGCCATCCCACCTTGACGACAGCGTGCCCAAACCCCTGAGCTGCATTCTCCTCAACATACGCACCCTACACAGACAAGCAGCAGAAATCTTGGACCTCTTCAACACCCTCTCGCCCGATGTCACCTTCCTCACAGAAACCTGGACCAACGCCACCTCCGCACCTGACATCGCAACCACCATCCCCGGCGTGTACAAGATCCAAAGGAAAGACCGCCCCAACCACACTGAAGGTGGCCTCACCATCGTACACAAAAACTCCCTCCAACTCACAACCACTATCTCGAATGACTCCTCGCCCCTCATGGAACACCTCCACCTCTGGATCCAAATAAACCTTTACACAGCACTCTCGCCTACAGACCTACTGGACCCCATGCCCTGTTGACCAACACCATTGCAGACCTCATCGCACCTAACGCCCTTGCCTCTATGCACTACTCGGAGACCTGAATTTCCACCTCAGAAATCCCAACTCAACCGCCCTCCTGAACAACCTCGCCAACATCAAACTGAAGCACCTCATAACCACTCCCACCCATAAGGCAGGACACACCCTCAACCCCATCTTCACAGGAGGAAAAAACATTCGATTCAGTCTCACCACTCAGCCCCTCTAACTGACCACCACTCCGTCCATCTCACCTTCTCGAAACCCACCGAACATAAGCCTAAACCATGCCCCCCGCACAGAAACTGGAGCAAGATCACCAAAGAGCACCTCAACTCCGCCCTCAGCCGCACTCCTCCACCCACCACGACCGACGCCAACTCTGCAGCCAGTGAACTCCCCAGATGGATTGCAGACTGTGCAAACACGCTCGCCCCCTCCAGAATTCCGACAGACAATGCACCACGAAAGCTACCTGGTTTCCCACACACCACGCGGAATCCAAGCACACGTGCCGATGACTTGAGAAAGCATGGAGAAACAGCAAAACCTCGGAAGCACGCACCGCCTACAGGATCACCATCATGGAACACCACCAACTCATAAAGTTCAAGTTCAAGTTCGGGCATTTGTATAGCGCGCTACTCACCCAGAGGGTCTCAAGGCGCTAGGGGGAGGGGATCATTAGGGGAAGGGGAACATTATTTGTCGAATAGCCAGGTTTTAAGTTCTTTTCTGAAGGAGGTGTGGTTCTGAGTAAGGCGGAGGTGGGTGGGGAGTGAGTTCCAAGTCTTGGCAGCCAGGAAGGAGAAGGATCTGCCATCCATGGTGGATTTTCGGATGCGCGGGACTGCGGCGAGGGCTTGGTTGGACGATCTTAGTTGGCGGGTGGGTTTGTAGAAGGAAAGTCGAGTGTTGAGGCATTCGGGTCCTAGATTGTAGAGGGCTTTGTGTGCGTGGGTGAGAAGGCGGAAAGTAATTCTTTTGTTGACGGGAAGCCAGTGGAGGTCTTTTAGATGTCCGGTGATGTGATCTTGGCGAGGGATGTCTAATATGAGTCTCGCTGATGCGTTTTGAATGCGCTGGAGTTTTTTCTGTAATTTTGTTGCGATTCAGGCGTATAGTGTGTTACCATAGTCCAGTCGACTCGTGACCAGTGTGTGGGTGACAGTCTTTCTTGTTTCAAGGGGGATCCAGCGGAAGATCTTTTTGAGAATGCGAAGTACGTTGAAGCAGGAGGACGAGACTGCGTTGACTTGTCTGGACATCGAGAGGGAGGAGTCTAGGATGAAGCCAAGGTTACGTGCATGGTCTGTGGGTGTGGGTGCTGTGCCCAGAGCGGAAGGCCACCAAGAGTCGTCCCAAGCTGAGGGGGAAGATCCTAGGATGAGCACCTCCGTTTTGTCTGAGTTGAGTTTTAGGCGGCTATGTTTCATACATTCGGCTACTTCTTTCATGCCTTCGTGAAGATTGGTTTTGGCGGTGTTGGGGTCTTTGGTGAGGGAAAGGATTAACTGGGTGTCGTCGGCGTAAGAGATGATGTTGAGGTCGTGTTGACGCGCGATGGAGGCGAGAGGGCTCATGTAGACGTTGAAGAGGGTGGGACTGAGTGAGGAACCCTGAGGTACGCCGCAGATGACATCGGCGGCCTCTGAGTGGAATGGGGGAAGTCGGACTCTTTGAGTTCTCCCAGCGAGGAATGAGATGATCCAGTCCAAGGCTTTTCCTTGTATACCGATGTTGCTGAGGCGATGTATAAGGGTGCTGTGGCAGACTGTGTCAAAAGCGGCGGATAGGTCGAGTAGGATGAGGGCCACTGTTTCTCCGTTATCCAGGAGTGTTCGGATGTCGTCGGTCGCTGCAATGAGGGCGGTTTCGGTGCTGTGTTTGGCTCGAAACCCGGATTGAGATGGATCAAGGGAGTTGTTGGATTCAAGGAAGGCGGCGAGCTGGCTGTTGACGGCTTTCTCGATGACTTTGGCCGGGAATGGGAGGAGGGATATGGGTCGGTAGTTTTTAAGTTCAGAGGGGTCTAATGTGGGGTTTTTCAGAAGGGCGCTGAGTTCGGCGTGTTTCCAGCTTTCTGGAAAGGTGGCAGAGTTGAACGAGCAGTTGATGACATCACGGAGATGGGGTGCGATGATGGAGTCAGCTTTGTTGAAGATGTGGTGGGGGCAGGGGTCAGTAGGCGAGCCAGAGTGGATTGAGTTCATGAAGCGAATGGTGTCTTCAATGGTGATTGGGTTCCAGGCGTTGAGGTTGTTAGTTGGCGGAGTGGGGTCTGAGGGGGGTGGGTAGGGTTGATCGGTGGGAGTATTCTCGAAGCTGTTGTGGATGTCGGCAATTTTGTTGTAGAAGAAGGAGGATAACGAATCGCAGAGGTCTTGGGAAGGAGTGATGTCGTTGGATGCTGCGGTGGGGTTGGTGAATTCTTTGACGATGTTGAAGAGTTCCTTGCTGTTATGGGTGTTGTTGTCAAGACGATCCTTGAATGCTGATTTCTTGGCGGATCGAATCAGTTGGTGGTGTTTGCGGGTGGCTGTCTTGAGGGAGGCCATGTTGTCGGAGGTTGGGTTTTTTCTCCATATCTTCTCCAGGGTGCGGCATAGCTTCTTGGATTTTTTAAGTTCGTCATTGAACCAGGGGGCCTTTTTGCTGGATGATTTCATCTGGTGCTTTTTCAGGGGTGCTAGTTCGTCAGCACTGTGGGTGATCCATTGCCTGAGGTTGGTGGCCGCTTGGTTTGGGTCCATTTAGAGGGTGGGAGGGTTTTGGTTGAGTGATGTGAGGAGTTGGTCAGAGGTGATTTTGTTCCAGTTTCTCTGAGTAATAGGTTGTGGGTGGTTGTGGGTCAGGGTGGTTTTGTAGCTGAAGTGAACACAACTGTGATCCGTCCAGTGGAGAGCTGTAGTGCGATCGAAGGAGATGTGCTTGCTGGAGGTGAAGATAGGGTCGAGCGTGTGTCCGGCTGTGTGGGTGGGGGTATCAACAAGTTGTTTGAGTCCGAGAATGGCCAGGTTGTCCAGAAGGGAGGTGGTGTTGCTGTCGTGTTTGTTTTCAAGGTGGTAGTTGAGGTCTCCTAGAAGAATATAGTTAATTTCATCCAGGACAGACTCCTCTCCAACTCCTGCAACTCTAAGGAACTCTTCAGCATCATACAAGAAATCACCAAACCCTCCAGAATACACACAAACATCCCTCCTCACCCAGGACCTCTGCAACGGATGTATGTCAGTAAAACGCAATCTTTTAGATCGCGGTACTTTACAGTGCGGTTTCTACAACGCAAGTCGTTTCAACAACTTGCGTTGGAGGGCGCGGATTGAGGATTAATATAATTTTATATTCCAACACCAGCCCACGTAACAGTAGGGAAGGTGTTGGAATATAAAATTACAATATTACTTAACCAACAGCGCCGTAGTAACGACTTGCGTTGTAATGGCAGCGTGAAAAAGGTAGTGCGGTGTAAACACCGCGTTGTAAACGATGCTTCCCTCTGCAACAAACTCAGCTCCTTCTTCCTTCACAAGATCAGGACTCCCTACAACAACTTTGACGAACAGAACCAAGGCAGCAACACTACACCAGCCACCAACAATACCACCCTGCCGACCATCACCGCCTGGACCCCTGTCACCATGGAAGACACCACAAAGACCATGAGCAGCAGATGCCTCAGAGCTGCCACCGACCCCTGCCCGCTGCACTTCTTCCGCCTCCACCATAGCTCCTGAACTATGACATACAATCAACTGCACCCTCGAAACAGGCACTTTCCCTGACGACTGGAAACTTGCAGAAGTCAAACCCCTCCTCAAGAAGCCCTCCGCAGACCCGATGGAACTCAAGAACTACAGACCCATCTCGCTTCTCTCCTACACCACCAAAATCACTGAGAAGATCATCAACAACGAGCTCACACATTTCATAGAATCCAACTCGATCCTCGACTCTTCTCAATCCGGATTCCGCAGCAACCACAGCACCAAGACCGCCCTGCTAGCTGCCACGGATGACATCCTCACTCTTCTCATCCAAGGCTACATGGCAGCCCTCATCCTACTGGACATCTCAGCAACCTTCCACACCGTCTCCTACCGCACGCTAGCCGCCAGACTCCACAACGCAGGCATGCAAGGAACTGCCCAAGACTGGATCCACTCCTTCTTCACCGGCTGAACTCAAAGAATTAAACTCCCACCCTTCCTCTCTGAACCCACAGAGATCAGATGTGGAGTACCCCAAGGATCCTCCCATAGCCCCACGCTCTTCAACATCTACATGACCCCACTCGCAACCATCGTCAGAAAACTGAGATTCAGCATAGTATCCTACGCTGGTGACACCCAGCTTGGTGCAACGTCAAAATATCGATTCCTAATTATCGAATTACATTAATATCGAGTTTAAAATATCGAAGGTGAAGAATATCGAGGTCAAGATTATCGTTGGACAGAATATCGACCCTAAGGTAAGTAATATTGATTTTTTTTTATATCGATGTAAGTAATATTGAAGTTAGTAATATCGATATCAATTATATCGATGTTACTAATTTCGATGTTACTAATATCGATATTTGTTTGTTGTTATGTATTTTATTATGTATTTTATATGTATGTGTTATATTTTTTTAAGTATTTTATTTGTTTTAAATTATATGCGTACTATGTTTTTGTATATTAAAAATGTTATTTTTAATTTAATTTTATGTTTTAGTACTGGAGCGGGTTGTGGGTTTATAGGAGAATAGGGTGGGAAGTAATTTATTTATAGTAAATTAATTATTAATTTTTAGTAATTGTAATTTAATTTTAATTCATTTTTGCGTTTAAGTTCTGTAGCGAGTTGTGGGTTTATAGGGGAATTGGGTGGAAAGTAATTTAATTGTAACTAGTTAGGACACCCCCCGCGCCGCACGGCCACCAGCTGCTGCGTGTGCCTCCCGCCGCCTGCCTCGCTGCCCCGGCCGCCGCGGTGCGACCACGCCCCCTGCCACCGAGCGGCGTAGTCTCCCACGGCGCTGCCCCACGACACTGTCTGTAGCTTCTTTTATTGTATTTACTGTATTTTTGTTGTAAATCCTGCCTGTTTGCTTGTTCTGCCCCCGTAGCGCGTAGCCCCTTTGCACTGTTTGTATTTCTTGTATTTACTATTTCTCTGTTGTATTTCTTGCCTGTTTTGCCCCCGTCTCCTCCCTACCCGCCTCCCGCTTCCCGCCACCGCCGCTGACCACGCCCCCTTTCTCTTCTGTACCCTCCCCGCTCCCGCCTCCCAGCTGCCCCGCCCTCCCTCGCACTTCACCATATATGGCGACCGTGCGAACGCGCAGCGGTCACGCGCATCGGGAGCGCCGATTGTGCGCCGAAGGCGCGCCAAAGGTAAGCCCGTCTGCGCCCGTCCGCGCCTGGACCGCGCCCAGTGCCAGGACCCCTGGCCCCCACCGACGGATGACGACCCGACTGTCCTACAACGCCACCGAACTCATCGCACTCAACACCGGCGGGATCCCTGGATGCTACCGAGCAACCCCGAAGCACACCCACGGACCCTTCAGCTGTAACGCCTGCAAGTTCACATGCATCCGGACCTGCCCCACACCAGCAGCCGCCAAGCCGATCACCAGCGGCAACCACCTCAAGTGCATCCTGATCAACACCCGCTCCGTCCACAGGCACGCCATCGAACTCTGGAACCTCCTCGACACCACAGCTCCAGACGTCGCCTTCCTCACGGAAACCTGGATGAACGACTCCTCAGCGCCCGACATCGCCATCGCCATCCCGGACGGCTACAAGATCATCCGGAGGGACCGCGTCAACCAGACAGGAGGAGGCATCGCCATCATCCACAGAGACACCATCCACATCACAACTAACACCGACGACACCCTGAAAACCGCCGAACACCTACACTTCCAGATCCACACCGACCCGAGGACCACCCTCAGAGGCACCCTGATCTACCGACCCCCGGGACCACGCACACAATTCAGCGAGGACATCGCCGACTTCGTCAGCCCGCATGCCCTCCCCTCCGCCGACTACATCCTCCTGGGGGACCTCAACTTCCACCTGGAGAACAACAACGACCGCAACACCATCACCCTGCTCGACAACCTCGCCAACCTCGGACTCAAGCAACTGGTATCCACCCCCACCCACCTCGCCGGACACACACTCGACGCCATCTTCTCATCCAGCAAACACATCGCCTTCAGCCACGCCACTGGAGTCAACTGGACGGACCACAGCTGCGTCCACTTCACCTTCAGAAGAACGACGATCCACCACCACCAGCAACCGGTTGCTCGAAGAAGCTGGAACAAGATCACAGCCGTCCAGCTCGCCGCTTCCCTGAGCCAGCACCCCCCCGCCAGCTCAGCGAACCCCAGCCAGGCCGCCGACAACCTCACGAAGTGGATCATCAACTGCGCGGACGAACTCGCCCCACTGAGGACCCCGACCAGCAGACCCGGCAGTAAGAAGGCCCCTTGGTTCACCGCGAACTCCAGAGCTCCAAGAAGAACTGCCGAGCCCACGAGAAAGCCTGGAGAAGGGAACCAACACCGGACAACATGACCGCCCTCAAGCTTGCCACCCGGAAACACCATCAACTCATCCGCGCCACTAAGAAAAATGCATTCAAGGACCGGCTGGACAACAACGCACACAACAGCAAGGAACTCTTCAACATCGTGAAAGAGCTCTCCAACCCCAACGCCGGAAACAACGACATCACCCCATCGCAAGACCTCTGCAACTCCCTCGCCGCCTACTTCCACAACAAGATCGCGGACATACACAACAGCTTCAGCACTCACCCGACGCACGCCACAACCGAACCACCACCCCCCACCACCACCCTCCGCACCTGGACTCCGATCAGCACCGAAGACACCATCCACATGATGAACTCCATCCACTCCGGATCTCCGACCGACCCCTGCCCCCACCACGTCTTCAACAAGGCCGTCGCAGTCATCGCACCCCACCTGCGGGACATCATCAACACCTCCTTCGACACCGCCACCTTCCCGGAGAGCTGGAAGCATGCCGAACTCAGCGCCCTACTAAAGAAACCTACAGCTGACCCCATCGAACTCAAGAATTACCGCCCCATCTCGCTCCTCCCGTTCCCAGCCAAAGTCATCGAGAAGACAGTCAACAAGCAGCTGGCCGCCTTCCTCGAGACAAATGGATCCCTCGACCCCTCACAGTCTGGCTTCCGAGCCAACCACAGCACCGAGACCGCCCTCATCGCTGCCACCGATGACATCCAAGCCCTGATGGACAACGGGGAAACAGCGGCCCTCATCCTCCTAGACCTCTCCGCGGCTTTCGACACTGTCTGCCACCGCACCCTAGTGCAGCGCCTCAGCAACGTCGGAATCCAGGAGAAGGCACTGGAATGGATCATCTCCTTCCTCGACGGAAGAACACAGAGAGTCCGCCTACCACCGTACAAGTCAGAGGCCACCGGAGTGATCTGCGGCGTCCCTCAAGGATCCTCGCTGAGCCCCACCCTCTTCAACATCTACATGAGCCCCCTCGCAGCCATCGCACGCCAACACAACCTCAACATCATCTCCTACGCCGACGACACCCAACTGATCCTCTCCCTGACCAGCGACCCCACCACCGCCAGAGCCAGCCTTCACGAAGGGATGAAAGATGTAGCCGAGTGGATGACGACCAGCCGCCTGAAACTGAACTCAGACAAGACGGAAGTCCTCATCCTGGGCTCCTCGCCCTCCGCCTGGGACGACTCCTGGTGGCCCCCCGCCCTGGGCAGAGCACCCAAACCGACAGACCACGCACGCAACCTGGGCTTCATCTTGGACTCCTCCCTCACCATGACCAGACAAGTAAACGCCGTCTCCTCGTCATGTTTCAACATCCTGCGCATGCTACGGAAGATCTTCCGGTGAATCCCCACCGAGACAAGGAAGACGGTCACCCAGGCCCTCGTCACCAGCCGACTGGACTACGGCAACGCACTCTACGCCGGAACCACCGCCAAGCTCCAGAAGAGACTCCAGCGGATCCAGAACGCCTCAGCCAGACTCATCCTCGACATCCCACGACACAGCCACATCTCCGGACATCTGAGAGACCTGCATTGGCTCCCCGTCAACAAAAGAATCACCTTCCGCCTCCTCACCCACGCACACAAAGCCCTACACGACCAAGGCCCCAGCTACCTCAACAACCGCATCAACTTCCACGTTCCCAAACGACAGCTCCGTTCAGCCAGCCACGCCCTCGCCGCCGTCCCCCGCATCCGGAGAACGACAGCAGGAGGAAGGTCCTTCTCCTACCTGGCCGCCAAGACCTGGAACTCCCTTCCGACCGACCTGCGCCTGACCCAAGACCACCTCTCCTTCAGGAAGAAGCTCAAGACCTGGCTGTTCGAGCAGTAGCAGCACTCCCCCCCCCTAGCGCCTTGAGACCCTCCGGGTAAGTAGTGCGCTATATAAATGTCATTGATTGATTGATTGATTAATAAAGTAATTATTTATTTTTTATTGGTATTGATATTTGTTTTATTTCTAATTAACTATTAATTGCTAAATAATTGTTTTAATTGCTAATACATTTTTTTAAGTGGTAATTAAGGTTTTTAATTGAAAATTACATTTTTTATTGTCAATTAGTTTTTTAAATGGTAATTAATTTTTTACAATTGTTAATTGACATTTGTAATTGTTAATTACATTTTATTAATTGGAAATTAATTTTAATAATTGGTAATTAATTTTTCATAAAAAAATGTTTTTTATTTAAAAATACATTTATTGTTTACCATTTTTTAATTGTTAATCAATTTTTAATTATTAATATGTTTTTTGTTTTGATAAATATTTTAGTGTTCAATATTTATTATTTGGTAATTTATATTTATTAATTCATATTTATTGGTATTTATTGTTAATTTAGTGTTCATTAATTATTCAATTTTAAATATCTTTTTAGTAATTATTAATGGGTATTTGCAAATGATGTAGAGTTATTTAAAAATTAAATTTTTAAATATTTTATTTAGAACAATTATTTATAAGTATGTTATATTTAACTTCTACGCTATCCAATGCTTTCCCTACTGTTGCACTCTCTGGAGTGGGAATAGTAATTTTTACCCCTACGCTATCCAACACTTTTCCTACTGTTGCACTCTCTGGAGTTGGAATAGTAAATTTTACCCCTACGCTATCCAACGCTTTCCCTACTGTTGCACTCTCTGGAGTGGGAATAGTAATTTTTACCCCTACGCTATACAATGCTTTCCCTACTGTTGCAATCTCTGGCGTTGGAATAGTAATTTTTGCCCCTACGCTATCCAACCCTTTCCCTACTGTTGCTCTCTCTGGAGTTGGAATAGTAATTTTACCCCTACGCTTTCCAATGTTTTCCCTACTGTTGCACTCTCTGGAGTTGGAATAGTAAATTTTACCTCTACGCTATCCAACGCTTTCCCTACTGTTGCACTCTCTGGAGTGGGAATAGTAATTTTTACCCCTACGCTATCCAACGCTTTCCCTACTGTTGCACTCTCTGGAGTTGGAATAGTAATTTTTACCCCTACGCTATCCAACGCTTTCCTTACTGTTGCACTCTCTGGAGTTGGAATAGTAAATTTTACCTCTACGCTACCCAACGCTTTCCCTACTGTTGCACTCTCTGCAGTGGGAATAGTAATTTTTACGCCAACGCTATCCAACGCTTTCCCTACTGTTGCACTCTCTGGAGTTGGAATAGTCATTTTTACCCCTACGCTATCCAATGCTTTCCCTACTGTTGCAATCTCTGGAGTTGGAATAGTAATTTTTACCCCTACGCTATCCAACGTTTTCCCTACTGTTGCACTCTCTGGAGTGGGAATAGTAATTTTTACCCCTACGCTATCCAACGCTTTCCCTACTGTTGCACTCTCTGGAGTTGGAAAAGTAATTTTTACCCCCACACTATCCAATGTTTTCCCTACTGTTGCACTCTCTGGAGTTGGAATAGTAATTTTTACCTCTACGCTATACAACGGTTTCTCTACTGTTGCGCTCTCAGGAGTGGGAATGGTAATTTTAAGTTCTATGCTATCCAACATTTTTATTACTGTTTTTTTTACTTATGGATTTTGAATAGTATTTTTATTTATTTACACCTCCCCCACCAAAGTCAAGCCCCTCTGCACTTGTCCTTGACCTAACCGCGAGCAGCGCCAGAGACCCTGGTCACCCGACCCCTCACCGCTACGACTCAGCAACCCCCCACACACTCAACCCCGGAAGAAACATCATCTGCCAGCTGTTGACACCGAACACCACCCAAGGACAGTTCTCCTGTCAACACTGCCGTCGCACCTTCACCCACCTCCAGACCCCTACAGCTACCGCCATCCCACCTTGACGCCAGCGTGCCCAAACCCCTGAGCTGCATTCTCCTCAACGTACGCACCCTACACAGACAAGCAGCAGAAATCTTGGACCTCTTCAACACCCTCTCGCCCGATGTCACCTTCCTCACAGAAACCTGGACCAACGCCACCTCCGCACCTGACATCGCAACCACCATCCCCGGCGTGTACAAGATCCAAAGGAAAGACCGCCCCAACCACACTGAAGGTGGCCTTACCATCGTACACAAAAACTCCCTCCAACTCACAACCACCATCTCGAATGACTCCTCGCCCCTCATGGAACACCTCCACCTCTGGATCCAAATAAACCTTTAAACAGCACTCTCGCCTACAGACCTACTGGACCCCATGCCCTGTTGACCAACACCATTGCAGACCTCATCGCACCCCACGCCCTTGCCTCTATGCACTACTCGGAGACCTGAATTTCCACCTCAGAAATCCCAACTCAACCGCCCTCCTGAACAACCTCGCCAACATCAAACTAAAGCACCTCATAACCACTCCCACCCATAAGGCAGGACACACCCTCAACCCCATCTTCACAGGTGGAAACAACATTCGATTCAGTCTCACCACTCAGCCCCTCTAACTGACCACCACTCCGTCCATCTCACCTTCTCGAAACCCACCGAACATAAGCCTAAACCATGCCCCCCGCACAGAAACTGGAGCAAGATCACCAAAGAGCACCTCAACTCCGCCCTCAGCCGCACTCCTCCACCCACCACGACCGACGCCAACTCTGCAGCCAGTGAACTCCCCAGATGGATTGCAGACTGTGCAAACACGCTCGCCCCCTCCAGAATTCCGACAGACAATGCACCACGAAAGCTACCTGGTTTCCCACACACCACGCGGAATCCAAGCACACGTGCCGATGACTTGAGAAAGCATGGAGAAACAGCAAAACCTCGGAAGCACGCATCGCCTACAGGATCACCATCATGGAACACCACCAACTCATCAGATCTACGAAGAAGAATTTCATCCAGGACAGACTCCTCTCCAACTCCTGCAACTCTAAGGAACTCTTCAGCATCATACAAGAAATCACCAAACCCTCCAGAATACACACAAACATCCCTCCTCACCCAGGACCTCTGCAACGGAGGTATGTCAGTAAAACGCAATCTTTTAGATCGCGGTACTTTACAGCGCGGTTTCTACAACGCAAGTCGTTTCAAAAACTTGCGTTGGAGGGCGCGGATTGAGGATTAATATAATTTTATATTCCAACACCAGCCCACGTAACAGTAGGGAAGGTGTTGGAATATAAAATTACAATATTCCTTAACCAACAGCGCCGTAGTAACGACTTGCGTTGGAATGGCAGCGTGAAAAAGGTAGTGCAGTGTAAACACCGCGTTGTAAACGATGCTTCCCTCTGCAACAAACTCAGCTCCTTCTTCCTTCACAAGATCAGGACACCCTACAACAACTTTGACGAACAGAACCAAGGCAGCAACACTACACCAGCCACCAACAATACCACCCTGCCGACCATCACCGCCTGGACCCCTGTCACCATGGAAGACACCACAAAGACCATGAGGAGCAGATGCCTCAGAGCTCCCACCGACCCCTGCCCGCTGCACTTCTTCCGCCTCCACCATAGCTCCTGATCTATGACATACAATCAACTGCACCCTCGAAACAGGCACTTTCCCTGACGACTGGAAACTTGCAGAAGTCAAACCCCTCCTCAAGAAGCCCTCCGCAGACCCGATGGAACTCAAGAACTACAGACCCATCTTGCTTCTCTCCTACACCACCAAAATCACTGAGAAGATCGTCAACAACCAGCTCACACATTTCATAGAATCCAACTCGATCCTCGACTCTTCTCAATCCGGATTCCGCAGCAACCACAGCATCAAGACCGCCCTGCTAGCTGCCACGGATGACATCCTCACTCTCCTCATCCAAGGCTACATGGCAGCCCTCATCCTACTGGACATCTCAGCAACCTTCCACACCGTCTCCTACCGCACGCTAGCCGCCAGACTCCACAACGCGGGCATGCAAGGAACTGCCCAAGACTGGATCCACTCCTTCTTCACCGGCTGAACTCAAAGAATTAAACTCCCACCCTTCCTCTCTGAACCCACAGAGATCAGATGTGGAGTACCCCAAGGATCCTCCCATAGCCCCACGCTCTTCAACATCTACATGACCCCACTCGCAACCATCGTCAGAAAACGCAGATTCAGCATAGTATCCTACGCTGGTGACACCCAGCTTGGTGCACCGTCAAAATATCGATTCCTAATTATCGAATTACATTAATATCGAGTTTAAAATATCGAAGGTGAAGAATATCGAGGTCAAGATTATCGTTGGACAGAATATCGACCCTAAGGTAAGTAATATTGTTTTTTTTTTATATCGATGTAAGTAATATTGAAGTTAGTAATTTCGATATCAATTATATCGATGTTACTAATTTCGATGTTACTAATATCGATATTTGTTTGTTGTTATGTATTTTATTATGTATTTTATATGTATGTGTTATATTTTTTTAAGTATTTTATTTGTTTTAAATTATATGCGTACTATGTTTTTGTATATTAAAAATGTTATTTTTTATTTAATTTTATGTTTTAGTACTGGAGCGGGTTGTGGGTTTATAGGAGAATAGGGTGGGAAGTAATTTATTTATAGTAAATTAATTATTAATTTTTAGTAATTGTAATTTAATTTTAATTCATTTTTGCGTTTAAGTTCTGTAGCGAGTTGTGGGTTTATAGGGGAATTGGGTGGAAAGTAATTTAATTGTAATAAAGTAATTATTTATTTTTTATTGGTATTGATATTTGTTTTATTTCTAATTAACTATTAATTGCTAAATAATTATTTTAATTGCTAATAAATTTTTTTAATTGGCAATTAAGGTTTTTAATTGTTAATTACATTTTATTAATTGGAAATTAATTTGAATAATTGGTAATTAATTTTTCATAAAAAATGTTTTTTATTTAAAAATACATTTATTGTTTACCATTTTTTTATTGTTAATCAATTTTTAATTATTAATTCGTTTTTTGTTTTGATAAATATTTTAGTGTTCAATATTTATTATTTGGTAATTTATATTTATTAATTCATATTTATTGGTATTTATTGTTAATTTAGTGTTAATTAATTATTCAATTTTAAATATGTTTTTAGTAATTATTAATGGGTATTTGCAAATGATGTAGAGTTATTTAAAAATTACATTTTTAAATATTTTATTTAGAACAATTATTTATAAGTATGTTATATTTAACTTCTACGCTATCCAATGCTTTCCCTACTGTTGCACTCTCTGGAGTGGGAATAGTAATTTTTACCCCTACGCTATCCAACACTTTTCCTACTGTTGCACTCTCTGGAGTTGGAATAGTAAATTTTACCCCTACGCTATCCAACGCTTTCCCTACTGTTGCAGTCTCTGGAGTGGGAATAGTAATTTTTACCCCTACGCTAACCAATGCTTTCCCTACTGTTGCAATCTCTGGCGTTGGAATAGTAATTTTTACCCCTACGCTATCCAACCCTTTCCCTACTGTTGCTCTCTCTGGAGTTGGAATAGTATTTTACCCCTACGCTATCCAATGTTTTCCCTACTGTTGCACTCTCTGGAGTGGGAATAGTAATTTTTACCCCTACGCTATCCAACGCTTTCCCTACTGTTGCACTCTCTGGAGTTGGAATAGTAAATTTTACCTCTACGCTATCCAACGCTTTCCCTACTGTTGCACTCTCTGGAGTGGGAATAGTAATTTTTACCCCTACGCTATCCAACGCTTTCCCTACTGTTGCACTCTCTGGAGTTGGAATAGTAATTTTTACCCCTACGCTATCCAACGCTTTTCTTACTGTTGCACTCTCTGTAGTTGGAATAGTACATTTTACCTCTACGCTATCCAATGCTTTCCCTACTGTTGCACTCTCTGCAGTGGGAATAGTAATTTTTACGCCAACGCTATCCAACGCTTTCCCTACTGTTGCACTCTCTGGAGTTGGAATAGTCATTTTTACCCCTGCGCTATCCAATGCTTTCCCTACTGTTGCACTCTCTGGAGTTGGAATAGTAATTTGTACCCCTACGCTATCCAACGTTTTCCCTACTGTTGCACTCTCTGGAATGGGAATAGTACTTTTTACCCCTACGCTATCCAACGCTTTCCCTACTGTTGCGCTCTCAGGAGTGGGAATGGTAATTTTAAGTTCTATGCTATCCAACATTTTTATTACTGTTTTTTTTACTTATGGATTTTGAATAGTATTTTTATTTATTTAGTTATTTAATTTTTTTGTATAAATTAATGTAGTATATAATGAATTTTCAAAATATTAAAGGTATATTTAATTTTTTTTAATGTATTAAACCTAATTCTTTACTTTTTATTTATGTTTTTGTTTTATGTTTGTAAATCTATTTGTAATGAATAATAATTTTATTCATTTATAAATCATTAAAATAATTATTACAACTTATTAAATATGTATATATTATATATTTTATGTATATGTTTAATTAATGTATTATTATTATATATGTATTATTTATTAATTTTAAACATTATTAGATATTTTAATTATGTTTATTTTATTTATTAGTGTTATTTACTTTATTTTACATTTATATTTTTACAGAAAAAAAACGATATTTTTAACATCGATATTTTTAACATCTATATATTTTTTTCGATATTTCTGTACTTACCATGTTGTAGATAGGATGTCGATATTCTTGCCTTCGATATTTTTGCATTGATATTCCTGTAGGTCGATATTTTGTAGGTCGATATTTTGACAGTGATTCACCCAGCTCATCCTCTCCCTCACATAGAAACCCAACATCACCAGACACAGTTTCCAGGAAGAATGAAGGACATTGAATCCTGGATGAGCAGCAGCTGCCTGAAGCTCAACTCAGAGAAAACGGAAGTCCTCATCCTCGGATCCACGCCCTCCACATGGGACAACACCTTGTGGCACCCTGCCTTCGGCAACCCTCCCACACCCACGGACCACGCATGCAACCTTGGCATCATACTCGACTCCTCCCTCACCATTAACCGATAGATTAACGCCTTATCTTCCATGTGCTTCAACACCCTCCGCATACTCTGCAAGACCTTCAAATGGATCCCCCCGAATCCAGAAAGACTGTCATCCATGCACTCATAACCAGCAGACTAGACTACAGGAACGCCCTCCACGCCGGAATCAACAAATCTCTACTCCATTAACTCCAGACCTTCCAGAAAGCCGCAGCCAGACTCGTCCTCAGCCTTACACAACAAGACCCAGCACCTATGAGATCTCCACTGGCTCCCCATTCAAAAGAGAGTGACATTCGAGCTGCTCACACACGCCTGCAAAGCCCTCCACCACACCGGACCCCAATACCTTAAAGAAAGAATCTCCTTCTACTCCTCCATGAGGAACCTCCGCTCCGCCGAACTTGCCCTGGCTGAAATCCCACGCATCCGCAGAACCAGAACGGGAGGAGGATCCTTCTCCTCCATCGCGGCCAAGACCTGGAACAAACTCCCCCTCAGCATCAGGCGAACCCCCCCACACTGCAAGCATTCAAGAAGAGCCTCAAGACCTGGCTCTATGGATGTGCCGGAGCTGCCCGAAATTCCCCCTCCCCCCACCACCTTGAGACACTCACAGGTGAGTAGTGCACTTTACAAATCCCTGATTGATTGATTAATTGATTGACAGGGAGCAGTAATTTCACATTGCAAATTCACATTTAATCACGCTCACCTTACACAACTGGGGTAAAAAATTGTTAAATCATGATATAGTTCAATTACTTTACCATTAAGCCTTTCTTTGTGCATTCTGAATTCTTCTGTTTCCAAATGTTCACAAATGTTCTAAGTCTTAACTGATCTATCACTGCCACAAGTGTAGTTAAATCAAAGGAAAAACACATTATACAAACGTTGTTCCCTGTTGATGGTTGCCACATTTTGCCTTACTGGTAAGACCCCTCCAAAGACAGAATATATCAACTTTTTAAACCACAACCATGTTGGCTAAAGCAAATTATGATTTTCACACACTATGAAAATTCTAAAGGTTTTTCTCTGTCCTAATAAAACTAAAACGTAAGGTTTCATAATTTAGCCAAATGATTGTGGCTTTGCAGATTTCATCCACAGAGTTGTGGCTGTGCGCATGCCCGATCCTACCTGCACTTGTCTCTGCTCACATTTACTAGTCCCTCTCTGTTCACACTGAGAGTTCTCCATGCTTTAGTTCCATTGGAAACATGAGCCCTCTGGATGTATTCCTAGCACATCTGCCTACTGTGACTAGGCCAGTGGTGGCAAGCATGCTTTCTTAAGCTTGGACTGTAGAGGGCGCTCGAATGCACACTATTTGAGTGACATGATGCACAGTCCAAGGCCTGGACTCAGCATCTGACAGACCATCAGGCAGTCCAGTATCCTCAACCCCTGGAGTTCCTTGGTGCGACTTCTATCAGGCACTCTTGGCACTAGTTCACCGGCCTGTTCCCTCCCTAGAAGTGTGGCTAGTCTTTATTAAATGTTTTATAACAGCAAAGGGCACAGAATGTAGAACACAACGCTCATTTTCCTCGTATAATTGTTTCATTGCACAGGGCGGTGTTTTACAACAAGGACCACAGAGAGAATCACATTTTTTTTTTTTTTTAAGCGAGGTTGGGGGAAGCACGGCATCTGGCAACCTCCTTTGGTACTACACCCTTCTGCTAATGTAAAAGGGACATTTAGTAACGATCTGAAGGACTGCATCCTTTCTGCTATGTTCAGAGCGTCCTCTAGTGACAGTCTGTGGTACTGCACCGTTTTTGCTAGTCAGCAATATCTCTTACAATGACCTGGGGTTCTGCACCATTTCTTGTGACTTCAGAGAGACCCCTAGTAATGACACAACTTATTGCAGCGTTCCTGCTGATTCTAGCAATAAGCTATGGCACTGCACCCATTTGCAGATGGCAGAATAGGAGCAAGAAGCCAATAATTTAAGAACTGTTGTTGAAAGGTAGGGGCATTGCTTCAGCAGCATTAAAACTATGTTGTTTACATGTACGGTGACCACCTCCCTCCACGAACAGATCTATGCTTGGGATCATAGAACATCAGCTTGTAGGGACTGAGTCACCATACCACCTTAGTACTGATGAGCCCCAGTACGACCAGCAATAGTGCTTCACTTACCTTCCTAAACTTACCAGAGAAGCAAGTGAATGGGCCTCAAGAACACAATACTCCTGACCCTCTCAGGGATTGCGGTAACAGGACACACCCTTTCGCTCTCTCACTCGTACTTGTCCACAATAAGATAAACAAGAGACACAAAAGAAGTTTAAAATATATATTTAAACTATTGTGCTCTAAAATGCAGTATTTGTGCAACAATTAGAAAACAAATGCATACCCAAAATACCGTTAGCACGGTTAATAAACTATATACCATAAAATGCCCTATCATGTTAGAAGGTAGAATATCCTAAACCCTCCCTTTTTACTAAAGCTGAATGATTATATATCAAAGATCTCTGGGATTAGTGACAGACCCCATATTTTAGCATACACAGATGGACGTTCGACACCTCAGCAGACGTAACAATCTTGTCCCAGAACCCTCGCTTAGTGTGTTTTCTTAAACTCTTGTGCTCAGTTACATGAAAAGGCATGTGTGCTCACAAACAGCAGCTGCATTCTCATGTTGTGTCTAGGTGCTAGTGCCTGATCATAAAGAATAACAATGAGCATTGTTGTTTGACCTTGTCTGTTGTGTTCTTATTTAACCCTAGGACAAGAACAGAACACAAAAACATATGCAGGTTCCATGTGAAAGTGCAATGTAGCATTAAAGCAAGCGTGTTTATATAGTAATGTATACAAAAGAAAATGCAGCTTACAACATACACAATCAGGCCAACATTGGGAAAACTATAATGGGTCATGCAGGAAACACCCTTTAGTCAGGATAATAGCACTAAAGAGGACGCACAATGTAATAAATGCAATTAGAAGGTAAACATACTCAAAGCATAGTTCAGGTTTGGGATTAGCTGAAAATGAATGGAAAAAAAATTCAATTTGAAAAAATAATCAAATTATGGTGCGTCAGAGGAATCCATTGCGTCACTCACCATCTCAAAGGCTAAAGACCCAATAAAAGAGTCTGAGTCCACAAATAATGATTGGTCAACTGCCTAAGCTACAAGTCCAAAGACCAGATATGATCTCCGGTCCCAGTTGATGCTGAGACACTTATGTTATGTTATAAAGTCTTGTAAAGCGCTCAGCTGCCCTAGAAAATGGGCGTCCCGGCGCTAAATCCTGTAGAAAGAAACAAACAACTGGGTTCAATAAGATAGGCGTACAGAAAGAGTTATTTCAAAGGAAATAAATATGTTTTGATGGCTTTCCTAAATTGAAACAGGCCTTCCATTCCCCGGATGTGGGCTGGTAGGGCATTCCATAATTTTGCTGCTAGAAAACGGAAGGAGCGTCCACCAGCTCTGCTTCGATTGAAACGGGGTACTTCGACCAGGTTCTGACCAGCCGAACGTAGAGCCCGCATAGGAACATACATGTTTAGCAGAGTACCCAGCATTTTGGGGGTAGCCAGTTTTAAGATTTTAAACGAAATACATAAGGTCTTAAACTGTATCCGCTGAGCCACCGGAAGACAGTGAAGTTTCCGGATGGTAGCAGAGGTAGGGCTAAATTGAGGCAGGCCTACTAATGCCCTGGCAGCCGCATTTTGAATGCGTTGCAATCAGGCAATTGCAGCCTGGTTAGCCCCTAACAGCAATTAACATGCGTAGTCCAATTTGGACAACACCGTAGACTGGACAATCAATTGCCTAGTGGCAGGGTCAAAGAATTTCAAGACCGGTTTCAAGCTGCGTAGTATGCCGAAATATGTAGCGGCGACCTTTTTTGTTTGAGTGCTGAAGCTTAGGGCTGAGTCTAGCCAGACTCCCAGATGTTTTACTTCCGCCTCAGGTGTAGGAGCTTTCCCCAAGGTAGATGGCCACCAATGATCACCCCATAGGTGGGTGTTCCTTCCGACCAGTAACACCTCTGTCTTAGCAGCGTTTAATTGTAGACAGTTAGCTGTCATCCACTCTGCCACAGCGGTCAGACCAGCTTTGAACTTAACATGGTTCATGGTGTTACCTTCCGTGAGGGCAACCACCAGCTGCGTATCGTCAGCATATGAGACGATGTTAAGATCCCACATTTTGGGGACCGCAGCTAGTGGCTGAACATAGAGGTTGAACAAGGTGGGGCTCAATGCCGAGCCCTGAGGAACACCCTGTTCAACAGCATGTGCCCTAGAAAGGAAGGGGGGGGGTAGAAACACAGAATGATCTATCGGTCAAAAAAGATCTAAACCAGGCAAGAGCCATATCCATGATCCCTGCCTCTTCAAGCCGGTGGAGCAGGATCTGATGGGAAACCGTGTCAAAGGCGGCACTAAGATCCAATAGGATCAGTGCCGCCGTTTGACCGTGATCAAGAGTGGAACGAAGGTGCTCCGTCATAGCCAGGAGAGCGGTCTCTGTGCTATGACCGGTGAGGAACCCGTGCTGAGTTTCATCCAGAATGTTATTGGCAATCATTACTTTAGTAAGGATTGAGTTAACATGAGACTCAGCAATCTTCGCAGCCCAGGGTAGCAGGGAAATAGGCCTGAAATGTTCAGGTTTCAGAGGGTCTAAAGAGGGTTTTTTGAGTATAGGGGATACCCATGCCTGCTTCCATTTAACTGGGACAGTAGCAGCTGAAAAAGAGGCATTAATAAGATTGTGAAGCGGGGCCAGACAACATAGAGAAGAGTCTCTGAATTGGGCAGGTTTGAGGGGATCTGCCGGAGAGCCACATTTAATATATCTAGTTAATTTGTCAAACTCCTCTTCAGAGATTTCGGGAATGACTAACAGTTGGGAGGCAAGATTAGGTCTCGTGACAGAGATAGAGTGAGGCTCATTCGCTGAGCGAACGCTTGGTAAATGCCCTGGATTTTCTCCACAAAGAAGGAGGCCAACTCTTCACATTGGGCAGCAGACGTAGGGATATTTTTTGCAGATTTTTTAGTGCTGAGTTTTTTAAGAATCCTAAAGATGACTTTAACAGGATTAGAACTCATTTTTATTTCGGAGGCATAATACCCCGCCCGAGTCCTACAGATAGCTTTATGATACACTTTAAGTTCATTTAAATAGCAGGCCTTTTTCTCAGAGGAATAGTCTTTCCTCCACTCACGTTCATATCTTTTACAGGTCTTCTTCAGGCCCGCCAAGGTTTCATTGTACCAAGGGTTGGCGTCCTGAGTGTGTCCTTTAACCCAAGTAGCTGGTATGAGTGTGTCAAGAGCCCAGGTAAGCCATGAGCAAAAGGAATCATATCCTGTCTCCACGTCAGTAAAAGGGCCCAAAGGGTGGGATCCCAAGAGTGCGTGAAAATCCTCTAATCAGAGCTTACGTCAAGATCTTTTACGCGTGGCTCTTTGGATTGTACAAGAGGTAGCGGTAGGGATTCAAAAAACCATATCCACTAAGAAGTGGTCCGACCAAGCTATCGGTGTGGGGATAGTCGTACTGGACATCTCTATATTCGTGAAGATCGCATCCAACACATGACCTCCTATATGAGTGGGACTTTTTACTATTTGAAGAAGCTGAAAGGCGGCTACCTGCATCCATATTAGCAAAGCCTGCATCCTGTGATCTATGTGCGATGCACATGTTTCCTCGTGGGATAGGGGCTCAAACCTCGTATTGTGAAGAAGTCACAAACCTAAAGGACAGTCCTGAAAATGGGTCACTAAGGGGCTCATTAGCAGTCCAATGTCCAAGATAGCGGATTTCTGCTAAGTCAGGCAAATGTCCAGTGCCAATTCGAAGGGGCACCAGATGCAGTGGAACATGGGCCGGACCCAGGTAAACCAGGCAGGTTAAAAAGTTAGGAACAAATCGAGATTCAGCTCCTGCAGTAGAAACATTTCGAAAGATCTGCAGCATACGCTCACTGTAGATTTGGAGTGGTGTGAGCTCCAGAGTGCCCACAAAAGGAGCATCCATTGCAGAGAAGCAGGAACAGGATTAGAATGCCGCAAATGAGGAATAAAATCATCAGGAATCCTCCAAATGCACTAGAAAAATGGAGTGGATAAAATACGGTATTACTCCAAGGTTGGTTTGAAAGAACTCACGGTTACAGCGCATACAACCTTAAAAAAGTGACAAGACCGGTGGTACTAGAGGCATTAAAGATTGGATGCACTAACTCTCCCAAAGACAGAGGAAGATTTGTTTTTAGCAATTATTGTATATCACTACATTCGGGCCACCTGCAATTTGAATGTTTTGCGAGAAAATGTAAGAGTTACTTCTTGTTGGAACAATAATGATTTGAGTCTGCTTAGTTTTTTAAATCTCGCTTCAAAGTTGGAATGGATGGCCACAATGAGAGATCTGCAATCCCATGCAGATGGGGAAACAAGACGTTGTTGCAACAAGTGACCAACTGGGAAATGGACAAAATATACAGACTCCAGCCCACATTCCTCAACAGTCTTGATCAAAAAGTGTGAGATAGCTCCCATTAGAGAGTACCGTAATGAAAGGGAGTCTTTCAGGAACCAGAATTCTTTTCAAATAACAAGCTAAATTCTGCGCTGATGTATTACATGTGCAATGCATTTTACCCTGTTTACAAACAAGTGGATCTCCGACAGTAGAGTTTCATTCTACTCCGGTAATAGAAACTTCCTTTTTAGTATGCTCACAATGACATGTAAAGGGAAGTAACCATAACTCATGAATGACACTGCTTCCAAGGAGTTCATACCTACATACTTGGAAATGTTTAAGCCCGGGCAGAGACCTCCGCTCCGCCCGCGGAATGTGGGGAGATTTGCCACCTCCATGTTCCGCAAAAAAGGCAAATCTCCGCACACTGCGAGGTGGAGCGGAGTTTGCCAGCCCCCGCCACCACCCCCTCTATAAACATTTTTTTTTTTATATATATATTTTTATTAATTATAACACAAGAGAAGAAATGTACATATCGGGTGTCATCTGGAGGAATATATTGTAATGGCGAACAGGCAAATGATTTGAGGAAATACACAACAATTAGAAGAATCTAAAAGTCAACAATGCCAGCTTAAAGCTGGGGCAAAACAATACGGTACAGATAACCGTAAGCAAACATCATCGGAACCCGCCCACCCAGAAGACAGGATATGAAAATCCAACACTCGACACCCAGATATGAGGAACAAAGCGGCTCAGGATAATATGCCACATCTCTTGTGAAGAAGGGAAAAGGGGAAAAAGAAAGGCCATAGAACATAATAAAGGAAAAATAAAAAATAAAACCTCAGCCCCCCACCCTGCACCCCTGCAGATGGCTACGACCTAACCCCACTAGCAGTGTGCCTGTCGCCCACTAAACTAAACCCCAAGGAAGGGAAAAGATGGAGGAGGAAATGTCATACAATACAATACGAGCTCCCGGGCTCCCCCCCCCCCGCCAAAAGCAGACAGCCCCTACCGTCGTACAAAGCGAATTAAAGCAGACTAATAAGCAAACAGATAGGGGAGTCACAGAAAAAGAGAAGACCTTCCCGCCCAACCCCCGGCACAACAGAGGCAGCAAATCCCTTATCAAACATAGTCATTGTACCAAACCCAGACAATCAGACTTCCATTTGGCCCCTACGCTCACAGACACCACCCAGCAGAGCCAAAAGATAGTCACTGTACCGAACTCAGACAATCAAAGTCAGCCCTGGCCCTTACGATACAGCGCACAAACCCCATCCGGTAGGACCGACATAGTAGCAAAAGAGTCAAAACGTTGTAAAAAAGGAAGACCAATACTGCCTGAAAGGGTAAAAAATGTTAAGTCTCGAAGTCTACCAGATACACGAAAGTCAGTCAAAAAAGTGTGAAAGGAAGTCTCCAGAAGCGAAGGAAAAAATGAGTCCTGCGCGGGCAATGACTCTGCCAATCGTGCTAGTTGTTCAAGGGCTCCGGCAACGTACTGCTGCACTCGTGCATAGACAAAGAGCACCAGGTCTTGATTATGTTCGGGGTTCTCCTCTCGAGTTAGATAAAGCTTCGCGGGGGCCACCGTATGTTGCAGGTCTGACACAGGGCTGGAGTCCGGTCCCAAACACACAGTCTCGATGCTTACGGCCAATTTGTAGAAGATAGCCTTCATTTGCAAGTGAAGAGCCCCGATGGCTGCCATTACGGTCCCCAGTGATGGTCCACACATGGTCCGATCCATCTCTGCTTGCACGATAACAAAGCAGGTCCTTAACGTAGGCCGGCCACTCCGGGGAAACAAGCAGGAGCGGGATGGACGGAAGCGACGGGCGACCTGTAGGCTCGGCGCTCCTTACACTGCTGCAGAGGGCGGGGGCCCCACCCGCGGACCCCGAGGGACGCAACAGGGCCCCCGGGACCTGGCCCCCCACCCACCGCAGCAAACACGTCTCGTCACCGTCTGTCTAGTATTCGCCGGGACCAGAAACCACCACCAGGATCGAAGAACAAGTTTCACTCCGATGAGACCGGACCCCGCCAGGCACCCGCGGCCGATGTTGTTCAACTGAAACCCGGGCTGGGTCAGTACTCAAGGCCCCGGCTTACACACTGGAGTAGGCCAAAAATGAAAGACGGTGTAACTTCGCCAATCAGAGCGAGAAAAACTACAGGATTGCCCCCGTGGGCTCAGCAACGATTCAGACACCCGGGAGTCGGGCGGGAGGTCAGGATTAATTTCAGGACAGGTCCGCCAGCGACGCAGGTCGACGGAGCCGGGAGCTTATGCGGCCATCTTGGTTGCTAGCGTAGCTCCTCCTCCCTATTAACATTTAATTAAAAATGGCATAAAAGTAAAGAAGCCTCTATGCAAAAAGGTTTCCCCCCAATTGATTTGAGGCCTAATAGGAGGGGGGAAAGGGTAACTATATATGAGACAACCTCTTATCTGACCTTTCTTATTTCCACACCGGTAATTACTCAAAAATAGACATTTCCCCATGAACAAAGTCTCATTGCATAAACTGATTTCTTTCTAGTTTTTTTTATTTATCAAAACATTTATATTTTTTTATTTATATGTTTTTTATGTATTTTAAACTCATGTAGTCATAAAAACATTTGCAAATATAGACAAATTCATATGAATATTTGACTTGAAAGACAAATAGATAATCAATTTCTCAGTTTTGAAAGACCCCCATACAGCACTATCATACTTCCACTCTCACCTTTCATTCTAATCAAGCATACTATCAGCCATACCACACAAAAATTGCAATAAAATACATATCTATGATGATCTACTCGCTGTTACTATCCATCATGATTGTAGGAATCAAAATTAAGCATTCAAAAGTCCATTCAATATATTACGGATTGGTTCTTCTTATGTTTGATTCTTGGGTAGGACTCCCAGATGTGTATTCACTGGTCTACGCATGTTTCTGTGAAAAATACAATTTTGTATCACCTTCTTCAGGACCAAAAAGATATTTCTTTACATCTGTATAGTGGCCTGGGGGTACTATGCGTTGTTTAATGTGGAATTATCTCTGATTCGAAAGAGGAATATTCTGTTATCCTGATGGATGTGATCAAACAGATATTCTGTCAGAAGGTGTTTCCCCTATTGATATGATCTTATCTGGGAAAGAAGTTCTTTAGTTGGTTGGAATCCAATCTAATCATTTATTTAGATTATTGTGTATCCTCCATCTCTGTGAGGATGTTATGGTTCCATCCCTCTTCCTTCACAGATGCAACCGTCTTATCGATTGAACCCATTCAGACTGTAGCATCTGTGAAGGAAGACGGATTGAAATCTTGTCAACCACCCACCAAGTAAATACAACCTTTCCACGTATAGGATAAAGGGTCTAACCAGATATTTTGGCATACCATCAGTTTCACCAGTATAGAGGTGGAACCAAAGCATATATGGTGCAGTATGCTGGCCCATATTTACAAGGCCACGCAAAGCCACCCTGCATGGCTTTTCATGGCCTTGTAAATACACACCCTTTTTGCGCATCACTTTGAGTGAAAGGGTTGCGCCATGGGTGTCGCTGTCGGTGTTCCCACGCAACACCCATGGATTCCGCCAGATTCCCAGATGTACAACATTTCATGAACCTGGGAATGCGTCAGAATCCTCTGCATCCCGAGGGGAGATGTTAGGGGTCACAACAAGGATAAATACTTTTCTGCAGCACGCATAGAAAGAGGATTTTTGTGCAGGAAGGTGTCCATTCCTGCACAAATACAATCATCCCCCCAACACAGTGGCGCATGGCAGCCAATTTTGCGCAAGCGCAGGGGAAAGCCCAGGATTTTGTGTCACATTGTTATAAATATGACACAGACCTGTGCTTTTAAAATGATCGAGTTCGGCGAAGTAAAATGGTATAAGGTGCCGCGCGGCATCATTTTGTTGTAAATAGGGCCCCCTATGTATGGACCATCAAGGTCTACAACATACATCTTGATGCCAAAAAGCACTTAGTACAGGGTCCGCCCACCCAAAGAGGATTTGTGTTGGTGATGTAATGCTCGTTGAACCCCATAGAGATGGTTCAACCAACCATGGCCTGTACCATGCCATGCTTTGAAGGACTGCTTTAAGTCACGGTTCATTCTTTCCACAACAGAATTGCCCTAGATATATATATGGTGAAGAATAATACATTTGTACACCTATGGACTTCATCAAATTACAGTACGCTCTAGACGTGAAAACCGGAACTTGATCTAAATGGAATGCACAGCAGACATAAGTCCAGATGAATACTTGTAAGTCTTTAATAACGAGTGCTGTGGCCAAACCCAGAGAAATCTAGAGCAGAATCAACTGCAACCAAGATATATTTAAATGCATTATCTGATGTCAGCAGACAACAATGATCTAAGTAAATACAGCCAATGGGCTTGTTGGAAATAAAGAGTTGTCCATGGGGGAGCAGTGAGTGAAACTTTTGATCTGCTGACATATATCACAACACCCAAAAATATCTGGTTGGTTGGCATAACGTCGCTGTAAGAGCAAAATAGTGGCAGTCACTCCTACGTGAGCGAATCTACACCTTCATATTCGGCTACAATCAGATCATGTCTGCTGTCCGCATTGGTTATCCCACGATCGCCAACACCTGGAATAGTGACAAAAGGAACATTCTGGTCATTTAAATGATATTATTTCAAACGAAAGCCCTTTGGTAAAGGGGTGCCATTCTTAAAGGCATTCAAGGCAGCCAAGATACAAATGTCGATGCGAGTTTTAGAGCAGGATACCTCTACTATACTAGCTGCGGCTACTGCAGATTTGGCGCCGGCATTAGCCAAGGAATTTCCTACAGTGTGTGCTCCCACATGTTTATAATTCAATGTATGTATAACATGAGTTTGTGGCAACCTATCCGTAAGATCTGCCACTCTAACTCAAAGGAGTTTATGCTTGATTGCGCTACCCTTCAAATCCCTGACATAATATTTTCAGCAAAAAGGTCAATTATCGTTAAAAAAACTGTACATAGTAATATGAATAGCACACTAAGGATGTGGGGAATCCAGGAGAGGGATTTTCATTGCAAGAAGTAAAGCTTTCAGTTCAGCCAACTGCACAATGCAGTCTCCTAGAGACTGTGTGAGAGTTGTTTGGGGGTGAAAAACCTCATCCAACATAATGCCAATTACGATGACACATGCAGCAGAATACTGCTGCTTAGAACCTGTAGCAGTTTGTGCCAAAACATTAGTATAAATGACCGTTTTATATCGATCAAGAGGCAGAACTGAAGAAAGCAAACGATAAACATGGTCATATTGCAAAAATTCTTGTGTTTTCAAGAAAGGGTCAAACACGTAGTCCACCCCTAAGGTACGCCCTAGCTAGCCCTATGGGCAGGGTGCACTGTAGGTAAAAAGTAGGACATGTGCCTTAATTGTGTGGCATGTCCTGGTAGAGACAAACATCCATTTTGGTTTCTCACTACTGTGAGGCTGCCCTCTCATAGGAATGCATTGGGGATTCCCTGATACATGTTTCAGTGGTAATTCCTGATATGAGAGGAGTACCGTGGTTAAGTTTGATTTGTTGGAAATAGTGGTAAGAAATGCTGCGAAATGGTGGTCGCAGATTTATTACTATTTCAGAAATGCCGCATTTAGAAGTGGGCATTTCTGTGTGCTATGTGTCTTTGTACCTGCCTGATGGGTATTGCATGTCTGGCTCCAGAGTGACAGGGAATGGGGAGGTGCAGTGGCTCCAGAGGGGTTGGGTGAGTCAGCGCTAAGCTGAAAAGGCCCATCTGCATTTGCAGTGGTGGGAGGAGTACACCGGGGCCTGAATAGGACTGTCCATGCCTTACACAATGCTGGCTCCGCCCCCTCCCCCCCAGAATCTACACTAACAAAGAAGGATGTTGTGCACTGTAAATTAAATATTTAAGTGCCCCGCCAGAACTTGTTTGGACCGGGCACAGAGCCCTGTGCCAGGGGGAGAACAAAGACTTGCACTGGCATAAGTATTCGGGCTGTGACCCCATGAAAGTGTGCTGCTTGGTGCTGACTTTGAACTAGTGGCCGGCATGCTGCCGTACTGCCAGGAGGAACCGCCATCTGGGGCTCCCTACTTGTGGGAGTGAAGCTGCTGCCCTGCTGAGCTCCGATGGGCTCGCCTGCCTGGGCTAATTGAGCTGAGAGGAGACTCTACCCCCAACCCGTGGGCCAGGGCTCTGGATGCTGGCGGGGTGTTCCCCTTGTGAAGAGCCCTGGGGTTGAGGGCAGGCGGAGTGCTAGATTTTTATCTTTAAACCCAGCACATTTTGGATGTGATGAAAACGGATCTGCCCCAAATGGGTGGGCACCAGCACAACACAGTGCCTGGAGCGCGTTTCCTCTACTATCCTCCCTGAGCCTAAGGTAGGCTCCAGCTGTGTAGAGAAGGGCGCTGCTGCACCATGAAGAGTGCCATAGGGAGAGCCCCATGTGGTTCCCCTCAGCAGAGAAAGGAGGCCTGACTGTGGGCAGGGCCGTGCAGTGAGAGCAGGCGCCAAAGGCCGGACATGGCCATCAATGGAAGTCAGGCAAACTTGTACCTGGAGGTAGGCGGGGCTCCCCTGTTGCCGGTGAGAGCCCTCCGTGTTGCCCACAGGAGAAGACGGAGTCAACGGAGACTTCGCTCCGTACTTGGACGACCTTCGTGTTGCCGGGGAAGCAGACGGAAGCCAGGAGGGGCCTGGTTGAAGGCGGGCCAAGCAGGCTCTTGCTCCAGACTTCAATACAGAGGAGCACAGGAGCCTGAGACATCGGTGGCAGGATGACTGCCACGTAACTCGCTCAGCCCCCAAGGAATGGTGAGTGGGGCTGAGCTTGTGTGTGTAGGGGCTTCCTGGCATTGAGCTCTGATCGCTGAGAGGGTGGGAGCATGACCCATTTAGGGCCGGGGCAGAGGAGGGGGAGCAAGAAGTTGGCTTCCCTCCCTCTTCGGGGTCCGATATTGCCCGGGGTCGCTTTTGTGTTGACCTGAGTTTGGGGCCAAGGATTGGTGTTCGCAGCTGCACTGCCAGATCGCAGGCAGCTACTTGAAGAGCACATACTAGGGAGCGCCCTGACTTTTGGACAAAGGGCCTGCGGGGAAGCCAAGGACGAGCCCCTGAGGATAAGGCCAGAGAGCCTGGAAATCGCCTCCATGATTTTCTTGGGCGTAAGGCCCTGAGGTGATGTGTGCATCTTTGTAGTATTACTGTGATGCACTGGTACTTTAGGATGTATGCCTGATAGGGTTTATGCCTAATGTGTTTATGCAAAGTACAGTGTTTACCAGTAGTTACTGGTTGTTTTATTACTTGCATGCTCTACTAGTTATGGCAGTGGCCTGATTAGTCCTGTAATGTATTTAATTCACTGTAAAGTCATACAGTGTACATATGTGATTGCGTTCTAATGTGTTTCATGAGTAATACAAAGGATATTCTTTATATGACCTTGTGTAGAGTTTATTTTGTGGTGTGCCTAGTGTGTCGCTGCTTTGTGAGTGTGTTGCGCAAACACTTTATATATTGCCTCTGGGATAAGCCTGACTGCTTGTGCCAAGCTACCAAGAGTGGTGGTTTCTACCTGGCATAAGGGCATGCCCTAGCCAGCAAGAAATCCCCTTCCACCATCGTGTTTCCGGTTCCGGTCAAGAGAGCGAGAGGCAGGCAGTGCAGTGCTGCTTAGAGAGTGCTGGCCAGAGAGGTTAGGTGGGGGCTAGAGACCCGCAAGAGCCGCGGGAGGCCCGCAAGACCAGCGAGAGTTGAGACAGGCCCGGGAGGGCGGGAGGGGGTCGGAGAAACTGGTGGCGACCGGAGGAGGCCAGAGGAGATAAAGAGGCCCACAAAAGCCCCAAGGAGCAAGACAGCGCCTAGAGGAACAGTATAAGGAACAAGGTGAAGGAACAGCACTCAGAGAAGGCTCAGAGTAAGGCAGAAATAAGCACAACAAAATCAACAATAACAACGTCAGCCCTCCTCCCAAAGCGGTGAGGAAAATACCCCTTTGAACTACGTAGGAGCCTGGTAATTATATTGAAATACGTAGGACACAATAACAAATAAAACCAATCAACAATAAGCAAAACACTGTCACCCCCCAGTGGCAAAGTAAAGAGCATTCGGGACTAGGTAGGAGCCTGCAAATTACACTGAACTATGTAGGACACAACAACAAGCAAACTTAACCAACAATAAACAAAATACCGTCAAGCTTTCAAGCCCTTAACCACTTCGGCGCTCATGACGAGCTCAGCTCGTCATGAGTTACGCCGCTCGCACGCTGATGACGAGCTGAGCTCGTCATATAACGCGGCTTTTTAAAAAACGCAGCGCGCAACGGGAAAACCGCTAGCGCGCATGCGGTTAAATCTAGTCAACCGTATCACATTAATTGTATGGAATATAGCGGAAAAGCGGACCTGAACAAACCACTAGCAACTTTTTGGAGGTTGGGAAAATACAAACAAACTAAGTACCCCGAACCGAACCCCCAATTTTGCTTCACACTAAGGAAAACACAAAGAGAGGAAAACAAGGCATCAAGCCACCAGCTACTGGAGGAGACATAGAAATAAACACACACGCAAAAATAGGGGGTGACCCTCATATCAACACAAAACAACTGTGAAAGGAGAGACAGCAGAGAAGAAGCTAGAGCCCAAACCCAAGCCCATTAACCATTCAAGACATGAGATCAGGGCATTTTCACGGAGCCGTCCAGCCCAGACAATCAGGGAGCAAGAGAAAAAAGTGCAAGTCTGGCCCAACTACGGCCCAACCCTCCGACGAAATTTCCCTCAACTTAATAGAGGTTGATCTAATGGCCATCGCGTCAACAAGAAGGGGAACTGCCTCCAGCTTTAAGGTCTCTCCAACCCAGCCCAAAATCTACACAAAATTCACCTTTCTAAAAGACGTTGGCGCTGCGGTTTATTCAAGGAATGCGGCACTCAAAGGGCTTTAGTCCCCCCTCCAACCAGTCCAAGCTCTTCATTTGCCACAGCTAACTACAGCCTTAATTCACACTCAAGCCACTGATCCAAGCTTTCTTCCAGCAGCAGACCACACTAACTTAGTTCTTAACAGGAATTTAACTTTAAGCGCACCAGGGGCAGACTCTTTTTCTTCCAGCACTATAGTCGTGGCGCCCCCGCCAGCTACATATCATTTAGCCCAAACAATTGGACTTCTGGCGACTACCGAACACCTAATGAAATCCTCAGAGGGTCACTCAGGGCCCCAGCCAATTCAACTATCGGTAGATCAGGCATCAGACATCTCAAACTACCCAGCAATAGTAACAGCAACGCCCCCGCCCCAAGCAGCAGGGGTTACTCAGCAAGCATTTACTCCAACAAGAACAAATCAAACAACGCCCATGGAAAAGAGAAATCAGAATAATCAACTGCTGACATCCCCCAAAGAGCACTCTCAAACCCCCCCAAAGGATGAGTCGAGCAGGGCGCAACCTCTGTCGGCATCTCACGGAAAGGCATTAGCAGCCTGCACCCACCCATTATTGCCGACACTACTAATATCTCGGATTTGAGCCATTCTAGTATCAACACGCTGACTCCAATAGCGATCAATAATGAGTCCAAGCAGGATGAAGGAAGGGCGGCATTATCCTATCTGTGCACACAAGAATGGGAGGACATGTTGGCAACGTACTCTCCAGACCGTCAAATAGGCATTCCGCCTACGAAGCCATCCTCACATCTTTCAGCTGACAGCCAGCCCCCAAAGAACACTGGGGATTGAAAGGAGATGGGAGGGCCAAAAGAACAAGACAGAAGTGTTTGGCCCTCAATCCTAAACAACATGCAATTGTCAGTGGAGGCGCTCCAATATCAGTCTGACAAGATGGATATACAGCTCAACCTACTAAACACCCTGGCAGTGTTCACAGCTGGCATAGATGAAAAACTGGGGGATTTCAACAGCCTAATTAGAAGCACACCTCCGATGTGGCTGTAGTCAGATTGTGGATAAACTTACGACCTTACCAACAATGCTCACAACGGTATTAAACGAGCTGAAGAACACACCACTAACTAACGCTGTCAGCTCTTCTGCTGGCGCGGTGGCTTCAGAACCCCCAGCCCTTAAAAGCAAGAAAGGAGACTTGGCCAGCTCAACCAATCGGAATTTCATAGACAGCGATTCTCGCATCCAGCATATAGTGGGGTCTCCACGTACTGCAAAGGGATGTTCTAAATCAGTCCTAACTGACTCACCCATCATCAAAGCAAACGCCAAACAGCGCCGCCAGCAGAAACGGAAGGGACGGAATCAAAAATCACTTCCCTTCAAACAAGCATTCACCTACTCAATCTTTGGCAAGCAGCGCTCCAAAACAGAGCCTGACCCCAAAGAGGGGGGTAAGCAACACACAGATCCGGCTCAAACAAGTAGCCTCCCTGCGCCCCTCACAGCTTCTATATCGAGAACGCGAGAACGCGAGGCCCCCCTCCGGCTATATCCTCACTACTGAGTTCCTGAATTTTACAGAAAGGAATCTCAAACTTGATGCGCTAGACCAGAATCTCTATTAATCGAGACACAACGATCAGACTACCTCCGATTAACACGAGAGGGATAATTAATTTTCGCAGAAAGGAACCTCGCACTTGATGTGTGAAACTAGAGTCTCTATCAATCGAGACACAACAATCAGACCACCTCCAATTAATAAGAGAGGGATAATTAATATTGTACAGAATTGTTTGTCCTGATGAAGGTGATATCGTAGTACACCGAAACGCTGCGTCGACAACCTTGACAACTGTGAACTTTGTGACTTTTGACAATTTTAATAACTGTGAATTGCATGATTTTTTATCGTTCTATATACGTATATGTATATCTCTTGAAACCAAGACATTATTTTTAATGTATGGCACTTTACTGATGTTATTCAACATTGATTTTATCTATTTGTAATAAACTGTTTATTTTTTAATATCAAATAATGTTTTTCAATTTACTTATTTATTCTTGTTTTCACTATATGCCTAATATTGTGTAATTATGTATACTCTTCTACGTAGTTGGCATTTTGAGATATGAGGGCAATACACTAAAGGGTTTTTTAAGAGTTTAACTTTCGGGACTCGTTAAGTTCTTCACTCCTATTCTCCCTGTCCCTAAGTGGATTAATAAGGGGACCTCCCTTACTTTTATATTTGTGACTCACAGGGTGATATTACCCATTTACTATGCTCCTGCAAGGAGCTGACACAGGAAAGGAGACAGCGGCTAAGAGTCCCCTTAAACCAAAGGAATATTCGCTCAAGAACACAAGCAGTCTTGGCATGCTTTGACCCAGCAACGCCTCAATTAAACTGCAGACTAGTGAGATTCCTGGATGCAGCTGAAAAAAAAATGCCATTGAACGCTTAAACTCCACCTACGCCAAGGGGAAGCCGCAATACTGTGCGCACTCCTAATTATGATACGAAACTGCCACCATTAAGGAGGACCTGGGAAATCTCCATATACGCACTTGGACAGGGTTCTCAATAACTTCTCCTTTTGGATATAAGTACGGCCCAGACAGAGTATGAAGCCGAGCAGAACGCATAAATTACATTGAGAACTTTGTGTATGAAGAACAAAGCAATTTTTACTTGATAGCAATTTAATGGTTTTAACCTTTTAAGGAGCTATGAATTTTTGGAAATGTGTAATTTTATCTTATCATGATTTTATTGTGTTATCTGAAACTCGTATTGCAATGGTTTTAAGTAACTATGCAATTGTAATAAATTCAAATTCATTTCTAACAGTTTGGCACTGGAACAACAAAATGCGTTTTTACTGAGCAAATGGCTGTTCTTTAAGGATGGCCATCTGCACAGCAGTCAGTACTTTTTGCAGTAGAATCAAAATGCACTTCTGCAGTCGGATATAAATGTCATTTATATGCCATTGGTACCTTTTCACCTTCATTAAAGGTGAAATATTTATAAATTAAATTCCACCTAGCAAAATGCGGAGATCTAAATTCATAGTTTTGACGCGCTTATGTAAGTGCTGTGTTTCAAGTAAGCGTTTCAAGTAAGTCATATTGTAAAGAACTGAGGTTGTCAGTGTGTTCCAATGTCCAACAGGAAGCAGAAAAATCAGGGCATATTAAGGCAAGAAGTGGTTTAATACATTGCGCATAATAAGGATATATGTTAGCCAAAAACTCCTGGCAGGGATTGTAATATTTTAAGTGTGATTGGAGGCTGCAATTGCGCCCGTTTTTCAAGGAAGTGAAGGACAAGACTCTTTCCCTCATTTGTAAGTTCATATCCTAAGAAAAGGACACTCAGGAAAGCTATATTTGATTTTTTGAAGTTAAACTTGTAGCTAAATTCAGCAAATTGGAGTATAATGTGATTGACTCTCGCCAGATGGGGGTTTAAAACATCGTCCTTTAGGCAGATTTCATCCACGTAGGACAAAGCATCAGGGTCGATTTCATGAAGACCTGATACAATTCTTGCCGTTAAAATTCCTGGACTGTCCTTATAGCCCTTAGGAAATTGTGCAAAGCACGTTTGAAAGCCTAAGGTGCCAAAGGAGGACCTGTATCAGCTCTCAGGAGCCAAATTGAGAAGGTAAAAAGCACTGGAAATGTCCAAATTGGCTTTATATTTTTTACAGACCACATTATTATTAAGTGCCATACTATAGGTATTTTGCATTGCAAATGTGTGTGTATGTTCAAATGTCTATAACCTAAAACTATGCGATATGAGTGATCTGGTTTCAGAACAGGAAAAAGAGGATTATTCATTTGAGAAACACTGGGCCCGATTCACAGAACTAATTTAAGACAAAATCCTAAACTCACTACCATTTTGGTATTCACGGAAGGCACTTACTCATTTTGGTCTTCACAGAAGGCACTTACTCATTTCGATATTCACAGAAGTTAGGAGTCCTAACTTTAGGACTCCTAAATGACTTCTGTGATTACCGAAAGTCTTAAAGTTAGGATTTTTCTCAGTTTAGGAGTAGTTAAGCTAGGACTCCTAATTTAGGACTCCTAAATGACTTCTGTGAATACCGAAAGTCTTAAAGTAAGGATTTTTCTCAGTTTAGGAGTAGTAAAGTTAGGACTCCTAAAGCCTTCTGTGAATACCGAAAGTCTTAAAGTTAGGATTTTTCTCAGTTTAGGAGTAGTAAAGTTATGACTCCTAACTTTAGGGCTCCTAAATGCCTTCTGTGAATACTAAAAGTATTTACTACTAGCTAGCTGTGTAGCTAAAGCAGCCCCAGAACAATTTGTCATAGCAGCCACCAAACTGCAAAAAGCAAGAGAGTGCAGCTCCCTTATGAGATCCCTGACCACCACATTAAAATTTTGTACAAGAACTGGTAAAACCAATAGTCTGGCCTTTTTTAGTTCTGATATCACAATAGCTCTCCAACATATACCAACATCACTCATTTTATTACACATACATTGTCAATCATGCAATGTTCTAACACACACAAACAAAGAACGTTGTGGTGGGGCAAATGGTGCCCATGCACACGATGACAATTGCTCTGAAAGGCTTCTCTCCAGCCCCTGCCCCACCCTCCTATTTGATGTAGACAGCTGAGCTGTGCTGTCAGTTGGTAATCCAGTTCCATCAAGGTAGGGCTCGAGTTGAGGGTATACGCAGGTAGACGCCATCTACTCTGCTGCAAAACTGGCCACTTTCAGAGGAGTGCCACATTCCTTTCCTACTTCTCTGGCATTCACAACGGCTGAACTTGTCCCGGTGTCTATTTCTAATACTGGGAAATTTTTAGCAGTGCCTGCACGTTGTCTGCTTTTGTTCTGAGCTGCCACCGTGCAGGCGTGAAAGAGGATTATCAGATTCCAGCTTTGCCTGTAACAAAAGCCGGAGTTGGAGGGGCCATGAGGCCTCTTTTTGTTGGAGTATCCTGGCTGGGATACTCCAACAAACCCCTAGATGCAATGGAGGGGAAACAAAGGTTCACATCTTATCACTTCACAGGTATTTAAGAGGAGAATACTTTTGACTTTGTTTAGTCCCTGTATATAAGTGATATGCATACACTGTAAGAGTGTCAGATCTGTTGGTCACCCCAGTATTTACACAAATAACAATTTCAATACCAATTTTCAAATTGTATTTTATAGCACTTTAGCACCACTCATCCCAATGCAGGGTGTCAAAGTGCTTTAAATCACATGTACAGATTATACACTGACAATAAATAATATGTGTGTACATCAATATAAAGGATGTGTTACATAAGACAGTGCGGGCTACAAGGGGTAGGTGCCACATGTCCTTAAGGCCCCAAAATGCTATATTAGAAGGATTACAATTTATGAACTGCCAGTTGTAGGAGAGTGGGGTCTGCAATCCTATGGTCACCCCAGATTTTTGCTTTTTGCTTCACTGGTTTACGACTTTCCCTGGCCGTGGGCCTGCTAATCAGACCCACAGCCTAGCTGTTCTCTCTCTAATTTGACATCCTTGTACTTTAGGTGCATTTACCAATTGGTACTGGGCCACCTTATCAGTCCCTGTACCCAGGGCATAGGTGTACCCAGGGCCTACCAGGGGCTGAAGCATGTATTATGCCACCCCTGGCTGGCCATCTAAATCTGACACAACTGGCTGCATGACAGCTGGGGCAAGGTGGTGTAAACACCCTTTGCTATAGATATAGTATACCTATATCTAACCCCAAAATGGACACATATATTCCTATCAGTCACTCCTATGGAAGGCCTTATCAATCCTGAAGGCAGAGTGCTTGGAATTATGTGATATGGTGCTCTGGCATGAGCTGAGCCCGTTTGCAGCTTGCGGAACCAAGTCCTAATAGCTGTTCCATGATAACGCTATACCATATACTCTTAAGTGCATTATCAACCTCGCGGTTAAATGCCAACTCTGGTATAACATTATCAAAACATGTCGAGTAAGGTGTCATACGATTTGGAATAGTACCCCCTCGCCAATTCTGGCGACGGGGCTGGCATTCCACCCTTCAAGAGGGACACAACATGTATGTAACTGTGAACCCCGGTTAAAGTTAACTCGAGCCTCAGCATCACAAAATGGATGCTGCCACCACAGACACAAGTCTGACCTCCTGCTGCTGGGAGTCCTTCCAGCGAGGATGGCTTGGACAAAGGGTTTCCTGCCTTGGGAGGTGCTAGCACCACCCCAGACAGGATTTTGTGTATTGAGGTAGGGAGGCCTGAAAGGAATGAGACATGCCTGGGGCACACGAGGTGCCCTGTGCATACACCGGTTCAAACTAGTTGCTGGGGCATCCCAGCCCCAGCTCTGGCGGGAAACCGGACAAAGGATAGGGGGTGTAGCCACCCCCCTTCCTGGTCCCACCCAGGGGAGGGACCTAGTCAGTAGTGCAGCCCCCTTTAGGAGAATAAAGGTAGGAGCTGGTCCCATTCCAAATTAGATTATCCTGAACTATTCAACAAGAAGAAACTCTGGCCTTCGACGTTCTGCTCCACAGAAGACTGAAAAATCTCCCTTGTGGACAAGGAGTGTCCACCCTGCAACTGCAGGCCCCATCAAGCAACCAGCGGCTTCCCTTTGTCATCTTCCCTCGAGGATCCAGACTGCAGAGCCCGACGAGACCCGGATTCACAGACCTCTCCGACCTCTACCTACATCTGCAGCAAAGCTGAGACCCGTGGGTGCGACGAGACACGTGGGACCGGCCATCTTGGAAGAAACTGCACTTCGCTTCCAGTACGACTCCCGAGGTAAACTCGACCAAGTGCTTTGGGGACTGAGAAGCTCCAACCCCGAGCAGCCCCTGCACCGAAGATCAGCCCCCCAGCATCCACGAGATCTGCGTGGGGCCCTTCTGCTTTGTTGCTGCTTGACGCATTGTCTGGTCACTTGCCGGCTGGCTAGTGGCCTTCCAGACGACGAATCTTTGAATCTTTGCTGCTGGTCTGGTTGCTCCAGACTGGCCCTTGCTCCCTTCCAAAAGAGGGGCACCCAGACTCTCCTAGTCCGCACCAGACGCTTTCTTCACTCACCGCGTGGGTTGCCTTTGCCAAGGCCTGTTGAGTCCAATCCCGGATCCGACACCGCCGACAGCGAGAGCCTGCGTGGGACAGCTCGTGCCTCCATCCTGGTCGTCGAAGACACCTCCTGGTCCACGTGGCTGCAGAGTCAAGCGTCCACTCTTCACCTAATCGCGACGACGACATCTGGTGCCTTCCTGGTTCCACTCCAGTCACTGGCTAGTGACTGTGAACATTGTCCCCTCTGCTTTCAGGTCTCCTTCTTCAACAATCCACCCTTGGATTGCACCGGACATCTTCCTCCTGGTCGCCTGCAGCATCTTTTATTTCAGGCTCCATTGACTTCAACGCGAGAACCCGATGCACTTTGACACCTATGCACCCGCAGCCCGTGGGTGAGGTAACGAGAGCATTTTGGTGCTCAAGGGTAGTTTAACTGTCCTAGTGTCGAGTTCCACAGTCGTTTTAGTCCTACCTAGTCAGGATTGTCCGTACTCACCTTTAACTTGAACTGTACTGTCCATAGACGTTGTTATGCATCTCGCGTGTGAGTTCACACTCTGCACACGCGTTCCGTGGGCCTCCTATTACTTACCTGAAGTTAGTATAGCGTGGTCCCATCGATCCTACAGCCTCTGGACAGCTCCATTCCTTTTATCGACTCTCACATTCCACTTACTTAGTATATGGTTTGTCGTGCCCCTAGGGCACCATTGTAATTTTGTGCAACTTGTAGTGTTTTTCGTAAGAGATTGTCATGTGCTTAGCCCTCTGACCTCATAAAGAGTTCAGAGGTGTTGTTATTAATAAATATACTGTTTATTTTCATAACAACCTGTGTGGTGTCCTTTCACTTGGTATTCAAGGGGTTATATTGTGGTAAAACAGCTGGCTTCACATGCCAAAAGAGTTTAGCCTAAGACTGCTTTGTCCATGCTACCATTAGGATAGCTGGTCTATAAGGTTGACTTACAACCAATCACCATAAGGGTTGTTTGGACTGATACAAGGTGGTCACTAGAACTAGTGAACATCATATATCAGGCCAACTTCTCACATTGGTGGCAGCGGTGGGATTTGAGCTTGCTGTTGTTTTTACCACGTATAATCTTGAAATATCATTTGAAAGATCACATAAGATACCTAGGTACATATAACAAGCTTAGAAATACTCTGAGTTCTACTGAACCAGCTGTTGTAGTAGAAAGGGCCTAGCACACCCTGACTACAACTCTTAGCAAGGGATCAGTAGGAAAACCCATAGTGTAGGTAAGTGCACCACTTACACCTCACTAGAAAGCATGTCTACCACAGGAGAGACCTCAGTGACTCCCCTTGTGGTTAGTGACCCTCCACAGGTCCTTTCCAGATATGCAGCTCTCAGTTTCCAGGAGATGAGACAATTGTGTACCTCCAGGAAATTGAAACAGGGTTCTAACCCTACCACTCCTTTTCTGTTAGGTCTCTTAGAGACATATGATGCCAGAAGGGCTGCCAACACAGACCCCTCTAATCCAGATAGGAGCATGCCCCCCTTAAAAGGTACTCTTGGAGATCCAGACCTCCCTGAAACAGAGAATGTAGAAGAGGAGGAGGAAGAAGAAGAACAGTCTGGGGATGAGGCAGACAATGGTTCTGTGATATTCAGCAGACTCACAAGGGCCAACTTAGACCTACATAGGGAAGGATCTGGGGGACCCCCAGTACTGACCCTGAGCAGGCCTAACTTTGGAGTTAGGAGAGATAGATCTCATTCTAGGGACTCCAATCCAATAGATCTGTGCACTCTCATGCCTCTGCTCAGAGGAGGATGACTTCCCCTCAGAGGAGAGAACATGAAGCAAGGATGAAGCAGGCTAATCTGAGGATCCAGAGGGAAGAACTTGCCCTTGCCAAGGAGAAGCTTGCCTTTGCTAGAGAGCAACAGTTGAGTGGGGTAGTCCCCACTGGTGGCAGCACTATCCCTAGGGATAGAGACAGGAGTTTTGATAATAGACACCTGAGTAAAATAGTGCCCTCCTATAAGACAGGAGATGATATCCACAAGTGGATAACTGCTTTGGAGAGAGCCTGCAAAGCACAGCAGGTACCCCAGAGTCAGTGGGCAGCTATATTGTGGCTCTCCTTTGAAGGTAAAGGTAGAGACAAGCTCCTCACTGTTAGAGATGAGGATGCAAATGATTACCAAGTCTTGAAAACTGCTCTGATTGATGGGTTTGGCTTAACCACTGAACAGTACAGGTTGATGTTCAGGGATACCCAGAAAACTCAGGCTCAAGATTGGACTGACTTTGTGGATTGTGCCACTAAGGCTCTGGAGGGCTGGTTACTGGGGAGTAAAGTTAATGATTACACAGGATTGTATAATCTAATTATGAGAGAGCAAATCTTAAATAATTGTCAGGACCAGTTGTTGCATCAGCACTTGATTGACTCAGATCTGACCTCTCCCCAAGAATTGGGAAAGAAGGCAGACAGATGGGTCAGGACAAGGGTCAAGCAGCAGAACCAGAACCAGGGTGGTGGCCAGAAGAAAGCAGACCAGAAGGGTAATGAGAATAAGCAAAATGACCAGAAGTCTTCAACAGGGCCCCAACAACCTAAGGAGGGTGGGTCCCAAACTTCCCAAAAGAAGAAGAATGATGGTCCTAAGAAACCATGGTGCCAATACTGTAAAAGTAAGACTCACTGGTTTAGTGAGTGCACCAAGAAAGGCCAAACTCCTACCACTACTGTCCCTAAGACACCTGCACCCCCTAGTACAGTTAGTAGTGGTAGTGTACCTCCCAAGGCTATAGTTGGGTTAACCCTGGGAACTGAGGTGGGTTCTGACTTAGTTAGAATTCCTACACAGGCAGTTCTTGTTTGTACTGGGGACATGGATATGACCCCTACTGTAAGTCCTAGTACTCTGGGCAAATACAGGCAAATGCCTTTAATCAATGGAAAAATGGCTCAGGCCTACAGGGACACATGTGCCAGTGTCACCATGGTGACACCAACATGTGTGGACCCTGACCAGATCATGCTAGGTTCAGATTACCTAGTGACCAATGCTAGCAATGTCACTACCAATCACAGTATGGCAGTTGTTAATTTCTCCTGGGGAGGGGTAACTGGCCTCCAAAGGGTTGTAGTTAGTTCAGACCTCCCAGTAGATTGTCTTTTGGGCAATGATTTGGAATCCTCACTGTGGTCAGATGTGGAGTACAGGACTCATGTAGAAATGCTAGGTCTCTCCTCACATGTCCTTGCTGTGACTAGGTCACAGGCCAAGAAATGCCCAGCTGAACAAGTGCTGGATCCTGGAAGAATGGACCAGACACTACCCAAGAGAAGGAATGGTAGGGTTAAGGCAGAGCCTTCCCCCCTGCCTCAGGTTGAGGATCAGCCCTCTCAGGAGGCTGACCCAGAGACCCCAGAAGGAACTGTCCTAGAAGAACGTGAGCCTGATCAGGTTGAGTTTCTTGGGACAGGGGGACCTTCCAGGGCAGACTTGAGGCAGGCCCAATTAGATTGTTCCTCTCTTGAACCCCTCAGACAGCAGGCTGCTGCTGAGGCTGCAGGGAATGCTACAGGTGCCCATAAGGTATATTGGGAAGATGGACTCCTATACTCTGAGGCAAGAGACCCCAAGCCTGGTGCTACCAGGAGGCTGGTCATCCCCTTGTCTCTTAGAGGTTTCCTTCTCACCTAAGCCCATGAGATTCCCCTTGCAGGTCACTTAGGCCAGAACAAGAATTGGGACAGGCTTGCCCCACACTTTCACTGGCCTCATATGTCTGAAGACACAAAAGAGTTTTGTCGCTCATGTGTCACCTGCCAAGCCAGTGGAAAATCAGGTGGCACAACAAAGGCCCCCCCTTACACCACTACCTGTGGTGGGGGTTCCCTTTGAAAGAGTGGGGATTGACATTGTTGGACCAATGGACCCCCCAACAGCATCTGGGCACAGATTTATACTGGTGGTAGTGGATCATGCCACCAGGTATCCAGAAGCTATTCCCCTTAGGACCACTACAGCTCCTGTTGTGGCCAGGGCCCTACTTGGAGTTTTCTCCAGAGTGGGGTTTCCTAAGGAGGTTGTCTCTGACAGAGGTGCAAACTTCATGTCAGGATACTTGACTGCTATGTGGAAGGAGTGTGGAGTAAATTACAAATTTACCACACCCTATCACCCACAATGCAATGGGCTTGTTGAAAGATTCAACAAGACCCTCAAAGGGATGATAAAAGGGTTACCTGAAAAGCTCAGGCGAAGATGGGACATCCTTTTACCCTGCCTCCTGTTTGCTTACAGAGAGGTCCCACAGAAGGGGGTTGGTTACAGCCCTTGTGAGCTTCTGTTTGGGCATCCTGTAAGAGGACCCCTATGTCTGGTGAAGGAAGGATGGGAGTTACCTCTCAAAAAGCCTAAGCTTGACATAGTGGACTATGTACTTGGTCTCCGCTCCAGGATGGCAGAGTACATGGAGAAGGCATCTAAAAACCTTGAGGCTAGCCAAGAACTTCAAAAAGCTTGGCATGACCAAAAGGCTGTCCTAACTGTGTATCACGTATTTCAAAAAGAGAGACAGGGAGAGTAAGCGGACACTCTTGTTCCCCGGTCAATATTTCATAAGCAAAAGAAGAGTGTCCATGAGAGAGGACTGCGCCAATCACAGGAGCATTAGAACATCCTCACTGGGATGTTAAAGAAAGCCCTCACTCACCACCTAGTGATGACATGCTTCATCATCGGGCCCCACCAAAGAGACCGAATGTCTCTTTGGTGTGCTGCAACGCCAGAATTACTGCGGAGCGGGATGGTGAGTAGAGGGCGTGTTGTGTGCAAAATTATACTAGTGAGTGATGGAGGTTAAAAATGTCAGTAGTGTATCAAAGAAAAACTTTATTAAATGATCACTAAAGACAATGAAATTAAAAAATATGTGAGGGACCAGTCCACTTTAATTGAGTGGTGGGTTCCTACAATGTTGTCGACATGTTTCTCGCCATTGAAACGGTGTTAATTTACCCGGCAATTCTTCAGGACTGGGTGTGTGATAAACCCCGGCGGTATGAGCACGCTAAGGCCCACCCTAACCTAGGGACGTGAAAGTGAAAAAAATTAAATCAAATAGTGTCAAAAAGTGCAAAAAATTAGGAATAGAGACTTATCCCTAATTACTCCTGGTTTAGGAGGCTTCTACTGATCGTTTCTGCACTTTCTGGGTGTTATGAATAAACACCATGGGTCTCAGGAGGGGGGTGGAAGCGTATTCGGCACACCGCCCTCGACGCTCGGCACCCGTGGTCCACCTACGTCGCCCTCAGACTGGACCCCGACGATCGTGTTTATTCAGTTTTTCTTTGATACACTACTGACATTTTTAACCTCCATAATTTGAAGGGTGCTTCATGTAAACAGGATCAAAGCATTTGTCAACAGGGAGGACATGGTCTTGCTCATGGCCACAGATGAGGGGCAGGAGGAAGAGAGAGACCTTCTCCCAGACCTGCATCAGAACCCTGATGATGGGTCAGTAGATGGTGTAGTCTTTTCTGACAGCCTCTCTGCCCATCAACAAGAGGATTGTAAACAGGTTCTTCAATCCTTCAGGCAAATGTTTTCACTGACCCCCAGTCAGACAAACTGGTGCACCCATGAGGTGGACACTGGTGACAGTCTGCCTGTCAAGAGTAAAATCTACAGGCAACCTGACCACGTTAGGGACTGCATAAAGAAGGAAGTCCAAAAGATGTTGGAATTGGGAGTCATTGGACCCTCAGAGAGCCCTTGGGCTAGTCCTGTAGTTCTAGTGCCTAAACCTCACACCCAGGATGGTAAGAGAGAGATGAGGTTTTGTGTAGACTACAGGGGTCTCAATGGTGTCACTAAGACAGATGCCCATCCAATACCTAGGGCAGATGAACTGATAGATAAGTTGGCTTCTGCAACTTTCTTAAGTACATTTGACCTAACAGCTGGTTATTGGCAGATCAGGTTAGCTGAGGATGCCAAGGCCAAAACAGCATGTTCTACCCCAGGAGGTCATTACCAATTTGTGGTGATGCCCTTTGGTTTGAAAAATGCACCTGCCACTTTTCAAAGGTTGGTGAACCAAGTCCTCACTGGGTTGGATGACTTCTGTGCAGCATATCTAGATGATATTGCTGTCTTTAGCTCCACCTGGGAGGATCACCTGATCCACCTGAGGAAAGTTTTGGAGGCCCTGCAAAAGGCAGGCCTCACTATCAAGGCTACTAAGTGCCAGATAGGGCAGAGTCAGGTTGTGTACCTGGGCCACCTTGTGGGTGGAGGCCAGGTTCAACCCTTGGAGAGCAAGATACAGGCCATAAAGGACTGGGCTCCTCCAACCACCCAGACACAGGTCAGAGCTTTCTTGGGCCTGTCTGGTTACTATAGGAAGTTTGTCAAAAATGATGGGTCCATTGTGACACCACTTAATGACTTGACAAGCAAGAAAATGCCAAAGAAAGTTCAGTGGCCAGTTAGCTGTCAGAAGGCATTTGATGACCTAAAGCAGGCCTTGTGTACTGCACCTATTCTCAAGAGTCCTGACTACTCCAAAACCTTCATTGTCCAAACAGATGCATCTGAGTTGGGTGTGGGAGCTGTTCTTTCTCAACTGAATATTGATGGTCATGACCAGCCCATTGCTTTTATAAGCAGAAGGCTGACGCCTAGAGAGAAACGTTGGTCAGCTATTGGGAGGGAGGCCTTTGCTGTGGTTTGGGCCCTGAAGAAGTTGAGGCCATATTTGTTTGGAAATCACTTCAAGATTCAGACCGACCATAAGCCCCTCTTATGGCTAAATCAGATGAAGGGTGAAAACCCCAAACTTCTTAGGTGGTCCATTTCCCTACAGGGGATGGACTTTACAGTGGAGCACAGACCAGGGACTGACCATGGCAATGCAGATGGTCTCTCCAGGTATTTCCACTTAGAACAGGAAGACTCACCTGGTCAAGGTTAGTTTAATGTCCCTAAGTTTGGGGGGGGTTATGTAGGAGAGTGGGGTCTGCAATCCTATGGTCACCCCAGATTTTTGCTTTTTGCTTCACTGGTTTACGACTTTCCCTGGCTGTGGGCCTGCTAATCAGACCCACAGCCTAGCTGTTCTCTCTCTAATTTGACATCCATGTACTTTAGGTGCATTTACCAATTGGTACTGGGCCACCTTATCAGTCCCTGTACCCGGGGCATAGGTGTACCCAGGGCCTACCAGGGGCTGAAGCATGTATTATGCCACCCATGGCTGGCCATCTAAATCTGACACAACTGGCTGCATGACAGCTGGGGCACCCTTTGCTGTAGATATAGTATACCTATATCTAACCCTAAAATGGACACATATATTCCTATCAGTCACTCCTATGGAAGGCCTTATCAATCCTGAAGGCAGAGTGCTTGGAATTATGTGAGATGGTGCTCTGGCATGAGCTGAGCCCGTTTGCAGCTTGCGGAACCAAGTCCTAATAGCTGTTCCATGATAACGCTATACCATATACTCTTAAGTGCATTATCAACTTCGCGGTTAAATGCCAACTCTGGTATAACATTATCAAAACATGTTGAGTAAGGTGTCATACGATTTGGAATACTACCCACTCGCCAATTCTGGCGACGGGGGTAGCATTCCACCCTTCTAGAGGGACACGACATGTATGTAACTGTGAACCCCGGTTAAAGTTAACTCGAGCCTCAGCATCACAAAATGGATGCCGCCACCACAGACACAAGTCTGACCTCCTGCTGCTGGGAGTCCTTCCAGCGAGGATGGCTTGGACAAAGGGTTTCCTGCCTTGGGAGGTGCTAGCACCACCCCAGACAGGATTTTGTGTATTGAGGTAGGGAGGCCTGAAAGGAATGAGACATGCCTGGGGCACACGAGGTGCCCTGTGCATACACCGGTTCAAACCAGTTGCTGGGGCATCCCAGCCCCAGCTCTGGCGGGAAACCGGACAAAGGATAGGGGGTGTAGCCACCCCCCTTCCTGGTCCCACCCAGGGGAGGGACCTAGTCAGTAGTGCAGCCCCCTTTAGGAGAATAAAGGTAGGAGCTGGTCCCATTCCAAATTAGATTATCCTGAACTATTCAACAAGAAGAAACTCTGGCCTTCGACGTTCTGCTCCACAGAAGACTGAAGAATCTCCCTTGTGGACAAGGAGTGTCCACCCTGCAACTGCAAATAAACTAATGACAGACGTCAATAGACCCTTTCCGCACTACCTTCAGCAGAAATCCATCTGCTACTTGTATTCAAAATTAAGATCCATATGCTTTTGGTATTTTCAACAAATTTATTCGTGAGATTTTTTCTCAAAAAATGTGGTAAACGTTATTTCTTTTTGTTACAAACAAAATATTCGTTGCTTCCTTAGTATTTAATTTGTACAGTTGGTTAGGTTGTGACAACTGACATTCATTATTTAAAAAGGAACATTTTCCTGTCCCAATGCATTTCGGGATGCAAATCCCTTCATCAGGGGCACTGTAAAACAATTTGAAAAACATGTTTAACCTCAGGCTGTTGGCACACTTAGTTGTTCATGGGTTAGTTAGATACTCAATTTACTGTATACGACATTCTACAATTGATCTCATTTTCAGAATGCAAAAAGAATTATTTAAGAAAAGACTATATACAATGCAATATTCTTTGTACATATACACAAATATGTGCTTATAATCCCTCAGATTGTCTACGTCTACTGCAACTGCAGGCACCATCAAGCGTCCAGCGGCTTCCCTTTGTCGTCTTCCCTCGAGGATCCAGACTTCAGAGCCCGACGAGACCCGGATTCCCAGACCTCTCCGACCTCTACCTACATCTGCAGCAAAGCTGAGACCCGTGGGTGCGACGAGACACGTGGTACCGGCCATCTTGGAAGAAACTGCACTTCGCTTCCAGCACGACTCCCGAGGTAAACTCGACCAAGTGCTTTGGGGACTGAGAAGCCCCCACCCCGAGCAGCCCCTGCACCGAAGATCAGCCCTCCGGCATCCACGAGATCTGCGTGGGGCCCTTCTGCTTTGTTGCTGCTTGACGCGTTGTCTGGTCACTTGCCGGCTGGCTAGTGGCCTTCCAGACGACGAATCTTTAAATCTTTGCTGCTGGTCTGGTTGCTCCAGACTGGCCCTTGCTCCCTTCCAAAAGAGGGGCACCCCGGACTCTCCTAGTCTGCTCCAGATGCTTTCTTCACTCACCGCGTGGGTTGCCTTTGCCAAGGCCTGTTTAGTCCAATCCCAGATCCGACACCGCCGACAGCGAGAGCCTGCGTGGGACAGCTCGTGCCTCCATCCTGGTCGTCAAAGACACCTCCTGGTCCACGTGGCTGCAGAGTCAAGCATCCACTCTTCACCTGATCGCGACGACGACATCTGGTGCCTTCCTGGTTCCACTCCAGTCACTGGCTAGTGACTGTGAACATTGTCCCCTCTGCTTTCAGGTCTCCTTCTTCAACAATCCACCCTTGGATTGCACCGAACATCTTCCTCCTGGTCGCCTGCAGCATCTTTTCTTTCAGGCTCCATTGACTTCAATGCGAGAACCCGACGCACTTTGACACCTATGCACCCGCAGCCCGTGGGTGAGGTAACGAGAACATTTTGGTGCTCAAGGGTAGTTTAACTGTCCTAGTGTCGAGTTCCACAGTCGTTTTAGTCCTACCTAGTCAGGATTGTCCGTACTCACCTTTAACTTGAACTGTACTGTCCATAGACGTTGTTACGCATCTCGCGTGTGAGTTCACACTCTGCACACGCGTTCCGTGGGCCTCCTATTACTTACCTGAAGTTAGTATAGCGTGGTCCCATCAATCCTACAGCCTCTGGACAGCTCCATTCCTTTTATCGACTCTCACATTCCACTTACTTAGTATATGGTTTGTCGTGCCCCTAGGGCACCATTGTAATTTTGTGCAACTTGTAGTGTTTTTCGTAAGAGATTGTCATGTGCTTAGCCCTCTGACCTCATAAAGAGTTCAGAGGTGTTGTTATTAATAAATATACTGTTTATTTTCATAACAACCTGTGTGGTGTCCTTTCACTTGGTATTCAAGGGGTTATATTGTGGTAAAACAGCTGGCTTTACATGCCAAAAGAGTTTAGCCTAAGACTGCTTTGTCCATGCTACCATTAGGATAGCTGGTCTATAAGGTTGACTGACAACCAATCACCATAAGGGTTGTTTGGACTGATACAAGGTGGTCACTAGAACTAGTGAACATCATATATCAGGCCAACTTCTCACACCAGTGACAAAACCATCTCTGTCTTAAAAGCAGTAACCCACTTACCCATTTCCACAAAGTAACAAGCATTTGCAATGCAATAGGTCTCGCATTTAAGTGTGTTTCAGCTATTGACATTGCAAATAATAATGCCTTTTATTTTTGTTTTTGTTTTAAAAACATAAATAAAAGGCATTGTTATTTACAATGCCAATAGCTGAACCTCTCGTAACTGCGAGACCTATTGCATTGCAAACGCTTGTTTATCTTCATGTCAGATAAGCGTTGTGTCTCCTTTGTTGGTTTTACATACTCTTCTTGTCTGTGGTCAGATCGCCCTTGTCTCTCGCACAGTTGGTCAGACGAGTCCTGAAATAAACTAGGAGAATGGGAATCAGGAACCTGATACCTATCAGGGGTCTTGATTTTAGTGATATCACGAAAATCATGTAGTCTTTCAGAGGACACCTGGTGAGGGGAACCTCCATGCTGTTTACCTTTCTGTTGTTGTTATTTAGATATATCTCCTGTTTTTTGGTAAACTCACAGATACGTTTGGCATCCTTGTGAGAGTTAGGCTTGCCAAGTAGTGGTACTGAAGGTTCCCAAACTATTACTCCCTAAAGACGTTTATGCATTAGCAATTATAACAGGCAACTCAAGTTTGCTGTCAGCTAATGCCACCATGGCAGGTCGCTGGCTCACAGCTAAAGAGGCTGCTACACCCTTAACATTAGAAAGAATCACTTTGGAGATGACGGGAAAATTACCCACCAGTTTCATCCCCAAACGTAGGGCAGGACATGCCTCGTGTTCACTCTGTATTTGTTTGAGGACATTCAGTATAACGGCCATTGAGGGCGTGCCATGACAAAGAGTGCATACAGTGGCAAATATAGTCCCCCAAGGTATTACAGTCTGCTAGAGTGAGAACCAGTCCAGTGTGTAAGCACATGGTGAGAATTCTGTGCTTGTCTTGTGGTCCTGTAAGTGGGAAACACAGCTTTTGGGCTATCCAAAATGGTATTTCCTCATGATTTGCCCATTACTGAATAAACAATTACAATACTAATGACAGGCACTGCAGGCAACTGGGTTTGCGCTTGCAGGCCAAGTCTAAACCATGTACCATAAAAATCCCTGTCATGTTATAAGATAAAATATCCTAAACCCCCCTCCCTGTCTACGAAAGCTGAATGATTATACATCAAAGATCTCAGGGTTTAGTGACAGACCCCATACCTTAGCATACACAGATGGACATTCCACATCTCAGCAGATGTAACAATCTTATCCCATAACCCTCGCTCAGTGTGCTTGCTTAAACTCTTGTGCTCAGTTATGTGACAAGACATGTGTGCTCACAACCAGCAGCTGCATTCTCATGTTATGTCTGGGTGCTATTGCCTGACCACATGGGAATAACAAGGGGAATTGTTGCTTGACCTTGTCTGTGGTGTTCAGATTAAATCCCTGGAAAAGAACAGAATACGCAAACATATGCAGGATCCGTGTAAAAGTACAATGTGCCACAATAAGCAGACGTGTTTATATAGTAACTTGTTGAAAAGAAAATGTGGGCTACAACGTGTACACAACCAGGCCAACATAGGGAAAATACAATGGGCCATGCAGGGAACATATGACAGTTTCATATGAACATTTTGCACTATTAGCAAATGTGGCGTTTTTATTTATATGTTTGCAAATAGAATTTAGTAGTATTACTGAATGATGGGGCATTAGTGAGAGATGGTGAAATTCCCAACATGCACTACATTTTTCTGAGAGATGATGCACATCTGACCAGGCTCTAGGATTAATGCATGTTGATGCAAATGTACCCATGCAGCGAAAATAATGGTGAAAAACTGGTCGGAACATTAAGAATATCAGTGCAAATGAGAATAAGCATTCAAGATGAATAAGTGATGGTGGAAATCTAAACATGCACTCATCATTGCCGAGTGACAGGGCAACCTCAAAAATGGCATAATAATGACTGCATAATTAAATGGTGCGGGCCGGCAAGGGAAGCAAATAGAGTTCCATCAGAATGGGGGTGATGTGATCATATTCCTTCTGGCACTGGATGAGATCAATGACTCACTAGAAAAGTCCTGCACAGTGGCACAGCAAGGGTGCTATAGGTCCTAGTGAATTTAAGGAATTCATACCTACAAACGAAACACTGACCAGTACATTAGAGCACCTACCTCTCTATGCTGTGCTTCATCCCTCTTCTCTGTAGTTTCTTATTTTGTATGTCAGTTTTGCCTGCCGTCGTGTCCTCTTCCTATCTCCCTGCTTCTTAATCTGCCTCTCCTTGCCCTCATCTCATGTCTCTCCTCTCCCCTCTGCCATACTTGTATTTAGGATGGCAAATGCGCTTTGTATATAGACCGATGTGGGAAAGGAAGGATAGAAAACATGTAATGCTTGATCACCCAAGATCGCTGCCTGGGTCGCCAGGGTATGGGTGGTAATGTAAATGTAAAAGGAAATGTACCGGTATTTATAGAGCGCACAGCTACTTCCCTGAGGTAGTGTCCCGGCGCTGTCCGTATACCGCTTAGGAACCCTTCCGGGTTTTTGCTGTGAGTGTCCACTCCTGGGCACCCCCAGGGTGAAACCAGGCATCCCAGCGCTTTTGGGGCCGTTGTGGAGATTAAGCAAGCTATTGTCCAGATTCGCAGAGTGGGACCCATGATTAGAATAGGCACAGAGGCGAGAATTATCAGGTCCGAGGAAATTGAGCCCATGACCCGCCGAGGTGGGTATGGAACCCTGGCCCCGGGCCAGACCTCTGCATCAGGGTCTGCCGCTCTAACCATTTGAGCCACACTTCTCCACTAATACCTTTGGTACGGGGAGAAGTCAATGTGGGGCCTATCACAATTGTCTCTATTAGGGAGGCTCAGTCAGGGAGGGTGAGACATATGGCAGTCATATAACTGTCTGCAGCTCTAATCACATACTTATTTTTTTTATTTATTTATTTTATTTGAAGAGTTTTATATAGCGCTGGCTAGACCTGGAGGTATCAGAGCACTTTACATGAGGAATCACAAGTTACAAAAAGTACATTTGTTATTGAAGCATAAAATATCATTGGAAAAGACAGTGGTACACAGTAACATGCGTTCGAAGAGTATAACATAACAAGGACAAAAAGAGGTGGGGGAGGGAAGAAAACATAACGGAGAGACGAGGAAAAACTATGTCCAATGTTCGGCTGTGGGTGAACCAGAGCAAAAACTGCTCTATAGCTGCCTAAACAGCTTCACCGGGCATCGGCCATGTTGCTTGGGCTCTGCGGTCAGTAAAAACATTCAAATAGTACAATGCTGTTATCCAGTTCCAGATAATTCTAGGCCACTAGAATCACACTGCAGCATGTCAGATAATGAAGCTTCAGGGCATGTCAATCCTAAACCCTCTTGCCCAATCAGAGTAAAAGGGTTTACTTCTAGCCCTAATGCGGCTCCTGATCGAGTAGAAGCTCGTGGACCTGGCCATGTGTGCTGCTTAAACTGCTGAAGTTAAGGTGGTCGTGAATTGTGGGCACAGCAGAGCATGTTAGCTCTTGTTAAAATCAGGGGACTGACACAGGTAAGGTTTGTTTTCAGCAGTGTCACTTTGCATGACTGTGTGTATGTGTATTTGCCTGCTTGACATGTAAATGTAAATTGATACTTGTATAGCACACTACTCACCCGCAAGGGTCTCAAGGCATTTGTACGAATACCGCTGTGGAACCCATCCTGGCTTTCCCTGTGAGGTGTCCACTCCTGGGCACCCCCAAGGTGGAGGCCAGGCATCCTTAGCGTTGTGGGGGCCGTTGTGGAGATTAAGCAAGCTATTGCCCAGAGTTGCAGAGTGGGACTCCATGATTGGAATAGGCACTGAGGCGAGAATTATCAGGTCCGTGGAATTTTTGAGCCCACGACCCGCCGAGGAGGGGAATTGAACCCTGGTCCCGGGCCAGACCTCTGCATCAGGGTCTGCCGCTCTAACCATTGAGCCACACTTCTCCACCTGGACTGCATGCGTATGTGTGTGTGACTGTCTCTTTATGAGTGCATATCTGGTCTCTGTGTTTATGTGTGTTTCAGTGTTTGCATGTATGAGCATGCGCATGTGTGAGTGCAATTTGAAACTGAAAGCCTGTAGGAGGTCTTGGGCCTAGAGGTTGGCAAGGATGGGACCCTGGGGGAGAAAAACACCCTTGGTTGCTGAATTTCCCTCTTCTAGCACAGCTGCCAAGGTTCCAGATTGTTTATGTGTGACATTTTCATAATTTCAGTGTAATTATCAGTAGCAAACTCAAGCAATGAAGACAAGGGAAACCTATATTAATATTAGAAATCACACCCATTTGAGCAAATAGAAACGCTAAGAAGATCTTAAAACTGCTGCAAAGTACCAGAATAGGAAGGGCACTAACCTAGAGCCCTTTTAAGCTGATCGTATTGTTAAAAAATGTGTAACCATGATATTAAACATTAGCCGCCGGTCCACCTTCCAGCCACTAACCTAAACCGTACTTGACATCATGGGACTCAGGGCCTCTGTTCCATGTAGGACCCGAACAACCGCAGAATGCAGCAAACATAAAATTAGCAAATCTCCATTGTTGATTGTTTATGTGCCAGCACTAAGGAAAGCACAAGGGTGCGCCGTATTGTTGTAAATATGGCGCATCCCTGCATTTTGGAAATGTCTGAGCGTGGCGCTTCTAAATCTGGTGCAGCTCTGCACTCAGACATTTCCTTGTACATATGCCCTGATGTCCCTAGCAACTTTTTTGCTTGTTGTACTAGCTCACGCCTATATTTTGCTTTCTCCATGTTTGTTTTGTTGTGTTTCTCAGCTCCCTCTTTTTAGTTTGTTTAGCTGTTTGTTCCTTGTTTTCCTTTTCACTGCAGTGTTACATCCTGCCTACGCCATTGGTTTATTTCTTGGCCATCCTTGGTCTCGCCATTGCCTTTCTTTTGGGAGAAGCACTGTACCACCTGCAGAGATTATCCAATCCCACACTGTGAGACCCCTTCCTGGCTATACACATATATCCAGGGTCCAGCTCCAGTTCAGTCCACTCCGGAACCCCTGTTTTCCAAACTATCCTCTCTATCCCCTCTAACTATACCATTGGGAACAGGTTTCCAATTCCATTTCTATGTTATATAAGGTGAGACGTTTAGGATTGGCACTGAAGACCTGCTATGCAGAACCCCAGTACTGTCACTCTCACATTATTTTCTGAGTAACAAATCACCTCAAGAATATGCCACCCAATCTCAGAGACAGGCCATCTACTTGCCCCTTCACCCCAGACTGCATTGCCTGCATTCCATTTTTCTATCTTACAAAGACAGGAATGGGGTTTCCTGCAGTCATGAGTCTCATGAGTCGAGCGGCCAGCACCGGTTTGTGTGTGGTCAGTGCACAAAAATGTTTAATGAAATTACATCCGGTACAAACTTTGTTGTTAATCTCCACCTCGCTTGCTGAGTTGTCATTTTATGAATCAACCTAGGTGATAGAGGGTTGGCAGTCTAATCCGAAAAAATGGCAAATGTGAACTAGATGCAAAAAAAACAAAAAACAATTGATGGACAGAATGTGGAACAATGTCATACATTCACCTCAGTACAGAGATCTGGGCCTAAATCCATCGTATTTTTGCTCACCATGCCATTCCAGTTTGGACCCATCCATATGCAATTTAGTCTTGACCCTGCCCGATGGGAACAGTCCAGACCGAACTGCCAGGCCAGGCCCTCCCTGGACTGGAAACAGGCATCCTAGGACCGGTTTCGGTCTTTCAGCCATCATCAGCCAGCATAGCTTGACTCCAGTGGCTTGGAGAGCACGGGATGTGAACTAGAGCCACCATTACAAGACAAAGAGGCGAGCGATATGGCTGATTACCTAACCTTGGAACTATCAAGTGTTCAAACTCTGTCCGCCTAAAAGTGACATGCCCCTTTGAAGCATCCTATATATTATAAATGTGGGTCCATGTGCAGAAACACACACATGCCTACTTTTACTTGCATTCTATTTACCCCTTGTTATCACATCCTTCATTGTTTAATAGGAATGGTAATGGGAGCTACTTGATCAGTGATGTTTCTTTTATTCACCCTAGAAGAATGAAAGGTTGAGCTTGCAGCAACAAGATTCAGACATGTCATCTTCAGGTACCCTCAGTTACCCATCACAGTAACACTGGCCACCGATGTATCTTACCAGCCATATTTGCTGGGTGGTGAATATACTTGTAAACTGGCTCAGAGGGTTAAGGCTGCTGCTGAGTGGGGTAAGGTACTTGATGATCTGTGTGAATACAGCACCACTTGGGATAAGGCTTGCAATATACTGCTCAGGTTTGTAAAGAGGAAAAGATTGAGGGAGAATGAGGAAGGAGCATTGTATGTGCTACTGGCTCATGGGAGGCAGCGGTGATGGACCAACAGCACTTTGCAGGTGAAAGTGCAGGGGTATGCCACTCATTTTATCTTTTTGACAGAGAAGGCACATAGTCAATTTTAGTGCAGGCTTCCCTAATTTTTCCCTGTGCTTAATTTGATTCAGTGGTTGCCGGTGAGAGGCACCAACATTTATTTTTCCGCATCAGATATTTCCCGAGTGCAAGAGAGGGAAAAGCACTCAAACAGGAAAGAAGAAGAAAGAGAAAGACAACAAAACTGTCACAAAGGGAGAAAGTAGGAAACTCCAAAAGCTAGAACAAGGGGCAGGGAGTGTCTCGTAGTGGATTAAAAACCACCAGCCTTGATAGACGTAGCGCCGATGTTTAATTGATCCGCCGCCGGCTCCTTTGCAGAGCTTCGGGCACCGGCACTTTTTCAATCACAAATTAAGCACTGATTTTGCCACAAACACTGCCTGCAGCAAGCACAAATGCCTGAAGTTCTAAACCTCTCGGAGAAGACCCACAAGGCCTTGTTGTTCGATTTATAATTGTGGGCCTCTGTTTTTTTACTACCTAGTTTGCAAATGCCCGATCCGACCCTGCACCTATCAGTGGTGTGTTTTTGTGTCACAAGTGAGGAACGGCGAGTATGCTTTACACTTATGTGAGTGCCTGTAACAGATTCTTACATATGAGGTACAATGAGTGTAGGAGAGATGGTTTCGCTGGTGCATATGTTTAAACTAGTAAGACCTGGAGTCAGAGGGTTGAGTCCCTATTGAGTGATCATTGAAGCATTTATCTTAAGCTCAGTGGTGGCCACCGATGCCCCCCATTGTATGTATATATGTATATGGTATTTCTATAGCGCAAACCTAGCCGAAAACCAGTCGAGCACTGTACATGGTCAAAGGCAAGCTGAAAGTCAATGAGTAGGAGAAAAAGCTGGATTATGGATGGTTAAGACAAAATTTCAATACCTGGTACCCACTTCTGCTTTCCTGCTGTCAATTTAAATGTAATAGGCAATCAAATAAAAAGAGCAAAAAATGTTTGATTGCTTCAGAAATTATGTTCAGGGCTTAGAATCTGTCCTGGCGAAATGCACACTCCCGCCTCATCAAAAGGAGTACGAGCCAGACACTGGGAAGATTGAAAGGTTTTGGAATGAGAGCTCTTAATGTAATACAGTGACTGCAATTAATACACCAGGCCGCTGCAGGGCAGGAAGGTAATTGATGGAATATGAGCCCGGCTGCTCCCTTCTCCAGGTGGGCTGTGCCACCTGTTTCCTCAATTTGACTGCAGCAACGTTCCAAAAAGTCTAATGTTGTTATGAAACTTTAAAACTAATGAACAAAGCACATCCAGATGCCGTGATACAACACATATATAATCAAGTACACATATAATGTTTGATGCCTGAAGACCCAAGCAATTGTGCCATCCAAAATGACTGACTGATGCCAAAGAGGAGGACATGCACAGAATTCGGCGGGTGGGACATGTGGTCGTTGAGCACCTCTCCTACAGTTTAACCCGCACCACAGCTCTAATCTTGGCTTCTCCTCTTCATCAATATTTTATGATGATCGATGCTATTTGGCAAATCATTTAATTTCCTTGCACTCCAGCCAAGCAAAAGTTCGAAAAATGTGAAAGAAACTATGAGCCCAATTCACAAGTCTGAAGGAAACAAGCATTGGCAAGTGCAATAGATCTGACATTGACTGTCAGCCTTTTAGCAATTCTTGTGTTGTTATGGTTTGTGCAAAACTTTATTGTTCAGGAAGCTACAGTGCCTTCATCAATCTAAAAATAAATATGGCCAAAGGCAAAAACATTGGTGTGGTCTACCAAAATCACATATAAGCTAAGTCCTCCCTGGCACTGAAGGGAACTACTTTGTGTGAGGATGTGCTCACTGTGAAAGGGCAGCATGTGATAGGTCATAGTGAAGTCAGCTAATGGCCAAAGTGGGCTGACTCATTGCCACTTGATGCATGCTCAAGGGGGTGGAAGTAAACTGTGAGTGACACAACCACAGACAGATGGATGACGGGAATGAATGAATGAATGAATGAATGAATATAAGATTTCTAGAGCGCTAACTTAGCCCAAGGGCATCAAGGCGCTAACCGCAGAGCAATGTGCAGGCAGGAGAAGACACACTCTGACCAACATCTAAGGGAACAGTCAGATCTTTAAAACCTTTCGAAAGAGTGTGTGTAACTGCTGCCCCACAATTTCATCTGGGAGAGAATTCCACACTTTACCTACAGCAAATGAAAAGGCTCTCTCGCCCCATCTCATCCTTTTAAACCTGGGAACGATAACAAGATGTTTGCTTGCTGACCTGAGTTTCCTAGTGGGAGCATAGTGTTGAAATAAAGCTTTTATGTCCTCCGGACCCAGGCCATAATAGGCATTGTGAGTGAGGCAGAGGGTTTTAAACATAATTCTGCAGTCCATGGGGAGCCAGTGCAGAGAGAGAAGAGAAGGCGAAACTGAGTGATGTTTAGGCAAGTCCATCACCAGCCTTGCAGCGGCATCCTGCACTAGCTGCAGGCAACGCAACTGTCCTTTGTTAATGTCCAAATAAAGGGCATTACAATAGTCCAATCTGGACAGTATTAGCGCAGCAACAACTTGTTTGCGTGCAGCAAATGAAAGGAACTGTGAGATTTTCTGTTTGAGCCTAATTAGCTCAAAGCAGGTAGCCACCGTCCTGGAGATCTGCAGATTCAGAGAAAGGAAGTTGCCAACCAAAACTCCCAAATTTTTCCCATGGGAGACGGGAATTGGGCAAGTGCCCAAGGAGTCGGGCCGCCACTCCCCTGACCAAATGTCCAACTTGTCCCCAAAAAATCAGAACCACCGTCTTCTCGCCATTTAATTTCAGATAGTTTTGCACCATCCATGATGAGACTGCTTGCATGCAATTTTTAAAGTTGCGAGCAGAGTCACTGATATTATGCGTGATAGACACCATTATTTGCGTGTCATCCACATACGACAGCACATCCAGAGCAAAAGATTTTACCACACTTGCATGCGGGGCCATGTAGATTTTAAACAAAGTTGGGCTCAAGGAAGAGCCCTGGGGACTCCGCATACAAGGGAGGCAGGATCTGAATAAAAAATTCCCAATTTTACTGTTTGGGTTCGCTCGCTAAGGAAAGAAGCGAGAAGCCCCAAGGCCGAACCCCCAACACCTATCTCCCTGAGACTCAAGCCTCAGTGGAGATAGGGCATCAAACGCTGCGGTGAGATCAAGTAAAATTACTAAGGTGGTATGACCTGCATTCACCTGTGTCCGAATGTTGTAAAAAACCGCAGTATGGGCAGTCTCTGTGCTATGGCAGCTTCTAAACCCATGTTGAGAACCATCAAGAATTTGGTGGTCCCTCAAATAGGCACTCAGGTGAGAATTCAGGTGAAAACCCCTATAAGTAAATATGCTATACACATTGTAGACACATAATTTCAATAAAATGAAAAGGTCTTGGCTAACAAAGACCTAAAAAAAGCCAATTGTTCTGCCAGCTTGTTATAGAGAAAGAAAGAAAGAAAGAAAGAAAGAAAGAAAGAAAGAAAGAAAGAAAGAAAGAAAGAAAGAAGGAAGAAGAGAAAGATGGGACGAAGGAAAGAAGGGAAGAAGGAAAGGGAAAAGGAAGGAAAGAACAAAGACAAGACAGAAGGAAAGGAAGAAAAAGAAGGAGGGAAAGCTGAATAGAAGCAAAAAAGAAGGAAGAAAGGAAAGGAAACAAAAAATTACAAATGCTGCAACTTTAACACAATTAAGGCCAGGTTTTCCATGGTCAAATTTAATTAAAGAACCATTGGTGAAACTGAGTCCAGAATCAACGTGTTCTGAAGAATTGTGCGTTTATGAATTCAGACCATATTATATTGACGTTTTCGGTCTGTGTACTGCAGGCATAGTAAAAAGAGGATAACTTAATACATAACAGTTTCAAATTGACGCAATGAGTCATATAAACAAAGGACTCTCCAAAACAAATTTACATCGACACTGGCAGGAACTGACGGTAGAAAACTTTTATTGTTTCAGTTAGTTAAAACCACAACAATACATTTAAAAAGAGTCGACTAATGTGTTTAACATTTCTTAATATATAAGTGCGATCTCTGTTGGTATGTTCTAGAGCATTCCAGTCTAATACCAAATTTGTTATTTAAATAGAATAAAACGTAATTAAAATACAATCTGTCTGATTTAGTGCAGAAGGTCTTGGTTTTTATCACTTTTAATGTTCCAGAGAGCTCTCTCCCCGAGCTACCACAGTTATGTTATCCTTTTATTGACTGGGTGCCAGGGAGTACTTTAGCGCTTGGGTGTGGGCTGCAAGGAACTTTAGTAGTAGGCAGTTCAATCGCGTGTCTACTGGGTTCAAAGTTGCCATAATTGCAGATCTGCACGTTCTTATGCCCCGCTCGTTCATAGACTTTTTTAAAAGAGATATTCGAGCTTGAGCAAGATTCGGGCAGATACAGACAAGATGGATGAAGTCCTCATTACTCCTCCCACATAATCTACAGATTTTGGGTCCGTCGTGCACCCAGATTGGTTGGTCCATAGTCGATGGAAATTTCCCCAAGCGGAGTTCCATCAATTTCTGTTTTCTGTGAGCTGGGAATGTGATTGTTAGATATGGGGCTGCCACGAGTGTTTTGTAGTTTGATATGACCATCCATGCGTGTTTCCTGGTGCTAAACGTGGCTTTATCGAGTAAGAGGGAGTGAAATTTTGTCGACTTGTTTATAGCTTGTTTGAACGCCGGGTAGGGCAGGTTGAGTTCCCAAAGTTTTCTTGTTCCGGTCTCAGTTATAGCCTTTTCGAGATACTGATTGTATGGGGAGTTAACATCAGATCTTATTTCTTCCCATAATGCTTGGTGCAATTCCGAGGCTGACGTGTTGTGTTTCAGTGTATACCAGTACTTAATGCTTGCGTACTTTCTTCCCAGTGTCTCGTTTATTATTCCGAATTCTAACCTCGTCTGAGCTGGTGAGGCTCCCTGATGTATGTGGAAGGTGGATTTGAAGATGGCTGTCTGCATTTTGTTGAGCAGATCTGCGTCTTTCCCATGCAATCCTACACTGCCATATGACAGGGTTGGAAGGACTTTTGCTTTTATTGTTGCCAGTAAAGGTTTATATGATGGCCCCGAGAGCTTTTTAGCCAAAGATCTAAAAGCAAATGAGAGTGAGTTTGATCTCTGAGAGATGTAGGACATTTGCTGCTGGTGGCTTTGTCGGTTATCAAAGTGGAAGCCCAAGTACTTGAAGTTGGACACGGCCTCTAGCTTTGTCCCATCCAGGTAGATGTATGCGCTGGCTGTCCGCCGCCTGGTGATCAGCATTGTTTTTGTTTTTGTTGTGTTTATCTCCAGGTTGTTGTTTTTTATGAATTCTGCCAGCCCTGCTAATAACCTTTGAATGCCAATCTTTGTTAGATTCAACAGTACCACATCGTCCGCATAAGATAGATGAGTTAGCGGAAAGGAGCCAAGTTTAGGTGGATGGGATGGGATCTTATTCAGACTTGATGTTAGGTCTGCCATAAAAAGATTAAAGAGGTGGGGGGCTAGGACACAGCCCTGCTTTAGACCTTTACTGGTGTTAATTTTCCTTGAGAGCCGTGTTCCATTCCCCAATTTAACTACCATCCAAGTGTTGGAATAAAGGAGTAGGATCCCTCTCAGGATTTTATCCGGGATGTTCCAACTGCGCAATTTCCTCCATAAGATATTCCGATCTACACTGTCGAATGCTGCCCTTAGGTCAATAAAACACAGGTGAAGGGGCTGTTTTCTTCGAAGATATTTATCGGCTAGCACTGAGAGAGACATAATATTTGTCAGTGTCCCGGTTCCTTTCCTGAAGCCTGTTTGGTTCAACGGAATTCTCTTTGTGTCGTCGGACCAGTTTATTAGATCTTCCAAGATGAGGGATGCAAAGTACTTCGCCTCTATGTCTAGGAGTGCGATCAGTCTATAGTTGGCTGGGGATGTTCTGTCTCCTCCTTTAAAAATTGGTGATATTATGGAGCCCTGCCAGCTTGACGGTATTTTATTTACAGTTGTTATCTCTTCAAATAATTGTTTTAATTTCCTACTCCAAAAGTCCTGATCAGTTTTGTAGACTATTGGGGGGATCCCATTCGGCCCTGGAGCACCGTTGCCACGTGACTTCCTTATGATTCTACTTATGTCCTCTTCGCTGTACCTTGCTTGTTTGACCTTGTTTGATACATCCTTCTTCTCCTGTGGGCTAGCCACGTCACAGTAAAGCCTGGTTACCAAGAGATCCCCGTCTGGTGATGGATTTTCTCTGCGTTCATCCTTATTGTTTGATGTTTGCATACAAGCGGTTCTAATTCCACCGCTGGGAGTGATACTCCCTTTTCTTTTTTGGGCCACTTTGTTGGTAGTTTGTTGGATTGCCCCCGAGTTAGACTGATCTGGTGTTATCTCTGCGAACCTCTCTGTTAAAAACGCGGCCCAGTCTGCTTCTTGGACATTCGATGATGTTGGATTTGAAGGGTGATTTAAGCTGTTGATAATCCTCCAAAATGCGTTTGAGTTGGTGTTCTTGGCGGTGCAGAGTAGTTTTGCCCAGAAGTCATCTTTCAGAGATCTTTTGTGTTCCCACATTTTCTTTTTATATTCTTTCTTGAGGTTTTGTCTTTGGACCCAGTCTTTGGATGACGTAGTTGTCTTTTTTAATGCTCTGGCATTTCTCCTTATCTCTATTTTGAGTTTTGCCAGGTTCTTTGGCAAAGTAATTTTCTTATTCCGAGGTTGTGCTTTATTTGGGACGGACGTACTTGCTGGTAAATTTTCTGTAAAACCCATTTTTGTATTTGGGTACCTGTTGTTCCCTCACCCTCTATTTTTAGTCTCTGCACATTTGCCTGCAGCTCATCAATGTTGGCCGTTGTCCAGTTAAGTCGTTTTAAGTTAGTGGTCGTGAGGTTATCTCCCACTGTATTACAACTGTGATATTTGGTCAGTTTTAAGTTGAAATAAATATGTTGATATGAATGATCACTTTTTGAGGTGTGTTCTATTGAAAATTGCTGGACGAATGGCAATAGTGAAAGAGAGACTGCTGTGTAATCGAGCCTTGATGCCGACGAGGTTCCTAGATGGGTGTACTGTGGTGGATTGTCACCTTTGGTTCTTCCGTTAAGGAATCGCAGCCCTAGGAATTCCAAGCTAGTTACCAGTTTTCGACCAATTGGGTCGAATCGTTCTGTTTGCAACTGAGTTTGAGGTTTGACATTCCAAAATTCGTTGTCAGCTGCTATAATCTCATCATCCTCAGGCGTGTAGATTAGATTTGAATTAAAGTCGCCTGTTACAATGATGTCCCAGGGTGGATTATTATTTCGAGTATCCCTGATTATGGATACTAGCTGATCCAATGTGGCTTGTTTCTCTTTTGCCTTTGGAGGCGCATAAAGGTTAACCAGTAGTGTCGGAGTTGGTCTGCCTGGTATAGTTAGTTTTATTAATTGCATGTTTGGCCCGTGAGGGGCTATTTGTTCTGAGTTAATCTTGATGTCTGACGCAATATAAACTGATAATCCCCCTTTCGGTCGACCGTAGAGGAAATTTTTCCTTGCTGGTATATTGAAGTGGGTGTACCCAACAAGATGTAACTCCTCCAATGCCCATGTTTCTTGGAGGGCGATGATATCACATGCTGTCCAATTGTGAGGGGGCAAGCCTTCTTCCATCCATTTCCTCGCTCCGGCTATATTCCAGGACAATAGGTGGAAGATTTCCTGGGTGCTATCCTTGTGAGGTTTTTTGGGAGGTCAATTATTGTTCTGTTTGTTTAATGTGTCTGTTAACCAGCGCCAGTAGGCGGCGTCATCCTTGGAGTTTATTTGATTGCCTGTTATAGTTAGGGGATGGGTTGTTGACGAGGGGCTGTTCCCTCTAGCGTTCCGTAGTACTGAAATTTCCTGCTCCTTTCTTTCTATCCGATTTTCTGTTTTCACTTTTATCGCAGGACGAGCTTCAAGAGGGCCTGGGTAGCGTGGTTTTACCGGCCTTGAAAGTCTTATGCCCCATAAATCGAATCTCTCTCTGTAGGATAGTATTAGCTGGGCGGTTTCTGCTGTTCGCCATGTTGTTAGCGTTTGTTCCAATGAGCTAGTTGTATCTTGCTTGCAGAATTTGACTGATAGTAGGTCCGTGTTAGTTAGGTGTTGAAGCCCTTCAATGTTGGCAAAAAGTTTAAACAAATTTCCCCTGTTGAGAATGTCATGCTTCCCCTGAGTTTCGTATTCCGGGGTAAAAAATAGTTGTTTAAGATGTAAGTTGTCATTGCTAGACCAGTTCTCAGGGCCTTTCCCTAACTCTGGTGTGTTGTCTGGGCTGATTTTGCAGTATGGCCCGGTCCCGGCGGATGTTTGTGTTCCGTGCGTATTGATCCCTTGTGCGCGCTGGGATATCGTGGTCATTATGGTCTGGTTATTCTCTTTTGTTGAGCCTCCGTTTGTGGCAGTGTTTATCTGGGGGGCTCTGATGTAATCAGACTCTGTTCCTTTCCCTGGAGTGACATCCTTGTTGCGGTTCAAGTTTATGTGACGGACTCCGTGCCTTAGTAATATTTTTATACCCGCAGTGGGGGGTAGATTTTTTCCACCCCAGACTTGGCTTTTGCTATTTACGGCTCTTTCATTTATTTTTCGTGGTACCTCCTGGTTATTATTTATGTTAGTAGGTATGCCCTCTGTTGTGGAATCTTGTGACGTGCCTTGAGGCCTGCTTTGTCTTAAGATTGTTTCTTCTCTGCCTTGTAGGCAGTGTTTCGTTCCTTCTTGTCGTTTTTCTTGGAAGACTTCGCTCCTTTGTCTGGCTGGTGTTCGTTTTTTATTCTCTGTCGCCTCTTGCCGTTTTCCCGGAATCTCCGAGGTTGTAGGTAGACCTGGGGGGCCGGTTGATTGTAATGTGCTGCCGTTTTCTATGCAGCTTCCTTTTTCCACTGCTTCAGTTGTCTGTGTTCCGTTGCCCAAGACTGACCTCGGCTGTGCGTCTCTGTTGTTTGTTTCACCTATAGCCGTTAATACTGTGCATGTGCCAGCGTTGCTTATCGTCTCTGTGCGAAGGACCTGCCTTTCTTTTTTTACTAGGAGCTCTTGTCCTGATGAGTTATGTGTTTGATCAAATGAAACGTTGGATTGAATCGTCGTATTTGGTGTTTCATCCTTGTTTATGGCTGAGGTGAATATGGGGAATATTCTGATACCTTCTTCCGCGTGTCCTGTTGGTTGTTTATTCCTTGCTTTCCTTTCCCGTTTTTTTTGTCGCCTTGTTAAGGAAGTTGTTTTGTTTAGAGTTGTTGTGTTCACTGCTGGGCTTATTTCTGCCCTGTTCTTTCCTTTAGAAGTATCCGTTTCTGGGATCTTAAGGATATTATGGTCAGTAATTTTTTTGGTTAAATTTACTGTTTCCGGACTGTTAGCATGGTTGTGATCGATAATTTTCCTGATTGAATTTTCATTGGAGAAATGTGGATCTGATTTTCTTACTGCCAGTATTTGTTCTAGTAGATTGGGAAGGAGACTTAATTTGTCTATGATCGGACCGCAGGTGCAGGGACTCTGTTCCACCGTATACTTTGATTGAGCTGTTATTATTAGGTTATTTAGTTTATCCAATTTATTGTCGATCCCCGCAATGTAGTGGGCTATGGTGTTCATTAAGTCGACTTGGATGTCCATTTTGTCAGATTGCCAGTTTAAAGCCTTTACTGTTGATTGAAGTGTTTCTATTGTAGAGAGAAACAACCCTGAGTTGCTTACTCTAGTGCTCTGTTCGTAATTCTGATTCAATGGCAAATCAGCTAGTTCTTGGGGAAGTAAGGAATTGCCCGGTTTTGGGGTAGCAGTTCTTCCATCTCTGGGATTTTCCACTGTTTTTCCTTTGCGTTGCAGTTGGGTAAATTGCCCTTCCTCGTTTGTATTGCCTAGTTTCTTTTCTGAGATTTCTTCCCTTTTATAGTTGGTTATACTTGTGTTTTGCCGCTTTTCCTTGTTTATTATTGGGCTTGATGTGGGGCTTGCCGTGGGGCTTGATGATTTTGTTTCCTCCATATTGTTCTTCCCTTTGTTTTTGCTTGTGCCTTGTGTTAATTCGTTATTTGGTGTTGGACTTGATGTAAAGTTTAATAGCTTCAGCCAAGATGTTTCTGAAGTGTTCTGACTAGTCAATTCCTTTTGGGTTGTATTTTGTTCCCTGTGAATCTGGGCTTTGGATATCTGGGGCTCTTTGTTAAGTAATTTCTGTGTATATGGTACTGTTGGGGGACTTTGGGAATTGATTTCTGAGAATTTTTCAAAAAACTGATAAAGCTGGAATGTGCCTTGTGCTAGAAAGCATCCTTCTTTGACATCAGGCTCTAAACCCAAAGTCAGCCTTAAATAATTATAAAGTCAAAACAACAACAACAACACTGGGACTGAAGGGACTACCCTGTTTGGATGTGCTCATTGTGAGAGAGCAAAATGAAGTCACTCAAATTGAAACTAAAGAGTGGCTTAAGTTGACTGACCCACTGCCCCATGCTGAATGATGTAGTGGGGAGAAGCAAAATGTGAATAGTACAACAGACCAACGGGTGAAGAGAGAAGGCTGAAAGACTCTTTAAGTAAGTAAGCATATATTTTTAGGAAAATTAAAAGGTTTTGGCTAGCGCCAGACCTGAGAAAACAGAAATCTGTGCTGTTGGAGTTGCAAGGAAGTGTAGGTTGTACAGGTCTTTTGAGCGCTCCATTGTATAGGATTTTAACAGGAAGATTTTTGACCCAAAGGAATGAATCTGCCTGCATAAGTTGACACAAATGAGCATTTAACTTTCTATCTTTTAATTTCGTTCCCTGTGGAAAAACCCTTCCCTTTTACTCACATTAGATATTGTGTTGTTCCCAGCCAGTTCTTATCCTGGAAACAAACTTATTCCTGCCTTTGGCAGGATTATATTTGCATGCTTTTCCAAGGTGAGAAAGTATTCACAAGGGATACTTGAATGTTCACATCCACAGTAGCCTCAGAATGTCCACATTTGTACATGCGCCGTGTAAGTGCAAAATTTCAGCAATGCTGATTTTGTGAATCAGGATTGCAATTGTATGTTTTCAGCTTCTTAGCGAATGCACCTACATTTACCTTATATGCACATCAAGTGTTATGACTTGAGGGCCATATTTTCAAGCCCCTATGGCCACCACATCATCACTTTTAAAGAGGTTGTGGTGGTAATACGGGCTACGCCTTATTTACAAGGCAGAGTTAAGCCACTTAACGTGGCTTAACATTGCCTTGTAAATAAGGCCAGCCTTCACCCTATACTTAGTGTTAAAGGGGAGGGCAATGGGTGTTGCTGTGGGCGTTCCACCACAACACCCATTGATTTTGATGCTGTCCCCTATTTACAAGGGTGGCGTAAACATGGGACGGCGCCAAAATTAAGACCTGTGAAAACCTGGTCTTACCTTGGCTCACAGAAGGGAAATGGTTAATTCCTCCTCGTTTGTGTGTTGTGTTGTCCTTCACACATAGAAACAGCAAAATGACTTTGATTGTTTATGTACAGGAAGGTGTCCCTTTCCGGACATGAACAATCCTTAAAAAAATGACGTTTTGCAACTTCTAAGTAAGCAGCACAACTAGAAGTTACACAACGCCATTTCAGATTGTTTATGTGCAGGAAGGGACACCTTCCTGCAGATGAACAATCACTCCCCTCAACGTAGGCCCCCTTGCACTATGGTGCAAGGATGCCTGCATTGGCGCTAGGCAGCTAAATTTAGCGCCCGGGCAGGGAGAAAAGCAGGACTGCACCATATTGTTGTAAATATGGTGCAGCCCTGTCTTTCTAAAGGGCCGGAGATTGGCGTTAGCCTTCTTGGCTTAACACCACACTTCGCCACTTTATTTGTAAATATGCCAGAGTTGAAATAAAAAAGCGAAAAACTGAGGGCAGATTTACTAAGGGCTTGTGTTATCCTGCAAGCAATGCGGGCAACACAAGCCCATAACAGGAATTTAGAAGGCCACCTTGCAAGGCTTTGTGTGGTTTAGGACATAAAAAGTAACACAAGGCACCCCATTTCACTGCCTTGCATTATTTTTCAGCAGGGAGGCATTTTATGGGTGGACTGTGGACATTCCCTCGTATCCACCCATGGTTTTTGACACAATCCCAGATTTACAAAGGTCTGTAAACCTGGGATTGTGCCAAAATGGTGCGTCTCCCCGCCCTCGGCATAGCGATGTCTTCATTTCTCCTTGCTACTTCCTCTTTGTATGCATGCTGCATTCAGTGGCACACATACAAAGGGGAAAATTCCTTCCGGGACAGTTTTGTAGAGGAAGGTGTGCCTTTCTTTACAAAAGCTTTCCTGCTCGTAATACAGGCACCCTTGCAACATAGTCCAAGGGTGCCTGGGTTGGCGCTGGCCCATAAGTGAGCCAGCGCTTGGTGAGAAAAGAAATGCACCATATCTTAGTAGATATGGCACATTTCTGCTCTCTCTCTTTCAGGTAACACCACACAGAGCAGCACGTTCTCTTGCTGCATTGTATTGCGTTGCATGAAATACTGGTAAAACTGGCCCAGGATGTATTCATTTACCACAGCAAGGAGACTAATTTGGTATAGACAGTGGACAAACATCTTATGCTTTTCACTGTGGTTTAGTCACGTGGCATAAATTAGGAGAATCATTATTTTTTAAGGGCGTCTTTCAAATGCTTGCCTATTATAGTCCCCTATGATCACTCAGTGTCGCCAAGAGATACCTGGTTTCTTCACTCATCTCTCAGTCACCTGGTGAAGAGCTACTATCACATGGTGAGCTGGAAATCATTGCAAATAATAGGTTTATGGCTCAGGTGTGAATGCTCTGCCCTGATAGGATCAAATTAAAACCCCGCACGACATAGAATGTGGCTCCAGACAAGTTCCTTCTACCTGTGGCTGACGGTAGGTGTGTCTTTTTGGGCACTGAAGGGTGTCTAAAGGTCTACTTTTCATGACCCTGTGTAGAGATGATGTAATGGAAGTAATGACATCAGTAGAACGTGGAATGTTGAAGGTAGAATGTGAGGAATGACAATTGTAGAAATCAATTGCTCGAAAGACGCAGAGCTCTTAGTCACATAGTAAAGGAGCGTATTTAACTTCCTTTTGTGTAGTGTGTAACTACATAAAATTGGCGATGAGTTGTGGCCAACCTTTAGAAGCGAACCAACACATGCCCAGCCAGTGTTACGCGGCAACCTCTATGATTTTGAAGAGGAACATTGAAGGAACGTCTTTATAATGTGAGACTGAAGAGATTGTGATGGTTGGTGTCCTATTCGGAAGAACGTTTGTAGCGATGCCCCCTCCCCGTGATAGGCAGGGGAGATTCAGGGGAGCAGCAAGGCTAGTGCGATTGATGGAGCACTGGCATTCTGGGCATTCTCTGTGCCCCTCCAGAAACCGCTGCCTGGAGTTATCGGAAGGTGCATGCTACTTAGGCAGCCTATACATTGAGGTGTTTTGGAGTGGGCAGTATGGAGACTTGGTGCAGTGATTGGCAGTTTTGTTGTTTTGGTGCATGATTTTCTTTTTATGTGGCTATAATGTCTTGTGCTGAGGATGTACTATGAAAGGCATTAACCACCTGTTGGACCTGGGATCCCCAGACCACATAGGGTAGCCTGACACAGAGGGGGAAGGTCTAATCCAAAGGCCAAAAGTGTTAAGCTTGCGTCACACTCTCACAGGAGCCCAGCGTCCATCCACGCAAAAATGACACTAAACCAATTTTTCTAGAAAAGTAGAAAAGTTTATCTTTTCCTCACAAGACTTATTCTCAATTGTATTTTTCTTTGCTTAGCATCTCATTACTCCACTTTGAAATCTCATCCATTAGAAGTATACAGCTTTAAAACATATGTTACCCGTTAATCTGGTTTAATTACATCACTATTCTGTTGCTGGGTTGTAGATCAGTTCTTTTCAACTCTGACTTGTCGGGTAACTCATCATCTAGAATGGCTCCCTGGAATATTCAATATTGAAACACTACTAGGCTTATCTCAGCAGTGCACAACCTTCTAAAGTGACTACTAACAGGCTGGGAAAGGGTTAACCTCTCTTAGAGCAAATCACCCTGGCTTCACTTAATTTTCGAACTCAGTTCAGCAACCAGAACATATTTTTAGCCAACAATGGGTCACAGTGTATTCACAGATATTATACCTGATACTAATACAGTTTGTCACTCACAATTGCGCTGTTGAAAAATTTGTTAACACATGTCTGTAATGTTTCCGTTTCACCCCCAATGAGGACAGAGAGCAGTGCTGGGTGCTTCAGACAGTTCTCTTTATTGATCTAGAACATCGCTATACCAAAAGAGCGCCGAGCGTCTAACATGACTAGCTCCGGTCGCTTCAGCCGTGTAATCCCCGTTCGCGCGCTTTGCCGCGATGTCCTGCGCATGCGCAGGTGTTCCACTCTCCTTCCGGCGCACCGCGTCATCACGCGTGAGCATCGGAAGCTAGAGCGCAACACTACATATCTCCTCTTTTTCCAACAACAAACTGAACATCATAAGTCCCAAGTTTACTAGTCATTCATTTCAAAGTCTTTAAATCTAGTGGGTCGGACCACTATCCTCCCAGCACGGGTGCGTCTTACCGGAGTGGATGCTTCTCTGGTACCTTCGCACACAGGACTCCTCGCCTTCCCCGGTGTCCCAGCATCGCTCTCTGTGGCGGTGGTTTTGTTTGTGATCGTCCCTTCTTCTACACTTATTTCCTCACACTCTTCTTTCTCTACTTGCACTTGTCTCTCCTCTTGACTCCCTCTTCCTGCGATTATCCCTTCTGTCCCACCGGCCTGTCTGTGGTATCCTAGGTCTTTCTCCTGACTGGCGGGCCACTGCATGATCCTGTTGATTTTCGCCATGCGGTCTTGGGACCACACCTTACCATCACTAAGTAAGGCGGCTCTTCCGTACACTTCCTCCACTTGCAGGGGTTTGCTGTACTTACTTTCTCCTTTTCTTCTGAGGGTGGCAAGTTTGACTCTCACCCATTCCCCTCTCTCTAGATCAGTGTCATTTGTATTGTGCCTCCTATTGTAATGATCGGTGTACACTTTTTGGGCTCTTTCCAGGTTGTGTTGTACAACAGCAGGTGACCACTTGCTCTTTATTGTCTTCTCTCTCCAGACGACGTTGTCTCTCGTAAAGGGGAGTCTACCCCTCAAAATCTGGAAGGAACTGTAACCTAATGAGGTCGGGGTGATTCTGTAGGCCCACAGCATGCTCTGAATTTCCACCTCCCAATCTTTGCCTTGCATTATTGCGGCTTGTATGGACCCCATCAGGACGCGGTTGAACCGTTCCTCTTGTCCGTTGCTCGCGGGATGGTACACTGCTGTGTGCTTGGACTTAATCCCGTTTCTCTCCATGTACCTGGCCCATTTTTCCGAAGTAAATTGTGGCCCATTGTCACTTAAGATTGTCCTAGGTATACCTTCACAAAGAAACACTGAGGTGAGTAATTTCAACACTGCCTCGGCGTCCATGACTTCCTGCACATCTACCTCTGGCCACTTGGAATATTTGTCCACGACAACACACAGGTACTTGGCTATTCCTCTGGTGTCAAGCACTGGTCCCAAGATGTCCACCGCAATGTCTTCCCATTGGTTGCGGGGTTGCTCAAACACACCTAAGGCGGGCCTCAATGGTTTCAAAATGTTGTCTGCTCCTTGGCATTGGCCACACTCCCTCACTTGTCTCTCTATGTGAACGTCCATGCCCGGCCACCAGTACATTTGTTTCACACGCATCTTCGTCTTTACGATGCTGAGGTGCCCCTCGTGCAATTGGTTCAACAGTAGTGGGATCAATGCCATGGGGGGAACCACCTTATCGCCGCGGTACATGAAGATTCCTGAATCACTCATTGATAGCTCCTCTTGCACTTCATAGTATTTCCTCTGGGTTTCTTTAAGTTTTCTTTTTTCTGGCCATCCTGCAATCAGATAGTGTTTGATGTCCTTCATCTCATTGTCACCTTCATAGGCTTGGGCCCATTCTTGCCTGCTGATTGTTCTTTCCGAGTCTGCCATTGCAGCCACCATTTCATCTGTTCCCAGCGAGACTTCCGGTGCATCTTTTATAGCTGAGGCTCGGCTAAGATAATCCGCAACTTTATTGCGTGTCCCTGGTAAGTACTCAATGTCATAGGTGTAGTCCAACAACTTGAGGGTCATTTTTGCTATGCGAGGTGTTGCCGTATCATGCCCACTTGAGGTGAGCACTTCGACCAATGGTTTGTGGTCCGTTTGCAGTTTGAAGCGGGTGCCCCACAGGAACTGTCTGAATTTGCCCATGGCCCATGTGACAGCAAGCATCTCCTTCTCGATGACACTGAATTTCTGTTCTGTGGGAGACAACGCCCGGGAGGCGAAGCTAAGTGTCTCCACTGTGTCCTCGTCTGTCTCCTGCGCTAGCACCGCTCCTAAGCCTCTTTCACTGGTGTCGGTTGTCAAGATTGTGCGACCCAAGGGGTCGTATCCATGTAGAGAAACTGCCTGACTTATGTTGCTCTTCAGCTCTTCGAATTCACTCTGGGCTTCCCCGTCCCATTGAAACGTCGTCTTGTCCCTGATCAGTTGTCTGAGCCTGTGAGTCTTGATTGCAAAATGTCTGACGGACTTGCTATAATACTCCGCCATTCCCAGGAATGACCTCACTTCATCCTTGTTGGCCGGGGCCCTGGCATCACAAATGGCTTTCACGTTTTGTCTTTTCGGTGTAATTCCCTGACTCCCAATCTCATGTCCGAGATAGGTGACTGCCGACATGCCCAGCTTACATTTGCTCCACTCAGCGGTGAGGCCCTTCTCTTGTAGCACCGTCAATACATTGGTCAGTTTCTTGTCATGGTCCTCTCGGTTTGTTCCCATTATCAGGATGTCGTCCTGAAAGTATTGGACGCCTTCTAGACCTTTGAACAGGCGGTGCATCATCTTTTGGAAAACAGCCGCTGCGGACGCTAATCCGAACGGCATGCGGCGAAACTGATAACACCCGAAGGGTGTGATGAAAGAGGTGAGCTTCCTGCTCGCGGGGTGCAAGTCTATTTGATGATACGCCGAGGTGAGGTCGATGGTTGAAAACCACGTGACTCTTCTTGTTTTCGCCAACATTTCTTCAATTCTTGGTAATGGGATTTTTTCGACTATCAAGCATTTGTTGAGTTCGTGCAGGTCCACACATAGGCGTACCTTGCCATTGGGTTTCCTGGCCACCACTAAGGGGGCCAACCATTCCAAGCTGTCGATTGGTTCGATTATGCCTTGCTCCTCCAGTCTCTGTAGTTCCAGCTGGACAGCTTCCTTAACTGCAATGGGAATGTTTCTGACTTTGTGGGACACCGGGCTCGCATTTTCTTTGAGAAGAATCTTGTGCACAAATTTCTCAAGTTTGCCGACTTTGGGGAAGACTTGCTTCAATTTCTCCAGGTCTGGCCACTCGCTGTCTTCAGTCAGTAATATTTGTTCCTTGCCTCCTGGGTCTAATTTTATTCCGAGGTCACCCTGGTCTCTCCAACCTAGCACTGAGGGTCCTCGCTCCGCAACATACAGCTTGCATATTGCCGATCTCCCTCTGAATTCGAATTTCAGGGTGCGGTACCCTACCATGGGGATTACGTTGTTGGTATATGAAATCGGTCGTATGTCCGGCAGATTTAATTGTGGGCCAAGACTGGGTACAAATTCTTCCTCCCACACTGATCTCTGTACGTTGGAGTATGGCGACCCTGAGTCTATCGCTATACGAATGTTCACTCCTCCAATCAGCATGTACGTTCGTGGTTTATCTGAACGTTTGCCCGTTACCTCCAGTACTTGTTCCTCGACACATAGAACCATGTCACCATCCTCCAGGTCTTCTTCAGCTGGGTCTTCTGACTGGGATTGCGCAATGCATTTCACCATGGACTTCTTCCCCTTCTTGCGGCATACCTTCTCATAATGGCCAACCAGTCCGCAGAACGTGCATCTGGCGCGTAATGCTGGGCACCGCTTGTCCTGTGCTGTGTGTGCTGTGCTCCCACACCTGTAGCATGAGATTCTGCTGTCCGTGGACTGTTTCCCTGGCTGTCCCTGTTTGCCCGTCCACTTGGGTTCGTGTCTCCCTTCTCCAGTGGTTTTTCTCTGCCAGTTCGGGGTTTGAGCTTCATCAATCTTGTTGACCATTTGTCTTTGAGAGTTCTCCTTTTTTGCTGCTTCAGCGCAACGCTTTGAGAGTTCTGCCTTCTTTACCATAGCGATCACCTCTTTGAGTGTTGCTTCTCCTTGCGCCCACAGCTTATCCTGGACAGATCTGTTCGTGGTGTGCATTACAATCTGATCCTTGATGAATTCATCTTGGAGTTGTCCATATGTGCACGTGATCGCTAACCGTCGCAGTGCTGCGACGTAATCGTCTATGGATTCACCATCTTCTTGCCTCCGTTGCTGGAAGTTGAACCTATCAATGGAGACACATACTGCCGGGCGATAGTGATTGTCAAGGTCTTCCAGGGCATGCTTGAAGACGTCGTCGTCCGCCGCTTGTCTCGTCGCAGGTACGATGTTTGCAAACACTCTTACGCCCTCCGGGCCTAGGTTGTGTAACAGTAATAGTTTCTTCCTGGCGCTAGGAAATTGTTCCCCGTTCTCGTCTTCCAGGGCTTCCACGTAGTTTTTGAAGTATTCCCTCCAATCCTCCCATTTCATCAGGGGCTCTCCCGGTCTGGGTAGGAAGGGAATGGGTGCAGTGAGGGATGTCGCTTGGTTACTCATCTTGGGTACTACTTCTGGTCCTTCACCTCGGTTCCCGGGGCTGCCTGGTGCACTGTTGTTTTCCACTCGGTCCGAGTTGTCTCCCTGGCTCTTGGGGCTGCCGGGTGCACTGGTGTTTCCGACTCGTGACCTGCCGGGGATGTGTTCTTTTTCATCCCCCGTGTCACTATAACCTTTTTCTGCCAGGGTCTCTGTTGTGTGCCTTCTCAGGTCCCTTTATCGCCTTGGGGACGTTTAGTGATAAGCCCTGGGCTCTTGGCGCTGTCGTTTCTGGGTTGTGCGCTGCTGCCACGCTCTCTTGTGAATAGCGTGCTCGCACCTTTGGTGAGCTCTCTTTTCTGGTGCCCCCTCAACCATTTCTGACCTTGTTGCGTAGCTGGCGTCGCCGTTGCAGCAATTCCGATCGTTGTTTTTCTGGGGTGGTGTTGGTGAGAGATCCCACTCCTCGTCGCCACTGTAATGTTTCCGTTTCACCCCCAATGAGGACAGAGAGCAGTGCTGGGTGCTTCAGACAGTTCTCTTTATTGATCTAGAACATCGCTATACCAAAAGAGCGCCGAGCGTCTAACATGACTAGCTCCGGTCGCTTCAGCCGTGTAATCCCCGTTTGCGCGCTTTGCCGTGATCTCCTGCGCATGCGCAGGTGTTCCACTCTCCTTCCGGCGCACCGCGTCATCACGCATGAGCACGGCAACTTCAGGGCTCAGTTCGTAGAGGCAGGTCTCCGAGGCCGAGTTTCTTTCAGGGATGCGAAGCGCTCCCCGCCGTCAGTTCTCTGCGCTCTCACCTCCCACCACTCGGTGTCGGGCTCCTCCCTCGACAATGCCTCCAAGCTCTCCTCAGCTCCTCTGAGCCGCCTCTAACCAGTGCTGAGGTGGGAGCTGCTCCTTCGCACTTCCTGTTCCCTGTGACTTGGGTTCGGGCACCCTTCCCTCTCCGGGGAGAATGAAGTTCCCTTCGGCGCCGGACCACAGGTGGGGCTCAACTCTGACTCCAGCCCCTCGTCAGTATTCTAGGGGATTATTCCATGGACGCGGCAAGCTCCGTCATTCGAACCCCGCGTCCCCTTTGATCTCCGGTGACTTCTCAGACTAGCAGCGGCAAGGCCACATCGGCGCAGGGGGGGAATGCCAGAGATTCGGGAATCCCAGCAACGTTAGGAGGTGAGTTTTCTTTCTCGCTTTTGTCACTAGGGAATGCCCTGACGATTCTCTGATTTTATGTGCGGGGTTGAGTATGAGAGCGGGGGCCTATGCTGCCGGGGTCTTATCTCTTCACAGTAGGAAGCCACCAGCGCTCTCTCCTGTCCACTCCCTCACAGTTCTTGACTTCACTGCCCCATTTAAGATGGTCACTTGCTCCTCTCACGCTGTCGGATTCAATGACCTCTCTTCCTGCTTGGCCAGATCAATGGGTGAGGGACAACCTCAAAAGGAGGGTAGCAACCCCGAAAGGCAGTCAGTTCCCTCACAGTGTGTCAGCCTCCTCGCCCCACAGCCTTTACTCAAGCTGGGTCAAGCTTCATTACCGCAGTCTGATCTAAACTTCACAACAAACTAAAATGGCCGCCCACCATTCCACCTTATATAGGCTGTCCCTAGAGTGTCCAGAGAGGTCCAGAAGGTTCTGGAAGCCCTCATAGTGTCCTATGGCCCTAGATCCTAAGGTAACAGTTATGGCAGTTACTAGCCACCATTTTGTGTGACTGAGTTTCCACCATTGTAGGAGTCACCTAGGCCTAAAAAATAAATAAACTATAGGGTCAAGGAGTACCTAACCCCTAGGACAACACCTAAAAATTCCAGTGGACATAAAAATTAAAGGAATTGAGAGGCAAAAAGGGACAAAATAAATAAAATAATAGGAGGGACCACCCAAAGGGCTGACAGGTCTAACACGCGTCCCCCCAGCTGAAAGTGGGGAGAGCTACCCAATCCCTTGGGAGTTCTCATCACTAAGGCGGAAATACCTGGAGAGACCGTCTGCATTGGCGTGGTCCACTCCTGGCCAATGTTCCACCCGGAAGTCCATTCCCTGTAGGGAGATGGACCATCTCAACAGCTTGGGATTCTCCCCCTTCATTTGCATCAGCCAAAGAAGGGGTCGATGGTCGGTCTGAACCAGGAAGTGCGAGCCAAACAGGTATGGCCGCAACTTCTTCAGAGCCCATACCACTGCAAAGGCTTCCCGCTCAATTGCACTCCACTTCTGTTCCCGGGGAAGCAGTCTCCTAGATAAGAAGACAACAGGTTGATCCAGACCCTCTTCGATGAGTTGCGACAACACTGCCCCAATGCCATGTTCTGATGCATCTGTTTGGACAATGAATTCCTTGGAAAAATCCGGAGTTCTTAGGACTGGTGCTGCACACATGGCTTGTTTCAACTTTTCAAAGGCTTGCTGACAAGCCTCTGTCCAGACTACCCGTCGAGGTTGCTTCTTGGATGTGAGCTCAGATAGGGGTGCCACAATAGTGCCATACCCCTTCACAAAGCAACGGTAGTATCCTGTGAGGCCCAGGAAGGCTCGGACCTCGGTTTGAGTCTTGGGGGGCTCCCAGGCCATGATAGCCTCAATCTTCGCCTGGAGGGGCTGCACCGTTCCCCTGCCCACCAAGTGGCCTAGGTACACAACCGACCCCTGCCCGATCTGACATTTACTGGCCTTGATTGTCAAGCCAGCCTGTTTCAGGGCCTGGAGAACAGCTTGTAAGTGACACAAATGGTCCTCCCAACTGCTGCTGAAGACGGCAATGTCATCCAGATAAGCAGCGGAGAAAGCCTCCATCCCAGAGAGGACCTGGTTCACCAGCCGCTGAAAGGTGGCAGGGGCGTTCTTGAGCCCAAAGGGCATTACGCAGAACTGGTAGTGGCCCTTAGGCGTGGAGAAGGCTGACTTTTCCTTTGCTCCATCTGTAAGGGAGATCTGCCAGTACCCTGAAGTAAGGTCAAAGGTACTCAAGTATTGGGCAGCTCCCAGCCGGTCAATAAGTTCCTCCGCCCTAGGGATCGGAGGCGCATCAGTTTTGGTCACTGAACTCAGTCCCCGGTAATCCACACAGAACCTTAGTTCTGGAGTGGTGCCCGGTGGGGCAGCTTTTGGTACCAGAACCACCGGACTGGACCAGGGGCTACTAGAAGGTTCAATTACTCCTAGCTCCAGCATCTTTGTAACTTCACTGTGGATGCTAACCTTCACCTTGTCTGACAGCCGGTAGGTCTTAGACTTCACTGGTGGGCTGTCTCCTGTGTCCTCATCATGGGTACACAGGTGGGTCCTTCCCGGGACAAGGGAGAACAGCGAGGAGTACTGCTCCAAGACCTGGCGGCAGTCCTCTCGCTGCTCAGGAGTTAGGGATGGGGAGAGAATCACTCCCTCCACCGACCCATCCTTTTCCTGAGACGAAAATAGATCAGGGAGAGGCTTGCTTTCCGCTTCCTCTGCTCCATCAGTCACCATCATTAGGATGACCTCGGGCCTCTCATGGTGGGGTTTGAGACGATTGGCATGAAGCACTCATAGGGGCTGTCGAGGGGTCTTAAGGTCCACCAAGTAAGTGGCCTTACCCTTCTTCTCCATCACCTCAAAGGGGCCTGTCCAGCGTTCCTGGAGGGCACTAAGCTCTCCAGGTTCCATCACCCACACTTTCTGGCCAGGCTCCAACTCCACAGGGTGAGCGTTGTGGTCATACCACTCCTTCATCACTGCTTGGCTGGCTTCCAAGTTGTCAGAAGCTTGCTTCCACAACTTAGCCATTTGGCTCCGGAAGGCCAGCATATAGCTCACCACATCCTGGGGAAGCTTCCTGGGAGTCTTTTCCCATCCGTCTTTCACCAGGCTGAGAGGTCCGCGCACAGGGTGCCCATACAAAAGCTCGAAGGGGCTGACGCCCACTCCCTTCTGTGGAACTTCCCTGTAGGAAAACAACAAACAGGGTAGGAGGACGTCCCATTTCCTCCGCAGGCTCTCAGGCAGACTTCTTATCATGCCTTTCAAGGTCTTGTTGAACCTTTCCACCAGACCATTAGTCTGTGGGTGATAAGGGGTGGTGAACCGGTAGGTAACTCCACACTCCTTCCACATAGCCCGCATGTATGCTGACATGAAGTTGGTCCCCCTGTCGGACACAAGCTCCTTGGGGAAACCTACTCGGGTAAAGATCCCCATCAGGGCTTTAGCCACTGCAGGTGCAGTAATGGTCCTCAGAGGAATTGCCTCTGGGTACCGTGTGGCGTGATCCACCAGAACCAGGATAAACCTGTGACCAGCTGTAGTTGGTGGATCCAATGGCCCACAATGTCGATGCCCACCCTTTCAAAGGGGGTGCTAACGACAGGGAGGGGTTCCAGAGGAGCTTTCAGCTTCACCCCTGTTTTCCCCCTGGCTTGGCAAGACACACATGTCCGACAGTACGTGTCGGATGCCACCCTCATCTGAGGCCAATAAAAGTGGGGGACAAGCCGGGCAAAGGTCTTGTCCTGTCCTAAGTGTCCTGCCAAGGGTATCTCATGAGCCAATTCTAAAAGAAAGGCTCGATAACGTTGAGGGACAACCAAGGCCCGTGATGAACCGTGCACGGGTGCCTTAGGTTCACTGTAGAGGAGTCCATCCTCCCAGTAGATATGGTAATTCCCAGTAACGTTCCCTGCTGCCTAGGCTTCGGCCTGTCGCCTCAGTCCCTCAAGGGTAGGGCACTCCTTCTGGCCCTTACAAAACTCCTCCCTGGTAGGCCCTCCTTCCACATGCCACTCAGCAGGGATAGGTAAGTTCTCCAGGGAGACAACTTCCCCCTCCATGGACTCCTGGTCCACCACCGCAGGTGGCCTATCTGTCTCATGGGGCGTGGAAGCCAAGGCAGGCTTCTCCTGTCCTCGGTTCTTTCCCTTTTTGGCAGCTGGCTGGGCCTTTGTTCCAAGCTCCAGTCCAAGCGAACTCCCCCTCCGGTTAGTCGCGGACCTTGTGCTAGCACAGGCCCAGTCAGGTGTACCCAGCATCTCAGAATGAGTCCGGTATTCCACCTCCTTCCAAGCATTGTGCTCCATATCATTCCCCAACAGACAATCGACTGGCACGGCAGGGCTTACGGCAACTCGAAGTGAACCTGCAACCCCTTCCCACTCAAATGGAACCTCAGCCGCAGGGTAGTGGCCCAATCTGCCGTCAGCCATCGCGGCAAGGTGGAGTACATGTGGAATCACCTGCTCTGGAGACACCAGTTGACTCCTTACCATAGTCATACTAGATCCTGTGTCTCTCAGAGCTTCCCCTCTTTGGCCATTTATGGTGACCCATTGCCCATACTTAGTCGTATTTGAGGGCACCTGAATCTTAGGAACCATCTCCAGATCTCCCAGGGACACTAAGGTGACACCCGCCCACTCCCCCCCCTTATCTAAGGGCAACTCCTCCCTGAGCACTACACTAGCTACTCCCGGGGCTTTTCCTCCAGTGGGAGGGGGTGGTCTCTTTGGGCACTTGACATCTCCCTTATAGTGTCCAACGCCACCACACTCAAAGCAGTGGACAACCCTTGGCTGCTGACTTTGGCCAGGACGAGGGTTTCTGGGCGGGTTAGCCTTAGGAGTGAATCCTGTACCCTTTTCCTGGAAACTGTTTTGGGGGCCTTTTGAGAACTCCCTTTTGTTATCTCCCCCCTCTTCTGGGGGGCGCCCTGTTCGGATCTTTGGGAATCCCCTCCAGTCCCCTTTGAGGACACCCAGGTACTTGTCCAGATGTCCGCCTCCTCAGCAAGCTTCCGGGGGCTGGTCAGCTTGCTGTCCACCAGGTGTTGTCGCAGCTCGGGAAAACATTTCTCGAGTAGGTGCTCCTTGAGTTTAAGGTCATACAACCCCTCATAGTCCCTCACCTCACTGCCTTGTACCCAACCCTCTAATGCCTTCTTTGCGTAGTCCAAGAAATCCACCCAATTCTGTGTGCCTAGTTTGTGACTACCCCTAAACTTCTGTCGGTATTTTTCTGGAGTCAGTCCAAACTTTCTTATTAGCGCCACTTTCATGGTGGGGTAGTGGGTCTGCTCTCCCTGCTCCAGGGCCAATAGTGTATCCCTTCCTGCAGGAGGCATGTATTTATACAAGCCACCTCCCCAGTGTTTCTCCAGTATCCCATGGGCTCTTAAGGAGACCTCATAGGCGGCCAGCCACCTGGCGATGTCATCCCCTGTGCTGTAGCTGGCGACTACGTCCGTTGGTAAATAGGGTCTGGGTTCCCTGGTTGTATCTTTGGATTCGCTGCCACCATTAGGAGTACTGGGAGTCCCTACTTGCAGGGTCTTAAAGTCTAACTCTCTGAGACTCAACTCATGAGCTAGCCTCTTCTCCTCCCTCTCCTTCTCTAATTTTGCCAACTCCCATCTTAACTGTCTCTCCTCCCTCCTGTCCGCTAGTTCGGCTTCAGTCAGACTTCTCACGGAAACACTGCTGCCCTCCCTTGAGAGTGTTCTGGGACCTGTCAGTAGGTTCTCCTCCTCAGGTCGGTACAACACATCTGCCCTGATGACAGTGTCCCGCTCCTCCTCTTCCTCCTCCTTCCCATCTGGGTGCGCTGCCACCCACGCTCTCAAGCTGGTTTGGAGTTCCCCCTTTTTAGCACCACACTTGAAGAGCACTCCCATATTTTGGCAAAATTCTCTAAGTTGGGCCGCAGTAAAGGTCTCCAATTCTTCCAGAGCAAATTCCATTTTGCCAATGAGAGTCAGGGTCAGCCGCTTGGAAGAAATTAGTTAAGAGGGTAATTAGAAGCTACGTCCACCCACCACCAGGAGTAAATTTGGAAAAACAAAAAAATAATTAGGGAGTGCGCCAGGAGAAAACTCCAGGTGTAGGTCTGTGGAGTACACTAGGCTACTTCAAAGTGGACGCAAGCACAAGCTCTATCCCACCACTGAACACCAATTATGTTGGACCTGGGATCCCCAGACCACATAGGGTAGCCTGACACAGAGGGGGAAGGTCTAATCCAAAGGCCAAAAGAGTTAAGCTTGCGTCACACTCTCACAGGAGCCCAGCGTCCATCCACGCAAAAATGACACTACACCAATTTTTCTAGAAAAGTAGAAAAGTTTATCTTTTCCTCACAAGACTTATTCTCAATTGTATTTTTCTTTGCTTAGCATCTCATTACTCCACTTTGAAATATCATCCATTAGAATACAGCTTTAAAACATATGTTACCCGTTAATCTGGTTTAATTACATCACTATTCTGTTGCTGGGTTGTAGGTCAGTTCTTTTCAACTCTGACTTGTGGGGTAACTCATCATCTAGAATGGCTCCCTGGAATATTCAATATTGAAACACTACTGGGCTTATCTCAGCAGTGCACAACCTTCTAAAGTGACTACTAACAGGCTGGGAAAGGGTTAACCTCTCTTAGAGTAAATCACCCTGGCTTCATCTAATTTTCGAACTCAGTTCAGCAACCAGAACATATTTTTAGCCAACAATGGGTCACAGTGTATTCACAGATATTATACCTGATACTAATACAGTTTGTCACCCACAATTGCGCTGTTGAAACATTAGTTAACACATGTCAATTACAATTTTCTTAGATGTTCCTGGGTTTGTTGTCTCTTTGCTCAAGAAAGTGATAATTCCTCTCTTCAGAACTGCCCCTTTCACCACTTCTCTGCTAGGCTATACATACACTTCGTCCTTTACAGATTGTCCCAACTCCCCAGGCTCAGTGAAGGGATCTCTGTGTATCAAACCTCTCCCCTTTCTGACCTTCCAACCCACGATCTCCTCTTACTTCACTCCTCTCAGTTGACCGATACCAGGCGGAGAAGCTGTGCCAGTATTTCACACTTCCCTCCTCGGCAACTTCAGGGCTCAGTTCGTAGAGGCAGGTCTCCGAGGCCAAGTTTCTTTCAGGGATGCGAAGCGCTCCCCGCCGTCAGTTCTCTGCGCTCTCACCTCCCACCACTCGGTGTCGGGCTCCTCCCTCGACAACGCCTCCAAGCTCCCCTCAGCTCCTCTGAGCCCGCCTCTAACCAGCGCTGAGGCGGGAGCTGCTCCTTCGCACTTCCTGTTCCCTGTGACTTGGGTTCGGGCACCCTTCCCTCTCCGGGGAGAATGAAGTTCCCTTCGGCGCCAGACCACAGGCGGGGCTCAACTCTGACTCCAGCCCCTCGTCAGTATTCTAGGGGATTATTCCATGGACGCGGCAAGCTCCGTCATTCGAGCCCCACGTCCCCTTTGATCTCCGGTGACTTCTCAGACTAGCAGCAGCAAGGCCACATCTGCGCAGTGGGGGAATGCCAGAGATTCGGGAATCCCAGCAACGTTAGGAGGTGAGTTTTCTTTCCCGCTTTTGTCACTAGGGAATGCCCTGACGATTCTCTGATTTTATGTGCGGGGTTGAGTATGAGAGCGGGGACCTACGCTGCCGGGGTCTTATCTCTTCACAGTAGGAAGCCACCAGCGCTCTCACCTGTCCACTCCCTCACAGTTCTTGACTTCACTGCCCCATTTAAGATGGTCACTTGCTCCTCTCACGCTGTCAGATTCAATGACCTCTCTTCCTGCTTGGCCAGATCAATGGGTGAGGGACAACCTCAAAAGGAGGGTAGCAACCCCGAAAGGCAGTCAGTTCTCTCACAGTGTGTCAGCCTCCTCGCCCCACAGCCTTTACTCAAGCTGGGTCAAGCTTCATTACCGCAGTCTGATCTGAACTTCACAACAAACTAAAATGGCCGCCCACCATGCCACCTTATATAGGCTGTCCCTAGAGTGTCCAGAGAGGTCCAGAAGGTTCTGGAAGCCCTCATAGTTCCTATGGCCCTAGATCCTAAGGTAACAGTTATGGCAGTTACTAGCCACCATTTTGTGTGACTGAGTTTCCACCATTGTAGGAGTCACCTAGGCCTAAAAAATAAAAAAATAAAAACTATAGCGTCAAAGAGTACCTAACCCCTAGGACAACACCTAAAAATTCCAGTGGACATAAAAATGAAAGGAATTGAGACGCAAAAAGGGACAAAATAAATAAAATAATAGGAGGGACCACCCAAAGGGCTGACAGGTCTAACACCACCATACTGGAAGTAGTAGTAGGAACAGGAGGCCATTGATTAACAGTGTATCAAGAGGTGATCTGCTCCCCTTGAGTATTTGGTGTGGATAACACTCTATGATTCACACACATTAAAGTAAAACTAATTTTAAGAATGCTGTGCAGAGAACACTCGGTGATTCACAAACATTTAAGCATAGCTAACTACCGTAAGCATTCAATGCGGCGACTGTGTGGTAATTCGGACACACTTTTAATGTTAAAAATATGTAGCAATATTTCGGTTAAAGTCACCAGTGTCAAGCGGATATGGTTCCACACCCTAAGTCATGTTAAACTGCATAATTGAAAGGGATTGAGTAAGCTAGTATTGTATTAATTCTGTGCTAGCAGAGTGTTTGTTTCAGACTGAGTGCTGTATTATCCTTACATTGGTACCTTAAGAGAATTGGTAAAGTAAGTCAAAGCCACACTTCCCTTCTAACATGGCTAATAATTTGGTAAACCCTCCTAAATAATTTTTGTGCACTCCAGGTGAACCGCCTATACCATGGCTACAATGAAAGGAGTATTTTTAAACTCCATAGCGACTATTGATTACAAGGACAAATTGCTATCTGAAAGAAAAGAAAGATTATTACTACCTTCATTGGGTCCTGAAGGATTAAGAATTTATGGACAACATCATAGGGAGATTTTGGTTGGGGATGGTAATGTGTTTGTTGAAGCCATAACACAAATGGACAACTATCTTTTACCAAGTTGGTATAGATACAAATTATTTCACAGGAAACAACAAAGGGAAGAAACTATAGATGAATACATCATAACATTGAGAAAATTATCCTTAGATTGCCGGTTTTAAGGTCTACTTGAAGAATTGACATTAGATCAAGTAATAATGCATGCTCATGATTCAACAGTATAGGAAAGGTTGTAGATTAATGGTGATGCAGAGTTAAAAGATGTATTGTCTATAATATGTGAGACAGAAATTTCAGGAAGGTGTACTAAAGCGAGAAAGAAAGCTACGGAACCTAAATATGAGGTAGTAGCCATTTTACCATTGACAAAATTGGCAACAAGTCATATAAAAAAAGGGACAAATCTCAGGTAGTTGTTAAAAAACTAAAATGTTTCAGGTGTGACAGTATGTCCCACTAAGTAAATAGTAAAAACAATCCGGCACTAAAACAAACATTTAGTAGATGTGGCAAAATTGGCCACTATGTGGGTGTCTGCAATTAAAAGAAAGAGAAATGTGATGAAGTAAAATGTGTTGAGATGAAAGGTACTACTATGGAGGGTACTAGTGTATCTAGTGAAGAGGAAAGGGAGAGTGTCTTGAATGTAAGAGAAAAAGTCATACCCAAATATATAAGATGAAAACAGGAGAAACAAACCTAAATTCCATCCTGTTCCTTCCACTGACAACTTGACTAGAAGGCCAAAGAGATGAATTAAGCATCCCACAAAGTTTTTTTTGTTTATTTAAATTTCTCTTCATTGGCATTTCACACAGCAATACAAACAAGGCCACGGCCTCAAACAACTACAGCAGGCAAGTAACTGGGGGATTGGGGAGGGGGGGGGGGACGACGACGAGGGAAGGATTGAGCAAAGAGGTCATGCATTGTTAATATCATAGTTTCCCACTAAATTACACACCATGCCCTTCACTGTTTATCAATGAAATTCCACAGATCAAAGTTGACGCTTGTTAGGGCCATCTCTGTGGGGTCACTAAGAGGAGCTTTGTTACATTGGAGCCTATATCAAAATAACAGGACACACATTACCACCAGTTGCTAAACTGCTCCTCTCAAGGCTTCCCCTGGACTTTATCCAGTGAGTGCTATCAGCTTGCGCATGTGGTGTGGGGATATCCCGCAATCTCAGGTACACCAGGAGTGGTTCCTCTATATCTTTAGTTCGGGTCATAGGGGGCAGAAATAGTTCCCAATAGGCGGCCAGCTGTACATGACAGTAGCTTGCATCTTCCAACCAAGGTTCAGCCAGAGGTGTGGCCTTTCTCCCCCAGTATTTGGCAAGTTGGCGTTTAGTCAGTATTAGGAGCATAGCAGTCAGGCGTCTGTGCTCCAGTGGCACACCTTTAAGGTATCTCAGGAGGCTCACTATCAGTGTCTGTGTTAAAGGGTGACCAGTAACCTGTTGGATGGTATTGTGTACTGTATGCCAATAGTCAGCAATTCGGGGACATTCCCAAGCAAGATGTAGGAAAGATGCTTGGGGCATCGAGCAACACACATAGTTCGACTTCTCTATCAGGCCCATGCAGTGCAATTGTATAGGTGTGCGATATTATCTGTGGAGAAATTTAAAATGTATAAGGTGCAATCTGTAGCTGGGTGATCCACAGTTTGTTCACAGTAATACGCCCATTGCTCTGTCGTCATGGGCGGGTCTGTGCCCGTCATCCATTGAGCGTGGGCTCTTGGGATATATATAGACGCCTTGTCTTGCATGATAACATAGAGGCATTGTGAGACTTGGCCCTTTCCCCAGAAATTTTTCGCTTTTTATCCCCTGTTAATTTAGGATGCCCCTATGGAAACAACAGTGTATAGGCCTTGGGTGGTGGAGAATGCCCTGTTTAGTTTAAAACTAGTGTTAAAATGCAGGTACCTTCTACACCTAACATGGCCGCCACAGACCTCTGCTGCAGCAGCGTGGTTTAGAGGGCGCATTCTAGTAGCCAGGGGCAGGCTGGAACCCTCAGGCAATGTATCCATCTTAGCCTGCCAGCCTGTCCACAGGTAGAATGGTGGAACCTACTAGAACCACCTGGAACCTTCTGGGAGAGGTGAGGTGACACCAACTGACACCAACTGACACCAACTGACACTACCAACTGTCAACTGGCTCTATAAAAGGAAAGGGAGGGAACTTTCCTGAGGAGAGAAGGAGAAGAAGGAGAGAAGCTGAGGGGAGGACCTGGGGGAGGAACCTACACAGGAGTTTAGGCAGAGGGGCCTAGTCAGGGACTATGATGCTGGAAGTGACAGTACTTTGAGTGCTGCCTTTCAAGTATTGAGCACACCTGTAAATCCCCCCTGACCTAGCCCGGCGGAAGGGAACCCCCAGGGACCACTTGAGGGGATTGGCTGAGGAGATCCAACATCAGCCACCAACTTAACCCCCTTCAAGGAAACAAGAACCCAACCGCTATTTACAAGGGCGCCAGAAACAGCTGCGCCAAGAAGAAATCAAGGAACCAGAAACCACGTAACTGAACTAAGGGCGCAAGAAACATCACGCCAAGAAGAGAACTAAATCCCCACAGGACTGTTGAGGAACTTCCCAGGTATTGGCGCTGTGTTGCTCCCTGTGCCCCTGACGCCACCTGGGGTCCCTGCGCTAATCTACCGTTGCTGTGTCCTGTGGGAGCGCTGTGAATTGCCTGCAGGGCTGTGGAAGTTGCCCCCCCCCTGTAAAGCGCTGTGAAGTGCCCCAAGTGCTGGACTGCCCTATGGGGTTGCCCTAGGCGAAGCGCTGTCTTGTGAAGCGCTAGAATCCTGAAGCGCTATATTTGCCTGAACTGCAGCCCCCTGCTGTCTATAAAGCGCTTAAGCTTAGGATGTCTGCCTGTGGGGAGCGTCGTGAAGTAACTGAGGAAGCGCTATCCTAGAACTGCTTATGCGCTACATTGCCCTTCCAAGCGCTTGACTGGTGAACATTGCTGTGTCCCCTGGGAAGTGCTTGCCAGCTGTAATTGACTTTGTAAAGCGCTGTGAGGAGGAATGCGCTGTACCACCCCTGCTGGGCCTCCAACTGAGCGCTACGAAGTAATTGATGAGCGCTGTGGTAATCGCCTGCTGTGGCCCATCGGAGCGCTGTGGAGTGCCTGTAAAGCGCTGTGAAGCAATCTGCCCAAGCGTTGTTGATCGCTCCTTTGATGACCCCCCTGCTGAAGCGCTGGAGGAGTGCTGCAACCTGCTCCCTCAGAGCGCTGTAAAGTGCCTGTAAAGCGCTGCCCTTATAGCGCTACGAAGTCCCCTCCAAGCGCCTACCTGTAGCCCCTGCTGAGGCGCTGACTGGGCAATCACCGCCGCGGGCCCGGTTCGACTGGAGGGCCTTCCTGCTGTTAATTGCCTCGTTGCGGCAGCCCCCGATGTGAGGAGAGGGCCGCCGGAGACCGTGAGGGCCGCGTTAGGCCCTGAGGCCGAGGAGATCCCGTGTCACGTGACGAGGGAACGCCGCCGTGTCACCGGCCACGCCCCCGTCATTGCAGCCGGAGACTGTGAGAGACTGCAGCGCCAGAGCTCGTAAAGAGCAAGAGCCCCCTCCGAAATGTTGGGTCTCCCCCGAGGTTGTCCCTGAATAAACCCCGGGCCCCCGGAGGCAGAGCGAGGGCCGGAACCAAGCGGAGCCCTCCCCTTTTGACTGTGATCAACGCAAGGGCCCGGGAAGGGCCGAAGAAGGCAGGTAAACCCCCGGGGAGGAGGGCGGAAGGTCGCATGAGACCCGAGTTCGCCCCTCCCTGGGGAAAATTGGTAACTGGGCCCCTGAAGGCCATCGAGGGACCTCTGCTAAGAAAACGTTTTACTCCTGCAGTGTAATAATTATCTGAATGTGCTGCATTGATGATAAATGTTTTTCATTTGCCCTCATGAGATTTTCCTGATTCATAGGAGTGATACACTGCTCATTCATGCATTAGGAGATGTGTAGTTGCCCAATGAAAAGTTGTACTCCGACTAAATGAGATGTTTACTCACTGGCAAGGGAATGTTTCACCTTTGCTTGACGCTTTGTCAATTAGAGCCTTATGGCATGTTGAGTATTGAGTAATGACCTGTTGATAATTACCTAATAAGAGGTTGCCTGATTTTCCCTAAAGTGGGTTACTCCTGCATAGGAAGGGGTTAGATGTTCCTGCCTAGTGCAGAGTTCCCGAGGTACTTTCAGCTACTACAGACTTAGTGCTGAGGAATGAAAAGGGGAATTTGCTGGTCAAACCTGCGTTAGGCAGGTCCTAAAAGAGTACTGTTGCTGGGCTAAAGCGTTCTATGCCCAGGAAAAGGATATTCTACACAAATGAAATGTTCTACCATTGAGGAGATATTTTACTCTTATTTAAGGCACCATTTATTCCTCCAGCTAGGAAATGTTATTTCTTTCCAGATAAGAGTATTGAAAGGTACTGATGGAAAGCTTTGAAGGAGATATTTATGCCCTTGTTGCCAAACTTATCCTGAATGGGATGCAATGTTATCTGAATGTCGTTTAATGTTTCTGATGCAGGTGCTGACCAGGAGCAAGGCATAGGTCAGGCCTGAGTTTTACTAAATATGGATTTATCCAATATTTAATATTTATGGAATACCTAATATTTATGCAACTGAAGTTTAATGCCAAGTGTTGACACACAGGTGTCTGGAAAGAGAGCTATGAAGCTAATTTTATGATGAAATGGGTAATGTGGGATAAATGAAATGTTTTCTTCCACGTACTAAATTTACTAGAAAGCCTACTGTTATGTATTTACATGCTTCCTGTTATAATTCCTTAATGTACTACTTTCAGGTGCTGGCCCAGAGCAAGGCTGAGGTCAGGCCTGCGTTCTTCAAATATTTAATAATCTAATATTTTAATATTTATGGCATATTTAATATTTATGCACCCAGTATTTAATGTGAGGTTTGAAACATATCCATTTGGAAAGTAGGCTGTTAAGCTAACTACTCTAACGAATTCCTAATACCCTGATCCTGCTCTATCTATCTGATTATTTATCTTAATACAAATCACTTGTTTTTATACAAGCTCTGGAGTGGAGTCATTTATTGCGTGCCCAGGTTTCTGTCTCAGTGTGAGTGTGTGCTGCATGATCGCTTAACACATGTGCTTTCGGATGCCTACCCGCTCGTGCCATGCTACCCTAGGGGACTGGTGACCCCAGTTCCAACATATTGGTGTCGAGCGGTGGGATCCAGGACCTGTGACCATGCAGCACCCTCCATTGGGACAGGGTGCACAGCAATTGGGCTGCACAATTATTGTGTGTGCAAGCCTTAGGAATTGACCCCTCCACTGTCTAGCCTGTGAGTGTATCAGGGCCTGTTGGACCTCATACTGTCACCCACATCCTAGAACCTTTTCCTGAATTATCTGAGTCCTCACCTGGCGTACTGGAGTGTTGTCAGGGGATGGGGGTGCCTGTTGGGCGGAGGGAAGAAGGAACTCCGTACCACTTTGGGGGCACGGGTAGGAGCCCACCCAGAGGGGAGAGGGGATGGGGACAGGAGGGGCAGGTCACACCCAGGGAGGCGGCCACACCAGAGAATCCTGAGAGGGGGTGTGCGTCGTCAGAGAGGTTAGAGCATGAGAGGGAGAGTGTGAGCCTTGCAAAGGAAGGGAAGCTGGTGCACAGGCTTCAGCTAACAGAGACAGAGCTGAAGACCTTGAATACATGTGTGCCAGGTACTTCCATGGTGGCAGCGTACCCGAGGTTCGGGGTTTGGACCAGTCACGGGGTGTAGAACCTGGACTGGGGTTTCAGGTGCAGGGATTGCCTGACCTGGAGGGTGGGGTACCAGTAACTATGGACCCTACCAATGTGACTTCCAGGGGTACCTATCCGGGGAGGAGGGTGCGGAACTCTGGGAGGGGGTGCAGAGGGAGGATGGACTCACCTCTGGCACCAGTCCAGCCACGGGGTTAAGATCCTGGGTTGGGTGGCCAGGTTCAGGGGTTGCCTGACCTGGCGGGAGGAATCTCTGTATTCAGAGTTCCCCCGGTTGTGACTCTCAGGGGTACTACTCCAGGTGGGAGGGTGCGGAACCCTGGGAGGGGGTGCAGGGAAAGGGAGGTCTCGCCCCTGTCACCAATTCAACTTAAGGGTTTAGACCCTAGGTTGAGGAGGAGAGTGGAAAAAGGTACCACGGGCCTGGGGCGACTGCCCCCCACTCTGAGAGAGAGTAAGGGCCAGAGACATCTGGATTGGAGGTCTGTCCTGGCCGCATCCCACTAGGAACACCAGTGGGGTGGTTGGATTAGCGAGGATGTCATGGTGGTATTGGGCCTGCGTCCACCTTTTTCCGCCCCAAGCAGGGAAGCCCGTCAAGGTAATGACCAGTCTACCCTGGCTTTTGGCTGGGGGGGAGATGTGTGAGACTTGGCCCTTTCCCCAGAAATTTTTCGCTTTTTATCCCCTGTTAATTTAGGATGCCCCTATGGAAACAACAGTGTATAGGCCTTGGGTGGTGGAGAATGCCCTGTTTAGTTTAAAACTAGTGTTAAAATGCAGGTACCTTCTACACCTAACATGGCCGCCACAGACCTCTGCTGCAGCAGCGTGGTTTAGAGGGCGCATTCTAGTAGCCAGGGGCAGGCTGGAACCCTCAGGCAATGTATCCATCTTAGCCTGCCAGCCTGTCCACAGGTAGAATGGTGGAACCTACTAGAACCACCTGGAACCTTCTGGGAGAGGTGAGGTGACACCAACTGACACCAACTGACACCAACTGACACTACCAACTGTCAACTGGCTCTATAAAAGGAAAGGGAGGGAACTTTCCTGAGGAGAGAAGGAGAAGAAGGAGAGAAGCTGAGGGGAGGACCTGGGGGAGGAACCTACACAGGAGTTTAGGCAGAGGGGCCTAGTCAGGGACTATGATGCTGGAAGTGACAGTACTTTGAGTGCTGCCTTTCAAGTATTGAGCACACCTGTAAATCCCCCCTGACCTAGCCCGGCGGAAGGGAACCCCCAGGGACCACTTGAGGGGATTGGCTGAGGAGATCCAACATCAGCCACCAACTTAACCCCCTTCAAGGAAACAAGAACCCAACCGCTATTTACAAGGGCGCCAGAAACAGCTGCGCCAAGAAGAAATCAAGGAACCAGAAACCACGTAACTGAACTAAGGGCGCAAGAAACATCACGCCAAGAAGAGAACTAAATCCCCACAGGACTGTTGAGGAACTTCCCAGGTATTGGCGCTGTGTTGCTCCCTGTGCCCCTGACGCCACCTGGGGTCCCTGCGCTAATCTACCGTTGCTGTGTCCTGTGGGAGCGCTGTGAATTGCCTGCAGGGCTGTGGAAGTTGCCCCCCCCCTGTAAAGCGCTGTGAAGTGCCCCAAGTGCTGGACTGCCCTATGGGGTTGCCCTAGGCGAAGCGCTGTCTTGTGAAGCGCTAGAATCCTGAAGCGCTATATTTGCCTGAACTGCAGCCCCCTGCTGTCTATAAAGCGCTTAAGCTTAGGATGTCTGCCTGTGGGGAGCGTCGTGAAGTAACTGAGGAAGCGCTATCCTAGAACTGCTTATGCGCTACATTGCCCTTCCAAGCGCTTGACTGGTGAAGAATTGCTGTGTCCCCTGGGAAGTGCTTGCCAGCTGTAATTGACTTTGTAAAGCGCTGTGAGGAGGAATGCGCTGTACCACCCCTGCTGGGCCTCCAACTGAGCGCTACGAAGTAATTGATGAGCGCTGTGGTAATCGCCTGCTGTGGCCCATCGGAGCGCTGTGGAGTGCCTGTAAAGCGCTGTGAAGCAATCTGCCCAAGCGTTGTTGATCGCTCCTTTGATGACCCCCCTGCTGAAGCGCTGGAGGAGTGCTGCAACCTGCTCCCTCAGAGCGCTGTAAAGTGCCTGTAAAGCGCTGCCCTTATAGCGCTACGAAGTCCCCTCCAAGCGCCTACCTGTAGCCCCTGCTGAGGCGCTGACTGGGCAATCACCGCCGCGGGCCCGGTTCGACTGGAGGGCCTTCCTGCTGTTAATTGCCTCGTTGCGGCAGCCCCCGATGTGAGGAGAGGGCCGCCGGAGACCGTGAGGGCCGCGTTAGGCCCTGAGGCCGAGGAGATCCCGTGTCACGTGACGAGGGAACGCCGCCGTGTCACCGGCCACGCCCCCGTCATTGCAGCCGGAGACTGTGAGAGACTGCAGCGCCAGAGCTCGTAAAGAGCAAGAGCCCCCTCCGAAATGTTGGGTCTCCCCCGAGGTTGTCCCTGAATAAACCCCGGGCCCCCGGAGGCAGAGCGAGGGCCGGAACCAAGCGGAGCCCTCCCCTTTTGACTGTGATCAACGCAAGGGCCCGGGAAGGGCCGAAGAAGGCAGGTAAACCCCCGGGGAGGAGGGCGGAAGGTCGCATGAGACCCGAGTTCGCCCCTCCCTGGGGAAAATTGGTAACTGGGCCCCTGAAGGCCATCGAGGGACCTCTGCTAAGAAAACGTTTTACTCCTGCAGTGTAATAATTATCTGAATGTGCTGCATTGATGATAAATGTTTTTCATTTGCCCTCATGAGATTTTCCTGATTCATAGGAGTGATACACTGCTCATTCATGCATTAGGAGATGTGTAGTTGCCCAATGAAAAGTTGTACTCCGACTAAATGAGATGTTTACTCACTGGCAAGGGAATGTTTCACCTTTGCTTGACGCTTTGTCAATTAGAGCCTTATGGCATGTTGAGTATTGAGTAATGACCTGTTGATAATTACCTAATAAGAGGTTGCCTGATTTTCCCTAAAGTGGGTTACTCCTGCATAGGAAGGGGTTAGATGTTCCTGCCTAGTGCAGAGTTCCCGAGGTACTTTCAGCTACTACAGACTTAGTGCTGAGGAATGAAAAGGGGAATTTGCTGGTCAAACCTGCGTTAGGCAGGTCCTAAAAGAGTACTGTTGCTGGGCTAAAGCGTTCTATGCCCAGGAAAAGGATATTCTACACAAATGAAATGTTCTACCATTGAGGAGATATTTTACTCTTATTTAAGGCACCATTTATTCCTCCAGCTAGGAAATGTTATTTCTTTCCAGATAAGAGTATTGAAAGGTACTGATGGAAAGCTTTGAAGGAGATATTTATGCCCTTGTTGCCAAACTTATCCTGAATGGGATGCAATGTTATCTGAATGTCGTTTAATGTTTCTGATGCAGGTGCTGACCAGGAGCAAGGCATAGGTCAGGCCTGAGTTTTACTAAATATGGATTTATCCAATATTTAATATTTATGGAATACCTAATATTTATGCAACTGAAGTTTAATGCCAAGTGTTGACACACAGGTGTCTGGAAAGAGAGCTATGAAGCTAATTTTATGATGAAATGGGTAATGTGGGATAAATGAAATGTTTTCTTCCACGTACTAAATTTACTAGAAAGCCTACTGTTATGTATTTACATGCTTCCTGTTATAATTCCTTAATGTACTACTTTCAGGTGCTGGCCCAGAGCAAGGCTGAGGTCAGGCCTGCGTTCTTCAAATATTTAATAATCTAATATTTTAATATTTATGGCATATTTAATATTTATGCACCCAGTATTTAATGTGAGGTTTGAAACATATCCATTTGGAAAGTAGGCTGTTAAGCTAACTACTCTAACGAATTCCTAATACCCTGATCCTGCTCTATCTATCTGATTATTTATCTTAATACAAATCACTTGTTTTTATACAAGCTCTGGAGTGGAGTCATTTATTGCGTGCCCAGGTTTCTGTCTCAGTGTGAGTGTGTGCTGCATGATCGCTTAACACATGTGCTTTCGGATGCCTACCCGCTCGTGCCATGCTACCCTAGGGGACTGGTGACCCCAGTTCCAACAGGCATGTAATCAGCTTATGGTGTGAGGTTTTGGTTAACAAATGCTACAGGACGTTTAACGTGGGTGGAGGCTCAGGGAATGTACTGTGCAGCGATTCGCATGTAGCTCACAGCTGTTGGTATAAAAGTACACCCATCACCGTCGGTTGAAGGGTATCAGACTGCGTAGGCGGGGGAGGAAGTGGACTTCTGAGTATATCCGCAAGTGTGTTCAGTTTCTGCTTATACGCTTTAGACTTTGAGCCTTTGTTTAACAATGCGGTGTCTTTGGATATTTACCAATAGGAATGGATTGAGCGTTTATACACTGAAGCTTAGCGCAGCGCCTCAGTCCAACCCATGCTCATCTCATGCAGTCAACTGTAGTAAATAACCAAGGATGGGTGTCCAAAAGAGACCTAGGGCGCTCATATAAAGTTAACATAATTTTAGGTACAACACAAAGTTTAGAAACTTATCACAATCTTGCTGTGCATCCAGAATAGGAGAGTGTACACCCAATCTCCCCAAATTGTTCAATCATAGATTGAATAAATACATTTACAATTTCTGAAGCACAAGCCAATTATTAAATGCACATTCGTGCAATGATATATAAAGCAAGAAATGATTTCCAAGTTCTTGGGCTTGCCCAGTTCTTTTATTGTGTTCACTCTTATAGTCTTCCACTCCCTTATGCCAACGCGTTTTGTCATTTATGGGTGTAACCTCACGACTTCGTCAGGGCTTTATGTGGCTTTCACACGGTATTTCTCTCACTAGTCACTGAGCGTTCTATACTGTTTCCCATACAAAAAGAGTATCTTCTTAATCAAAGTGCGACGTCAAACCGTAAACATAATGTATTATGGGCTAATCATACCGGAGTATTCCAAAAGTATTAAAAAATCCCTGAATTACGCGGGATCTTTAACAGCTACATTTCCTGGCGTTTACATAGGTACAATGCCACATCGTATGCATAAATGGAGACTAATAATCTTCGCGTTCTAAAATTAGGCCCTCAATGGGCGTGATGTTGGCGCAATCATGCTGCGATGGGCTCCAAAGGAATGGCAAATAACACTGAGGATAAGTGATAGCCCTGGCGGGTAGCCCGTGAAATTGGGACCGGATTTGATACCATTCCATTTAAGCGCAACCTTGCATTCGGGTAGGTATAACAAGTCTATGAGTCGAAATAATCGAGAACTGAAACCTAGACGCCGGAGTAGGCAGAAGAGGAAGCACTATTCTAATGAATCGAACACTTTAGTGGCGTCTAGGGAAGAGGCGATTGCAGCCAGGGCAGGATCCACACTTTGCATTATCGTGAACAGCTTGCAAAGGTTATGTGCTGTTGAGCTATCCGTAACAAAGCCTGACTGGTCCGGACAAACTATATCCAGCGAGAAGGGCCCAAGTCAATTAGAAATGAGCTTGGCAGTATTTTATTGTCCACATTTATCATTGAAAGGAGGCCTGTAGGAATCGCATAGGTGTTCCGGTTTGGCTTTAGTATGAAAATTATACCACTTCCCGATGCAATGGGGGCAGTTCATGGGCCTCTAAAGGCGCCTGGTACATAGCTAGCAAGTGGAGAATTAATAGCATAGCATATTCCTTGTAGAAAGAAGTTGTTAATCCATCGAGTAGGGGTGCTTTGTCATTCTGGAGGCTGCCTTAAACTTGGAGGACTTCCTCCTCTGTGATGGGCGAGTCCAGATAGAGGTGGTGTGCATCATCAAGCATAAGAGCTGGATTGTGTCAAGATACTCATTTAGGTCACCCACAAGCGCCTCACCATTAGTCTAGTATAAACAGGAGTAGAAGGAGGTCATTGTGTTTACTATGGTTGTTGGTGAGGTTTGACTTACCGACTGTTCATCCAGAAGCTCCACGACATAGTTATGGGCCATGGGAGTACGAAGCATATCAGCCTGGGTCCTACCTGCTTAATCTCCCTCACCATACTGTTGCGCAGTAGATTCGAGACATAAATAATGGAGCTCACGAGCTGCCTCCTCATTGTACTCTGTGAGTTTTTCTTGTATAGACACTAAGGTGGCAGGGGATTGTGTATTGTAGTATCAGAGTTTGAGTGTATGCAAATCCTGTTAAAGGCTGAACAAGTCTTGTCCTTATTGTTCTCAGTACACCTGCCTGCTTCTTAATGCAGGCTCCTCTTATCACAACCTTAAAGGCCTCCCAACAAGTCTGTGGGGAGCTAATTGATCCTTTGTTGGTTGCGAAATATTCTACAATGCCCGTACGAGTCTTGTCACGAAACACCTGGTAGCGAAGTGCACCTGGGAGCAGACGCCAACTGAAGGTGCGCGGTGTTGCCAATGGAAAAGCGATTTCCAGAAGCAAAGGATGTTGGTGGAGTTGGCCTGCCAGCAAGACATATTGCCCCTACGAGTCACATTTGGCTTGCGTGAGTTTCCAGGGAATACCTTTTAGCATTAATATAGCGGTGCCCCGGGCATCATTAGAATAAAAAGATGAGTGTACTTCTGCGCATCAACGCACCTTGAGATGGGAGAAAGTGGAGAGAGAAAGGTAGAGCTCCTGTAGGAAGCAAATATCTATGTGGTCTCTGGTAAGGTAGTTGTGAACCAGGCGAGCTTCCCTTGGGTCATTAAGCCACTGAATATTCCAAGTCAGGAACCTAAGCCCTGTTGTAATTTCGATTAAACCATGAGTATGAACCCCTTAGGGGTAATGCCAGTGTAGCGGTATATAGTACATGTAGGAGGAGCAGTGAGAATCTTGCCTAGGCAAAACATAGTGTACAGTGAGGTACCAATTGAAGATTCGATATGCCAACTACATGGCCGGAGCAGCGCAGATACATGGACATGATAAGGGTCTGCTCTAAAAACGGGGTACTTACTAAACCAGAAAAACATGATGAAATAATACAACACCCCCTCACCCAAGCCACACCAACCCCAAACATGGTTGAGTATCTTGGACCCCCTCCCCCACCCAAGGTCCCACCAAAACAATCACAGCAAATGTTGGACTCATCCTTGAGGGCGAAGTAGAGCCACTTGAACTCTCTAGGCAGTCTCCGGCTGGGTGACTGAAATGGTGCATACCACCCTTGGAGTGAACCCATTTGCCCTAAATCGGAGGTGTATGAATAGTCGTCAATATAGTCAGAAAACCAAGTGAGAACCAGCAGCAGGAAAAATCTACAACACACATAAAGAACAGTTTATATGATGCAGAGAGTCTCTAGTGTTCAAATTCAGTTGTTGTCATCTCGGTGAGCGGTCTACTGTTCCCTCAGGGAGCCCCAGAGTGACTTTGTGGTTATTCCTCTAGCAAATTTAAGGGCAGATTTGGCGTCAGTAAAGTGATGTGCTCATCTGTCATGCGCGATTCTAAGTTTAGCAGGATAGAGAATGGCGTATTTAATCTAAGCCTTTTGGAGGAGTTTTTTGGTGGACAAAAATTTCCTGCGGGTTGCCTGAACAGCAATGATGAAGTTCAGGTAGAATGAAGTCACATTCCCTTGGTATTGTATTTCTCCATGCTCTCTGGAGAGACCTAGCAGTGTGTCTCTGTCTTTGTAATCTAAGACGCACGCAATTATAGGGCGGCCCGGTGTGCCTGGGATGGCCTAGGTGCGTGAGAGTGTTGGGCACGCTTGACGATGAACACAGGGCATAAGGGCTCCCCAAACTGCTCCTGGAGCATCTAGGTTACGTAGTCTTCCATATTATCTATGGCTGTGAACTCTGTGACCCCAATGATCCGCAGATTGTTACGTTTCAAGCGCACTTCTAAGTTTTCATTTTTGGCCCTAATTATGTTGAGGACTTTCTCTACCTTGAGTAGGTGTCGTTTGCTTTTTGCCTGTTCGTCATCCATATCGGAGACTCTAGTCTCAAGATGGCCTAGTCAATCATCTTGCTTGTCCACCCTTTCCTTCATCCTATCTAGGTGGCTGGCTATGAGGTCTTGTTTGTCATCAATAGTACGTAGGATAGATTTGACGTTCACTAGGATTTCCTTAATGTCCTAATTTTGAGTGGCATTATCCGACGGCGCAGTATGGTGGGCTCCCCATTGTTGTTCTAGTTTGGGCTGACTAGAGGTTTTCTTACTTTCAAATGGGAGCCGAGACTACCTGGTGCCGTGGTTGCCTATATTCTCGGTATTGCCAATAATAGTTATCCAGGTGCGTGTATTTTGAGTCTGGCCAGCCAGCACAGAGTCACGGCTAATTTATGTCTGCTCAGTGGGAAGGCATAATATAGGCATATGTTCTAGTTCTCTCCAGTCCCCTAATGTGCTGCTCCACTCCATGGTCCTGGAAGGATTTACGCTAGTGCCGTCACAACTGGTGCAAGGGACACTGTTTTCCTTCTGAGCCCTACTCAAGCCCCCTTCTGGATACAAGGCTGGCCGCTGTCTTCATACCACATAAAAGCCCAGGATTTCAGGGGGGGCTGTCAGTTGCCCCCGTGGTGGGACTCGCCTCTCTCCCAGGAGCACTGCTGGTACCGTAGACGCCTGTGTGGGCCTATGAAAACGTAGTACAAGTAGAATAGGTCGGGGGCTCTGCAAGCATCAGCCCAGGTTCCTAGGCGAAGAGTCCCAGAAGGCCAGAGAAAAAAGGATGTCCCCAACTGCAGTACCCCGCCCCTCCCCCCCCCCCAGCCCTTCACAAGCAGGTTTTCGGCCTGACCTGGTAGACACCTCAGTCCGTCAGCACCCCAGGTTGATTAAGAGGGCATCCTCTCAGTCGTCTGCATCCTAGGCTGGTGAGGAGCAGTCCGCCGCTCAGTTACCTCGTGTCGGCAGGGCAACAGGTCGGGCCGCCGCCACTTGCCTGACAGATGGATCCGCTTCAGTCCTGGCCACCGCCACCCGGCAGGTCCCTACAAGGCCAGCTGGCCCGATCAGGTTACAGCTTGGGTTTGGCCCCTCGTGGTAAAGCCAGGGCAGCAGCATCATCACTCAGCTCCCTGCACTGAATGGGTGTCGGGTGAACACCGCCTCCAAGGATGAATACCGGTTTGTTTAGCTTCATTTGGGGGTTAGTCCATGCACACTTTGATGGCAGATGGGTGCCAATAATGTAGGATTGTGTCTTCCAGTCGGCAGAGCCTCTCCACCATGCAGCCATCTTGCTGTACGACTAGGCTCTGCCCCCCCAAACGTCCAATAAAGTTAGATGAATTTTTTGTGATTAATCAATGAAGCTTGATTATATAACTGTTTCTTTTTAGCCAAAGGCCATATGGTGAATATCTCTATTTAAAATGTATCAATGCAATGATTGCATTTTTTCAACGTGAGATACATAAGGATTTTTATTTGTGTTTAAAAAGGGGAGATGTGTAGAGGTGATGTAATGGAAGTAATGACATCAGTAGAACGTGGAATGTTGAAGATAGAAGGTGAGAAATAACAGTTGGAAAAATCAGCTGCTTGGAAGATGCTGAGCGCTTGGTTGCTTAATAAAGGAGCTTATTTAACTTCCATTTGTGTAGCGTTTTACTATATCCTGCCCCTCCCATTCAATGCCCCACCCCTTGCTCTGTGTATGATCACAAGAGAAAGGTGAAAATCATTCTATTAATAGTTGTAATTCTGCTCATGAACCCACATTGTCCAACAACTCCTAAACTATGTGCCAACTGTCTCTGATAGTAAAACCAGATGTACTCAGATTCTGATTTATCAGGGCATTCTTATGTTTTATCAGATGCCTATATTCCGTATCAATGTCATGATCCCACTTACACAACAGAAACTTGCTTCTCTGGCCACACCAAAGCAAGCCCCCAGTCTCCTGAACTGGTAAAATCCCTGGACAAAACATCATGTATGTACACATAGGAAAAAATAATGTATTAACCCACTAACTACTAATCTTGAGTAGCGTGCTACAAGTCAAAAAAAGCATGTCAACACCTCATCATGTGTTGAAAGTGATATATAAATACATTTACAATGTACAATTTGCATGATCGTAGAATACAGACCCATAATAAGGTATGGCCGAGTCTGTGCTGCTTTGAAGCAGTCTTTTTTGGGCTTTCCTAAGACACAAGCGGGCATATTTACAAGGACTTAACACCAGCAGAACGTCACTTTTTGTCGTGTTCTGGTGGTGTTAAGCCCTTTGCCTTGTTTACAAGGCGTCGTTAAAGCTTTGCCTTATTTACAAGGTGCTGTTAAGCTACTTAAGGTGGCTTAATGCCACCTCGTAAATAATGACCCTTTTCATGCAGCGTTTAGTGTGGAAGGGGCAGGCAATGGGTGTTGCAGTGGGCGGTCTGCGCAACCCGCATTGCTTTTTGATGCACTATGCTGAAAGGGTGCCTGCATTGGCACTAGGCAGCTAAATTTAGCGTCAGCTCTAAGGGAAACGCAGGGCTGCACCGTATTATTCTAAATATGGAGCATCCCTGCATTTTGAAACTGTTGGAACGCATTGTTAGCAATTTTGGCGTAACACTGCGATCTGAGAATTTCCTTGTAAGTATGCCTCAAAGTTTCAGAGGAAAATCTTTGTGTCCTTGAGCAGTCATCATCACCCTCTGCCTTATATTGGCAGTGGCAGACCAGCAACAAGTAATATCATGTAATCAAAAGGCACTAGGCAGCAGTCGGGGTGAAATGATCTAATGTGCCACAGAGGTACTGACATATGACTTGAGCCCCTTGCGTTTATCACATTCCTACATTGATTAGGTTCTGAAACATGCTTTCACACTGACGCACTGGCCTCAAGGGATGAAGAGATACTAGTGGATAACGGGGATTGGGGTCTGAATTTTCCATGGATCGGCAGGAGAATCCTCTCGTTTCTCGACCCCCCTCCATGTTCCCCCCAAGCCCTGAATGAAGCTCTGGTGGGAGGCGCACTAATTTCTTACACACAGGTACATGATTTGCTTCTGTAAAACAATTATGTGCTCAAAAATTGTGTAAGACCCTGAGTGTGGACCATATTTTGTGCTTCTTTTCTAATCTCACTATAAGACCCATTGCTTTTGAGTAAATATATTTGGCAAATGCGCTGTGAAGAGAATAGTGTGGTCTCTTGAAGAGGGTTGGGGTCTGAGGACTGGTATCAAAGACCTGGCTCTGCTGGATTTATTTCTGAAAACAGTCCAGTTTTGTACCTTAAACTTCTCCAACAATAGATAGATAGATTCAGCATTCAGCATTCCTATTGCGTGCTATACTACAGGTGTTGACTCTAGGCGCTAGCTCTGTTAACCAACATGTTGCTCGTCTTCGTAGACTTGCGGTGTAAGGTTAAAAAAAGTGTATCAAATGTGGAGTTTGCCAAGGCCGTCTCAAGAGACAGCATAACTCTTCCTCACAGCTGAAATGTATTCAGATGGCCCATCAGCCTGCCCTCCATCGCTCCCACTTAATTTATTAGTTCTCAGCCTCGCGCGGAGCGGATCTGAAGGTCACTGCGTCACAGCCCGCTGTGATTGGACGCATTTGTCTCTGCTATGACAGCCTGTCAAGTGTCAAGCCTTTCTCTTGATTGAATGCACTCCGAGTTCCACAATCAGGGCTTTTGAGAGCGGAATAAAATCAATTGGGGGTGCGTCCTATTTACATTTTCTGTGTCTTCTGTCACCGTGTCAGGGGGCGGGAGCGAATCACTCAAGCCTTGGGAGAAGATCCAATCACAGGTCACGGTGTCTGCACGAGCCGGTGGCGGAAGCGCACTGCGCCGCACGTGGCCCATTTCCATATTTTGATGGTGAAGGCTGATTGTCACTGGCACAAAGGGTGCACCGTGCAGGTGAGCCGGAGTTCTAGTGAATGACACAGTGCTGAGTCAGCAGGGTCATTTTAGCACTGGGCATCTTCAGGTGAGACGGGAATTCACGAATAACCAAACCACCTTTAATGTGAAAAAGTCTGTCTCTATGAAATAGGTTTATTTCATAATATAATTGTTTGGTTAATGCTTTACAGACTAATAACCTCACTGCACATCAAGTTAATCCTGTCCAACATCATCCGAAGTTTAAACACCCCAACAACCCCTGTGCTAACTGAAGCTCTGTAACTACCCTTCCTTTTCAACCATCCTTCCATGAATCAGGCCACATGGCCAAAGGACTTTCTATACCGATCATGCTTAAACTCATAGCCTCCCAACCAGAGCTCGAGTCGGGGTACCACGCAGGTGGACGGCGTCCCCCCCCCACTTATTTTACCTGGAGCTCGATAACTGGAGCAAATGGAGCCACACATTCACCCTTTGGCCTCTCTGGGGCGAGATCGGAGCCCATTCAGAACGTTGCTCAGTCGCTGGCTTCTCTGATGCAATCGCATCTAAGGGGTGAGCTAGGGGAGGCAATGAGACTGATGGTGCAAGCCACCTTTCGTGACGTCACTTCCTGTTGTGGCGTCAGCATCCCCCCACTTTTTTTTTAGGACTTGTGCCGTGCTCCCAACCCCACACCCATTTCGGTCCCTTGAGCTGATCTCCCACCTAATTGCAAGAACAACCAATGCTTGTAACCTACAAACCTGCTAAGCCAGTGAAAGCGTTTGCTTATCAGCGAAAATCGTCATACATGTTACCAAATTCAATCTTCGCTCCTGTGTCCTAGAAGCAAATCTTATTACTCTTTCACCTGACTAAACCATCCTTTACTCTTAATTACCCAGTACCCAAAGCTCTTGGCCATTTAATTTGATGTTTAGACAGAATATCGGAAACAGAAATATTGTGGGACAAAATAATGTGTCAAGAATATCGAGGACAATATACGGTGGCAGAGGGAAGGAGAGACTACTCTCAGCTACGCGGGTGTCTGTGGAGATTTGGGAGAGGGCAACCAAGATGCTTGGTTGGACACACAGGCCTACGAAACAGACCCCGATATGGCATTGCACATGGCTGAAGGAACTCTATGGACTGAAGGGGTTTAAGAGGTGGGATGACATTGGTATCACTGTTCTAGGAGACTTGCTGCAGAGGGAAGATCTGAAGTCCTTTCAGGCTTCGAGGGTGGATTACGGGCTGCATCTTACTCAGTTCTTGAAATACGCGCAATTACGTCACGCATGGAGGGCGGAGATGGCGCTTGCATGTTCCCTGCCGGAGTATGCCCCACTTGAAGGCCGTCTACTGCAGGAGCACGTCCCGAGTAAACTAGTTTCCCTGACTTATAGAACTTTAATTAATAATATGCCTGACGGCTTGGTGAAACTGAGAGAAACATGGGAACTGAATCTGGGGGAGATGGACACACTCGATTGGGAGACAGCCCTGATGCACCCCAGGGAAGGTAGCGATAAAGTCGCGTCTTCGGCTCATACAATTTAAAATCCTTCATAGGATCTACTACGACAGGTACCGATTGCACCGGATGGGGCGAGCTAGTGATGCTAACTGTCTGAGATATGGGTATGTGAAGGGAGACTTCTACCTAAGCATGGGCGGATTTTGCGGATCCACGATTCGCGGATTCAGCGGATTCACGGATCGTGGATCCGCAAAATCCGCGGATTCAGCGGATTTGCGGATTTGGGGGCGGGGCTTCCTCGAGCGTGTGGGCGGGGCCAAACGGACGGGGCTTCCACGCGAGCGCACATGCCTCTTGTGTGTCTAAAAGGTCAGAGACCGATCAGAGCAGCAGATTAAGAGACAGAAGCCCCTGGTCACAGGAACAGCACGGGGGTTGCGCTCGTAAAAGTCAAAGATGCCCAGCCTCCCAACGCTCACGTTTTTTTTTGGGCTGCTGAATGAGTCACTGCATTTGCGCTTCAACTAGTTCCAGCGACCAAGTGTGTGTCACTATGCAATCGCGCCGAAGTGCGCAGGGGTCCCTTGAGTGAAATGTCCATCATAGTGGGTAAATGGCGGGAAGACGGTGCACACCTCGAGTGTGTGGGCGGGGCCAAACGGACGGGGCGTCCATGCGAGCATGCCTCTTGTGTGTATAAAAGGTCAGAGACCGATCAGAGCAGCAGATTAATTTTTGGGCTGATGAATGAGTCACTGAATTTAAGCTTCAACTAGGGCACATGCTTTATTGATATTTGCAAGTGTTTCCTGTTGAGGTTTATTTTTTTGTGCCAGGACCGTCGTGCCCGAATGAACCCTGCCCTTCATATTTATTCAAGAAGACACCACTGTTGAAATAATTTACGATGGCGCCGGCAAGCTGCCAGCGCCATCCTGCAAAAGTTACTTAATTAGCTTCAACAGGAAGCTCCAACTGCTAAAATAAAGCAGGCGCTCGAGCCCCTGCTGTATCTTATCTGTTAGAGCTTCCTGTTGAAGCTAATTAAGTAACTATTGCAGGATGGCGCTGGCAGCTTGCCGGCGCCATCGTTAATTAGGCGCGCTTGAACTTTTGACCGCAAAATCGGCTCCGATCGCGGATTGCGGATTTTCGGCAAATCCGCGAGAGTTCGCGGATCGCGGATTTGCCGAAAATCCGCAAAATCCGCGATCGGAGCGGATTTTGCGCTCATGCTTACTTCTACCATACTATCTGGGATTGCAGTGTAATCCAGGCGTACTGGACCAACATATTACGTGAATTAAGTGAAATATTGGAAACGGCCCTCCCGATGGAGCCTAAATTTGTTTTGTTGGGAATAATGGTTGAGGTGGATCTGGACTGCCCAATCCTAATTTTCCTGGCTCTTGCTTTAGTGGTGGCTAAGAGGGATGTGGCCCGGGCTTGGGACGCTCCGATACCTCCTCAACTAGATGAATGGAGAAGAGGCATGGATATCTACATGGCAGCGGAGAGGGTCGTATACAAAGCTAGGGGCTGTCCCAAGAAGTTCAACAGAGTGTGGGGGAAATGGAGACGGTATCGTGGTTTAGACGGGGGACTGTGAGAGAAGGAGGACAGGCTACCCTGTTATACTGCTACATGTATGGGAGATCTTGTTCAGATGTGGGCAATATTGTGTTGGGGGTTATTATTGTATGACTGTGTAGTGTTTCTTGTGAGAGTTTAGGGGTGGCAGGTGGAGGGTGGAGGGGGGTAGGTTATGGAGGATGGATTTATGTGACATGCCTGTTATGTTCATATGGTTTAAAAAAGCAATTAAAATATTTATTTTTTTTAAAGAATATCGAGGACAAAACTATTGTGCAGTTAAGTTTCTATAGGCAGGCAAAGTTTTACTATATATAACTCCACATATATGTACCTTGACAATATATTTCTTCAAGGTACGGAGATTTGGAGTTAACAATAGTAAATCTACACTTACCTATTTGCACTACCTTTGCGATATTTTTGATGCAATATATCTGCATGATATTTCTGTTTCCGATATTCTGTCAATGATCCCCAAATTCAGCCACCTATGATATATTTCCAAACCCACCCATACAACCCAATGACAGACAGGAAGGGTGGGTAAAACTGTCAAAAACTCTTGCCTGCAGGTAACCCTCACAATCAACTACCTGGAAAGATAACCTCCTCAACTTACTTCACACCTAAAATGTCACAAAAAAACGCACCCCCCCAGAAGCCCCAACCAACCATCCAAGACATGGATCCTTGACCACACCACCTACCCAAAGCGTCCACATGTGAGAGCGCTAACATTCACATCCTCCCGAGACCCCATCGGGTGAGACAGCGCTACACAAAGAACCAAACCATCTTTTGTGTGAAAAAAAGTTTTAACGAAAAAGATACATGTAATTTCCTTGTGAATGCCTCACAGACTAACTTATAACGTCACTATACGTTAAGTTTATCCTGTTCAAAATTCCACCCATAAACACCCCGACAATTCTAGTCTAAATGAAGCTCTGTAGCTTTCCCTCCTTTACAAATGTCCTTCCACAAAATAAGGCCCATGGCCAAAATCGTTCCAAGCCAATCATAGTTAAATTCATATCAACATCTCAACTCTCCCCAGCCCCCCTCTTCCTCCCTTAAACTAGTCTGCCTGAACAGTAACGAGACCAACCAATGCTTGTAACCTACACATAAAACCTACTGACTAACCACTCAAAAAATGTCACGCCTAGGAGATTTTCTGCCCTCCCACATCCATTTCTCACCCAATAGGGCCACTAACGAGTCATGCAACTCCGTAATGTAGTGTTTCATGTCCATAAAGAGACAAGTGTACTTCATTGTCCCTAAAATAATTCTTGTCCTCATTCTACACAACCCTTTCTCTCTGCTGAAATTCCCAATTTTACAATTCACCTACCTATCTCTGCCACACACTCCTGGGCATCAACTCAATTCATAAAACTGTTGTCCCTGACCACCAACGCTTTAACTCCTTTAAGTCTCTCTTCATATTCTTCATTAAAGGCAAACCTTTGAGCTGGACCAAGTCGTATTCACCTAAATGCACAACCAAAACATCAGTGCAACGCCAACCTTTAAATAATTCCACCAACCATGGTAGCAACTGGCCATTTCTCCTCCCCCAATGCCCCATTACTAAGCAATCTGCACTCTACAATTATCAAACCGAGCTGTCTGCCACATGTCCTTGTCTTGCTGCTCAATTGACGAAGGAATTGTCACAGATGTACACTGATCCTGCTGCCGCAGAGCAACACGTCCTATAGGAGAACAAAAACATTAGATCAGTTGCTAAAACATTACATCAATAGCCATTTCGCGTGCAAATCTCCTATTTATTTATTTAAATTTATATAACAGCGCGCCGCTACCCTAAAGGGTTTTCCGGCACCGACAAAGAACAACAGAGGGAGGATGGGACTATTGGCCAAAAAGCCACGTTTTAAGGAATCTGCGGAAAGACAGAAGGTCAGAGTGTAGGTGGAGGGGCAATGGAAGCACATACCACAAAGTGGGGCCAAGGTGAGAGAAAGAACGCCCTCCCATATGAGAAAGTCTGACTCTTGGGACTTGGAATTTCTCTTGAGTAGAGGATCTGAGAGTGCGGGAGGGGACATAGGGAACGGCCAGCTGTTGTATATAGTCGGGGGCCTTAGCATGCTTAATGCAAAACATGTACGCGAGGGCCTTGAACTTGATTCGATTCTCCACTGAAAGCTAGTGGAGATCGAACAATAACCTGGACGTTGAAACAGTTTCGGGAACTCGGCAGAGTAATCTCGCGGCAGAATTTTGTACTCGCTGCAGTTTACGTGTTATTTCTTTGGTGACACCCAGATAAAGGATATTCCCGTAGTACAGCCTGGAAGTCACCAGGGCCTGAACCTCGGTACGCTGGGTATGAAATGGAATTGTAACTTTATACTTTCCAGTGGTCCCTAGACAAGTGAAATTTAAAAAAAGGATAAATATAGACTAAATAGGCACTATATTCTTTGTCCAGCCGGACAGTTTTTATTTTAGTAATAAACAATTTTACAAAAATTCTACTTAAATGGCAGCAGGACACAGCCGATGTCCAACTGACACACTTAGGAAGGGGACAAACAGGGAGTAAGGAGGCAATATGTACAGTCTGTGTAGTACAAATCACAGTCAGACAATCTTAATTGCACACTATTGCTGGCATCAAATAACACAGTTCGTATACATATAGTGTGACACAGTTGACGACGTTTCGAACCTATGACATATTAAAGGTTCATCTTCAGGACAACAATTATATGCCTTCTTATTATATTAAAAAAAGTCACAATGAACTTTTTAGCCCAGACTATGGGCAATACATATTAAATCCAACAAGGAAAGGATTCAAGGGGGAAAAACAAAAAGAATACACAGATTAGGGCATTTTCTTCAACAACTGTTGATCACACACATAAGGTATACACTTAGTATGTTACACAACCATTCTATTATGGATGAATCATTAATTTGCAGTTTGACCGTGTGGAAGGAATTATTATTATTTGAAGTTTGACCATGTGAAAAAAACAGTCATATCAATTGGCCGTTAATGCAACAAAGTAACGTGAATTAACACCGTGACATGAAATATTAATAACAAAGTGCACAACCCAGAGGGTGCCGGTGACCAACAATAACGGGGGCCAAACCAAAATAAAACCTTCACCTTGGGCGGACACCAAACCTGTAAATACCAAGAGTACAGGGTGTACCTGCAGGACTGGTCAATGTATTGCTAGCCCGAGTATTATGGATTGCCTAAACAATAAAAATGGTGATTAGTATCTTAACCATGGTATAAGGCAACATATCTCCCAAGATTTATAGGCCAATGTAAGCTTACCGGAATCGCAACAGGAAAAGCCTCTTGTTGATAGAAAAAGTACTGCAAAGAGACCAATACCGTAATTAATATCGCGTTATTGCCCGCTTCGAGGAATTTATCAATGGATAAATGGATCAGCAAATTAAATATGCGCTCTTACCGAAAAATGCCAAGGGACGGGCCGACAATGGGGTCCTCGTCTACGGGTGAAATCGCCCACACAGACGTGCAACTTGGGAACCAGGAAGTACGAAAACCGGGATCACATGGTCTCAGAAGGACCAATCACGCGCCTGTATAGCGCGGCCATTTTGGAACGGTCAAAGGACATGAAATTGTTAATGTCGACCAATCGTGACATATGCCACCTTATTAAAATCTTACGGGAGTAGGTGCAGACAAGGACATAAATCAAGGCCCACTCTAGAAGCTCAGTGGTTCGAGGGGATCATTCCAGTGTCTCACGGTTTAGTACAACAGTGCCAAATTAAAAACAGGCAGCCCGAGATCACAAAGGGGGCGGACATCGTTAAATGGTCTATAACAGGACCTGGTGCATGAATGGGGTCGCGTAAAAAAGGTGAAGAATAAATTGGTACACAACGGTCTTAACAACAAATTTTTTAGGAAACTTTAGCCATTGATGTCAAACATTTTAGCAAAATTCATTAAGTGAATTCCAAAAACTTTTAAAACGTTCTAAAAATGATCAACGTGCAACATATAATTTGAAGTGAGGTCTACATAATTACAATACATCAAAATCTCGGTCGTAACCAGCTTGGGGGCAAAAACCTCAATACCTATATAAATATCTATAATTTACACAAAATCAAGCATAACAAGATTACAGAGCACATCGTAATTCAGCAAATTATTCATAGTAGTGACGTCCAGTCCTCGGCTCGATTAAGCCCATTCAGGATACTTTTCGTTTTAAGTATCCAGTGTAGTTCTTCCTTATTCAGAAGTTGTTGTAAATTGGCCCCTCTCGGAAGTATTTTAATTTGGGTAATTATCGTCCATTTAAAATCCAATTCTGTGTGAGCCAATGCATCAAAATGGTCAACCAGTGGCGCGTTGGGTGTCTTGCAGCGTATGCGACTTCTATGTTGACACATCCTAAGTCGTACTTTATGAGTGGTCTGACCTATGTAGATCTTAGGGCATGGACACAGAATAGCATAGATAACATTTACGCTGTTACATTTGGTAAGACTTCTCCGAGTGAATTTAACGTCCTCATAATTGAATTCTTTACCGTCTATACTGGTGCTACACATAGAACAATTTCCACATTTAACATGGCCTGTCACACTAGGAAGACCCCATAGGTCATCCAGTGTGTTGATGCTATTGGTGGGAGGTAAAGCAGCCCTCACTAGATGGTCTCTAATATTCTTAGATTTTCTGAAGGCAAACAGTGGTTTCCCCACACTGAGTGCCCCTGCATTGACAACTGGCCAGTGTTTCTTGACACTTTTAGTGATGAAATTTGATGCCGGGGAAAAGGTGGTGACACATACTAGTCGGTTGTCAGTGGTCTTGGATTTGGGCTCAAGTAAAGTGTCCCTCGGACAATACCAAGCTCTTTTAAGGGAGCTCCGAATAAGTTTATGAGGATAGCCTCTGGCTTTAAGTTTCATGCTGAGACAGTTTGCTTCACGGAAATAATCCTCCTTCATATAGCAATTCCTGCGTAACCGCAGAAACTGCGAATATGGAAGAGAATCGCGTAATGAACGCGGATGATTACTCTGATAACTTAGCAGAGTGTTGCGCTCCGTGGGTTTTCGATACAGTCCTGTAATAAGTCTACCTTCAAAGGACTGGATATTGAGATCCAAGAAGGGAATTGACGAATGGCTAGTTGATAGAGTATAAGTAAGACCACTGCAATTGCTGTTAAGAGTACAAAGTACTCCGGATGTGGGGTCATAAGGAAGTTCCTCGATTATATTAATCATGTGCATACTGTCACGAATATAACAGATGTAGATGATCAGTGAGGTTGAAGATTGGGAGAGTATTGTTAGTCGCTGCAGATTCAGGCAAGACAACTATACTATCACCCATGATATTACTCGGAATTACCATTGATAATGTTGGCGACGGGTATTCCGCTCGCCTGGAGGATTGGGCCATCGCTGTGGTTGTTTGGCCTTGCCTCCGGGCGAGCGAAATACCCGTCGCCAACATTATCAATGGTAATTGGAGTCATTATATACAAACATTCCTCAGAATGACTCGATTTTGGTCATCCAAGAAGTCCTTGATCGACGTCCACGGCCCCATCAGGTCCCTACCCTTTTTATTTTGCAGTTACTCGAAATTTGTTTAACAACATTTTTTTTTCTTTTTGAGGACCAATACTACGGCCAGATTAAGGGCACCTCTATGGGGGCAATTTTTGCCCCCAACCTCGCCGTTTTGTATATGGACCATCTTGAGTGCGGACGGATTTTGTCCTCATCTCACCCCTTCCATAGTGGCATTGCCCTATGGAAGAGGTATATTGATGACATTTTTTTAATTTGACAGGATTCAGAAATTCTCCTCGGCCAATTTTTACATTGGCTTAACAGTAATTGCAGTGGTCTTACTTATACTCTATCAACTAGCCATTCGTCAATTCCCTTTTTGGATCTCAATATCCCGTCCTTTGAAGGTAGACTTATTACAGGACTGTATCGAAAACCCACGGAGCGCAACACTCTGCTAAGTTATCAGAGTAATCATCCGCGTGCATTACGCGATTCTCTTCCATATTCGCAGTTTCTGCGGTTACGCAGGAATTGCTATATGAAGGAGGATTATTTCCGTGAAGCAAACTGTCTCAGCATGAAACATAAAGCCAGAGGCTATCCTCATAAACTTATTCGGAGCTCCCTTAAAAGAGCTTGGTATTGTCCGAGGGACACTTTACTTGAGCCCAAATCCAAGACCACTGAAAACCGACTAGTATGTGTCACCACCTTTTCCCCGGCATCTAATTTCATCACTAAAAGTGTCAAGAAACACTGGCCAGTTGTCAATGCAGGGGCACTCAGTGTTGGGAAACCACTGTTTGCCTTCAGAAAATCTAAGAATATTAGAGACCATCTACTGAGGGCTGCTTTACCTCCCACCAATAGCATCAACACACTGGATGACCTATGGGGTCTTCCTAGTGTGACAGGCCATGTTAAATGTGGAAATTGTTCTATGTGTAGCACCAGTATAGACGGTAAAGAATTCATTTATGAGGACGTTAAATTCACTCGGAGAAGTCTTACCAACTGTAACAGCGTAAATGTTATCTATGCTATTCTGTGTCCATGCCCTAAGATCTACATAGGTCAGACCACCCAAAAAGTACGACTTAGGATGTGTCAACATAGAAGTCGCATACGCTGCAAGAAACCCAACGCGCCACTGGTTGACCATTTTGATGCATTGGCCCACACAGAATTGGATTTTAAATGGACGATCATTACCCAAATTAAAATACCTCTGAGAGGGGCCAATTTAAAACAACTTCTGAATAAGGAAGAACTACACTGGATACTTAAAACGAAAAGTATCCTGAATGGGCTTAATCGAGCCAAGGACTGGACGTCACTACTATGAATCATTTGCTGAATTACGATGTGCTCTGTAATCTTGTTATGCTTGATTTTGTGTAAATCATAGATATGTATATAGGTATTCAGGTTTTTGCCCCCAAGCTGGTTACGGCCGAGATTTTGATGTAGTGTAATTATGTAGACCTTACTTCAAATTATATGTTGCAAGTTGATCATTTTTAGAAAGTTACAAAATTTTGGGAATTCACTTAATGAATTTTGCTAAAATGTTTGACATCAATGGCTAAAGTTTCCTAAAAAATTTGTTGTTAAGACCGTTGTGTACCAATTTATTCTTCACCTTTTTTACGCGACCCCATTCATGCACCAGGTCCTGTTATTGACCATTTAACGATGTCCGCCCCCTTTGTGATCTCGGGCTGCCTGTTTTTAATTTGGCACTGTTGTACTAAACCGTGAGACACTGGAATGATCCCCTCGAACCACTGAGCTTCTAGAGTGGGTCTTGATTTATGTCCTTGTCTGCACCTACTCCCGTAAGGTTTTAATAAGGTGGCATATGTCACGATTGGTCGACATTAACAATTTCATGTCCTTTGACCGTTCCAAAATGGCCGCGCTATACAGGCGCGTGATTGGTCCTTCTGAGACCATGTGATCCCGGTTTTCGTACTTCCTGGTTCCCAAGTTGCACGTCTGTGTGGGCGATTTCACCCGTAGACGAGGACCCCATTGTCGGCCCGTCCCTTGGCATTTTTCGGTAAGAGCGCATCCCTATTTAAATTGCTGCTCCATTTATCCATTGATAAATTCCTCGAAGCGGGCAATAACGCGATATTAATTACAGTATTGGTCTCTTTGCAGTACTTTTTCTATCAACAAGAGGCTTTTCCTGTTGCGATTCCGGTAAGCTTACATTGGCCTATAAATCTTGGGAGATATGTTGCCTTATACCATGGTTAAGATACTAATCACCATTTTTATTGTTTAGGCAATCCATAATACTCGGGCTAGCAATACATTGACCAGTCCTGCAGGTACACCCTGTACTCTTGGTATTTACAGGTTAGGTGTCCGCCCAAGGTGAAGGTTTTATTTTGGTTTGGCCCCCGTCACCGGCACCCTCTGGGTTGTGCACTTTGTTATTAATATTTCATGTCACGGTGTTAATTCACGTTACTATGTTGCATTAACGGCCAATTGATATGACTGTTTTTTTACATGGTCAAACTTCAAATAATAATAATTCCTTCCACACGGTCAAACTTCAAATGAATGATTCTGCCATAATTGAATGGCTGTGTAACATACTAAGTGTATACCTCATGTGTGTGATCAACAGTTGTTGAAGAAAATGCCCTAATCTGTGTATTCTTTTTGTTTTTCCCCCTTTTTCCCCCTTGAATCCTTTCCTTGTTTGATTTAATATGTATTGCCCATAGTCTGAGCTAAAAAGTTCATTGTGACTTTTTTTAATATAATAAGAAGGCATATAATTGTTGTCCTGAAGATGAACCTTTAATATGTCATAGGTTCGAAACGTCGTCGACTGTGTCACACTATATGTATACGAACTGTGTTATTTGATGCCAGCAATAGTGTGCAATTAAGATTGTCTGACTGTGATTTGTACTACACAGACTGTACATATTGCCTCCTTACTCCCTGTTTGTCTCCTTCCTATGTGTGTCAGTTGGACATCGGCTGGGTCCTGCTGCCATTTAAGTAGAATTTTTGTAAAATTGTTTATTACTAAAATAAAAACTGTCCGGCTGGACAAAGAATATAGTGCCTATTTAGTCTATATTTATCCTTTTTTTAAATTTCACTTGTCTAGGGACCACTGTCCTGTATAAAGTTACAATTCCCTAAAGGTCCCTAGCATATTGCTTCCTTGGGTTCCCTTGTGTAATTAAAAGGGTGGGGTATGAAATGGAATCATCCACACAATCTTCCTTAACCATTTCAAAAAGGTAAGACAGGTAGCAGCAACCTTGGTGGCTTGCTGCCGCATGGAAAGATAGTCATCTATAATAAAGCCAAGATTGCGCACCTGAGTGGCTGGCTGAGGTAGTGTACCCATTTCTGGAGGCCAGTTTTGGGGGCCCCAGAGACCGCGATCCTTGCCAAGGATCAAAACCTCTGTTTTGTCGCCATTGAGTTTAAAAAAATTGGCGTTCATCCAAACCATAACTTTACTGAGGCCAGATCTAAGTGCCAAGGGCTCAGATTGTTTGTCGGCTGACAGAGAAAAGAGGATCTGGGTGTCATCAGCGTATGAAAAAAGCGACAACCCTGATTCCTCTACTAGAGCTGCCAGTGGTCTGATATACATATTGAACAGCAGAGGGTTGAGAATTGAGCCCTGGGGGACCCCAAAGGGTCAAGGGATGAGATTTGGATTTGGAGGTAGATGAAAAGGCCTGCAAGGTGCGGTCCGAGAGGAACGAGCTCAGCCAGCTCAAGGCGGTACCCGTGACACCTGAGCATTGGAGAGCCTTTATGAGTACGGTATGAGAGACCGTATCAAAGGCCGTGCTCAGGTCAAGTAGCACTAAGGCCATGGTCTTTCCCTCATCGATGTTATGACGGAGTGCTTCTGTAACTCCTAGCAGAGTAGACTCGGTAGAATAACCGGTCCTAAAGCCGGATTGGGTAGGGTGGAGCTAATATCCAAGAGTGGCCAAGATTCCAGGGTGGGCACATTTGTCAAATCGGTGCAATTTTCAGAAAATGTATCAGGACGGTCAGCAGATACTGGGGGAGGAAGCAAAGGAACAGGGGTAGAGCTGGCCAGCGAAGAATAAATAATCTCCACTTTATTTACAAAGAATTGCGCAAGATCTTCGCATTGTGTAGAATTAAGTTTGGGAAAAGGTTGTATGGTGGTTGAGCCGGATAAGTCCTTGACCACATTGAACAAGGTTTTAGGGCAGTTTTTTGCCTGTAGAATAGATGCAGAAACCTAGTTAGCACGCGCCGCCCGACAAAGGGAGTGATAGGCCCGTTTGCTAGTATTGTAGACCAGTTTTGCTTCCGCTGTATAGTTCTTGCGCCACCGACGCTCCAAATTTTTACATTTAGTTTTCTCTTTTTTTAGTTCATCGGAGAACCAAGGGGCCGGGGGCGGTGGTTGTTAAATTTTCTAACAGAGGTGGGGAGACAGATGTCGAGGGCCGATAGAATCCATCCTTGAAATGCAACTAGATCAGAGACGACATTATTATGGAAGGTGGGAGGGTTTATGGACAACAGTGAGTTAAACTTAGTCATGTCAAGCTTCGTCCAATTCCTGGAAGGTGTAACGGAAATGTTGCAGTTTGTAAGTGCAAGACGGGGGATTTCCAAACTGAAACCCATCAGGAAGTGATCCGTCCAAAAAAGAGGGACGGACGTTCTACATTGTAACGAAGATAAGTTGGAAAAAATGGGATCAAGAAGATGGCCTGCGTTATGTGTGGGCCCACTATTTAAAACAAGAATATTCATAGCTGCCAAATCGGAGACCAAAGTGCTGGCAGTATTACAGCTGGTGTCCTCAAGATGGAGGTTGAGGTCACCAAGGATAGTGAAATTAGCTGCTTGAAGCAGCAGAGGGGAAACAAAATCAGGAAACGTGCATAACCCAACCACCATCTGATCTGTCTCCTCAGCCAAAATCTCACACAGTAGCCATTACAAGGAGAGCAAACAAAGCTACCTCAACATCATCAATACAAACCTCCACCAACATCCACTATACATGCAATACCAATTGTGTTGCAATAGGTCACCGCACCCTTCTTGCTCCAGTGGCCTTCTGTTGTAGGTTGAGTGAAGAACAGCACAGCACTCTCGTGGGAACATCAGGTAAGTTTATTCGTAGCACCGAGAAAAAACATACATCTCACCAGCTGACCAGACTCCAACTGCCGAGTCTGGAATGTCAGCTAGGTAAAGTCAGAACATAGGAACAATCATAACATTCTGGAAGTATAAGCTAGTAACAACATGAAGAAAAGACTGCATTGAATTGTATTAACAGTGAATTGTATTTACAACACATCTCCTTCCCTTGGAATAATAAAAAATAAAGAAAACAAAGATGCAATTTATTATAACGTGGAAATCAACAAACGTAATCATTCAGATAAACAGGTGGTCGACAAGATCTTGAACTTCTAAAATTATCATTAGTTAACATACCTTCTGCAAACATACTATTAAGAGAAGACCCATTAGTATGACAATTATGACTTTGTAAATTAAGATGATGTGAAGCATCACCATCACCTTCCTCTCTCCTATACTCTGTTGAGATAGGGAAGCTTACATCTTCTTGAGCTGAGAACATATAGCCACTGTTACTTAATGAATTCTCAAAGATTTTATCTTTTGTTTTAGAAACAGAACACTTTTGATATATTGCAACCCTGCGGTAGTTCCACTTTTCCCCATTTTCTAAAACTATGTAGTGTGGGTATACCTGTTTGACTACAAATGAGCCTCTAAATTTAGAAATACCTTTAGACACTCTTCTAGGTTTGACCTTCACCAAGTCTCCCACTGAGATAGAATAAAATGAATCGCCTTGACTGATCTGTGGTGAATGATCATCTTTATAATTTTTCAACTAAGAAGGTGTCAATTTTGTACCTGAGGACCTTCCTCGCATTACTTCAAATAGAGACTGAATATCCTGTTTGTGTGAAGTAGAACGGTAAGCCCAAACCATTTCTTGAACTTTTACACTAGAAAAACAACCTGAAGCACACGTCATTTGTATTACACCCTTTACTAATCTATTGACTCTTTCACAAATTCCATTTCCTTGGGGGTTGTAGAGAATTGTGCGATGGTGTGTTATGCCACAGCTTTCTAAAAATATTTTCATTTGGTTGGATGTTAACTGTGTACCGTTGTCTGTTATAAGTATAGAAGGGAATCCCTCTTCATGAAATACTCCCTTTAAAATGGTCATGGTACAATCAGTAGTGATTTCTTTTACAAAGGTAACTGTAAGCCACTTTGAAAAAATGTCCACAACAACAATTGCAAAACGCTGATTGGTAGGCAGTTCATCCATTGGCCCAATAAAGTGTAAGCATATACTATGCCAAGGCTGATTTGCCGAACATTTTTTACCTGTCACCTGACCAGAAGCAATCTTAAGTCTTTTTTCGCCCTCCTTACAACTCTCACAATCTTCAACCCAAGATGCTACTTCTGCATCTATCGAATGCCACCAGAAATTAGTCTTTATCCTACGCTGGGTGAGCGTCTGGCCTAGATGTCCTTCATGGGCCAACTTTAATAACTTAGGCCTCAATGAACATGGAGGAACAAATCTGTCTCCCCTCATCAAAATCATACCATTTGAGACCGACAATTCATCCAAAATATTTATGAAAGGTCGCATTGAGGGTATTACACTACTCTCACGTCTGGTACCTATTTTTATAAGGTTTATGACTTTCAAAACAACTAAATGTTTTTCCATGCTAGAACACCACTCATGCTTAGAGAAGGTTCCCTCCCCAAGAGATATAACATCTTGAAAGAAAGCTTCTGCACTCTCTTCTTGGAACTCAACTAAGTCATGACATGAAATATCAATCTTGACAGGAAGTGTAGATAAACAGTCTGCCTGCACATTGCGCCAACCTTGAACATAGGGTCATCTCAAATTGATACTCTTGCAATCGTGAGGCAAGTCTCGCTAATCTGGGTGAACCTTTACCTGCACCACCAGGGGCTAACACATTTACTAGTGGCTTGTGATCAGATCTTATCTGACACCTGGTACCCCACAAGTAGGTCCTAAAATAGTGTGTACCCCAAACAGCAGCAAGAGCTTCTCTTTCTATAACGGAATAATTACGCTCAGAAGTGCTCAAAGGACGAGAAGCAAAGGCTATCGTTTTTTCTTCACCCCCATGTTTTTGCAGCAACATAGCACCTAACACGATGCTACTAGCATCATTCATTAAGATAGAGGAACGTTTGATGTCAAACGGGGACAAAACTTTAGCATGACACAATTCTTTTTTTATGATATTGAAACAATTTGTATGTTCCTCATTCCAGCTAAATCTTACACCTTTCTTTAATAAACTCCTCAGAATAGATGTCTTATCCGAAAAATCTCTCACAAATTTTGCATAAAACTCTATTAGCCCCATAAAGGACCTTAGTTGATCCTTGTCAACAGAACATGGAGCTGATTCAATGGCCATTAATACATTTCTCTTAGGTTTACACCTTCCCAAGTTATCACATATCCTAAATATTCTATCTCTTGTACCAAGAAAGAACATTTTTCTTTATGCAGTGTCAAACCTGCTTCATCTATTCAAGACAGGACGACCTTTAGTACATCATTGTGTTCAGTTATGGTGTCACCAAAGACAAGTATGTCATCCTGAAAGAATATTACCTTTCTAATGCCTTTGAAAATTTCTGTAAGCATCCTTTGGAAGACGCTGGCTGCAGAAATAAGGCCAAAAGGTAACCTCGTGAATTGGAAAGTACCTTCACTGGTAATAAACGCTGTGAGGTGTTTTGACTCATCATGAAGGCATATCTGAAGATATGCACTATTCAGATCAAGCTTGGTGCAGAACTTTGCACCTTTCAGGGTAGAAACCAGTTCACCAATATTGGGAACTGGGAAAACATCTGCCACCACATTTTTATTTAATGATCTGCGATCCACACAGAATCTTATTTTTTTATCTGCCTTTTGGGTAATCACCATCGGAGACACCCATGAGGATGCCTCCACATGCTCAATTATATCCCCTTGAAGCATTTCATCAATAACACTCTTTACCTCTTCTCTTACTGAAAGAGGTACTCTTCTTGCTTTGTGCTGTGTGGGTATGGCATTTTCCTGTATTTTGTGTACATAACCTCTCAACCCCCCCAATTTATCCCTGAATACATTTTTAGAATCAAGTAAGATGCGATTTATGCTAAAGTCATCAATGACCATAATTTGCACTTGAGTTCTAGGATTGACAATGATATGCAAGTCATATTGGTGAATCCAACCTAATATGGGTGGTCCATCCACCGAAAAATATACCTTACCAAATGTCGACCTATTCTTGAAGCAAATGTCACTCTCAAAATATCCTATGAGATCTATTTTTTCTCCTTGGTAACCTGTGGGACATATATCACTATCCAAAAGTGACCTTTCCCCCCATACTTCTTTTAACATCGATTCCGGAATTATGGTCCATCTTGAACCAGTGTCCAACATAAGGGTAACAATGTGACCATCTATATTAAATTTAGCTTTGGGTCTCTTTTCTCTTTTCTCATCACAAGTTATGATATCTGGGTCATCAATTATTAAAATCTTGTTCAAATCTCCTTTGATTTCACAACTATCATCGTCAACTACTGTTACTTTCCCTCTAACTTTGCTTCTACACATCCTAGAGAAGTGACCTAATTTGCCACATTTTAGACATTCTTTGTTATTTGCAAAACAAAATTTAGCATCAGAAGTATGTGTACTACTACCACATTTTGAGCACATCTTGTGTTGACCTTTGTTAAGATAACTTTTCTTCTGTAAGTTATACCCTTTATTTTTTACAAGAGCTATTGTACCATCATCACCATATTCACAATAAAATAGATTTTTGTCTGAAACTTCTGCAATCTTCTGCTCCTAACTGCACTTTTGTAGTTCTCTCATACATTTGTCTGATTCTTCCACCACCTTTACTAAATCTATAGCTAATTTCAAAATAGGATTTTTGGCTGCCCACAACCTCTCTTGAATTTTTCTATTGTTACATTGTATAATCAGTAGATCACGGATTAATTAATCCGTCATCTGCCAAAAATTGCATTTTACTGACAATTCCCGTAAACGTGCCACAACATCGTCTATTGATTCCTCACTACGCTGATTATTCTTGTAGAATTTATACCTGTTCATAACTAAGTTTTCTTCTTTTGCAAATCTAACCTCTAATCTTGAGACTGCCTCTCTATATTCATCCGAGGGGGATTGACTGCTCGATTGTAGTACATGAGGGAGATATTTAAACACTCGTTGACCTTCTTTTCCTAATGTTGGCATCAACAAAGCTTTCTTTCTTTTAGGTGAAAAGTCTTCTCCATCCTAAGCTTCAATGTAATTGTCGAACATGACAATCCAATCCTCCCATGATATTTGAGGAGTACCTGGTTCACTGAGGAACTGAGGTGGTAGCACTACGTTAACCTGTTGTGACATGTTTGAAATGCAAATCAAACTCTTATACACTCTAAAGAATATTTGTCATCTATGAAGATCAATTAACTTAATTAATAATTTGTCTTAATGGATTATAAACTCAGCTGTAGAGAATGCTACTTGAAATATTCTCGAGTGTAAGACAAATAGAGCTCTGAATATAATGCTACAAGACACAACATAAAGTATCAGGTGAGCGTATCAACGATTAACAGTTACGCTCATTACGTAGATCTAGAGGTCCTTTCAATGTTCTTATTAAATCTGGTGAATTGTAAAACTGTTAAACTGCAGATGTAAGGTGAGCGTATCACCGTGCCAATTTACGCTTGAAACTAACAAATAGTTCTCTCTTCTTTTGTTCGAGTGTTAGACTTTTAACGTGTTTAATTCACATGAGTATAAATTCTTGTTCAACGCTAAATGTTAAGGGTATGCAAATAATATTCAAATTAAGGTGAGCGTATCACTGTACATGACATCTCTCGTTGTTGTTGCATCAGAGATTTCTTTTCAAGATGGTCGCCTGCGTACGTACGTGATTACATCACACGACGTTACGCTGAAGATGCTTGGATACGCTAACTTCAATGACGTGTCGCTATGTGGGGACACACTGCTACTGGCAACTGTGGTTGCTAAGCAATGTTCGTCACTCCACAAACTTCGCTCGCGCAATAGAGTTGAAAGTCAGCTCACCTTCTCACAATGACCTCACTGTCCTCTAATCTCCTCGATAAGTTTTCCTTTGAAACAAAACCCTTCAAATTTTCTTATTGAACTGCACAGCACGGGTTTGTTTCTTTGGAGGATGTTGTTAGTCTTCTGTCTCTTGTTTGTCTTATAATTGCTTCCGCTACAGTAACAATCCGTCCCACAGCCTGGTCAGCACTAAGATCTCTCGCCAAATGTTGTAGGTTGAGTGAAGAACAGCACAGCACTCTCTTTGGAACATCAGGTAAATTTATTCGTAGCACAGAGACAAAACGTATATCTCACCAGCTGACCAGACTCCAACTGCCGAGTCTGGAATGTCAGCTAGGTGAAGTCAGAACATAGGAACGATCATAACATTCTGGAAGTATAAGCTAGTAACAACATGAAGAAAAGACTGCATTGAATTGTATTAACAGTGAATTGTATTTACAACACCTTCCTTGAGCATCCCTCCAGTTTCCTCCTTCCCTCCTCAGGCACCTCAAACTACATATGATCCTCCACAATGTGCTTTGGGCCAACCCCATGCTCATGACTTTTTGTCTGTCTCATGCTGTTAACATTGTGCCAGACAAAGGGAGAATTTATTCCCAGGAGAGTTCCTTCCCATGTTAACCATGAACAGTTCCCATTGTGACTCAAAGTTGATAAAATGGATTATACATACTCACCTCATGGTAACATCTCGCAGAGCAAGCGGAGGGATCCAGTCACAAGAAAGAATGAGTCATGGCGAAGGTGTGCTTGCCTCTTGAAGGCAAAATACTAATGTGATCACTATCACTTAGTTTTATAATTTCACTTTGCTAGATCACTTCCTGGTGCTTGAGGGCAGTGGCAATATGCTGGAAAACAATTCCTATGGATCTATCCTTGACAACTTTCTTGTGTTTGCTCTGACTTGTTGCATTAGATCAGCAATCTTAAAAACATAACAAATATAAAATTATATTCTTTCAAGACGGACGTCATGATACATGATGAGAAGTAGCATGGAGCAACATGGTAGCCATCTTGATAGTATAGAAAAAAAACATGAATATCCTTTCCAGATTACCACCATATTGGATCATGTCATGCAAAGAGGTGGCCATTTAAAAGCATAAAAGACATTATTTTTGGGGGCGTGGCCGGGCAAGATGGCCGAACGGACGTAGATCGTCTCGGCTCCCGGTCCGCGCACGGTTCCTGACTAGTTTTCTGCGGCTAATCGCTGCCCCGCCAGAGAGGAACTGCATCACCGAAGGGCAGATAATGAGGGGCACACACTGAAAGCTTTGGTTTGCTCCGTTCCCACTTCTACAGATTGAAAAAGAACCTCATTGCAGAGCACCGGAGTTCCCTAAAATGGCACCTGCAACTCTGAGGGACTCGACTTTGGCCGTGACCCGGAGGAATTCAAGAACGGCGGAGAGAATAAGGTGCTGCATATCGGGTCCAGCAAGCACGGTTGCCGTAGCAGTGAGTACTGATAGCCCCCCTGGACACGTGGGTTGATGCCGCAACATCGCATCACCAGACAATGAGGTGTGGGGTGGTGCCGTAAATCTCAGCAAATGCACTGGATGAGGAAGAGATTGGAGACGTAAACCCATAGAGCTTAATTACAATGGATTCCGGTGGTGGGTCTCTGGTGACGGGAAGGCAAAAAATGATACGTTAAACAAGCGCCACTCCTGACTTTAAAATGGTGGCTCTGTGGTGTCTGTGAACAGCGTCTCAGCTCGCCCCTAGACGCGTGACCTGATGAGTGTCCCGTGATAGCAGAACTCAGGTGGCGGCCCCACAGAAAAAAACGGGCTGGGAAGCAAATGCGCAGCGGGCCTTCAGCTGGACCCCTGTTTCCAGCCCTTGGAGGCACCCAGGCAGCATGCTTGCGCGGTACATTGGCACCCAGCGAGTTCTATCTCAATGGCGCTTTTCAATTCTGAACATCACTGCTGCGAACAGCTGCCCCATAAAGACTAATTGAGCTCATACAGATGCTTAGCCCCTTTACTACTCTGCTTCTACCACCTGGAGGGGCAACCACTCCCAGGGTCCACATGCTACGGGGGTGATGATACTCGCAGGATGCGTAATCTGTGATCCTGACAGTCTGACATTCTTGCACGTCCACCACTGACCACCGCACAGCCATCCCTCGTGGTCCTCCACGCTCGAGCCCAACACATCTCTCTTGTAACCACAGCGGGAGTCCTCCTGGGCCCGCCCATATGCCGCCGAAGAAGACATTGAGCAAAACTCCCAACAAGGTTTCAAGTTTTTTCGTCTAGCAGACAAGCGCCCCTCAGCGAACCCTAACAAGGGAGCGGACAATATGACCCTGACGAAAGATGACCTCCTGAGCATGTTTAGGGAGTTTAAAACGGAGCTTCAGAAGCATCTCAGTCAAGACATAAAGGCATCCATGGAGCAACTCCGAACCGATCTTACTGACAGGCTGTCCTCCCTACAACAGGATGTGGACTCAGTGGGCATGAGAGTGCTAGACCTTGAAACGCAAACTCAGGAACATGACATGCGCACCCCCGAACTGAGAGAAAATGTCCGGAACCTCCAGGATCAGCTTTATCAGGCACAACTCAAAGCAGAGGACCTTGAAAACAGGGCCAAAGAGAAAACCTTTGAATACGAGACCTGGACGAGAGAGCGCAGGGCCCTGTCCTGGATGCCTTCCTGGAGGGGCTCCTCACGGAGATCCTAAGCCCCCAAACCCTCAAAATTAAACTGGACTGTGCCCATCGGGTGGGTGGACTGACGACAGGCAAAAAGAAACGTCAGCGTTATGTGGTAGTCAAGTTTCACTCTTACAAAGTCAAGGAAGCGGTGCTTCTAGCAGCGAGGAAAAAGGGGAACGTCTCCTTCCAGGGCCACTCATGCACCGTCTACTAAGACCTGGTGCTGACTACCCTAGCTAGATGACAACTGTTCCGACCCATCACCTCGAAGCTGTATGACACCAATATACGGTACAGATGGACCTACCCTTTTGGATTGAGCTTCGAGTTTCACAACAAACTACGCCATGTCACTGACTTGAAAGAGGGTCTGGAGCTCCTAAGTCTCCCTCTGGAGAACTCGGGCTCTTCCCACACCACAACGCCAGGAACCACGCAGGGTGGCCCACCGGTCTCCCCCTGGATCATAGGTTCTCTTAGGAACCGCAAGTGAAAAGCGAGCAGTAAGCCTCCTCCACACCATAGTCAGGAGACAACAATCGCTCATCTATGGCTTGTTGATAGTGACGGCAACCACTATTATCATCGTAAGACCGTCTAACTAGCATTGCAAGATATCTGGGGGACCGCCTCCAGGGCCACCACCACTCTGAGCTGTTCAGTACCCCTGCTGGATTATTGTCGATCTGCCTTGCCAGTCGAACAACGTGGCGCGGACCCTTGCCCTCAGACAAGGTAGGACTCATTTTGCACCCAGAGGCTGAGGTGCCGATTAGACTATGGCTTCTCCTGCTGTGACCTAGATCTACTGTCTTGTGTGGCCCTGAGACCTAGAGTCCTCTGCAGCCTCTGGCCTCGAGGCCTTAACGATCTTAGGTGGTCTCGTGAACTATCTCGATAACTGTTCCCATGGATGGGAGCGATGGGACCACACCTCTATAAATCGATGCAAGATACTGTTGATTTCCATTTAGCCGTACAAGACTGTAATTTCCAGTTCTATTCGGATGGGCACGGATGGGGACCTCGGTTATACCGTCCCCATGGGCTCCCGTGGGGTATTCCTTTCCCCAGCCGGGGACATGCCAGCGGTTACACAACCGCAGCTTTTGTTAACGTTCATTTTATTTTTGTTGGAGTTTGAGGGGAGGGTGAGGGAGGGTAACAGTGGCGGCTCTATAATGGCTTTTATGACAGTTTATTATGCTCTAACATACCCACAGACAATGTCCAATTGCGGGACACTCACCTCTGGAGACGTCCCAGATATTGCAACGCGACGAGACAGCTAACATTAGCAGTGAGACACTGTTCCACATGACACTAAGATGACTGTAACCATTGGCTCCTGGAACGTTAAGGTCTTAACTCACCCCAAAAACATCAAAAGGTGTGAAAATATATTATCGATCACTATCTCGATATAGTGGCCTTACAGGAGACACACTTTGCTCGAGCTGAGGACACTCGCTTCCGACACTAGCAATACCCATTGATATACAGATCCACTGCACCTATGAAACATAGAGGGGTGGCGCTCCTATTTCATTCCTCCATGAAATTTCAACCACTGGACTTCCAGTCTGACAAGGATGGCCGCCTAGTTAAGGTCAAGGGCCGCTTGATGGGTAAACTTTGCACATTTGCAGCAGTCTACGCACCTAATACAGGGCAATCGGCCTTTTTAAACACACTAGCTGGGAATGTCGAAGACTTTGTAGAGGGGCCACTGATGCTCATGGGCAATTTCAATCTGACCTGGCAGAGGGATCTAGACAGCACTCACCCACACCGTTCTGACATGGGCTCATTTTCCAAAGATACTAAACAACGCTAACAAGACCTGGGCCTTCTAGATGCCTGGTGCACTCTCCACCCCCAATCTCGTGACTACACTTTTTACTCACACGTCCACCGCACGTTTTTTAGACTTGACTACATTTTCATTAGCCAGACTCTATTGGGGGCGCTACAGGGCACCAAGATATTTCCCCTCTCAGTGTCGGATCATGGTTTGCTATCAATATGCATGGCCTGGGATAGCAATGTCTGGGCCACTCCCAGGTGGTATTTCCCAGCCTCTCTCACGCAAGACAAGGTATTCTGTAGCATGCTGGGAGAATCCATTACTGAATTTTTTAACATTAATAAACCAGAAGACATGTCAGAATATACCACCTGGGAAACGTTTAAGGCAGTCTTTAGAGGGAAGTGCATTGCCCTTAACTCGGCGCTGAACACACAACGGACCAAGGAGAGGGAAGCTCTTGAAAAAGGACGTAACCGCAATCGAACACGCACATAAAACAAATCCCACAAGGGAGTCCCTCTGCAATCTCACTGACCTAAGGGGCAAGAGCTATTTATAAAAACAGGGCGGAATTTACTTTCCTTAAACTCTGACACTTATCCTACACCCTGGTAACAAGATTGGCAAACACTTAGCCAGACAACTAAAAGAAAAGCGAGAACGAGAATACATAGGAGGAATACAAGGAGTAAATGAGGAGCTCACGCATAAGGATGAGGAAAAGGCCAATATTTTTGGTTCCTTCTACAAGACTCTTTACACCTCAGACCAGCTAGACACGAACGCATAACGTGAGTATCTTCGGACATTGCCTTTCCCCCAGGTTTCTTCCGATTGGAACAACACACTTACTGCCCCCATAACTCCTGAAGAGATAAACGCTGCTATAAAAGTTCTCAAACCCCACAAGGCCCCTGGCCCAGACGGATACACGGCCCAATTCTATAAAACCTTTGCCCCGGATATCATACCACACCTCACGCGGCTGTTTAACAAAATGGAGGAGGAGGGCGAGACTACCGGATCCATCTCTGAGGCCGTGATACCTAAACCAGGGAAAGATCTCCAACTGTGCGCTTTGTATAGTCCCATTGCTCTACTAAACTTAGATGCGAAATTATATTCCTCTATCCTTGCAGAGCGACTAAATGACCTCATGCCTGATCTTATACACCCTGACCCATCAGGATTTATCAAGGGCCGACAAACACACGATAACACCAGACGCATAGTACACCTGATAGAGAAGGCCAACAAATGACGTATCCCGCTGTACTGGTAGGTCTAGACGTCGAAAAGTCCTTTGATAGGGTGGATTGGGCATTCCTATTTAACACTCTCACAAGCTTCAGGTTCGCAGACAAATTCATCACCATGATTCGGGCTAATTATGTTCAACCCCGCTCCAGAGTGCAAGTCAATGGAATACATTCAGCCCCCTTTCTTCACACCATGGGCACTCGTCAAGGGTGCCCCCTCTCGCCCCTACTTTTCACCCTTAGGATTGAACCTTTGGCGATGTCTATTAGGTCCAACCCGGGGATTCAGGGAATCCCCTTCAGTGGGGACTCACACAAAATCACACTCTTTCCGGACGACGTCCTCTTGTCACTCTCTGATCCAGCTGGGTCCCTTCCCACTTTACAATCCAAACTAGAGAGATTTGAAGCAGTGGAAGGCTTCAAGGTAAACCTTGGCAAAGCGCACATACTCAATCTTACTCTTCCAAAAATGGAAATGCGCGCGCTTCAGCCACTCACTTCTCTTCAATAGACCTCTTCCTTCATACAGTACCTAGGGGTCCAGCTAACACCCCGAGTCAAGGGACTTTTTACCACCAACATCCCCCCATTCTCACTCACATCCAAACAGATCTTACGAGGTGGAAACCTCTATTTCTTTCCTGGCTTGGCCGTATCCATGCTGTTAAAATGACGCTCCATCCTAAGCTCCTATACTTATTCCAAGCCCTGCCCATAGAACTAGACAGGGACATTTCCGTAGAGTTCATTCCATGATTCTCCATTACATCTGGCAGGGTGGGTGTGCCCGCTTTTCTTTTACAATACTACGTCGTTCCCGAGCAGAAGGCGGAGTTAGACTCCCTGATATTGCACTATATTATAAGGCAGTGCAGTTAAGGGTACGGACGAAATGGTCCAAATGAAAGTCTGAAAAACACTGGTTTCATATGGACCGTAGTGTAGTAGGGAGTATTATTTGGCAGTTAGCATGGTTCCCTTTATCGCAAACCAATGGCCCGCAATTCATTGCTGAGATTTGACAGCCACCATCCCCGTTCCCTCCGGGAGAACCTCCCGTTCGGGCAATTCCTGAGGGTTCGGAGGAACTGTTCTGACACAACAGATTTCCATTTAAAAGCAAAAGATCTCTCCACGAAGTTGAGAATGCGACATTACCCCAACACTCTAGTTCGTACTTCTTGGAAACGTGCTGCGAATAATCATCGCGAGGCCCTTTTGGAACCTCCTGTCAAGAAACCACCTATGGATAGGTTGGCATGTGTGACCACGTACAACACCTCATCTTCTAAGATCCAGAAGATAATTAGACAGAGGTGGCGGATCCTGAATAGCTCGGGTGAGAACATTCCTCTCCCACTCTTTTCATTCAAAAGAGGTAATAACTTGAAAGACGCCTTGGTCCACACGAGACCTCGACAAGAAGTCGAAGAATTCACGTCTACCTTATGGAACCTTCCGCCAGTGCAAGGACATCATCCTTGCGGGAATTGCTCAGTGTGTCCACAAACAACGAAGACTCTTGCAGTCGACATTGGCACTACTCGACCATGGCTACTTAAACGCCATACTAATTGCAACAGTGAGAGAGTCATCTACCAGATTACCTGCCCCTGTGGTTTGAGGTATATAGGAATGACTACAAGAAAGATCAAATTGCGCATACAAGAACACAAGAGCACAATCAGGCGCAATAAACAGGCGATCCGCCTTACCTCGCACTTTCTTGATAAAAAACATAATCCTGATGATTTAAAGTGGCTAATCTTAGAACAACCCTATATACCTGGTTATGTCACAGATGTCTCACTTTTTCTATTAAAGAAAGAACAAAGATGGGTCTTCAAATTACGCAGTGATACAGAGGGATTGAATGATGACATCCCGTGGATGCAGTTGTGAGTCCACCCTCAATACATACATATGCACACCCTCTGATTCACCCTCTGGAGTTAACTACATCTGATAACGATTTGGTGTTACCCAGAGAAAGGCCCACTAAAAGCCTCTCCAATATTGTGAAGTTCTTTCTTCCTTCTACAATTTCAAAAGAGTAGCTTCCAAGTGTTGCGTTAGACTTTCCATTAAGGTTTCTGGACATTAGGTGGCACAACTGCTAAAACCTTTGTAGTCACCAATTAATATTACAGACTGCATTCCATATTTGTATGACTAGGTGTGTTCTTTCTAGGCGCCCCATCCATGTATTTTGCATCTGTTCATTGTTAGACTACATGCCACAAGGCATAGTGTCCAATTGTTCTGCCATACTCCGAACGATGGTCCCCTAATACTAATTAGTATAAGCATCCAAGGCTCTGCATTTACTTGAATACTACTAAACCACACATTACATCTGTGCGACCTAGTGCCACACCAATGCCCTCTCTGTTATTTTGTTGATTTTCAGAACGAAAATTTTTTGGCTACATTTTCGAGGCGGGCGTTTGTTTGCATAACTTTCACAGCCTTACAGCTGAGTCACTGCTCTCACGGTGCGTTTTTCTTCACAGTGCATATGTGCTTTTCAAACATTTAAACATATGCGCAACAACATATACAGATATAAGCCTCCTGAGGCTGCATGAGCATGTGTTTTTGTTTTCACTCATTTTTATCATTTTTATCTGTTACTTCAGAGACTATCAGGGGCCGTCCTCGCAGAAACCAGGCGACACTCTCGGCGAACATAAAGGGTTTAGCCGCTATTGGCCCAGACCAATATTACAGAGTGAACCAATCAGAGCGTTTGTTTAGATAGCTTCCTCCAAGGTCCGCTACCCACAGATACTTAAGTCCACTACGCGCTGACAATAACACATGGCCTTTTAGTTAAACGGTCCCATTGGTCCTCGCTGAACAAATTACAGAACTGCCATGGACAGCCCGTCCCCGATCAGCTTTTCAGTTTCTTTCTAGGTTCGCTACTCTAAAGCTCGAAAGTCCGCTACACGCTTACAACAACACATGGCCCTTGAGTTAACTGGCCCCATTGGTCCTCGTTGAACCAATTACACAACTGCCTTGGACAGCCCCTCCCAGAGTCACCGAACCGAGGGCAAGCTGCCATAGGCTTAGACTTTTTACACGCAGTGAACCAATGAAAGCATTTCTTTGAACAGTTCCCACTCAGGTCCGCTATTTGCGGACTTAAACTCGTGCACAACTCTGAATCACCACCTCCTCCTCGGCTCAGTTCTCAACCCGAGGCAACGACGGAGAGGTGAGTGTTTCGTGGTTTGGCTTCGTTCAGATAGACTCTTTGAGAGATCTCAGACGGGGAGATAATTACTTGATAATTACTTTATAGCTTAGGAGAAGGCGCCCTGGGTCCCTGACACCTGTTTACTCAGCTGCTCTAGTCACTATGCGAGGCAGCTCAGTTAAGCCAAGTCGGGGTTTTTCAGTTAGACGCTGTTTTCATCCTAATGCACTCATGATCTAGGCCTGCCATTTTGCCACCCATGTATCACTAATGAAAATGCTTTTAACTTTGATTTTTTGTAACTGATTCTGAATTTAACTTCAGACCTATGCACTTATTTCTAGTGCGTGGCCTCCTTCTATCCTGAGCAGTTGCCAGGTGAGGTGAGGTTTTCTCTCCCTCCAATCAGGGTGAGTGACAATCATTTAAGTAAATATGTAACTTACACAGAGATAAGAGATACATGCTACAGATGTGTATTTTTCTAATCCTGTTTTGTTTTTGTTTCCCACATTGTATATACAGGAGAAGGTACACTAATTTTCTTTTGGAGAATGGGTGTAGATCACGGATCACATCACTTTAAGTAAGTGTTGCAGTAGCGTATCATAGGTCCTGACGAAAGCCGTTTAAGGCTGAAACATGTTGACCAAATAACATACATGGTAGATAGCAATTCCTTACATGCTATCATTATACTGCTTTTAATCATACCACGTTTGATGGTCAGACCCAATAAAGTTTCTTATGACATCAAAGTAGGTATTTTTAAATCACGTGGATCAATTTCCTCCCTTTTTTCTTCTTTTGAGCACTGCAACTTCTGCCCCTTCCGCTCACACACTGCCATCTGTTGGATGAATGTTTGACTATTGGGTCCGAAACTAGGCAGCCTCAGATTCTATCTGAGGAGGAGCCTACAGGACACCATTCTCCAACACAAACAAACCCAGATGACGAGATTCCACTTTTGAGTGGGCTGATGGGTACTTTTTTCTAGTTCTTCATACTCTGTATCTTCTCTTGCTCACGTTTCCTTATAACGATGTTATTACTTTTCTGGATCAACTTTGTGGTCTCAGTATAAAGTGGGACACTATTAGGTCCTAGTAAATTCTTTAAATTTAGACTGGTAGTACCTCTCGTGTTTTTCATTGTTAAGTTGGGGGACTAGGTACTATTTGGTCTATAAAAACGTTTTCCCCTCGGACCCCCTACCACTCCTTTTGTCTTTTAGTTAGCATGGTGACCCAGGAAGGACAGACCTCTGAATGCATATATTAGCAACCAATACATGAACCACCCTGAAAGTGTGGGACACGATAACGGGGGACAAATGATGGACATCATTCACCTCCCCTTTTACACCAATTAATTTCAACCCAAACTTGCCCCCTGCCATGCATGAGGGACCTTTCAACGATTGGAGAGAGGATGGATGCTTAGCTCTGACACATCTCTTTCATAACACTGACCCCCTTACCTTTGACAACTGCAAACGGGACTACGGCCTAGAAAACACAGAACAATACCACTGCACTCAGCTGTTACACTGGGCTCTCACTCCACAAGTGCGGGAGGCAGCCTCTCGCTCCCCCCACGAGGTTTGAATCATTCCTTTCCAAAGTCACCACCATGAAAGGTAATCTCGTTCATATATAATTACCTACTCACTACTATGCTCTCCCCACGTCCATGCTACATGAAAATGTGGGAGGGAATTCTACAGCACGCTATCTCAGATTGGGAATGGGCTCGGCTATGGACTGACATCAGGAGGTTCAACCACTCCATAGAGCTCCGGGAAGCCCATCTTAAGACCATGATGGAGGGGAGGTGGGGGTTTTTGTTATCCGTTTTCCAGGTATGGTTTCTCCGGGGAATTTATTTACCTTATATTGCTCCTTCCCGTTGGAAGGGTTTGATAGCATCCCATCACAAAAGAAAAATGGGTCGCCCAGTTCAGTGCGTGTTGTTTTATATGTGTACGCTGAGGAATGATCCGAACCCCTACACTATCAGAAACTGAATCCTCTAGATTTGCATTCCTTATGAGACAGGGGCCGGGACAGTGGCCTGGCCATGTGATACTGTGCAAACCCTCCTTTTGAGTGTTATGTCTGACGCTCACTGCATTGAGCGATGTGATGGTTATATCTTAGTGATGTATTTGAAAAACTTCAATAAACAGAAGTTTGACAAAAAGACATTATTTGATGTATTCTCAAGATGGTCACCATGTTGAATCATGTCACACGGCATCACACAATGTGGCAGCCATCTTGAATGTCAGCTTGGGGTAAAATTGCCTTCTGAAGGTGTCAGACCCCGACAGGTTATCACTAACCTTCGAAGCCAGATACAGCGGGAGCGATAAAAGATGCTGCGTAAGCCTATCCCCGATATGGAATGACCTGTGAGTATAGAGATACCACTCAACAGACAAGACCATAAAAGGGGAAAGGGAAAAAGAGGGACAAAGTAAACAAAAAAGCTGCGGGCGCGAAATCACATGATGGGACTACACGTGGAGTTGTGGACCACACTCCTGTTGTGTCACTTCAGCTGTCTAGCCCGTGTTCCCTGTAACAACATAAAAGCACAACATGTATTTGTATTAACAGCCACAGCGTGTATCGAGCGTTTAAGACTAGATTGAGTATGTGTAAGCACTTACTTTTCTATCATGCGCACTCGCCTATAGAAAAACCATAAAAGCCAAAAATAAAGCATAAAAGAAATGATCCGGTCTTCCTTGGACGTGTACTGAGCCCTACTCCCACTGCGTATGTGCCGTTAACAAGGGATGTAAGGATATACTTAGCTCTAAGAAGGACACTCAGGTGTAGGAAATGTACACTTAGCTGTAGGTATTTGCGGGAGCTCAAACACACAAGGACAATCCTGGTTATGTCTTGTAGGTCATGCGTTCTGAACTGCAGCCAAAGAAAACAGTGCAGCTGAGTAGGCAGAGCCTCAGGACAGCTTGAAGAGCTCTTCAGCCTATTTGTACAAAAAAAGAACACAGGAATTTCCACTTAACGCAAGCCTTTCAGGCGGCTATGAAACACGCTCCAGTGCGTGTGCTACAAAGTAACCAAAAGCAAGTTCAGGGGGTGTTGTTGAATGTTTCTTCCGGGCCGCCTAACGGCTCCAGGGCGCGTGCAGCGCGTTTAAACCAGAAAGAGCACGGGAATACTGGCTCCTCAGTTTTGGGCAGTAAGGCGTTTCTCCATGCTCAGAGAAGCAAGATGTACCCTGTAGAGCAGTTGTTCCCAAACCTTTCTGACCCGCGGCTCCCTTGGCCTATTGGCCATTGGCTGCGGCTCCCCTTTATGTTTCTTTTTTTTGGCTGATAGGAGGAAGTAAGGGGGGATTTAAACCCTGCCTCAGCCTGCCATCAGTGTATGTATGTAAACAAATATACACTCAACCATTTATCTATCACATAATTATTAAAGGCATTGATTTTTGGCTCTTATTAATAATGGTTAACTTACTACTACACAGTGGAACCAATTTAATCAACCTAAGAATGGCAGTCAAAATTAAAACGTGCATGGGCTGTAACTTTATTTTGAGCAGTTTTATATAGCGCAAAATCGACCCAAAGGTATTGGAGCGCTTTACACGAGCTTCAGTTATATTGCACAAAGACACATTAATTTGTTTTTGTAGGCACATGGAAGTTAAGTGATTTGCCAAGAATTCGAGCTCTAACGGAGCTCTTCAGTTTCCCAGAACCATGCACAAGTCATTTTTCCAACACAGGCTTTTCTTTGCATTATGGTGCTTGTAGTTTTGTTTGAGACTATAAATTCAGGACTACGAGTCCCAAAATGGAAAGAAACAAGCTGGATTGGACGAGCAAGTGCACCACTAGTGGGCGCTAGGTGCAGTGCACCCGGCCTACATACCAGCAGTCGACAGAATTCCTAATGGATTCTTCTCAGCAAATGTGACCGTGGCTCCCCTGGCTGGTTTTGGTGGTGCACAGTTTGGGAACCACTGCTGTAGAGGGATATCTCCTTGTTACCAGGCTGGTTTACCGCGTAGCATGGCAAACGTCCAGGTACAGCTTTTGATATTGACAAGCACCAAGCCCCCTGCAGGCAGTGCTTCTGTATGGCCCTGTTCCAAAGCCAGTTGCAGCCCCCCACAGGATTATGGGAGATGTAGTGCTAATATACACATGCATTCGTATAGCTGCAAACATACATGTCAAAATGTGTCCCAAACCTCTATCTACGCCGGAATATGACAGAAGGCCATTGACATGCTCCTACGGTCTCTGTGAATATATCTGTCCTTGGCCATGTATGCTTCAGCTTAGCAACCTTGTCTTCTGAAGACAATAGACACTCTCCTATTGTATCCGTGACTATATCTGTCCTTGGTAATTTATGCATCAACTTGGGACACCTTGCATTCTGAAGGCCATAGACATGCTCCTACTGTATCTGTGAATATATCTGTCCATTGTAATTTATGCTTCAGCTTGGGGTACCTTGCCTTCTGAAGGCCATAGACATGCCCCTACTGTATCTGTAAATATATCTGTCCTTGGCCATGCATGCATCAGCTTAGGCACCTTGTCTTCTGAAGGCAATAGACACTCTCCTACTGTATCTGTGAATATATCTGTCCTTGGTAATTTATGCTTCAGCGTGGGACACCTTGTCTTCTGAAGGCAATGTACATGCTCCTACTGTATCTGTGAATATATCTGTCCTTAGCCATGTATGTTTCAACTTTTCTCTCCAGCTAAAGAATGCATATACTGTGCATCTACCACAATGGTCAATATATAAACCACTACTTAACATGTATGTATGTTCACATTGGCCTCTATGTGAAGTACACATTACAATGCATGTTTTACACTGCCTGGTGTGTTTACTCACCCAATGATCTACAGATCATAGGTTCAAATCCAATCAAGTCCACTCATAAAACGGAAAGAATTTAATCTGTGATCCAATAAATTGGGTGTGGTGGAAAGGGGATCGGACTCATAAGGGGTCAAACCAATGACAACCAGCCTATGCATTATTGTTGGCACACTGCCTTCAAAAAGAATTGTCATCAGGGAAAAATGTTATCTGGTTTACTTCATTGATCACAGACAGGTTGCAGGCCACCTTTTCAGTGTTGGCAACGAATTCCAGTGGGTCACAAATTGCGACCTACCTCATTAATAGTCATAAGGTAGGTCTAGTTACAACCCTCTATGAATCATTAATGAAACATTAGCAATAGCGATTTCCAAATAGCCATTCGCAAAAATCGCAGTTAGGTAACCACTATTTCTTTTTGCGTACAACTAGCCCTTCATCTTTACTTACAAAAATGTAAAGCACCATGAAACTAAGACAGTACCTACACACACATTATGTTTTAACACATACGCCCTCTCTAAAACACACTATAGACTCAAGCATTGAACCCAAGCCTGCATAGGAAAACTCGCTATTTACTAATGCAGGGAAATAGTCTGGTCTTGTCTCCTTCTCAACACTTCTCAGCACTTTGTCTCATTTCCTCTATCACCACACAGTAACCCCTACCATACAATTATTATCTCAAAATAACTTTGATGATTCACCCTTTTCATCCTCTAAAGCTACAGCAATCCTTACGTTTTCAATCTCTGAATCTGCCTTTTGTTCTTGGAAAGGCATTTTAGCTCTTGTTGTTGGCAAACTCACGCTCTTATATGCTTCTATGTACTTTTCAACGCAAACTCGAAGTTGCTATTTCTAGCTTATTTTCATTTGATATATACCCAATATTTTTTATCGCCTACTCTGTCAAGACTTTTGTGTTTATTTTTCACATATAATTTTTTTTAAATCTAAATTAAAAAAATAAAGTCCTTTATAAACCTTTGCATATAAGCATTGGCACAATTACACAAATAATATTAGTTGAGGTACATTTGGTGCATCGTACAATTACGTTTACAATTTTGTAAAGATTTTAATTGATCATGTCCAAATAAAAAAATACTTACTCACCAATTACATTCACAGATCTTTAAAACCTCCATTAACACAGATTTCATTTACTTTCTCTTTAACTCTGACAGTAGTTTTATGATCTTAGATTTACACGAGGTCAAATCTTCTTTATGAAGACCAGCCCCCCTAGATTTTGGGGTGTTTTTGTGAGCATCCTCACACTTTATAATTTGAATTTCTGAGGACATGCAGTTGTCCACATGTCTAATGAAGGGAAACTCTCATTGCACCCGTTTTTAGCAATATCTTTCTTAGGGGCCAACAGTCCCATCCACAAGAATGCTGTCTTATACTTGTGGCCATCTGTATAAAGTACTAATTGAAGCATACCTAATTTTGACTTTTATACTATTTTCCACTTCAGGATTTTTCCTAATGTGGGATCTACTCCCTCCCGAAAGCGTCTATATCTGCATTGTTGCCGTATCAGGTGTATAAGGTCGCCGACGTAATCTTTACATGTCGAAGAAGCTATCCAGCCACAATGCCAGAGCTTCACCCCGGTGAGATGTTTACCATGTAGAGATTTTAGCCCTGAACTGGGAAGCAATAGCTGGCTTGCGAGGAGCTATCTTTGTATCCCTCCTGTTGATGTTTACAAGCTTGTTGCAATGTGTCAAGTGAGGTTTGGAGTGTTAATCACCAGAGAATGGTGTACCTAGGATATTTTATGATCTGCCAGTTCCGTAGCTATTGGGGGCTAATGCATGATGTTGCTGAAAGGAACCAAAGAATTTTACATATCCACAGACGGTGGTAATACATGTCCCACTTATTACGTTGCCCACTCTTGATATTCCTATATAGCATCATACCAGGAAACCCAACAATGTAGATACTTCACCCAGTCTCCTCCATTACCGTAACAGGGTCTCTGTAGAGAGCTTGCTTTTCCACCCCAGGTATCACTCTGCATATTTCCATATCCTAACTATTGTTTGAGTAGCTGGAAGAAGAGAAGGGCACAACATATATCTCCATATAGCAGTTGTTGTACTAGTGTTTCCCACTTGGCCAACTTTTCCCCAACAAGGGCAGGGTCCAAGATAGTATTGTTTATAAACTGATTAATTATTATTATTATGTCTTTGCAAATCTAGTGGCCGTTTTAATGGTGAATGCGCTGTCTCCAAATGGCAGTGTATTGACACACCATGCTTTAGCAACATATTTGTGACAATGTGCTCCAAAGTACACCACCTACTACAGAACTCACCTTTAACACGACCAGGCAAGACTCAATTTCTGCACTTGTTCTTTGTGTGACGCTTATATTTTTCCCCTCACTTTGAATTCAGTGACAGATTCAAGGGGGATGTTGTAAATGTTATACTATGTTTATGGGTTTGAGTCCTTTTGCTTTCTCTACACTCTGTATTCCAGAATGTGCTTGCTCCAGCTCCACGCTCCACATTCTCTGTTATGCAGTTGGAGCTGGTCAGCAGGCATTTGGGTTGCTCTCCACCTTCTCTCCTCAAATAAATACCTAATACTGTTACAGTGTTGTGGACTTTATTTACAACACTTTTGGCGACGCTTACTGCTGACTGGAGCTTCAGGAGGAGAAAATTCAAGTGGAATGGCAGAGCTCCCAGCACCAAACTTAGCCCTGCTTGGTTGAAAGATTTACTTAACAATGAGACTTTGTTGAGGTCTAGGAAAGCTTTTGCTGAGGTGACTTCTAACATTTCAAAAGGTGATTTTGTAAAAGTTAAACCTGGTAGAATCTCCAGGGGTCTATCTAAATTTAGAGGACCTTTTTGTGTGAAAGAAGTTTTTCCACACTATGTTGTACTTTCTAATGGTGAGAAGTGGAATGTCAGAAGAGTAGCTTTATATCAAAAGAATAGTTATTTGCCTTCTGGTATTGTGTTGCAGAATTCTTCTGATGTGTCTTCTGACAGTGGGAATAGTGGTTACATGTTTTCTCCTACAGATAATTCTATATCTTCTCCTGTCAATAGAAGTTCTGATGGTGGAGATGATGCTGCTGATTCTGGCAGATTTAATTTTTCTTCCTCCTATGCTTCTTCCTCTCAAAAATCCTCTTTTGATGTCAATTCTAGAGCAGCAAGGTATTGTAAACCACCTGCATATCTTAATGATTATTGTTGCAATTGATTTATTTTGTTTGTTAATCTTTTGTTTAACTTAGAATGTTTTATTGTTTTGTAAGGAAGGAAGATGTGTTGTAAATGTTATTCTATGTTTATGGGTTTGATTCCTTTTGCTTTCTGTACACTCCGCATTCCAGAATGTGCTTGCTCCAGCTCCACGCTCCACGTTATGCAGTTGGAGCTGGTCAGCAGGCGTTTGGGTTGCTCTCCACCGTCTCTCCTCAAATAAACACCTAATACTGTTACAGTGTTGTGGACTTTATTTACATCAGGGGACAGTATCGACTTCTCCATTTTAATATTCAGGCCTACGAACTCCACAAACGTATTAAGCATCTGGAGCACTCGCGATCCAGATCATCTCAGAACCTGCAAAAATATTACCATGTCATAAGCGTGTAGGACACTATTCACAGTGTTCTCAAAAACATTCAACCCCCTAAGCAATCGATCACTCTGGATCCTCTTAGCCAGAGATTCTATGGTCAGGGCGAAAAGCAGTGGGGACAACTAGCAACTCTGTATAGTCCCTCTACAAACTGGGGGTTCCACCGGGTTTGTTTATGAGTACTATCTCAGCCTTTCTCAGATCTTTGCTGCTTCGTCGAACATTGAACCTTGATAGATCGAAGCAGTTTATTGTGTATTGTTTAATTAATTTACCCAATAAACCACTGGGGCCTAAAGGCTTTCTGAATTCTAGCAGTCTCAGGGTATTTGATATTTCATCCTCAGTAACGTTCCCCTCCAGGGACCATATAATAGTAAGGGCGCACTTTCCCTGTTGGCACCATGTCGCATCTTCAAGCCGGTGCACCATGTGCAAACAGGGCAAGTACATCCTATTATGTTGAATGCGCTGCTCTTAGGGCAGCCACAAACTCATGCTGCCATGAGGGGTGCGTATTCAAGTGAAATACAGTGTGGCTATTACAAAGCTGCTCTGTCTTTCGCAGTGCAGGCGGCAACCTACCTGCACTTTCAAAAGGGATTTGAGACCCCCTTACAGGTGGGTGAAACGAATGACTCCACCTGCCTGCATGTGACCTCCTTTCATCCCTCAAGAAGGCTGCCCTGCTTGAGATAACGCTGGTGCTACATGTGTGCCAGCGCTATCTGTATTACAGAAGTGGCCACACAAGCGACTGCAGCCCCTTCTGTAATACCAAAGTGCCCAGGGGCGCACATGGACTTTGCACACTCAGGCCACTTTCTGTAATACAGCCCCAGGTGTTCATGTTCTTCACAGGACAGTCGCCTAGCCAAAATGTCTTTTAAAAAATTCTTCAGGTCTCTCGGAGATACAGAGTGCCATTTTCATGTAATGCCATGAAGTAAGCAGTGAACTTTTCTATAAGACTTGTTTGCTAAGCGATTTTTTTCCCCCCTCATTTATGCGATTTAAAAGGTTATAGTAAACAGGGTCACCTTGTACTAGGTATATTGGAACTGCCCATAGGTAGCGAGGTGAGACCATGTCTTGAAGAACCTTCAAATTCGATTAGGTTTGTCCACCACGGATCCGCCATGATAGTTCACCTGAATTTGTTGGGTCGCATTGGGTAAAATCATTGGACACCCCTTCCAACCCTTCCAAAAATAATTCTTGTCCCAAAGCTCCCAGAATTTTGTTCATTTACTCTTCCCTCTAGATGTATCCAATTTTCTGACCTTATCTACTGAGCGAAGCCAGTCTACTACTTTGGAGGGGTAGGAAGAATACAATTTACACACACTTTGCGTCTAGCTAATAAAATTAAGACAAATAATAAATACCTTTGCGTTTTACTCAATATAATAGTAGGATCGTGGCTGTCCAAAATGCTAAAAATACCAGTAAATGTGCTTACCTTAACCTCTTCCATGCTCATGAGTCACGGTGGGCGTGTGCTGATGATGGCCGGGAGCCGTCATGACCACGTCTGCGATTGGAATCTCAGCACTCCGGCGGAATTCGTGCCGCAGCGGTGTGCACACAGATGGAACATATGGATATCATTTGCTTTTGGCTCATGGCATTTAGGGCACAATTTCATTGCCTGATTGTTCATTTTAGATAACTTCTCAGGCGTCCAGTCAGACCTATGTAAAGTAAAAAGATGATTTTTCCTGAGGGGTGCAGAAACAATAATATACCATAAAAAAGTGCAGGATACTTGCCATTTCTGTTGCAAGTCTTGGGCCGGGAAGACTTTCTTCCAAATGTCGTCTGGTACAGTAAATTCGTCTTCTTCTTCCTGAACTAAATGCCAATACCATTTTGATGGATCACTGACATAATATCGACGTCACAAATATCGAGATACACAAATATCGAGTGAAAAATATCGAGTGACAAAATATCGACTCCCTATCTACAAACAGGTAAGTACCAAAATATCGACTCCAAAATATCGACTTACAAAAATATAGACTGTCAAAATATCGATTTTTTTAAATGTCTTAAAATTAAGTTAAAACTAATATAGTAATATATATATTTAATATAAACTTAGAAATAATTATTTTAAAAATTTAATTTTAATAAATAATTTCTATAATTAAAAAAATTATATCACCAAAAATAATACATATATATATATATATATATGTATATATATATATATATATAAAAACATATTATTAAATAAACATATATAACATTTTTAGCGTAGCATAGAAAATGGTTAAAATTTATTGTAACAACTATAGTGAGTTCAACATTAGCAAAAGTGTTGGATAGCGTAGAGGTAAAATTTACTATTCCCACTCCAGTGGGTGCAACAGTAGGGAAAGCGCTGGATAGCGTAGGGGTTAAAATTACTATTCCCACTCCAGGGATGTATGACGTTACAACGCATACTTTTACAACACCTACCATTACATCAAAACTTTTACAACACAAAAACTTTTACAACTCATACATTTACAACGCAAGATTTTACAACGCATATACCTTTACAACGCATACCATTACAACATAAGAATTTGTAAGTATATAATATTTTTAATATAAATTAATTTAAAATATTATAATATAATTTAATTTTATTTAATTGTATTTAATTAATGTAATTTAAATGTAATTTTACTTTATTTTTACAAAGTACCCCTGTACCCCAAAAACCCTAAACTGACCCTGAACCCTAAAAATACCCCTTTACCCAAAAACTGAAAACTGACCCTAAAAATACCCCTTTACCCGAAAACTGACCCTGAACCCTAAAAATACCCCTTTACCCCAGAAACTGAAAACTGACCCTGAACCCTAAAAATACCCCTCTACCCAAAAACTGAAAACTGACCATGAACCCTAAATATACCCCTTTACCCCAAAAACTGAAAACTGACCCTGAACCCTACAAATACCCCTTTACCCAAAAACTGAAAACTGACCCTGAACCCTAAAAATACCCCTTTACCCCAGAAACTGAAAACTGACCCTGAACCCTAAAAATACCCCTTTACCCAAAAACTGAAAACTGACCCTGAACCCTAAATATACCCCTTTACCCCAGAAACTGAAAACTGACCCTGAACCCTAAAAATACCCCTTTACCCTAAAACTGAAAACTGACCCTGAACCCTAAATATACCCCTTTACCCAAAAACTGAAAACTGACCCAGAACCCTAAAAATACCCCTTTACCCAAAAACTGAAAACTGACCCTGAACCCTAAAAATACCCTTTTACCCAAAAACTGAAAACTGACCCTGAACCCTAAAAATACCCCTTTACCCCAGAAACTGAAAACTGACCCTGAACCCTAAAAATACCCCTTTACCCAAAAACTGAAAACTGACCATGAACTCTAAAAATACCCCTTTACCCAAAAACTGAAAACTGACCCTGAACCCTAAAAATACCCCTTTACCCAAAAACTGAAAACTGACCCTGAACCCTAAAAATACCCCTTTACCCAAAAACCCAAACATATAACATTTTTAAAATAATTATATACTTAGCAATACTTACGTTGTAATGGTATGCGTTGTAAAGGTATCTGCGTTGTAAAAACATGCTTTGTAAATGTATGCGTTGTAAAAGTTTTTGCGTTGTAAAAGTTTCGTTGTAATGGTAGTGCATAGTAAAAGTTGCGTTGTAAACGTTGCATACCCACTCCAGTGGGTGCAACAGTAGGGAAAGTGTTGTATAGCGTAGGGTTTAAAATTACTATTCCAACTTCAGAGAGTGCAATAATAGGGAAAGTAAATACTTCACAAATAGATATAAATAACATAAATAGTAATACCAATTACAAATAAATAAAATATTTTACTTGTGTATAAAAAATATTAAATATTTATTTATAAATACAAAATAAAATTATTTAATTATAAAAATTGCCTACTCATACTAATTAATTACCTATTAACAATAAATTAATTTACAATTTCAAAATTAATACATTTATTTTATTTACCAATTATATTTTAATTAATTACCTATTAAAAATTAATTAACAATTAATTCAAAATAAATACCAATAATTTAAATGACATATTTAATTAATTATAATTAAATTACTTCCCACCCTATTCCCCTATAAACCCACAACCCGCTACAGAAAATAAATTTCTTAAATTAAAATATTTATCAATTAATCAATTATAATTAATTACCAAATATATTTTAATTAATTACCAATTATTAATTAACAATTAATTCTAAATAAATATCAATAAATAAATTAACATATTTAATTAATTATAATTAAATTACTTCCCACCCTATTCCCCTATAAACCCACAACCCGCTACAGAAAATAAATTACTGAAATTAAAATATTTATCAATTAATCAATTATAATTAATTACCAATTATATTTTAATTAATTACCAATTAATAATTAATTAACAATCAATTCTAAATAAATATCAAATAAATTAACATATTTAATTAAATTACTTCCCACCCTATTCCCCTATAAACCCACAACCCGCTACAGACTTATATTACACAAAAAATAAAAATTATTATTAACTTACCTTAAATTCGATATTTTTGTTGTCTATATTATGTCTAGTCGATATTATGTCCATTCTATATTTTTTACTCGATATTCTGTCCAGTCGAAATAAAAGACTCGATATTATGACTCTTTACCCATTTTGATACCTCTTTCCGGGCTGAGTCTTTCTGAATTTCTTCCTCCAATTTCCTAGTGGATTCTAAATGTTCCTCTTGTTCCTTTGACCAGCTCACCAACTCATAGTACTTAAACCTTTATTTTTCCCCATAGTTTTTTTCTGATAATATATCCCAGCTATGTAGATTTCCATCTTTGTAAAATTCACCCCATTTCGATATTCCTTCTTTCTTCAGCGGGCCTGCTAGGGAGTCTTTTAAGCAGTCAGGAGTTCCAGGCGACTTCCATATTGGCACTGAACTGCTATAATAAGGAATCTTCCATGCCCTTCTTATTCCGTACCATAGCTTGTACGCTGCTCCTACCACCTTTAATTTGACTTTTTTAAAGTACTTCGGATGCCCGAACTTAAAAAGACAGTAGTCCTCAGACGTTGCAATTTTCCAGTAGGAGGAATAAAGCCCATGTGATCTAAAAAGAATTCTTATATTCTTAAATTGGAAGGCTCTATAATATGCCAAAGGTCTGGATATTTCCTCTTGCATACCTTTCTCCATGCTATCCCTACTCCTTTAGAGGCACAGATAAAGGTATTGATTTCGCTTTGGATCGTCTTTAACCATTGGAATTTAAACTCCAGAGGGATGGCATTAAATAAAAACATAAATTTAGGCAGGATCGCTATTTTAATAACATTAGCTCTCCCCATATAAGAGAAAGAACTCCATGATTTAAGTAATTCCCTAATTTCCTTTACCTTTGAATTCAAATTTGCTTGAGCAATTTCATCGATATTCTTTAAGATTTCTATCCCCAAGTATTTAATACTGTTCTTAAGTTCCGTCGTTGCTGAGTTCATATTCCAGCACACAGTCTCCGTCTTTTGACGGTTAACTTGGTAACCAGAGATATTCCCAAAATCTGTTAGCAATTTTGTTATGGTAAAGAGAGACTAATTTAAATCACTAGTATAGATCATTAGATCGTCGGCATATAATGCCACTTTCATAGCCCACCCTTTGAATTTAAATGGAATAATTCCCTGGGACCTTCTAAGCATGTTGGCTAGGGGCTCTATATATAGGTTGAAAAGATGGGGCGAGAGTGGGCAACGTTGCCTCGTACCTCTTTTAATCTGAAATCCCTTTGATAGACTTCTATTTATGAGGATTTTTGCTGCTGGGGCCGTATAAATGATTTTTACTGCTCTTAAAAAGTTTGCCCCCAAACCATAATGAGAAATAGCAGCCTGTAAGAATGACCAATTCATGCGGTCAAAGTCTTTAGCAGAGTCAAAAGTAAGAACCGCAAGAGGAATCCGTTCCTGAGTGGCGATATCTATAGCTCCAATAAGTTGGTGGGTAAGCTCATGTAGCTGTCTCCCCCTAATAAAACCTTTTTGGTCACTATGGATGAGTTTGTCCATAATGGATCCGAGTCTAGTTGCTAAAATCTGCGTGAACATTTTATAGTCGTTGTTCAAGAGGCATATAGGTCTATAGGACTCACATTTAAGGGTGTCTTTGCCAAGTTTCAAAATTAGACTAATAGTGGCCTCATTCCATGATTTTGGGAGCGGTAGACATTCTAGGAAAATTGAGTTAAAAAGGTCCACTTCGTACGGGGCCAAAGAGTCTTTTAGAATAGGTAAAGCTAATTTTGAATGCCGTCTGGGCCAGCTGCTTTCCCTTTTTTTAATCTGTTTATCGCATTCAAGACCTCCTCGATCATTTGCTGCATTTAGTGATTCGCAAAGGAATTCCAACTTAGTAATCTGTGAGTACTTTAAATAGAAGTCTACTGCAGGCCCAGAAGGTGTTAAATCTTTCTCATACAATAACTGGTAGAAGTCTACAAATACCTCTTCTATACCAGTCCTGTCTTCTACCCTTGCCCCTTCCCGACCCCTATACACAGCCAAAATGTTGTTTCTGTTAGCTTCAGTTTTTAGTTTCCACGCTAGAAGCTTCCCGCTATTGTCCCCATATTCATAATTTAACAGAGTGCTGGCCTCCCATCTTTTTCTTACTCTTTATTCCAGATAAAGTGATAGAATAAATCTCTTAAAAGAAGTACGACCTATCACTTTATCTTGCTCTTGTTCCGATGTTGCATCTTCACACCTTTTTTGCCTGTCTAGTATGTCCGGCTCTAGCTGGCTAATTTGGTGCTTAACCTCCTTATACATTTTTGCAGCTAGACGATCATATTTCCCCTAATTAGTGCTTTATAAGCATCCCAGACTACCTGGCTAGATACTTCTCCATTAGCATTAATTTGAAAATAATTTGCTGTAGCGTCCCTCAGTATTCCGACAAATTATTGGTCTAGCAAAAGTGTACGGTCTAACGTCCGCCCTGAAGAAAGTTTTAACCTAATTCCAACTGGAGTAAGGAGTGATCGTAGAGGTGTGCAGGTACATGGCCGACCTTTCTTACATTTTTACTTATGAATTTGTCTATTAAAAATAAATCAATTCTAGAAACATGACCATACTTATAATTCCTGTAGTCGAATCTATTACACTGATCACCTTTATTCTTCCAAATGTCAACCAGACCCAGGTCATCTTTAAATCTGCTCAACCAATCCCTCATTCTTGGGAGATTCAAAACTCTTCCAGGCGGGTGCCCATCATTTTTGGGATCTAGTAGTATGTTAAAATCTCCACCAAGGGTGATTGGTGTGGTTATATGAATTAGTTGGGCATATAGTGATTGAAGTGGTATGGAGTCATCTATATTGGGGCCGTAATACCCGACTACAGAAATTGGGCTACCTCCTATTTTCATCTTCACGATGGCCCATCTACCTTTTGAATGAACACTTTCCTCAAGGATTACTCCCCTCTATGGTTTTTTAATAATTATTGTCACTCCCTTAATAGTACAGGTCTGATTAGTGCAAACACTGTGATCCACCCATTTTTCATGTTTTATAATTTCTTCCGTAGGGTCTCTTAACATAAGAGCTTAAAACTGATTTGAGGTTTCCATTGAAGTTATATTAGGAGAAAGTGTTGGCTTTTGCGTGGTAAAATCCCTTTATTTCCACTCCTTTCTTCCAATATCCCATTTTTAGGCACTGACTTCTCCTGAACTTTAAAGAAGGTACGAAGTGAGGGTGTTACTTTTAAATTTGCTCCTTTTTTTAATTGCTCTTTTTTCGCTGCTTTGGCAGCTCTGGTTGTAATCAAAACTGTAACGCCACCCTTTGCCTTTTGTCCTCTTTGTTTTTTATTGACTATGGTAACCTTCGAAGACGTTGTACATTCTTGTTCTTCTACGGGTAAGGACCATAGATCTATACCGTTTGCTAAGCGATTTTGATTGTGAGTGAAAAATGAGGTAGTTTTGTTTAGAGCTGCTATGCCCCAATTTGTGACTGGAATAAAACAATTTGGTTTGATTATCAATTAATTTGTTTTGTCACAAATATGTTATTTCTGTTTTTCACATTTTCTTGTCGTAGAACAGCTTTGTGTAAAGGGAGGTTTATGTGGATTGTGAGTCAAATTTCATCTGTGTCAAGTTTCACATCTATCAGGGGTCAAACTATAGGCCAAGGGTATCATTAGCCTTAACGCAGAGCTTGGGTGGCGCGGTACATGTGATGCACCTGACCAATTTTTCATGCTTTGTCAGATGCATAGGTGCTGGAATTAAGGGTGTGGGTGAGCTGCAGCACCCCCAAATTAACCCTGCAGAGTTCCGAAGGTGAATGAGCAATACGGATGCCCTTAACATTTGTTTTTATCTTGCCACATTTTCTGAGCCTTACAAGACAGAGGTCACATGCCAAGCTGTATCTTGTGACAAATAGCAGCTTATTATTGGACTTTCCTTTTCTTTCTCTGACTGCGAAGTGAGAGGCTTTTGTAAAATGAATAGTCCTGCTGGTGTGAGGAAAGGAAAATAAATGTAAATACCGATAAACAAACTGCACATGTGTTTCAAAATATATAAGCAGTTAGGAAAGTTTAAATGAAGTGTTTTTTTGTGATTTTTAAGTGCAATGGAAACAAAGTTTTTAAGAGAATCAAAACAAATCAAGGCACTTTACGTGGTGAAGCACAATTGAAAAATATTCACTGAAACTCGATTTCCGCACATTATAGTTTGTGCGCTATATAGTATTGTCAATAAAACTGTAGTTCTATGCAAATTTAGTAGCCTTTTCAATGGCAAGTGTGCTGTCTATAAATTCGGCAAATATTTGTGAAGGTCTACAAATGGTATTTCACTGGGGAAGGCAAAAGCGACATTATGTTGAAAACTAAAATGTCATTACATTTATAATTAAAATTAAAGGTTGCAGATTCTTAATGAACAGTGACTAATAGAGGGTGCACATGCCCACTAGCAATTTGTTACGTACTTGTTGGACTTGGTTGGAATCTGGATTATGGAATGGGGTGACACCAGAATCCACACAAGTACAGTTTGCCCAAGCTTCATAGAGAAGAAGTTGTGTTGGTGATTTCCTCCTAATAACTTCACCTTTAAATGTACCTAAAGTCAAGAACATACCTTTGGCTATAAGAGATGCACTGAGGAAGGAATTGGAGAGATTGTGCAAACAAGATGGGATAAAAGAAATGGAATCCTCTGAATGCTTATCACACATGGTGGTAGTACACATACCCAATGGAAAGGTCAGGTTATGAGTCAACTTAAGAAATCTAAATGACTGCATGTGGGTGAATCGACATCCATTACCTAACATAGGAGATATGTATGCTATGTTAAAGAAGGCAACAGTATTTTCGACATTAGATTTATCAAGTGCGTATCATCAAATAGCGTTACATGATGATAGCAAACATTACACTTCATTTATAACCTCGGAAGGAGCATTCATATATAAAAGGATGCCATTTGGGCTAATTTCTGCATCATGTGTATTCCAAAGGATCATTCACAAGCTATTTAAGGATCTACATAACGTTCTATATTTTCAGGATGATAGTTTGGTTTTGGAAACGATACACAAGAACATGCTGAAACTTTACACAAGGTATTAAACTAATTACTTACCTTCTGTAATGATATATCTGTAAGAGACATAGATTAGTTATAGATCCTTTACCTTAGAATTACCCCATGCGGGGGCGTGGCCAAGATGGCGTCGGAGTAGGACGCTTCTTTGAGCCTCTCCGACGCCGTTCCAACAAAGCATCTGAAAGGAGTGCTGTTCGACGCCAGACGGACAGCGGAGGCCGCCGACGCCTGGAGGAGCGGTCCGGTGTTCTTGGAGGAGCGGAGCGGGGATTGCGGCGCCCGCCGGCACGGAGTCGGACTGCGGCCTGTGGAGCACCGATCTCGCGTGCTTGGGGGGCCGGCCTCGATCTGGGCGGTGCCCGGCGCGGAGAAGAGGCGACCCGCGTTGGCGTTCCTGCTGCGGCCCGTGGCCCTGCCGAGGGGCGGGGGACGCGTCTTGCCGTGGGGTCTCCCATAAGCACACAGGGAGAGGCCCGGCGGTGCTGGCCTAGCGGAGCGGAGGAGAACGGAGAGCGCCGAATAGGGTTCCGCTGGAGGCGGCTGATGGGGCGGACGATCGGAGGAGCCGGGAGGACGACGGTGAGCTGCCCCCCCCCCATCCAGACCATTGAGAGTGCCGGCACAGTGGGGAAGAAGCCAGCGGGGGCTCTGGGGGCTCAGGACTGAAGCTTGGGGGCCGCCTTGGCAGGAACGGGCCTGGTGCAAAGGCGGAGGCGGATCCTATCCTGACTTTACCGCGACCTCTGCCAGGGATGGTCGCTGAGCCACGCTAATCTGCCTACACCTCTGGGACAAGCTGCGGGAGTCCATTGGGGAATCTGGTTCCGTTGGAGGTGGGGCCCCTGCACAGCTACCTGAGCGGCCCAAACGGCCTGGCCACACGGCTGCTTCACCTCTACGGGCGAGGCTGGGCGGCGGAATTGAGCCGCCATTTTGACTGCACCATCTCGGGCGGCCGGGCCCTGCTTGCTCCCGTGGCCTGGGCTACTGTTAGGTGGTCTCTGCGATAACAGTGCGCCCCCCTGTGAACTTAGGGCCGGAGGAGGTAGCCCCCCCCCGCCCTCTACACTCTCTGGCTTGGAGGGTCAGCTGGTCACCTGCTGTATCGCCATAGGAAGTGTCCCTATAAACGGAGGTGGGGTCTCAAGCCTGCTTGGATTCCCCCGGGGGGGGAGAGCTACGCCAACTGCCAGTGCGGGCCCTGCTTGAGCCCCCCAACTGGGCCTCCGGTGTGGAGGGGACGCCTGATCGCGTGCAACAGCGGGGGACCCACGATGGCTAACGCATCGCGGAAGGGGAAGCCGGGGAAGGATGGTGCCTCTAAATCTTCGCAACAACCGGCCTCGCCGGGAGCCAGTAGATCGTCGAAACAATCGGACGATGAGACGCCCGCCACGAAGGCATTCATGACTGAGCTCTTTGCTTCCATTAAGGAGGATATTTCCGAACTCCGTTCGCAGTTAGCCTCCGATCTTCGGGAGGTGAGGCGGGATGTCGATGGGATTGGTGAGAGAGTGGCGACATTGGAAGACCACGATTTGAGTATGGCGAACGACGTGCATCAATTGCAACAAGACGTCATCCACCTTACTGAGCAAAATCTGGATCTGCAGTCCCACGCAGAGAACCTCGAGAACCGCTCCCGAAGGAATAACATTCGTATCAAGGCGGTGCCGTGGGACGGAGAGGCGGGAGACCTGCGTGGGTACGTTCAGGCCCTGTTCGTGCAGATTCTGGATGAGGAGGAGGTTCAAGAAATAAGGATGGACAGAGTGCACAGAGTGGGGCTGCCCAGGCGAGGGGGGGGACCGCCTCCGGATATCCTCGTCTGTGTGCATGACTTTCAGGTGAAGGAGCGTATCTTGCGGAAGGCTAGAAGCATCTCCTCCTTGCAATTTAGGGACCATCATCCGCAGCTATACCAGGACCTGGCGGCATCGACGCTTCAGAAACGGAGAGAGTTCCGACCTGTGACCGCCTTCCTGCGGGAACGCAATATCTCCTACTCCTGGGGTCATCCCTTTCGTATCATATTTCGCTGGCAGAATAGGCTGGCCCAGATCAGCTCCCTGCAAGCGGCAAAGGATCTTCTGGGTCTTGAGGACATCGCGCCGACCCAGGTGACCCACAACTCGTCACCGCGGAGACGACGTCGCTCCTCTTCCTGGCATAGAGTTGGTTCCTCCCCGGAGCGGAGACGGCCGGACCGCACGACCAGCGTGCAGGAGAGGGGAGCTGCGGTGGCTTCGGTGGCCTCCGCCACAATGGCTGATTCTCAAGAGAGCTCTGGAGCGGCATGACCCATGTTTCGCTGAATGTCGTCGGAGGGGCTCTGGCTCTGAGGTTCTGGGGGATCGATTGTACTTTTAGAGAAGACACCCCGAACCGTGGCCTGGGGGTCACTAGGTGGATCCCCTTGCTCCAGTACCAGTCCAGGGGGCCCTGACGAACTGCGGTCTGCTGGAACTGATGACTACCCGACTCAGGTTTAGTACCTGGATAGGTTTCCTGTTGTTCTTCTGTTGGGGGGGAGGGGGTGAGGGGGGGTACCTGGGGGGGGAGTGCAGGGGAGTGCGATGGCGGCGACATGAGTGATGTGTGGCATGTATGGTGGTATTGGGGGGGGTGTCGGGGGAGTGCGTGGAACGGCAAGTGGGATTGTTAGAGTTCTGGGAGGCTGACGATCAGTGTGCTGGTACTTGGGGAGGAGGGGTGGATCGTCTTACCAAGCAACATTTGTTGGGTGGGCTCTCGTCTGCAAGGGGGGGTTCCTGGAATGCCTACTGAAAGCTTTGATCTTATGGTTCCACTATGCCTGTTAGTATAGGGTCCTGGAATGTTAAGGGCTTGAATTCGCCGCAGAAGCGTCAGAAAGTATGGAAGTATTTGAATGACCACCAGTTGGATGTCGTAGGGCTACAAGAAACCCATTTGGCACGCAAAGATGAGCTGCGCCTCCGACATAGGGCATATCCCCTTATATACAGGGCTTCTGCATCCACAAAACATAGGGGGGTGGCACTCATGTTCCGCGCTGCGTTGCACTTCCAACCTATTGACATGTGCGGTGATAAGGAGGGCCGCTGGCTGATGGTAAAGGGCCTGGTCCTGGGACGGCTGAGTACGTTTGTGGTAACTTACCTGCCCAATGCGGGCCAAAATCAGTTTTTACAAAATTTGCTGCAGAGAGTGGGTGACTTTGCTGAAGGCCACTTGTTCCTCCTAGGGGACTTCAACCTGGTGTGGGATACGGATGTGGATAGCTCTGGGTCTCGTAGAACTGACACGGGGGTGTTTTCGGCTCCCTCGCAGCAGCTGGTGGGGGAGCTGGGGTTGGTTGACGGCTGGCGCTTTTTCCATCCTACCACACGCGACTACACCTTTTTTTCACATGTACATCACTCCTACTCCCGTTTAGATCACATTTTCATTAGCCAGGCCCTCAGAGGAGATGTTCTTGATGCCACCATTCTTCCACTTTCGGTGTCTGACCACAGTTTGCTGGTTCTTAGCCTTCGGTGGTCGTCGTCCGGCGACGGACAACGGAAATGGTATTTCCCGGCCTCGGTGCTGAGGGATGATGCCTCTAATAAGGCATTGCGGCAGGCCATTAGGGAATTTTTTGAACTTAACCCCGTAGCCGACACCTCGGTATCCAATACATGGGACGCCTTTAAAGCGTCTATCAGGGGCACGTGCCTGGGTCTCAATGCTAACCTCAACAGGTTACGGCGTAAGGACCGAGAGGAACTGGAATCCGAACTGGCGAGCCTCGAGCAGGCGCATAAGCTCAAACCCTCGAGGGTGACCCTCCGACCCTTGACCGCGGTCCTGGGGAAATTGAGGGCCCACTACAACAATAGGGCCGAACTGACGCTGTTGAGGCTTGGAATGCAATCCTACTCTGGTGGGAACAAGGTGGGGAGGCATCTGGCGCGTCAGTTGAGGGATAGGCGGGAACGTGAGTACATCGGGGGTATTCGGGATGCTACGGGTGAGGAGCAGCACAGGGATGAGGCGAAGGCGGCCATCTTTGGACGCTTTTATGCGGACCTCTACACGGGGGACAGGTTACAGGCAGATGCACAGAAGGAGTATCTGCGGCGCTTACCCCTCCCCCAAATATCCGCGGAATGGAATGAGCTGTTGGGGGGCCCGATTGTCCGGGAAGAGGTACTAGAGGCTATCAAGAAGTTAAAACTACACAAGGCACCCGGGCCGGACGGCTATACTGCCGCTTTTTATAAAACTTACGCCATTGAAGTGTGCGATTTTTTGGTATCCCTCTTCAATGACATGGCAGAGTCTGGTTCCTCCTCTGGCTCATTGGCGGAGGCGGTGATTATGGTCTTGCCGAAGCCGGGGAAGGACCCCACCCAATGTGCGTCTTATCGCCCCATAGCACTCCTCAACATCGATGCCAAGCTGTACTCGGCGATCCTAGCACATAGATTACAAGATCTGATGCCGGCGATAATTCAGCCTGACCAGTCTGGATTTATCAAGGGGCGTCAAACCCACGATAATACCCGCAGGGTGGTACACCTAATAGAAAAAGCTAACCGGTTCCACATACCGGCGGTCTTGGTCGGGCTGGATGCCGAAAAGGCTTTCGATCGTGTGGACTGGGGCTTCTTGTTTCATACGATGGTAGCCTTCGGCTTCTCAGAGAGGTTTATCACCATGGTGAGGGCTAACTTTTCCAACCCTCGGTCCCGCGTAACTGTGAATGGTCACATGTCGGCGTTTTTTCCGCACTCTAGAGGCACTCGACAGGGTTGCCCTCTTTCACCTCTCCTGTTCGCGCTCAGCATTGAACCTTTGGCTGTGGCGGTACGGGAGCAGGAGGGAATTCGGGGCATTCCGTTCACAGGAGAGCAGCATAAAATCACGCTCTTCGCGGACGATATTCTCTTCTCCGTGGCGGATCCAGAGGGCTCTTTGCCTTGCATCGCAGAGACCCTGCGGCGATATGAGGAGGTAGCCGGTTTCAAGGTGAACTATAGCAAATCATATATCTTGAACCTTACTCTATCTCGATCCGAGATAGAACGCGTGCGTCCGCTGACGCCTCTGGCTTGGGCCGATACCTCCATTGTCTATCTGGGGGTCCATTTGACTCAGACTGTGGGCAAACTATTCTCAGCTAACTTTCCACCCGTGCTAGCGAAACTTCGAGCTGAGTTGGAGAGATGGAAACCTAAGTTCCTGTCATGGCTGGGTAGGATCCACGCTGTGAAGATGGTTCTCCTTCCTAAATTCTTGTATTTATTTCAGGCCTTGCCCATACCTTTAGACAGTGACTACTTTCGGCGTCTTAAGACACAGATTTTGCGATTTGTGTGGCAAGGGGGTCGGGCGCGTTTTTCTTTTTCAGTATTGCATCGGCCGAAAGCCGAGGGTGGAGTGGGACTGCCTGACTTGCAGCTGTATTATAAAGCGGCGCAACTGAGGGTACTGGTGGAGTGGTCGCAGCAAATGTCTGAAAAACACTGGCTACACATGGACCGGAGTGTGGCAGGCAGGTCAATATGGGACCTGGCTTGGAAACCGAAGAAGGATCGGCCCCTGAACGCCTATATTAGCACGCCTACGGGTACCACGCTCAAGGTGTGGGATACTCTAGCAACGGATGAGCGCTGGACTACGTTCCCATCACCGTTCACGCCTGTGCATTTTAACCCGGCGTTCCCCCCGGCGTCTCGGGAGGGAGCCTTTGATGTTTGGAGAGAGGGTGGCTGCAGGGCTTTGACCCATCTGTTTCATGGTCGGGATCCACTCACATCTGCTAACTGCATGAGGGATTATGGGGTCCCCCGGTCTGACCAATATCGCCATGTACAATTGCTCCATTGGGCTATGTCGCCTGCGGTGCTAGAAGCAGCTACGAGACCTCCGTCGCCCTTCGAGGCCTTTATACTGCGGACATCGGCCATGAAAGGCGTCATCTCTTTCTTATATCAGCTTTTGCTTAAATCAGCGGCATCGCCTAGGCCGCGCTACATGGAGCATTGGGAAGAAATGATAGGGAGAGATATCTCCGACAGTGAGTGGTCGGCATTATGGCGAGATCTGACAACATTCAATCACTCGCTCCATCTCAGGGAAGCCCACCTTAAGACCCTTATGCAATGGTACCTATGCCCTACCAGGTTTCATCGCTTCTATCCGGATACCTCCGATAGATGTTGGAGGGGGTGTGGGCTCCTCGGGGACTTCCAGCATATTTGGTGGGACTGCCCAGTAATTCGACCATATTGGGAGGAAATTCTCTCACACATCAGGGACATCCTTCGCTATCCTATTGAGGATTCTATGGCCTCGGTGTTACTGGGTCTCGCGATCCCGGTCTTGAACATCAGACACGAGCGGATAAGAAAATCTTGTGGCTGTGTGTTGGAGCTGCCAAGATTACACTGGCTGCTGCATGGAAAAAGAAGGAAGCTCCGGCAATATCATTGTGGCACGCTCGACTTTGGAAACTCCTAAGCATGGAGAGAATGGCGGACATCTTCCTCGACAATTTCAAAAACTTCCAGTTTCAGTGGGGTCCCCTAGTCGCATTCCTCTCAAAGGGCCTGCCATCCGCTGTGTGTCCGGCATCTATACGGTCCCTGCACTTGTTTCAAGTTTAATACTATCGATGGGATGAGTGTTGGTATGAATGGAGTCGCCGCCAGAGGGGGAGGGGGGGTGGTGGGGGGGAGTTTCTTGTTCATGGTTTACTGAGGTACACGTTAACAAGGCAGAAGCCTATGCAGTTATGGAGTGAAGGACTGTGCCTGCCTGACTTTTCCAACGCTCGTACATGTAGATGGACGCATGGTCCTGATCAATGACTCCTGAGACATTCTTCTGGGTTCCGTTATGCTTATGATGCCTAGTGAAGCTTTATTGCGCCCTTGTGGGCTCTGTATGGTGCCTTGGTAACCTGTTTGTGTTGTCTTGTTTTCTCAAACTACAAATAAAAATTTTACAAAAAAAAGAATTACCCCATGCATCAGACTGGATCCGGAAGGTTTTTCGTCAGCAGTACCCCTGTGCGTCGGAAGGTGGCATCAGTCGGCTCAGCGTTCATCGTTGGCATCTTGGTCGCCAGGATGATGTCGCTTTAGCGACTTAGATGCCGCCGTCACGCGCTGACGTCCGTTCTGTACACAACTTTCCCCATCAGAAGCGCATGCCTGACCACTGGTGCACAAAATTAGGGCCCTGAAAGGTATTCCCTGACCCTAGAAGTCAGTTCGCAGAATGGGGAGGATGAGTAGGGCGGTAAGGAATCTATAACTAATCTACGTCTCTAACAGATATATCGTTACCGAAGGTAAGTACCTTGTTCATCTGAAAGAGACAATTAGTTATAATAGATACCCCAGCAATACCAACTCCGGTGGTGGGTCTGCAAATCAAGTTCACTCCAGAAAGTCCTGGAGAACAGAACGGCCAAAGAAGCTGTCTCTCCGGATTTGGCTGTCTAGGCAGTAGTGGCTTGTGAACGTGTGCAGTGATGCCCACGTAACTGCCTGATAGATGTCATCAAGGGGGACTCCACGTCCCAAAGCCGTGGTTGCTGCAGTCACCCTGGTGGAATGGGCGCACAACCCCCCTGGAGCCTCCTTCTTTGCCAAGGAATAGCAAGCTTTGATTCACAAAATGACCCATCTGAAATGGTCTGTTTGTGCATGGCCCGACCTTTTTTGGCACCCACGTATCCAACAAAGAGCTGGTCATCCACCCAAAATTGCTTTGTGTGATCCAAATAAAATAATAGTGCACATTTTGGATCCAGACGGTGGAGCCTTTCTTCCTTTTTGGAAGGATGCGGAAGCGGAAAGAAAGTGGGCAAAGTATTGGCCTGTCCAATGTGGAAAGAAGTAACCACTTTTGGAAGGAAGGAAGGATGAGTTCGAAGGACAACCTTGTTCGGATGAACAACCAGAAAAGGAGGTTTCGAAGAAAGAGCTTGGAGCTCACTCACTCTGCGCGTAGAGGTAATGGCCACCAAAAAGGCAGTTTTCAAAGTCAGAAGCTTGAGAGGATAGTTATGTAGCAGCTCAAAGAGAGCGCACATAAGATATGTAAGAACCAAGTGCAAGTCCCACTGGGGCATTACGAAGAGAACAGGAGGAAAAAGATGAATAATGCCCTTAACAACAGGGGACTTGAAAAGAGAAAGCTGATCGGGAAGCCTAAGAAAGGCTGAAATGGCCGAGAGGTAGCCCTTGAGAGTGCCCAGAGCAGAGTCCTGCTGGGCCAAAGAAAGGAGGAACACAAGAACCCCAGAAAGATGGGCGGAAAGGGGATCCACAGCCTTTGCTGTGCACCAGGCCACAAATTTGTTCCACCTGCAGGCGTATACCGTCTTAGTGGAGGGACGCCTGTCTGCCAAAATAACATTACAGACTTCAGGAGGAAGGTCGAAGGCCATCAACTGTCACCGCTCAATCTCCACGCAGGGACATGGAGGCTGGACAGGTTCAGGTGGAGGACTGTCCCCTGCTGCTGCGACAGAAGATCCTCCCGAAGAGGCAGTCGGATTAGAGGATCGAAGGCCATTTGTACTAGCTGTGGATATCAGAATCTTCATGCCCAATCCAGAGCCACAAGAATGACTTCCGCCCGGTCGCGTCTGATCTTTTTCAGCACGCTGGGTAGAAGTGGTATAGGCGGAAAGGCGTATAGAAGATCACAGCTCCACTCGCAACAAAAAGCGTCACCGAGCTAGTTCTACCTTGGAAATTGCAACGTGCAGAACTGCTGACATTTCGCATTCTCTTCGGTGGTGAATAGATCTAACCAAGGCTCTCTCCATCATTGAAAGAGACTTTACACCACCTCCGAGTGTACACCCCCATTATGATCCATCATGCACCTGTGGCTTAGTTCGTCCACCCTGGCATTCAGCGAATCTGTTAGGTGTTGAACCTCCAGGGATATGCCCTGATGTTCCAGCCATGTCCAGAGACAGAGAGCCTCTTCACATAGGGTCCACAACCCCAACCCGCTCTGTTTGTTGCAGTACCACATGGCAGAAGTGTTGTCAGTGAACACCTGCACTACTCTACCCCAGACAGAGGGAAGGAATGCTTTGAGTGCAAGGCGAATTGCCTGAAGCTCCAGAAGGTTGATGTGGAGCCCAGACTCTGCCAGAGACCAGAGCCCTCTGATATCCGCCTCCCCCATGTGGTACCCCATCCCAGAAGTGATGTCTTGGTAACCACTGTGAACTATGGTTGGGGAAGGGAGCAGAATCTGCCGTCGACCCAATCCTGGTTCATTAGCCACCACTGCAATTGGTGTGCAGTGCCCCCCGAGATCTGGACGCAATCGGACAGGTTCCCCTGATGTTGTGCCCACTGGAACTTCAGGTCCCACCGCAGAGCCTGCATATGCCATCTGGCATGGTCCACCAGCAGGATGCCCAGTAGCCTGAGGGCCATCCCAACCAAAACCCGGGATAGAGGCTGAAAGATCAGAATCATACCCCCGAATATCCCGGACTCGGTGTTCGGGAGTATAGACCCGAAACTGCGTCATGTCCAGACAGCTCAGATGAAAAGGAGCTTCTGAGAGGGAGTCAGGTGCGACTTTGGCACGTTGTTGGAGAACCCCAGCGAATTCAGGAGGTCGGCCGAAGTCTGGAGGTGGGAGATGACAGCCTAGGGTGAGCCCGCCTTTAACAGCCAGTCGTCGAGACACGGATAGACTGGAACCCCTGATCCATGCAGATGAGCTGCGACCACCGCCATCACTTTTGTGAACACCTGAGGGGCACTGGTAAGGCTGAAGGGGAGCACAGTAAACTGTAAAAGCTTGTGGCCCACCGTGAACCGTAGGTAATGACTGTGGGCCGGCAGGACGGGGATGTGAAAATAGCCGTCCTGCAAGTCCAACACTACCATCCAGTCTGCTGGGTCGAGGGCAGATCGGACCTGAGCTAGTGTCAACATTTTGAACTTCTCCTTCCGGAGGAAGCGGTTGATGTTCCTGAGATCCAAGATAGGATGCAGGCCTTTGTCCTTCTTGGGCACCAGAAAGTAGTGGTAGTAGCAACCACGGCCTACTTCTGGGGCAAGAACTTGTTCTATGGGTCCATTGTCCAAGAGAGCCATAACTTTCTGTTGGAGAAGGGCCAGATGATCCTCTGACATGCGTTGGTGCTGAGGTGGCATGGATGGAGGGGCAGTCTCGAAGAGGAGGGATTAGCCCCTTCGGACTATTTGCAAAACCCACCTGTCAGACGTGATGGTGCACCAGTGGGGGGGGGGATGATGGCGAATCCTTTGGATGTGGAGGCTTGGAGCACCAAGCTCTCAGGGGTGGGGTGTTGGTAGAGGAAAGTGGGGTCACCCGGGGCCAGGCTGTGGCATCAGGCAATCATTCTATCCACAGGAGCCCCTGTGTTGGGCCTGGACCAGCTGCCCAAAAGGATATCGGTTAGGGTTTCATTAAATGGTAGAAGAGGCTCCGAAGAGCTCGCTGCCAGATGAAGCACCTCTGTCAGGAGGTTAGACCTGACCGCCACCGTAGGGAGCTCAAGGTTGAGAGCCGCGGCCACCCTGCGCAATACCACTGCATAAGATGCTCCCTCCTCCGTAGCCACGGTAGGAGGAGACAACATGCCAAGGTCTGGTGAAGTGTCCAGACCACTGGCTTCCCCCAGTTCCCCTCTCCAGTCCGGTTTGTAACCCAACTGGTCAGTCAAAGGGTCTCCAGACCCCTCCCCTGGTTGCCAATCTGACCTAAAAAAAAAAGGTTAGAACAAAGACATAAAAGTACCTGTCGTTATCGGTCGACGCCGGTCTGGTTCCGTATTTACATCGGGTAGGAGGCCAGGGTCGACGCCAGCTGGGGACACAACTGGTGTTGACTGCGGACGTGGTGCTGGTAGAATCAGTGCCAGGGGAGGTGTAATCAGGTCGACCGGCCCTGATCCGCATCCAGGCCTGGATCCAAGAGGGCCCTGCGGTGCTGGGGCTGGGGCCGGAGCCTCCGGCGTCGAAGGCTCAGGGCCCCAGCCGGGTCCGCGGGGCCAGGAGGCGCGGTGCTAAAAGATGGCATGCATTGCTTCGTAAAAGGTGCGTAGCTGGGCAGGGGTCGCTCCGGGTCCCGGGAAGGGAGGGAAACTCGGAGTCGACCCTCGGGGTTCTGCACACATAACCGAGGGAGGGGCACCACCCACATGCCTCGTCGCGTCGACTGACTGATGGGGAAAGTCAAGGAGTGACTGTGCTTCTTCGACTTCTTCTTGTGCTTCGACTTACCTGTGGAGTGAAAAGACTTTGCCGGTGGTGGTTCCGCGAGTCCCTCGACCTCACACACGACCTGACCTCGAATGGCATGGAGCCAACTGCCCGGCCTCAAGAAGCTTTTGGGACCGCTCCAGCAAAGACTTCTGATTCATGGCACGACAGTCGGAGCACGACTTGGGGTCGTGGTCGCGCTCCAGGCAAAACAGGCACAAGCGCTGCGGATCAGTTACCGACATCAGCCGGCTGCAGGAGCCGCAGTCCTTGAAACCGAGCATCCCTGACGTGAACCAGGAGTCGAAGACTCAAAAATGATGTCGACAAAAGTTGCCAAAAAGTCAGTCAAAATGTGACTGGAGGTAGCGCTCTCTCCGAATGCGTGCTGGCTGGCATGGAAAAAGAAAGAACTGACGTCAGCGCGCAAGGGCGGCTTCTAAGTAGCTACCACGACGTCATCCTGGCAACCAAGATGAACGTGGAGCAAACCAATGCCACCTTTCGATGTGCAGGTATACTACGGACGGAAAAACGTTGCGGATCCAGCCTGACGCCTGAGGGTAATTCCAAGCTAAGGAATCTATAACTAATTGTCTCTTTCAGATATGTATATTACATGACAATGGTTTAACCCTGACTAAAGAAAAATTTTAATTTGGTGTAGATTCAGTAGATTACTTGGGTCACTGTAGTAGTAAAAATGGAGTTGTACCCAAACACAATTTAGTTAGAGCGATAGAAGAAGCACCCGAACCTCAAAATAAGGACCAGCTTAGATCTTTCTTGGGACTGGCAGAATACTATGCCATATGTATACCTTTTTTCCAGACAAAACTGTTTATATGAGAAACTTAATGAAAAATATCAAATTTTTGTATGGGATGAGAATTGTGCAAATGAATTCAATTCTTTGAAAGTAGGTATAGCTTCAGTTCCTGCATTAGCAACATTTGACACTACATGGGCCTCAGTTACTGTGTCAGATGCCATGAATGTTGGCATTGGGGCACTCTTAATGCAAAATCTGCAAAGGATGATAGTCACTATTGCTTTTTCATCAAGACGGCTAAGAGGCGCTGAGGACAAATACTCAACCTTAGAGAAAGAAACTCTAGCATGTTGGTGGGGAATTGAATATTTTTGAAAGTATGTCTTTTGGGACAGTATTCAGGGTAAGACCAGATCATCGCCCCTTAGTAGATTTATTTACAACAAATGGTTGTGGCAGAGCAACACCTAGAATTTCCAGTTGGTAATATAAATGACGGGACTTTCATTTCAAAGTTGAGTATATTCCGGGTGTAAAAAATATTTTGGCGGACTGTTTATCAAGATTGCCTGTGAATGATGAGAGTATTGAGATCGAGGACAATGATTCAGAAAGAGTGGTATCAATTTGTGAAGTATCCAAGGGATGTTATGTTATGTTATGTTATGTTATTGGCAATTTATAAAGCGCGCGTACGCCCGAGGGCTTCTTGGCGCTGGTAAGATAAAAAACATAACAGGAGGAGAGTCTGGCGGAGGAGTTATTTCGGGTAAGCTTGTATGAAAAGATGTGTTTTAAAAGCCTTTCTGAAGGCAAGAAGGTCTCTACTCTGTCTGAGGGCAAGAGGTAAGGAGTTCCATAGGGTGGCTGCAAGGAAGTGAAAACAGCTGCCGCCTTGTCGTTTTTTCTTGAAACGAGGAACTTCTAGAAGATCTTTGTGGGCAGATCTTAGGTTCCGTGGGGGGACGTATCTACCGATCAGCTGTCTGATAAATAGGGGTCCTTTGCCTTGCAGAGCCTTAAAGATAATGCATCCGGCTTTAAATTCGGTTCTTTGAGCCACGGGGAGCCAGTGCAAACTCTCGAGGCCTGGTTTGATAGGTTCCCATTTGGGTACTTTGCAGATCAGCCTGGCGGCCTGATTCTGCAGGTACTGAAGTCTCTTGAGTTGTCCTGCGGGTAGGCCTAGGTATAAACTGTTGGAAAAGTCAATATGGGAGAGTGCCAGGGCCATGACCACCTGGATTAAGGCGGAGGGAGTGAGGAAATGGGCGATTTTCCTGATTTTCCTTAATTGGAAAAATCCAGAGGAGACCACGGTGCCAATTTGGGATTTTAGCGAGAGGTCCTCGTTGATGGTTATCCCTAGGCTTTTCACAGTGGAAGATTTTTTAGGGGGGAGGCCCATGTCCGATGGCCAGAAGTTAGGGCTCCAACTAATTTCGCTCTTGCCGGGCAGGATCAACTCAGTTTTCCCTGGGTTTAGTCTGAGGTGGTTTGAGGACATCCAGCTCTGAATTAGGGTCATGGTGGCCTGGAAGTCCTCCACCGCGTCAGGAGAGTTGAGGACAAAGACAAGCTGTAAGTCATCTGCATAGTTGTATGCAGTGACTTTATGCTTACTTAGGGCAAAGAGGAGGGGCCGCATGTATAGGTTGAACAACAAGGGGGATAGTGAGGAGCCCTGGGGCACCCCACAGAAAGACTTGACCTTGGCGGCAGAAAAGGAGCCTAAGCGAACCGATTGAGTACGTTCGGAGATGAACGATTTTAACCAGGCTAAGGCAGAGTCTCTGAGGCCCGCCTGTTCGACACGGTTGACCAGAATGGAATAGTCAACCGTGTCGAATGCCGCGGATAAGTCGAGGAGTACTAAGGCTTGATGAAGGTTGTTATCGGCGTTGGACCTCAGGGTGTTTTGGACTGCTAATATTACCGCTTCAGTGGAGTGACCAGGTCGGAAGCCCGCCTGGTTGGGTTGGAGGTATTCTGTTTCCTCCACGAAGTTAGAGAGGCAGTTGGTGACATGTGCCTCCAGCATTTTCGACAGAAAAGGCAGCAGTGATATGGGCCGGTAGTTCGCAAGGTCGAGCGGGTCGATGCCGGGCTTCTTGGTAAGGGGAATCAGTAAGGCCTGTTTGAAGCTGCTAGGTACTGTCCCTGACATAAGAGAGTCGTTGAGTAAGGATAGCATGCTGTCGGGCATAGCTCGACCAATTTCTTTCATGATATGGGGGGGGCAGATGTCCATAGGGGATCCTGATTTGACTCTAGACAATAAGGTTAAGAAGGTTTTCGAGTCGATAAGGGGGTAGGAATGTAGAGTTGAGGGATTGAGATAGATGTCGTCCACTGGGGCGGATGATGGAGATGTGAGGATGTTTTGCTTGATCGTTAAGATTTTGTCACGGAAGAAATCATTCAGGGAATTGCATAGTGCTTGTGAGGGAACTACCGGGGGGGAAGTTCTGTCGTCGTTGCAAAGGTCGTTCACAATCCTGAAGATTTCTTTAGATTTGTTGGTGGAGTTAAGGACTTTAGATGAATAGTAGGTTGTTTTCAGGTTCTGTAGGGTTTTTTGATATGTCTTCCTGGCTGAGCAATATGCGGCTTTGGCCAGTGGGCAGTACTGGGAACGCCAGGTTCTTTCCTTTTGCCTCACTTCAAGTTTCAGTGTTAAAGAACATCAATGGAGGATGACATGTGATAATGATGAAGATTTCCTGAATGCGGGAAGTGAGACGGATTCTACCAGTATCCTACTTTCTTCAGGATCCTACAAACACGGAAGCACCCGCCCGTTTGCTTTTCTTTATGTATTATCATTACTGACCCTCACCATCGTGTACTACAGAACCCTGTGGTTTAATCAATACCCGCCTCGACCAGGTTGGAATTATCACCGGTCCTACGATCATGCATTTATAGCACGACAGTCAGCCCTGAAGAGTCACGGGTTACTACCCAGGTGACGAAACACGTGTCGGCTGGTGTATTCATTTGATATACTCCAAGTCTTGTATAAACATTACCTATCACATGAAACTACTGGTGTCAACCTTTGTAATATTTCATCAATCAAGGACTACATTTGTGCATTGTCATTCTAAAAAACATTATCCTTGAACGTGTGGCCAGGACTTGGTCTTAATTTCCTGAATAATTGCTTATGGATATTGGTGTGCAGTTGACATCTAATTAGATGAACAGGTTTCTTGAGATTCACGGGTTGGAGCATAGGTGCACTTCAGTTTATTATCCCCAGAGCAATGGAATTGTGGAAAGATGGATTAGAGAGTTAAAGGAAGGGTTACAACTGGCCATTATCAATGGGGAAAATTGTCAACAAGCCATTCAAGGATTATTATGGAGTTCGAGAAATACTCCTATGATTGCTGGAGATATATCTCTGTTTGACAAAATTAGAGGAAGAAAAGGTGCATTGAATCTGAATGTGAGGTGGATGATGGAGTTAGTGAAAAAGTGAAGTTTAATGGGTCTACAGAAATTGAACCAGATTTAAGAAACAACAAGGAAACAGGCAGCTGCAGTCTTTGAGGGTGAATGATTGGGTATGAGTAAAACAAAAAGGAAAGTTTGTGAAGTCTGGCGAGTCAGGGTACTCATTACCAATGAAAATTATCAGAGTAGGTAAACAAGTGGTAGAATTATCTGATGGAATGTGTAGAACATGAGCAAAGTTGTGAGAGTCCCGCAGTAGTTATGGCGAGATGCTGATTGAGATTGAGTTGCGGGAAAGAAAATACTAAATGGCGGAAGGAAATCAGCTGTCAAGGGGGAAATGACAAACTGCAGAAAAGAATGGAAACGAGGTAAGATGTAGACGCTGACCAGTGTGGTGAAAAGACTATCACACAGGGCATTAAAAGATTGTGTGTCTGTATTTTTCACAGTTCCATATGTTATTATTATCCGTGAGAAATGGGTGTATATGTATATAGTTGAATAGAGTTATAGTGGTAGTGTTGTAATGCCATTGCACATTTTTCATTGTTAACGGAAAGGGATGTGTTACTTACTGTTTGGACTTGGGTGGAACCTGGAACACTGAATGTGGTGACACCAGATTCCACACAAGGACGGTTTGCCCAGGCTTCATAGAGAAGTTCTGTTAGTGATTTACTACAAAAAAACTCACCTTTAAATGGTTCTGTGGTCATCCTGATTCTTGAACAAGAGAAACTAATACAATGCCAACTTAAAAAGGCAGTCTTACTGTGGAAATAAAAAAAGACAAATCTTTATGCACAGAAGTATGTTGGTAAGATAGTAGGTTTATATCATGACAGCTTACCAACATTGCCTGTGAACAACTGGATAAGAGATTGTGTCTGTACAAATCACACCATTCCATGCTATAATGTTAGCATGCCATGTAAACAAAATTGTTTCAGGCAATGAGCTAAGAAACATATATTCCTACAAAAATATCTATTTCTATCATTTACAACCCATCACAATAACTCTTGATTCACAAATACCGTATGACCTGAGCGGTAGAATGGTTTAAAGCAAAGATATAACTAAAATTAAGCAACTTGGGACCAGAGAGAAGAATGGGGCTCTCCAAGAAGTGATTTGCACCCTTGATTAATCTGTAGGTATTTTGTGCAATCTGTTGGTTCATCTTGTGATTGCTGCTCTACTATATTTATTCCTCTCTCCAGTGATATTCGAACCCTTTGGCAGTTTGACGATCTCTTCATTGACCTATGCACCTTGTGCACCATTAAAAATCCTCTCTAGATCTCACAATTTTCTCCAGAATCATTACTTCATTACCCTTCACATTGTCCACTTTAGACTTATCTTTTGATCTTTCAAAAGATAAGTCTGATAAGAAAATGTTCCTACATTCTCTCTTCTCGATATTTTTCCATGGTGTATTGCTTCTGATTTGAAACAATAGGACACACATAAACCCAGCACTCCTGAGAGGAGACGAATGTACTGCTGTACCTTTAAATAACACATGTAAATCATCACTCCCAAAAGATGAGGCAATAAAACAGGACCCAGCACTCTCTTAAGGCGAGGCAAGAAAAAAGAATCAGATCCATTTAAAGTGACACACACATACTTTTTAATCCAATACTTTAAGAAGGAAGGCAGAATATATTGGTTAATGCATACTCCCAAATAACAAGTAACTTAGGCACAAAACTGTAATTACATATGGCATATATACATGAAGCAGAGAAACTTAGAGATTGTATACATGAAGTAAAAAAGAATACATCACTGAGCGAGTGTTCATCAGTCTTCCAACTCGAAGCACCCTTGTCAGTCTAGGCAGAAGTCTCGATCGGGACCCTTAAAAGGTACCTGCAGCAAACCATCTATTCTGCAAGTGAGCTCCCTTCTGTAAATGTATTGCGACTTATATAGCGCACGTATCGCCCGAAGGCATCAAGGCGCTTGCCTTGGGAACCCGTCCTGGCTTTTTCCCTGTGAGATAACCCCTACTGGGTATCCCCAGGGTGAAAGCCAGGCATCCCGCAGCGGGTGGGCCGCCATAGTGGAGATTAAGCAACTATTGCCCAGAGTTGCAGCGTGGGACCCCATGATTAGAATGGGCACCGAGGCGAGAATTATCGAGTCCGTGGACATTTTGGGCTCAGGCCCCTGCCGCGTCGGGAATTGAACCCTGGTCCCGGGCCAGACCTCTGCATCAGGGTCTGACGCTCTAATCAGTGAGCCACACTCCTCCCTGGGTGAAAAGATTTCCCGCCTTTAATACCTTTACTCAACCTGAGGAGAAGGTTATAGAAAACTTGCCCCCTTACATCTGTTATGAAAAACCGAGCTGACAACAACAATCTCTGCCCTGAAAGGTAGTCAGCACGCATCCCACACAACTTGTTCCAGTTTACTCTGCTCGGTGAGGAGCGAAAACAAGTGAAGAGCGAAAGCATGCCTCCCCCCATAACTGGTGTGAGCACAGAAAATGGAGTTAGTTATACAAAATGGTGTCAATGGTCAATTTTTCATTCTTAATAGCACTACCCATGGTAATACTTCTTAGTTTTTTCCTGGGATTTCATGACCCTAGAAGGAATTTCGTTCAAAATCCTTTCAGAATGATTCTAGAGTAAACAGACAGATTATTGCCACGTTACAGGAGAACCTTGACAACTTAACACAAATTCCTTTTCACCTCCAGCTCTTGGCTGTTCCAGGATAGCAATAACATAAACAAGAACGGCGGAAACCATAGTCTTAAAATGAGTTACAACAGGGTCTCACTAGCACTGCTTCACAACATGTCAGAAACCCCAGAATTAGTCTACCACAGAACAGCAACATTTTTTCTAGGTATTTTATGCAGGCTTGGTGCATAGTGGGAAAGATGAGAGAATAAAGGCAAATGCAAACATTGGCACAGGAAGCGAGCATGATTACCAGGCAGAGTCACTAATTTGCTCTCTTGCACTTGGAGATAAAAAAATGGCTGCTCCAGCATCTGGCAAGGGGTAGAAAGAAGTGCTTCTTGGCAATTTGTGTCCATGTTGTTGAACATTTTGGAATGAGTGGGGGCTTCTACTCAAGAACTATTATCCACAGGTAAGGCTCAGAGAGATTTAACTGGGTACCAGGCTTAGTCCTGGCTTCAAAAAGTTGTGTGCCTGCTAATATGAAATATAAAAATTAGATTTAATTCACAAACAAGTATTTTTATCAAAGTGTTAATAGGAAGGTTGGAGCATTTCTAAATTCAATTGGATCCACTCATCAGCTATACTATATTCTGTTTGATGAACTTGCACAGCTCACAAGAACACCTTTGGGGACACTAAGGAGGAGATCTACTAAGATTTTGCGCTGTGTTTGTATCACAAAAGTGACGCGAATCAGTGCAAAATCTTTTTATCCTGATGAACTTTCCAGCGCTAAACTTGGTTAGCGCTGGAAATAACATAAAAATAATGCGAAGCAGCACATAGCGCTGCATTGTATTACTTTGCGCCATCGGGACGTACCATGGGTGGAGCATGGACGTTCCCATGCAACCACCCAAGTTTTCTCACGCTAAACCCAATTTACTGAAAACAGTACATTGGGTTTAGGGTGAGGAAACTGCGCCTTTTTAAACCAGGCGCAAGGAAGGAGAAATGCTTTCTCCTTCCTTTTCCGACTTTGCATGCGTGCTGCACTGTGCAGCATGCATACAAAGTGGGAATAGCTTTCCCTTGCGTCTAGTGTAGTATTTTGTACAGGAAGGATAACCGTACTGTACAAAGCCAATGCTAGTCTCACACACACCCTAGCGCTATGGCCTAAGGTGTGTGCGTGGCGCACGGCAGCTAAAATCAGCGCTGAAGCAAGGGAAAGGGGAGGAGAGAGCCATATCTTTGAAGATATGGCAGTCTCCTGCTCCCTCCCTGTCGTGCAACGCAGCCCAGCCTCACGGTAGGCTGCGTTGCATTGCAGGGAGATTTGTTAAATCTCCCCTAAGTTCATTTTTAGCCTCCAATTTTAAATTCCTGCACATTTACAGAATGTTTTAAAATTTTCAATTGTACATTTTGATTTTTTATTTATATATACTCTATGAATCTGCTAATATTATGTTAATATTATTTAATTTTTAAGCAGTCGTGGACCCGAGTAGACTTCGCGGATCGCCAAGCGACCCCGAACCGGATGTATGATGTTACAACGCATACTTTTACAACGCATACCTTTACAACGCAACATCCATTACAACGCATTCCATTACAACGCATGCCATTACAACTAATTTTTAAAAACTACCAATACAACGCATTCCATTACAACAGATACTACCTTTACAACGCATACCATTACAACGCATAACATTACATTGCATGTATGTTAAGTATTGGATAGTGTATAGGTAAAACTTACTATTCTAACTCCAGGGGGGTGCAACAGTAGGGTAAGTGTTGGATAGTGTAAGGGTACTATGCGTTGTAATGTTATGCGTTGTAATGGTATGCGTTGTAATGACATGCGTTGTAGTGGTATGCATTGTAGTGTCATGCATTGTAATGGTTGCGTTGTAATGGCATGCGATGTAATGGATGTTGCGTTGTAAAAGTTTTGTTGTAATGGTAGTGTGTTGTAAAAGTTGCGTTGTAAAGGTTGTTTCCCCCCTAACCACAGGTTAAGAACCACTGCTCTAAACTACTAGTATCCAACATTGGAACAGAAGGTCCGGGTCGCTGGTGTTTCAGAATGGCCACATATGATAAAATGTGAACTAGGAATTGTTAGACCTGGCACCATTGGCGTGGGTCTCCCCTGCATTTATACCTTTGCCTTCTGTGTTTTTGCTGTGTGTTGGACTACGTTTTGCTGGTCTAGATGCTTTGGGCACTTTGCCACTGCTGATCAGTGCCAAAATGGAAGAGATCCCTTTGTACATTTCTGTTATGGATTAGTGATTCCATGATTGGTATGTTTAATTTACTTTTCAGACCCTAGTATAATGCTCTGTGTGTGCCCAGGGCCAGAAAATCAAATGCTGCTAATGGGCTGCAGAACTGATTATGCCACCTACAGAAGCAGCCTATAAAATGTAACTCTGACCTGCCATTGCTGAGCCTGTGTGCAGTCTGGGACTGCCATTTTGACTTGGCTAGTGCACACACTTGCTAGTCCCTAAACCTTCCCTTTTCAACATATTAGTCACCCCTAAGGTAGGCCAATGTACCTCTGTGGGCAGCGTGCATTGTATGTGAAAGGGAGGACATGCCCTGATGTGTGTGGCATGTCCTGATAGTGAACTACTGCCAATTTTGTTTTTCACAATTGCAAGGCTACCTGTTCCCAGAATTGGCCCTGGGAACAAGGTAGAAAAATAAAGTTTAGTATGCCAGAACTCAGAATGTTAGAATGCATCTTTTAGTGAGGGCGATTTTTACATTCTGTGTTTGAAAATACTACTTCACAATTAGTGTTTTGCTTGCCTAATCATTAAATGTGCCTCTGCTAGGTTTGTGTATTGCATGTCTGGCTTTTGATGACAGGAGCTGGTAAGGGGTGGTGGCTGCAGAAGTCTGATGAGTCAGGGCTGGGGTGAATAGACCTGGGCTGCAATTAGAGTAGGGGGAGGAGATTTCCTTTCACATGAATGGGCCTGGTCTGCCTTCAACAATGCTGTCTCCACCTCCTGTCAGGAAGATGCACCAGTGAGGACAGACTGATTTTGGCTGGGTACAGACACTCTCTGCCTTCAGAGAACAAAGTATTTTTATGTATAAAAAGAGGGGCCCAGACTTTTAGATCACTTCTGGGAATCAAGAACCGGAGAAGCTGAGGAGATATACTACCCCTTTGCAGTTTGTTGTCTGGGGTTTGCCTGCAGTGGCAACTTGCTGCCAATGAAAGGAGAAAAGGACTTTGCTGTTTGCTATGTCTCCTGCTTGAAAGAAGATCGCCAAGGGCTTGAAACTGAGCTTGCCTCCTGTTCTGAAGTCTCAGGGACACAAAGACTTCACCACCCGCTCCCCTGAATTTACTTGCTGTGAATTCTAATCTGCAAAGAGGAGCCTGCTGCTGGTCTGGACCTCTAGAGACAGTTTTCCACTGGGAGTTGGAACATCAAAGCAACTTCGAAGAAGCAAGACGCATCCGCACCTGTTTCTGACGCCATCGCCGAATAAACGGTCGCAGCGCCTGCCGCGGCTCGCGGAACCTTCGCACGCCGCATCGAGTGCACCGATCTCCGAAGTCCGTGTTTGATGCAAGGCTGCTGTGCGGCTGCACAAGTTCATGCATCGTCACCGGTTCGTCTCATCGCATTGAGGTGCCAAGTCTGTCGCATGGTTGGGGGACGCAGTAAGACACTGACGCATCACCTCCTCACGCAGTATGAAATCAACGCATCACCTCCTCTCCGGTAAGAACCCAACACATCACCTCACCTGCACTCCAATAAAGAAATGAAGCATCACCTCCCCCAATTGTAAGGAACCGACGTATCACCTTCCCAGCTGCCCGTTTTGTTTGTTTGTTTTACCCATCCCAGGTACTGTGAGAAAAGTGTCGCGTCTGCAATTTGCTTGAACTTAACTATTTCTACCATCGCAAAGTCATATTTTTATTACTGTATTGTGGATTTTTGTCTTTGGTCTTCTTTTGGTTTAGATAAAGATTGCTTAGTTTTCTAAACTTGTGTGGTATCTATTTGTAGTATTTTCACTGTATTACTGTATGGCTCACAAATGCTTAACACACTACCTCTGAGATAAGCCTGTCTGCTCATGCTAAGCTACCAAGGGCGTGAGCATGGGCTATTTTAGGACTAGAAGCAAGAGTCCCTATTTGAACGAAGGTACCTACCTCTTCCAACTAGAGACCCCCCATTTCTAACAGGAATCGTGAGCAAAATTAAAGAGTTACTGCACCGCCAGAATCTTGCTTTTAGAAAAAAGTGAATGAGGAGCACAGTAAGCTCAATTTAAGATTCAATAGGTTTGCTTCATTGCGCCACTAAGTTTAGATCCCGGTGGAGCCGCCTCAGCAAGAATTGGTCTCTTAACGTCAGCAGAAATGGGCTGCAAGGGCTCGGTTTGCCAGCACTCTTAATACACTACAATGTGGGTCTAATTAGTTCATGATGACTGCTTACTTTACTGAAGTGACTGAGTATGCTAACTCTTTTTTTTGTTTAATTTGTGCTTGCTGTTTTTAGTTCCGGCGTAGGGACAACTTTATCTGTCTCGGTGGACACACGCAATCAAATACATTCATAAATAAAAAATACATGCATATACAGATACATAGTGGCTTTGGATCAATCCTCTTCATCCATTGGCCATTTCACCTGTCATCCACATTTTGATTTCACCTGCCACAACGTACTGCACAAAGCAGTGGGTCAGCCCACTTAAGCCATAAACTGTTTCGCACTATGAATTATAGCATTTCTGTGCATGTACATGTAATAAGAAGTGCACTTCTGTGCTTCGTCTGATAGGTCAATACTTTCTTTTGCCACTGTTCTTTTTTTCATTCTTTATTTTTTAGTAATCCTTTTGTGTTTTTAAAGTTTCTTCGGGTTACAGTAATACATAGCCATTAGTACATTTTTTTGGCAATAAGAATTATATTTTCCCGTGCTTTACATAAAAAAAGGTATTCTACGCCTGTTCTAAGTAACCCTGGGCATATTTGTGAGAGCCTTGTGTCACGTTTGCACGACGCAAAGTGCGTGACACAAGGCTCTGAATTAGATTTCTGCAAGTGATACAAAGCCACATTACATGGCTTTAAGTGTGGCAATGTAGAACCTTTCCGTAAGGTTTTTTATACTTCCGGTTCTCCCCGCTGAACCCCTCCCCCCCCCCCCCCTCCCCGACTTGATTGGAGCCTCCGGGCTCTGGGTGTGTTCTCCTGATCGTGGAACCGTCCCCTCCGCTCTTTGGGCTGACCTTAATTATCGTCCATTCGCCTTTAGTGTTTATGTTTTCTTTTTGTAAAAAATAAAAATACGAATTGTTCTGTGATGTCTATAGAGTAACGCTCTGTACTTGAGCTGTACCTATCCACGGGTGTATATTTTCTTACATGCATTTTGCCTTGTTATTAGCGGCCAGCCCGTGAGGTTGTAGGCCCATTCTTGTACTTTTCTATGCTTACTCCAATAAAGGTTTTGAAAAAAAAAAAAAAATAAATAAAAGTGTGGCAATGTAGCGCAAATTGCTGTACCGCCTTACTCCAGGGAGGCATTCCATGTACGATGCGATGGGTGTTCCCACGCAACCCCCATGGGTTTTGATGCATTCCCAGATTTAAAAGAGCTTGTATACCTGGGAATACATCAAAATCTTATGCCTCCTCAGGGGAGGCGTAACAAGGAGAAATATCTTTATTTCTCCTTGTGTTTTCCTCTTTCTATGTATGCTTCAGAAATGCCTCTATGAATTATTTTTGTGCAGGAAGCACCTTTGGGAGTGCGAGTGTGAGTGAGTGCATGAGTGTCACACTGAGTGCCTGAGTGTCTCAATGGGTGTGTAAGTGGGTACATGAGGGTCTGAGTGGGTCTGGGTGTGGCTGAATAAGTGTCTCACTTAGAGTATGAGTATCTGAGTGGATACATGAGTGCCTGAGTGGGTGCATAAGTGAATGGGTATATGAATGCCTCCATGAGTGTGAGTCTGTCTGTGAGTTAGTGCATGAGTATGAGTGGATCTGTGAGTGGGTGTGTGAGTCTGTGAGTAGGTGTATGAGTCTCTGAGTGAGTCTGTGAGTGAGTACATGAGTCTCTGGGTGGGTAAGTGACTGAGTGCATAATTCTCTGAGTGGGTGCATTAGTCTCCGAGTGGGTTTCTGATTGGGTGTACGAGTGTCTCAGTGGGTCTCTGACAGGATGTGTAAGTGCCCTCTGTTTTGCCCTCTCCTGCTCTGTTTTGTCTTTTCTGCTTCTTTTTCTGCCCTGTTTTGCCTTTCCTGCTCAAGTTTCTACCATCTGTTTTGCCATTTCTGCTCGTTTTTCGGCCCTCCATTTTGCTTTTCTGCTAATTTTTTGTCTTGCCTTTTCTGCTTGTTTTTTTGCCCTCTGTTTTGCCTTTTTCTGCTATTTTTTGTCTTGTTTTGCCTTTCCTGCTCTTTATTCTGCCCTCTGTTTTGCCTCTCCTGCTTGTTTTCTGCTCACTATTTTGCCCTCTTCTGCTGTTTTGCCTTTACTGCTCTTTTATCTTCCGTCTGTTTTGCCTCTTCTGCTTGTTTTCCGCTCACTGCTTTGCCCTCTTCTGCTGTTTTGCCTTTACTGCTCTTTTATCTTCCGTCTGTTTTGCCTCTTCTGCTTGTTTTCCGCTCACTGCTTTGCCCTCTTCTGCTATTTTCCCTTTTCTTCTTGTTTTTCTGCTGTCTGTTTTGCCTTTTCTGCTTGTTCTGCTGCCCTCTGTTTTGCCCTCTTCTGCTGTGTTTTGCCTTTTCTGCTCTTTGTGCCCTGTTTTGCCGTTTGGGCAGTTGGGGAACAGGTCCACATGGCCCTGGGGCCCAGCTAAAATTCATTAGGGTAAGGGGACTGCGTGTCCCCCCTTCTTGGGATGATTTCGGCCTCAGGGACCCCATCCCCGGGCCCAGTCACGTCTACCTGGAGGCCCTGGTCCCACCCAGGTCACCCAGTGTGTGTTGTTGGAGACCGCAGGGAAGCAACAAGGCCCCCGCAGTCCCAGCTGACGCCCTCACCTCCTACTGGAGCCAGCATTGCTCCCGCAGGCAGGAAACTGCCAAATATGCAGCTCTCTGTGTGCAGGAACAATCATTTCATCCGTTTCCCTACCTGCTTAATAACGGGCAGGGAAACAGAAGAAAGCTCCGCTTCTAGCAAGTGGGAGCTGTTTGACAGCTCTTGCTTGCTGGGAGCGGAGTTAGTGTTTGCTCTTGCTTGCTGGGAGCTGTCACAACTCCCACCAAGCAAGAGCAAACAGCCATTGCCCCACAGGTGGGCACCCTAGGACATAGGGAGTGGTTGCAGTCCTCAGGGACATTAATGGCTACAGGTGGGGGCCCCCTCCTTTAATTGCCATGGGCCTGGGTGGTGTTCCTCAGGGCCATATATGGCCCGAGAGAGGGCCGTGCGGTCCGCCTCCCACTTTTATAAATTTCATAGGCCTGGAGGTGCTGGTCCCCGATGCTCCCGTTAAATATAGTATTTTAGGTTAATAAGGCCTTTGAGAAGGTCCTTGACTCTATTGATGAAAATATTAATAAGAGGCTTGAAGCCTTGACATCCCTGCGCCCTTCTACTAGCGCCAATCAGTCAGGAGCAGTTAAGGCTCCCAAGAAACGGGCAATTGGAGGAAAAGAACGGAAAGACTCTAAGAAGCCTAAGACCACCTCTGCCCCTTCTCGCCCTCGAGGCGGTGACAAGAATGGTGCCTCGGGCACCCCATATGGGCAAGATAAAGGCCCAGAGCCCCCTATCAATATTGATACTGATGATAGTTCAGACCCAGACATAGATTTATCTTACTCCTCTGATTTTAACACTGACAAAGAAGAGGCGCAGACAAGGGGAACGGGGAGCTCAGATGGGACATCAAAGGTCCTAGATAAAAATATGGGATTACTGGACCCCTTCGGAAATCTTATATTTGACCCACTCTTGATTAAACACCCCTTGTCCCCCGAGTGGACTCCTTCCCAACATGTGGGAGACTATCTTTCCTTCTGGCTACGAAGAGAAATCCCGCAAAGGTCAGGGCTAGGCTTCGCTCAGAATGCCCCAGACCCTCCCTCCCGAATAAAATAGCCGCAACACCTGAACTTGACCCTAAAGTGGTAGCCTTTATATCTAAGACTTCACGAGATCCAAGAAAAGGATTAGATAAAGGCCTCAGGTCCTGTCAAGACCGCCTACTGGACACGATTGGCCCCATAACAAAAATATTTGAGATGGCGGAATCGGCATATCTGGAGGACCGCCAAGTCGACCCAAAAGAACTGACAGAGTGCATCCAAAGGACCATACGTCTTATTGGGAATGCCAATACGGCCTTATCCATAGAAAGAAGGAAGGGGGTCTTATTTAAGATCGATCCTAAACTAATCGAACTGGCAAAAAACGATGGTGGCCAGAATACTCAAGGCTTCCTTTTTGGCGAGGAGTTTATAAAAGATATGTCCAGATATGTTAGGGCATTTAGCGCTATACAAAAATCCCAAAAGGATATTAAGAGAGTGTTTCAAGATCGTGTTTTTACATGGGCCGGGAGAATGCGGGGTCGTTTCCCCGGTTGTGGAAACTCAAATTCAAGACCCTTCATATCCCGTGGAGGCGGCAGGTTCAACAACAACTCAAGCAACTTCGGACAATTCTATCCCCAGAGGCAGAGAACTCGTGGTCGAGCCTTCCGAGGCGAGCAAAGACAACGCTCCTTCTCTTCAGGTAAGAACCTTGTCAAACCCTTCAGATACCCCTCCAACGGTGGGAGGGAGTCTACTCCAGTTTGCTGGGAACTGGAACTTGGTAACCAAAGATCCTTGGGTCCTCAATACTATGAAGGGTTACCAAATAGATTTTATCGACACTCCTCTTCAGATGAGAACCCCCAGAGAAATCACTTTTTCTGCCAAGGACAAGGCGTTAGTATCTCAGGAGGTTCAAGTACTCTTAAAAAAGGGTGCAATCATCGAGAGCTCTCATGTGGGTTTCCTCAGCAATATATTCCTTGTAGAAAAGAAAAACAAAGAACAAAGACCGGTGATAAATCTAAAAGAACTCAACCAATGGGTGGTCTACCAACATTTAAAAATGGAGGGAATACACCTCCTAAGGGACGTCCTCAGAAAAGGGGACTGGTTGACAAGACTCGACCTGAAGGACGCCTATCTGACGATACCAATCTGGAAACCCCATCAAAAGTTTCTTCAATTCACATGGGAAGGCTGCTTGTACCAGTTTTGCAGCCTCCCTTTCGGCCAATCTTCCGCCCCCTGGTGTTTCATCAAAGTACTCCGACACGTCGCCACTTGGCTAAGGCAAAGGGGAGTGAGAATGATCATTTACCTCGACGATATCCTCATAATGGGTCAGTCGAGAGAGACCGTTTTACTTCACACGGATCTCGCGATACACCTCTTACAACACTTAGGCTTCGTTATAAATTTGAAAAAGTCATGTATAATTCCATCTCAACAGACTCAATTTCTGGATTTCTTGGTAGACACTGTCAAGACAGAACTTCGTCTTCCGAGCGACAAAGTGAGGAAAGTGAGGAAGGAACTCAGGAAAACACTTCCTATGAAGGTTTTCCCCCTGAGATCTTTGGCCAAAATCCTGGGCCTTCTTTCCTCCATGATTCAAGCTATCTTTCCGGGCACGCTACATTATGGGGTACTTCAGATACTGAAAGCGAGATACTTGAGGTCCAACCGGTCCTACTCCCAACTGATCTCACTAGACCAGGAGTCGAGAACTGAACTCCTTTGGTGGCTGAAGAATTTAGAGGCATGGAATGGCAGGGCCATTTTCGGGGAAGTGCCAGACTTAATAATAGAATCAGATGCGAGTTTAGAAGGCTGGGGAGCGAGATGTGGGAACTTGTCAACAGGGGGTCGTTGGACCCAGCAAGAAAAAGAACTGCATATCAACTGCTTAGAGTTACTAGCAGGTTCATTTGCGATTCGTTGTTTCACTCAAGATTCGATGAAATGCTGTGTAACTTTACGAATGGACAATGTGTCTGCAGTTCGTTATGTCAGCAAACTGGGAGGTCCTCACTCCAAAGATCTGACAGACTTAGCGAAGGGCCTATGGAACTACTGTTTGAGCAAAGGTATTTCAGTTGTAGCGGAACACATTCCAGGACTGAAGAACGAGGTAGCAGATTGGTATTCGAGGAATTTCAAGGACTCCAGCAATTGGAGACTGAACAGAGATGTCTTCCTAACCATCCAATCGGAGTGGGGTCCATTCAAAACAGACCTGTTTGCGGACCGTCTAAACACTCAACTGAAAACATTCTTCAGTTGGAGACCAGACCCTCAAGCTCTGAAGGTAGATGCCTCTCTTCAAGACTGGACAGGCCTAGCACCTTATGCTTTCCCTCCATTCTCAATGCTCCCTCGCCTTCTCCTTCATGCTCGACATTACAAACAGAGCATGGTCGTGATAACTCCTCTTTGGAGGTCTCAGGCTTGGTTTCCGATCATTTTAAAAATGAGCATAGATTTTCCCATTTTGATTCCTTCTTTCAAGGAAATCCTTCTAGATCCAGAGGGTCACATTCATCCCCTTGTAGAGCAGGGCCTTCTAACTCTGAGGGCATGGAAGATTTCAGGAGACAATGGAGAGTCCCTGGGCTTTCGTCAAATGCTTTCGGACTCATTTCTGAATCGTGGGCATCTGGCACAAGGAAAGCTTCTAGATTGGCATGGAACAAATGGGTTCGCTGGTGCATTCAATGATGTTACGATCCCATTTCAACTGATCTAGTCAATGTTATTAATTACCTTTTGGATCTTTTCACTTCAGGTCTGTCTTACAGAACTGTTAACGTTTATAGATCCGCGATCTCGGCTGGTCATTCCTTAATTTACGGAATATCAGTTGGCCAGAACCTGCTAACTAAAAAAATTATGAGAAGCATGAGGGTTTTAAACCCTCCTTGTCCCAAATATACCATCCTGTGGTATGTTAGCCTTGTCCTTCAAACTTTATCATCCTGGGGAGACAATTCTTCCCTTTCTCTAAAACGCATTTCTTTTTAAATTACTGTCTTATTATGTCTGGTGTCTTTTAGAAGAACTTCAGACGTTAGGGCTTTAGATATTTCGAGCAGGGCTTTCCAAACCGAAGGGGTTTGCTTTTACCTCAAGAAAAAGAACGAAGACTTTATCTTCCTCTATCTTTTATCCCTTTTTCCCTGGGAATGATAGACTTTGTGTGGTCAAGTGTTTGAAAGAATATGAGAGAAGAACCAAACATTTAAGAATGGATGAATCACAATTGTTAATTTCATATAGATCTCCTCATAAAGGAGTCTCTTCCCCAACCTTAGCCAGATGGGTTAGGAACGTAATGCATGAAAGTGGTGTTGATGTATCTATTTTTGGTGCTCATTCCATCGGAGGTGCTTCGGCCTCAAAGGCCTTTTGCTTAGGAGGGGGATTACAAGATATCCTTAGGGTTGCAGATTGGTCTAATGATAATATGTTTAGAGCTTGTTATTTCAGATCAATGGGCACCCCATATGGGCAAGATGAAGGCCCAGAGCCCCCTATCAATATTGATACTGATGATAGTTCAGACCCAAAAATAGATTTATCTTACTCCTCTGATTTTAACACTGACAAAGAAGAGGCGCAGACAAGGGGAACGGGGAGCTCAGATGGGACATCAAAGGTCCTAGATAAAAATATGGGATTACTGGACCCCTTCGGAAATCTTATGTTTGACCCACTCTTGATTAAACACCCCTTGTCCCCCGAGTGGACTCCTTCCCAACATGTGGGAGACTTTCTTTCCTTCTGGCTACGAAGAGAAATCCCGCAAAGGTCAGGGCTAGGCTTCGCTCAGAATGCCCCAGACCCTCCCTCCCGAATAAAATAGCCGCAACACCTGAACTTGACCCTAAAGTGGTAGCCTTTATATCTAAGACTTCACGAGATCCAAGAAAAGGATTAGATAAAGGCCTCAGGTCCTGTCAAGACCGCCTACTGGACACGATTGGCCCCATAACAAAAATATTTGAGATGGCGGAATCGGCATATCTGGAGGACCGCCAAGTCGACCCAAAAGAACTGACAGAGTGCATCCAAAGGACCATACGTCTTATTGGGAATGCCAATACGGCCTTATCCATAGAAAGAAGGAAGGGGGTCTTATTTAAGATCGATCCTAAACTAATCGAACTGGCAAAAAACGATGGTGGCAAGAATACTCAAGGCTTCCTTTTTGGCGAGGAGTTTATAAAAGATATGAGATTTTAACATTGACAAAGAAGAGGCGCAGACAAGGGGAACATGTGACTGATAATGTTCTTAGTGCACTGTAAATGTGATACGTGTTTGATAATGTTCTCAGTGCACTTTAAACTTGCATAATATGACCTCCGTGTCGTGCCATAAAATTTAGATTTTTCACAGCCTGCTGGGCTGAAAATCTGGATATTATTAAGGACACGGAGGCTAATATTATCCCTCCTCTTGAGTTTAATCCCTCCCTATTTTATGATTTTACGTTATTTACTTTTTTCTTTCAGATTAAAAATCGATTCTTCTCTTCTGGACCTTTGTTTTGGAATTTGGAACTTCAGTTTTTGATCTTTATGTTTATCCTCTTCACGATGATCTTTCTTCTGCAGTTGGACAAAGAAGGATGAGAGATGGTCTCTAAGGAACTTTATACTTATTCAGAATGTTGATTGAAGTTCTATGTTCTTCAATTGTTGCTACTGAGCTGTGGTAATAAAGGAGATTTGCATAAGTACAGAATATTTCATGAAGGGGACCTTCAAGGCCTCTCACCATCCATCAATGAAAGTATGGATATGCTGCAAAAGGTGAGAAGGAAACATTGAAACTGAAACTAAATTGGTTGAAACAAATGAGATAATTCTCAAGCTGGATTCAAATTTCTGTTTAATGAAAGTGATGTTCAGAACTAGATTAATGACCTTTGGAGCATTCAGCAGAGAGAAGGGGTCATACAACAATTGTACCAGGGGCAGATACAGACATGCCTCTTAGAGAGCAAAATGAAAAGCCTTGAAAAACAGTGATAGGAACATCTCATATGCAGTGAGTTCTCTGCCATGGAGGGGGAAGACCTGGTAGGTTCATGAGGTAAAGGCTCACAGAGACATTTGCAGCCGCAGGTTTGGGCATAACCATAATGCAGATTTCTAAATGCTAATGGCTAAGAAGCAGATCTGACCCCCCAAAAAATGTTGTCCCATCTTTTTTCTTGAAGACAGTCCTCATCCAGTTCACCTTTGGCTTCAGAAACATGAACTCATCAATCCTTGGTTCCAAGTGTAGAATCGCCAGGAAATATGTTTACTGTTTAATGTAGTGCAAAACTGGCACTGATTGCATTAGAGCGCCTTACAAGAGGACCAGAGTATGTTACATTTTTTTAAGCATGAAGAGATGAAGTGATTTGCCCAGAATCACAGGACATTGAGCCGAGGCTGGGATTCGCCTGAATTCCTACTTCCATAGTTGGCAGCTATAGCCGTTAGGCCACCTCTCCTCCCACAGGCATTCACTGTGAAGAAAATCTAACATTACTATTAGACATTGCTAAATTCAAAGTCTTTCTTCTATTGATGGGGGCATGCCTTTTTGGCAAGTTTCCCATAATCCTTGTGTGCATCTCACAGCAGTCTTCCATTCAGCATCTAAGGGTGGAAGCGGTGACTTATGGCTTGGCTTTGGTACCACTGGCAATTTCTCTTATGCCCCTGGTATGCTTATGAAACTAGCTGCATTGTAAAGAAAGTAAGCAGAGCTGTTCATTTTCTTTCCCTTGATATTCCCCTAGCTCGTGGCTGTTGAGGGTTTAATAGAGGGACATCAAGTAATCGAGTGATGTCATCAGAGTCAGAGGACGTTTGATGTCACTTCTGCTACCCCTTTTGAAAAAAAGAGAGAGGGACCCAATGAAACCACAGGGGTAGGGTACCAAAAGACCAATGTCAGAAAAAGGCTCCCCTTGGAAACTGTTATCACAACTCAATCATACAACCTCACTAAGCGGCCTACCAGGCACACATGACTCACTCACATATACTCATACTGTGAACCAGAAAAACAAATCAGTGCAAAATTATAAAAAAAGTTGCTACCAATTTATTAGAAATATTATACCAACAGCAACTACGCAATTTAAAAGTACATTATACAGTATAACAAGTCAAGTTAAAAACTATTTTAATACATCTGTAAAAAAGTGGGACAACAAAACAGCAAGAAAAATAATTTCAAATCAGGGAACACCACGGTAGTTAGATTTGTAAATAGACAATTTATATGCACAAAGCTTTAGGCGAGACAATTCTTGCTAGATATTCAGAAAACAATTGTTTGCATATGTCATATATCCGTAATGATTCCCAGATGTTAAAGCATCGACGCATTTCGGTGGGTCCAATGGGGATAACTGCCCACCTTCATCAGGAAATAACAATGTCTTCCCATTTCCTATAACAAATTCTCATACATGCATTGGATACTCTTTAGATAAAAGCGATTTCATATGAAAAAGGTAACCTGCCGCCGCTACCGGTTTTTAATGTCTTTAGGGCTATTGCTGCGGAAGAGGGCATATCTTCTGCCTGATTAAAATATGTCACAACACCTTTCTCGTGCCACCCAGTGTGGCAAAGGAGAGAGTGTAACCAATCTTAAAGGAGCAGAAAAACGGGCAGAAAAACGGAACCCCAAATGAAGTTTCTCTCGTCATTAAAAGTGTTCAGTGTCGCTCCTAATACGTTAAGCAGGAGTCTCTCACTGAATACTCAGTGTAGTAGATCCTTAACTGGGAGTCTGACACGGGGTGGTATTCCTCGGTAGGCGTCTCCTACCCCTTCCAAATTGGCAAATAAAAGTCTGAACGCCTTAAAGTCCTGCTAATCAGCATTCATTATGTACCTCTTTAGGCATAATCTGGCTACCCATTTTTGCTGAGTAGTAAGTTTCAATGCCAGTGGGTCTTGACTAATAGTGTCTGTAGCAGCACCAACATGATTTTTATTTGCTTTTGGGGGATACAGTGGAGGACTGATAGGGTAAGGTCCCCACCCAATATTTTTTTTCATTTTTCTGTGCAGTTATATGTGAGTTCGAATTTTTGGAGAATAATCTATGGATATGGTGACATGATGGAGGAATAGTGGGTGTCTGGCAATATTTTTCTTTTTAGGGATTGCCATTCTGGGCAGGATAACAGTGTTAGAAGTGTATGCCCGGAAGCTGAGGCATGCTGGTGTGTGGGAAGCTGGTTTGTGGAAATGTTCTTTGTGTGTGATCCATTGTCATTAATATTTATGTGATGACTGGAGATATAGGGATTGGAGGATGATTCTGTTTCACTACAGTACAGGGTTCGGGTTGGTGATTGCTGGTTCGGGTAATGGTATTTGCAGCATAAGAGAGGTAGCAATTATCCTCCAGTCGCCCAAAGGATGCCAAATAAGCCACATGTAAACCAATCATTATTTGCTTAGGGCTACACAAGAAGAACAAATGCAAAAGTAGCAGTTGCTGCTTTTTCTGCATCCTAAGGTGTCCAGTGAAGGAGATGGCGCACACATTGGTTCATCAGATATCATGACGACACCAACGCTAATCATGTCTGAGAGTCTTTGATACAGCAGGGCATTTGCTGACAGAAGGAATCGTTTCTCAGCTAAAACTTTCTGGACAATAATTGTGATGAGAATGTGCGGACACTTTGAAGCCAGGTTGTTTGCTCTTCCAGAAAAAACTCCACAAAGTGTGGCAGAACACACAGAACCCAAAAGCATAATCTACTTTGGCCCTTTAAAAACAAACATATGTAGATGCCTGCAACCTGTCAGCAAGTGAAGCGTGATCTGGATGGATGCAAAGTTTACTGACAACTTTCTCATGAACTTGGACACATTACATGGTAGTGAGGATTACTATACAACATCCTTTCAACCAGGGAGCTACAGTGAACGTGTCTGCCATTCTTAGAATGTGGCTGTGAATGGAAATTTTATTTTTCTCAGAAGCAGATATCCAGTTCTTCTGTCAATACTCAAAGCATTGTAGAAAAGCCAAAACGCCTGCATTGCTTCCAATACAGAGAAGAGGCACACAATGGTATAATATCCACACACCATAAAATGTGAAGCAGAAAGTTTCTGTAGACACTTCACTCTCAACATGATGTTTTCGGTTGTATGACAGAGGCACGCATGGCTAAACCACGCACACATTCCTTTTTCATGCATGCCTTTACAGTGCAATTTCGATGTAAGGCATGTTTGGTTAAGTTCCCCACTATCACGACCCCCCCTTCCGCCCTAAGATCTAAAATGTTATCCCCTCTACCCCACACCCCACCCCCGTCCTGAGACCTAAAATCCACCCGAGCTGCCCTTAAAATTAATCTTCCCCCTTCCCCCACCCCAAGGCCAAAAATCTTACTCCCCCTTTAAAAAAAACTATCTGACCCCCCTCACCCTAAAACCTACACACACCCCTAAACTCTATCCTTAAAACTACCACAACCCCCCCACCCTGTGCCCTAAAACCGGAAACTCTGTCCCCCTTCCAAAAATTACCGACCCCCTTCTGTCCGAGCCCTAAAACTGACCCCCAACCCTTTAAAGCCGAACCAGCCCCAGCTGCACTTACTTGTCTGCTTCCCAGTCCGACGCTTCCTTTCCTGATGCGTCTTCTCAGTCTCCCCGCCCATCCAGCCAGGTGACCGCACACTGACTTATCAACGCATATGCGTGGTTAAGGCTAATGCGTGGTTAAGACAAGTGTGGTTTAGCTTGCGGGAAAACTGCACGCGTGGCTAAGCCTGCATAGTAAAGGCTGTTTCCCAGTGTTTTCTATTACTCAGTGTAGACATCCGTGATATGTAAGGTTCTTTATCTGCAGTTAGAAACTCAATAGAGTTCCCAAAGACAGCTTAACCTCCCTGAAACCAGGTGCTAAATGGTGGGTTTATTTATTGAGTCTATTGAATGTGAAATTCTGTGGACGAAACATCACTTCTGGAAGGCTGTAGGTAACCTATTTGGTTATTACTTTCACTTGCTTGTTCAGTGATGATCGGTGAAATAAGCAGGAAGGTGTTCCATGGGTGGAGAATGGGCATTTTCACGCATACACCCATGGATTCTGGCACATTCCCGTATTCACCATTAGTGGTAGAGCTGCAAATGCGTCAAAATGCTAGGCCTCATCGGGTGAGGCGTAACAAGGAGAAATATCTTTATTTCTACTCGTTTTTTCCACTTTCTATGTGTGCTGCATTTTGCAGCACACCTAAGAAGAGGGAAATGCCTCTCAGGATTGTTTTCGTGCAGGAAGGAGCTCCTTCTGCACAAAAACAATCCTGCAGACAACACAGGAACCCTTGCAGCATGACAGTGCCTACATTGGCAGTAGGCAGCCTAATGTGCGCCAACCGTAGGAAATGACAGGAATGCGTTGTATAATAGACAATACGGCATATTCCTGCCCTTTCCCTTTAACGCAGTGAAGCAAGGTGGCTTGCTGCGTTGGGCTGGTGAAAGAATGATAAATCTGGCCTTCAGAGTCAGAGATAAGTCCCACCCCTGACCAAACACAAGGGCTGGGCTAGTTTTTGTGTAGAACCTTGTCCTTCCTAACCAAAACACACAACTACTTTGCTAACATATTTCCAAAAACTCATATTCGAGTGCAGAATCCATAAATACTTGCATCTTTGCGTTCATGGGTGCACCCTTTACCAGACATCAGTTCATTAGATCAGTTCAAATTCAACTCTAAAGCTGCTAGCTTGCTTCAGTTGGCTAAATGGTTGGTAACCTACAGCAGGTGAGACACCGGTCCCAGCAAGTCAATGATTTCCTTCTTTCAAACAGGTTTAAAAAATGCCAGTAGCTGGTGAGAATACATATTTTAGGACACAGTTGGGTTGGAATCTTGAAGGATTAAATTATTGTACTCCTATCAAATACATACATATCATTTTCTAAGACCGCTGCAAATCATAGGCTCTTGTACATCTTGGTTTAGCTGATGGTTACTTGCTTCTTCGAATTGATTCAATAGCATGTCTGACCAGATTTAGCCCAACTGAGAACACTTGTTAGCTTTCAGCGCTGGGACGCCCCCGGGCAGCTATCTGCGCTTTACAAAATTCATTTTCATTTCTTTTCATTTCATTTCATTGTCTCTCTGATCAGCAGAGTAATTTGGTTTAAGTGAGATCCCATGGCATTGGTAGGAGTGATTGCAAAGGGACTTATTAGAAATTAGTAACGTGGTACCAAAAGGACATTACAAGATTCCTGAGGAGTCTTTCAATGTATACAAAAAATATTATTTTTGCCAAGACTTTTTAAATACACACAAAGTTATGGTAATTATTCTCCGTAAACATATTGGCAAATTTGCCCAGAGAACAAATTAGTAGTGTTCAAGACTATAAAACCGCTGGCAAAGTTGTGCAAAGGTGCTAGACTGTGCAACTTCACAAAGTTGTGAAGTTTTTCACCACTGCAAAACAACTGCCTGCTGGTAAAATTTAATGTACTAAAGGTTACAAACCTTTGTGCTGGGAAGATGCTGTGTGTCAGGTTCCAGAAATTCAGACCTACCGAGAATACATAATGTCCCTAAGTCCCTATTTGGGGTATAGATTAACTGATATACCCGGCGAAGGAACCCGGAAAACAGTCAATACTGGATTGATTCCCTAGTGGATTCGTCTCAGTCGGTGACGCCATCGGGCCTTCTAGTTCAAGAAAAAGGCAACAGGTAGGGGTTTATAATGTGGTTTGATAAAGCCGATGATAGTAGGTATACAGAGAGTGAAAGGCTTACCCATCAAACTGGTGGAATATGCTGTGATGAGCTCCAGACTGACTTGGAAACCAGAAGGGAACCTTAGTAAGTCAAATGACAGTCAGGTGAGCAGCATATCTTAAGCAGGAACAAACAAGAAGACACTAAGTAGATAGAAGGACCAAGGAATGGGACCAAAGAGAAACCCTATCCACTGGTGAACCGAAATGGAAAGAAATAACAAAGTGCAATGATGGCAAATGGGTGCAAATTAGGAAAAGCGGGAACCCACAGTAACACCCAACACGCAGCCAGATCCTTCCTCTTCTGACCTGGAAGTGATCAAGTAGCCCAGGATGCGAGTATGTGCAAGGATGTTCTGTTGTGAAGTCTTGTGTTTGGGTAAGCCCAATTTCCAATGCCCTGTTCTCCAGGCTTTCCACCCTTTTCCAACCCTATAAGTGACTTGATGCACTTGAGCCTTCCGAAAACTGATATTCAGGCAGCAAAATGGATTCTACCTCTTCCCTGTGCAGCTGCTCTTACTGAGTGCTGGACTGACATGCTACTGAGAGGAAAGAGTAAGAACAGTATTGAGAGCTTCTGTAGTGTAAGGCCTAGCAGGTTTGTATATTCTGTCTCTAGTTCAAGGGTGTCATGGCTTCAACGCACTCACAGAAATTAATAAAGAATAGTATTGCAAGGTGCTTAGAAAATACCTCCAGGATGCCCCGAGGTACAGTCATCATTTGTACTGTTGGGTCTGAAATGAGCCGGATGCAAAATTGATCCTATGGATATGGGCAGGAGAAGCACCCATGGATGCTTTCCAATTCTTATTGTAACTCCTGATTCTCAAGATGGGCACTGGGTAACACGCTGAGGAAAGTGGTACATTTTTTTACCATATCTGCCAGGCATAGTTTATGAGTATGAATTTCTCCAGTCAAAGTTAATTTTACGGGCATGGGTTTTGTCAGGTGCTGAACCTCATTAACTGGTATCCTGGGTAGATGTTGCAGGAGCAAAGTGGCTTCCACTTCTCCACAGCTCAGATACTTTGACAAGTATTGAACCGCCATGATGTTGGGCATAGCAGGGAAAGAGAAAAGAGATTTTGGAGAGCTACTTCCTTCTGGAGTCTAGGTGCTGCAGGTTTGTTAGTACTGCTTTGGTTCCTGGGTTTTTGTCAAAACTTTAATGCAACATTAGCAATAACATCACACAGATGGGATGAGGATTCCCAGGAGGGTTGTATTCATATACCAACAACCTTGTCTTCTCTCTTGTTTTCCGTGTTATGGTTCAGGGTAGCAAGCGTGGCGATGTCAGGATGTCGAATGGGGCAGTCAAAGTCCTGTCGATGACCTAGGACCCAAGTCAAATCCACAAGTCCACCTGGATAGGCTGGGTTCATGATTACTACAGGTAGGTATCTCTGACGACAAGCCCAGAGAATGCAGGTGTGCTCCCCTCGAGGTTCTAAAGCCAAATAGAGAGCTGGGAACGTAGGCATGGTTTAGATATGATTGTAAGACCATCCTGTCAGGAGCATGGGTCACTGTCACCGGTCGTGTTCTCATCTAAAAGTACATCTTGCTGAAAGATGAAAGTTTACCCTACACTTACAGTTTACACACTATCATAGACTATGGCAACTTTGAAACACTGGAAGGTGGTGCCTTGGGGTGGATGCATAGATTGATAGGGTGCTAGGTTTTAGCATTTCACTTTAATGCGATCGGCAGTCACTTCCAAATTAAGTGGATACAGTAGAATTAGCAGCCAACAAAGAGGACAAGTGCCTGGTGAAGTCTCCAGTTTGTGTAGCCTGTGCATGCCTCGCTCTAGTTCACACCTGACTTAATGTTCTGCACCTCTGTTTTACGAATGATTCTGCTCCTGTTCTGTTGTACCATTTATTAGTAAAATTACCTTTTGCCCTGCAGCTCCTGCTCGTCTTGGTTCCTCAGCATTCATGGAGGGTGGGTTGTATTCCTGGGGCCTCATTTATGAGAATTGACGCATCGCTGCGTGAAAGCAGCGATGCGTCACTTCTCAGTGCGCACTCCTTGCGACATACCTGATGCGTCATATTTAATGTATGATGCATCATGTCGCAAGGAGTTACAGATACGTCAGTATTTCCGACGTATTTGTATGGCGCAAAAGTGACGCATTGCTGGAGTGTGTCATAAAAGTGACGCAACTCCAGCAATGCGCCCTTTCACATGGGGTAAGCCCCATGTGAAAGGGCCTGCGTCAGTCTTACGCCTGCTGTGAGGCAGGCGCAAGATTTTGACGCAACAGCATCCTGGAAGTGACGCAGTGAAATCTCATAGATTTCACTACGTCACTTCTACATGGCTTATTGCGGAGGAACGCCCACCCTGCATACATTATACCTGACGCAGGTATAATGTAACGCAGGGGTTTACAAAGTGACGCATCTGCTTAGATGCGTCACTTTGTAAATAGTGCGCAACAGAAGGCATGTTTTACGCTGCCGATGCGTCACATAAACGCTTCAGAAGCGCAAAACCGACGCAAGGCCTCATAAATGAGGCCCTTGGTTTTCTCAAACATTCGTTACCACATTCACAACTTTATTGATTATGTCGCATTCTTTGTCTTTAGGGTGAGCACAGGAGACAAATGAAGCTGACGACTAGCTTGAGCCCGAAAGCACTGATAGGAAGCATCTGGATCCGGTGTCTATTTTTCTTCCTCAACCTTATTTTACTTCTTTCAGATTCAGGGCACTGCAGACCTGATGTAGGGGTTCAGGGAAGGTGTGAGGGTATTTACGGGTTTACTGCCCCTCACTCTGTACTCCGTGAGCAAGTTTACATGAATCAATAATCCCTTCATCTGAATTTTGGATTGTCAGCTATGGAAAAGGGAAGAATGACCCCCATAATACAACACGCGGTGAAGCGTTTGCTAAAATTGTATGTATTCGAATATCATCGACTGGTTTTCATATGTACTAATTGGCTACATTTCATGTTTTCAACAAGATCCTCACCCCTACTCATTCAGTTGGAGGTGCCTGAAGGGTCCATTTTGATAGCCTGTATCTTTAGCATGTAGAGTCAGCTGCTGGCTGAACCAACAGACAGCGGTGGGGTTTCCATGCATTAGTGTGTTTTTGATACTCCACTCTACCTTTAAATGTCATTTGAGGTTAAGATCTAGCACCTCAAGAACTGTCATATTGGAACTGCCTTTTCTTTCTTATTGTTTTTATGATGAGGTTTTCATTACTTGTGCATGTGAAGGAGATTACTGTGATTGATTTTTTTTAACTAAATTTAATGTATTCTTAGCAAAAACCGTGCCAGACTGGCAACGGCCCAAAAACACAAGAAACAAATAGCAAAGTATACACAGAGTCTAAAATTGCAGTACATACACAGTACAAATCCATAAGGTGAAGCAAGAGACAAACCTTGAGAGCACTAGCCAAACACAGGAGTGCAATTCCAAAAGTCTCGGGAAAAGTATGGCTAGAAGAAACAGTCGAACTTTAAAGTTGTGAAAGCTCCTTGCTTTAATTCGCACTGGTCCCTAAGCATGCAAGAGTTTGTTTCAAGAGAAGAACTCTGTAAACTAAACAGCCCATTGGCACTGAACCCCAAGTGGCAACCAGTAATCTGAGAGGCCCTCCTGTAGACATGTGTGCCTACTATAAAGTAGCAGCAGAAGTGAAAACGTCATTTTGTGTTAAAATGTCACAAATAGGAAATCCTGAGTCACGTATACAAGACATAACACTTCCTATCAATGTGGAAGAGCCCAAAACTAATGGGCAACGTGATGTTCAAAGCATTATGAATACTGGATACAGACAGGAACATCACCCCCTTGCTTCTGGTTAGCACCTTGAGTTAATGCATGCACCAGAAGATCTTAGCTAGAGCATTAGGACTGACACTATGTTCAGGTGACACAGCATCTGTGCATTACTAAAAAACATCATGGGGCCAAGTCCATTAGCGTAACCAGTGTCTCAGGAGGGCAGTTAGGTCAACACTGGTGTGAAGTCCCACAAACAGGCTCGGGTTCAGTAGAGGATGAAAGGATTTGAGAAGGAGATGAGTGTGGAAGGACTACAGAGACAGGCGAGTCAGCAACTTAAATCGTCCATGGGAGTCACATCCTTCAGGACCTCAACAATATTCAATAGTTCCTCCGCTGGTGAGAGTTCACTGGGGTCTTGAGTGTGTGACAATAAGACCATTTGTGACTGATTGTGCATCCATTTCTCCAGGCATGGATCCCTTGCTGTCTGTCACCACTAATGAGTAAGGATTGAGGGAAAATGTGCCTCTGAGTAGCTGTATTGAATGAGCCAGTGCCTGATCACCTGGACATATTATTGAGTGTCCGCGAGGTCTCCTTTCTCTTTCATCTTGCTCTTATTCCAAGTCCATGCAGTGTCACTTTCTTCAAGATGGTTGCGATCCAGGATTGTGTTGAGGAACATGGGTTCTGAGCTGTTGTCTAAACAGCATTTCAACTTCAGACTTCTCAGTTGTGCTTCGAGTGATATTACAATAATCTCGTAGCTTCTGATACAGCACATTGGAAATATGGAATTTAGTGACTTTGGCCATCAGTTTGTGGTGCTGTTTTGGCGTCATGGAAACTCAAGCATTTTCCCAAATTCGCTAAACTCTAGGCCCATTGTCAGACTTTACTGCTGTGATACTAAGGGCATGATTACGATGAGGGTCTGAAAGCCTCCAATAGCAGGTCGGTGGCTTGCCAAGCCTCATCGTGGTTTCAGTTCGACTGCCGCATTAACCCCTTCCGCGCTCATGACGAGCTGAGCTCGTCATGAGTTGTGCCGCTCGCACGCTCATGACGAGCTCAGCTCGTCATGTAACGCGTTTTTTTAAAAAACGCCGCACACAGCGGGAAAACCGCTAGCGGCGATGCGGTTAAAATGCAGGCAGTCGAAACTGAAACCAGCCGGTCATTCCGGCTGGATTACGACGGCTCAAGGAGCCCGTCAGCCGAACTCCTTGAGCCCGTCGGCCAGTCGGAGGCACGTAATCCCAATGTACAGCGTTTCCGCTGCTGGGATTATGGCGTCGGTTTCCGACAGACTTCCCATGTTAGAAAGCCCAACAAACTCCCATTTCTCTATGGGAGCATGTGCTACGGCCGGTTTACGGCTGCAGAGCAAGCTCCCATAGGGAAATGGGAGTTTGCGACCACACTATGTGCAGTTGCGTTGTAATTAGGTATGCGGAACCGCCGACAAATGGTCTGGCGGGTCCCATACCGATACGGTGTCAGGCAAACGCAAGTCCGCCCGACATCGTACTAAGGCCCTCAACGTTCAGAACTACTTGTTCAAGGGCAGAAACAACTACATCAGCAGATGTTCTTGGAACAGTCATGACTTTAGGAACTCTGGCAAATTCATTAGTCTGGCATTAGTCACTACGAGACAGGAGCATAATACAAGCCCTTGAGATGCGGGGGGCACCAACCCTTCATAGGGCCCTCTATTTATCTGAAGGGACATGAATATCTGTAAGAATCGGGGGCCCAAAATCCCATTCTGCAGGGAAGCCCACCATTTTGTGTTACGCCACTACTACAAGAAGATATCAGCCGGTGGCTATAGGGCCAAAGAACTCAATAGCCACTTCTTACCAGATCTCGGGTAGATTTGAATTCGAAAGTGGTGCATGAAGGTTTTCTTACAAAGATCATTGCAGACATAGCAGGTACTAATCTTCTTCTCCACCAGTACATCGCAGAATGAGAATTTGTTCTGGCAGCCTATAGATTGCCACCATTGCCTGGTATTGTTCATAATTTAGTTCGACATATTTCCTACTAATGTTTGGGGAATGGCAAGCCAAGTCCTCCTGTGAATAAAATCTATCCTGTGAACTGGAAGCCCACCTTTCATATGTGGGAACTCATGCACTTCATCGAGGCAACAGTGTTGATGCAGCGACTCGACTATTTCCAGATCCCAGCATCCTTGAGTGTTGATGTCAACCACTTTTTGTAGGGCAGGATCCTTTTGTGATATGTTGGTGATGTTAGCTATTCCATAATGATGTATTCCTCTGAAATCAATGGTCCTGGCTTACAGCTAAGCAGAAGCATGAGAAAAAGATAGCAGGATGTTGGTCCTTGATGGCCTTTGGTATGATGGAGAAGTAATACTCTTGCAGTCTCGGGCCCCGTCTCCTGATGGAGGGGGAATCTTGGCCTTGAATTTGACAAAAATAGGCACAATGGCTTGAAGAGCAGCCACTACCGCATAGGCCTAAGCATAAAACAAGAGAAGGTGTTCAAAAGCTTATACATCTTACATATTTTCCCTGACTTCCTAGGAGTATTTTTTTCTGGGTTTGTCTCCTGATGCTGGTGAATTGTTTCAAATGTGACCCGACGTTGCAGAGACGGTCTTTGGATCAGGCCTTACTTTGCAAACTGCAGTCCCTGTTCCAGGATGAACGTCTGGTAGAAGGAAATGATAAAAAATGTGACATATTCACAAAGAAACCCAGGCAACAGGAGTACAGTGAAGGCATGAAAGGTTTTTGGGGCATATTAACAACGGCCAGCGATAAATATCGCTGGCCGTGCTTAGCGATAATTAGAATATCGCAGGCTATCTCTGCTTTTTATCGCCCTGGTAGAGCGTAACTAACAACGCGTTACTCCAGAGTGATAAAAATTCCAGAGATTGCGAGGTTATCTCCCTTTTTCAGGGAACATCGCTGGTTTTCCAGCGATGTTCCCTGCAAAAGGGCGATAACCTTGCTGATACGACCCACAGGGTCGTATCAGCACAATCCACTCCCTATGCTAGGATTGGTTAAGTCAAGAATTTAGCAAATGTTAGTTTTTGGAGAAAAAAGGAGGTTTCTTCAAAAACTAACGTCTGCTAAAATGCTAGGGCATCTTTGCTGATAGCGCGAAGCCGCGCTATTGATGTCCTGACATGTAGTGTATGTCAGGAACGCCCACTTTGCATCTCATTAGAGATGCAAAGGTAGGCGTAGTGCAAAAGGGTGCTAACATGCGCAAATGCATATTAGCACCCTCTTGCTGATAGGGCGGTGGTTTTATCTCTGCTTTTCTGGCTTTTAAAGTAAAAAAAGCGGAGATATGCCCCCAAGTTCTCTCAGCAATACAGTTATCTCATTCTCAAGTGGATGAAAAATGCCGTGGTTTTTGAGAAAATGTGCTTCAATAGGCAATCAGCTCCCATTCTTAGGAACAATTTATCAAAATATCCTTCACGGGCATTGTGATTCCGGAAAGAAATGCCCTACATGATCATGCACTCGATAATGGAACAATAATGTATGCTGATTTCTCATTCTCCTGCAGTGACCGAGTGCGGAATCCCTGCTATTAATCAACACTACCTTGAGCAGAGATTCAGCATCATTATATTTTAGCTCGAGTTTCACGCAGAGAGGCGTCCACAGTACAGCAAGTGATTACTAAGGATAGTTGTGCACTTTAGTTGAACTGAGAAGATGTATGATTCCCTTAAAACATTGAATTCTGAAGAACAAAAATATTCGTTATAATGGTTGATTGTTCGATGCAAAAATACACAATGCACGTATGAATGAATCTCCATAATTTGTCTGTTAGAGAGCAGCATTGTTTTTAATGTAAATTATTTTCCTGATTGCACAGCACAAGTAAGAACTCGCTGCTGCCCGTGTGTGCATTACCCTGTGCATTACCCTGTGTTCACTTGCTGCACACAACCCAGGGTAGACTTCTTCCTGTGCAACCCTTTGCCTCTTGTAGCACAAGGGTATTTTAGTGAGAGCGGTGTGGCGCCGTGGCCAGGGCGACTGAGGCTGGAATCTGGGGATCACGGTTCGATCTCCGGCGGCAGGTTAGCCCAGCACCATGTGACTCTGGGCAATAGCTCGCTTAATCTTCCCGACGGCGCCTAGAGACCCTAACGGGTGATTGTGCGCTTTACAAATGTGGATTATTATTATTATTTTACGTGACTCTATCTATGAGTAAAATTCTGGTAGTCATTGGGTTCTGTTCACGAGTGCATGAGTACCAGTGTCTGGTGTGGCTGCAATGCTCGTTGTATGCATAATGTGTGTGGTGTGTCCCTATGTGCGGTGTGCACCTGTGTTCTATGCAATTACACTATATAAAAGGCATACCTACTAGCTTAACCAGTGTTTGTTATAAGTGTGAGAATGTTCTTGGCTGCAGTACTGGTCCAATGTTGAGCCCCTTTTCACCAAGGCTGCTCTGTCTGTCTCCTGCGTTCCTGTGCAGCCAGGAAGAACCCTCCTGGGTGCACATGTGCCTTAGAAAAGTTAGAATTTGGAAGGTGGAGCATCGTGAGACCCGAGACCCCTTGTTGGTTCAGCCTGACTGGTTTCCCAGTCCAAGCCTGTAGCCTATTTTCAACCAACCGATCCCCATTGACTAACATTGGGCACCCAACACTGAAAAGCACTCCTGCCCCCGGCTGCCCGAGGTGATCTGTTAGTGCTGCCTTGAACCTTGCCCATACTTAATTACCTTAAGAAAATGTTCCCGTAAGTCGCTGTGAAGTGCCTGAATGCTGTACGTGTTTTTCTCCAGGATAACATTGGGCACTCGGCTCTGAAAGCACCTCTGCATCCAACCACCCAGTGCCGCTCAAAGTGACCTGTTGGTGCTGCCGTGGGCGTTGCACCATCCTTAGTTTAAGTCCAGATTAGTCCTGTATGTGGCTGTGAAGTACCTGTATGCAGTGTATGTCTTTCCTCCATAGGATAACATTAGTGCTTCAGAAATTGCACTAAGTGTTGATTTTTCAAACCTGTAAAAATTCATAAATCGAAACGTAGTTACCTGATTTTGATGATCTTGGTGCCGAAAGTAATATAAAGATAAGAGTTATATTTATAAATTGGTGTGGATCTCCTTATTGAGTTGTGTGCATCATTTGACTGTGTGTGTATTGCAGATCTGTAACACCCCTCTCTGATAAGGCTAAGGCTGCTCGATCACACTAACCCCTAGAAGAGCACCTAGGGATTGCTAGAGCAAGCACCTGTCCACTCATAAGGGATACCTGGACTCTTTGCACTTTATACCCCTTTGTGATATACTATATGAACAGCAGTGGCAGAGTCAGAACAAGTCTAATGACGGGTAACCGAATCAGGCCTCCCTGACCCACCTGGATCCTGATGAGGTATATCAAAACCGCCAATAAAGGTACCTAGCGACCTACCAGGAACAGCACATTGTTCTGTTCCTAAAAACATTCAAACTTAGTTGGATTGTTCACATATAGAGACGTGAGAGGTCTCTATACACTCCGCACCCTGGTCCTGAAGAAAGCCCACCCGACCTTTTGGCGATTGAGGGCTGAAACATGTCGACCCACACTTCATCTACAGTGTGAAAGAGTCATAATCACTCATATTCACCTCCATAAATTTTAAAAACTGTCTCTAGAAACCAGAACTATTAAAATATTTATCTGAATTTGAGAGATTTTTAACAATTCTCACTACACCACGTTACTGTCACTATCACTGGTCACTACTGTTTTAACAAAGGGTACTACCTCCTGGTGGAGGTTGCATAACCACTAAACCCTATGATTATGCAGACACGTGTGAGGGGCAGCGGAGAACCAAAATATACCGCTTAATATAACCATCAACCAACACGTGCATGAGGGTTTTTAATTGGGACTAGAAAGAACCATTCCCGCATACCCGATGTTATGCAGGACAAGTGATCCTTCTCATTTGATTAGATGGTATACTATATAAACAGCCAGCTTCCAACAACCCTCATTCGGAACAGGTGTTAATTTTGGCAGCATTAGGAAGAATTATATGGATACAGCTTTTCATGGCACGCAATAAAAGTAGAACCCGCAAAATCTGAATTTGAACACTTGGGGGCCTATTACGATGGCGGGCAGACTTTGTCCGCCCGCCCCTGTACCAGTAAACGGTACCGACCGCCAGAGGTGCGGCGGTCCCGCTACGGCAATTAGGATGTGACGTCACCCTGGCGGTGGCATCCCACATATTCAACATTGTGTCGGGCGTTGCTGTGAGCAGCACCCGCCACAATATTGAGTATGCATGTTGTGCATTGGCATGCACAACGTGACAGGCACCGCGCGGTGCCTACCACCTTGTGTATGGCAATGTAGGGGGGTACCATATGTACCCCCCAAGTGCAGCCCCCCACCTCCCCAGGGGCTCGCGTAATCCCCCAAAGTGAACTTGGCATGCCTTTCCATGGCGGAGACTACCGCACTCATCATAATATGGATGGCGGTGCCTGCAAGGCACTGCCACCATATTATAGGCCTTTTCTACAAGGCAAGCAATCGTGACAATTGCGTGTGGGTGGAACAACGGCGGACAAACTTTCTGACCACCGCGGTACCCCTGCCATGCTAATGTGGCGGGGGGAAATGGCCATCCAGCGGTGCAATTTGGCGGGTGGATCGCCACCGCCGGTCGGGTGATGGCGATCCACCCACCATGCTAATAGGCCCCTTTGTATTGCGTGCAAATCGCTCCCAAAGGAGCATCTCAGCGCTGCATTGCACTAAGAGAAGAGGACGATCTAAAATAGCCAGGTCTTTAGTCCCTTCTTGAAAGAAGCAAACATAGGACAGGAGCAAAGGCCAAAAGGAAGCTTGTTCCAATAATATGGAGCATTATAGGAAAAAGATCTGCCCCCATAACTTGAGGAACAGGTGCGAGGAATAGCCAAGAACGACTTTTATCATGATCTCAAGCATCTAGATGGGTGATAAGGGTTCATCAAGGAAGCCAGGTCGACTGGCCTTGACTTAAAAAGGGATTTGTGTGTCGGGCAGCAGAATTTGAAAATGACACGCTGCCTAACAGGCAGCCGATGCAGCTTGCTGAGGAGCAAAGTGGAAGGCGAAAATGAAGGGAGGTTACAGATTAACTGTGTGACAGGGATGTATGACGTTACAACGCATGCTTTTACCACGCATGCTGTTACAACGCAAGTATTACAACGCAAACCTTTACAATGCATTACACTTGGGGGTGCTGGATAGTGAATAGTTTAATTTACTATTCCAACTCCAGTCCCCGTGGACACTAGGGAAGGTGTTGGATAGTAAATTAAAACTATTCCTTATCCTAGAGCGCCCCCCAGTGTAATGCGTTGTAATGGTTTTCGTTGTAATACATGCGTTGTAACAGCACTGCGTGGTAAAAGTTGCGTTGTAAAGGTTGCATACCGTGTGACAGTATTCTGGCCCACCTGACTGACTGACTGATTTTACTTGTAAAGCGCGCTATTGCCGAGGCGTCTTGGCCCTGTGTTAGGAACGAGATATCAACTGTGCAGAAGTTCGGATGACTTTAGGGGAAGAGCCAGGTTTTAATTTCCTTGCGGAATGTATGTCTACTGGGCAGACTTCTTATGTGCAGTGGAAGTTTGTTCCAGAGTTTTGACGCCAGAAATGAGAAGCGCTTTCCTCCACAGCATACTTTCTGTATCTTTGGAACTTGTAGCAGGCCCAAGGACGAGGATCTAAGGGTCCGCGCAGGAACGTACTTCGTGAAGAGATTCCGCACTTCTTCCGCGCCCTCTCCAAACAAAGCCTTATGGACTAGACAGAGTGATTTGAATTCTATCCGTCTATACACTGGAAGCCAGTGAAGATTTTTTATAGCTGCCGAGGTGGGATGATGTCTTGGCAGCCCAAGCAATACTCTGGCCGCAGCATTTTGAATGGCCTGGAGTTTGTTTAGTTGGGCTACACCCAGTCCAAGATAGAGAGCATTGCAGTAGTCAATTCTGGAGAGTATGGTTGACACGACAACAGTTTTCCTTAAGGCAAATGGTATATATGGGAGGATCTTTCTCAACCCTTTAAGGGTAAAGAAACAGGCTGATGTTACCTGATTGATCTGTGCTGCCCAGGTAAGATTTTTTTCCACCATTACTCCCAGATTCCTTGCCTTTGCAACTGGTGTCGGAGGTGTTCCGGCCGTGCTCGGCCACCATAACTGATTCCAGATTTGATCTTTTGAACCAAATTCAATGACCTCTGTCTTGGTTGCGTTTAACTTTAAAAAGTTAACATTCATCCAATTCATCACGGATGACATGCAACTACAGAAGTCCAAGGGTCTGGAGTCTGCATCCTTGTCTATCGATACTATAAGCTGTGTATCATCAGCATATGATACCAGCTTAAATCCATAGCTCTTTATCAGGCTAGCTAAGGGGGCTACATAAATATTAAACAACGTTGGTGATAAGGCCGATCCCTGGGGAACTCCTCCCGGCAGGATGAATTCTTCCGATCTAAGACCATTCCAATAGACCAGTTGTTTCCTGTCTGCCAGAAAGGATGACAGGAGAGAGAGTGCCGTCCCCTTGACACCTGCCTCTTGCAGCCTTTGTTTCAACACAGTATGATTTACCGTATCGAATGCTGCTGTTAAGTCAAGTAGGATCATTACAGCACTCCCACCTTCATCTGTAGCCCTACGGATTTCATCTATTGCCAAGACTAAGGCAGTTTCCGTGGAATGTTTGGGTCGGAATCCATGTTGAGTGATGTCCAATAAGTTGTTTTGCTCAAAAAAGGACATGAGTTCAATGTTTAAAGCCTTTTCCAACACCTTTGCTGTGAAGGGTAGACAGGAGATGGGTCTGTAATTCGACTCAACCTGTGGGTCCAGTTTGGGCTTTTTTAGAAGTGGGCGTAAACATGCTTTCTTCCATGTTACAGGGAACACTCCATCCAACAGAATTTTGTTGATTAGAGGGGATAGCACAGAGCTTATGACTTCTGATGCCAGATGTATTATATGAGGTGGGCATGGGTCTAGCGGGGAACCCGATTTTATACTTAATATCAGTTCCTCTACCTTCTCTTCTGTTAGTAATGTGAAGGATGACAGAGCTTCATATTCCACTCTGGCTTCGGAGTGAACTGCAGTTTGCTCCTCTGTATTGTGTATTGCTTTTTCTAAGTTATCATACACTAATTGAACCTTATTCTGAAAGAAATTGGCAATTTTGTCTACAAATGATTGTTCCGGTATGAACATGCTATCTCGAGGGCATCTCATTAGGGCATTGACTGTCTGGAATAGTTCCTTAGAGGAATTTGCAGCATTCTGGATTTTGTTTGTATAATATGCGGCCTTGGCTGATATAATGGCAGCTTTGTATTCCTCCAGGGCTGCACAGTAGTCTTTCTTATGAGTAGGACTGTATTGGGATCTCCAAATTCTTTCTTTCTGCCTGCACTTAATCTTGATTAGTTTTAATTCAGGTGAATACCATGGTGAGGAGGCTTTTTTAATTGTAGATTTTTTCGACACTTCTGGTGCTACTTTGTCTGCCGCTGTGATTATCCAGCTATGAAAGCTATCTATGGTTTGATTTAACTCGTGCGATATTACCGGCCTATTTGCAAGGGCTGATACAATCTGTGCTTCATTCACTGACTTCCAGATTCTATACTTATTGTCTGGAGTATGCGGGATATATCTTCTCTTGGCTGATAGATAAGATACATCAAAATAAATCGCCGAGTGATCGGTCCATGGTAAAATGCAGATTTTCCTGATAGATATGCCAGAATTATTAGTGCATATCCCGTCTAACGTATGCCCTGCTGTATGTGTGGGCTCGTCAATAATCTGATAGAAATCCAGACTGGCTAATTTATCCAGTAGGCAGCTGGTGTCAGGGTTTTTTATATCTTCTAAATGGAAGTTAAGATCTCCCAATATTGTAAAGTACGGGGTATCCAGGCATGATTCCATGAAGGTATGAATTGCCTTTAGAAATCCCACTTTAGATCCCGGGGGCCAGTAGATTAAGAGGCCAGGCAATATCTCTTCCTTGTTCAATTTTACAGAGAAGGATATAGCCTCGGCATCAGTTATGGTCTCAGCCCTGGTTTTGACCTCAAGAGCATCCCGATATATTATAGCTATTCCTCCACCTTTAGATCCTACTCGATCATGGGTAGTAACAAAATATCCCGTTGGGACTGTGATCTGCCAATGAGGGTCGCTATTTTCGTTTGACCATGTTTCTGTAAGAAAGACCAAATCGGGTCTTTCTACTTGAATCAGGCATTCCAATTGAAATTTATGTTTCCCGATCGATCTAGTATTTAGCAAAATGCAGCTTAAAAGTGACTTTCCATTTGTCACATCATCTTCACCGGTGCTACTTTCTTGATCTACCCTCCATTTACAGTGGTCACATTTGATAGTGCCATGTGAGTTTCCTGTAATGTTGTGAGGGGTGCATGTATTCAACTCTAATTGGAGTAATTGTTCCTTGGAATACATGAGCCTGGGAATTTGGGCAGAACCTATGGCCCTCGGCACGGTCTGGGTGCGGACGGGCGCAGACGGGCGCAGATGGGCGCAGACGGGCTCGCCTTTGGCGAGCCTTCGGCGCGCCCGCTGCGCCCGCCCGCTGCACGGTCGGTGCATCTGCCTTAATATAGGAAGTGATGTAGGGGGGAGGGACCTCGTTAGCTCCTTTGCTGCAGCCACAACTAGAGCGCTACTCTTCAGGCGGTTCCACTTCCTGGACGCCGCGTTAGCGCTAAAGTTGTTTAAAGTATGCTGAGCAGCCTACACCTTCAATTCAATTGGTAAAAACGATTTTGCAGTACAAGTTATTACAACGCTTTCCAAATATATAAAAACGATTTTTAAATGCAGATCATTTTCACCTGCAGTTTTGTCAGCAGGGTGTCATTTACTGAGGTCAGCAAAGTGTTCCATAGTCTAGGCGGCTAGTGATAAGAGCCTGGATGTAGCAAACCAGGATCTCCTTTCATGGTCACCCCCACATTTTGCTGGTGTCATTTTGTTTTACTGACTAGTCTGACTGGGAACTTGCTAATCAGGACCCCAGTCTCTGTGCTTCTTACCTAAATTTGACATGGTGAGTACTTAGGTACCCCCCAGATTGGCTAATGATGTACCCTTGTAAGTCCAAAATATATGGTAGTAAGGGACCCAGGGCATAGGTACACCAGGGGTCCCCATGGGCTGAAGCATGTATTATGCCACCCATGGGTGACCACTCAACTTGTGGCTACAGGCATGCCATTGCAGCCTGCGTAAGCTGGTGCTAGCACCACTTACAACAGATATAGGTTTCCTTATATTTGGGGTCACTGCATGTAAAACCCATATGTCACCCCTAAGGCAGGCCTTTCAATCCTAAAGGCAGGGTGCTAAGTTATAAGTGTGAAGGTGCCCATGCATGAGCAAGACACCCCTACATCCCACGGAGTCCATTCTCCTGGGTTGTAAGTGCATCAGCCATTACGATACATAGAGTGGCCATGTGTCATTACGCAATGACTATCTCTAAACTGGCTGTAACGAACCCTGTTGTGTTTGGTATCAAACATGTTGGAATCATACCTCCAACACCGTAACCGGTGTTGGAGGTATGATTCCATGCACTGTAAAGCTCCTCCGGGAGGTCCTCGGTGCTCCCTGTACCGGTCTTCTAGACCCAGACAGCAAACTAAGGCTGCTGCCTACCAGAGACACGATTCTGCCATCCTGCTGCTGAGCCGAGCTCGAGCAGGGGAAGGCAGGACAATAGGTTTCCTGCCACAGGGAGGCAGGACTTAGTGTATTGGGGAATGTTGGGGGCGCTTGCCAGCTCCACTAGACTGCTTTGAAGGGCATATTTGGTGCCATCCTTGCATACTCCAGTTGAAAGTAGTTCAGGGAGCCGTTGGCTCCTACTCTGGTGGGAAACTAGACAAAGGACATCAAACTATCCTCACCCACTGTCCACGCCCTCCTCTGGGAGGGACCCCTGAGTCATCCCAATCCTTTCCTTAGGGTACTTAAGGGTTTACCTGTTGGTGGGTCCCTCGATTCGTCGTGGGACAAGATTCAGATCTGAAACCACTTCATCTTCATCTGTCTGGGCACTTTGGACTTCGTTGGACATAGCTTTGGGAACTGAGACTGCAACTGGGAAGACTCCTGCTGCTCCTGGTCTCGTCATCCTGCCAGTCTTCTGTGCCTGTGCTCCATACAGGTTCTTCTACAGGCCTGTGGACATCCGAGACACTTTAAGGAATCTCTCTTGAAATGAAGTGGTAGGCACCACAACGAAGCTGACTGGCTGCTGCTCCTGAGTTCCTACGAACGTCGAAAGTTTCAGCAACACAGGTGGTGATTCTGCAAGTCCCTCTAGGCCTGCACTGTCTTCACAGCAAGTTTAAAGCCAGTGTCCCTCGTCTGAACCACTGGAGCAGTAACCTTGTTACCAGCGTCGACTTACCATTGCCGAGGCTTGTTGGCTTCAACCGGGGATTTTCAAGCTCCATGAAGCTCCAGTTTCCAGCATCTCCTGAAACTAAGATCTTTGTCCTCACCACATCCTCTGCACTGTAGGCCTGCATCATTTATGAGATGCTCGAAGTCCTCTTGCGACTCGTGTGCCTTTGACCCGTGGGTCCTCTTGAGGGTCTTCTTTGGCTCCAGTGGGCTACTCTGCTTGCTCAGGCCTGCTCTGACTTACATGCTCTTGGTAAGTCACTTGGACCTTGCTGGTAACGGCACTGCACTTTTTTCGACTACTACATTGGTTGCCATTGCCAAGGCTTGTGGGTGTCCCTGCCCGACACGGACCCCTTGGCTTTTGACATCTGACATGGTACAGCTCGTGAATGGCTCCTGTTTTTCACATTATTGCCTGGTCTGCACAGCTGCAACTTGAAGGGCACGGTCAGCTCCCCTGCATCCTCGACCTCAGTGGGCATTTGTCTTCCTTGCCTCCTGGTCACTCCTGAATGACATAGAGTCTGTCCCCTCTGCTTGCAGGTATTTCTCAACTTGAATTTACCTTTGGGTTCCACCAGACTCTTTCGAATTCTACGCCTGTGGCATCTTTCCTGAAGTCCTCCATTGTGGTCCACGGTGGTTTCCGGCGCCACTTCGCATCTATGCACCTGGCTTCTCTGGTGTAGGTATCCTGGTTCCTGGGGTATCCAGTGATGGAAGGTCTCCAACCTTCCCTCTTTCACAGGGTGTCTTCAGGTTCCACTGGGAAGGGTCCTTTTTCTTTAAAACTGCGACTTACCCATTGACTTGAATTGTGCATGCGGTCATGTTCCCACTCTGCACACAACCTCTGTGTGGTTCCTAGATACTCACCTTGGGTGGTCCTTGGGTCCTCTTGGGTCCATTCTCGACTTAGGTCGTGGTTCGCTTTCCACAATTTTAGTATGTGGTTTGGTCTCCCCCTAGAGACCACTGTGTAGTTGTGCTACATACGTGTTCTATTATCAAAGTATTGTGTATTGTGTTGTTATATATCTGGGTAGGAGATATTCCAATGTGTTAGTGAGTGTTTATAATAAATACATATTTTTATAACTACACTGAGTGATTCTTTTTCACTTAACCTGGACCATTAGATTAAGTACTGGTAAAACAAGCTGCTTTATACTCCTTCTGGACTAAGCCTGAAGGCTGCTCTCCATGCCACCCCTCAGAGAGCTTTCTAAGATTGTCTAAGACCACTAGAATCACCATAAGGGTTGTCTGGATTAGTGTAGGGTGCCACACTTACATACGGATGCACCACATACTAAGCCAGCCTCCTATACTGGAGCAGAGTTTTCCTAGCCGCATCGGGAAGCCAGGGCAGGGCTTTTTAAAAAAAAACCTCAGGGTAGCAAAGCATATGCCACAGGTGGATAGGATCTTTCATAGAAAGAGATTGATCTAGCGTCATGCCCACATTTTTTACCACCTGCTTCGGTATGGGGGCCATTCCCAGGTGTGAGGGCCACCAACTGCTGACCATATCTCAGCACCCTTGCCAAACAACATGATACCCATTTTGTATAATTGGAGGCAGATGTTCTTCATCCAGACAGCGACCTCCGACATGCAGTTTGAATATTTGCTCTTTAACTTGTCTAGATCAGGGCCAAAGGAGAACAAAAGTTGTGTGTCATCTGCATATGATACAATCTCTAAACCACAGGCTCTAACTGTGACGGCCAGAGGCACCATATAGACGTTAAACAAAGTAGGGCTCAGACACAATCCCTGGGGGACCCCTTGTCCATATGCATCAATTGCGGCTTAAAAGAGTTCAGGCAAACTTGTTGTGTTCAATGGTCAAGGAAGCCTATGAGCCAGTGTAGCGCCCTGCCATATAGCTGTGCCTCATGCAGCCGGCACGTAAAATAGAATAGGAGACCGTGTCGAGCGCTGCTGATAGGTCCAACAGAACCAACATGATCAGAGTCCAACATCAAGCGAGAGCCTTTTATTATCAGACGCAGCCAGTAGCACCATCTATGTGCTGTGTAAGTCCCTGGAACCTGATTGTGAGGTATCCAGGAAGTGCTTAGCTTCAAGGCAGAAAGTTGTTAATTAATAAACTTTTCTAATGTTTTTGTAAGGACAGGAAATAGTGAGATAGGTCTAAAGTTGGAGAGAACTGTTTGATTAGCAGTGGACTTTTCCGCAAGGGAAACACAGAGGCAGTCTTCCAGTCCCTAGGCACTTTAGCTGTGGAGAGCGAAAGGTTGAAGAAGTGTGTGACCATAGGAGCCAGACATACCGCTAGGCTGGTCATTGTGTTCAGCAGACAGAGGTCCAGCGGAGGAGCCAACCTCGCATGAAGAACTGAGTCTCACACCGGGACTTCGAAAAAGGGTACAAAGTCACACAAGTTACCAGTGGCTAAAGGGTGTGGAATAGTAAAGTCGGACTCATTCTCGAGAGACTCATAAGTCATAGGGCAAAAGGAAATTACATCAGGAAAGCATTGGCCCTGTCATCACCATCCCAAGAATGAAGCTTCCTGGGCGTAGCTACATATTGTTTACCCTTTATACCCATTCTTGCAATATTATCTGGTCAACTGAAAGAACTGACAAAGAGAAAGACCTCCTGGACCAGGTAGAAAGCTGGGAGAAGGGGAGTTTCTTCACATGAAAGAAGCCTTGCTACAAAATATTTCAATGCCAGACTTTGACCCAGCCAAAGACTCGGAGCTCACTGTTGATGCTAGAACTAGCGGGCTTGGTGTCCTCCTGATTTAGCATTAAGGGGTGGATGAATATAAGTTGATTGCCTTGGTTGACATCAAAAGGCATTAAACAAATAAAGAGAAAGCTGCTCGCCATTAAATGGAACTGTGACCATTTTCACCTCTACCTACGTAGACAGTCCTTTAAAGTAACAAAGGTCCAACAGCACCTCATATAGCTGTTTATGGGACCAGCTCCGCCCCCTCCTCCATGAAAAGGAAAATGGGTCCTCTAGCCCCAGAAGTATCAGTTCACGCTAGGAAACAAACATGCATGCACAAATCCAGCTGATTACCTTTGACGATTCCCAAGGTTAGGTCTGTATCAACAGGTGCAGGAAACGGAGGGGATGTTGCCACAGTGAATGGCCCAAGAACTATTTGATTAAGCAAAGTTGTGAAATCTACTCAGAAGGACTTTTGCCTCCTGCGAGAAAGCACAGCTGCAAGGCTGAATGTTTGGAAAGCCTTCCTATGCATGCAAGTGCCTGTGATGATGACAGCAACATAGACTTGAAGGTGTTTCAGCACATATGTGACAAGCTCAGCAGCAGCGGGGATGGAATGCTCCTTCAGGTACATTGAAGAGTCAATTAACAAGCGCTCCATAACCATAATATACAACTCGCTCACATTGAACATCAGGAGGTGAACAAAACTAAGACCCGGCTCCGCAAGAAATTTTGGTGCTCTGCCATGGACTATGTTAAAGAACTAGTAACCAGATGCCAATGTTGCCAAGCCAATGGCATCCCTGACAAGCCAGCACCAGTAACTGCAGAGGACCTCACTGATGATCCATGGCAAGACATCAGTGAGGACTTTGGATCCCTGCCAGATGGATGAAACATGCTGGTCTTAATGGATGCCTACACCAAATTTCCAGTTGATGAGATACTTACCAGTGCAAACCTTTGAACAGACACTGGGCAGGCTGTAAAATATTCACCATCTTTGGTCTGATGAAAATAGCGAATGGTTGACATTCCAAAGCGCCGATTTCAAGGACAACAGAGTTTCTGGGTATTCATTGAAATATCACATCTAGGTGGCCCCAAGCCAATGGAGAAGTCGAAACACTAATGAGGACACATTAATTAAAACATCCACAAAGGGCTGGCGCAGCAAGAAGACATGGAAATTTCTCGGTTCCAAGTGGCCTACAGGCTTACACCGCACAGCACCACTTGTTTCTGACAAATAGAATGTTTGGGTGTGCGATACAGGACATAATACCCTTTATGACATTCTGGACCCCAATACCCATAGATGGGGACAGTGAAGGACGGACAACATTGTTAGAGCCAGTCGAGCTCGACATTGCAAAGAAACTGAGAAAAATTTTGGTGATTAGTTGCTAGTATGCATTAGACAGATTGGAGTCAAGATTTGCCTACTGTTTGAGAATCACTCATGGGTGTTAAAAAGGTGACTGGGGGGGATCATGTTGCCAGGGATGTATCGACTCTTATAAAGTGGAGAGGAGACACCAAGAGGGCAGATGGGGATGCATATCTGGGCATGAGAGATGATGAGGATGCTGAGGGTCAGGAGGAACCTGGGGCTGCCGGAACCCAACCACTGAAAGACTTACTAGTGCAGAGAATGGACAGAGGCCACAGGTCCCCAGAAGGCATGGGGGAGGAGTCAGCAATTATACCCACTTCGAGAGGTCACCCATATAATTTAAGGCCATTCACGCAGTCACCGTTGATGGTAACAAACTATGGGGCATATTCACAAGGAGTTATCTCGGAATTACCTGCACTTTATCGCAGCCAAAGTTGTGATAAATTTACTAGTGGTGGGCGGAATTTGCAACGTTGCCTTTTGCAAAATTCCATGAAAGGGCAAGAAATCTCTGCAAGCACGCGTAATTTCAGGTGCTCGCGGAGATTTTGCTGCGCCTGTCGAAACTGGAAAGTATCGCATGGAAAGTGGCGCTACTGTGTTTGCGTGAGAATAAAACCAACCTGGTCAACGTGTCTTGCTTTATTTATTTTATTTATTTGCCGCTTTGTGGCCAACGTGCCGTGCTTTATTTATTTTTCACGTTTTCTTAAACTTTTTTTCCCCGCCCTTCTCCATCCAGAGACGCTGCACTTTGAAAGAGAAAATTTAAAGAAACAGATGCTTTTCCAGCAACAGAGTTTCATTCGATTTCACTGGGGAACAAATGGAGGAAGTTTGTCAGCAAGTCAGTAGAATCGAGATCAAGGTAGAGACGGACGTAAAGAAAGAGAAAGAAGGAGGGAGTGAGGGAGGCAGAAAAGTGGACACTCGGGCTCTGTCTCCATCCAGACGCTGCACATGTTACGAGAAGAAGTTCACAAGGGGATAACTATCAGTCAATATTCTTTGGAATAAGGTTAGGAAACATGACATTGTGAACAATAGAACTCAATCTCCCAACAGTCACTGGGCCCCGCAAGGATATGGACATAGATGACTGAGGCTTTGAACCTATAATACCCAACTCATAACTGCTTGTCACGCCGTAGTGATGATAGAAAAGCAAGGATATCCCACCCTTTGTGCATGTTGTTGATAGGGAGACCTTAAAATGCACACCTTTCAGATAAGACACAACTATAACAAGGCTCTTTATTTCTCAAATATATTTTAAAGGTCCACAAGGGAGCCCGAACGAGTCAACACAGGACCTCGGGGAACATGATTATTTGAAACAACAGTGGTCCCATGCAAAAGAATTTTTCAACAACAATGAATATAGACACAATGGAACTATATTAATTTGACATGTCCAGCCGGACAGAGGTCTCAATCTTTACTTAATCAGGAATGAAAAAACAACAAGGATTCCTTCAACAGTTCAACGTAGTGGGGCACAAGCCTGCACCCAAGCACATACAGAATTGTACAGTGACGAAACAAGAACCAGAAGAGGGCTATTAGGCAAAAGCTGGGGATTTCTGTAGTATACAGTGAGACAGAAAATTCAAAGATGCACCTTTACATATACATGACATAGTATACGTTCTGTATAGAGTGCACATAAAGGTCGACGGCGTTTCGATCCCACTAAGTAATCATGGGGATCATCATCAGGGCAACGTGATCTTATCTCAATTGACGCGTCCCCTCAAGGCTCCCGTATCTGGGCAGCCCGAATCACCACCTCGCCTCCTTGCTCGTACCGACGAGTGCGCCAGGGTTCCTCCCGTAGGCAATAGAGGCTTACAATTATTAGGCTATATTCAATGTCCTGATGATGATCCCCATGATTACTTAGTGGGATCGAAACGCCGTCGACCTTTATGTGCACCCTATACAGAACGTATACTATGTCATGTATATGTAAAGGTGCATCTTTGAATTTTCTGTCTCACTGTATACTACAGGAATCCGCAGCTTTTGCCTAATAGCCCTGTTCTGGTTCTTGTTTCCTCACTGTACAATTCTGTATGTGCTTTGGTGCAGGCTTGTGCCCCACTACGTTGAACTGTTGAAGGAATCCTTGTTGTTTTTTCATTCCTGATTAAGTAAAGATTGAGACCTCTGTCCGGCTGGACATGTCAAATTAATATAGTTCCATTGTGTCTATATTCATTGTTGTTGAAAAATTATTTTGCATGGGACCACTGTTGTTTTAAATAAACTTTATTTCTCAAAGGCACACATATTACGGAAATAAGTTCACAAGAGATATAACTGTCAGCCAAGGTTCTTGTGTATATGGCTAGTGAACATGACATTATGAAAAATAGAACTCCATCTCTCAGCAGTCATTGGGTCACGTAAAGATACTGGCATAGGTGACCCTCATGAGAGATAGGTGCACTGATATGAAAGGTAATGAAATGCATTACGGGCACATACACAGAACATGGGTGTTTATACTTTATATAGCCCTTCAACAGGGGTACATGGGGTCGCAAGGCAGACAAACCCCATGTGCCCAATATCCACAATCGAACGGCTTGAGACAACATTTCCCATGTAGCATAGGGGCGTGCAGATGCATACGTACAGGAACCCTTTTTTTGGAATAACACAAATCATCCTGAGTCGATAAGGTTGGTACTATATATCCAGTGAAGCTTGGGGCCGCGCGCTGACGTATGGACATGTGTGCCCGGATGAAAAAGCTCAAAAACCCCGGCACACACAGCAGTCTTTCAACATGCAGGGCTTGGAGGACAAACAAGATCATGTATGCCGGCAGGTGTGAACCTTTGATGAAGTAAGTCTTGTGGGCATATTTTCTCAGGGTACTTACTTTACTTAGTTTCCTTACCAAACTGGCAAATTTGAAGCAAAAATGAACGAAACAGACTGTTTTTCCAGCAACAGAGTTTCATTCAATTTTGGATCCATTTCACTGGGCAACAAATAGAGGAAGTTTGCCAGCAAGTCAGTAGGATCGACAACGGGGTAGAGACGGACGGAAAGAAAGAGCCACGAGGACCCACCATAAATTTATGACCAGGAACAGCCCATGTCATGCCCCCTGAATTCTGTTCTACCGCGGATCGCTATAGTTTTGACATTTTCGCGTTCCACATGGAATGCAGAAATGCAGAAATTTCGCAAGTTCCGCGAGCGGAACGGAATTTGCCGCCCACCCCTAAAATTTACCCCACCTTCACAAGCAGGTGCTAACAGCCCACAGCACTATTTTCCCGTGATAGCAGCCACAAAAAACATCGCCACAGGGGACCACCGCAACTATTGCTAATGAGATGCAGAGTAGGCTTTCCCGTGCAAAAAGCCACGACAACACCACACATCAACATTCACAATGACTAGACAGATCGGCGATAAGAACACAAAACACCAGATAAAGCACATTAGCTGCAGGAATTTTGCACCTGCTCTGACCTGGTGTAAAGTCGGACGGCAGCCTGCACCACAAAAGGGAGCACAGCCCAGGGCGTCATCGTAAAGGCAACAGATGTCATAGAGCAACTGATTATACAGGCAGGACACCCAAGAGGACCATAACAGCCACCACCACAACCCCCAGGACACACCCCGGCAAAGACATGCTACACCTAAACATGCACGAAATAATCCGCCTGATGTCGCACAATCACAACTGGTGACATGCATGTGTAGACACAGAAATGAGCATCACACATTCACTTTCGAAGCAAACAATGAAACTTTATTGAAACAACACCAAAAATTAAATGAAGACACATGGTGGCTCCTCTCCACACAATCCATAGGTCACAGCCTGCAAGACAAAAACATGATGAGAAGGTGTGTCCGGCGTACATCAAAGGACAGAGAGAGATAGAAGAAAAGAGGGGGAGAGAGAGAGTGAGAGTGAGAAGAAAGGGGGGGAGAGAGAGAGAGAGAAGAAGAAGAGAGGGGGGAGAGAGAGGGGGAGAAGAAGAGAGGGGGAGAAAGAGAGAGAGAAGAAGAGAGGGGGAGAGAGAGAGAGAGCCGACCCAGTTCACCCAGGCCACACTGCTCACCTGCTGCCACCGGTGTGTCTCCAACCACCTGCTGGTAAGTATAGCAGCACACTAGGTCACACATCTAAGACAGAGCCGTCACCTGAAACAAGAGTCCAGGGACATGATTGGCACAGTACACACACTTGCCCAAGACAACGTCGCCCACCCGCCCATGCACACACAGCCAGAGGCATCCCAGGCCCTCCTGCCACCCATCGGAGCATGCCCACCAATGCACACCCAGGCGACACTGTTCACCTTCCACCACCGGCATGTAGACTGCAGGTCCCACCACGGGTCGCTGCAAGCCACAAGCCCGGGTCCCGCAGACATGGCACCCTCCGCATCATGCATCCACGTTGCGCAGGCCACCAGGTCACACGTCTGTTGCTGGGACTTGATCACACAATGGCATAGGACATACCAGGGCACCCACCAACACCGCAGCCTGCACAGCCGCTTAGCCCAATGGGTGCTACTAACTCTGTGACCCTGGCAGCGGGCCACGTGGTGGTAGGCCTGCGCAGGCCACTGGCGGGGCCTACACTGCGGTCCAGCAAGGCACACAAATCCTGAGCCGTCCGGACCGCCAGGACAGGCCATCATCGCAGGCTACACACCCACTCAGCAGCTCAAGGTGCCAAGGACTCAGTGCACCCTAAGTCAACATCCCGTGGCTGGGTGCCTGTGCCGGCCACAATGCAGTGTCTGCCACAAACCCTGTCCAATCCCAGTCAGCATCCTGTGGTGGGGTGCCTGTGCTGGCCGCAATGGAGCGTCTGCCACAAACCCTGTCAAACCCCTGTCAGCGTCCCGTGGCAGGTCCGTGCCGGCGTCAAGGCCTTGGTTGCCACACACCCTGTTCAACCCATCAGCGCCACATGGCGGTAGGCCCGTGTCGGGCCGCAAGGCCTCTGGTCCGTCATCCAGTCCCTGCAGCACAGAGGTATGCGATGTCATTAGCCCCTTATATTTGCAGGGTCACATGGCCTGTAAATCCTGTGCCGGGTGGGTGTGGTGTGCATGCAAACCTGCCCTCAGGGAGTGGCTGTGACATGCTGACAACTAGACCAGTGACCTGCACACCGCCAGCGAGTACACCTGCGACAGGTAGCAATGAGGGCCCCCCCCCAGAGCGAGAGCGGCGTGGTCTGTCCAGCGTGGTCTGTCCAGCCGTACGCCGGAACAGGGCAGGGCTTGCAAAAATGACTCGTTGGCAATGGGCGTGGATCAGTCCATGTCCAGACAAGAAAGTGGCTGGTGTGTGTATCCCTGTTGTGGTGTCCACGGGACCCGTGACCCAATTTGACATGTAGCACCCTCTGGCTGACATACCTCAGGATGAGCATCATTGATGCAAGGGAAATCACTGTCCCTACATTCATCCACACATACATACATGAATTTTGAAAGACATGACACAGCAGTGCGTCACTGGGTGTTTATTGCACATCCAGTGCTGTTCCTCAGCTGGATCGGTACAGGGTACTGCCGAATACACCACACTATATGGGCCTGTGGAGGGCAGCCAGAGTCCATCCGTGGAAGACAAGTACTGCACAAGAGGAGGGATGCAGTCCGCAGTCTGGTAGCCGTGTCATTGGTCATCAACCAGGATGTGGCGGTCCATGTCGCTGTACAAGGTGAGTGCATCTGAGTGAATCAGGGGTTTGTGGAAGGTCATGAGGCCATGTGCGGGACCAGGGAGAAACAGGCCAGGTGGCGGGAATGAATGCTACTGAACCCTTCTGATCACAAGCCCATCCACGTCCTCGTCCCCGGATATGTGCCCTGCCCCACCTGTGGGTGTTCTTGTACCGGCTGCGGCACTGTGTGGCACTGACACCTCAGGTGCTGGAGGTGGTCTATTTGCCACAGTGTGTGGCACTGTAACCTCAGGTGCCAGAGGTGATCTATCTGCCACACTGTATTGCACTGTCACTTCAGGTGCCGGAGGTGGTCTATCTGCACACTGTTTGACACTGTCACCTCGGGTGCCAGAAGTGGATCGTCTGCTACACTGTGTGCCACTGAGACTTCAGGGCCCGGAGGTGGATTGTCATCCGCACTGTGTGCCACTGACACATCAGATGCCAGAGTGGTTTGGCCCACCGCATAGGGAGGCATAGCCCCACCAGGGGGCAGAGATGTGGATGGTGTGGGGGCAGCAACATTCAACATCACCAGGCCTTTTGGCAGCAATGCCATGATGAGGATCTGCAGGGCATGGTAGATCCCTGCTACATTCCGCTGATGTTCAGCAGTGGCTGCCATCCTGTCCACCTCCATCTGCACCCTGTCCTCAATGAGCCTCCGCATGTGTGCCAGCTCACGGCTGGTATCGCTGGAGCCACTCTGAGCGGACAGGTGTTCTTCTCCCCGCATCATGACTCCAGCGATGTCAGTCAGGGCTCGTTGGAGACCATGGAACGGGGCTACACACCCAAGGATGGCGTCAAGTTTGGTAGCCATGAGGTCGAACCCCACCCGCACCTGCTCTGTGGTCTCCCTCTGGCCCTCAAGCACACGGAGTTGGAAGGCCATGTGTTGTTCCTGTGGGTCTTGGGCGGGTGCCGGGGCTGTGGGTGCCTCCTGCTGCGTGCATTGGGTAGTGGATGGGGTCTCCTCAATGCAGCTGGCCTGCCCTGATCCTGGAGGTGAGTTTTGGATGAGGTAAATGATGTCTTGGATGGCTTGTGTGTCGATGCTGGTGTTGTCCTCCTCGTCATCAGTGAAGAGTGGCTGGGACTGCTCTGCAGGAAGTGTTGATGTGCCCCTGCAATGTGAAGGGGAGATGGTGTATTACAATGTGTCCACATGTATGTAGCCGCATGGTACATGTTGATACTCAGACAGCATGGCACTGTGCACTGTGACAGTCTGTAGATCTGGGCGAGGACCCAGAGTCATTGTGGGTGTGCACTGTGCTGTGCTTGGTTGTGCATGTGTGCCATTGTGCCCATCTCCACCCATCCACCCAGTATCTGGTGGTCACTCACCCTGTTGTGATTGTGCTATGTCCTGTTGAGTAGTGTCCGTTCCCTCTACTCCGGCCACAGTCTCCACACTGATGACTGTCGCGACCAGCTCCTCCATGTTATCCAGCTCGAGCTGTGGCGCTGGGCCTCCTCCAGTCTGCATTGCTGCCTTCCGGTTGGCGGATAGTTTCTCCTTGGTCCGCCACTTGATGTCATTCCATCACCGCTTGACCTCGTCCATTGTCCTCTTGTGCTCCCCGATGGCATTCAACTTGTCCACGATGTTCCGCCATATTGCATTTTTGGTGCCCACCGAGACTTTGGAGGTGGTGTTCCATCACCTCCGTGACTATGATCCTGTTCGCCTGCGGACTGAACTCCGTCTTCCTCTTCTTCTTGTCCTTACCCTTCCCTGTCCCGGAAGTTCCTGGCTGGTCGTCCGGGGTGTGTGTGGGGTTGTGCTCTTCCTCTGTGCCTGCTCCGGCAGTCTCCATGGTGCTAGGGTGTTGGTCAGTTTGTGTTTGTGTTTGTTTTTCTACTTTTATATTGATTTTTCCCACCTGCCAGGTGTGTGTTGCAGGCCTGGCGCTGCTTATCGCTGGTTTCCTCATCGCACTTTGGCCTGTCGCAGGTTTTTGGGTGTTGTGGTTTGTGTTTTTGTCGCAATCGAGGTGGATGTATTGCGGACGTTGTCTGTGGTTTCGGCAGTCTATCGCATGCTACTGCCATGTTGTGAATTGAGCATTGCCACGGGGTTATTTTAACACGATAGGCTGCAATGGTGAAAGTAGTGTTACGCTACTCTTGCAGTAGTTATCACACTTTCTTGTGAATATACCCCTATGTTTGTTGAATATGGTAACACTGAGTGTTCATATGAGTTGACATGTTGAATGTTAGTTAGCCTTCAAAAGGGGGATGTTGTGTGGTGTTAAAGAACTTGGGGAGGACTGTAGGGTGTCACATTACACACATGGAGATGCAATACTAGACGTGCATGCCCGCATCCTAACGCCAGGTGTGGCGTCAGGGGATTATTGGAGAGCAAATCAAGGTTGTGCATGGACACCTTGTGATTCTTTGCAAAGACCGGTTAGTCGCTGTTCACCATCCTCCACACCCCTATACCAGCTATGCCTTTTATTCAGGCTTATGTGTGCGCATTGGTTTTTGGAAAGTGTTAGCTGACTTGCTGCCTGTGCAGGAAGACCCTCATTGCTGCCTCATGACAGCCACATGGCATCCACCAGGGTGGTCGGGAGGAGAGTGAGTCCCTGCCCAGGCTCCACCCACATAGCACCGCGAGCAGCGCAAGGTCATAAGATCAGCCCAGCCCTGGGCTGCAAGGAGAAGCTCCTAGGGGTAGGCAGAGAAGAAAAGATCTTCCTCATGCCGTGAAGAGTTCTGGGAAAGCCTTCACTGTACTGCCTTAGGACATGAACTCCAACAGCTGAAACATACAATGCAAGTAAAAGGAGGATATCTTTTTACACACATGTTGGAGTACATAAATGCAACTTAAAATCAATGTGTCATATAAAATCCAGACTTGTGAAGAATTAATGAGTAGCCTCACTTCCTACTGTATTGCTTTGATATTTATTACACTGTCTGTACCCTGCTGGTTATTCTCCTCTCCATAAACTGTTAATTTTAAACAGTACTGACTCTGAACAAAAACAACGCAACAGATTGTTCCATAGATCTACGCCATTTTAAGGGCCAGAAAGTGAATTTGAAATCTACAAAACTGAACAAAACATGAACTTTCACTACTAACCGTGCAGTCAGACTGACTTACAAGCCCCGACATTTCACCCAAACGCTCCGATCTATTTCCCTGAACCCCGCGTCTAGTCATTTGGAACCACCGAGCCCTGGCGAGAATAACGAATGCAGCTAACATCTGTTCTTGAAGCGGCTGCATTACAGCTGCAGACCCTTCAACATTTCCATTACACAAGAAATTAATGGGGTCCCTGAATTGCAGGGGAAAAAAAGGCCTGAAATATTTTCTGGTAGTCTACCAAGTTCATGCACTCATTTGAAGTCTCCAGAACAACATTTAGAAACAGAAATTCAATAAACTGCGGCTGGAAGAAAATAATTCAATTCATTTATTGCGATTTATTCGGTTATAAACTGTAGAATACATGCTCATTACAAAATATATTTCCAGGAAAATTATTAACATCAGCATATTACCAACTATAGGAAATGAAAGCATTTCAGCAATCAAACAATTGATTAATCAGGATGTATACCATATTATTTTTTTTTTAAACACGAGCTGTATTACATTTTAGACACTTCAAGTATGTCAAGAGGGTCTTTGTGAAAGATTAGGTCTTAACGAGGTGCTCTCCAGATGTACATTTCTGGGCAGGAATGAAGCTACCTGTTTGTGTGATATTTCTGAACGGTCAGCCCTCTTCCTCAGACGAACAAGTAACTTACTTTCGGTAACGATATATGTGTAAGAGACATATATTAGTCTTAGATTCCTTACCTTAGAATTACCCCCAGGCATAAGACTGGATCCGGAGAATTTTTCTTCAGCAGTACCCCTGCACGTCGGTCGACTCTGCGTTCGCTGTTGGCGTCATGATCGCCAGAATGACATCACAGTATCTACTTAGACACCGCGCTGACATCAGTTCTTTACATGACTGTCCATGCCAGAAGCATAGAGCCATGCAAGACACTGACCACTGGTGCACAAAACTAGGGCCTGAAAGGGAGTCCCTTACTCTAGAATGGGGAAGATGATTGGGGCAGTAAGGAATCTATAACTAATATATGTTTCTTACAGATATATTGTTCCCCAAGGTAAGTAACTTCTTCATGTGAAAGACACTATTAGTTATAGATTCATTACCTTAGAATACATACCCCAGCAATACAAACCCCGGAGGTGGGTCTTTAAACCGAGTTCACACCAGAAAGTCCTGGAGAACTGGACGTCCAAAGAAGCCGTCTCTCTGGGCTTGAGTATCCAGGCAGTAATGTCTAGTGAACGTGTCCAGTGATGCCCACGAGGCAGCCTGGCAGATGTCACTGAGTTTGACTCCACGTTCCAAGCAGTAGTGGCTGCCGTTGCCCAGGTAGAAAGGACAAGCAGTCGTACCGGAGACTCCTTTTTCGCCAAGGAATAGCAAATTATAATGCAAAGGACAACCCATTGAGAAATGGTCCATTTTTGCATGACCTGACCTTTCTTGGCACCCACATAGCAAACAAAGAATTGATCATCCACCCAGAATTGTTTTGTGCGATCCAGATAAAAAGACAGCGCACGTTTTGGATCCAAACAGTGGAGCCTCTCCTTCTCTTTAGAAGGGTTTGGGTGCAGGAAGAAGGTGGGCAAAGTGATGGTCTGTCCTATGTGAAAAGAGGTAACCACTTTGGGAAGAAAAGAAGGTCGACTTCGAAGGACAACCTTGTCTGGATGAACAGCAAGGAAAAGAGGTTTAGGAGAAAGAGCCTGAAGCTCACTCACCCTGCGAGCAGAGGTGATGGCAACCAGAAAAGCAGTGCAAAGATAATAACCTAACTCCTCCCACTCTTAATCCCTCCGCCAACAATGACAAGCTTCCCCAAACAAAGCTAACATCCACTCCTCTCAAACATCATTCCAATCACTGTCCATCTAACTTACCACATATGTGGCCTTCATATGTCTCATTATCAAATGTCCCCTCCCAACCCCCAGTGACCTCCAAGGCTTCCGTCCTCTCACTTCATCAAAACAGGACTGGGCCAGCACCAGCAAGAAACCAACTGCATATCTGATGCAGTAACATTCACCAACAAGAAAAAAAACCATGTCAGAACTCCTTTCAGAGGGCCACGGGGCAACTGCATTGCTTCCCTTGTTTACACATCAGATTAACTGTGTTTTGGCACTCCAACATGGTTTATTATTTAACAGCTAGTCTAGAAAAGATTTTGAATTCAGAGTTATTGAGGCATTTACATCTACGTACAATGGTGATCACTTAGAACACTTTTGACATTGCAATGAAAACAGTTACATTATCTTGTGAGAAAGATGTCGGTATTGAGCTCATACAGTAATGTTGTTCCCTTTTTTCAGCTTGTTCATCAATGTATATTATTTGATTGCCATACACATGCAGAATACGTATCTCTAATATATTCTTGACAATGTAACGCTATCAGTTAATCACTTTGTTAGCACTATGTTGGTATATATTTCATACAGCCACGTTTTTTCAGGTTGTTGATTCGTGTATATGATGTTGTCTTTATATAGGTTTTTATGGATTTAACATATTGTGATAAAAGTTCTGTACATTCTGGTAGAAAATGTAATATTTACTACATTAAGCAATATATGTCATGTCACAGTTTGAAGGAGTCATACCTGAGATAGATCGTGTTATTTAACACACGAGAATTACATGCAAAGTAGAACCTAGTCGGCACATTACATGTGTCCGTTTATACAATCCGATAACATTGATTTACACTGCTTCCTATTCACTTAATCCAAAACTATAGTCAGTATCTGTTTATCCTGTAACTTTGTCTTCCAGCTGGTACAGTCGTATCTAATCCCGTGGTGGCCCGTTTTCACGTGGTATAGCTGTATGGCACTTAATAATTATGCAATTACACTTTTGCCAGCATTACGAGTAGGAGCACAGTCGTATCCAATCTCGTGGTGGCCCGTTCTCGCGTGGTATAGCTGCATGGCACTTGACAATTATGCGATGACACGTTCGTCTTCGTCGGCATTACGAGTATGAGCATGAGTATGAGCATAATTATTGAAGCATAGTCATGGTGTCTGCATCTGCTTCGGTATCGTAATACACGGTTACCAGTATGTGTATTCATTGTTGAAACGTGGTGTTTATATTGCAATATATATGCAGATTTACGTTGTGCCGTTGTGGGAACTATATCAACATCAGTACCAATAGTATTTCCTCACAGTAACATATGTCAGTTTGATCGGAAGCAGGATTAGTTCACCCATAAACTACGTCCCCCAGCAGGCAGTGCGTAATCTAGTCCCACATTGGTCCGTGTGGGTTTGTTAATCTGTATGGTATCCATCCGCGGGTACTCAGCCATCAGTCTGACGGGAATATATGATTATACCACGATTTCAAATACCACGCATGGCTTTACCACGCGAATTTTACATCGCAAGTGGCTTTACCACGCTGGTATTTACAACGTAGGATTTTACTACGCCTAGAAACGTCTTACCTGCACGTCTTTCTCTACGAGCCCTTACTTCCATCCTCCATTGAAACAAGCGTCAAAACACGTATACCAAAATAAAAAAAGGACTGCTTTTTTGACGTACACGGCACGTCTTTGGGGGAGGCTCTTTCCTTTTTCTTTGAAATTTATGTTCGTTTTTTTTTTAAAGTAACCTGCTTGTTATTTTTTGGGGGGGGAGACCCCCCCCAACCCCCCCCCTCTGCCCCCCAAGCCCACGCAGAACGACTTGAAAGAATACCACGTCTCCCCCCCAGCCCGTGGTAAAGACGTCGTGGAAGGCACCCTGCGTGGAAGGCACCCTGCGTGGTAAGTGTCACGTGGTAAAAGTTAGTAGTGGTAATGCCTTCGTGGTAAATGATGTTTCCCGTCTGACGGTAGCCTTCAGCACGAGGACATCCACCCAGTAATAGTGGATTAAGGTAGGCGGCGATATATTCCGGGTTTAGCTCTTCACGCTGTGCACGTATAGTCGTTTATTCACACAGCTTCTGATTACACGTTATCTTGGTTGTTTTTTACAGAAAATTGAAAACTTCATTTCTTGTGCACCAGAATATCGTGGTTATATGGGCACAACGCTTATGTGAAGCGAGCTATTGCTCGATATAAGGTACGGCAGTTACTTCACGATACAACCTTCCTGTTACAAAAATATAGAGTTACAAATTAGTTATTCATGTATACTTGTTCTAACACAGATATGTTCAAGCGCACTTCAGCAGCACTCGGCGAGTGACAGCCAGGAGTTCCCAGCGTTTCGATTTATCTCGGACGTTTTCATAGAAAGTTGATATCTTCACTTCTTCTGCACCACTATATTGTGATCACATGGGTACAGCGTTTATGTGAAACGAGCTTCTGCTCGAAATAAGGTATGGCACTTACTCCATGAGATGGCTTTACAATATATAAAAATATGGATAGCTACAGAGTAGTTATTTATTTTACTTGTTTCTGTACAGATATTTGTCTGACCGTACTTCAGCAGCACCTAGCAAGTGACAGCCAGGAGATCCATTTCCTTTTATTGCATCATATGATAGTGACGGTACGTGGGGTCTGTTATATTTCATTACCATTACATCGACTGGGCAACCCCTTTAACGTAGAATGTATTGTATTCACAGTGATTACACAGACTGAAGACTATTATTATTATTTTTTTAAAAACCTTTATTAGCGTCAAAAGGATATACAAGTCTAGGCCTACAACCAAATCGGCCGGCCTCAATATGTAAAGCAATCAGAGGTTCCAAGGCAAACATTACAGAGTCAATCAGCAAGAAGCAGAGGCAATACAATCGTAAAAAGGGGAGAAAACACATAGGAACCAGATGGCCAAGAAACAGGAGCAAAAAAGGTTAATTTTATAATATGGGGATAAGGAGTACGATAGGCTCACTTTCAATATAGAGACGTCCGAAGTCCCAGAACCATCCTCAGCGACAATAAGGGGGTATGGGGCCGTAATACAGGAGAGGCAACACAATACACACAGGGAGAGAGGGATAATTTAGACATAATCGACACGTGATCATTATCATCTTTACATGCCCACCACCCAAACCACAGCCAAGCCAGAACAGAGGGATCGGATAAACATTGTATCAAAACTAACCCGTCATAGTGACCTCTAGGAAAAAGGAGGGGGGGCGAGGAAAAGGGGGGGAGAGGGGGGAAAGAGGGGGAGGGGAGGAGGACAAGGCGGAAAAATGATAAAAGGAAATGAAATACAAAAACGAAAGAAAGAAGACCACGCCGAAACAGGCGTCCCGTGGCGAGAGTACAGGAGAAAACAGGAGTATCAGCAACAAGGAGGGTACAGCAATCGAGATGAAAAGCAACCGACCCATAAGAGGAGGATCAACGACGCCACACACCCCACCCCGAACATACCACGGGAGGCAAGGACAGACGCGGCATTACTATAAAGAGATACAAAAGGGCCATAGAACCATAAAACAAACAACAAATAGAACCCAACCCACCCATCCCACCCTGCACCCCTGTAGAAGGCTATGGCCTACCCTTCAGACAGCGTGCCTGTCGCCCTAAACCAGAACCCGAAATATAGCAAGAAAGAAAGAGAGAAGAACGAGACAAAAAGAAACATAAACATAAATAAAGAAAACAGGAGGGAGGAGCATAAGAACAGAAATCAATATGGTCGGCCGCAGCCCTCCGCCCAACCAGACAATCGCAGCAAAAAACAGACCAGGACGACACCCCTTCAAGCGCCATCAATCAATCAATCAGGGCATTTATATAGCGCACTACTCACCCGGAGGGTCTCAAGGTGCTGGGGGGGTCCGCTACTGCTCGAACAGCCAGGTCTTGAGCTGCTTCCTGAAGGCGAGGTGGTTCTGGATCAGGCGGAGGTGGGTCGGAAGGGAGTTCCAAGTCTTGGCAGCCAGGTAGGAGAAGGACCTTCCTCCTGTGGTGGCTCTTCGGATGCGGGGGACGGCGGCGAGGGCGTGGCTGGTCGATCGAAGCTGGCGTTTGGGAGCGTAGAAGTTGAGGCGGCTGTTGAGGTAACCTGGTCCTTGGTTATGTAGGGCTTTGTGTGCGTGGGTGAGGAGCCGGAAGGTGATTCTCTTGTTGACCGGGAGCCAGTGCAGGTCTCTAAGGTGTCCGGAGATGTGGCTGCGGCGGGGGATGTCCAGGATGAGTCGTGCTGAGGTGTTCTGGATCCGCTGGAGTCTCTTCTGGAGTTTGGCGGTGGTTCCAGCGTAGAGGGAGTTGCCGTAGTCCAGACGGCTGGTGACGAGGGCCTGGGTGACCGTCTTCCTGGTCTCGGTGGGGATCCATCGGAAGATCTTACGTAGCATGCGCCATAAAACTTACAGAGGAGGGGACCTCCCACCGCGCCATGGGTACAAACAACTGCACCACGAAGTCGTATACCAATAATCCACCAGGAGTCGTGCATATCACCCCATCCCTTCCGAACCACAAATCCCACCCACCACATGACAGTGTAAAATGAGCTACTCAATACAAGACCAGCACACAATCGAAAAAAATTATGACTACCATGTAGACATGGGGGGGTAAATCGGTCCGCAAGTGAGCAAAAGTCCGAGTAGAGAGTTTAAATGCATCAGCAATCGCAGCACGGGTGATGAAGAACAGGAGTTCAGTTTCGCCGTTTGGGAAAGCGAGGGGTTCTCTGCAATAGACAAATGCGAAGCCATCGGAGCAGGTGCAGGCGGCAGTCCACCAATATTTCTAGGCATCCGAGCCGAACAGGGCCGCGGCACAATGTCCAAGTCCCCGGGGTCAGAACCTCGAAAAGCAGGGAGCTCCAAAGTCACCGGCACACAAAATGATCGTCGATCAGCGGCAGCAACACTTGCAGCAGTCGAGGGGGGCGAGGCAATGGAGTCACTGAAACAAGAGGGGAGCAAGAAGAAACGGCTGCTCAAAATGGCGTCAGATCGTGGCGGGCTCACAGGGACATCGGGGGCCAGGGATGCGCGCAGGGATCTCAGAGCTTCCAGGATATCTTTGACTGTAAGCTCACGCTCACCAGACCGGACCCCCGCGCAATCAGGCAACCCAAGCCCGCCGCCACGAGGCGATACATGTTTCAGAGGGTCGGCCGCAATTTCGCGAAGTCAGCCCAGTCGCCACCCTCCGCGACTCTCAAAAAACAGTTAAAAAATGTAGGACTTTACAAAGCTCCGGGGGGTTCCCAGCAATGGCAGCCTTGGTGCAGAAAGGATGTCCGCCCAATGCGGGTCTCCGCCTACACCAGCACCGGCGCCCCCAACAAGCAGAGTCCGGGCGCAGAGGTCCAGGGCCGCCGGACAAAGCAGCGGCGGAAGGGAACCCCTTCACAGAATCAGTCCCCGGTGCATCTCACCCACATCAGCCTCGCGGTCACCAGGGCAGGCCCGGATCAGGATCGCCGGGATGTTCGCACAACGGCTCTCATCATTGGCTCACTCTCTCGACCGGGGCCGACAGTCGCCGGATCCCACAGGCTAGGTCCCGGTCTAGGTTCCACGGAGGCCCCGGTCTTGCGGAGGGCACAACTTCGGAACCGCTGCACGTCGAAACCTCCGGGCCAAACGGTGAGTACAAGCGAGGTGTACCGTCTCCAATTCTCCGATAATGTGTCGTCTCCGGACAGGATATTATACAGGATATATGATCAGGCCGGAGGGCTGCGGGAGCCGAGCTAAAAGGCGACCATTACGCTCGCGAGCTTGGCTCCTCCCAAGACTATTATTTTTAATGCCTTATGTTTGGCATTAACTAAGCTATCTACCAGACATCATCTTCCTGATTACATCCCGGCTTTTTTAGGTAGGCGTGCAGCATTATGTATACACATAATATCTATGGTTATATCCTCCTTAGTGACAACTTTGTAGGGTTAGAGAGAACTTAGTCCCTAAGTTGCATCCTATTGCATTTTAATAATAACCACATACCAACCTAGGAGCAACATTATACGTTAATAATGGTAACCCTTGACTACTGGACACTTGTCTTGTCATTATAGCTGTTTTTGGATAAATGTAGGCCCACCAGGGATCGATTAATTTACATGTTGATTAAGCATTGTTACATGCATTGTTTATGGTCTCTTACTTTCAGTTTCTTAGCCCACCAGTAGGTTACCTATTTGGAAAGTATTCCCCTTGAGTGTAAATGTCTTGCTTATGAATTGAGTGTATCTATGCATCTTCTATTATGTATTTGTGGTTATAGATTTGTGATTTATGTTTTTCATTGCAGGATTTTCCCCTGAAGAAGGGTACCTAAGGGTCCCAAAATGCATTGGGCACTGCCGAAGTCTTAAAACAATTGTGTAAATATGGTCATTCAACAATGAACGTTTGGCTAGTAATATGTGTACACATGTGTTACAGTGAACGTATTGGTTAGAATACATTTGTATTAGGACCATTTACATGTGATTGAGACAGTGACGCATGTTGGATATGTGTATTTTTGAATCATAAGATACTGATTGTTTATCAATATCTAGAAGAATTGTATGCATGTACAATACAATAATTACATTCTTTTACATACTGAAACAGGGTTCAGTCAAATTTTGAGTTAGTAGCTTTATTATAGTTTGGAAAACAGCTTTGTTTCCGATAGGAACAGTGCTCACTACCAGTAGTTTTTTAACTACTGTTCCTTTTTATTTCTCCTACTGAAGGCACAGCATGCTTTCCTGCAACATTCAGCACACCATGCACGCTTTCACTTTCCAAGCAAGCAGGGTACAATGGCAGCCGCTTCTTTGAAATTAAATGGGTCTCGCATTTAAGGGTTTGAGCTATTGGCATTTTAAATGACAATGCCTTTTATATATGTGTTATTTATCAAAACAGATAAATAACAAGGCAATGTCAATTACAATGCCAATAGCTTGAACTCTCACAAATGCAAGACCTATTGCATTACAAATGCTTGTTTTAAGCCTTAAGTTGTGACGTTCAGCCTTTAATTTTGACAGTTTAAAAACTGACGTAAGCAAGCAAAGATGACCTTGGTTTAAGTCAAAAGTAATATTGTCTTAGCTGATTCAGGAATGTCTTAAATCAGTCATACGTTTAGAGGGATATATGAAGGAAGTTCAGAAAATAAATTCATAATATACATAAATAATTCTGGGTTTTGGACATTAACCAGGAATTTCTTTTTCAATCATAGCGAATAATAAAAAGTAAATGCTTCCTCAAGGCTGATTTCAGTACTTGATTTGCCTAGCACCTCCCAGTGCATACAGCCCATCAAAGCATCCCCTTGTTCGCACACTACAAGGAGTTTTACCTGTGTGCTGTATGGCTTGTTCAGCCGTACTCTGTGTTTCCTACTATTCAGGACCCACTTACGAGTTGTGTCGTGCAAAGAGGACTGACCCACTTACGAGTTGTCGTGCAAGGAGGACTGCCATTACTGGGTCCAGAATCATAGATTTCAAGCCGGTAAGAGCACCCACCACCGTGCAATTACAAGATTGAATTCCTGAAGTGGGGAATAAGATTGCAGACAGGAATTACCTGACTGAATTCCGCTTGATTATCACCGGTTCTGGGGATAATCATATTACCACAGGCTCCAGGGTTCTGGTGCAGGCTATGCAGTAAGAGGGAGGGAGGGTGGTAAGACAGGCAAGCACTGCATACTACCCTCAGACCTAGAAGAGGATTGGGAATTTTATTTTATTTTATTTGATTTATAAAGTTTTGTATAGCGCGAACAAGACCCGTGGGTATCAGAGCGCTTAACATAGGAGAGGTAGAGGGTTAACATATATAACAACAATTAAGGAGAGGTTGGGGGTTAACATATATAAAAACAATTAAAGTACAACATCTGTATATTCGTAACACATGTGACGTTCACGTTAAAATATGCTATGGTTAAAACTTATAACAAAACTGGTATATATAATAAATATGAGGTAGCTAGGTATATGTTCAAATATGGTGTTGTTCTCAAGATCGGTCAACATAGCCATTAGTGGTAGCCTTTAAGTTGTTCTCATATCATAGAATAGATTTTCTTTATAGTATTGATTATGCTTCCCTTACTTGTGCCATAAAAGAACAGTATTAGGTCAGTAATATATCAGACCCGTGAACGTAATGTATCTATTCATCAGCAGGCTCTTCACTTCCCGCTTGAATGTTACCAGATTCTGGATCTTCCTGATATTTGGAGGGAGTGAGTTCCATATTCTGGGGGCAGCTCCTGAGAACGCTCTGTCATAGGTTTTTTTCTTTCGGAAGATGGCTGGCCGTAGCAGCAACTCCTTTGCACTCCTAGCTGGTCGGTTGCCACCGGACAGTTGAATTTTCTTGGCTAGATACCTTGGGGTGTTGTCGTGTAGCGCTCTGTGTGTGATACATGCTATCTTCATTTGGATTCTGGCTTCATAAGGTAGCCAGTTTAATGCTTTCAAGTGAGGGGATATATGATCGTATTTCCTGGTTCCGGTGATAAGTCTAGCCGCAGCGTTAAGGCAGGCTTTTAGTGGTGCCGTAGACATTTTTGGTAAGCCCGCTAAAGTGGTGCAGCCATATTCAATCCTCGAGATAACTAAGGATTGGATTGCCAGTTTGAGGTCCGCTTCTGAGATGAAAGGTTTCAATCTTCTTAAGTAGTTCAAGTGAAAGCGGGCACTTTTCGCCATTGAGTTAATGTGGGCTTTCATGTCTAGATTCTCGTCTAAGGTGATACCTAGTGATTTAGCTGAATTGACCAGGGTTGGGGTGCAGTTTAGGGCAGTCACGACTTTCGTCCATTCCTTTATTTCTGTGTTGTTCCTTGGTGGTGAGATTAGTAGGAACTCTGTTTTATGTGCGTTCAGCTTCAGATGGTTTGTAGTTAACCATTGGAGTGCCATTTTTAGTGTCTCATTCATTCGTTCTAAGTCTTTTAGGGATGCGATCTTTAAGTAAATTTGCGTGTCGTCAGCATACATGTGATAGGATAATTGAGACTTTTGGAGAATTTCTGTGAGTGGTTCGACATATAGGTTAAAAAGGTCTGGGGATAATGTCGATCCTTGAGGGACTCCTATTGAGATAGGGCATGGAAGTGAGATTGATTGGTTAACCAGGAAGCGCTGCGTTCTGTTCTGTAAAAAGGATTCGAACCATTTCAGCACAATTCCTGACAGTCCCATCCTGTCCCGTAGCCTAGTCAGTAATGCCTCATGGTTAACTGTGTCAAATGCCGAAGACAGGTCAAGGAGAACCAATAAGCATGCTTGATTTTGGTCAAGGGCCTGTAACGCATCATCAATAATATGGAGGATCGCTGTTTCCGTGCTGTGCCCTGCTCTGAATCCTGATTGGCATTCATCTAGCAAGGAGAATTTGGTGAAGTGTTGGCTCAGTTGGTTCTGCACACATTTCTCAGTCAGCTTAGCCAGTAAAGGGATGTTGGTCACTGGGCGGAAATTGTTTGGATCTGATGTATCCGCTGTGGGTTTTTTGATTATGGGAACAACTTGACCTGTTTTTAGGCAGTCGGGGAGGATCCCTTGTGAAAGTGAAGCATTTATTATTTCGGTCCATATTGGAATCAGGACGTGGTTGATTTCTTTTACGCATTTTGTAGGTAGGGGGTCTTGGTAGTGGTTGTTTGGTTTGATTCCTGAGAGCATCTTGGCAATCATGTGCTGGTCGTACAGATCGAATGATTCCCAACTTGCCTTATTTTTTTTTTTGCCTTAGTGCAATCCGTTGTAGAGTCGGTCTCGTTGGTAAACCGAGGTTCGGTGGGAAGGTTCCCCGCAGCATTCCTAAGCTCTACTTCGAGTGTTTTGGCCTTTTCGGTGAAAAATGTGGAAAATTCATCACAGCTTAGAGGTGTTTTTGAGTTTTCTTCCACTGATTTGGCTAGTTTGTTTGATTGCTCCTTTAGGATTTCAAATAGTTTTCGTGGTCTGTTTTTGGCATTATCCAGTTCTGATCTTATAAATTCCTTTTTTGAGCTGATGATCTTTTTATTATATTGGTTCCTGATTTTTCTGAGTGCTTCCAGTTCAATGGCTGACGGGTGTTGTCTCCATTTTCTTTCGGCCATTCTCAATTTGCGTCTATCTTCATTTAGAGCTTCGTTAAACCACGGATTTTTGGTCTTCTCTGAGATTCTTTTCAATTTTAATGGCATGGTGGTGTTGACAATATTTTCGACCGCTGCTAAGTAGTGATCCGTCAGCTCGTTGACGTTCTCTAGGTTGTTAGGTGGCTTTAAGTCTCTTTCGCAGCTTTCGACCAGTAGCTCCATGTTTGCTTCTTTTGTGTCTCGAGTCAATTTTTTGGCCTTAAAAGGTTGTCTGGTCCTGCCTTTTCCCACAGTGGGTATCACGAATGTTATGGCGTGATGATCAGACCAGTCACATGGCGTTATGGCGCGGATTATTGCATCTTTATTTCTTGATATAATCCAGTCTAACGTCGCACCTTTTGAGTGTGTGGGTAGTGTGCACGCTTGTGTGAGGTTTAGTTCAATGAGGAAATCTTTAAGCATGTTGACTAGTTTGTCATTGCAGTCCTCCCAGTGAAGGTTGAAATCTCCTAGAAATATGTTATTGGCATCGTTGTTAGAGTTGGCTGTTATGATCTCCATTAATTCTTCTGTAAACTTTGCGTTGTCTCCTGGTGGGTGGTAAAATGTATGCAAGTTGCATCGTTGAGTGTTGGTTGATCTTATGTTAAGACCTAGATACTCACAGGATTCTAGCGGGTCGGCCTGGATTTGTTTGACCTCAATGTCAGATCGATGAATACAGGCTAACCCTCCCCCTAGCTTTGTGTCTATCAAGTCTCAAAATGTTGAATTGCGGTGGTACTAAAAGATCCATGGTTGGGGATGAAGATTCCGTCAGCCATGTTTCTGTAAGGATTGCCAGGTCAATGTCATTGTTGATGATGAGGTCTGCTATGTCCGATGCATGTTTGGTTGCCGATCTACAGTTGATTAAAAGACAGGTCAGAGGTTTTTCTTTATTAGGGTTCGTATTTTCGGCTTCGTTTGGTGTTAGCTGTATGTGTCGTAAGTTGTGGGGGTTGGATGTTCTATCATTTTTTCTTAATGTTCTGTTAGAGTCTAGTGGTATTGTTTTGATTCTTTTCTCTCCCTTGAGGTCCGATAGATCATATGTTTGGATTAAGGCCAGGGTTTCCTCTTTGGATAGTGATTTTATCCTGTCTGGTCGGTTGTCTCTCTGTATTAAGGGCAAGTCCATCTCGCTACTCTTTCTTTGAAAAGAATGTACTAGGTTTTGGATATTCGTGACTTTGGAGTGAGTGTTCACCATTATCTCTTCAATTTTCTCTATTGCCTGTAGGGTATTAATGGTGGCTTGGGCTAGCTTGCTCACTAGTTTCTGAAGCATATTAATGTCCTTCTTGTTCTGATGTGTTTTCTTAGGGATGGCAGATCTATTTGTCCGCACTACCCTTCTCCTTTTCGGATCAGATCTCAATACCGCTGTCATTTTCTTTCTTTTCTCTTTATGATTGTCGGTTCCGTAGCTATTAGATGTGTCGCCGGTGCTGGATAAGTTCTGAGTTGCTAGGGAAGTGTTCGTGGGTGAGGGTCTGCATGTCTCTGTAATTGTACTAGCGAGAGGTATAGGAATGTTGATGTTGTTAGCAACGGCCTGTGTTGATGGGAGTTCATTCGCGGTTGGCGGTGTGTGCAACGCAGGTATGGTGCTAGAGAGGGTATAGGATATAGGAAGGCTGAGGTCTTCTGTCTCATCCAATTCCTTGTTGTCATATGGTACTACATTCGGTGCCGATGTATGCTCTACGTGAAGGACCTCATAGTTTGGGAGTAGGGACAACTCTTCTCTTTGTAGCTGATGTTGTTCTTTGTTTGCCTGATGGGTAGGCCTCTCAGTTCTTTCAGCCGCGGTCTCCGGTATTGACAGTACTGGTTCAGATAGAGCTACCTGGTTAGGGCTTTGACCATGCAGGTTCCTGGATCTATTGGCGCCTCTGCTAGCGATATCGTGACTGTCTAGGGTGTCTCCTAGTGGGGTCAGGAGAAGTTGGTGACTCGGGTCTTCCATTGAGTGCTTTACCAATTGGAAAATCGTGGTAAATCTCTCTAGATCTCGATTTGCTGCTTGTATCAGCACGATTCCAGATTTATATATCGTGATGCTAAGTTCAGCTCTGCATCTTTCCGATGGTGAAGTTGACATTTTTGAGCCATGTGGGATGTTTTTCGTAGTTTTTATGGTAAGCATCCTATTGAAGGCGTTGCGCCATTTAGCTGTTCTATTTGTGTAGAATATGAGGTCATTCATTTTCGTACCATTCGTTCCATTGAAGTATAGGTCTGCGGGACCAAGCTACACTCATGCCCACAGCCCCATTCGATCCACATGTGATTTTACTTGTCACCTTTGCGAATGGTAAAGTTAGGCCCAGTGTTCCCAGACCCAGTAAATCAGAGTGCGAGAACACAGGACAGAGCTGCATTCCATTTTGCATTGCTAGTTATCAGCCTCTTTGTTATCTGCAATCATGGCCCTTTTTAGGTCTTGCCTGAGTCAGCGAGCATGCGCTGCTCTGAGAGGCTTTTGTAAGGGCTTGAAAACTCAGGACACACGCTTGTGCGTGTGCTTTGTTTTAATCTCTCCCTTTTGGCCTTTGCATGCGTCTCTCTAAGAAAATCAGAAGTGTCCTGAAGCACACCCATTACTTTTCTTCATTTAAGTTCATGTTATCTTGTTTTTTCAAATTTGGCGTGCAGCACCCGTAATTGGTGAGGCGTTCCTTTCGCACCTGAACATGATTCATTCAAAAGTAGTGGCCCGCTGGTTTAGCAGGTCCAGGGGGTTGCACAGCCGTATACGCATTGGTATCCCAAAGTAATACTTATCCATCATAGTAATCAAATTTTGTTCAATTTTCTTTTCTCATTGTTTGTCCTCATTTTTCCACATTTAATCCATCACGTCAAACGATATCAAATTCGTTGATTTTTTAGCATTTAATTGTTCGATGTAATGCCCATCCAGGCCTATGCATGAACATATAGCGAATTTCAAGTCCTCCACAAAATTCGATTCACATCCTACTCAATGCATTTCAAGTTATAGAAATATATGTTTCAGTCACGTTGCATGTACTCCACCTCATAGTGTAAAAATATTAACTTACTAGTTTCCCCTTCTTATTTAGTGCCAAACGATTTGAACTTCAAATGCCAATGAATCACAATCCCATACCCCCGTGACATAAGTCCAAACATCAACTAAAAACACAAAGGATTACACTAAACAGGCAGGCTGCCATTTTGAATTATGAATAAACACTGTATATTGACACACTGTCACGCTATATATATATATGTGTGTGTGTGTGTGTGTGTGTGTAAAGAGAGAGGAGATATGTACTTGTTAGAAGGCGAGAAGTGCATCCTTTTTTTTCATTTTATCTAGCATTGCTTTTAGCGATTTTTCCCATCCACAACTTGCTAAGATGTGGCACTTCACCAACAAAGCAACTGTAGGCCACACTTATTCTGAGCAGAGGCTCTGATAAAAAAAAATCTCCCTAAAACACTGTAACCTTTGGTAGCATCTTAGCCGACACGAGTAAGAGGTGTACATAAAATATCTAAACCTCAAAACAGATTCTATTGTCTTACTTGGGAATACGTTCATGAGAGGTTAAGGCTTTACTTTCTCATCTCAGAAGGAAGTAATCAGTTGATTCATAGCAGTGATTGAAAGGATATTCAGTCATGGCTTTAGAGGATGTGGTGTAACAGCCAGAGATGCCGACTTTGGAGCTGGGGAACCAGATTCAAGTCTCGGCGCCGGTACAACACTGGGCAAATCACTAATCTCCGTGCCCCCCGAAAATGGTGTCCTTGTGTAACATAACTGGTGCTCATGTAGAGCACTCTGATACCTTCGGGTCGAGTTTGTGCTATATAGAACTGCAACAACAACAGCATTCAAGCACAGAGAATTGAGCTGAGGTGTGTGTTAGAAGATCACATCAATTTCTTTATCCACTGTTGACCTTGTTGCCTCTCTTAAGCGTAGCTTTAGATGAGCTCGGGGAGTTCCTGCCTATTCTCTGTAGAGATTTGAAAAGTTTTTGAACATTTGAGGGTTCAGAGGAAATACTGACCCAGAGAGAATATTTTCTCTCCAAAAAGACCTCGCCATCTTTGTTGGTACAGGAAATCCTGTATTATTTTCTCAACCTTACTTTGGAATACATTGCAGTGTTGTAAAATTGGAATGTGGGATGCATCAACACCCTCAACTAAAAGTTTACTTGTACTGTGCTATAAAATTCTTGCCTGGGCCTTACTACTGCTACATGCCTGCTTCCCCTCCACTATCTTGGGCTAAGCAGTGACTTCAGTTCTTCTTGTTTCTCCCACTTCAAATAGTTTAGTGAGATCCTTGCTTTCTGGGGATAATACCTGGGAGATTATTTTAGGTACAAAAGTGGCCTCTGCTTTTTGGGAGAAAACTAAAAGAACAGCAACTTCTCACCACCCCTGCTTGGTTGTGCTTGGAAGAGAAAAGTGCTTAGAATACTGATTTAAAGTGCAAAGATATGGGGCCTCAGACTAAACACAGAATAAACACACAAAATGCTGGAATTTTGCAATTAGCAGTATTTAGCATACACTAGTTTTCAGTAAATCATTAAGACCTATTGTCATAATAAACAAATCCACAGTGTTAGACCTGACATCTTTGGCGAGGTTTTCCCTCTCACCTTTTGCCTTCAGACCTCCGGTTTTTGCTGACTTCGTTTTTGCTGGCCTTAGGACTCTATATACTTTATCATTGCTAGCCAGGGCTAAAGTGCTCTCTTCTTAAAAAATGTGAGATTGGCTTATACCCAATTGGCATGTTACATTTACTTCTAAGTCCCTCGTAAAATGGTACTACCTGTGGCCAGGGCTTGTACTTGGGTCTGCAGCACTGATTGTGTCACCAACTTAAGTAGCACTTTAAACACGTCTCAGGCCAGCCCGGCGTCAAGATGGCGGTCGGACACTGAGAGTGCTCCGGACCCCTCCGTCATCCGCCTTTAATCCGACCCACATCGCCACTCATCCGAACGTCCTACCTGCATTGGAGTAGTCCCTTATACTGCAGCATCATCCTCCAGGTCCGGCGTTCCGGTGCGGAGTCCGTGGAGGCAGTAATGACCGGTGGCCCGTCGCGGCCTGCTCGTCCCGCAGGAGCGGCCATTACGTGCTGGAGCGGGCCGGAGCTCTACCGGCAGTGGCAGTCAAGACCCCGCGGCCGCCCTGACATGGTGCCGGAGTGTGGGAAGCTGTGGAGACCCCAGGGCCCCGGTGAGGGTGCCGGCGAACTGCACACCCGGTGCTCAAATGACCGGCCGGCGCCCCCCGCTGGCGTAAGGTGTAGTGCGAGTGACGACTGTCCTGGATACGGATTGGCTACGGACTGCAGCTCCTGATCTCGGCGGTGAGTGAGGCGGGGGCCGGCTGTCAGCTCAGGCAGCGGTGCGGGCAGGCGCACTCCTTTCCCCCCTCCTTCGATCCTGGCGGTGATTCACAGATCTCCCGGCTGCGTCCTTGACCCCCGGGGAGAGGGGGGGCTCGGCTGTCAGCCCGGGCAGCATCGTGCTCCGGGCCCGAAACCTGCATCTACACTTGAGAGGAGTGGGCCCCGACGAGTCCTGCCGCTCCCGTTAGGTGAGGAGCAGAGATATTCACATTGAGGCCTGCGGGGGGGAGTTTGGCTGGCCCTGAAGATTGACTGCACTGGCGCCCGCCATCCTGAGACCAAGGATTCCCCCCTGTGGAGGCTGCGGTCGCTCTTGTCCCTGGGGGTGAGGGGGTTCGGCTGTTAGCCCGAGCAGCTGCACGCGCAAGGTCGCGTGCCCCCCCTCGGGCCTTGAGCGACTTTACACTCGTTGAGAGGCGGCGGCCTCTGGACCTGGTGGGCCCTGGCGGTACCCAACGCTCCCGTTGGGTGGGGCAGGGTGCCCACATTGCGACCCGCTGTGAGAGTGCAGCTGGCCCTGAAGGCCGACCGACCCTACGACCAGCATCCGGTGTTCGCGCCCTCCGCCATCTTGGGGCGCTGGAAGACCTGCGGCAGTGGCGGGAGGGCTGCCTGTGGCATTTTTGAACTGTATTCCTCTTGCGCTGGAAGCAGGGAGCTGCAGAAAGCAGACCTGGCAAAGAAGTGCGCTCCCTTCCTTATTCATCCGGGTGCCAGAGAGGGGGAGTGCCCGACTTTGGGGGCCCGCCGGGTTCCCTGACCTGCCCCGACACACGGCCTGAAGGGTCCCCTCTTCCCCCCCACTGGACTGCATGTTGAAGGACACGCGGTGATTTGGAGAGGGGCGGACCGGCCTCTGAGTCGGGTGGCACACGTGTGTGCCTGCCCCCCTCTTATCGCCTGGGGGCCTGGGATCTTGGAGTTGTGACCGGTGGAGGGGCCCTGGGCCTATTGGGGTTGCCCCGAGGGCCGACATCGCCTAAGCGAGGAGTGTCACCCTGGTGGACGGCCGCCTTCCTCCGTCCGGGGAGTGGGAGAGGGATCAGCTGCCATCCCGGGCGGTGAGACCGCGGCATCGGCTGCGTACTCCCCTCCCCACCCCAGTCGAGCGCCTGCACCTGACTCTCCGGAAATATGGGGAGGAACCGCACTTCTCAGGCTCTTGGCCCCTCAACTCAAACTACAATGGACCAATTCACCAGGCCTGATCGCGACCCAGCATCCGGGTCTGCGCCGACACCTGAGGCGGCCGGGGGAGATCTCTCCACTATCCTGCAGGCGATCAGTGCATCGCAGAGTCGGGGGAAACCAAGATTGGGGAAGTGCGGGTTGATGTGGCACTGATCCGACAAGACCTTCGTAATGCCACGGCCCGGATCTCAGACGCAGAATCCCGTCTTTCCGCGGTCGAGGACGACATGGCCACTCTTAAATCCCAGGTGACCCGCCTACAGGCCCACACCACGGAGCTACACCGTAGGGCTGAAGACGCAGAAAATAGGGCCCGAGAAACAACCTGCGCCTCCTGGGTTTTCCGGAAGGAGTGGAGAAGGGACGCACTGACACCTTCATCGAGGCCTGGGTCCGGTCCTGGATCCCCAGGGAGAAACTCTCCCCCTGGTTCGCGGTGGAGCGAGCCCACCTCTCCCTGGCTCCTAAAACACCTCCTGGAGCTCCCGCTTGCCCCATTATCCTTCGAGTCTTCAACTTCTGGGACAGGGATGCGATTCTGGAGGCCGCCAGGGTGCAAGGTCCAGTGCATTTCCAAAATTCCAAAATCAAGGTCTTCCTTACTCTAGGGAGGTGCAAACACAGCGCCGGTCCTATGATGAGGTCAAGCAGAAACTCAGGGCCATGAGTCTTCGTTATGGGCTCCTCTTCCCGGCTCGCCTTAAGGTGCTTTTCCAGGACAAAACCTTTTTCTTTGACATCCCACAGGCGGCTCCAGCCCCTGTCCCGAAACCGACGACCCAACCCAATCGGGAGGCGCCCAAAACGCAACGCCACCGAACTGGATCCAGACAACGAGGCGCGTGCCGGGGGAGGAACTCTCGGTCACCGAGGATGCGGTCCCGGTGCTCCCCGAGTCAGGCCTTGAGCCAGAGGGCCTCCTCCCCTACCATGGTGTCTTCCCTTATAGACATGGGTAGCACCCCTAAACCAGATGTTACCTGGCAAAGGGCAACGTCGGACTCGGTTCTATCTGGGAGCCCTGTGATCCGTGGCTCGGGGGGGGGGTAGGGAGTGTGATTAGTGCTCCCAGTTGTATGCCTTCGCTCTATCCTTCTAGACCAGTAATGGCAAACCTATCTCCGACCACGTGAACGGGGCTCTCCCTTGGCTCTGCTGGACGACTCGGCCAGGGTTTACCTTCAGGCTGCCATCCTAGACTTGAATCATCTTTTGCCTTTTGTTATCCACTCTGTTTCTCCATTGTGGGCATGCATCCGTATATATACGGAGGGGGGTCCGACTCAGCCATGCTCCTGATTGATTGTAACTAACCATTTTAGAGTAGTGAATCACCTTTTAGTGGTGTCGTTAATAGTCGGGTTTTGGGCGACAGATGCTTCCACTTCAGAAGTGTAGGGTGGGGGGAGTTGGGGGGGGCTGGGTGGGATGGGTGACCGTTGTCCCTCGACAGTTTGTTTGTTATTTTTAGCCGCCTACGGGCTGCTTTTTTGCGTCGCCTACGGGTCGCTGGTTGCAGTTCTCCTTAGTAGCCTTTTCTCATGGGTGTCACAACTGACACGCAGCTCATTGCCCTCACCAGTTTTTTATTTTTGGTCGCCTATGGGTCGCCATCGGGAACGGTTGCTGGCGATCTTTCCCCCCTCCTCTCTTTGGGTCTCCACCATTGAAGATTATATCACCAGTTCCAAGGCCCCCTCTCTGAGCCTCCATTTGGACGGATACCCTTCTTTGGCTGTGGGTGGTCCCCTGTGGCTCTCCGTCCCTCCCCATCCCATCCCTTCCGATGACATACACTCTCACTAGGCCCGTCCACATCCTCTCCTGGAATGTCAATGGCCTCCTAGACCTCATCAAATGTACGGCTGTCTTCCGCGCTGCCCACCGCCACATACCGGACATCCTCTTCCTCCAAGAGACACACCTCTTAGGTACACAATGTAACTTCCTAGCCCGCTACGGCTCTGCCAGGGTCTGGCACTCAAGCTTCACACGGGGCTCCCGGGGGTGGCTATCTTACTTAGGAAAGGCCTTCCCTTTACCCTGGCTGCCGCCGAGACAGATGTACAGGGCCGTTATGTGGTGGTCTCGGGTACTATGGAGGGACGTCCCCTAAACCTCCTGAGCCTTTACATTCCCCCTGCCCTCCTATCTCCAGCACTCCGCCACCTTACCAGGGTGCTCTCCTCCCTCCCGCACGGTCTTACGGTGGTCGGGGGAGACTTCAATGCCGTTCTGCAGCCCCTGCATGATACGACAGGGACCCCGTCCGAGGCCCGTGTCACCTCCGCTAAATCCCTGTCAAGCTGGACCTCGGCCCTGGGTCTCTGGGGAAACATCCTTTACAACGCAACTTTTACCACGCAGTGCTTTTACATCGCAACTTTTACAACGCAAACCATTACAACGCATTGCGCTGGGGGGCGCTCTAGGATAGGGAATAGATTTAATTTACTATCCAACACCTTCCCTACTATCCACGGGGACTGGAGTTGGAATAGTAAATTAAACTATTCACTATCCAGCACCCCAAAGCGATATGCGTTGTTATGGTATGCGTTGTAAAAACTGCGATGTAAAAGCATGCGTGGTAAAAGCATGCGTTGTAATGTCATACATCCGGGTCTCTGTGACGTGTGGCGGGTCTGGTACCCCCGCGTGAATCAGTACACCCATACGTCGGCGGCCCACCATACTCACTCCCGCATTGACCTTCTCCTGATGACGGCCACCGACTGTCAGCTGGTCTCAGGCGCCGCGATCCTGCTCAGGGGGATTTCAGACCATTCTCCTATCTCCCTCCGGCTCGGGTTTTCCTCGACGGGCCCACGAGCGGTCTGGCGGTTGAACGCCTGGTTCTTACAAGACTCTGAGTTGGTGGAATCGCTCGGCCAGAAACTCAATCACTATATTTCCACCAATGCGGGCTCGAACCCCCTCACCGGGGACGCTGTGGGAGGCAGGCAAGGCCGTTGTCCGAGGAGTGGCCAGGGGCTTGGTCCACGCAAAGCGATCGGAGCAGATGGCCCAGCTCGCACAGCTGGACTCCCGAGCGACACAGCTGGTAGCTGCCCAACTCTCTGGTGGGCAGGAAGATTCTTCCCAGCAACTAGCAGCGGTTCGCGAAGAGATCCGCCGAATCTTGCTGGAGTCGGCCAAGATGCTCTGGCACTCGTCAGTAGCTCGGGTTTAAGGGTGGGGGGATAAGAACGGCAAACTCCTCCACAATTTTGAGTCTTACCCCAAAGCCAAACGTATTATTCCTGAGATCCGCTTGAATGATGGAACCCTTCAAGTGACCTCCGCGGCCATAGCACACACTTTTGCCACCTTCTATGTGCACCTCTATGATGATTGGCCCTCAGGCGCTCCTCTGGCCGCTCTGATGGACGAAACTTGTACCCGACTGCCTTCTATCTCTCAAGACACAGCGGACACTCTGGACCGCCCCTTCGTCCTGGATGAGGTCCAGGATGCCATTTCCCTCCTACACCCCGGTAAAACGCCTGGTCCCGACGGGTACCCTCAGAAGTACTACGCGTCCTTTCGAGATACTTTGGCCCCCCGCCTGCTGGATCTTCTCCGCCATGTGGCGGAGACCGGCACATTCCCCCCTGAGTCGGACTTGGCCATGATAGTGGTTATTCCGAAGACGCAGCCTCCGTCCCTGAGTTGTGCGGATTACCGCCTGATCTCGCTGATCAACACGGAGATTAAGCTCTTCGCCACCGCCTTGGCTCAGAGACTCCGACCCCTCCTGCAGGACCTGTTCCACCCCGACCAATGCTGGTTCAAGCCGGCTAGAGGCACCCGCCACTACATTCGCCGCCTCCATCTGGCCCTGGCCCACCGTGATCGGCTAACCCCATACCTAGCCCTTTTTTTCATAGAATTCGAAAAGGCCTTCGACAAGGTGAATTAGGACTACCTGCAGGATGTGCTGGACAGGATGGGTTTCAGTCCCTCGTTCCGCCATCTAATCTACACCAACCCCGAGCCCGTGTACTCATTAACGGAGAGCTCTCCGAGGCCTTCCTGATCCGCAGGGGCACGCGTCAGGGGTGCCCTCTCTCGCCACTCTTGTTCGCGTTGGCAATGGAGCCCCTAGCGGCGCTCATCCGACAGGACCCACCCATTCGGGGCTGGGCCTGGGACTCGAGCCAAGTGAATTACAAAAGTTTGAGAGGTGCACTCAGTAATATGATTGACAAGAAAAGTTCATGAAATTTAAGGATCTTCTGTTTCTTCTTTATTGGTTTCTTTACTTCTTTCTTTATAAAATACAGAGGCACAGCCAACGCGTTTTATTCCCTTTCGTGCCTTGGGAATTTCATCAGGGCTGCAAGAGAATTTTTTACATGCATAAACATATTTGTCTCATACGTTAAGACAAACATTGACATACATTACACATAGATAAATAAATGACTTAAGTATACATTAATAGTCAAACGGATTATTAAAGTTATATCTGCCAGACTCGAGCCAAGTGGACAAGATAGCCCTAGATGCGGTCGACATGCTGCTATATCTGGCGGATCCCGAAAGTTCTGGTCCTAGGTGCTTGAAGGTCCTCTCGGCTTTTGAGGAGATCTCTGGACTTCGTCTCAACCCGGCCAAGTCCACTCTGGTCCCACTGCATCCCTCCAGGGAGTGTTATGACTGGCAGTCGACTATCTCCCTTAGGAGGAACTCGGTCAAATACCTTGGCGTCTGGGTAGCTCTTTTACCGGAGCTTGAATGGGCCCTGAACATCACGCCCTTGGTCGTCAGGAGGCGGACCTCAAGAAGTGGCGGACCATTCCCCTGAACCCCCTGGGCAGAAGTGCGCTCTTCAAAATTATGGTCCTCCCCCGTTTCCTTTACTTACTGCAGAACATCACGATCCACCTTCCGGATAATTGGGTTCGCGAGCTTGATGGGGTCTTCACCCGGTTTCTCTTTGACAGGGGTATGGGGGTGACCAATCTTCACCTCTACTACCTGGCCACAAAACTTATCGTCATACACGATAGGCATGGTCAGACCAGCCGCCCGCATACCAATCGTGTGGAAATCCCTGCGTTGGACTTTACACAGGTCCAAGCGCTTCTGTATGGTAGTCCTGTGCCACAGGCGATGGCCCCGGTCACTAGGACAGTGTTTCAGCCCTGGCGCACGGCCCTAAGTCACGTGGGGTGGGACCGAAAACTCACTCGACAGATGCCACTCTGGCATGGGTCTTGGATGCGGGGGGGTCGCGTCCCTGCAGGGGTTCCGTAGATGGGACCTCATTGGAGTTTCGGTGCTCGGAGATGTCTGGGTGGGGGATCACATCCGCTCTTTCGCAGACCTACAGCAACGTCATGCTCTTCCTCACTCCCAACTCTATCGGTACTTGCAACTTAGACACGCCCTCTACACGCATGTCTCGCCTCCTGTCTCCCTTCCAGAGTTCAGCCCATTGGAGGCTCAGGTGATGATGGGGAACCTGGGCAGGGGGGGTGTGCCCCGCATCTAGCGATCCATGGTGAATAATTGTCCCGCTTCCCTAGACCGGCTCAGGGCCCGCTGGGAGGATTGGCTAGGCCCCCTGAAAGAGGCAGACTGGAGGGATGCCATCATGGCGCCCAAAACCTTGACCACGTCCTCCAGGCTGCGCCTGGTCCAATTATACTACCTCCATGCGGCATACCTCACCCCGGCACGTCTGTTCCAGGCCCGGTTGAGGCCCTCCTCAGCATGCCCGCGATGTGCCTCAGCCCCTGCCGATTTCTATCACATGGTATGGCGTTGTCCGGGGCTGGCGCCGTTCTGGAGGGGGGTGGAGCTGGACCTTACGCAGGCCTTGGGATGGGAGGTTCCACACGACCCAATGCGTATGCTGTTGGGGGTTTTTGACGTCCTAGATGGTTCTAGGATGGACAAGTGCCTCTTGGGGACAGCTGTGGCAGTGGCCAAGAGGGACATAGCAGCGCAGTGGGCACAGGCTAAGGCACCTACTGTGCAGAGATGGAGGAAGGGAGTGGACTGCTGTGGGATCCAGGAGGAAGCCCTATTTGAGGCTCACGGATGCTCAGATTTATTTAACAAGGTGTGGGGTAAATGGTTTAATATGCTTCCACCATGATAATCTGTCTTCCTTTACTCTGTGTCACACTGTAACCATCATCCGGAATGCTGTGTTAGACTCTGATGGACCGACCCTATTTGTATCATCAATCACCCCTGTCATGTTCCCTTTGATGTTTACTGAACTGCAACCAATGAATTCTCACTGTTCTTACAAAACCAATAAAGTTAATTATCAAAAAAAAGAGCAGGACATCTACATTTTAAGTTTTACATATCCTTGTAGTGAAACACTCTTAATTTGTTTTCCACCACTGCAAGGCCTACCTCTCCCATAGGATAACATTGGAGTTACCTTATTATATTTTTATAAGTGTAATTCCCAAATGGGAATAGGTGACCAGTTCTTGTCTGGTGTCTCTGGAACCGTAATGAAAAATCCTAACTTATGGTGAAATCAGATTTTATGTTAGAATTCTGAAACTACCACTTCTAGAAAGTGGGAATTTTCTTGCCTTGGCTATTTGGTACCTGTAGCATGTCTCTGAGTCATGACCGGGTGTACTGACAGGTAGGCTTTGTGTATTCACCCTAGAGAGCCACACACAATGGTGAGCTTAGCTGTGACTGGATGGGCCATCACTGGCAGGATGGGAGGGAGGCTGGTCTCAGCCCCTCTTACACTGTGCCCTGTCTCCAAACAACGGCCTGCATACCCACTGTTGTCTGGAGTAAGGAGGGCAGGGCACCTGGTCACATCAAAGGTATGCCTCTAAAAGCTTCTCCTCACTTCAAAGGCACAACTGGGTATAAATACTAGACCCAAAACACAAACTCTTTAGTTCACTTCTGGACATTTAGATATTCTGCCAGGGAGGATTGCTGTGTTGCTAAAAGGACTGGTACTCTGCTGGACTGCTGTGCTGACCTGCTGACCTCTTGCCTGTGTGAGGACTGGCCCTGAAGCTCTTGAACAGAGTACCTCATAGGGCTAGTGGCTGGCCATCTTGATCTGAGGACTCAAGGACGCAACAGGCTTCCAACAGCCTTGCACCTGCACTTGGACCATCTTCGAGTCTACCAGGGGCAAGGTGTCTCCATTAGAGCTCAGGAGCTGCGCCCCTCTGAATTCCTACACATTTACATAAAAAATATTAAATAGATCGATTTATTTGGAGATACCATTGAATCTCTAAATAAATTGATGTATTTAAGTCTGGGCTGTCTGTTTCAGGCTGCCTGCCCCGCCCTGAAGCAGAAGACGGAAGGCAGGCAGTAAATCAACTTTTTTAACGGTGATGCACGACGCAGGGCTTTCTATTTAAAGCCCTTCTTTGCCACTGTGGTCTCTGGTCGTATGAACTCAGTACGTCAGTGATGCAATAAGCATCACGTTTTAGGGCGTCAGAGACTTCATCCCTGTGTGATTTTAGATGTCTGTCATTCAAAAACATAGATCTCATCATAAGTGAGGGGGGATGCAAGCACATCTTATCCTGTGCCTTGTTCTCGTTAAGTGTTTGCAAGCTATGCTGTGTTCTATATATTGTGCTGAGACCCCTTATCACGCTAATCTCCCCCACTGAGGCACCCCATGCCCTCACTACACTTTGCTCACTCCTTTAGAAGTGGAGCTGCAACATTTGTTCCCTTGTAAAAAGGATCCAAATAAGGAGCAGGGTTCGCTCTTGTTCCCTTGCAAAATGGATCCAAATATCGGAGTGAAGACAAAAACGAGAGATATGTGCTTATTGTGGAACATGTGCTGAAAGTGGACAATTCTCTGATGTATGACATTAAAACTGACCCTATCTTCATGCCCCAAAGTTAACCCCGAAGCCAAAAACATGGATTGACTTGCAAACAATAAATTCTAAAAATGTCAAGGGAATGCATTTCAGCGATTTACTTCTCTTTTTTCACATGCATTACTTAATCTTGCATTCCCCAAGAGTTAGCGATTTTAAAATTTTGTTTATCTGTATTTTGCCTGTGCATACTGTGAGGCTTCAGCCATGTCAGGTGTTTATGAGGAGCTTTGATTGAGCGCTCAGGCACTAAAGCTGAAGCCAAACAAAGTGCCTGTCAGTGGGTTGGCCTCTCTGCAGAGCACACAAAACAATGTTTATGTGTTCCATCTGCAACTGAAATTCTGTGGATGTGTGTGTGTGTGTGTGTGAAGGGGATACACAGATGTCAAAATAATTGCAAGGCAAAAGTAAGAAAAATTAAAGTGCTTAAATTTGAGGGAGTGCAGTTTATGTTGGGGCGGAGGAAGTGCAATTGAGGAAGAGTGAAAAGAGAATGCTGAAGAAGAAAGAGAGGGGGCTAAAGATGTGCAGATGGACAAGATACACAGAGGAAAAAGAGGCTACATAGCTAATATAAAGCACACATAACTGAAAGCCAAACTCCTTCCACAGACCTCAATGTAATTTAATTCACAGACTCACTAGTTCAGAATTTAAACATTTCTAATGTTAATTTTTTATAAGAAATCGTTGTTATTCCTCATTTATCTTTAACAGCTAACACCCAGTGACAAAGCCAATCATACTGACAGGCTTTAGGTGTATGTCAGTTGTTGTGTCATTTATCTGGATAAAATTACATCTCAGAAAGAAACCAAAATACCGGTCAGGTGGCACACTATGGGAATCATAGACATTTATTTGACATGTTCCTTTATAGAGACAACCCACTTTTTTCATCTCACTTAAAGACCTGTCTGAATATATTTCTATATGACTGGTGTTAGAAGGTGGTTCTGACACTCTGAGCCGCCCGGATCGTTTGCTTTTTGAGCACCTATTTGTTGAGCTTTTACTGTAGGGGAGCCTCATAAGTTGGGACTCACCCACAGTGAACTCATGATGAAAGAGACTGTATTTGGATTTTACTGGTGTCCCCCTAGCTTGACTAGGCCGCTGAGCAGCAGCTGGAGTAAGGGGCACCGGGCTGGTTACATGCAGAAACATGTGTACATACGTGTGCACACATGTACGGGCTGATCAGGGAAGATTCCTGGCATGCGCAGCCCAAGAGCAGCTACAAAGTGAATGGTGTGGCAGGACTTATGCAGAATTGGGTGGTGACATGGAATAGGCTTTATACACGGGGAAGAAACATGTCAGGGAAAGTTAGTGTGCTTTACTTTTTTACTCCATTATTTTCCTATTGGGATGTGGAGCCCATGGGCTGGTTTCACTTTCCTAAGCCCTACAAATTCCAGACACGCACTAAAGTCCACTGTAACTTTTGTGAGAAGAAGTATTCTGCAGAGTCCAAAGCCATATCTGCACTTCTTTTGGGTCATCCAGAACTGTCATATCGCTCATAACCAGAGCCTGTCTGGGGATTATCCTGGCAGGCTGGATTAATGACCTTCCTTCAAAAAGCGAAGGCCTCCTCACCAAGAAGAGAAGATGGGTAGAGCTACAGGCTAATACATCAGCAGCCGTCAGACACCCAGCTGCACAAGGGAGAAGGCAGCACGGGGGAAGGTGCTTTCAGAGTCCATGTGGCAGAAGACCCCTGGATGACGCCATCTTGAACCAACCCAGAGGCCTGAGCAGGAAGGAGGGAGCAGAAGTGATGTGTCGCTGTTTGATAGGACAAACAGAGACTTCCTGCCAGCCCCCTCCCCAAACTTTAAAAAGTGTTTGCACAGGAAGAGAAGCTCTCTCTGGGGTGTGGTCTGCTGAGGCAGAGGGTGCTGATGCCTGGCGCAATGGGCAGTTGGAAGGAGGAACCTCCTGACTGTCCCAGGATCCTGAACAGCACCAGGAGAAGAGTCCAGGACCAGTGAGCAGAAGCATAGGCCTCTGCACAGGGAGAAAAGAGGCCCAGGAAGAGAGCCAGACGAACCGCTGGTGCAGGGGGCCAGTGTAGACAGCTCCCTGCTGAATCCACTCTCGGTGAAACCCAGAGGGCGAAGGAAGGTGGTCCCAGTGGCTGGGTTGCGCCTCCAGGAGCAAGAAGAGGTCAAGATCACGAAGATCGGACCCCCGGTGGCTGAGATAGGCCCCCAAAAGGTAGGCGACCTATGACCTTAGGCCCACCGACAACGAAGAGTGTGGGGCTCTGCCGCCGGTCCAGAAAATGCCCCCGGGGTGGGTCAGGTCCCAGGGGCTGCCCCCACAAGAAGAAGTCGGGGAACGCCGTCACACTACCCGTAAAAAATGCCTCCACAGGATGCCAGGAGCCCACCCTGGTCCCCGCCGAAACTAGAGGCAGGGGAGTGCTATCACGCTCCCCTAGGAATGGAGAGAGGGGCACAGGATCCCAACTCTGGGTCCCGTCGAAGTCGGGGAGCGCGGTCGAGCTCCCCGTGAAAATGCGGTGCAGTGGAGGATGGAGCTCAAAAGGAGCGGGCGCACTGTCGCGCAACACCCCTCGTGGCTGGAAGAAAAGCCGGGCATCGCCATCGCGCTCCCCGTGAAGTTGGGCAAGCGGGGTGCCAGGAGCCCACCCTGGCCCCCGACAAGAAGGCTGAAGTCGGGGGGCGCCGTCGCGTCCCCCTGTGAAGGCGGTTCAGGGGCCAAGGACTCCATCTCCAGGCCCCAAAGAGAAGGGAGCGCAAGTCAGGAGGCGCCGTCATGCCCCGTGAAGATTCGCTGGGGGCCCGAGACCCCATCTCTGGGCACCGATGCTGGTGGCGAGGCCGGGAGAGTGCTGCCGCACTTCCCCATGGCTGTAGGAAGGCGGGGGAAGTGCAGTCGCACTCCCCCCAGGTCCGGCGGGAACCTTTGCGTCTGCCCGTCGGAGCGGGCAAACCAGAACTGCGATGCCGGCTCCTGCAGCAGCACGCAAGGGTGCTGGCCGGGCGGGGAGCTGGCGGGGTGGGCTCCCCCGGCTGCCCTCCAACAGGAGAGACCCAGAAGAGATGTGAGGGGCTTAGGTGGTACCGGGCCCCTTAAAAACTGTCAGAATAGCTGGGGTGGGCTCCCCGAGCTGTAACACTCAACTGGGAGTCCGGGTGGACAAGGAAGGAAACGACCGAAGGGCTACGTTGCGGCTCTCCCTGACTCAGCAGGAGAACAGCTACTATAATATGCAGGTCTAAGGAGAAGCGCCCCATAATGCCTTGCAGGCCCAGACTGGCCTGCAAGGAAAAGTCAGCTTTTCTCTACAAATAAATGAGAAATTAGCAATCTTAAATCTTCAAGAATTCGCGCCAGCTGAGATTGTACTACAAGATGCCATGACGCAAAACTCTCCCCCTTTAGATTTATAGCGGCCATCAGCTGGGAGGTCTGTGGTTACCTCAGCATGTCAGATGTATAATACATCTTTCCTAGATTATCAAGTGTAATTCCTCAAGATCGTCCCCGCATTCACTTATAAATCGGAGTCGACTGCCTTAGTGTCCCGATTGAAGAGTTAGCCGACTAAAAAATTGTTGAAGATTTAAGATTGCTGATTTCTTATTTATCCTTCCAATGGAGCCTTGATAGATAACTCTTTCTCCTGCTCACCCGTATTTATAATAGTCACGTTCAGTTCATTAGATCGCTTATGGCCCTATCATCTGTGATTAGTGTGGATTGTTTGCTCGAATCAGGAGGACCCTCAAGGCACATTGCATCTCTATTTTTCTATTGCAGACAGGTCCCATTGTCAAAAATTCTTCTCTTCTAAAAATTCACATGCGCCCTGAAGAAGGTGTGGTCTCACCGAAACGCGCGTCAGCGCTGCAACAAGCTCCCGCTTTGGATTACTTTGCCCCCACCCGAGCAGAATCATTCATCTATACCTGTAATCAATATTAATCCATGTTGTTTTCTATTCATCCCTGGATACACACTGCAAAATAGGTCCTTAGAACCTTGTGAGATCAGTGATCAAGACCTTTATGGGGCAAACACGCTTTACATCCCTGTCATTCGGGAACTTGAATTTCTTAGTATGTTCTAGATTTATTTTGTTATGCTCGTATATGCTGTATGAGTGAGAATGATAGAGTATGAATTTATATGTATGTTGTGAGTGTGGTATGTGGGATCTGTTTTTCTATATGATCTATTTATGATATAATATTTAATTGTTAATTGTCAATTTGTATACAACGTAAAAATATAATAAAATAATTAGAATAAATAAAACATTTGTTTAGTGTTTTGAAGACTTTGGACAATTGAATCTAGCCAGAGTGGTAAGTTAATTGTTGACGTTTCAGCCTTTTTCAAAATACGTAGGTAGAGGGTCTTGCTTGATTATTCAGTTCGATTTTCCCCTGCTTCTCTATCTCTAGTTACTATCAGGGGTACCCTTAATTATGAGTAGGTGCCTTAGGGACTGCCTCAAGGAGTGAAAGGCTGACAGGGATGTCTGGAGAAGGGCATCCCCTGGATGTGAAGAGGTGTAATTGCACCCTTAATGCATTTATTAATGTTATTTCTTTCAGAGGGACTGAAGGTCACATTGTGGAAAATGACTAAAATCGGTATACATAAGCGGCGTTCATTTATGTTCACCATAGCCACTGTTGAGCGTAAAGTGAAAATCATGAAACATTGGCCACACCATCTTGTCCCTTTTTAGGCCCCTTCGTGCGCGTAAGTGGCAGCCATTTTGAAAACCATGGTCTCCCTGCCCAGCGCCGCTAGCTAGTGCGTCTCTCCCTCTGACCTCGCAAGCATCCCCCGCTCGCTGATAGCCCCCGCTCTCTCATACCTGAACCATAAAACTCCCCTCCAGCGCGACTCTGCCTCGGAAATGCATTCCGCTCCCGGCCAACACCTCCCCATCCTTTGATGAACCCCCCCTTTTCCTCTGTGCCGAATCTTCCTGCCCGTTCCCAGGGCGCCACCTGGCCCTGCGGATACCATTTATTGGCCCCCTTACAGTAAGCAGCTGCCCCGATTCAAAGGATCTCTGACTGATCAATGCCCCCCCACCCCATGAGATCCGATCAGACACACATTCCGGGAATCGACGGAATGTCCTGGTGTGCGATAGTCATCACCTACTGTGACCGGGGTGGGGACCTCTACTGTAAATGTGTATGGGAACAGGCCCAAAGTGAGGATTCCGAGGATGTCTTTCCGTACATCAAAGTATTGACAAGAATGTGTTTCATGTAATAAAGCAATAAACCTGTGTATAAGAGGCCAGGCCTCAAGGATGCGTTTAGAGCACCTCGAGAAGATACCCTGTTGTCTGATTTGACGTGTTCTGCTCCGTCGGAATAAACTCCTGTTTCCTGCCTTCCAGTCTCCAGCGCCTGCCTCTTTATTTGGTAACCGTGAGTTGGGTGAGAGGCGGCTAACGCTGGGCAAACCTTGAAAAGGGGTAATCGACCTGATCTGCCTGACCCTTTTTTCTACAATTGGCGTCCCAAACGTGGGGCCCATCAGTGACACGTGGATCCAGTGGGAGAGGTCCCAACGACAGAGTGAACGACTGCAACGATCGGGAAGTGCACCTGCCCAATAGACCCTCGTCTGGCAGCCGATCATCCGAACTTCACTGGTTCCGAGCAGACCTCTCTCGAGTGATCTACGGTCCTGACTGGGAACCATCAGGAGTGCCACGACAGAAGATAGAGGACGATCGGGCGCTGGATTCGGAAGACAGGAAACTGTCCATGCGGTCCGGGTAAGGTCGTGTAACACGACGAATTGCGAATTGATTGTTTGATTGTTTGAAAATACTAGTATTACTCATTTGATTGTTTCTGAGAGATTCTCTATTTGCAAACAAGCACAGAGTCGCCATACTCTGTTTAGTCTTTGCAGATAGTGATGGGTAGGTAACGCAGGCTTTTGCCCCCGTTGTAATCCGTCGTGCCTACTTCCCTCTCCATTTGATTGATTGTTATCCAAGCATTTACTGTTTTGGAATTGGTTCTCTTTGGATCATTCTCTATTTACAAATAAGCACAGAGTCGCAATACTCTGTTTAGTCCTTGTGAATAGTGAAGGATAGGTAAGGCAGGCTTTTGCCCCCGTTGTAATCAGTCGTGCCTATTTTTATCCCTCATTTGATTGATTGTTTGACCGAACATTGATCGTTCGGAATTGGTTCTCTTTGGGTTATTCTCTATTCACAAATAAGCACAGAGTCGCAATACTCTGTTTAGTCTTTGCGGATAGTGAAGGATAGGTAGTGCAGACTTTTGTCTCCTTTGTAACCCGTCATGCCTATTTTTGCCCCGTTTGTTGGTAGTTGGTTCAGCCCGGACAGCTTATTAGAGGTAGATCATCCGGCTCCACCGGAGGACACCCCTAATAAAAAGGACATATATATAAAAATGCGGATTAGCCGCTGTATCGTGCTAGCAAACTATAACATAAAAATCGTTAGGGAAAACAAAAGGAATCGAACAAAATCAGTAGGCCACTGATGGGATCTTTTTGACCCCGCTAAAATAGAAACATTAGGAACAACCCCTCATGAGAAATATGAAACTAGTGGGAAGAATCGAGCTCGACGCCATGATGGCTGCAAGACAGCTCGGCTCCACCGCCCACCCCGCCCAAATAACGACAAACCCTATGCAAATATTATAAATATATACAACACTCCAGCAAAGTAACATGTTAAAACTTTTTATTGAACAAATGTTTGGAACTTTTTATTAAACAACTATTTACATGGCAGCTGGCTGCAACGGCAAACCCAACGCATTCGCCGTCTGCTTAACGCTGTTCCTGTCCCGCCTTCAATGTTGGGCTACTTTGGGCTACTTTTTAGTTGGCTTTGGGCTATAAAAAGTCTACAAAAGCCATCAGCCGGCGAGGTAGCGTCGGTGGCGGCCCATTGTGCGAATAGGCTGGAGGCTACCCAACGCGCCAAGACCCGTCCCCGGATCATCCAGAGGTGATGTCCAGCAAGTTGTGTGCGGGGGATGCCTTGCTGATGGCTCCCCCCTTTGTTGCCTGGTCCAGCCATCCTATAATGCTGCGCCGAGAGATGGCGTGGGGTGCCCTGGGGGGGGAGGCGACGCGAACGGGCCTCCCCCACCTCCCCAGGGGGAGGTTCCTCAGCTGCAGCAGGGCGACCCTTAGCGTTTCACTCGCCGGCCAGCTGCAGTGGGGCGACCCTTAGCGTTTCACTCGCCGGTCAGCTGCAGCAGGACAACCATTAGCGTTTCACCTGCCGGACGGCTGCACCAGGACTGCCATTGACGTTCCACTTGGTTGGATGGCCTGGGCGAAGAGCAGCTGCTGCTGCGGAACGCTCAAAATGGCGGCCGGCTCCCTGGATTTGGGCCTGGTCCACTAGAACGGCTCTGGACTACTCTGGAACTCGAATGCTTGCCTGCTCGGGCATGAGCCACACTCTTGAAGACATTGTCCAAGCTTTAAAGATTCTACAAGAGTCGTTGGCCCTCGACTCCCGCGGGCTTCCGGTGGGGGCAACCGCCACTGTTGCTCGACTATCCCCCATGGATATGCCACTGCCCCGGGTGACCACCGCCTTATCCCCCTCTGGTGCCGTGAGAGAGGCTGATTCAGCGCATCGGTGGAGGGATACGCCTGCTGTCCCGCTCCCCGGAGTGGCCGCGACGTTGCCGCGAGAGGATGGTGCTCTCATGATGACGCCAGCCTTTGTCTGAATTACCAAGAGACACTCGATCAGCTCCGGTGGGACCTCAGCGTGACCCGGTAGGGAAGATTTCCCCCCCCCCCTTTGAGTCACGGTTCATGCAGCCTGTTCTTTCTGTTGGCGCTGACGAACCTTTTTTGAACTGCCGAAAGGGATTCTGGTCCAGCCGCTAGTTATTGGAGGCATTCAAACTATACTCTGGACCCGCCTGGCCTCGACCAAAATGGTGCCAGTATGGGCGGGACTTGCAACTCCTTATGACGATTCTAGTTACTTAGCCTTGATGTTATGGGGATGTATGCAGTCTTTGTGCACATGGCCGGTGGGGAAGTGTACTGACTGAGCATGCGGAGAACCCTATTGATGTCGGGTTTATTTACTATTGATTATTGTATTATTTAAGCTCCGAAGTAAATTTTACTCATGATACTCGCCCATGGTGTGCGTATGAACGATTTTATTGTAACTGATCCCGTTTTACTTTCAATTATAAAATCAACCTTCACTGATCCTGCAACCATTTGTCACGTTTGGTTTTTTTCAATTAAATGACTCACTTGCTTCTATACTACAGTGTAATCTCTCCTTACCTCATGCGTTTCCCGTCAGTTCCGTAAATTACCTATATGGTTGGAGGACCTTATTTGAATACTGACATCTCCACAATAAAGGTTTTTAAAATATATGAAACTAGCATCATAACAGTCACTTTGATTGGTAAGGTTTTTTAAATACCACGCTCTGCGAATAGGAACGACCCTATACCACCGTAGGCCATTTCTTTTCCTCAAATGAAAACGTGAATCCGTCACCCCCCCCCCCACCTTATACCGAATGCCCCTGGCTTTTGACCCCTCCCTACACGCGGTCTGTACTACCGCCCTCGGGCGACCTATGTAATGAACAGCCTGTCAGTGGGTATCTTTTCCGCACTACCGGTTCCTCTGGGCTTCAATGCCGAGATAAAAGGGACTGCATCCCACAGAGATAAGTCAGGTACGTGTTAGGTAACAACATTCTTCATGTTTATGCACGCTGATGTGCTTTGAACACTGCCCCATCCCCCTCTTTTCTTTTTCTGCAGGTTACATCGGAAATTCAGCTGAAGTATGGAGAGGACCTAAAACGCACCATGCTCCACGCGAGGAAAATAGGCCAGCTCTGTGAGATGGTACATTATATGCAGGAGCTATCTCTGAGAGCATGAAAATTGTATGGTATGAATGTGCGCATGGGCCCTGATTTGTACGGTATTAATGCGTATGTGTGGCGCACGTCTGGGTCGATAAAAGAATGCTTTTTGTATGACGGAGGTGTTGATCGAGCAGTTAATGTAATAAGAAAAATAAGCCCGAACATGGTACCTACATGTGAAGGACGAAAAGGAATATAGCACTTACCTTACCTAGGAACGACTCTCTCCCTCTCTGGAGCTAGTGAATGGGAGAGTGGCCTACACCAGAAACTTGAAGGGTTACTGTAGTACCTCGGACCCGAACCGATATCCCAAATGTACACCCAAAATAATGCGCACCAGTGAGTCAATTTACGTGCTGACTAAATAAGAGAAGTCAAGAGTACCCCGGGTTGGGGTTCATCCCAAATCCCCCTCAGCCCAGAAATTAGGGATATTGTTATGTTTTAGATTTACCCCTTCTTCTTCCATCCTCGTAGGAAAATCAGAATTGTACCATTACACGTCCGACTGACACCCCTCCTTTACCTCAGCTTGGATCATAATTTGCTAGATGTTGAAAGGCCCCACCGTGAGTATAAGCACGACTGGACTAGTGTCCGACCAACTAAGAGGGAGTAAGTATTTTCAAAAACGAGGTTACCAACAAAAATTGTCCACTATTAGGAAGGAAGGAGAATAAAGAGCTCGACCCCCAAATGAATTAAATGGAATACTGAGGATGCGCAACACGCATGAAAAAGTCCTTTTGCTCAAAATAGCTCTGTGTTTTTGTCTTAGGTTTTCGCACTTGATGTATGTACTGTCGCACCCTATCCGGTATTTGTGTGTACGTAAACTGTGAATTTATGTTTTCTCTCAGCTTGTGTTTTATACGTGAAACCAACCCGTATTGTTCTATATATGTGTGCACTGAATAACCTATTATCATACACGTTTTTCTCTCTCTCTCTATGTTGTACGTGTACTAATGGCCTATTTGGTGCGCACGGCGCTCTCTCCCTCTGAGGGCTCCCTTGCTCCCTTTTGAATAAATGGCGACACTGTACCTCGCCGGTACAGGTATAATTGGCTTTAGACACGACAGTGTTTGAACAAATTGACAGAAACAAAACGATCGTATTTTGCCATATTACTGCCTCTCCTTTCTGTAAAATTATGAAACTTAATTGGCTGAGAAAGAAAGGACAGGTAAGACGACTGATGTCCCCTAATCTGACCCTTAAAAGGGAACTATATGTCAGTGGCTTTTTGTTTTAGTGCTTTAGTAACACCACCTTCCTCATTCAGATTACCACCGCCCATTGCACAAAAGTAGAATGTCCGAAACGTCCCCGTTTTTCCCAGAATGGTCCCAGTTCTGTACCAACCGTCCCAGAAAATCTTAAAGACTGTAGCTGATGACCTTGTTTTTAAAAACAAATCATCTAAAACTGATCAAAGTTAGCCGTTGCTTCCAGAAAAGAAAATGCTTAACGTATGTCCTTCCCTGGAAAAAGGTACCTATAAGCCAATGATAGTAGCCCCTCACACTTTCTCATAAAATTAGCAGACCCTGAAGAAAACTATAGCTCAACAGGATTTGTTTTGGAAAGACGAGTCTCTACCGGAGGAGCCGGTTTGAATTTAATAGACCATGTAATTGATAGACACCAGACTCCTTGCCACGTTTACGAATGTAACAGGAATCAACACCTAACAGACAAGATTATGGAAATTCGTAGAATTGCTCGCAAACCTACACCACAACAATGATTTATGAATTAACAGCATACCCCGTCGTAAGGATAAATAAGCCTCCACCCTATCATGACCGATAAACGTTTCCCCAACTACTTGGGGTTGGGAGAGAAATTAAAGTGTGTAAACATCTTCCCCTGTCAGTTCTCTAAGACTTTTTTTTGTACTCATTTAAAGATAACGTGCAGTCGTCGGAGGAGAGGGGCCGGACGTGACGCACAGCCTGGCTGCAGATCGGGGAATATCTATGACCTCGACCAAGGTGGAGCCACAGAGCAAAGAGTTGCGGGACGAGGCACCATTCTCCACGTGGAAAGTGAAGGAAAGAGGGGCTGTCCAGAAGCCCCTGCATGTTGATGAGCCCGTGCCGAAAGTCCCAGCCCATTGTGCACGATTGATGGGCCCACTTGCTTGAAATTTCTGCCCTCCTTGGTCCGTTTCAGATCTGATCCCACTCCACCCTCTCTTCCCTCGGCCTCCCAAAGCACGCCCCCATCGCCCTTTTTTCCATACGGAGTTTTTCTTTGAACTTGACTTGAAGAAGAAGCACAGCACAAAGATAGAGTATGGTTTGTCACGAAAGAAGAACGGAATGCGGGTACCCCGCCTAAGGTACCTATGATAGATTAGTTAGGAACAGGACAACCAGGACTGTGGTCCGAGAGTGAAGAGTGGCCACACCCTGCAACGTGAAATCTGAATCCGAGCTGGACGCATAGCTCCACCGCCGGTGCTCAACAGTGCCAACGAAAGAAGAAAAACAATGAGAGCCTACCAGTGATGGCTCGCTGTAATAAAGACACTGGAAAGACGAACATTTTTTTGAACATTGCCACCCCTTGACTGACACTTGTATTAATTTGAATTTCTCTCCCAACCACTTGTATTGATTATCACCCAATTGAGCTTTCGAAACCTTACATTGGTCACTTTCAACTGTACATGGATAACTAAGAAAGCGTTAACTCTGTATCATGATGATTGTGGAACACCAGTTATGCACATGAGCATACCGTCTAGTTTTGATCCCCATGGAGTCCAGACCTCAAGTAATAATAGCCCTTATTCTGCCAGAACATTTTTTGTATGACATCATGTTTGTATTCGAACGAATTTCTTACATCGTCTAAATAATGTCCCCGTCTCCAAGGTCTAACGTATGACACAGCTAATGTAATTTTGCATGCACTGTCTCCTCGCCTATCGCATTGACTACATGTGGTTATGTACGATTCTGTCAGCTTTGATAGCAGGATTATTTCCATCTGCCCGTAATGCATATGGGCTACCAAAGACCTCAATAGACAGTCCAGCCACATACTTCCCTTATTAGTATAACTAAATTTCAGCTTGTACGTCCTTACCTCAGACATGAACAGAAATGAACTAACTTATGATAAAAACTGGGGACTGTGGAAAATGACTAAAATCGGTATACATAAGCGGCGTTCATTTATGTTCAATATAGCCACTGTTGAGCGTAAAGTGAAAATCATGAAACATTGGCCACACCATCTTGTCCCTTTTTAGGCCCCTTCGTGCGCGTAAGTGGCAGCCATTTTGAAAACCATGGTCTCCCTGCCCAGCGCCGCTAGCCAGCGCGTCTCTCCCTCTGACCTCGCAAGCATCCCCCGCGCGCTGATAGCCCCCGCTCTCTCATACCTGAACCATAAAACTCCCCTCCAGCGCGACTCTGCCTCGGAAATGCATTCCGCTCCCGGCCAACACCTCCCCATCCTTTGATGAATCCCCCCTTTTCCTCTGTGCCCAATCTTCCTGCCCGTTCCCAGGGCGCCACCTGGCCCTGCGGATACCATTTATTGGCCCCCTTACAGTAAGCAGCTGCCCCGATTCAAAGGATCTCTGACTGATCAATGCCCCCCCCCCCACCCCATGAGATCCGATCAGACACACATTCCGGGAATCGACGGAATGTCCTGGTGTGCGATAGTCATCACCTACTGTGACCGGGGTGGGGACTTCTACTGTAAATGTGTGTGGGAACAGGCCCAAAGTGAGGATTCCAAGGATGTCTTTCCGTACATCAAAGTATTGACAAGAATGTGTTTCATGTAATAAAGCAATAAACCTGTGTATAAGAGGCCAGGCCTCAAGGATGCGTTTAGAGCACCTCGAGAAGATACCCTGTTGTCTGATTTGACGTGTTCTGCTCCGTCGGAATAAACTCCTGTTTCCTGCCTTCCAGTCTCCAGCGCCTGCCTCTTTATTTGGTAACCGTGAGTTGGGTGAGAGGCGGCTAACGTCGGGCAAACCTTGAAAAGGGGTAATCGACCTGATCTGCCTGACCCTTTTTTCTACAATATGTGTAATGTGAAGTACCTGTGTAAGGTCGAGTCATAAGCAAAGAGGGGTTAGGTTGCCATAGGGTGTCTGGCTGTATATGCTTAATCCTATGATTTCATCTGTGATGCCTTTAGGGGCTGTAATTGCAATGCATTCTAATGAGCCACAAATGTGATGAGTACTGTCATTCTAAAGTGATGCTTAAATATGTATTCTTGCTGCTGCGCTTGGGTGAAGAACCCAGACTGTTAGCCCTTAAGATGTAGCGGTGTATACTTCATAGTCGGTAGGAAATGCACGGTCAGGGTTATGTGTCACCAGGGCAGGTGTGCCTATTTTAAATGCTTGTTGAGGTAATGGGGTGGGTCGCCACTCGGATGGTGCCAGAGTGCAGGGCCCTCGCTCCAGGTTACGTTTAACTAACTGCATTAGGGGGCAAGATGATATGCATACATGGGAGTGGTGGTACTAGACCCCACCTCACTGCGGGAAGGGTTAAAATGTTATGAAATTTCACAAAGTAATTTTAACAGCTTATTTATATTTGTAAATTGGTGCATAGTGTGTGTTTAATAAATATACTCCTTCTTTTATAAAGCAAAGTACAGACTGGACAATCAATTATTGAGTGTTATTTCAGTGCACCTGTAATGGCGATTACTAGCCCACACCACCTCCCTTGAGTAAGCCTCAGACTGTTCTGCAACAATACCCTCTGACTGTCAGGCTCTACAATTGGGTGTTTGGTTCCCAGTGAAGGACAAATGCAGTCATGTTATTTGTGCAGGCCTCACAGGTACTGCCTCGTTTTCCAACAACTGGTTACAGCCAGCATCTGTAGGGGCTTCTCGAAGTCTGGTTAGAGCCTATTTTTCCAAAGTTAATGCTGCATGCAGTAAAAGACACTGGGAAAGCATACATTCTAAAGGGCTTAAGTTGTCATGCTGCACAATTTACACATTATAGTAACTGTTGAACAAATTAATGCTGGAAGATATGGGGCAGTTTTTCATGTGTTTAATATTTCAAGACTATACGTTCCCACTGCTTAATAAACCTTGGTTTATAGCAACATTCATTTGCTTTAAAATGCACCATTTGGCAATCTTTTTTTCATTTCTTTCTTGGGAGAGGGACTCACCCTGGACCCCAGGTTTGTCCACTGAAGTTGTTCACATCACTCACTATATAAAAGTCATGCCCAACGTTTACGCCTCACCATTTTCAAATGTCACCAGCCGCCACTGGAGTCTACCCTGTTAGGTGGTGCCACGGCACGCCACGCCTGGATTCTTAGAAGTAGGCTTAAGGTGCTCTGCCAGTCAATGTGGATCCAGCGGAATCAATGCATCTCCTCTGCTGGCCAGGACAAACCTGAGCCCTGCTACATGGATTGAACCTGTTGCAAGATCCGCATTGGAACTGCCGCTGTGTGACAAATCCTCAGCGCAGGCCCTAGCATCACTCATTATTGATAGCCTTGAAGACGCCGGTCTCCACAACACAGCCTTGCAACTCATTGGAACCAACGCTTCGCCCTGACTGTGCACCACATCCCCGACACCTAGCTTCACATCGCAAGCCCCATTGACGGGATCCTCAGAGACGACACAGGCCCTCACATTGCAGCCTCGCTGAACCTTTGAACCGACCCATCACTTTGGCTGCGCAATACATGTTTGGCGTGGATCCATGCAATGCTCCGTGAGTCGGGATTCAAGGTACTCTTTTCAGTAGGCCTAACTGGGCCGTTGTAGCTGGTCCACGCACCATCATGGTCGGTCTGAACTTGGGACTTTGTCCCTGTCCAGCGCAACCAGATATACAGAGTTGGTGTTTTACTTTTTGGCGCTATTTTCCCAAAAAAATTTAAAACTGCTTATCTCTAGTCTAATTGATTGGATTGTTTTATGTATTTAAGAAAGTTCTCTTTTTCTAACTTGGTGGGAGATTCTTTGTGTGGTGTTTTCACTTTTATTACTTTTTGAAGTGAGGCACAAATAACACACAAATTGCCTCTAAGTTAAGCCTGACTGCTCTGGGCCAAGCCACTAGAGGGTTGAGCACAGGTTAATTTAGGGTTGGCTTGTGCCTCACCTGACAAGGAATGTGGTGCTGCTTGACCAGGGCTCACACCCCAGTCAACCAACGACCCAATTTCTTACACTCAGCAAACAAGATTAGAGTAGGATATAAATTCCAAATATTTTGTAACATGCACCCCTAGCTAATTAACTGGGTAAGATTATTTATTTTGTTGTGTTGTATCTGGCCTCTTTTGGTGTGGTTTCCCCTGTCTTTTTGCGTCTGACCTCCTGTTTTTGACTATGTGCTGAAATGAATGTTTTGCTGGTTTTATGACTCTGGGCACTATTACACTGCTGACCAGTGCTGAGTGCATGTACTCTCTGTCTAAAATATAATGGCAATTGGTTTCTCCATGATTGGCATATTTGATTTACTGGTATGTCCCTAGTACAGTGCATAGTATGCGCCCACGGGCTGTAAAGCAAATGCTACTAGTGGGCCTGCGACACTGATTGTGCCACCCACATGAGTAGCCCTGCAACATGTCTCAGCCCTGCCACTGCAGAGCCTGTGTGTGCAGTTTAAACCGTAATTTGTACCTTGCAAGTTCACCTCCTTGCCAGGCCCAAACCTTCCCTTTTATAACATAAGGCACAACTAAGGTAAGCCCTAGATAGCGCCATGGGCAGGATGCAGTGTATTTAAAAGGTAGGACATGTACTTGTGAGTTTTACATGTCCTGGTAGTGAAAAACTGCTAAATTAGTTTATCACTACGGCAAGGCCGATCTCTCTCACAAGTTAGCATTGGAGCTGCCCTGTAACTTACAAGTGTATCTCCCAATTAGGAGCAGATAGAAAACTGGACTATGGTGTCTTTAGACTCACAGCTTAAAATCACATCTTTAATGAAGTTGTTTTTCAATTTCAGATCTGAAAATGCCACTTTTAGAAAGTTGAAACAACTAATCTAGGACTGAAAGTGTGCACTACCACATGCACTCGAAATGAGTGTTTTAACACAATGTTAATCAATGACTTTAAAACGCCAATTGTTTCCGAAAGTGAACAAAATTATCTAATACACAGAAAAATGCCAAAGTTACAAAAAGATAAAATCGAATGACTTCTTGTAGATTCAGGTCTTCCACTTGTTTCATTCACAGATGAAGAACTTCAGCAAATTTTATTTTGGATTCATCAATTCAATAATGCATTCTGATGTGGATCTCATGGCTCCCAATGCGTTTCGAGTGCAAAAACCCCCTTTGTCAGGGGAAATCTATAAATAAACATAGGTACTCTGTAACAATTTTAATTGTCCATGTCAAAAACAATATTTTTCCAAAACTGCCCTATAAACTCCAGGATTGTTAGTAATTGCGTCTACGGAAATTATCGATGCTAAGCAAGTAACATTTAATTACAATAAGCACCATAGGCATATGCCATACATAAAATATAGTAGAAAACAAGAGATACAATAAAGATTTAGCTGGTAGGTCAGAAACACACTGTAGATCTAGAGTCAGGATGGGCGTGCTAGAGTCAACCCCCTAAAAAAACATGCTTGTCACCCGTGCCCAACACAAAAAAACATGAAACATAATACCTCCACTGCAATGCGAATGCGTAATGCCAGGTCAACTGCTCATATAAATTATCACAGCCCTGCGAATCAGGGTATCAATTACAGCCTGGAAATCCTGCCTACCATAAAAACAGAATACATGCATGAATACTATGACCTTAACTGACTCAACTAAATTACACAAAATCACCAGAAAATCAGTCGCTTACTCGATTGTGCGAAGAATGCTGTAGATCACTATTCCGCCCAAGAACTCATTGTAACCGAGTGAGTAATCCTCCTACAAGTCCGCTAAAAAACTGTAGACAATAAAACAAAACCACAGTGAGATCCAATTCACTTTAAGAACTATTGAAAATCAGGAATTCATGTCATGCGTAGGTATATACAATAGCTTACCACAGTTCTAAAGCATGTGGATACAGGGTATCCGTCTAGTTCGCCAATTCATTTAGAACAGTGCAAATAACCGAACTTCTAGACCGCATCACGTACTGTAAAAAGAAACTACCACTAAATCCTCTTGCTCACTGCTCGCTATCGTACTTAAACACCAGAGGAAATGGGCTTACTGAACCGTATCGCAAAAAGTGTCCCTTGCGTACCGGAAACCTGGGTGATTCACTGCGACCTCAGCCTAGTGCATTTTAAATCAGCGACGTGTCCCCAGTGTGTTATTTAACGCGCAGGCAATACGTGTAGAAAGTAAAAGATAGAAAATAGAAGTAGGACTGAAGAGAGACAGTCGATGTTTAAAAGTATGGCCATTTTGATAGATCAAGAACATACATGGAGTACCATTAATCTAGGAATTTGTAGCAGTGATTTGACGCTAACATACACAATGCGATCATTCTGTGTGAACAGCATCAACAAATCCTAAATGTTGAATGGTATGAAGCTTAAAAGCATCACTGACTGTTAATGAACATGATGTTCAATGGCCTCATATTGCAACAGTAGCATAGTTATAAAGGTATAATACTCATGGTTTTAAACCCTAGAGTGTAATACATTCCCGGCCTCATAAAATGCATGTATAACAAGATACCCACATCAAATTATGACATGCTATACAACTGATCATTGCTGATATTGAATGTGTACCTTCTGCATACTGTTGCGATTACATATTGCCATTACTATATAACATCATATGGCAAGTGTGTACTTTTCATAAATAAGAAAATAATAAAAAGTTGATACAGAATATGTGCTGATGTAGCCATACCTAATCAGTAATACACTTTGCTATATAATGTATGTTTGCTGATTGTAATAGATAGTAGTAACCAATCCAATTACAGAAATATACTATGCAAATAATTGATCATATATCATGTATATGTTTTTTTTAAAAAGTCTGCAGGGTGGTAAACATGAGTACGGGAACTCAATCCTCACAAATGAGCAATAATACAATGATGTTGCAAACAAATGAAACTGCAAGATAAAAAACCAAATGATACAGTGGCCTAGTGACCCTAATCAAACCTGACTATATGTGGTGGAAGAAATGTGCCACCTACTCTGTAGTGTCCCGTCCTGACCCTATAATAGATGAGTATCATGCTCCTATTTTACTGTCAAAGTGTCAATGATCATTAAAGAAAGCAAGACAGTTCCAGTTTGTCATTCAGTCCTTTAGGTATTAAGGTGTCCAAGTACCTTATCCAGAACGTCTCACAGCTGTGTAAAAAACGCAGTCTTGTCCCTATCATTGCAGCTCTTCACTGTCTCCAATACTGTGAATCTTAGTTGAGCAATTGTGTGGGGAAAATCCAACCAGTGGTTTGCTAACGGGGAAGTTGTAACTTGTGTTCTAATCCTGCTCTTGTGTTCAGTTATCCGGGTGCGTAGTGCTCTGTCTTACCCACGTAGTGTAGGCCTGCATGAGCAGCGTATGGCATAAATTACATTGTGAATTACAATTTGCTATGAATAGCAACTTGACTGGTTTGCCCGACCATGGATGTGAAATTGATGTCCCCAAATGTACATTGTTGCAATGTGAACAATTGTAAAATTTTTCCATGCCTTCTGATCCCTCGATTCAATGTCATCTCTCTTTTTTTAATATCTCTCTGATGTTCTTAGACCTTTTATATGCAAAAATCGGGGGAACTTGAAAAAGATTGCCAAAATTCGGCTCTGTTTTTAACAACTCCCAACGATTAAGGATCCCTTTTTTGATGGCCGTCGCCTGAGTAGAAAAAGTGGAAACAAACACCTCTCTTTTGCTTTTTCTTTCTTAGTCAATAGGTAAGATCTAGGAATTTCATTAGCTCGCTTAACTGCTGCTTCTACAATCTCATCAGGGTACCCTCTTGTTAAAAAGCTCCTGCCTGCCTTTGCCGCCTCCTGCCTGCAGATTCCTTCGCCCGCTGCTCCTGGGAAATTCCCGCTGCTCCTGGGAATTTCCCGCTGCCTCTTGGAATTTCCCGCCGCTGCCTCCCTGCGGCCCCACCCCCCTGTGATTCCATTCGCCGCCCCGCTCCCGCCACCCAGCTGCTCCTCCCTCTCGGCTCCTTACTTATGACGCCCCCAGAGCGACCGCGCAGCGGACGCGCGCAGCGGGAGCGCCGAAGGTGCGCCAAATGTAAGCCCGTCCGCGCCTGGCCCGCGCCCAGCGCCAGGACCCCTGGCCCTCCCCGCCGAGGCAATACGACCCGACTGACCTACGACGCCGCCACTCTCAACGCACTCAATGCCGGCCGGACCCACGCCTGCTGCCGAGCCACCCCGAGACGCACCCACGGACCCTTCACCTGCTGCACCTGCAAGTTCGATTCAGAAAAGGGGGTGGTGATGAACAGAGTGTCTGAATTAAGCAGACCACTCTTACCCAGTCCAAAGATCAGGGCTTGATCCATCACCGTTATTTATCTCACTGCCCCATCCCAGCTCAGAACCTGGCTATATGCAAATTAGTCTGTCCCTGGCCCAGTGCATCATGGGAACAGGGCAGACCAAACTACCAAGCCAATTCTTCACCAGAAAGGAGACAAGCTACCGGGGACCGGTTTCTGGCATTTCAGCCTCTTCGGCCCGGCTTGCTTGAATCCTGATGGAGCAGTGAGAAAAGGACTCATGTCTGAGTATACCCTGCCACACCTATAGTGGCCAAAAACGATTCAGAAAAGGGGGTGGTGATGAACAGAGTGTCTGAATTAAGCAGACCACTCTTACCCAGTCCAAAGATCAGGGCTTGATCCATCACCGTTATTTATCTCACTGCCCCATCCCAGCTCAGAACCTGGCTATATGCAAATTAGTCTGTCCCTGGCCCAGTGCATCATGGGAACAGGGCAGACCAAACTACCAAGCCAATTCTTCACCAGAAAGGAGACTAGCTACCGGGGACCGGTTTCTGGCATTTCAGCCTCTTCGGCCCGGCTTGCTTGAATCCTGATGGAGCAGTGAGAAAGGGACTCATGTCTGAGTATACCCTGCCACACCTATAGTGGCCAAAAACGATTCAGAAAAGGGGGTGGTGATGAACAGAGTGTCTGAATTAAGCAGACCACTCTTACCCAGTCCAAAGATCAGGGCTTGATCCATCACCGTTATTTATCTCACTGCCCCATCCCAGCTCAGAACCTGGCTATATGCAAATTAGTCTGTCCCTGGCCCAGTGCATCATGGGAACAGGGCAGACCAAACTACCAAGCCAATTCTTCACCAGAAAGGAGACAAGCTACCGGGGACCGGTTTCTGGCATTTCAGCCTCTTCGGCCCGGCTTGCTTGAATCCTGATGGAGCAGTGAGAAAGGGACTCATGTCTGAGTATACCCTGCCACACCTATAGTGGCCAAAAACGATTCAGAAAAGGGGGTGGTGATGAACAGAGTGTCTGAATTAAGCAGACCACTCTTACCCAGTCCAAAGATCAGGGCTTGATCCATCACCGTTATTTATCTCACTGCCCCATCCCAGCTCAGAACCTGGCTATATGCAAATTAGTCTGTCCCTGGCCCAGTGCATCATGGGAACAGGGCAGACCAAACTACCAAGCCAATTCTTCACCAGAAAGGAGACAAGCTACCGGGGACCGGTTTCTGGCATTTCAGCCTCTTCGGCCCGGCTTGCTTGAATCCTGATGGAGCAGTGAGAAAGGGACTCATGTCTGAGTATACCCTGCCACACCTATAGTGGCCAAAAACGATTCAGAAAAGGGGGTGGTGATGAACAGAGTGTCTGAATTAAGCAGACCACTCTTACCCAGTCCAAAGATCAGGGCTTGATCCATCACCGTTATTTATCTCACTGCCCCATCCCAGCTCAGAACCTGGCTATATGCAAATTAGTCTGTCCCTGGCCCAGTGCATCATGGGAACAGGGCAGACCAAACTACCAAGCCAATTCTTCACCAGAAAGGATACAAGCTACCGGGGACCGGTTTCTGGCATTTCAGCCTCTTCGGCCCGGCTTGCTTGAATCCTGATGGAGCAGTGAGAAAGGGACTCATGTCTGAGTATACCCTGCCACACCTATAGTGGCCAAAAACGATTCAGAAAAGGGGGTGGTGATGAACAGAGTGTCTGAATTAAGCAGACCACTCTTACCCAGTCCAAAGATCAGGGCTTGATCCATCACCGTTATTTATCTCACTGCCCCATCCCAGCTCAGAACCTGGCTATATGCAAATTAGTCTGTCCCTGGCCCAGTGCATCATGGGAACAGGGCAGACCAAACTACCAAGCCAATTCTTCACCAGAAAGGAGACAAGCTAGCTGCAAGTTCACCTGCCTCCGAACCTGCCCCGCACCCGCCAAGACAAACACCAGCAGCAACCACCTCAAGTGCATCCTGATCAACACCCGCTCCGTCCACAGACACGCCGTGGAACTCTGGAACCTCCTTGACGCTACACCACCGGACGTCGCCTTCCTCACGGAAACCTGGATGAACGCCTCCTCTGCACCCGACATCACCATCGCCATCCCGGACGGGTACAAGATCATCAGAAGGGACCGCATCAACCAGACCGGAGGTGGCATCGCCATCGTCCACAGGAACACCATCCGCATCACGCCGACGACTCCTTCGCCGCAGCCGAACATCTCCACTTCCAGATTCACACCGACCCTAAGACGACCCCCAGAGGCACCCTCGTCTACAGACCCCCGGGACCACGCACACAATTCAGCGAAGACATCACAGACTTCATCAGCCCGCACGCCCTCCCCTCCACTGACTACATCCTCCTCGGGGACCTCAACTTCCACCTGGAGAACAACAAGGACCGCAACACCACCGCCCTGCTGGAAAATCTCGCCAACCTCGGACTCAAGCAACTGGTCAACACCCCCACCCACTACGCCGGCCACACGCTTGATCCCGTCTTCTCTTCCAGCAAGTACATCACCTTCAGCCACGCCACCGGACTCCACTGGACCAACCACAGCTGCGTCCACTTCAGCTTCGAAAGATCCACGACCCACCACCACCCGCAACATGTACCTCAAAGGAATTGGAGCAAGATCACCGCAGACCAGCTCACCACCTCCCTCAGCCAGAGCCCACCCGCCAACACTACGGACCCCAACGAAGCAGCCTGAAACTTCACACAGTGGCTGACCGCCTGCGCCGACGACCTCGCGCCACTAACGAACCCTCCCAGCAGACCCAGAAGCAAGAAGGCATCCTGGTTCACCGACGACCTCAAGGACTCCAAGAAGACCTGCCGCACCCTTGAGAAAGCCTGGCTCCTCGACCGGACCACCGACAACATGACCGCCCTCAAACACGCTACCCGCAAGCATCACCAGCTCATCCGCACCACCAAGAAGAAATCCCTGAAGGAACGACTGGACAACAACGCCCACGACAGCAAAGAGCTCTTCACTATCGTCAAGGAGTTCTCCAACCCCTGCACCGGCACCAACGACATCACTCCGTCACAAGACCTCTGCGACTCCCTCGCCTCGTTCTTCCACTGCAAGATCGCCGACATCCACAACAGCTTCGGCGCCCCACCCACGCACCCAACCGTCGAACCAACGCCCCCCACCGCCACCCTTCGCACCTGGACCACGGTGACCACCGAAGACACAGCCCAGGATCCAGGACTTCCGTCTTGTCCGAGTTCAGTTTCAGGCGGCTGTCCTTCATCCACTCGGCGACGTCTTTCATCCCTTCGTGTAGGCAGGTTCTGGCGGTGTCGGGGTCTCTGGTGAGGGAGAGGATCAGCTGGGTGTCGTCGGCGTAAGAGATGATGTTGAGGTTGTGCTGGCGTGCGATGGCTGCGAGAGGTTTCATGTAGATGTTGAAGAGGGTGGGGCTGAGTGAAGATCCTTGCGGGACGCCCCAGATGACTTCGGTGGCCTCGGAGCGAAACGGGGGGAGGCGGACTCTTTGTGTTCTTCCGGCGAGGAACGAGATGATCCACTCCAGTGCCTTCTCTTGGATACCGATGTTGCTGAGGCGCTGGACTAGGGTGCGGTGGCAGACCGTGTCGAACGCAGCGGAGAGGTCCAGGAGGATGAGGGCCACTGTTTCCCCCTTGTCGAGCAGGGTCCGGATGTCGTCGGTGGCTGCGATGAGGGCGGTGTCGGTGCTGTGGTTGGCTCTGAAGCCGGACTGCGAGGGGTCAAAGGATCCGTTCGTCTCGAGGAAGGCGGTCAGCTGTCTGTTGACGATCTTCTCGATGACTTTAGCAGGAAAAGGGAGAAGCGAGATGGGGCGGAAGTTTTTGAGATCGGTGAGGTCCGCTTCAGGAGGGCGCTGATCTCGGCGTGCTTCCAGCTCTCCGGGAAGGTGGCGGTGTTGAAGGAGGTGTTGATGATGTTCCGGAGTTGGGGTGCGATGGTGGAGTCGGCCTTGTTGAAGATGTGGTGTGGGCAGGGGTCGGTCGGTGATCCGGAGTGGATGGTGTTCATCGTGCGGGCTGTGTCCTCGGTGGTCACCGTGGTCCAGGTGCGGAGGGTGGTGGTGGTGGTGGGGGGCGTTGGTTCGACGGTGGGGTGCATTGATGGAGCGCTGAAGCTGTTGTGGATGTCGGCGATCTTGCGGTGGAAGAACGAGGCGAGGGAGTCGCAGAGGTCTTGTGATGGAGTGATGTCGTTGGTGCCGGTGCTGGGATTGGAGAACTCCTTGACGATGCTGAAGAGTTCCTTGCTGTCGTGGGTATTGTTGTCCAGTCGTTCCTTCAGGGATTTCTTCTTGGTGGTGCGGATAAGCTGGTGGTGCTTGCGGGTGGCGTGTTTGAGGGCGGTCATGTTGTCGGTGGTCCGGTCGAGGAGCCAGGCTTTCTCGAGAGTGCGGCAGGTCTTCTTGGAGTCGTTGAGTTCGTCGGTGAACCAGGATGCCTTCTTGCTTCTGGGTCTGCTGGGAGGGTTCTTCAGTGGTGCGAGGTCATCCGCGCAGGCGGTCAGCCACTGTGTGAAGTTCCGGGCTGCTTCGTTGGGGTCCGTTGCGCTGGCGGGTGGGTTCTGGCTGAGAGAGGCGGTGAGCTGCTCGGTGGTGATCTTACTCCAGCTTCTGTGGGGAACCTGTGGCAGGTGGTGGCGGGTCGTGGTTCTTCTGAAGCTGAAGTGGACGCAGCTGTGGTCGGTCCAGTGGAGTCCGGTGGCGTGGCTGAAGGTGATGTGCTTGCTGGATGAAAAGACGGGATCAAGCGTGTGGCCGGCGAAGTGGGTGGGGGTGTTGACCAGTTGCTTGAGTCCGAGGTTGGCGAGGTTGTCCAGCAGGGCTGCGGTGTTGCAGTCCTTGTTGTTCTCCAGGTGAAAGTTGAGGTCTCCAAGGAGGATGTAGTCGGCGGATGGGAGGGCGTGTGGGCTGATGAAGTCTGTGATGTCATCGCTGAATTGTGTGCATGGTCCCGGGGGTCTGTAGACGAGGGTGCCTCTGAGGGTCGTCTTTGGGTCAGTGTGAATCTGGAAGTGGAGATGTTCGGCTGCGGCAAAGGTGTCATTGGAGTCGGTCGTGATGCGGATGGTGTTTCTGTGGACGATGGCGATGCCTCCTCCGGTCTGGTTGACGCGGTCCTTCCTGATGATCTTGTACCCTGTGGTATATAAATAAATAATACCGGATCTATTTTTGAATGAATGAATGAATAACAGATAGCTCAATAAAATAAGAGTCAAGATTCGAGGTAGTAGGAGTTTCTGCAGGTTTATTACAGCATAAGGACAGGATCAGGACAACCTTGATAGAACAGAGGTGACAGGGCCCAGCAGGACAACTGGGGCCCAGCAGGGGAAAAGAGGCCCAGCAGCTGCTGGGGCTTGGTCTGGGATGAGCGCGCTAACTTTTAATAACAATACATCAACTTATATACATAGCGCAAACACATAGCATTACATTGCAGTAGGCGTAGCAGTGGGTGGAGCAGAAGGCGTGACGCGTAGCAGTCGCGAGAGATAACAGTAAAAGTAGGTGTAACTGGGAGTATACATAGACATGTGATGCAAACGTAACAGAATATGTCATGAATGGGCGGAAACTTTGGAGGGGGCTACCTAAGGAGCCGGGACCTCTAACCTAATGGTGCGCGTAAACTGGCAATGACGTGTTACTAGGAGAAGCTGGGGGCTACGAACTCTGTGCTAGGAGCAGAGACTAGAGTCTGGAGGGTCGGAGCGACATGTACCTAAACCCTATCTGGTATCTGATGTTTAGGGAACATGTTGATATAAACTAGAAGTCATGAGGGGAAAAGCTAACTTGACTCTAAGACTGGACCATGCATTATTCTACATGTAGTGCATGATGAAGAATACTAAATGACCATTAAATACAGTATTTCTCTAACGTGGAGACGAGAAGGCTAGACAATGACGGAAACTATTGATGCAGTTCAGTAGCTTAGGAATGCAGAGAAGGAGGACTAAACTGATAACTGGAATCATAACATAGTCTTGGCAGACTCAGAGGCAGAGCCAAGCTGCACCGGGCACTGCGAGGCAGGAAGTAAGTGAAGGGTCGAGGATACAGGTGGGGGCTGTATCGCTCCTCAGCGAGGCTTTCAGGAGACAGGAGCTGAATCTGATGTCCGGGCCCTTTTGAGGCCTGGAAACGGGGACTTTATAATGGAATAACGTGCACACTGAGAAACGTGGCAACATTATTTTACATAGGCCTGATATTCGTAGTATTCACGAGAACTGGAAAATGACATACCAGAGGTGGACACAACTGTAATTGCGTCATTAATCGGACATGGGGAATAACATATGCATATTGGTCATGCACACATAACATATGATGGATGAGGCGTAGGGACACAGAACATGGCAAAATTTACTTTTCCACATTCCCTCCTTGTCACTACGTTTCCATCAGGAAACATCAATTTTCATGATACCATCTATCATTTCATACAGTACCATTTGCTCGTCTCGAATTATCCTGGAACGGGACTTAGAACGGGGCTTGGGACTAGGAATACAAGAGGTAGCACACATGCTGCAAATCGCAGGGCCACATTGTATACAGAGGCAGCAGCTGAATATGATCGCTACTGCAATACTTAGAAAGGACAGGACTTTCCATCCCCATGCGGAAATTATATTCCAGAACCAACCGGACCATGTCCAGGTGCCTGGATCTTGGTGTAACAGATGGGCAATTTTATGGAGTCTGGTTATAGCTGAATAAACAGACGGCGCGTTATTTGGAATGAAAATACAGCAACTAGATCCGATGACTCTACAGGCCCCGCCCCTATCGGCCAGTATGACGTCAAGGACGAGACGATTTTGCAAAACGACAAATCTCATAGCAGATTGTTCTTCGGTTAGGTTACCTAGAGCAGAGGCAGTCTCATTTACTACAGCTTCAAGGGTTCTTGTTAACCTACGGATCAGTTTACTATTCTGGACAGGTCCTACAAAGAAGAAGAAACCTTTATTGAAATCTGTATACTGTTCTAGAGTAGTTTCAGTATAATCGACAATTGGGGACTCCCTTCTATGTCTAATGTGTACTAGATGTGTGTTTCTGTGATAATCAGATGGAGCTAGGAAAACAGGTGGCAGTAGGAAGGCAATGTAACAGGTTCCCTCCCAATCGAGGGGCAGACGAACATATGCAGTTTGACCACAAATAAAATAAGAATGACGTGAAGCTTTGAAAATAGATTTCCCACTGTCACTATACTGGATAACAGTAGTACATTCACTATGACCTACATGTATGGAACCATAACTACGGACACATAATTCGCCTTTGACTGGTAGAACTGAAATAGCAGGTAAGTCTGGAGTAGTATCAGACTGAACATTCAGGACCATGAAATTCGACGAATAATTACCTAAATTATACACTTCATTTTCTAGATCTAAACCTGTTCTGTGGGGGAAACCTTGCTTGTCTGAGAAACATGTACTGTTAAGAAAAGACATATCTGTTAAGGATGACGTTAACGTGGACCATGCTCCACACGAACCATTGTGTGAGAATGGATAAGGAAACAGTGGCAGAACTCCCTTTGATGTCTGGAAAGGGGGGAGTCGACCACACACCCAACAATTAGTGGCATTGCTGGTCTGGTGTGAGTAATGTAACATTCGGATGAAAGAATTGTTGCGCATAGCGAGGCGGTATGAATATTCGTGAGGAGGCAGATCACTAAACGTGTGCTCTACTGTAGCATTAGCAGACATATTTACATGAGGAACTGGAAAATACAGATAGAATGCATAGCTGGTGCAGGAAATCATTATGCTGATGAATAATACGAAACTCAGAAAAACGATACATCTGATTGAACTTTGACTGACTCTCTCACTATGGGGGTCTATTTTATACATGTCAGAAACAGTCTAACCGTTTCACCTAGGGGAGGACTTATACAATCAAACTGACTGACTTATTTTACTAGACCTGAGCTTTAACTTATACTCCTGTTGCGGAGTTTTCTCTAACAAGGGAGGGGTTGTAGTAATGTCTTGTGCGGGACAGTCCTTTAAAACAATGTCTTGACAGTTTTTAAAATCTTGGGAATCCTTGGAAATGTTTTTAGAAACGGGTTTCAATCCATTGAAAAGTTTTACATGAGAAAGATGGACCCATCCTTTCCTGCCTTCCAACTTGACGGCAGTACGGGTGGTCAAGAGGACCTGACGTGGCTCCTTCCAACGTGGTTCCAGCGGACTTGATCTGTCAAAATTTCGGATCATCACCAAGGAGCCTGGAACGATCTCGTGCGGTGCCACCTCGGTTTTGTCTGGAAATGCGGCGGCAACCTGTGAACGACATGAGTTGAGGGCAGACATCAAGGAAGCTAGGTAATCTGTCAGCATATTACATGAAACATCGGTAATACTTCGGGGTCTAGGAGTACCCCACATGTTAGGGGGGCGGCCGAATACGACCTCATACGGGGACAGACCTGATCTGGAATGTGCAACCATGCGCATATAAAACAAAGCGACTGGCAGAGCTACTAGCCAGTCCACACCTTTTTCTTTACAAACTTTGGCAATACGGATTTTCAGAGTCTGATTATGTCTCTCGACCAGACCGGCTGCTTCAGGATGGCGTACACAATGGAACTTCCACTGGTACCCTAACAACAGGGAAACGTGCTTCATTAACTCAGATGAGAATGGCTGGCCGTTATCAGAATATACGACTCTAGGGAGTCCATATCTAGGGAAAAATTCACGAACCAACTGCTTGGCAGTGGTCGCGGCTGTGTAATCTGGGACTGGATATGCTTCTGTCCACCTGGACAAAGCGCATACAACTACAAGGACATACTTGAAACCTCGACATCGCTCCATCTGAATATAATCCATCTGGAGGACTTCAAAAGGGTGGTCAGGGGGCTGGAAACCACCTTGTTCCACCGGGACACTTTTACCTGGATTAAACTGACAACATATCATACAGGTACGGACTTTCTGTTTGGCTGCAGCTCGTAAATGCTTGTTGAACCAAATGTTCTGGATACTGTCTAACATAGCTTTTTCTCCTAAATGTGCGGGACTATGTGCGGTATTGATAATGACTTGAACCATAGAATCGGGGAGAAACCATGTGGCTCTACCCTTCGTTAACCATCCTTGATCTGTCTGGACCCCTCCTTGTTCAGACCATTTCTTGATTTCTTCGGGAGTAGCATGTAACTGGATATCTATGACATCTTGAGTAGGGTCCTTAACTGTCATGCATGTAATCGGATCTGGAGTATGTGTCTGATGAACTGGAATGTCTGGAGTCTGTGCTGTAAGCTTAGCTGTGCGATCTGCTAGATCATTACCTTGGGAAATAATGTCAGTAACTTTCGTATGTGCTTTGCACTTCATGATAGCAATGGATGTCGGTAAATGTATGGCATCTAACAGGGCTTGAATAAGGAGACCATGCTGAATCTTGGTTCCATGAGAAGTCATGAAACCTCTCTCCTGCCAGAGTACTCCGAAGTCGTGTACAACTCCAAATGCGTAACGTGAATCTGTGTAAACATTAACTTTCAGGTTCTTGGCATGTATACAGGCTTGTGTCAGAGCGACTAGCTCTGCTGCTTGAGCGGACAGGGTATCAATACGGTGTGTCTCAATAACTTCGGTGTCAGTAGTTACTGCATATGCTGCGACTAATTCTCCTGTACTAGTTCTCATACATGAACCATCCACATAAAGTGTCAGGTCAGGATCTGGTAACGGAATGTCTGTCAGGTCTTGTCTTGGCTTTGTGGTAATGTTAACAACTTCCACACAGTCATGTGTGTCTGGATTTGAATTAACTGATGGTAACAGTGTAGCAGGATTCAGGACGTTGCAGCGTCTAATTTCTATGTGTGGCTGGAACAGTGTCAATTCATAACCTGTTTAAACGTGCAATTGTCAAGTGCTGAGTTTGTGTTCGGTTTAAAAGAACTTCTACTGAATGTGGAACTTGTACTGTCAGGGAATGTCCTAAAACTATGGAATCACTTTGTCTGATAGCTAGTGCTGTGGCTGCAACTGACTTGAGGCACGCAGGCAACGCCTGGGCGACTGGATCTAATGTGCTCGAAAAATAAGCACAGGGCTTGTATTGTCCTGCTTGATCTTGTGTGAGAACAGATAATGCTGTACCTTCGCGTTCAGTAACGAAAAGTGTAAAAGGCTTACTGTAGTTCGGTGTAGCTAGAACTGGAGCTTGGCATAGGGCTTTCTTTAACTCATTGAAACTAAGTGTATGGTCAGATGTCCAAGGGAGGACAGTCGATACGGCTGCCTCCTGTGTCGTTAACTGTATCAGTGGCTTGGCTAGAAATGCATACTGGGGAATCCATTGTCTACAATAAGAAGTAAGGCCGATAAAAGCACGTACCTCCTTCTGGGTTCTGGGCTGGGGAAGACTCGCTATTAACTGGATACGGTCTGGTGTCAACTGCCTACCCCACTTGGACAGCAAGTGTCCTAAGTATACCACTTGCTGGACACAGAATTGAAGCTTCGAAGGTGACACCTTGTGCCCCATCTCGGCTAGAAAATACAGGACTGTAAGTGATGCTCGCTCGCAGTCACGTTCAGAACGGGCTGTGATCAGTAGATCATCGACATACTGGAGCAGGGCAGTGTCAGTTGGCATGTGAATGTTGTCTAGTTGTCTCTTGAGTGCTTGACTGTAAATACTAGGACTTTCTGTGAAACCTTGAGGAGCGCGTGTAAACATATAGCTCCTTCCATTTAAACAAAATCCGAAAAGAAACTGGCTGTCTGGATGAATCGGAACACTAAAAAATGCATTCTTGAGGTCTATGACAGTGAAAAACGTGGCTTCAGAATCAATGGCTGTTAATAGGGAAGAGATGTCTGGGACAACTGGGTACTGAGGAATAATACATTTATTAAGCTCTCGTAAATCAATCACTAATCGATATACTGGGGGTGCATTTGGATCAGTACGTTTCATGACTGGAATGATCGGAGAATTACATACATTGGAGTCAGTTTCTACAACTACTCCTTGAGCCATGAGCTCGTCAATAATTTTGGATAAGGCTGCTACAGCCTCAGGTGGCAGTCTATACTGTCTGATTCGGGGTAACACTACACCTTGCTTGAGAGTCACACGATAGGGTGTGATTTGCATGTAACCTACATCAGTTGGACCTTGCGCCCATAAATGCTGTGGAACATTAGACAATCTCGAATCAAAATCTCGTAATACATAGTGACCCTTGAAGTCACGTAGGAACAGACGTATTCCCTCTGGGGAACAGCAAATAACTGCACCTAATTCTTTCAGTGTCTTAATACCTAATAGGTTTTCTGGACATGACTTAGTAAGTAACAGATCAGTAGTACGGGACAATGGACCTACTTCTAGAGTGACTGGCTTTGATATCTCATTAACTATTGGCTTTCCTGAAAATCCAAGGGAAACATTTCTTGAGCCTGAGAGCGGAGCCCCTGGAACTTCGGCATGACTAATTGTGGTCCTACTTGCCCCTGTATCGATCAAAAACTTTCTGTCTTTCCCTAATACTTGACTGTGAACATAGGGACCTTCTTGATCTACAGGTATCTCGATGAGAGGCAAGCCTACCTCCCTCTCTAGGCTGTTTCATGAATATGACTGATACTCTGGATACTCGGACTGTGCATACTGGTACATCTGCGATGTAACGTGCTGTGTTGCAGCGATAGGCTGCGGTGCGGAAACTGTCTGTTGTGCATTCTGTGACTGAGGAATCTGTGAAACTTGTTCTTGTCTAGGCGGACGTGGTCTTTCTTTAGTCTTACCAGTAGCTATGTTATGTTTCAGAACTGCACACTCGTTTATAAAATGGCCTGGCTGTTTACAATAATTGCAGTTTCCTTTAACGGGAGCTGCAAGATGACTGACTTGATTCGGACCCCTCTTCTGACTGTCTTGAGGAACAGATTGTGCAACTAGCACTTTCATTTTCGTGTCTTTCATACGTTTTCTTTCGTGTTCTTGCTCTTCTCTGATTCTATTCTGGTGGTACTGGAGCATCTGGAGCATCTGGGACGGAGTATTTGCTTGCCAGGTGCTTTCGACTTTCAAAACTCGATTTTTAATTTGTGGACTTGAATTCTCGACTAATTTAGTAACGAAAAGGTGAGGGTATGACTCACTACTTGTCTTGAGACCACTGTTGATACTGAAACATTTTTCAAATCTAGAATAAAAATCACTAATATCTTCATCTTGTTTCTGTTTACAGGCTGAGATTGCATCCCAGTCTTCTTTTCTCGTTGTCAATAATCTGGGTAAAACTTGAATCAATAATTCTGGTAATTCTTTACATTTATCTCCAAGACCGGTACCTGGTACTCGTGCCTTGTCTTCAGCTTCTAGAGCTGTCCAATCGATCTTTTTCTCTCCCACCTCCCATTCTTTTTCCTTTAACTTTTCATACACCCCTGCGGGTAACAGGACCTTTAACATTTTAATGATATCTGGGTAAGTGTATTCTCCCATACGGAGCATGTCTTTTAATTCTCTATGGAACCCCGCTGGATCTTTGTCATGACAGGGAATTAATTTCTTCATTTCAAGAAGTTCCATCTTTGAAATCGGAGTGTATACAAACACTCGTTGCATTACGCCACCCGCCCCTTGGACTGGGTGGACTTCTCGTAACGGATTCTGTCTGTCTATGTAGAATGATTTACTTTCTGGGGGTGAGACATGAACAAAATGCGGGTTCAGGAACGTTCTATATTTGTGGCGCTGTTCTAGAATGACACTAATTAAATCGGTACCTAGACCTCTCCATTTGTACTGGAGTAACTCGTTCAGGACATCATGTAACGGACCTGGATCAGAATGTTGACCCTCATACAGAGTAATGAGGTGCTGGATCATATACATACCCACCAGTCGTTGCTCGGCTGGGGGCAGTTTCAGAAACATTTGTGCCACTATTTCGTCTGGAAAAGTGGTAGAATCAGTAATCCATCGGACTGCTGATCGGGCTAGTTCTTGTTCATGCATAGTACTTAATTCACTGTAACCGACTCGTGATTTCAGAATGTGATCGGTAGCTTGAAATACTTGTTCTAGAGAACCTTGTTCTGGTGCTGGACGATGAAAAATAGACTTGGGTTCTAGGCGTAAATGGCGATCTGGAAATCTAGATTTTCCTACATACGCTATTCTGGCGGGATTCTCGTCTTCCTCTTCAGGATCAGAGATACTTTCTTTCTCGCTTACTTGTGCTGCTTTACGCTGGTCGTGTAACCTTATTATTTCTTTACGGATTTTCTTGTACATACTCTCCATGGCACCGACGGTCTTGTGCTTACCCTCGGCTATATTATCACTCCACCTTGTCAGGATTCTCATTTCGGCGGGATCTTTAGACGGATAATCTTGTTCTCTTATTAGACAATTGATCAGGAACTTTAATATCATGAGCTGGATCTCGGCTTTCCTTTGAGACATAATCTCACTAATACTTTCTGGATCATCCCCTGTACGGATGAAACGATATATTCTGTCTAGATCTTCTTTCATATTCGGTAAGGTGACTAGATACTCGGTCACTCTCCTTACACGTAAGGAATATAAAACCATATTATATTCGCCTGGAACTGGATCATAGACACATTCGTTAAGGGTTTGCCTGATTTCTGTAACAGACTGATGTTTGGGCGTGCGCTGTAACGCTTGAGCATGTAATTCGAGTAATGTTAAACGCTTGTGTGGCGGCGGGGTTTGAGGAAGACCTCCTCCTGCGGCCCCTAGACTAGAATCGTCGACTGACATTCTTCGTCCTGGCAGGGTCGGTAATTGTAACGTGGGCTGGACTTGTATAGCGGGCTGAACCGGGGGTACCGTAACAGGTACTCCGGTGTCTGGAGGAGCAGGAAGTGCCTGATTTACAGGGACTGGCGGAGCGCGAACAGGATTTGCATATTCTGGGACTGTGTCGTCCAAATAGGACGAAATAAAAATATCAGCTGCGGTCGGTTTGTGACGCAGCTTAGTCGGAACTAATGGTGGCGGGAAATTACTAGATGCCTCGGGGGTCGCTTTTGGCACACCTTCGGCAAGAAGAGGATACATACCCTTAATAAGGGCATGCCTCTGTCTGTCTGACTGTTCGGCTTTGACTTGTTCACCTATCTCGATTAATTCTCTTTCTTGGGCTCGTTCCTGGGATTCTCTACTTAACTCTGACTTTCTGACTTCCTTTTGCTTCTTCTACTCGCATGATACATTCGGCATCCCATGTACCCGATACGGGCCATCTATACTTTTCTTCTAACTGTTTGGTATACTCTACCCATAAATCTAGATACAATATGGCGCTTATGCCATGTTTCTGATACATAAAATGACCTGGACTGTCCCTGGGCGGGACAGGAACTGCTTCTTCTAATAAACCCTTTCTAGTTTTTAGCTGACGTAACTTGGAAAAGAGCGGCATGACTGGACTGTAATCTGGACACAATACAATACACAATAAAAGCACGAAATCACATCACACTCATACCACAACATTAAAATACATAAAAGAACATTATAAATAACAGTTCGAACAGAATATTACCTGAAATACTGAGAACAGAAACAGAACAGAATTTCTCGAGAACGGAACAGACTAGAGTTACTGGATGCACTGCTGTAACAGTACGGAACATACCGGTCCCATAAAGGGACGCATCAAGACCCGTATCCACCTAGGTGAACACTTCGTTTGTGGGCTTGGGTACCACCAACCCACGGACCAGGAGTCAATTTAGACTGACCCTGTCTAGATACTACCCCAGCAATGGTACTCACCGGGCAGCACGGAACGGAAGGCCTCGGACGGGACTGGACTGCTACGACGACGAACTTCGGACTTCGGACTTCTATTACGGGTGGGCCTCCGGATACCTCGGACCTTGGACTCTCGGCTTGGGCTCTGGTCGGGACTCGCCGCGTTCCTCCACCGTCTCGTTCGGATGCTGGACCGCCTCCTCCGTCTCCTCCGTGGGCCTGAGGGATACTTGGAGCAGAAATATCTGCCAGTGCACGGTATGGTTCCGTCACGACTGCAGAGGGTCAGGGGGTCGGCGTGGCTTCACCGACGCGTGGGGAAAGGGCAAGTCCCTATTCGGGCGCCATTATGTGGTATATAAATAAATAATACCGGATCTATTTTTGAATGAATGAATGAATAACAGATAGCTCAATAAAATAAGAGTCAAGATTCGAGGTAGTAGGAGTTTCTGCAGGTTTATTACAGCATAAGGACAGGATCAGGACAACCTGCATAGAGCAGAGGTGACAGGGCCCAGCAGGACAACTGGGGCCCAGCAGGGGAAAAGAGGCCCAGCAGCTGCTGGGGCTTGGTCTGGGATGAGCGCGCTAACTTTTAATAACAATACATCAACTTATATACATAGCGCAAACACATAGCATTACATTGCAGTAGGCGTAGCAGTGGGTGGAGCAGAAGGCGTGACGCGTAGCAGTCGCGAGAGATAACAGTAAAAGTAGGTGTAACTGGGAGTATACATAGACATGTGATGCAAACGTAACAGAATATGTCATGAATGGGCGGAAACTTTGGAGGGGGCTACCTAAGGAGCCGGGACCTCTAACCTAATGGTGCGCGTAAACTGGCAATGACGTGTTACTAGGAGAAGCTGGGGGCTACGAACTCTGTGCTAGGAGCAGAGACTAGAGTCTGGAGGGTCGGAGCGACATGTACCTAAACCCTATCTGGTATCTGATGTTTAGGGAACATGTTGATATAAACTAGAAGTCATGAGGGGAAAAGCTAACTTGACTCTAAGACTGGACCATGCATTATTCTACATGTAGTGCATGATGAAGAATACTAAATGACCATTAAATACAGTATTTCTCTAACGTGGAGACGAGAAGGCTAGACAATGACGGAAACTATTGATGCAGTTCAGTAGCTTAGGAATGCAGAGAAGGAGGACTAAACTGATAACTGGAATCATAACATAGTCTTGGCAGACTCAGAGGCAGAGCCAAGCTGCACCGGGCACTGCGAGGCAGGAAGTAAGTGAAGGGTCGAGGATACAGGTGGGGGCTGTATCGCTCCTCAGCGAGGCTTTCAGGAGACAGGAGCTGAATCTGATGTCCGGGCCCTTTTGAGGCCTGGAAACGGGGACTTTATAATGGAATAACGTGCACACTGAGAAACGTGGCAACATTATTTTACATAGGCCTGATATTCGTAGTATTCACGAGAACTGGAAAATGACATACCAGAGGTGGACACAACTGTAATTGCGTCATTAATCGGACATGGGGAATAACATATGCATATTGGTCATGCACACATAACATATGATGGATGAGGCGTAGGTACACAGAACATGGCAAAATTTACTTTTCCACAACCCGTCCGGGATGGCGATGTCGGGTGCAGAGGAGGCGTTCATCCAGGTTTCCGTGAGGAAGGCAATGTCCGGTGATGTTGCGTCGAGGAGGTTCCAGAGTTCCACGGTGTGTCTGTGGACGGAGCGGGTGTTGAGCAGGATGCACTTGAGGTGGTTGCTGCTGGTGCTTGACTTTGCGGGTGCGGTGCAGGTTCGGAGGCAGGTGAACTTGCAGGTACAGCAGGTGAAGGGTCCGTGGGTGCGTCTCGGGGTGGCTCGGCAGCAGGCGGGGTTCAGGCCGGCATTGAGTGCGCTGAGAGTGGCGGCGTCGTAGGTCAGTCGGGTAGTCTTGCATCGACGGCGGGAGCCAGGGGTCCTGGCACTGGGCGCGGTCTAGGCACGGACGGGCACAGAAGGGCTTACCTTTGGCGCGCCTTCGGCGCACAATCGGTGCTCCCGCTGCGCGTATGCATGGGCGTCATAAGAAGGAGCCGGGAGGGAGGAGCAGCTGGGTGGCGGGAGCGGGGTGGCGAATGGGCAGGAGGGGGGCGGGGCCGCAGGGAGGCAGCGGCGGGAAAGGAGGGCAGGGGGCGGCTCAGCGGCGGCTGGGTCGTCCTGTCCTGTAGGGATGTTAACAAAAAAGACAAGGCAGCAGAGATCGGAAATGAGGTCACAGCAGGGTGACAGACAGCAGAAGTAATAGATGATGCAGCAAAAACGAGGGCACTACGGAAAGGAAATGGGTCAGCAAACGAGGGCACAGCACAAGCAAAAAACGAGGCAGCACACGAGGCAGAGGAGTGAGGGCACAGCAGGCAGCAAGGCAATTGAGTCAGTACCAGGGGTGTGTGGGAGCGACCTCGCCTGGTAAGTAAGTAGTCTTATCTGAAAGCATCAATTCTACCTTAGCTTCATCGAAACTCCGGTGCATGACCACAAGAGCTCCACCCTTGTCTGCTTGAGAAAATGTGATAGAGCTGTTCTCTCTCAAGGTTTTCAGTGCCTTTTTATCTGCTGTCGATAAGTTGCATCTCTTCCTGGATGGGGCTGGTAACTGTGCCAAGTGTTTTTCCACTAAGGTCTCAAAAGTATCTAAAACCTTGTGTGTAAGTGGAGGACTGGAGGGAGGCCCTGGCAACCCCGCAGGGAGCAGCCATCGCGATGCGCCTTCTCCTTGTCCAATTTAAGTACCTGCACAGGGTCTATTTTACACGATCTCGACTGTGGTGAGCAGGTTTGGTTGCATCCCCGGAGTGTCTTCGGTGTGGTCAGGAGGAGGGCACGTCCCTAAACACTGTCTGGCAGGGCCTTTCCCTTGATCGATTTTGGAGAGGGGTATTTTCCTGTCTCTCGGAGGTCTTGGGGTGTGGGCTCCCACGATCACCGCAACTAGCCCTGCTGCACTTGATGGAGAGAATAGGGGGTAAGATATACAAGCGACATCTCATACAGCTGGGCCTCACTTTAGCGAAGCGTGATATTGCCAGGGAGTGGAAGACGCCGCGGGCCCCCTCAGTGGCTGCATGGAAGAATGGCTTAGACTTTTATATGGGGCTAGAACAGCCTATTTTTGTTACCAGGGGATGCCCATGCAAACATTACAAAATATGGAAAATATGGGCAGATTACCGGGGTCTGTGCCTGGAGCCCCTAGCAGATGTAGAGGCTCCTGCATTGGGATGACTTCAGGTATATGATGGGTCTGTGGAGGTGTTGGGGTGGGTAGGCGGGCCGGAGGGGTGTGTGTTCTTTCACTCGAATTCTGTTTTTCTGTATGAAGGCTGTGGACAGGACTATGCAGACATTGTGCGACTTCGGGGGAGGGGTGTGTGAGGGTGGAATTTGGGGGTTCTGTATTATTTGGTATGCTCTTGTTTTGCCATAATTGCTTTCATGGTCCTATCTGGCTTGATTCTGCAGATGCCTCTGGTGTGCAGAGCCCTGCGATATCTGTGCAATTTGACAAATAAAATATGTTTTTTTTTTAAAACCTGTGTGTAGTTGAAGCAACAAATTTACTTTTTGGTCTAAACTCCTAGGGATCTATAGACCCTAATCCAGTTTGTGTGGTTTCTTTGTTTAAAAAGAAATATCGTAGTCTGAGCTTCCTCATGAATTTGTACACATCTATCTCTGTTTGGAATGGAACGTTGGTACGAATGTACTCCCCTTGTTCAATAATGCATTTTGGGCCTCTGTTAGTTGTTCTGATGAAATGTTGACTACTAGTGTTTCTTGTCTCTGCGACCTGAGCTTATTGATGTTACTGCCTCCATGGCCTTTCCGGGTTTTGTTACATCGGACTGTATCGCTGTTTGTTCTAATGGCGGATTGTTGGCCGCTGGACTGATTCCTAAAAAATAAACCTTAGAAGCTGTAGACACAGTGATTTCTGTGATAGATATGTCTGATGTAGGTGGTACCTGTGCTCTTGTCATACGTGTGTCACTAACCAATGCTAAACTTTCTTCAGATGATGTGGTTCCTGAAAAATATGATTCTGAGCATATACCTCCACCCAGGAGTACACCTCGTCTAATTTATAATCAATTGTTTCCCTCCTAAATTTGTAAACCTTCCGCTCATGGATCTCTTTTGTGTAAATATCTAGCTTAGTGTTGATCTTCTCTAGCGTAGTAACCCAGTTCTGTTTGCATGCGCTGCTTGACAGTTTCTTGTAACTCCTTAATCGCTTCTTCCAAACCTATCAAGACTATAGATAGTTCCTCTACTATTAAAAGAATGAGGTCAAGTGAACATTTATTAAGGATCGAGTACCATTTATCCATAAACTTTTTGTTGTTCTTGAATATCATGGGTTTCAATGGCATCCTTAGACCTCTCGGTATCCTACTGGCCTTGTGGTACGGAATAAGAGTAGTGGCATGCAACCTCTGATTGATTTCACGTTGCATTACATATTCTAATTGACGCAATTGCTTTGCAACAATGTACTTTTGGGGACATCAATTTCACATCCATGGTCGGGCAAACCAATCAAGTAGTCAGGTTTGATTAGGGTCACTGGGCCACTGTATCATTTGTTTTTTTATCTTGCAGTTTCATTTGTTCGCAGCATCAATGTATTAATGCTCATTTGTGAGTATTGGGTTCCCGAACTCGTGTTTACCATCCTGTAGACTTTTAAAAAAAACATATACATAATATATGATCAATTATGCATAGTACATTCCTGTAATTGGATTAGTTACTACTTTCTCGTTTATCACAATCAGCAAACATATGTTATATGGCAATGTGTATTACTGATTAGGTGTGGATACATCAGCACATATATGACTGTATCAACTTTTTTATTATTTTGTTATGTGTGAGAAGTACACACTTGCTATATTATGTTATATAGTAATGGCAATTTGTAATCACAACAGTATGCAGAAGGTACACATTCAATATCAGCAATGATCAGTTGTATAGCGTGTCATAATTTGATGTGGGTATCTAGTTATTCATGCATTTTATGGGGCCGGGAATGTATTACACTCTAGGGCAGAGGTCTTCAACCTTTTTCGGCTGAAACTCCCCATCTAAACCTATTTACACCTCGAGCCCCCCACCACCTGACAAACATGTTCTGGAAGATGGTACTCTGCATCATTGATGGCCCTTCCCTCCTGCAGAGCCCAGGTCGTATAGGGCAAATAATATTAAATAAAGTAAGAGTGTTTAGTAAACTGAAGTTTTTTTAGTGATGGTGCTTATTCTAAAGTTCAAATAAAAAGTCTCCAAGAAAAAAACTAGCACCAAAAATTACATTGGTGCTTTATTTTTCACATAAAACACAAAATTTAGGATAGATTAGCAAAAACACTCCCAAAATACAGGTGTGGGGTGTGCCTGTTTATCTCCAAAGACATTCAATGTGTAAATTGATTCTTGCTTCTGCCATCCTTAGGTTGAGCTCCACTTCCAGTGTTGAGCAGTATCTGGAAATGGAAGTGCTCACAAAATTTGGTAATATATATTTAGTAGTTTTATATAGTGTAAACATGACCCAAAGGTATTGGAGCACTTTACAGGAGCATATTTTACATTACACAAGCACACATTCATTTTTTGTAAGCACAGGGAGATTAAGGGCCCGATGTAGGTAGGCAAATACCGGTCGGAAATGGGCGAAAATACCGATTTTCAGATGTTTCCGACCGGTATTTGAAGATGGAGATGTAGGGGCATGTTAAAATACAGAATCGGTAATTTTACTGAATCTGTAATTTTACCGATTCTGTAAAATACAGAATCTGTAAAATCACCGATTCTGTATTTTGATATGTAGGTAGCACTGCAATCAGTGCTACAGGGGTCTGAGAATTCGTTTTTTACCACCAACTAGAAGTTGGTGGTAAATAATGAAAATCCTTTAAAAAGCATTTTTTTTGCTTTTTAAACAGTGCCATGTTGCAGACATACATGCCCTGAGGGCATGTATGTCTGCAACATGTGCACCCATGCACAATTGAGGGGTGCAACAGGGTGTCAAAGTGACACCCTGCCACCCTTCAATGTTTCCCCTAATTACCGAATCGGTATTTACCGATTCGCTAATTGACATTCATTCCTATGGGCCTACAGGCCCATAGGAATGAATGGCAATTACCGAATCGGTAAATACCGATTCATACCGTTTCGGAAATGAAATTGGAAAAATTACCTAAATCCCGATTACCAGTTCTTAAATACCGAATCGGTATGATTCGGTATTTAAGAATCGGTAATCTAGGATTACCTACATCTGGCCCTAAGTGATTTGCCAGAATCACAGGATTTGGAGCATACACCAAGAATTTAACCTGGTTCCCCAGCGCTACAGTCATCAGCTCTGGCTGTTGCACCACATCCTTACCCCTAAACAAAATATCAGAAAAAAGAGTTCCGCAAAACATGCTTTCTGACACGACTGAAAAGTCCATGATTATGTGGAGTAGGGCCAGGTGTTGCCATGTCAGTAGGAGGCTTGCCACAGTTTTCCAAGATGGCCTAGGGGACATTTACATCATACACAGGTGATATAAGTGATTCAAGAGGATATATACATCTTCATTCTCTAGCAGCATCAACAGTCAATTTGTTAGCATAGTTGGCTTATAAAGAAGATTGCCTTTCAAAGCTTCAGAAATAGATACACAAGAAAACATTTCAATTTGGTCTACGAAAGAAGTGAGGATAGATGGTAGGCACACTTCACAATATTTGTTATATTAGGCTTGTGGACTCAGCTCTAAGTCAAAGTCAAAGTCAAAAAGTCTTGTATAGCGCAACATATCACCGTTAGGTCTCAAGGCGCTTGCAGACAGATCGACAGCCTAAGTACTTATATGGCGTCAATTGGGGAACAGCCAGGTTTTTAATTCTCTGCGGAAGAGAAAATGATCTGGGATGGACGAGATATATGAACGAAGCTTATTCCAGAAATGGGGGGCAAGATAGGAAAAGGATCGGTCGCCGTTTCGCACAGTGCGCAACCGTAAAGGAGTTAGGAGAAGTTTAGAACTGGATCTCAGAGTTCTAGCTGGCTGATATTTTCGCAATTTTTTTCTTAGATACCCTGAGCTCTAGGGATTGGAACATGTTATACAAGCACCAGCTACTTTAATCAAGGTCAAATTCATTTTTCGTCAGTCACTGGTAAGTTAAGGGATTTTTCCCAGGATCACATGATGTTGAGCCGATACCAGGACTCGAACCAGGGTGCCCAGAACCAAAGACAGCACCTATGGCATTATTGCCAAATCCGCTCCTCTTTGAAACATCCAACGTTCCCACTAGTAGTGGGATCAAGGGGAAAGGAGCGAGGCTTTAAAAAAATAATACAAAAAGCTCTTCACTCTTACCTGCCAGAGAATGGAATCTTCAGGAAGGATGCAACCATTGTAAATAATTCCTTGCAGTGAAATGTACTGCCCACGTGGGAAGCAACATGGGGTTCAACTAGACCCAAACTTCGGGGGGGGGGGAGGGGCAAAGACTGAGCCGGGGCTGACCCTAACACTGATCGCACACTTGAAAGGAACAGGTGAGTGAAGTGTCACATGCGCAGGGTGAGTAGTGTGCTCGTATGACTGTAGGGTGAGGTACAGGGTGAACTCGTGTGACTGTAGGGTGAGGTAGAGAGTAAACAGCGCAAGAGCATTGTGAGTGCAGAGTGATCACTGTGAATGCAGATTGTGCGGTGTGCTCATGTGACTGCAGGGTAACTTGAGGGAGAACGGTATAAGTTCATGGTGAGTGACATAAGTGCATGTGGTCACTGTGAGTGCAGGGTGGTGTGAGTGCATGGTGATCAGTGTGAGTACATTGTGATCCCTGTGAGGGCAGGGTGAGTGTGTAAATGAAGGGTGAGGATGAGGAGTGAGTTGGCTGAATGCAGGGTGCATTTCCAGACACAGTGGAAGTTACTCAGCATTTTATTGAGGCTTGGCATAGGGATTCAGATATAAGTTAAACTATTGCTGTTATGACATTATTAAGGCTCCAGGGATCGAGGGTGGAGGAAATAAATATTCTGCTCATCCTGCAACAAACTTCCAGTCTTGCGATTAGGGTTGCCAGGTAATTATATTGATGTACCAGACAGTACAAAAATAAGCAGTACCCTAAAGCCTATTTTTAGCACTTATCTGTGCTTACTTGGAAAAGCAAAAATAAATAGAAAGCATTATTAATTGTGTTCTAAGACTGCCTGAATGATCCATGACTGATAATTAAAGGGCACAAAGATTGAAAAGTCACATTACAAATGAATACATACTATTTTATTTATAACCCTATTTAGTGTCAAGACAAGGCCTTTGCAGGCTGTTTAAACAACACATGGCTGGCATTTTTCTTCTGGGAACCCAACTTTATATTCCTATTCATAAAATGCATTTTTACACTAAGGCAGTAAAATCTAAATGCAAGGAATAGGCAGCGTGGGGCCCCAGAAGTTACTGGAACTAGAAAACAAACAGCCTCTGTAATCAGTTTACAAAGGTAAGTAAAAATATACATGGTCTTTAACAGGCGTGCTACACCCTATGGCAAAGAGGGTTTCAGCCACCCCCCCATCATTGCCCCCCTCCCATTCAGACAGCCTTTCCTTAAGTTTCTATGACTTTGACACAGGCTCAGATTAGACTTTACTTTCTTGGAATTCACAAACGGAAGAAAAAACGACAATACCCAGCATTCCAGTGTGATAGTTGCAACAAACGTGATCAAAGTAAACAAATGAACATCCATAAAGAAGCAGATGGGGACATTGTCGTCATTTTCTAGTCCTCTCTCTTTGCTGCTTCTGTTAGCCGACTTAAGTGCTATTCCTTGTTTTCTTAGTTTAAAGGTTCAGTGATAAATGTAGTAATAGTTATCTTTGATTCTGGAATGAAATCTGTTGGCATCTCGTTCTGGGCACTGTACAGCACCCGCTTTGAAGTGGAGCCAGTGTGGGTGCGACTGTGGTTTGCTACAGTGATGCTGTGACAGGTGCCACGCCTCAGCACATGTTGCAGCAGAAGGCCACGCTTCAGGTTTTAGATCTCACATGGATGGAGGAGAGCTCCAGTGGGGTCGCCCCTGGGTGCTGTCCCATTTCAATCTCAGCACTCCCTGCAAGTTACAACAGCAGCTAGGGCCGTGGGGTCTGATTGCATTGCTGAACACTTAGTCCCCCATTGTCACTCATCTCCACGCAGACATGGCAGAAGAGCATGGGTACATGAGGCAGGAGACAACATCAATATATATTATGGACACAGGAAGGACGCTATTTTCACTTACCTGACTGCCGTGAGGGAAACGGCCTCAACTCTGGTCCACTGCAACTCCTTTTGCCCAGCGTGAGGGGAACGGCCGCAACTCTGGTCCACAGCAACTCCTTTTGCCCGCCGTGAGGGGACCGGCTCGCTGCACTCTGCTCTCGCGCCCCACCAGCATCACCGTCGGCACTGGGACTCCATTTCCCAGGGGTCCCGGCGGCCGTGGCGCGAGAGTGATGCCACCAAAGCGCCCGGAGGCGCGCTAAAAGGCAGGAGCGCCTCTCGCCCTCGCGAGTCGCGCGCGGGAGTGCCCGGTCGAAGCCCGGGCAAAGGGCGGGCCATCTGAGGCCGTCCGAGGTCGGCCAAGGTTGGGTTGGGCCAGGGACCCTGCCCTAATCTGTATGTCCTGTATTGGATCCAGTGTTTCAGGCCCCTCGAAAACCAGGTAAATGCACATATTTTTTGTCATTGTGAGCTACAACATTTTGTATTAAGATCTCAGTTTACTCGTGCACATGCCTGGAAAAAAGCTTACCCCAGTTACAAACACCATGGAGAACTATCTCGTCCAAGTTGTAACGAAAATAAACAGTGATAGAAGGTCTTCTTTGGGACTAGAATCACCCACACTACCCTCATTGGCAGACAAAGAGATTGAGGACTCATTTGCTGTATTAAATAACAGTCTCTCGGGGGCGGCACACGACTCTCTCCAGGACACAATTACCATTCAGCCCAGTGGCATAGTGGCCAGCACTGAAGAAAACAGTGACATTGAAGCTGCGACTCTGATCTCTACAAATAGTGAGTCTAATACCCCCAATGCCGTCCCTATTCCTGCCCCGAGGGTTTCAGGGGGCAAAAGAAAAGCCATACAAAAACGAGGGGGTCTAAGGTCAGCTAAAAACAAAGTTGCAACGCCACCAAGGAAAACATCTGACGAAGAGGAGGAAGATTTGACTGGGGAAACCTATGTGACCCTTTCTGATGACCTACTCCAAAAACTTTGCTGCTTGATGGACACAAAAATTAAAGGGATGGTTAAACCCCTGATAAGTAAAATAGACAAATTATCTGCCGAGGTAAGCAAATTGGAAGGCTTATTAGGAAAAACCCTGGAGGAAGTGGGTAAACTACCAGAAGCCATTACATCGAGTGTTCAGCCATTGGTGAGCGAAATCCAATCCTGTAAATCTAATGGACTGACTCCCGCTGTTGTGTTAAACCCTCCGACGACTTCATTGATAAATCCATCTGATAGGCCCTCCGGAGATGTACCCACTGCTTCTCTTAATGGTGAACCTAACACCTCGAAAGGGTCATTCGAGCTTGTAGTGGAAGCTTCGCCACTAGTTCTTGTTCTCGCAAACGTACCCCCATTGGCTCCAGGCGACGTTGAATCAACATCATCACTATTAAATAAATCTCTATCATGGCTAACTAACAATATGGGTTTCAAAAAAGGGGGGAGGCGAGAGGACACTATTAACCACTCAAGATGGTGGAAGGTCCAGTAGCAGCTTAGTGTCCGTACTGAGTACTAGAGAAGCAAATCAAAAAATGGGGTTGCTGCACTGTCCCATAAGGAAAAGGAGGGAGGGAAATAGTTAGCTGGCGTGACCAAGAAGGGGAATTAAATGATACCCTGGGGCATCCATTATGTTGGATGTATTTGCCTCACACACCCCGAGGAGTGTCATGCTTCATCATCGGCGGTTGCTCCTCGTCGGGGAGGCGGTGCAATCCCCGACGGGCACACCTCAGAGAGGGGCTCTTTGGCGGAGATCTTTTTCCAACTGCCTTTTGGTGAAGTGGGGGTATGTGGGCAGGGTAGTGTATTCCTATGATAAGGCGGCTAAAATGTAACAAGGGGTACCGGAATGGACTTTATTCTGGGGGTCCCCTGGCTACAGTTAAAAGGTGAAGCTAGTTGCCTAGGTGTCAGCCTATTATGTTGTGTGACCCCTAGTAGAAACTAGCTGTGCATGTGGTCAACATGTTTCTCGCTAATGGTATATTAACCGCGATTCTTCAGGACCAAAGTGAAGACAACAACATGCTAGTATCATACGTGTTGTATTGTTACCTTTAGTGGATCCTCCTATGCCTAGTGATCATATATTAGAGGCCACATGAGTGTTCGGCAGGGCTGAACTGCAGAGCTAAGCCCTCGAGGTATGGCTGGAGTCTTCTGCGTCCGGGCGTTGTGACCTACCCATCCCCGCCGAGCTCGAGTAGAAGGCGGGGATGGGTAGGTCACAACGCCCCAGGGTATCATTTAATTCCCCTTCTTGGTCACGCCAGCTAACTATTTCCCTCCCTCCTTTTCCTTATGGAACAGTGCAGCAACCCCATTTTTTGATTAACTAACAATATGGCCATATCTTCCTGGGGCAAACAGCAACTATCTGAAGAGTTGGTAAATGCTAGAAGGGTTGAGTGGATTGGGAACAAGGTAAAAAAATTCAAGGGGGACTGTGTCGTGCTCAATTTTTCTGACCCTGAGGTTTTGCCAAACATCTTGCCTAACATCAATCCACCACAGAAAAGATCCACCCCAATTGTTCCACTGACCTTGGATTTCTTTTATCCTCGGAAAGGTAGAGGCCCCAATTGTAGCACTCTAAGAACAAAATGGAACGTTGTAACCAAGAGGGGCAGCAAGAATCCTGATTCTGCCGAGTGGGGCCTAGGACTGGAAAACAGATTTTCTGCTCTCTCCAACTTAGATGCATGTGATTGACAACCATTCAACTCCACCCCTTTGTTGCAAACTTCTTTGGCTGTATGTACAATAGAGGTGCCTAGTTGTTCATCAGGCACACAAAATGCGATACTCAACCTTGAATCCACAGCAGGACTAACTACAGCAAATACAAATGTTAATGGTATTAAAGATGCAATGCTGAATGGGGTAGGTCATAGTTGTCATCCAATTGGGGTAAATGCCACCGGGAACCTATTGTCTTGGAATATAGCTGGGCTTTGTTCCAAAATGGATTGTGGTGAATGGTTTGGGTTTGTCAGTCTGTATGATGTTTGTATTTTTCAAGAGACTTGGGCCGTTGATCCTGTTTTTGCGTTGGGCTACTTGAATTTCCATGTTCCGGCCACTAAGGGTTCAAAAGGGCGTCCGATGGGGGGACTCACCATATGGGTCCGTCAGTCTCTTAAGATCGAAGTGAGAAATATGGAGCTTCACCAAAAAGATATACAGCTCATTCGACTTAAGGGTAACCCATCCACCTCTATTGATATTTATAATGTATATGCTAGAGGTGGAAGTGCAGGAAAATCTGAGGTCCTTCTGTCTTTGTATAATCTGCTAGAAACTTATTCATCTGGGAATAATATTCTAATAGCAGGCGACCTAAATCGCTCTTTTGAACCACTAGACACAGGTGAGGCATATTTAGGCACGGAAGAGGATAGGATCTGGGATATCCCTGAACTTAATGCAACCCCAATAACACGCTGGACTGAGGACATCCTAGGTCTAAACGCTATGTGCCTCGAACATGGGTTAAGGGCCTTGAACGGTCGGACAAAGTCTGACAGACCACCAGCTATGACTTTTGACAATGGGAGAAATAAGAGCCGCATTGACTACGTCATAAGTAGCATGTCCCTATGGCCAACCGTTACTGATATGGTTGTTTTGGCAAGGCTTGAGAGCGATCACAACCCTTTATGCGTTCTCCACAAATGGTGGCTATCTGATGTTGTTGTTCCAAGTAATTGTGTTGAACCCTTACCACCGTTGATTGTCCCTACCAATGATTTGCGCAGGCTGCGGTGGTCAAGTGTTAGAACAGATCCGCTGGTTTTGGAAAAAATAAGCATGGCAACTGATAAGGCTATATTGGCCCTTGAGGGAGAGGCTGGGCATCTTCCAAGTCATAACAATATCACCAAGGTCCATGAAGATCTCTTTAAAGAAATCAAATGCCATTTCCTAAAACCGGCAAATAAAAAGAAGTTCTGTGCTTATAGGCCTGCTAAATGGTATAACAAGGACTGCAGGGGGGCAAGGGCCTCCTTGGGTGCTGCAATCAAGAATAAAAACCTGGTGGCCATTAGATCAGCCAGGAATCAATACAAACACTCCATAGCCAAAGCGAAAAAAGACTGGGATGAAGCCCACTGGAACAAGCTAAAGAGTGCAAGCGACCAAAATCCCTCCAGGTTATTCTGGCATATAGTTAAATGGGGACACAATAGGCTCGAAGATGCCAGTACTAACAATGTCCCCCAGGATGCCTGGGTAAAATTCTTTAGTGGACAATATGCCGCCAGAGATCAGGCTGTAGACAGTAGATGCCTGCCCTCTTCTCTGGCAGAAGAAGATATCTTTATGCAGTGCGAAATACTGACTGCCCTCAAAACTGTTCAAAGAGGTCGCGCCCCTGGTATTGACGGGGTTCCAGCAGATGTCTTTCTGAATGATACCGTAAGATGGTGCAAATACATCCACCTGTTAATAAATTATATTGCCAGAGGTGCAGATATCCCAGCAACCTGGCGGGGTGCTGTTATTATCCCGGTATATAAGAAAGGAGATCGCGCCCAGCCTGGTAATTACCGCCCTATCAGTTTAATAGACACTATCCAAAAAATAGTGGGGCGAGTAATTGTTAATAGGTTGCTCGATTGGGCTGAGGATAACAACATTCTATCCACCTATCAGGCTGGATTTCGCAGGGCAACCAGCACTGTGGATCAAGTCTTCCGGTTTCAACTGATCCAGTGGAGGACCGTGGTGCTAGGCGGAGGCAGCCTGTATGCAGCATTTGTTGATTTGCGGGCTGCCTTCGACCTGGTACCTAGGGCAAAACTGTGGGAAGTTCTTGTGACTCTTGGGGTCCCTGGGGACCTGCTGACCTTAATCATGCGACTGCATGAGGGCAATTATGCCAAAATTCGCTGGGGTGGGTATGGAAATGATACCGCCGAATTCCCAGTTGAGTGTGGGGTTCGTTAAGGGTGCACAATGGCCCCTACTTTGTTCACCCTTTTTATTAATGGGGTTGTCTCCCGCATGCAATCCCAGGCAGTGGATGCTCCCTCTCTTGCAGGTGAAAAAGTTCCAATTTTAATGTTCGCCGATGATACCTTAATTTTATCTAAAACTCCAGCTGGGTTGCAAAAGGCATTGGCAATATTTGATGAATTTTGTGTAGACCACGGACTGGAGGTGAACGGGTCTAAAACAAAACTCATGGCTTTTAACCCACACAGAAATTTTAAATCCAAAATCTCCATGAGTGGTCGTATCCTGGAGGTTGTAAAATCCTTTACCTACCTGGGGATCCTCATCTCAAATGACAATAGGTGGCAGCAACATCTTAACATAGCTACATTAAGGCATAAGCAACTAGCTGGCACTATTATCAAAGAACACAGGAAATCCCTCACTAAACCTATCAAACCACCATTGATAATATACGAGGCAAAAGCAATTGGGTCTGCTTTGTATGGTGCGGAGCTATGGGGGCACGAAAATCTCCAGGAACTCCAAATAACAGAAAATAAATTTCTAAGGTCATTGACAGGCACCCCTCAGAGCAGCCCGCTATTGCCACTGCGGTATGAGTTAGGAAGGAGAGAGATTTCTGATAAGGCCAAACTACGCCCGATTTTATACTGGCGTAGGCTATGGACTACGCCAGAACTCTCCCACTACGCGGATGGTTTCAAAGATGTTGTTAAAACCGATTGCTATAATAAAATCAAATGGTTTAAATCATTAAAAATTGCATTGTTCGAACTAGGACTTAATGCTTTATGGACTGATCCAGCTGGGGCTTTATTTCCCTCCAAGTCTACTTTAAAAAATATATTTTGGGAACACGTTGTTAACAAGAGTACACTTAGCACTAACAGTGGGTCTATGACCACCAGTTTCCTGGAGATTAAGTTGCACCCAATTTATGAAAGGTATTGGGACTACATAACGAACCCCATGGACAGAAAATTGCTTTTCCAAGTGAGGGTTGGTTCCCTCCCCCTTCGTAATTTAACATCTAAGTGGAAATCTGGGGGTGTAGCAACCTGTCCAGTCTGTGGGGTAGGAAACGAGACTCTTGGTCACTTTTTGTTCTCTTGCCCAATATATTCTGCACCACGGCGAGCTTGGCTGGCTCCCATGTGCAGGAACTTAGGCACAAAAAGTAGCATGGTAGCGCTGCGCATTGTAAGATCTACATCTGTAAATTGGATCATAATTGCTACCGCAAAGTACCTGGGGTGGGCGTGGGTTATAAGGCAGAGATTGTTGGTAGGTTAACCACTCATTGCCTAGCTGATTAGAGACTGTAAGACACACGTCTATTCTCTGTAATAATTTAATAATAATCCAGAGACTGCTAGACTAATGTTTATTCTCTGTAAATGTTTATTTAGTCGATCAGAGACTGCTAGACGAGTGTCTATTCTCTGTAAATGCACAAACACTCACTTAATGTATCATCGGTATGAATTTTATGGCAAGAAATTTTATGGATTCTTTTTTAATTGCCTTTGTGATTATTATCTTGGCATTTTTTAACAATGAACTTGCACCTGTGATTTTGCTGATTAATAGTTTTTAATTTTGCGCCGTGTGCTTATGTCTAAATGACTCTGTAAATTTAATTGTTTTTTATTACATGTTTGTACGTCTGCTTTTATGAGTAATACTCGAATAAAGCACTTTTGAATTTGAAATTTGATTATGGACACAGATTTTATCATCATATTAGAATTGACAGTATCTGAATCGAGGTAAAATGCCTTAAAAAAATACAGGACCTCCTGTCTGACCGGTTTGGACTTGCAAAGTGTGGCAGTAAGGACACACCCTGTGGGTGCAGGAGGGCCCCCAAAGTGTGATCAGAGTTAAGAGATATCCGTAACAAAGGTATAATCTTGACATGTTGCAGTTGGAAAGACCCCCTCCCCCCCCCCCCGTCATCGAGTGTGTCAGCCAAGGCTGAGACAGCTTTCAGGTCACACACACAGACAGTTTTTAGCTGCCAGCCGCACCCATTCACGTGTTAAGGTGGCTTTTTGGTTTTTTCACCCCTTTTAAAGCCCCTGCATCTCCACTCTGCCTATGGCTGAGACACACGACTGGCATCTGGAGCCAGCGATGGAAGATGAAGTGGTGGGGTGGAGTGTGCACTGCCCTGAGTGGATGATGCCCCCCTCTCCCCCAGGGGGGCTCGCCCCACAGTTTGAAGACCTACTCTAGGGTTTTAAACCACAAGTATGATACCTTGAAAACTATGCTACTATTGCAGTATGAGGCCATTGAACATCATGTTCATTACAGTCAGCGATGCTTTTAAGCTTCATACATTCAACATTTAGCATTAGTTGATGCTGTTCACACAGAATTATTGCAGTGTGTATGTTAGCGTCCAATCACTGCTACAAATTCCTAGAATAATGGTACTCCATGTATGTACTTGATCTATAAAGATGGCCACACTTTTAAACATCGACTGTCTCTCTTCAGTCCTACTTCTATTTTTCATCTTTGTGTCTAAAGCAACTGATATCATTTGTCCCACAACTACCCCCCCCCCCCCGGTCCCATGCCCTGTTAGACAACCACTCTAGTCTTAGCGCTTGGACGCCTACGGGCAGCTACGTGCGCTTTATAAGACCCATTTTCATTTCATTTTCATCTTTTACTTTCTGCAGGTATTGCCTGCGCGTTACGTAACACACTGGGGATACATCACTGATTTAAAATGCACTAGGCTGAGGTCGCACTGAATTACCCAGGTTTCCGGCATTCAAGGGACACTTTTTGCGATAGGGTTCGGTAAGCCCATTTCCTCTGGAGTTTAAGTACAATAGTGAGCAGTGAGCGAGAGGATTTAGTGGAAGTTTCTTCTTTTTACAGCACGTGATGCAGTCAAGAAGTTTAGTTAATTGCAGTTTTAAACAAATTGGTGAACTAGATGGATGAGCGGTATCCACATGCTTTAGAACTGTGGTAAGCTATTGTATATACCTACGCATGACATGAATTCCCGATTTTCAATAGTTATTATAGCGAGCGGGAACTCACTGTGGTTTTGTTTTACTTGTCTACAGTTTTTTCGCAGACTTGTAGGATGATTACTCACTCAGTTACAACGCGTTCTAGGGCAGAATAGTGATCTACAGCATTCTTCGCACAATCAAGTAGGCAACTGTTTTTCTCGTGACTTTTTGTAATTTAGTTGAGTCAGTTATGGTCATAGTATTCATGCATATATTCTGTTTTTATGTTAGTCAGGATTTCCTGGCTGTAATTGATACCCTGATTCGCAGGGCTATGATAATTTGTATGGGCAGTTGACCTGGCATTACGCATTAGCATTGTAGTGGAGGTATTATTGTTTCATATTTTTTGTGCTGAGCATGGGTGACAAGCATGTTTTTTAGGGGGTTGACTCTAGCACGCCCATCCTGACTCTAGATCTACAGTCTACTTCTGATCTACCAGCTACCTCTTTTCTGTATCTCTTGTTTTCTTCTACGTTTTATGTATGGCATATGCCTATAGTGCTTATTGTAGTTTAATGCTACTTGCTTAGCATTGACAATTTCCTTAGACGCAATTACTAACCATCCCGGAGTTTATAGGCCAGTTTTGGAGAAATATTGTTTTTGACAAGGACGATTAAAATTGTTACATTGTACCTATGTTTATTTATAGATTTCCCCTGACGAAGGGTGATTTTGCACCCGAAATGCATTGGGAGCCATGAGATCCACATCAGAATGCATTATTGAATTGATGAATCCAAAATAAAATTTGCCGAAGTTCTTTATCTATATATATAAAAACGAATGTATGTCTGTCTGTTTGTCCTTTATGCATTACTACACCATTCATTCGATCGCCATGAAACTTTGGGAAGTTGTTGAGTACACTCCCGCGAAGGTTTCTGGCATACACTTTTTTTTAAATAGCGGCCCACCAGGGCCCTCATAATCTTTCGAATACTGAGGTACGTACCAGACGGAAAAACAACAAATCGTGTATCCACAAGTACTCAAATAAATAAATAGAATTAAAACACCATTCATCCGATTGCCAGGAAACTTTGGGAAGTTGTTGAGTACACTCCCGCAAAGGTTTCTGGCATAAAAATGTTTTAAATATTGGCCCCCCAGGGCCCTCATAATCTTTCGAATACTGATGTACGCACCAGACGGAAAAACAACAAATCGTGTATCCACAAGCACTCGAATAAATAAATAGAATTAAAACGACAGTTTGAAATGTTTTCCATATTAAAATGAATAAGTTTCAATAAAAATGACACAATGTAAATTGAATGTTATCATAACGAGTTTCCTTGAATTTCCTTTCTTCGGAGATCGCAGCAACGCGTAAGCTAGTCTGTGCATAAAACAAGTTGAAGACCTGAATCTACATGAAGTCAATCGATTTTATCTTTTTGCAACTTTGGCATTTTTCTGTGTATTTTATAATTTTGTTCCTTTTTCAATTTTGAATGGATGGCGGGGTGAAACCACCACAGAGGGCGCACACCAACTTTGATAAGTTTTGATTCATTGAGAAAACAGGTTTATATAGTAAATTTAGTGCCTTACCGCTGTTACACATTAAACAGTTTTAGAAAGTTGGCATTTTCATACTTTAAGTATTCTGTGCCTCTGACTGTCCCTTGAATACAGGTCTGGGGTGGGATGACAATTGGGCTTTTGGGCATTCATAATCTCCACCCCCTGTAGAGTGTCTGGAGTCAGGGCAAGAAAGTGCAGACATCTGTGCACTTCAAAGCCCTTTCTTTGAAGTCGCCCTACTTCAAAGTCCAAAATGGGTTTAAGTGTTAGACCTCTGACGCCATATAGTCAGAAAACCTTCTCGACTGAGGAAGTTCTTGCATGAGGAAAAGATGTTGTGCTGCCAGGAAGGCCTGCCACTTTGCTGTTTGCTTGCCTGTGTTGGCCTGGTGCTTCTGTCCTGGGAGTGAGAGAATTGGACTTAGCTCTCCAAATCCTGCTTTCAAATTTTTTCCAAGGGCTTGAGTTGAGCTTGCCTCATGTAGAAAGTCTCAGTGCCATCAAAGACTTCTCCTTTATCACCTGGGCCTCTCATCTGAGAGAACAACTTGTGCCCTTGGAAGTAAGTTTCAGTATTAAAAAGAAGAAACCGACCCATTGATGTAAAGTGACTTCGAAACTGGCGCCTGTCTGCAACTCTGATGCCATGCCACGACCTGCACCAGAGTTGTGATTACTGCTCGATACAAAAGCTGTGACTTACAATGTAGGCTCCAACGTTGCTGGAGCGTCTGAAGAACCGCAACTGCAGGAGTCCTGAGCACCGCACCACTGAAATCCGTGATGCACTGCTCCGACGCCTGTGGTCCAGGGGTTCGACATCTGCACTGCAGAATCGGAGCCTCACGGCTTGACATGAAACATCTCGACACTGCCCAGCATTAAGGAACCGAAGTATCACACCTACAACCACAGCATCACCTCCCCTGCACATTGTAACATCTCCAGGGGTCAGCGACTCTACGGTTCTGGGCCGCCTCCAGGAAACAACACCTCACTTGCTCCAGTGGTTCATCACCTCCTTTGTGCAGCACACTGTCCTCAAGCACACGTACCAACAACCTGCATAGCAGTAAGGAACAGATGCCGCTCCTGCCTCTGTGATGCCTCACCATCCCTGTGTACCACATCACAGGTGGCAGACTGATTTGGAAAGGTTTTTGTGGTACCTCTGTGCACCAGAAGGTGGTGGCTCCACACCACATAGCTGCCTGGCAAATTTCTAGGAAAGAGACTCTGCATGCCAATCAGACCCAGTTAGAATGAGCATGCAGTACTTCTAGAGGATGCGTCTTTGCCAATGCATAGCAGATTTTAATACAAAGCACAAACCAGGGGTAGATGGTTCTTTCTCTATACTGCCTTGCTTTTTTTGCTCCAGCAAACTCCACAGACCTATAGTCCACTCAGTGGTCTTTGGTACAATCTATATAGAGGCACAATACTTTCTTGAGGTTCAAGTGATAAAGTCTCTCCTCCTTCTTAGAGGGCTGAGGGGGAACATAGAACGCAGGTGGGTGATGGTTTGACCAACGTGGAATGGCATCACACATTTTGGTGGAAAGCATGGAAGCGTCTGCAGAACAGTTTGTGTGGGAAGAAATAAGTGTATGGTGGATTGACACAAAGAGCCTAAAGCTCACTCAAATTCGTACTAAGGTGATGGAAATGAGGAATCCAGTCCTGGAAGGTGCCGGAAAGGACAGCTGTAAAGCGGCTCTAATGGAGGGTACATCAGAATATTCAGGACCAGATCAAGGTGCCATTGGGTCCGGACAAAAGAAGGGAAAACGTGTTGAAGCTATTTTAAAAATTGCATCACATCCGGTGACAAACAAAGGGGGCTGATCTGGTAACCTTGAAAATGCCAAAAGATGACCCTTACCTGTGCCCATAGCAAAACTTTGCTATGAGACAGAACAAATAATAGAACGTTAGGTAAGGTGGCCTGGCAGGGGTCAATCTGGTGTGTACTGCAGCAAGGCACAAATGTGTCCTAGTAACAGGCGTACAGTTTTCACTGAGGGACACATGGCTGCCACAATTACATCAACCACCTCCAGAGGATGGTTGAAGTTGTTGAGCTGTTGCTCCTCAAGCTCCATGAATGAAGGTTGAGATTACAAAAATCCAGGTTAAGAACGCTGCCCTGTTGCTGCAATGGCAGGTCCTCTGGAGGTGCAACCTGATAGCTGAAGTCCAGGAGTTCTGGATACCATACCCTGCGAGCCCAATCCAGAGCCACTAAGATGACTTGTGCTCGATCTGTCTTTAGTCGCAGCTGGCAGATTGGGGGTTTGGGGGCGGGACAGGAGGGGTGACAGGTCGGGGAGGAGTGGGTGACAGGTAGGGGGAGGCGGTGTAGAAAAGAAAAAACACTTACCTCTTAGGCCGGCCGTATCTCTCCTTCGCTTTGCTTCTGGCGAGCCAGTAACGGAAGCAGAAAGCACACAGACTTTCCCTAGCCAATCTCTATGCTGCTAATAGAAGTGTTGTGATTTGTTTGAGCATTGTGGTTCAGCGCTCAGACGGCAACTATGAGCTTGTGCATGTTCTTGAATGGAGAACGTGCAAAGTGCGCATGACAGTATGGCCGTCCCAGCCAAATCTTCATGCGCACTTGTGGTCACCTTTCCTCCACCTATGAGATGAGCAGCCTAGCCCTCGCAAAACTGCCTCAGCAGTGAAGAATAAAATAACAGTGTGTTGTCATTTTATTTTTCCTATTTTTCACTTCGAAGCTCCTCTGCCTTAGCGGAGGAGCCGCCACTGTCTGTCTTGATATTCTTGAGAACTAGGGGCAGGAGTGGCATTGGTGGAAGGGCATACTGCAGTCCAAAGTTCAACTTGATGTGTTAAGCATCTCCGAGAGCGAGATGCCTTGGAAAGTCCAATGCACCTTACTGCTGCCACTGAACATTCGTGGTGGTGGCAAAAAAATTACATTCAGTACTCTCAAATCACGGAAGAGATCTTGAGTAACCTCTGGGTGCTGCCACTTGTGATCTGATAGGTGTCAATGGCTGAGCTTGGTCGCGCTTGCTTTCAACGATCCTGGCCAAGTGGATCACCACCGGGAAAATTCTGATGGTGTAGTTATTTCCAGGGCCCCTGCAAATGGCCATGACTCATCCCTGCTGTCTGTTGTAGTAGCACATGGTGGTGATGTTGTTCATGAGCACCCATACCGGACCCCCTTGATGGATGGCAGGACGATTGTGCAATGTCGAGCAGATGGCCCCCATGTCCAGGTTTCGGCCGCCGCTGCCTCCACCCTTTTTGCAATTCCCCGTGCACCCTCAAGGCCAACCTCAATACTACCCGATGCGATGGGCAACCCCCCTTTTTTAGGCAAATGCTGGGGCAGAGGAAGTGGGTGAAACAGAGGGTGGAAAGGAGTGCAATGGCAGGACAAGGCAACACACATGATAGAGACTAGGAGTGGGACCAGGGGGAAAAGGAACTAAAGGAACTAGTGGTCAATTTATCCCACAGGACCTTGACCGAAACTGAGCAAAGAGTACTGGAGAAGGGACTAGGGTATGTGCCAACAACCAGAACAGATAGATTCAGCGATACTTGTAAAATCCAAGAGTTCTTCTAGAAGGTCCGTTTGAAAGCCTTTTTTCATGATACTCCACAACTTGAAACTGGAGACTGTGGATTGAGGAACCCCTCAACCTTCGCTCCCAACAATGGGATGATTCCGTCCGAAGTATTAACGTTCAAATAGGCAGTACTACAGGATCTGGCGGGGATCCCCACTACAAGACCCTTCCATAATCTGTCGAATGCTGAAGAAACAGCAGCTAGATCACTATCGGAAGATGTCAGCATAACCATTAAACAGGCTGACCAAGGGGGTGATACAGTGATTCAATCCACTGAGGACTATGACCGTGAGTGTAGACACCAACTGAACAACATAAGATAACACACCCCTATCACCCTAGACCCTACTATCAGACTCAAAACTAAGATCCGTAGTATGGTTTTGAGGCAGAGGCCAATAGGTGGATATCAAAAAACAGAGCTGATTTCTTGGTAAGAAGGGACCCAAGGGTGCCCTACTTCTATACACTCCCTAAAATACACAAAGGCACTACACCGGTACCAGGGAGGCCAATAGTTTCAGGAATAGGGTCACTCTTGGGGCCCCTCTCAAGATTTTGCGACCACTTCCTACAGCTTATAGATGAAACACAGGAAAGGACTGGGATCAACCTTATAGTCTCTCTTGACATAGAAACGTTGTATACAAACATTCCTCGGCGAGACACATTGACTGCCATAGAATCATGGCTTATGAAAGGAGACTGGAACTCACACATCCCGATCTCTTTCATCATGAGGTGTGCCACACTGGCATTAACCGAGAATTACTTTAAGTACCAGAAACAATTGTTCCATCAGTCGCAAGGTACTTCCATAGGGCCAGGGGCGGCTGGTGACATTTGAAAGTGGTGGGGCGTAAACTAATTTGCATATTGCAGCGAGCGTAGCGAGAGAGCGCAGCGAGCGAGCCCGAACCACCTTGCATCCATCCATACATCATTCATGCATCCACCCATCCATCCATCCACCCACCCATCCATCCACCAATTCTGCATTCATCCTGCATCCATCATTCATTCATGCATCCACCCATCCATCCTGCATCCATCCATCCATCCATCATTCATTCATGTATCCATCCACCCATCCATCATCCATCCTGCATCCATTCCTGCATCCATTCATGTGTCCACCCATCCATCCACCCATCCTGCATCCATCATTCATTCATGCACCCATCCATCCATCCATCCACCCATCATTCATTCATCCACCCATCCATCCACCCATCCATCCATCATTCATTCATGCATCCATCCACCCACCCACCCATCCACCCATCCATCATCCATTCCTGCATCCATTCATGCATCCCCCCATCCATCCATCCATCCAGCATCCATCATTCATTCATGCACCCATCCATCCACCCTGCATCCATCCTGCATCCATCATTCATTCATCCACCCATCCTGCATCCATCATTCATTCATGTATCCACCCATCCATTCATCCACCCATCATTCATCCTGCATCCATTCATGTGTCCACCCATCCATCCTGCATCCATCATTCATTCATGCACCCATCCATCCTGCATCCATCATTCATTCATGCACCCATCCATCCATCCACCCATCCATCCTGCATCCATCATTCATCCACCCATCCACCCATCCAGCATCCATCATTCATTCATTCATGCATCCATCCATCCACCCATCCATCCACCCATCCATCATCCATCCTGCATCCATTCCTGCATCCACCCATCCATCCATCCATCATTCATTCATGCACCCATCCATCCACCCTGCATCCATCCTGCATCCATCATTCATTCATCCACCCATCCTGCATCCATCCTGCATCCATCATTCATTCATGCATCCACCCATCCATTCATCCACCCATCATTCATCCATCATCCATCCATCCATCCACCCATCCTGCATACATCATTCATTCATGCACCCATCCATCCACCCTGCATCCATCCTGCATCCATCATTCATTCATCTACCCATCCACCCATCCTGCATCCATCCTGCATCCATCATTCATTCATGCATCCACCCATCCATTCATCCACCCATCATTCATCCTGCATCCATTCATGCATCCACCCATCCTGCATCCATCATTCATTTATTTTTATGACCATATAACTTGCACACAGCTTGTCAGTGTTTAATACCAGTCTCGAACCTTGTACTCCAGCACCAATGATACACGATTAATATTAATTGTTTTTAAAAACATGTATTTATTCAACACCAATTTCACACCTTAGTCGGAACATCATTTTTATTTGTTTTTTAAAATATCTATTTATTTAACACCAAAGTAAGTCATGTATACATTTTTATGGTTCGATAAGAGGCTCGAACCTGGTTTCCCAGCACCAAAGTCGGCCGTGCTATCCGTCAGGGGTTATGTAACCGGGCTATGTAGTGACCAGCCAATCCTGTGCCAGGATTGGCTGGGGGGGCACCATGACTCCTCGCCCAGTCGCCCTGTGTAACCCCGGGGGCTGCGGCCCGCCCCCTGGTCCTCTCTCTAAGGGGGAATTCACAAGAAAACGATCTGCGCATGCACGGGCATGTTTGTGCCCAAAAATACACTTGCGCAGCTGCAGCAGCCCAATCCTCCCCCCCCCCCCTTGCGCACTCCGGGAAGGTCGGGTGTCTCCCGGTTTCCCGGCCGGCAGATAGCGCGATTTTTTTAAATAATTGTGTTTGGCTTCTAGTGACGACGTGGTGGGTCCATGGGGCTTAGTGGGGCTTCGCCCCTACGCCCCAATGGACGCACCGCGCCTGCATAGGGCGTACTTTCGCTCAGAGTGTGGCCTGTCTTTACATGATAAAAGGGTGAGAGTGCCTTCAAGGGAATTTATTTAGAGAAGCTTGAATTATTTAAACCAAATTGAAGGGATGAATTAATGATCCCTATGTGAAATCAATCTCTAACTATAAGTCAATAGAACTCACATAACAACATGCAACAATTAAAAAACCACAATTACGTAAAGCACAAACACAAACAAGGTGTATAGAAAAGAGGATTTTATCAGAAAATAATTCAATCAATATATACAGTAAAAGCAATAATAGGTCTGTAGGTATATAAATGATAAGTAAATATACAACACAACAAGACCTAAAAACACCTATCCACAAAGTACAATAAATGATACAAAAGAAAGAGGTGGAGGTCGACGTTTCGGTCTCTTTAGAGGATGCTTATCGAGACCATCTTCAGGACTGTAGTCAATTTAAAAACTGTATAATGACAGGGTGTTGTGACCTATGCAGAACTTCGTTGCGGCTCTATGGGATAATTATTACGTACCTCCACTACTTGCAAGCTTGGACTGAGTTTTTCGATTTAATCAATTTGAATGCCCGCCTAAATGGTGAAATGCGCGCATTGTTAGACGGTTACATCGCTATCCAACTCGCCTGCTGTTTTGAGATTAGATACGCTGTAGAAAATTAAAGTACACTGAAAGACGGATGTGTATCAGCGTGTCGTTTTTGACCGTGGACCACGATTTATATATGTACACGGTTCTTCATGCGGTCTAGCTGTGGTAGCCTATATAAGACTCTGAAATCCCCTACAGATTTGAAGCCCGTCATTTTGAATTAACTTCGATATCCTGAATTCATTTGAGGATACACCCTGTCATTATACAGTTTTTAAATTGACTACAGTCCTGAAGATGGTCTCGATAAGCATCCTCTAAAGAGACCGAAACGTCGACCTCCACCTCTTTCTTTTGTATCATTTATTGTACTTTGTGGATAGGTGTTTTTAGGTCTTGTTGTGTTGTATATTTACTTATCATTTATATACCTACAGACCTATTATTGCTTTTACTGTATATATTGATTGAATTATTTTCTGATAAAATCCTCTTTTCTATACACCTTGTTTGTGTTTGTGCTTTACGTAATTGTGGTTTTTTAATTGTTGCATGTTGTTATGTGAGTTCTATTGACTTATAGTTAGAGATTGATTTCACATAGGGATCATTAATTCATCCCTTCAATTTGGTTTAAATAATTCAAGCTTCTCTAAATAAATTCCCTTGAAGGCACTCTCACCCTTTTATCATAATTACCCAAGCCCTCAAGGGTATTCTGGGTTGCTCACTGTTTGTAACTCTGTCTTTACATGGCCACTTTCGAAGAGAAGGTCATCTGGTACGCCGACAACCCCTACATCAATAACCTAACCTTGTGGAAGAGGTTTATTGATGATATTTGAATTTTTGGGAAAGGCGGTCGCTCGACCTGCGACGAGTTTTGTGAGTGGGTGAATACACAGAATCAGTTCTTAAGATTCATGCAGACTATCTCAGAGACCAGTATGCCTTTTCTGGACCTGAACCTGAGACTCACACACACAGGACTAAGCACCAACCTGTACAGAAAACCAAGCGATAGGGATAGTTGATTACTGTACCAGAGTCACCACCCTAGGGCCCTCGAAGATAACCTGCCATTTGGACAGTTACTCCGCATTAGGCGGAATTGCAGTTCCACCACTGATTACAAAGTTCAGGCAAAGGTGCTGGAACAGAATCTAAAACAAAGAGGTTACAGAGAACGACTAGTTAGGGATTCTTCCAAGAGATCGCTGAATAACCCCAAAGATACGCTGTTGCAAACTGTGCAGAGGGACCTCACTGAGACCCTGACTTGTGTCACATCATTTACACCAGATTCCACACACATTAAGGGTATCATAAGAAAACACTGGAGCATCCTTAACATGGGCGAGGTAGAGTTTCTGACACCTAGATTCGCCTTCAAGAGGACAAGAAACCTGAAGGATGTCATTGTGCACACCAGCCCCCCCCACCCAGGGAAAAACAATGCACAGGGAACACTCTGGGACCTCCCCCCCGTCACCGGGCACTATCTGTGTGGTACCTGTATAGTCTGTAAACAGACTAGAGTGGTCAGAACATTAGCTTTGTCAGACACCTCTACCTGGACAATGAGTCACACTAATTGCAATACTTCAAAATGCATTTACCTGGTGACCTGCCCCTGTGTGGGTAGAGAAATGCGGGCATGACTAGGAGACCAGTCAGGACCCGCATTACTGAATATAAGATGCCAGAGGGTCACAACTAAAATGTACACACATTACCAAGAACATGTAGACAGCCAAGAATCACTACAGTGGTTGGACTTGAATCCCATCCAAAGATCACCCAACAGGCACTTTTCAGGATAGAGAAACAATGGATACATCGTTTGTCCACATCAGTCCATGGCTTGAGTGATGATATATCGTCGGCCTCCCTGAATAAAAGATGACCCCAAGACTGAGAGTATGTATATCCATCTTTATTTACATTTGGTGCACAGGAAATATGAAGTCATTGCACTGAGCGTACCATTATGCAATTGGATACGAGACATGGACTCCATAATGGCCAATACAGGAGACCCCGGGCATGGGCTAATGATTAGTCACTAGGCATTGTGACCGTGTGCACCCCTACATGGGCCTCGCAAGTTTCAATACACAACACACAATGTTCCATGACACTGAACAGCATCGTAGACCTGACACACCCCGGGTTCTATTTCTGTATTAGAGCACTTGTACTACATTGTATCCTTTTACTTACTGTTGTCATCTAACCTATATATTGTCACTCTACGCTAGACAAGAGGGGCCATGACATGGAACAGTGCAGCAGTCCAGGTACACCCTGGGTTCCACCACTGAACTTACGTCCAACATTGTCTCACATCAATTTAGTGAACGCTGTCATTCAACGTACATATAATCATATATTTCATTATATGGCTCGTCCAGAATTTACATGGGTCAGTACTTTACTGCTTGAGCAGGGAGCCTAGTGACTGCTCTGTTTGCTAGGACTCACAGTGATACTGACTACATCTTAAGATGATCGCCACGTTTATCAGGCAGACTGCCTAGAAGTTTACAGGGCGATACCCGGCATGACGTAGGTGAGACACCGCCTCCCCTCCGTACATGTGACCCGGAGCGGTACTTCAACTCACTCAGGAGCTGACCTGTTCCGATCTGGTGCCGGCGAGGAGGGTAGGCGATTCATTCGCGTCCCCCTGAGGAATGGTGAGTACATCAACATTGGGGGCAGGCGCCCGTGACCGCCCTATACCGCAGCTTAGGTATTGGTAGCAGTGAGTGGAATTGCCACTTTTTAACTCGCTCCCTGTCCACCCGCGGAGTCAGCACTGAGGGGAGGACTGGGAGTTTTGTGGACTAGCAACAGGCCCACCACAGGGGACTTGTACTGCTCTCCCACTGGCTCCTATGTCCGCTTTAATTGCGCAGTTTGGGCGGCGTGGGAGGCTGGTTAGAATTGTGGGCCCACCCCGATTGCCGCTACCTTCGAGCAGGCAATGAATAGGGGATTGGTTACGTACCTATGCCTCACATACTTGTGACCCCTCTACCTTCCTAGCCCTTGAGTTTTACAGGACACCATGCTACTAGGTGTCCAATGGAATCGCTGCACACAGATTGAGGTGACATTCCCATCTATGGGAGGTGAGCTATAACATGACAAGTTCCATTACCGTATTTCTTTCACTATTGTTGTGGCATGTCACGTTTATAGCTAGTTTTGTACATTTTCACCACTGTTTTATAAAGAATATTTCCCCTCACCACTATCGCCCCTTCTAGGGAAAGGTCAGTCTTCTCAGTATAGGTGGATAGTGTCAAACTGTATTTTTGAATACATGCACTAGGGGATGAAAGCCATGCCCAATATCACGTACACCTTGTAAACTGTTTTAAAAGTAGAGATATTTGTTGCATTTCCTCATAAAATGGGGAAAATGGAGAATATTAGGAGGTATTCAAGAGCTTATAAAAAACACTGTGACGACAACATGGGTGTTTACTGAAACTTTTTTTTATATATCCCCCGCTACAGGTTACTGAACCACACTATTGAATACCTTTATTGAAGTGCTTACATGTGGTAGACAGCTAATTGCCCCACCACTGAGTACAGATAGATTCACTGTACACAGAGTACGTCCTGAAGAATTGCCACGGATTGCTATAACCACTAGGCAAGAAACATGTTGACCTTAGGAGATGAGCATAGCTTTTACTGAACCTTGACGTCAAGAAATCTGCCACTCTTTACGCTTTTAACAAGGTGGATAACCAGCCTGAATAAAATTGTTATTTGGATTATCCTACCTATTTTAACTCACTCACTTCACTGTTTCTACACTTCATGGGCAACACCCCCCCCCCCATTTCATCATACGGCAAGGAACAAAAGATCTACGATAAAGAGCCACTTTACGGGTGCCCGTTGGGTATTGCAGCGCCGACCCAACAAGGAGCAGGTCCAGATGATGAAGCATGACACCTAGCTTGCTGGGTGTGTGAGGACCCTAGTTCCGATAGAGCGGGATCACCACTAATCCCTCTCCTACATCAGGTTCCATCTTTACTATCATTATTTATGATAGCGGTTGGTCATCTAATATTTTATTTCTGACTAGGCACCACTCTATGAGGAACAGCATACCATTATCGAGCAGGTTTCTGTAGAGTCAGGACTGCCGGAGGCCAGAAGCCACTGATCTCTATTCCCCCCAGATGGCTCCCCCAACCCAGAAGCAATGCATCGGTCACCACCGTAAAACTATACTCAATCTGGCTTCCAACAAGGCCACAGCACAGATTGCACTCTTGAAGATTATGGAAACCATTAAACTGGAAAAAAGGCTGTTTTGATTTAACTTGTCTGTGACGTTTAATCAAGTCTTCCTTAAGATCTTACTACAATGGATAGAATTGGTAACCACACCTTGGGATGGCTTATATATTTTTTAGAGGGGAGAGAATAAGTCTGGATGGTTCTTATCTGATCTCCTGTAAAGTAGGTGAGATTTGATGTACCAAGGGGTCGTTACTCAGCCCTACGCTATTTAATATTTGATTACCCCCTTTGGCCCACATAAAGAAGCTGAGATTTGATGTACCCAGGGGTCGTCACTCAGCCCTACGCTATTTAATATTAGCTTAGCCCTTTTGGCCATATGGTTGAAACTTCTACTTTTTTCCCTGAGGAGAAGTTAAAGACAAACCATCTGCTTTGTAATACTGATAAAACAGGGATCATCTTGGTTGGTCATGTAAAAAAGGCCTGCTGCCTCATTTGATGCCTTCCCATTTGGCAGGGAATTTAGGGTTGAAAATTGATGTGATCCTTTATCACCCAGATACACTCCGTAGTACTATCCTGTTTCGCTCTCCTGCAATCTATACATACATTTTAGGATTATGTTTACTGTTATTCACTCACAAAACTGGTACGTAGTCTACTCATATCCAGAATGAGTTTGACTAACTGACCGGATGCCAGCCTTCCTGATAAGCTGATTTAAAAAACTACAGATTGGGTGCAGAGCTAGAATATCGACGTGAAAATATCAACATACATAAATATCATTGGAAGAATATTGTTGGTGTTAAATATCGAGGTAAGTAATATTGATGTGATAAATATCGATTTATTTTTTTGTTGTGTAGTAATAATGAAATTTTAAATATCGATGTTAAAAATAAGGATGTAAAAATATCAAGGTAACTAATATCGATGTTATGTATTTGATGTACATTTTTTTGTGTTTTAATTGTTATTTTTGGAATGTTTTTAGAAAACTAATGTGTTGAAATAATTTTAGTTTTTACATAAATTTTACAAGTGGGATGTTGGGTTTATAGGGGATAAGGGTGGGTAGTATATTAACAATCTTGTTTAATATAATCTATTTTAAAATTTTGTATATATTTTAGGAGCGGGATGTGGTGTTTATAGGGTATAAGGGTGGGTAGTAATTTAAAAATGTTTAAAATGTAATATATTTTTCAAATTTGTATGTATTTTAGGAGGGGGGATTTGGATTTATACGGGATAAGGGTGGGTAGTAATTTAAAAATATTGTGAGAATTACATTTACATAGTAATATTTGTTCAATTAACAATTTTAAAATGTAAATTAGAAATGCAAAATAAAATTTTTACAAGAAATAAATAAAAATTTCGTAATTTAAATATTTGCAAAAATTGTTTTTAAATATGAAAAAAATAATGGTTTTTATTAATTCGACATTTGTAGAAATATTGTATACTAAGGTATCTATTAGTATGGTGTGCGGATCCCTGCCAGTCAGCCTTTTAGCCCCTTCCACATTAGCATGGCGGGGGGTACCGCGGCAGACGGAAAGACCGTCTGCCGCTTTTCCGCCGGTAGACAATCGTCACAATTGGCTACTGGGCAGAAATGGCCCACAATATGTTGCAGGCACCGCCATCCATATTAGGATGGTGCCGGTTTCATGCCTTTCCATGGCAGCCTCCATGGAAAGGCATGCAGAGTTCTCTTTGGGGGCCCGTTGCGGGCTCCCTTGGGTGCTGCACTTTGGAGATTGGCAAGCATAAGGTGGCAGGCACGTTGTGCATGCCAATGCACAACATGCATATATTGCATAGTGGCGGGTGCTGTTCACAGCACCGGCCGCCACAATGCAATATATGCAGGATGCCACCGCCACTGTGGCATCCTAATTGCCGGTGCGGGACTGCCGCACCACAGGCGGCCGGTCCCAGCATCGCTACCGCTGCCATCCAAATAAACCCCTAAATAAAATAAAAAAATAATAATAATTAACAATTTGAAAATTATAAAAATGTATTCATTATATGTTTGGATTTTTAAATTGTGGAAAATAAATTATATTAAATTAACCCCTTAACCACGGCGTAAATTCCTCTGCGGTGCAGGTGATTTATTGCACGGGCGGGGCCACGTCGGCCAACGGACGTGCGCAGCACTGCCGAGGAAGTGCGTGTTACGGCCGCTGGCAGACGTGCGCACAGGAGGGGTTAATAGATTTTTTACAATTTCTAAAATATAGATTTTTTAAAAATAATAATTTGTTGAAATTTTTACTGTAAATGTACATAAATAATATAATTTTGGAAGAATTAAAAAAAACTAGTGTTTTATAATAAAAAATACTGCTTATTCTATCATTTGTTTTAAAATGGTTTAATATATGTAAATGTTATTGTTTTTTGGTGCAGAGGAGGAGAGAAACGGTAAGATGTAATCCTTGCGAACACTGTATAGGACCAACCAGTCCGAAGTGATCGCCTGCCAGGCTAGTAAGAATCGGATGATTGGGCTCTCCCACTGGATGGCTATGTACCTGCAAAGGCACCCTAAAGAGGTTTGACAGGAAGGGAGGAAGTAGGACAATAGGGGGCCCATTAGGATGGCGTCTGGAAAATCACCTCTACCGCCATGGAAGCGGAAAACAACCGCCCACCGGGACCGTGGAAAAACCGGCGGTCAAATTAAGATCAACCTCTCAAAAAAAAGACCGCGGCGGAAGCAGCCGAAGAAAAAACGCCCGTCGCGGACGGTGATGTCCAAAATCTGACCGCGGCGGACGGAAACGCAGCGGAAAATCAACAACCCGCCACAAGCATAGCGGAGACACCGCACGGGAAATTAGGATATCCCCGATGGTCCAGCGGTACGATCCGCTGTTTCCGACCGCCGCGGTCGCACACTGGAATGAACGGGAGAGCCTGCGGGAGAGCTGCAGCATACCTGCCGCTGCGTATCCGTAGAAAACATGACGGTCCATGCAAAAACCCCACAATAAGGCCAAACAGTGCACACAGCAAACTAGCCATGTCCCCCCGAATACACCAAACACATCCCAATGAAACAAACACATGCCAAACAGAAACATACAATTCCCAGGACAACACCCACAACACAGCTGACAGGAATACCCCATTTGGACACACCCACATAGCTGAGTATCCAACCAGCCCCTACTCTGACCATAATCCTTTGCAACACTCCAGATCTGAGGAGAGGCAAACGAACACAGCACACCCAACACCACCACCAACAAGCCCCCAGCACATAACACACCTCACACCCCACCACCACACCCACCATTCACACCCTGCACCCTCAAACACTTTGCACACCACACACCATGCCCACACATAAAATGCCCAAATTCACAGAGAGTGAGTTGTCAGTCATGGTAAATGAGATGGTAAGAGTGGAACCACAACTGTTTGGTAGCATGGTCCAACAGAAACCATTAGCCACAAGGACTCAAATGTGGGTAAGGGTCAATGCAGTAGGGACCACCCAGCGATCCAAGAAGGAGATCATGAAGCAGTGGCATGATCTCAAGAGGGTTGTCAGAGAGGAGAGAAGCAAGAACTGGGAGCTGGCTAACCGGACTGGCAGTGGCCCTCCCATTCCACAAAAAACATTTACACCATGGGAGGAGAAGGTGCTTGCCATACTGCATCCAGAGAGTCTCACATGAGTATCCGAGGGAGTGGAGGCTGGTAAGTACAAACAAATGATAACCAACACACTGATATGTACTGTCTTGCAAAACCACAAAGCCACACCACCTAAGACAAATCCCATCCATCTGCACCACACACCCACAAAAACCTGTCTCACAGATCCAACATTCACTCACTCCCATTTACCCTAAACGTAGCTAGCAATATGACCATGGGAGCATGTGTACAGGCAGCCAGCACCCAACTCCCACCAGGCACCCTTGACCTAAATCCCATCAGGGTGGAGCACACCACCACCCACAAGCACTTGGAAGCCATTGCAGCACACCAAACGACCTAACAGGTGGATAGACATCTTCCCTGGGAGGGCTGCTTGGGGCTGAAAGGGGCTGAAAGACTCCCACCATGCACCCTGTCCCACACCTGAGCAGGATGGAGCACTCCCCCACCCAGAAGCACTTGGAAGCCATTGCAATACACCAAAAGACCTAAGTGGTAGGTAGCCATCTTACCAAGGAGGGCAGTTTGGAGCTGGGAGGCCTGCACTACTACTCCCACCATGCACCCTGTCCCATACCTGAGCCGGATGGAGCACTCCCCCACCCAGAAGCACTTGTAAGCCATTGCAGTACACCAAACAACCTAAGAGGTAGGTAGCCATCTTACCAGGGAGGGCTGTTTTGGGCTGGCAGGCGTGCACTACTACTCCCACCATGCACCCTGTCCCACAACTGAGCAGGATGGAGCACTCTCCCACACAGAAGCACTTGGAAGCCATTGCAGTACACCAAACAAACTAGCAGGTAGGTAGGCATCTTCTGTAGTAGGGGATCTCTGTGTATAGTCATAATCTAGTGAATAGTCCAGCCCATGTGCGTGGACCCCGGAGCAATCAAAAATAATCTCTTACAGTGTCAAAAAATGCAGAAAATGCATAGACACTTAAGAGAGAATTTAAAGACAGATAATGCAGCCAAAAAGGCTACACTGTCCAGTACTTCAACTAGAAATTCCACCATAAAATCCACAAAACAGCAAAGCCTGTACAGATTTCCCTTGCTTAACAGCAAAATCCCTCAGGAATGATAGAGAGAAGAACCTGGACAGACAAGCCCCATAGGCTGCCATTATGTGGCTTAATTAGGATACTGTGCCTTTAAGGAACCTTCCAGAACCTTCTCTCAGTATCCCAGAATGCATAGCAGGTCCAACTTAGCCTCAGTTCTTTTTTCCGGCTCCTGCAAGCAGGACCCTGGAGCATTGAGCTCTCCCTTTTCAAGGGTTTTTGTTAGTGTTTTACACTGATTTCGATTTTTGGTACTTTTAAAGTACTTTGGTGACTTTCTTTCTGTGTTTCTGCACTCTTTTTTGTCCATAATGCCTGCATTATTCGACAAATGCCCTGAGTGCTCAAGAAAGAAGGCCAGGTCAGACTCCCATGAGGTCTGTATTCTCTGCCTTCCCTCTTCCCACATTCCTGAGGAGTGTGTGATCTGCAGAAGCTTCTCTGGAAGGACCCTGAAGGAGAGGAAGAAGATCAGGCTTCAGGGACTTGAGGAGAGAAAGTTGAAGGCACGAGGTGGGTCAGGAGGGGCTCCTTCTACCCATGCTGAGGCCTCTGGGGGGCTCCCCAGGGGCAGGAAGACCAGCCCTCGCCCAAGGTCTCCGTCTGGGTCAGTTGCGCTGACCACGACGTCGAGGGGACGGTCAACGGCCAGTTCCAGGTCTCCCCAGGGCTCTGGGTCGAGAAAACGTCGCCCGTCGACGTCGAGGAACGTGTTCCGGCCGCCGTCGAAGCCGGTGTCGATATCCTCGTCGTCGCTGTCGGCGTCGAGTGATCGACATCGGAGGGCCCGGCGTCGGCGCTCGCCGTCGAGGCGACACCGCCGTTCGCCGTCGAGGACATCGTCGTCGAGGGGATCCTCGTCGTCGAGGTCGCCGTCGAGACGGAAGGCGTCTCCGGCGCCGAAGAGGTCGACGTCGAAGCATTCCAAAAGACCGACGTCGAGACGGTCAAGGAGATCGACGTCGAGAAGGTCTGAGAGGTCGACGTCGAGAAGATCCAAAGTGTCGACGTCGAAGCGATCCAAGAAGTCGACGTCGAGGCCGGCGAAGAGGTCGAGGTCGCCGTCGAGGCACCATCGCCCGTCGTCGAGGTTCCGTGGCTCGTCGATCTGGTCGGGGTCGACGTCGAGACGGAGACACGGTTCGACGTCGAGAAGTGTGATTCGGTCGACGCCGAAGGACCGTTCGACGTCGAGGGGACATCGGTCGTCGTCTGGACACCGGTCTTCAACGTCTGGAGGTCCTAAGGACAGGCCCAGGACTGTGGGGGGCTCCCCACGCTCCGGAAGAGATGGTGGCTCGCCGGGAACGGCGCATTCCGGGGTGGATACTCCGATGAAGCCTTCTACGCCTCCTTCGCGGCCTGCTGTGCCGAAGGGCCCGCCTCCGAAGGCCCCTACCCCACCTCCGAAGCCGGCTCCGCAGAAACCGCGTCCGGTTGCTCCTCCACCCCCGGTCCAACCGAGGGCGGTGTCGATGCCTAAGTTTCCGACGCCTCCGAAGAAGACTCCTAAGAAGCCTAGGACTCCTGACCCTGGGAGGCCGAAGGAGCGTCCGAGGCCCAAGAGGTCTAGGTCTCGCTCGGGGAGACGGGACAGATCAAGGAGTGGCCGTGGATCTTCCTCACGATCCAGGCGTCATCACAAGAGACGTCGGTCCAGGTCACGTTCTCCATCTGGGACCCGTTCCTACTCGCCCACGCTGTCCGATTCGCCGGAGACTAGGGTGTCTCCGATAGACGATATAAGCACATTCCAGGAGGTTCTCCTGCGTGGAGCGGCGAAGTTGGGCATTGAGGTTGAAGCACCTACGGCTTCTACCTCGGTGATATTTGAGACATTACACAAAAGGCACTTGTCTCGCCCCCTGTTACCTCTGGTGCCGGGGCTCCTTGAGCCCGCCGAACAGCTATTCCTGACGCCGGCGACGGTGAAGTCTGTACCTTCCAGGATCCTAAAAAAGTACATGGCTCCGGACTCAGACCCAGCCTTCTTGAGGAAGGACCCGGTACCGGATTCGGTCATCGTGACTGCTGCACGGAAGCTTCATGCCACCTCCCCTGCGTCCACGGTTCCTCCGGACAAGGAGAGCCGTTGGATCGATTCTGCTGGTCGCAAGGCGTGTGGGACATCCGCCTCGTCCATGAAGGCTGCCAGTGACTCGGCTTTGCTGGGACGTTACGACCGGTCCCTGTGGGACTCGATGGAGCAGTTCGCAGACCTTGTCCCTCGAGACCGCAAGGAGGACTTTGTGGAGATCGTCAAGGAGGGGATGCTGGTCTCTAATCAGGCCATCGGCGCCGCTGCGGACATATCATTGCTGTCCGCGCACGGATATTGCCACGGGATTCACCAGAGGCGCCACGCTTGGCTCAGGTTGACGTCCTTGACACCGGAGGCGCAGCAACGCGTGGCGAATCTCCCGTTTTCCGGAGATACCCTCTTCGGGAAACACGCGGATGATGAGATGGCCAGGATGAAGGCCGAGGCGGAGACCCTGACGGCAGTGGGCTTGGAGAAGCCCAAGGAAAAGAAACCCTTCCGACAGTACCAACGTCGGTTTGGGTCGCAGGGTCGTGGAAGGGGTCAGTCTGCTGGACAACATCAACAGCAGCAGCAGCAGCAGCAGTACAGGCGGCCCTTCCAGAAGCGACAGGGTGGTAGAGGTCGTCAACAGTCCTCTACCGCGACCAAGGGCCCGGCCGGGTCCCGTCCCTGAGCTGTTACTTCCCCCTCGTCCGTTACCCGCTCCGGTGGGGGGAAGCGTTCAATTTTTTCTGGCAGAGTGGAGAAAAATTACTCAGGACAAGTGGGTGCTGAATATTGTTTGCAATGGATACAGTCTACGTTTCACCAGCCCTCCTCCATCGATTCCTCCCGTCAGCTCGCAGTATCAACTGCGCGAGCTTCAGGCGGAGGCGGACATTCTGCTAAGGAAAAGGGCGATCGAAGACGTACCTCTGTCTCAAAGAGGAAGAGGTCTGTACTCTCGGTTCTTTCTTGTCCGCAAGAAGGACAGAAACGAGTTCAGGCCCATTCTGGATTTGCGGCAGGCAAACAAGTGGATTCGCAGAGAAAAGTTTCGCATGCTGTCGTTGCATCAGATCTACCCTCAGCTGCAACGAGGAGACTGGATGTGTGCCATAGATCTACAGGACGCATACTTCCACGTGCCCATTGCATGCAAACACAGGAAATTTCTGCGCTTTCAAGTCGGCACCAATCATTATCAATACACGGTGCTACCCTTCGGACTGAAGTCTGCACCCAGGACATTCTCAAAATGTATGGCAGTGGTAGCGGCACACCTGAGGAAGAACAAGGTGTTTGTCTACCCGTACCTGGACGATTGGTTGATCAAAGCCTCCTCCTTCTCGGAAGCTCAAGCACACTTCCAGAAGACGTGCGTTCTCTTGAACAAGCTGGGGTTGCACATCAACATGTCCAAGTCGGTCCCGATTCCGGTACAGTGCATCCAGTACTTGGGGGCCTCCATCAATACGCTGTCAGCAAGCGTGTCTCCTTCGGAAGAGCGACGTTTATCACTCGTTCGGAAGGCTCAGGCTCTCATGAAAACTCCGTCTACGACTGTGAGGACGGTGTCTTCTCTACTGGGATCGATGGCCTCTTGCATCTTTCTCACTCCTCACGCACGGCTACAGATGAGACCTCTGCAGGAGTGCTTGGAGGATCAGTGGGACCAGAGGAGAGGTTCTTGGGACGACAGGATACGGCTGTCTCTACATGCTCTTCAGTCTCTAAAGTGGTGGTGCTCGAAGGAGAATCTCCTCAGAGGCGTTCCCTTCCACAAGGACATTCCCACACAGACCATCGTGACGGATGCGTCTCTCCAAGGTTGGGGGGCGCATTCCGGAGACCTGCAAATTCAAGGGACGTGGTCCCCGACGGAGTCCACGTACCACATCAATTTCCTGGAACTGAGAGCGGTTCACTTGGCACTGAAGGCTTTTCATCCGTCCTTTCAGACCAACTCTCTGCTTGTTCAGACGGACAACACGACAACGATGTATTACCTCAACAAGCAGGGGGGCTCGAGATCGCGCACTCTGTCGCAGGAGGCGCAGGCGATCTGGCACTGGCTTCTGGCTCGAGGACTGTCGATAACGGCCGCCCATCTGCCAGGTGTGCAGAATGTTCAGGCAGACGAACTGAGCAGAATCGTGCAGGAAAACCACGAATGGGTCATAAACGACGAAGTACTAGGAGAAGTCTTCGCAAGGTGGGGAACTCCAGACGTAGATCTGTTTGCCACCGCCGAAAACAGCAAATGCCGAGGCTTCGCCTCCAGGTACTACCAGCCAGGGACGCTGGGGAACGCGTTATGGATCAACTGGTCGAACAGCTTTCTGTACGCTTTTCCACCAATTCCCCTGATTCCGGCGGTTCTCATCAAGCTGTCTCAATCCAGGGCGAGAATGATTCTGATTGCCCCGGAATGGCCCAGACAGTGGTGGTTCACGGACCTGCTTCATCGATCTCTCCTTCCTCACATGAAGCTGCCGTGCAGGCCGGACCTTCTCACGAAGTTCGGGGGGCGGATGGTGCACCCCAACCCCTCGTCTTTGAGTTTGGCGGCATGGCTCCTGAAATAGTGCAATATGGCCATCTGAATCTCCCAGAGGATTGTATGGGCATACTGAAGGAGGCTAAGCGACCTTCCACTAGGACTTCCTATGCTTACAAGTGGAAGAGGTTTTGCATCTGGTGCAAGTCTAAGAACTATGACCCTACGTCATGCAAGGAAGATGTCATCCTTCCATATCTGCTTCATCTGGCGCAGTCGGGCCTTAATGTCCATTCCATTAAGGTTCATCTGGCTGCTTTGACTGCCTACAGGAAAGGCCCTTCACAGACTTCCTTTTTCCAGATCCCTGTGATCAAAGATTTTTTGGAAGGCTTGAAGAAAGTGTTCCCTCCTGTCAGGCTTCCTTCGCCTTCGTGGGACTTGAATGTGGTGCTGTCCAGATTGATGAAGGAGCCTTTTGAACCCATTCATAAGGCTTCGTTGCAGCACCTGTCCTGGAAGGCGGCGTTCCTCGTGGCCATTACATCGGCCCGCAGGGTGAGTGAGATTCAGGCATTGTGTTGCCAAGAACCTTATACTGTATTTCATAATGCTAAAGTTGTTATGCGTACTCACCCTAAGTTTCTTCCCAAGGTTGTTTCTGATTTTCATATCAATCAGACTATCACTTTGCCTACGTTCTTTCAAAATCCTTCATCTCCGGCGGAACGGTCTTTACATTCCCTGGATGTGCGGAGGGTGCTGAAGTTTTATCTTGATAAGACTAAAGATATTCGTAGGTCAGACCAATTGTTCATCAATTATGGCTCAGTCAGGACGGGTCTTGCTACCTCTAAACAGTCCATCTCTAGGTGGATTGTGTCCTGCATTCAGTTGTGTTACTGCAAAGCTAATAAGACCTTAGGGGGCAAACCTAAGGCTCATTCCACCAGGGGCAAGGCTGCTACGACAGCTATGCTCCGTAATGTTCCCATTGCAGAGATCTGCAAGGCGGCCACTTGGAAGTCGGTCCATACCTTTGCTAAGCATTACTGCCTGGACACTGATGCCAGGGCAGACGCTCAGGTTGGGCAGGCTTCGCTGCGGAATCTGTTCGCACAGTAGTGGCGTTATTTTATTCTCCACCGCCGCTTGGTGTGGGGATGGGCTTGCCATTCTATTCACTAGATTATGACTATACACAGAGATCCCCTACTACAGAAGGAGTAGTTTCTGTCCTGTAACTCCAGTTCTGTAGTAGGGGTATCTCTGTTATAGTCATAAGCGCCCTCCCGCCTCCCCGGTGGAGTGTTGTTCATGATCATAATGCTACAGGTCTGGCGTTTTCTGCGCCTTCAAAAAGAACTGAGGCTAAGTTGGACCTGCTATGCATTCTGGGCTACTGAGAGAAGGTTCTGGAAGGTTCCTTAAAGGCACAGTATCCTAATTAAGCCACATAATGGCAGCCTATGGGGCTTGTCTGTCCAGGTTCTTCTCTCTATCATTCCTGAGGGATTTTGCTGTTAAGCAAGGGAAATCTGTACAGGCTTTGCTGTTTTGTGGATTTTATGGTGGAATTTCTAGTTGAAGTACTGGACAGTGTAGCCTTTTTGGCTGCATTATCTGTCTTTAAATTCTCTCTTAAGTGTCTATGCATTTTCTGCATTTTTTGACACTGTAAGAGATTATTTTTGATTGCTCCGGGGTCCACGCACATGGGCGGGACTATTCACTAGATTATGACTATAACAGAGATACCCCTACTACAGAACTGGAGTTACAGGACAGAAACTACTCCTTCCCTGGGATGGCTGTTTGGGGCTGGGAGGCCTGCACTACTACTCCCACCAGTCACCCCTGGCCCACACCCCAGCCGGATGGAGCATCACATTACCTTCATCAAACTTACAGGTAGGTAGCCATCTTCCCTGGGAGGGCTGTTAGGGGCTGGGAGGCCTACACTACTACTCCCACCATGCTCGCTTATTTCCCAGCTGAGCTAGATGGAGCATTCCCTCTCACCCAGAAGCAAGTGTGAGCCATCACACTAACCCTCATCAAACTTACAGGTAGGTAGGCATCTTCCCTGGGAGGGCTGTTTGGGGCTGGGAGGCCTGTACTATTACTCCCACCAGGCACCCCTGGCCCACACCCCAGCAGACTGGAGGACTCCTCCCACCTAAAAGCATGTGTCAGGCATCACACTATCCTCATCAAACTAACAGGTAGGTAGCTATCTTCCCTGGGACTGGGAGGCTGTTTGGGGCTGGGAGGCCTGCACTATTACTCCCACCAGGCACCCCTGGCCCACACCCCAGCAGGATGGAACCCTCCCCCACCCAGATGCATGTGGCAGCCATTGCAATGTTCACCCTCTCATAACAGGTGGGCAGCCATTTTCACAAGGAGTGATGTTTGGGGGTGGGAGGCCTGCAATACTATTCCCAACATGTACCAATGGCCCCCAGTACACCAAGATGGTGCACACCATACCACACAGATGCATGTGTTATATAATGACCACCTCAAACAAATTACTAGGTAGGTAGACATAGTCTCCTGTCTCATGACACCACTGAACAGAATGCAATCCTCCCCAATGCACACACAGATGTGCCATGCCACAAATCAAAATGTAACAACCTAACAGGTAATTAGCCAGTACGTGCACCCACACATTTGTCACTAAAGAAATGGTGCCATATGCCAACACCAGCCCTCTCATTGCACAAATATGCATACCCACCACTCCTGACACGCACAGTGTGCACACAGGTAAGCAAAGGGAACTGTCACAGCTACCCAAGAGTCACACACCAATCCACATGCACAAGGAAGACTGGGCACAACCATGGACAGCGCACACTGATGAGTGCATTGCCATGGGGCCCAATCAACAAGGACCATTTCAATATTGAGAAAGCATGTGTGGGCTTATAAATCAAGATATGTACATGACAGGACAAAGGTATGCATGACAATACAATAGCCAGTCCATGGTCAGATGTGACGTCTCACAGGTCAGACAAATCAACAAGGATACACAATGAAAACATGTTGTGCTGGTCCCTACATGGCAAGAGATCCCTGTGAACATGATTTCTGCACGAGTTGCATGGTATGTATTGATAGATCACACCATGTACAAGTAATGTATGTACCACTGCATCATTTTAGGAGGCACAGTAGTGCACATAGAAAACGATATTAAGATCAGTCAATTGTGTAGTGTACAGACAGTGGATGACACACAGCTAGTACATTGCTTGCAGAGTGCACAACAATGACCCTTTCCCATCTAATCAACAGGTGACCAAGAACTTACTGCAGAGGACAACACCAACGACCTGCAGAGCCAGTCTCCCCCCCGGTACATGGACTCTCTGATGTAGACCTCCAGGATTTTCAGGACGATGAGCTCGAGGCTGGTCCATCTGGTGTGCCAGGGAGTACAGGTCCCAGGACCCCATCCTCCCCACCACGACATCTGCTGCAACACCAACTGCACAGCAGACCCCTGCTGTTACGGCCTGTGCATCCACCGCCACCAACACCAGTACCACCTGCAACACCCTTCCTGTCCCAGAGGATGACCAGCCCACACCAACAACTGATGAGGGTAGGGAGAGTGTGCAGGGACCCACAGTGGCGAGGCAACAGGTCTGTTGCAGCAGCACAGTTGGGAGGGCCACGGTCACCCCCAGACGCCAGGGGGCTGGGACACCATCCCTGGAACACATCACCAGAGTCTTTGGGGCATATGAACAGGCCCAGGGACAAGGTGGCCGGTCGGACGACCTGTTCTGCAAGCTCATCCTGCTGATGAGGTCCATCGACACCCGCATTGGACAAATGGTGGACCTCATGGGCAAGCAAGTGGCGTTACTGAGGGACAGGCCTGCGCCACTACCAACACCTCCACCCCGTCTGGTGGGCTGCAGGATGACAGTTCACCATCCTCCCCTGCGGCCACATAGAGGGGTGAGTCCTCAGACGCCGCTGGCTCCACAGCAGGGCCCACCCCAGTCAAGCGACCAAGGAGCCATTTTAAGAAGAGCCTGGGAGTCTCTGGAAGCAAAGCACCTGTCAAATGCTAGTCACAGAGCCAGCCCTGATGGCAACCCTCTTCCTCACTGCATTGACTGTTTGGACTGTCCTTCCCCACACTGCCTTGTGAATGGCATCTGTCTGTTGGACTGGCTCACCACATCAATGTGGTATCTACTCTTTCATCTCATTTACCATTACTGTCAACTCACTGCTCCATCACCACCTCTAGGTAAAATTGCACCCCCTCACGTCAACTTTGTAAATACAATACCTTACACACTTTTTTGTGTCAGCTTTGTCTTTAGTGCAGGATGTACAGTCTTCAACATGTCCATAATGTATCAGGAGTATGTACTGTATGTAGGCAAAGATAAGTTTGAGGCACCTAGGGAAACACAACAGAACAACAATCACTGCAGACAACACAATGGGCTACAAGTGTCAACATACACGTCCTGTATACATTCACAGATGACATGTCACAGTAACACATCCACCCACAGCTGACTTGACAACTGGCTGTTTTTACCATTTGCACATAGCCCTTCACGGCAACAGCAATATCACCAAACAATGTGTATGTTGTACATCGTCGCCTACCTTCAAGTGAATTAGCGGGTGATGAGCTGTTGACGCATGTCACCACCTTCCTCCTCTCCACTGTCCTCCTCATTGGACGCAGGTTGTTGTGCAGGCGGGGGCCTTGGGTCCTCATCATAATCCAGGAGCAGGGCAATCTCCTTGCGAATGGCCAGGTTGTGGAGCATGCAGCATGCCACTACGATCTACACACCTTCGCAGGCGAGTATGCCAGTGCACCTCCGGTTTTGTCCAGGCAGCGAAAACGTGACTTCAGCTGACCAAAAGTACGCTCCGCCACACATTGTATCGGAAATCACCCGGGGTCCTGGGATTCCTCAGTGGGCTCAGCAGCCATGGACGGCTGGGATATGCAGTCACCTAGGTATGACAAATAGACATTGCAATGTTGCACAGGCAGAGGGCAGCAGGTCACACACCCAGCACGCCATACGACTAGTTTGTGTCTTGCTACTGTATTGATAGATATTGGCACATGACACTGTGTCACTGATCATTTCCCCCTCTTGTCTCCTATGCCTGCAGCTCAAGGTACACCAGCGTAAGGCCGTGTGGAGGGCCATTGCAGCAAAGGTGCGAGCTCTGGAGGTATCTAACCGACGGCACACCCACTGCCACAAGAGGTGGGGCAACATTAGCCTGCTGGCAAAGAACATGGCAGAGATTCATTTATTTGAAAGTTTTATATAGCGCGAACAAGACCCTTACAGGTCTCAGAGCGCTTTACAATAAATGTGAATAGGTATAACATATAAAAAAAAAAGAATAAGCAAAACGATAAGATACAAAGCACAGGTCAAACATTATGAGTAGAGTAGAGGGCATTACAACAAAAGTGTATAGGCATAACAAAAACAAAAGAAATAAGTATGACCGTAAGAGTAGAATCAAGATGCTGAATACATGAACATAGGACAGATCAGACATTGTGAATATTATGGCTAAAGCAAGATAAAAATGACTGGCTACAATGACAAACATAGATAAAGGGGCAGGTCAGATAGTGTGCAAGACCAAACCATACAAAATTAAAGGATCGGGGTAGCACATTGATGATTAAAAGTCACAATGAGTAGAATAAAGCTGTACATATAATAGTTAAGCATTCGATTGGTAGATAAGATAATGGAATAAGGGTTATCCCCTGACCAGTTAAGTAATCTTTACGTAAATGTTGGCATAAGAAAGCTTTTTACTTCCAGTTTGAAGGAACAGATGGATGGGTTTCGTCTAATTTCTGGAGGCAGGGCATTCCATATCCTTGGTGCCATTCCGGAGAAGGAGCGATTATAAGTTTTTTTCTTCATGAATATTTGTGGTTTTAGAAGGAAGTTTTCCGCACTTCTTGTTGATCTCGATCCTCCAGAAATTGTGAGTTTTTGTGTGAAATAGCTTGGGGCACTATGATGTAGGGCCTTGTGCGTCATGCAAGCTATTTTCAGGTGAATTCTGGCTTCAATGACAGCCAGTTTAAGGATTTCAGATCCATGGAGATGTTGGCTCTTTTTTCGAGCCACTGATGAGTCTCGCTGCAGCGTTGGTGGAAGCTCTAAGAGGAGCTGTGGGGGTTTTGGGAAGTCCGAATAACGAAACACTGCCATAGTCCAGCCTCGGTAGAACTAAGGCCTGCACCACTAACTTGAAGTCAGTTGGGGGTAAGAAGGGCTTAAGCTTCCTTAGTGTGGTGATCTGAAAGTTTGCTCCTTTCGTTGCATTACTAATATGCTTCTGCATATTGAGGTTATAATCCAGGGTTATACCTAGTGATTTCGCCGAGTCAACAGTGGTTGGTTGAGCATCTAGTGCTGTGAGGTGAGGTGTTTTATAAGATTGTGCATAGTGGGGACTTTGGCGGGGGGAGCAATGAGGAGGAATTCAGTTTGTGTCATTCAATTTGAGGTGATTCACAGCCAGCCAGGATTGGGTGATCTTAAGAGTATTGTTGAGCCAAGTAATGTTGTCCAAGGTATTGATCTTGAGGTAGAGTTGGGTATCGTCTGCATACATGTGGAAATGCACATTGGATGTTTGTAGCAGATCGGTAAGAGGTTCCATGAATAGGTTGAAGAGTGTAGGGGATAATGAGAAGCCTTGTGGGACTCCTAATGTGACCGGAACTGATTTGGACAGTGTGTTGTTGATCTTGAATTTTTTAGTCCGGTTTTGTAAGAAGGAGGAGAACCAATCGAGCACTGGACCTGAAAGACCCATTCTGTGTTTCAACAGATCAATTAAGTGTTCGTGTTTGACCGTATCGAACGCTGAGGAGAGGTTAATAGAATGAGGAGACATGCTTCGTTGCGATCAAGGAGTTGAAGCGCATCATCAATGATGTGTGTCATAGCTGTTTCAGTGCTGTGATTTGCGCGGAAGCCGGATTGATGTTTGTTTAGGAGGTTGAAATGGTGGATATGTTTTGTAAGTTGGTGGTGAACACATTTTTCTAGAGGTTTGGCCAGGGTGGGAATATTGGAGATAGGGCGGTAGTTGTTGACGTCCATGGGGTCAGCTGTGGCTTTCTTAAGGATGGGAGACACTTGTCCAATCTTTAGCGCATGAGGGATGCAGCCTTGTTGAAGAGAGCTGATCTTGGTTCACAAAGGTAGTAACATCGGTGTCAGATCTTTAACCGCCTTAGCGGGAAGAGGGTCAGTGTGGTGATTAGATGGTTTCAAGATACTGAGACATTTGCCTATAGATTCTTTGGAATAGGAGTGAAAATTTGACCATGTTGCATCATTTTTCACTGTCAACTTGAATAGGATTTGTATAGAAGCGTTAGGGGGTGGGGGGAAGTTGGTGAGGGGGTAGGAATGAGAGATTAGGTCCTTGAGTAGATCTTTCTTGATATTCTCCGTCTTGAGGTTAAAGTGGCTAGAAAAGTCATCTCAAGATGGTTGTGGGAGAGTTAGATCAAGAGGTCGTTGAGGTTGGTCCTTCGATTGCGATTTGATTAATTAAAAAAAAAATTTGAACAATTTCTTGCCTGGTCAAGTTGTTGGGTAAAGAATTTTGCTTTAGTGCGTTTGACCTTACGAAAATAAGCATTTCTCTTTCTTTTTAGAGTCAGGAAATGCTTGGCGGTTGGTACTGATCTCTAGTTGCGTTCGGCAGTTCTGAGGGAACGTCTGTCCTTGTTAAGGAGACAGTTGAACCACGGTTTAGAGTCTTTCGTGGAGACTCTCTTTAGTTGCAGAGGCGCACGTTCGTTAATTATCGTGGTCATGGAGTTTAGGTAGTGGTTGGTGAGGTCGGTTACGTCAGAAGTTCCAGCAGGGGGTAGAAGTAGATCCTTGTTAGTCGGGTAAAGTGCTTGTGTTGAGCTTTCTCCAGTCCCTTTTCCAGACCTTAGGTTTTATAGCTTGGGCAGAGGTAAACTTAATAGATTCATTGATGAAGAAGGTGATGATGTGATGATCAGACCAGTCGCAAGGGAGAATTGATTCAAGATGGATGGAATCAGTCTTAGAGATTATTAAGTCCAAGGTTGCGCCTTTGTTGTGTGTAGGACTATTGCATAGTTGGATGAGGTCTAAGGCATTGAGGAAGTTTTTAAGGCTGTTGACCACTGTGTCACTAGGGTCGTTCAGTGGAGGTTAAAGTCCCCAAGGGAAATTTGTGTATTTTGTCCACCGGCGAGTGATGTGATCAGGTTCACGAGGTGTTCGGTAAATATTAGGTTATCTCCAGGTGGGTGGTACATGATGTGGAGCGAGCAGATAGGTTTACCATTGCTGTTGAGGTCGAGGCTGAAGTATTCACAGGAAGGGAGTGACAAGGGTATAGCTCTGTTTATGGAAATGTTACTCCTGTGTATACATGCAATACCCCTCCACTCTTGCCCCCTTCCCTATCTAGTCTAATAATGTCACAGTTAGGAGGAACTAGGATGTCGATGAGGGGCGAGGAAGACTCGGTAAGCCATGTTTCAGTGAGGATGAGGTCAAGGTTAGCCGAGGAAATGAGGTCGGCTATGTCAGTTGCGTGTTTCGACCTTGGGGCTGCTTCCTTGCACTGTGCGGTTGGCAAAGCGCAGAATGACACCACTGATGGGCCACATCTTGGCAGTGACTCAGCCTGAGCTGGATGCACGTCTGAAGGAGCATCAGCAGCAAGACAGGGGTGAGTATTTGTGGAGGGTGACTTTGGTTGGGAGCGGCAGCAAGTGTACAGGGCCTGTGCCAGCGCTGGCCTATGTGATGTTGGTGGAGTGGTGCAGTGCAGTGTCATGTAAGTGGCTGCTGGGATGGGTGCCAGTATAATGCATATGCACAAACTGTTCTTACAAAGGTGATCCTCCCTGCTGTGCATTCCCATTGCGGTCTATGTTGTGCTCTTCATGGTTATTCAGCATTGGGGTAGTCTGGGTAATCGAATTCGGAGTGAACAGCTGTGTTCACAATCTAAATGTGACTTTGTGTCCATTGCACGCGCCATGAATGTTGAGGCCTACACATCTGACAACAATGTGCACTAGTCTTTGGGCCCCAGAGTACAACATGGTGGTTGTCATGGGCTATTTGCCATTGTGAATTGTCATGTTGTAATCAGTGTCTGTGTTGTCACCTCCTGTTCCATCCAGGTCTGTCAGTGGCAACAAGTGGTGTGCTCACATCATGTCCCTAGGTGTGCGCAGAAGTAGTTGTGTGTCTGGTGGACTTCCGCCGCAGGCAGGGTGTTGTGCTGTGTGGCCATAACATGGCTCAGTCATGACAGATAATCAGGATTACATCCACTTTTGGGGTCTATGTAGTGAGTAGCTGCAATTTGATTGCAAAGTGTGGTGTGCCACATGTCGATTTGGTCCTCTTTTGAACTGCATTGATTGCATTGCTTTGTTCTGTTGCTGCCACGAACCTGACCCTGCATTCCTCTCTCATGCAGATTCACCAGTGGTCATGGAGGGACATCAGTGCTGAGTCTGTTGAGCTTTTGTGCCAGCTTTGTGTAGGCCAGACAGCTCTCCTCAATGCCTTGATTAACCAAGACAAAAAATTAGCCCATGTGATTGCTTACATGGAGGGCATACATTCCGAGTGGGTGGGCTGCACTGTACTGTCCAGGCCTTGTCCTCCACAGTGACATCTGCCCTTTAACAGGCACATACTCCCATTCCTGCTCCAAGGCCTTTGTCCACCCCTCAGGTAGGGGCCACATCTGATGATATTGACCACGGATCACGGACGTCACAGTCACGATACAGCACACGGTGCACGCAGCAAAAACAACCCAAGCGGTCCCGCCCGCAGACACCATCCCCACAGAAGAGCAAAGCCAGCCCAGAATGCAAAGACAAAAGCCCGACAGTCAAAAGCAAGGCCCAAAAAGCAAAAAAGCAGACCTCAGGCTCACATGCATCAGAGGCATCCCCAGCTAAGGACTCTCCTGTCCCTGAAGCATCTCGCAAAGAGAGGCATGCAGTTTCTGTGTCCACTGAGGAGTTGGTGCCTGGCAAGGGTACAATAAGGAAGGGCACATTCCCTCAACACCTCGACTCCCATTCAAAGCCCTGTGAAGCTGGGGAAGGAGGGCACTGTAGGAGCTACACCTGGCAAACAGGGGAAGGAGGGCCAGAGGCGAAGTGTTCCAGAGGATTCAGCATGTCCCCAGAGGGAGTGCCAGTGTCTGCACCTAATGCAGCTTTGTTGGTGTGTGTGCCTGTTGTGTCCACACAACTTCCCATTAATCCTAGTACAGGGAAGCCATTTCAAATCCCCAAGAAGTGGAAAGGCACCCCTCAAACATCTCCCACCCACACTGTGTCACAAGTCTACATGATTCCACCTCCACGTGCCACTACACCACCTGGTCCAACTACACCACCTGGTCCAAACAGCCCTCCAGCTTGCCAAGCCACTGATAGCTCTACCTCACCTGGGCCTCTCTCTCCGCAGTCAAGTGCTCCTGCTGTCCCCAACACAGCCAGCTCCCAGTCCGCCTGACAGCCAAGTGAGTGGTAGTCCCCCTCACACACCTGTCTCTCACACAGATAGGCATGTACTGCCCATTGTTACCCCCTGTGTTGCTGCCCATGGAAGGGTAGTCACGCACACTCTGTGCAGTCTCTCATGTACTTGCTCTGCCCACTGGCCTTGTTGCTCTGCTGTGTTGGACTATTCCCTGTGCAGCCTCTCATGTACTTGCTCTGCACTTTGCACTGCCTACTGGGGTTCCTGTTTTGAGCTTGCCTGTGCAGATTCTCATGGATATACTGTGCACCCTGAACTGGCCACTGGCCTTCCTGTTTTGTGCTTGCCTGTGCAAATTCTCATGGACATGCTGTGCACCCTGAACTGGCCACTGGCCTTCCTGTTTTGAGGTTGCCTGTGCAGATTCTCATGGATATGCTCTGCATTTTGTGCCTTGCTCTTCTCTACTGTTGACGTCTATCTGTGCAACATGTGAATAAAGGAAGTTACTCCTGTTGTCTATTTTGTCAGTGTCCTTACTGAATAAAGTTATTTTGGTGTGTGCATATGTTTGGCTGTGCCCAATGCTCTATGTTGCACTTCAACATTGCCAAGGTCTTTGCTCGCCTACTCTTTTTCACAGGGACTTCAGTTCTTTCTGACACTGATACGTGCTGGAATCTCAGGTGTCAATTTAACCTGTGATGCAGTTCTCATTTTCAAGGTTTTCAATTGTTGGCTACATTGTTCACATGTTAGGTTGTGGGACATTGCCATCACAGAGTGTGATTCTGTGCACAGGTTTGCATGCAGGCTGGCCAATGTCATCATGTATGTGTGTTATTCCTTTATGTGTGCCCAGCTGTGTATGTATATGGTCATCTTGTGATGGCCCGTAACCCTGGTCCCATGGCCTACATGAGATGTGTGCTCTTTGGTAGTCAAGAGGTGTGCTGTGTGTTGGTGTGTCCATGCTATTCTGTCTAACTCCTACTTGTTGTTTTGGTCACTTGTGAGTGTGCAGTGTGTGGGACTGGCACATCAGTGTTGTGTTTGGTTGATCATCCATGTGTCTTGATTCTGTTTGTGTAGACTGTGCAAACTCGTGTAGTAAATTACTTCTCTACTGTTCTCCACTGAATAGAATGTCCATGACATGACATGATAGAATGCCCGGGTGACTCTCTCTGGCTCAGTGTCAGTTAGTCAACTCAGGCTGAGCTTGCTGGAGCTTGCTCCTGGTGGGGCTACATCTGTACTTCCTATATTCTCCTACTCATCTATCCTAGAAGAGAGCTACAATAAAGGATTATCTTACTATACAGCTGGACTGTGTATCTGCCTTTACCACAACCTGCTGCTCCACACTGCCATTGTGGTTGTTTCTCATGCATTGCAGGCACATGGTGCCTTTTATCCTCCTGTATGGTGTTTGTGGTGTAATGTCATCTCCTATGTGTGCTTCTTATGCCTACCCTTTGTGGGCCTGGACTCCCTCCTGATTGTGTTTTGTGCCTTCCTGCCATGTCCACTGATAATGTGCAGTACACTTCACTAAGATGTCGGCTGTCCACTTGGTGTGTGTGTGTGTGCCTCCTCATCACTTCATTTGTGGCATTGTGCTGTGTGGTGCATTTCTTTGGGCTGGAGCTATGTACGACTCAGGTTCTTTTCCAAATTGTTCATTTGTGGTATTCTTGTGCTGTTTGGCAGTCATGGTTGCTCATCTTCTGTTCAGCTGCGTGTGCTGCCCTGTGCTCTGTTCAAGTTTATTTCAACTTTGTGTCCCAGATATGTGCATCTGTTGTGGTTGTGTTGGATGTATGTGTGTTGGCTGTGGTGTAGTTTCACTTCCTGGGTGTGCTCTTGTGTTTGTGCTGTTTTGTGGTGTATGGGTTGATGTTGCGTCACTCATGTCTGTGTGTGACTGGTATGCTTGGTGTGCACACACTGCTTGCTGTGCGTACAGTGCTGTGTGTAAGTGGCCTTGCCATTGCCTGATGTGCATCCCCTGATGTCCTGCAGTGTTTGTTCACCTTTTTTGCCTGTGCATCTGTAGTTGGTTTGATGTGGCTGTGTTGTTCTGGGATGGTGCACTTCTTGTGTGATTTGTGGTATGTTGTGTTTTTTTTTCATGAGTGATGAGGTTGTGCACTCCTGTTGTGTCTGTGCTCCCATTGCCGTGTCACAGTTTGGCTGACAGGGTATGTCTGTTTTTGTTGTGGTTGTGTGTGTTTCAGTTGGGTTATGTGTTTGTGTGTTATTTTTATGCAGACCTTTGCTGTGGCATCCCTGTGTGTGATGTTTGTGGCTACACCCAGGGTGTGTGTTTGTTTGAGTATGTATGGACTGGCAAGTATTGTCAGCCTTCAGTGAGTGTGGCACTGGTGTTGTGTGCTGTGGGTGTGAGGGGGGGGGTATGTGTGTACATTCCTCCTGGTGTTTTGTCAGTCATGGAGTATGCCAATGGGCCCTGCGTGTTGTGCTGCTGATGCACTTCTGAGGAGTGGTTGTATGAACGTGTGGCTGTTCCCAGTTTGACTTCCAGGCCTTTCTTCCTTGTGCCTTTACCTGGAATGCCTTGCTGTCTCCCTGCGCTGTTGCACTGGTGTGCCCGTGGTTTGACTTCAGTGACTGTACCAGCCATGTGTGGTTTGATGGTCTGAGAGGTGTTCTGTGTTCCTTGTCTTGCATGTGATATGCACATGCTTGTCGTGTGTCTCCATGGCCTTCCATTTGTGTACATCCCACTTTGGCTTGCTGATTTGTTGTGCTCCATTGCGGTTGGCATTTTGGGTGTGTACGTGTCTGTGTGTGGTATGTATGTGTGACTATGCAGGATGTGTGTCCATTTGTATGTTTGTTCCTTTTATGTGTTCATTTGGTGCTTGTACTCATGTTTGTTTCCATGAGTGTGGTGGTGTGCGTTTCCCTGGCCCTGTGCTACTGTGCTGTGTGTTCCTGTGCAGCCACTCCTGTTGTGCCTGTCTCCCTTGATGTTGGTTGTGTGGTGCAGGGTGTGGTTTGACCTGGCTTGTTTTGCATGGGCGTGCACAGGATGGGCTTATGGCATGTACCTTCATGGGGTGTGCTAATGTGTGGTAGGAGGAGGTGTGTCCCTGAGGTCTTTTTGCCATGCACATGACTTGGACTGACCCTGCCTTCTGCATTATGCACATGTATTTCCTTGTGTTCACCGCTGCGGTGACATGACCAGGACATTGCTGCAAGATCGCGGTAGATGTGGGTCCAGGATGCAGAGGGGTGACTTGGTGGCAGGCGGATCATGTGTGGGTGCCCTTGTAGATGTGTTCCTGTACCCAGCAGGGTGTCTGATGTGGACCCTGTGTCAGCCTGTGTGTTGTATTTGTGTAGTTGCGTACCTGCGGCGGCGTCCGCAGCGGGTCATGAGTTGATAATAATGTAGTAGGTACAGCACCGGGAACACGTGTAGAGCTGGGCCCATGGCGGTCGTGACCTGGTGATGTGGACCGGGAGTCTGGTTTCGCTCTCCGCTGTCGAGCTTCCGCTGTCTCTGGTCGGGCAGTGTCTCCGCTGCGGTGCGTCTGCTTGTTTGGGCCATCCGAATTTGTGGAGCGGGACTGACATCATTCCGCACAGCAGTGAGTTTCCATTGGCTCCCCCCTTTGCGGTGATGGACACACTTTGATGGCAGTGCGCGTCGCTCCGCGGCGGACAGGAATTGGCCTATGTTTGGCAATACTAATATGGCAGACTGAGTTCCACTGCTCGCGGGTGGAAAAATTAGTTTTACCGCACTGCCAGCACCGCGGTGGTGCCACCGCTCGACAACCTAATGGACCACTAGGTTGGGTGGCGCGCTGACCTTAGTTGTGGGGGCAGTGAGGACCTAGGCCTCTACCACAAAACTGCTGGGTACCCTGAGGAGTTTGGACAGGTTGGCGGTAAGGGACTCCAAAGCCACAGAAGGAGCAGTAGAACTGGTGCAGTGGTGAGGTGGGATAGAAAGACCCAGAGAGGGAGTAGTAGCCCTGCTCACAAAGTGCTTCAGAGCACAATCTGCTTTTCAACAAGATGGGGGGCCCATCAAAGGGCATGTCCGTCATCGAAGAATTGACATTGCCGGAGAACCTAGTGAATCGCAACCACACATAGAAACGAATGACAATGCTGGTGACTATTGCCCGCCTGATGGAACAGGTGATGTCCACGCTACAATTAATTGTGAACTTGGCAGCATCACAACCACCTTGAATTGCCTGAGAGAACACAGGGCAAAGGTCTTTGGGCACACCAGAGATGATTGGTTCCACCAAATCTCAAAGGCAATGTAAGTAGCAACCCAACAAACAGCTAGTGTTAAAAGACCTGGGAGTCACCCTGGCAACAGAAAAGATGTGTTTACCCATCTCTAGAACTCCCTATCCGGAGGAGTGGCGGGAATTGTGTTTGGCATGCAATGGCTGGTGGAAGCCTAGACCACTACGTTAACTGGTGCAGGGTGCTGCAAAAGAAAAGTCAGGTGCAGGGCAATAGACCCCGACAATTTGGGAAGGGCAAAGCAAGGTTAGGCCAAAACACCCAAAAAAATATCAGTGAAGGGGGTCTGAAGATGTTTTCCCCCTTTGGAGGACTTCCATGAAGATACAATTTTAACCTCTATGGTGGGAGGTGGAGGTGTCTCCTGAGAGGTATTAAGGCCACTAGATTTCATTAAATCCTCATACACATTTTTCATATTGATAAGGATGAGCACGGGTCGCAGTCATCACCCGAATCAGTCCCAAAAAGGGAATACAAAGAGTGTTGATGAGCCTGTGGTAACTTAACTGCAGGAAGCAGCACCTTGGTTGGTCCAGCATTGTTTTGATGTAGGAGCAAACAATCAGGGCTGCTTTTTCAGGTGGGAAATATGGCATTGGTGTAGACATTCACACAGCCGGCGTGGGTCATACCCGTGGCTGCCGAGTTTGAGCCAAGACAAGGTCGGAGTCTTGCTGGTGCAGAGGCCAAACCCGGTGACAATATCCCAGATGGAAAGCCTCATGGCTCCCTGGGGTCTGCAGGCACATCAGAGTTGGCAGGGATCCATAGAGCAGGAGCATAGCTGCAGTGAACTCTTTCATCTCGCGCGACACAGCCGAAGGACCCGCAAACTGCCGTAACCAGCTGCGGAATGGGCTGTCTTCAGGAATGAAACTGAGAAGGATGGTGGCGCCCCTGCAGTTGCTCAGGAAAATGCAAGTGGGAGTAGAAATGTGTTTTGATTTTTTGAGTTTCTTTTGCTTACCTGATGACGTGATAAAGACCGACCCAACCTCTGGAGTGGCTCAGTTGGCTTCAGGGACTAGAGTGGGCCTTGGAGTGGTCCCATTGTGGAGTCTTCTTATGGTTGGCGAAGTTTGTTTTGCAACGCGTTCCCTGATAACATTCGAGTTCAATGACACACAGTCACTGCAGGACTCGGAGTCATTGTTTGACCCAGAGTCACCACAACCGCACCCGATGGGGATGCATCAGCCATGTTTGCAGTAGTCCCCATAGGGCTTGAAATCTGTAATTTAAGGGGGCGATATGCCTTGCCCATTGTAAAGATTTCAAGAACAATATAAAGGTAAGTGTCTCAGAGAGACAAGAGGGAGCTAGGGATCCATGCCTGGTGGTGTGGAAAGGAAGGAACTGATGTCAGTGCTCATGAGTGATGCCTATAGAGGCCACACGCGTCTTTTCCAGAGCAGAACGGTGTCAGTGATGAGCTGCCGCCTTCGGTGTACAGAGCTACTGCTTAAGTTTCCAGATCCAGTCTGATGCCTGAGAAATATTCAAAAGGTGCAGAATCTGCAGCTAGAAGTCTATCAAAATCACAATACTTTATTGTTAAGGCAATTCTCATTATGAGCTCTCATGGAATGCTTCTTGTTAGAATTGGGGGTCTCTAGTTGGCACAGGTAGGTACTTGCGACAAATAGGGACCCTCTCCTTTAGTCAGAGTAAGAGGGATACACTCCTAAAATAACCCCTGCTCACCCCCTTGGTAGCTTGGCATGAGCTGACAGGCTTATCTCAGAGGCAGTGTGTAAAGCATTTGTGAACACATACAGTAATCAAGTGACAACACTAAAAATGGACACCACACAGGTTGTAGAGTTACTACAAGACCATAAACAACAAAAATAATCCACAATACTAGTAGAATTCGGGTTAAATAAAATTAAATCAAGGTTCTGTGCGATTCGGTAGCCCTGTCCGGCTACAGCGTTGCTGAAATAACAGTTTAACAAATCCAGCGGACCGCGTCAATACGGGTCCACTCAGAGGTCGACATACTCGGTCACAGTATCTTTTACTTAATGCGCCCGGCACGGACGTGCGAGCCAGTTGCCGGTGTTTGTCGCGGTGCAGAAAGGAAGCGTTGCAGGTCACTTTGTCCCTCGATGCGGTGTAGGCAACGGCCCGTTGACGGAGTCGGTGGGTCCGAGGCGTGCGTTGCACGCTGAGACGTTGTTCGCTGCGGTGCTTGCAGCTTGCGGTATGGTGATAGAGCCTGAGTTCGGGAGCTGGCGTCAATCAGTCCGGACAGCGGTGCTAGTCGGGCAGTGCGTCGCGAAGCGTGAGAGGCGGTGCCCAACTCCGATGCGTTCACAGGACTCGAAGTCAGCAGCAGTGACCGTGTCTGTCAGACCAGTACAAGTCGGTGTAGCGAGGCATTGAACGTCGCGGTGTCCACCAGTCGCGGTGCAGGCAACGGCTCAGTGACGGCGTCAGGTCAGAGTTGGTGAGCTCAGAGCTCGCGCTGTTCGAGGCGGATGTTGTTCGATGCAGTGCCTACAGGACACCGGGCCGGTCTTGAGAGTGGGTCACAGCTCCCTGCCTCTGTAGCCACTGAAACAGCGTTTCCAGTAGCAATCCACAAAGGCTGGTGAAGTCTACTGGCCCTGAGACTTCGGTCAGGTGGCAAGCTCTCTTCCAAGCGCTTAGAGATCTTTTACAAGTCGAAAACAAAGTACACAAAGTTTTTTCCCCTTTCTTTGGCAGTCAGGCAACCACTGCAGGTCAATCCCCCAAGCAGCACTTCAGCTTGGGATTGGTCTCTCCTCAGTTTCTTCAGGTTCCTCTCCTCAGCAAATGTTTCTTCTTGTAGTCCAAAAGTGAGCTAATTTCTTGGGATCAGGGTCCCAATATTTATACCCCTTTGTTTTCTGAGGGAAGAGGGACCTGTGCCCAGTCCAAACCAGTTCTGAAGCACTCTGTTTACCAGACTTCTCCTTTCCTTTCACAGTGCAGAAACATCAGACACCCCACAGGAGGTGGAGCCAGTATTGTGGAAGGCAAGTACAGCCCCGGAGCACTTTGTTGGCCGGATTCCTTCTCTTCTTTCAGTGTGCAGGGCAGAGAAATCAGCCGCACCCCAGGAGGTGGAGCCAGCATTGTGGAAGGCAGGCACAGCCCTATTCAAGGTTCAGGTGCAACTCCTCCCTCCTATCTAGATGCAGATCTCTCTATTCACCACTGGGCTGACTCATCCTGTCTCTTGCAAGCCCCAGCCATGTCACTCACAAATCCCAGACAAAGGAATACACAACCTCGCAGATGCAGGCTTGAAAGGTTAGGCAAGCAAATACCTACTTTCTAAAAGTGGTATTTGCAAACACAGAATGTTAAAACCCACTTCACTAAAAGATGTATTTCAGGCATACTAAACTCGAATTTCTACCATGTTCCCCGAGTCAGTTAGGATTATAAATTGTAATAATTCTAACAGCCCATTCTGGCCTATGGAGAACAGGTAACCTTGCAATAGTGCAAAACGAAAATGGCTGTAATTCACTATTAGGACATGCTACACACATCAGGGTTTTTCCTACCTTATACTTACAATGCACCCTGCCCATGGGCCTACCATAGGGGTGTCTGATATGAAAAAAGGAAAGGTTTAGGGACTGGCAAGTGGGTGCACTTGCCCAGTCAGCATGACAGTTCCAGACCGCATGCAGGTTCTGCAATGGCACACCTTAGACACATTTTACAAGGCCGCTTCTGTGGGTGGCACAACCAGTGCTGCAAAGCCACTAGCAGCATTTGGATTTCACGCCCTGGGCATACTCAGGGCACTGTACTAGGGTCTGACAAGTAAACCAAATAGTCCAATCAGGGAATCACTAATTCATACATCAACTTACAATAGGGAGAGCATATACATGTTAGCACTGATCAGCAATATATTGTGGGTGGCAAAACCAGTGCTGCAAAGCCACTAGCAGCATTTGGATGTATACGCCCTGGGCACACTCAGTGCACGGAACTAGGGTCTGACAAGTAAACCAAATAGTCCAATCAGGGAATCACTAATTCATACATCAACTTACACTAGGGAGAGCATATGCACTTTAGCACTGATCAGCATTGATAAAGTGCCCAGAGTCATTAAACCAACAAAAACAGGCCAGACAAAATACAGGAGGAAGGCAAAAAGTTCAGGGATGACCCTGCAAAAAGGGCTAAGTCCAACACTTCTCTATTCTGGGGAGAATGCACACTAAGCAGACAATGGTTTAAGAATAATTATACAAAGAAACGGATGTCTGGTTGACATGACTAGTCACCCAGACGTTTCAACTTAATTTTTCAAGTAAGGTAATATATCAGGTTTTGACTACATGATTTCTGCTTAATCTGTTCTCACCATGGCCAACTTTTGTCATCACCCTGAAAATCACAATTGCCACTTCCACCTTGACTGCCATCAAGTGGTCCAGTATACCTTAACTGCGATGCCTATGATTATCCGTTTGCACCTGTTGAGGCCCTCTTACTCACACCAAGTATTTATGGTTTTGTCTCAAATGGAGAGCCTCACCCTATGGCCAAGGAAAACTGGCCCTTCTCTCAAGTGGTAGCACAACATTCCATTTGTTCTTTCTCAGACCTTTAATCTCTTCCTCTTCTTAATAGCATATTCCACATGCATAGGCATTTCTAGTGGCCTCCTAGGCAGTTGACGCAATCTTTCAAGGCAGGTTAAAGGCAGCACCTTCTTGCATGCTGCAGAACTTCCCAGATTCTGGTGAAGGGTACCGTCTGGTCAATAACAAAACTCTAAAGAACAAGTTTCTTGGTCACCGCTGCTATGGGACACTGGATTTTGGCAGAGAACTCCTGGCTCACTGTTTAGTTTTTTTCGTATTCCTCCAAGACTGGGCAGACATGGGCTGAATGTTAGAAGTAAGGTGGGGTGAGGTTGAGAGGTACTTATCAGGCAAGACCAACAACAAGGACACATCGAGGGAGAAGCTTCCCCAATCAATTATCATTTAACATGGTGTGGGTAACATATTTGGTAAAAAGGGACTCCTGACTTCTATCCACTAGACCAGGAGCTCCCAACCTTTTAAATAGCGAGAGCTACTTCTGATTATTGAAAAATACCCTGAGCTACTGCCTATTAACTAAGGGTATATGAAGAAGGATAAGTTACTTACCTGTAATCCTAGTTCTCTTCCAGGGGTATACTCATCAAAGTCATAAGCACTAAATAATCCTCGCCCACGTGTGGTATCCCTGAGCATATAGAAATATACATACATATATATATACATACCTGTTATTTTGGTGGTTTGCCCTATTGGAACAATTTTAGGCTGCATATATATATATATATGCAGCCTAAAATTGTTCCAATAGGGCAAACCACCAAAATGACAGGTTTCTCTTGTACCAAAATAATCCCCTAAATACACCTTGTAATAGAGAACATACACTGTAATAGTATTGTACAGGCATCCTTTATTTTCAAAAAAGGAAAATGGGTAATAACATTTGGCCCATAGGCTGCATAAATAAATAATTATCATAGTACAGTTAAAAAAACTGTCACCTTGCCTTTAAGGCTTCCAAGATTCTGGGCACCATGCCTTTAAGACCTCCAGGAGCCCTTCTGCTCCCATCATGCACCACAGGTGACAGTTAGGGCAGTTCTTTTTTACAGTGCACTAATTTGTATCACCTTGAATATCAGATGTAAACACATTATCGTACTGTAATTGCTCGTCCGGGGCGGCGGGAGTGCTGCTTATGCCTTTGATGAGTATACCCCTGGAAGAGAACTAGGATTACAGGTGAGTAACTTATCCTTCATTTCCAGGGGATACTCATCAATAGTTATTAGCACTGAATAGAGTAGCAAGCCCATACTCACTACCTCGCGGACGAGTAAATCAGTACATAAATTCAGAATGGCCATTCTTGTATCATTTGCCAAGTTGGCGACGTGCAAATACCATTGTAATGTGCAGGGGGTGCGGGAGTAGCAAAGAAACAATTGAGCATGTGGTACTTGACGACCAAAGGATCTTGTTAAAGAGCAGATAGAGCACGTGTCGACAAGCTATCCTTGCATTAATGAACCCGGATACCTCACTGCTTAACATCCGGTTCACCAAGTTTGCGACAAAAACAGCAAGAAGATTTACAATTAGAGAGAGCCAGCAACTCAACGGTTAACAAAAAGGGAGGATCAAGTCCTCCGCTTCACTTAACAGTAGTTGACTATGGCCTCTTTTCACATATTATTTTGCCTTCTTGTGCGTCCCAGGAACAGTTAAATTATTGTATGCAGGGACTTTACCATATAAATGGAACTGTAATGCCAGTGGTCACTAACTCTTAACGACTAAGGTACTTGTCCTGCGGCCTCAGCAGATGTTAAATTAGAAGGGCCAACCACAACTCCAACTGTTTCTTAATCGCTCCTTATAAAGTTGTATTGTCTACCTGAAGCTAATTGACTTGACATAAAATATATAACAGTGCATCTTAAAACGGAATCAACCAAATAGGTTTCTTAACAAGGCTTGCCCAACTTGGGCATCCGCATGCGTATCTGAGTCCAAACAGTAATGGCGAGAGAAAGTATGAACTGAATTGAACGCCATGTAGCTGCTTTACAAATTTCAGCTATAGGAGCCTTCCTGAGGAAAGCCGGGTAGGGGCTTTTCCCCTGGTAGAATGTGCTTTATGTTTTCCCTGAAGAGCATTGTTGGTCGGACAGTGAGAAGCAAGAAACTATACACCTAGAGATGGATCTTTTAGAAGCTGCCAAACCGGTATTTATGGGACCATAGTTAACAAACAACTGGTCCATCTTTCTCAAGGACTTTGTTTTGTCTAGATAACATTTCAGAACCCTCTTGGGGTCTAGAGAATGGAGGGACCCCTCAGGAGGAGTAGAGGGATTGGGAAAAAATGTGAGCAGAGTGATAGCCTGATTAATGAGAAAATCCGAGACCACTTTAGGTAGAAAGCTCGGATGGGTTCTTAAAACGACCCTGTTTGCATGAAAAACAGTATAGGACTCTTTAGAGCACAAGGCCTGGATTTCACTAGTCCTGCGGGCAAAAGTGATGGCGACTAAAAAGGTGGCTTTCCATGACAAATGCTGCAGAGAAGCCCTGTGAATTGGCTCAAAAGGAGCACCCATTAGCTTTGTAAGGACTATGTTAAGCTCCCAAGGTGGAGAAGGAGATCTCTCTGGGATAAGCCTTCTTTATCCCTTCAAGGAAATCTTTAACCACTGGCATCTGGAAAAATAGAAACCTATGTAGGAGACTTTCTGTATGCAGTTATTGCTACTAGGTGAACTTTAATCGAGGAGAACTGCAGGCCATATTTAGCCAAATGTTGTAGGTATGACAAGATTACCTGCTCTTGACCCCTCACTGGATCATAGCCACAAATAGAACCGCTTCCATTTGAAAGCACAGAATGCCCTGGTTGAAGGTCTTGTGGCTTCCTTGAGGATGGTCATACAATCCACTGGGAAGTCTAAGTGTCCGTATTGCAGGACCTCAGGAGCCATGCTGTCAATTTGAGGGAGATTGGGATGAAACACTCTCCCCTCGTTCCAGGATAAGTCTGGACGGCAAGGCCGCATCCGGTGTGGCACCTCAGATAGTTATAGAAGGTCCGGGTACCACCACTAACGAGGCCACTCGGAGCTATCGGGATCATTCTGGAGTTGGTCCTGTAAAACGTGTTGATCAAGGCTGAAATGAGAGACAGCGGCGGAAAGGTATGCAGTAATGCCTCAGACCATTTTATCAAAAGGGCATTCGTCCGTGATCCTGGCTGGTGAAACCTGGATGAGAAGACGAGGCATTAGGTGTTTGCTGATGAGCTACTTGAAAACGGAGAAACGTTTGATGCTTTTCAGACACCGAGACGTGGAAATAAGCGTCCTGCAAATCTATAGCACCTATCCAGTCCCCCTGATGTAGATGATGAGAGAAAATCTGGTGCAGGTCCAGAATCCCAAACTTCTCCTTGCAGATGAATTTTTTCAAGAAACGCAGATCGAGAATTGGTCTGTATTCTCTGGCCGGGCCTCTTTTTTGGACAAGGAAATAGCGAGAATATATTCCCTGTTTCTGTTGCTGAGTCGGAACATATTATATGGCCTTTTTTAGTAGAAGACTGTTCACCTCTTCCTGCAACATTTGGTGGCATTGACGGAATTATCTATGTGGTGGAACTGGTAGAGGTGGTGGTCTTGAACCTCAGCAAGTATCCATTTTATTCAGCACCCATTTGTTGTTTGTGATTGATCTCGACTCTTCCAGGTGAAAAGCAATACTCCCCCCGACCGGAATGGCAAACAGGCACGGAGGAAGCATGTGTTCATTGTTTGGCTGGTTGTTTAGCAGTTGAGGCGTGCTGTCTGTTGTTTCCTCTTCCTCTAAAAGGTCTCCTCTGATGGAAGTGTAACCTCTGCTGTTCTTGATTTTGAGAGGACCACTGAGGGGATTAAACCCTCTGTTGGAAGGAACACCTGTTGTAGGGACAACACCGTTTGCAGGATTCCTTCCGCTTTTCCAGTCCAACGGCCTTCACAGTGTCTAATTCAGCCTTCATTTTGGACATCTCCTCATCCGCGTGAAACCCAAATAACGAAGAACCATTGAACGGTAGATTGACGATCTTCCGGTGCGTGTCAGGCTCAAGACCTGTAAGAAGCAGCCAGGCAGAGCGTCTAGAAGGATAAGTTACTTACCTGTAATCCTAGTTCTCTTCCAGGGGTATCCTCATCAGTCATAAGCACATGACTATTCCTGCCCATGCGCGGGACCATGGAAACATTTAAAACATACTTGTGAAAACCATATATGTAGCGCTCTCTCTCACAACAAGCTTAACTTTGTTCAGATGATAAATAAAGAAGTTAAGCCAAGCGACAAGGCGTCGACATTCTTTAAACGGAAAACCAAGCATATTTATATAATGGATATATATATAGAGCTACATATATGGTTTCCACATATGTTTTAAATGTTTCCGTGGTACCGCGCATGGGCAGGAATAGTCATGTGCTTATGACTTTGATGAGGATACCCCTGGAAGAGAACTAGGATTACAGGTAAGTAACTTACCATTCTAGACGCTCTGCCTGGCTGCTTCTTACTTTAGGTTGTTAGTGAACGAGCCTGCTGGGTAGGCAAAACACGTCTAACTTTGTTCCGCTGATAAATAAAGAAATCAAGCCAAGCGACAAGGCGTCGACATTCTTTAAACGGATAACCAAGCATATTTTCCGACCGGGCTTCAGAGATCCACAGCACGCCGAAGCGCCTTTCGGTGAGTAGGTGGAGGATTACAGAAGCATATAGTGAATATATATATATATAAACACACAATGCAGCCTTCCGTAGCAATGCTGAGCAATGTTGTAAAAATTTCCCTTGCATATAAATACCATTCCAATAAAGCAGGGAGAAAGAAACACATTTGAAAACTGCTTTAATACACAGCAGAAATCATAATCTTGCAAAGAAGAATGAAAAACATCGTCAGCACATAGGCTACGTTGTAGAAACATCAGTATAGAAAACTGAAAAGCTAACCCGCAGAAACACAAGAATTAACTGGCACCGTGCATTTAAGATATACACATATGATATCCCAACTGGTATCATTTAAAAGCAATTAGGAAGGATAGGAATACATTATCAGAAAGGAAATAAGGAGCCTCTGTTAGATTTTTGCATGTGCTCATGGCATGATTTATATAGTAAATTTAAGGGAAAAAAACAATTTGCAGTAGTTACAGCACTGCGATGTACAAGTAAAACAATTGACAACATCCCAAATTGTACTTGGTGCTCAAAGTGTATGAGTGAAAAACACGGTGGCGACGCAGGTAACAATGTGATCAGCATGGGCAGCGCAAAGTGACTGGTGCATAAATATATAGTGAGTTCAATACAAATTGTGGTACCGGGTAGTTTCGAGAAATTCTTTTCTACTTTTGGATTTGTTGAATTAATTGTGAACCACTTTGTATGGAGCGCCTATGTTCGCGCTGAATAGTCGACGGCGTTTCGATCCACATTAATCGGGATCTTCATCCGGACTGGGTCGGTAAGAGAACAGTGCTGGTGCGGAGTCTAGGAGGGGCGAAGTCCGGGGTCCATAGGTACATCCGATTGATCAATGATCGGGGGCTGCGTCTAATAACGCAGAGAACACGGGTCGGAGTACCAAGGATCAGCGAAGATACAGGTCATCAGAACAAAGCTTCAGGTCAGCGTCTGGCGTGCAATAACCGTCACGAGATCCAGGGAAGATCGGTATATGCGAGAATGAATCTCTGTATAGACGAGGAGCTACGTGGAGCTCGGCTGCATCCGGCGTCTCCTAGGTTTAGATATCCAAATTCTAGGACTTCAGGAGCCAGATCGCTAGGTTGAGCTGAGCTGGGTCTGGGTGTCTGATCTCTCCATGGTTCTGTGTTAATAGGCGTGGAGATAGGCATAGTTTCTGGTGTGGTACCACGGATAGTTGCAGCAGCGTGGTGTACCACGGTTGTCTGGCCCAAGTTAAAGCTACTAGAGTGTTAGGGAATGTTGCTGAAGTTTGCGTACCACTAACGGAAGTAATGGGAGAGGAGGAAAAGTGTACGCAAATTGTCCTGACCAGTTCATCCATATCGCATTGCCTTTGGACAATGGGTGTGGGTATCTGGCGGCGAAGTTTGGGCATTTTGGTGGGTGGCAAAGAGGTCTATCTGAGGTTGTCCCCACGTTTGAAAAAACAGTTGAAGAACTTGTGGATGAAGTTCCCACTCGTGGATTTGCTGTGTTTGGCTACTTAGCAGATCTACTATGCTGTTTTGTATGCCTGGGACATGTTGGGCTAATAGGAAGATTTTTAGCGGTATAGCCCATCTTCATATCTGCTGTGCTAACTGAGAGAGCTGCAGAGTGTGTTCCTCCTTGTTTGTTTATGTAGTACATGGCTGTCATATTGTCTGTGCGGACTAAGACAGCTTTCCCTGATATTTGTTTTTGGAATGCTTTTAGGGCTAGAAAAACAACTAGCAGCTCCAAGTGATTGATGTGGAGTAACTTTTGTTGCGATGTCCACCTGCCTTGCATGGTGTGATGCAGTAGGTGAGCTCCCCAGCCGGAGAGCGACGCGTCCGCTGTCATGATTATTTGGGAAATTGGCACTAGAAATGGTCGGCCTTTGGAAAGGTTTCTTTGTGCTCCACCATTGCAGAGAGCGATGAGTCTGACTGCCTACCAATACTAGGTCTGTTAATTGACCTTGAGCCTGGTTCCATTGGCGCGCTAGGCACTCTTGAAGTGGACAAATTTGCAGTCTTGCGTGAGGTACTATAAATATGCAAGATGCCAATATTCCTATCAGTTGCATGAACACTCGAGCTGGGAGTGAGTATTGCGGTTTGAATCTTGTTAGGAGAGTTTGTACACTTGTTATCCTTGCTGGACAGGGATAAGCTAGTGTTAATTGTGTGTTTATTGTAGCGCCGATGTATTGTTGTATGTGCGAGGGTAGCAGATGCAATTTGGTGTGATTTACCGTGAATCCTAAATTGTGGAGCAGTTGGATTGCAGCGTGTGTAATGTACAGTTTGTAGGAGCTGGCTTTTATGAGCCAGTCGTCTAGATACGGGAAGACGTGAATATGCTGTCTTAAGTGTGCTGCTACTACTGCTAGGCATTTGGTAAACACCCTTGGTGCTGTTGTGACTCCGAATGGGAGCACTTTAAACTGGTAGTGCTGCCCGTCTAGCACAAATCTGAGATACTTTCTGTGCGCTGTGTGGATGGGAATGTGGAAGTAGGCGTCCTTGAGATCTAGAGTGACAAGGAAGTCGTTTTGTAACAGTAGCGGAAGGACTTGTTGAAGTGTGACCATATGAAAATGATCCGACTGTATGTAAATGTTTAGAGGTCTGAGGTCTAGGACAGGTCTCAGAGATCCGTCCTCCTTTGGGATTAGGAAGTATAGGGAGTATACTCCTTTGTTTTGCTGATGCTTTGGAACTAGTTCTATTGCATTTTTGTGCAAGAGAGCTACCACTTCCTGTCTGAGCAGTGTCAAATGTTCTTGTGACATTGGACGCTGTCTGGGTGGTATGTTTGTGGCGGTGGATGTTAGTTCTAGACAGTAACCTGACTGAATTATTTGAAGCACTCACCTGTCTGATATGATGTTTTCCCCGGCTGGTAGATGTTGTTGAAAGTCTTCCCCCGACAGGAGTGGAATGGGGCGGGGGGAATGTCATTGGGTAGAGGTGGAGGCAGAGCGGGAGTTGTTGTTCTTGCCTCTGACTTTGATGTTGTTACCTCTGTAACCACCCTTTACTATAGGTGGATTGTGTAGGGGCTTTGTAGGAGGTGGAAGGTGTATCTGAGTAGTATCCCCTGTTGGTGCCTCTAAAAGATGAATGTTGAAATGAACGTCTGGGAGCCTGCGACTGCAAGGCTCCCATAGATTTAGCTATGTCTGTATCTTCTTTCACTTTTTCAAGTGATACATCCACATTGGGTCCGAAGAAGTGTTGCTCATCAAAGGGTTGGTTGAGTATGGCCCTTTGGACTTCAGGTTTGAACCCAGATATGCGTAACCAGGCATGTCTACGGAGAACAGCCATAACAACGCGGGGATTACCCCGCACTGCCATTACAACGCGGGGATTACAACGAAAGTCGTTACAACGACTTTCGCTGGTGGATAGGGAATAGTTTAATTTTCTATCCAACACCTTCCCTACTGTCAACGTGGGCTGGAGTTGGAATATTGGAATAGAAAATTAAACTATTCCACTATCCAGCACCCTCCAGCGAAAGTCGTAATCCCCCCGTTGTAATGGCATGCGGGGTAAAAGCCTGCGTTTGTATTGATATACAACCCATGTCTACGCAGTAAAACACTGGTGTTAACTGCTCTGGAGGCAGTGTCTGCTGCATCAAGTGCAAACCGAATAGAGGTGTTTGTAATATTTTTTCCCTCTTGGATGAGCTCATTTGCTCTATCTTTATACCTATCAGGGAGGTGCTGCAGCAATGATTCTAATTCGTCGTAATCCGCCCTGTCATATCTTGCCAATAATGCTTGTGTATTGGCAATACACCACATGTTTGCTGCTTGGGAGGCAGTTATTTTCCCTGACACGTCAAGAAGTTTAGACTCTTTATCTGGTGGGGGAGCCTCACCTGATGTTTGGGAGTTTGCTCTTTTGCGTGCGTTTCAAACTGCAAGCAAGTCTAGTGGAACTGGGCCTTTAATATATGCAGGATCTGAAGGTGCTGCTTTATATTTTTTCTCTATTCGTGGGTTAATGACCCGAGTTCTAACTTGGTCTTTGAAGACTTCAGGAGCATGCTTAATCACTCCCTTGAGCATGGGTAAAATGGATGTGGATCTCTGTTGGTTATCAAATGTATCCATTAGGAAGTCGTTATCTACTGGGTCTGTATGCATGTCTACCCCATGATACTGCGCAGCTCTGTGTACTAGCTGATTTAAGCCCAGTGTCTTCTGGTGGGGAAGGCCAAGAGGGGTATACGTCTTCCTGAGGGATATTTGGGACGTCTGGGGTGTTGTAATCATCCCATGTATCAGGTGAACGTGGATGAATAGATGGATCATCTGCATTACCCCCTATGTCATCAGAGCTATCATCCCCAGTGTCATCATGTGGTATGATAGAGGGTGTAGGCGAATGTTGTGGCAGGGGAACAGGTGGTGATTGCATAGGTGGAGGGGATGGAACCCTTAGCAGAGACGCTATGTCCTTCTTTGGAGGAGGAGCTGGTGAAGGTTTATCCAGTGGTCGTTTCTTTGAACTTAAAGTTAGTTGACCAGTGGTTGGATCTTTAGCCAGAGTCTATTGTGCAGGGTCTGGGTGAAATAACGTCTCAGCAGGCTGCTGATCTTTTGGTGCGGAGGAAGGTTTTGGCACCGAACTGGCTTCTTTTGGTTTTTTGACAATGTCTTTAACAGGAGAAACAGGGGTCTTTCGGTTCATAGTATTTTTTCGGCTCCAATGGTTTTTTCGGTTCCGATGAAGGTTTTGGATCTGGTTGTTTTTTCCAATCCGAAGCGTGTTTGCTTGGTTCCGACCTTGGTTTCGGTGCCGAGGGAGCAGTGGTATGCTTTGGTGCCGATTGTTTCGATGTCAGAGTGGAAGCCGATGTTGTCTTTTTTGGTGCCGGTGGGTGTACGTCAGCACCATGGGGAGGTCGACTCGAGTCTGAGTCGCCTAAAGGTTTAGATAGCTTCTTAGCCGGGCCCGAAGGTGAGGCAGTACAAGCGGTGTCTCGGTGTGCACCAGAGCCCGAGGGTGTGACCGGAGCCTTTTTTTGGGGGGTGTCGAGGAAGGGTCGGGGTCGACGGTCTTACGACCCGTTGAGCTGGAGTGACCTCTTCGACATCGGAATCTTCTGCCTGGGAGTTGCTCTCGACGCCATTTTGTTCTGGGACATCCTCCGCGAAGATGTCGTCTGGAATCGGAGCTGAAGATCAAGCCATTGTTCTCCTGGCTCTTCGGTCCCAGATTGTCTTCTTGGAGTGGAAGGAGGCACAAGCGGAACAGTCTTTGGCCTTGTGCTCCGGGGAAAGGCAGAGGTTACACACCTCATGAAGGTCGGTGTGGGTAAACTTCGACCCACATTGAGGACACTTTTTAAATGGCGTCCTTTCCATGAGCTGAAGTCGAAGCCTAGTTAGGCCTGAAGGCCGTCGACGACGACCGGAATCGAAGTTCTTGATGTGGAGAAGTAGCGTCGACTGGAAAAGCGTTCGAAACTAGATTCTAGAAGCCGGTGAGGATTGCGCGCCGAAGGAAATCGGTTCCAACACGGAGCGCTGGAAACACATCCGAGCCCGGTGGTGGAAAAAAACAATCTGGGGATGGAGCAGATGCCCATGCGTAGTATCATCCAAAGGAGGAGTCACCTATCCCGTGACTTCCAAAGACTTTTCTACAACAAAACAAACTGCAAACATTCGGGCCCAACACTAGGTGGCCCTCTATGCACAGTGTGTAATCTGCAGCTCATATGCCTCGAACATATATTTCTATATGCTCCGGGATCCCGCACGTAGGCGGGGATTATTCCGACATCCCTTGCTCCCAAAGTAGTATGCCTCGACATCGATCTTTTCTTCAGCAACAGAGGCTCTCGCCATCTCAATGTTGAAGAGTGTCTTGCCTGCTTCCTCAATAGCGATCTTGACACCTAAAAATCTGGAATCTACCTCTTTCTTTACCCTGCAGATGTAGAGCGACGTTGCTTTCGGTGTTCTTGGTGAGCGAAGGGCTCTTGACTCCCAAGGCCTCTATTAGGATTACTTTTTCCTTTCTCCAAAACAGAGCATAGAGTTGAATCCTTTTCCCTCACGTAGGGTCCTTTTAGAAAACTGCTTGCAGTAATAGCAAACTTCAGGCTTGTGGGAAAATGGAAGACACACGATGCACAGTGAGCGTGGGTCAGATTTTGCCATCTTTTTGCCACAAGACAAACATGTATTAAATAAAGCTGGCATTCTGACAGAAAAAAGGATAGTAACTTGTCAGTAAAAAGTAGAAAACAACTACCAGCAGATAAAAATTTCAAAAAACAATTCCTGACAGAAAAAGTTAAAAAACTGTCGAGCTCAAGCTCCAGGTTCCTCACAGAAGGAGCCGGAAAAAGAACTGACCTAACTGTCACCTGTGGTGCATGATGGGAGCAGAGGGGCTCCTGGAGGTCTTAAAGGCATGGTGTTCGGAATCCTGCAGCCTTAAAGGCAAGATGCCAGTTTTTTTTTTTACTGTACTTATGATAGTTATTTATCTATGCAGCCTATGGGCCAACTGCCTGCTATTACCTGTTTTCCTTTTCTGAAAATAAAGGATTCTTGTATGATACTATTACATTGCATGTTCTCTATTACAAGGTGTATTTAGGGGATTATTGTTATACAAGAGAAACCTATGTAATTTTGGCGGTTTGCCCTATTGGAACAATTTTAGTTTGCATATTTATGTATGTTTATGTCATGTGACACGGCGGCTCCAGGCCGTGGAGGGATCGCACCGTGGATACATACAGGGGGAAGCTTCCTCCTGTGAATGACACAGCAATAACCTTATTTCGAGCAGGCATAGTCCAATCTGGGGGCCCAATGGAGGCTGTTAAAAACATCCTGAAATTAATCAGTTTTCAGACCCACTGGAGGGTATAATTATGCAGTATTGAACCACAAGGACCAGAGTGCATTGCAAATATAATTAAAACAAAAGGCACAACTGAGGCCAATTACAAATGAATTAAAGCATGAAGGGAACTTTGTTTGGTGCACGCAACTTACTGAATGCTCGTGACGGCCTCTGAGGAAGGCGCCCTCTGAAACGCGTCAGGCCAACGGATTTTATTACGGGATTGGAAGCTGCCTGTTTTTTGTAAATAAAAGGATGTTTCCTTTCTTGCTGTGGCGTGCGGCCTCAACTGCTGAGAAATGTTGGGACATGTGACACGGCGGCTCCAGGCCGTGGGGGAATCACACCGTCCAGAGAAGCAACGTGGATGCATACAGTGGGAAGCTTCCCCCTGTGAATGACAAAGCAATAACCCTTTTTCGAGCAGGGATAGTCCGATCTGGGGCCCAATGGAGGGCTGTTAAAATCATCCTGTAATTAATCAGTTTACGGACCCACTGGGGGGTATATTTATGCAGTATTGAACCACAAGGACCAGAGTGCATTGCAAATATAATTAAAACTAAAGGCACACCTGAGGCCAATTACAAATTAATTAAAGCACAAAGGGAACTTTGTTTGGTGCACGCAACTTACTGAATGCTCGTGACGGCCTCTGAGGAAGGAGGAAGACACCCTCTGAAACGCGTCAGGCCAAAGGATTTTACTACGGCATCGGAAGCTGCCTGTTCTTTGTAAATAAAAGGATGTTTCCTTTCTTGCTGTGGTGTGCGGCCTCAATTGCTGAGCAATGTCGGGACATTATATATATATATATATATATATATATATATATATATATACACATGTGTGTGTATGTTTCGGAAGTGTTATACACTTGTGGACCTGAACAAACACATATATATATATAATATATATATGTATATTTCTATATGCTCCGGGATCCCGCACGTGCTTATGACTATTGATGAGTATCCCCTGGAAGAGAAGTGACTTATATGCCGAGCATATGCTCTGAGGCTGTGAACACCCAACATTAATGCCACCTAAGCAGTATCATGATAGGTCTTGTTATGTTATCGGGCTTGTACAGCGCTCAGCTGCCCCAGCAAAGGGGCGTCCTGGCTCTTTCAGCATCAGTGAGGCAGAACAAACACAACACCTGAAGCAACGTCAACAAACAAATCACCAGAGCTAAACTGAAGGAAATAGAAAAGTTTTAATGGGTTTCCTGAAGACGTGCAGACAATCTATACTGCGAATCTGCACAGGCAGTGAGTTCCATAGCCTAGCCGCCAGGCAGCGAAAAGAACGCCCCTCAGCACGGCACCCATGGAACAATAACCAGGTGTTGCCCCGCAGAACGCAGCTGGCGAGGGGGAACATAGGGAGTAAGCAAGTTACTCAGCAAGCTAGGCATAGCAAGTTTCAAAATCTTAAAGTAAAGACACAACGCCTTAAATTGAATATGCTTCTCCATAGGGAGCCAATCATGCCTCCAAATGATGCCGGCAACGGGGCGGAATCGCGGGAGTCCCACCAAGACTCTGGCCGCAGCATTTTGGACACGTTGCATCCGAAGTATTTCAGCCTTATTTGCCCCCAACAAAAGGGAGCTGGCATAGTCCAGGCGAGATAAGATAATCGACCGGACAACCAGCTGACGTGTCGATAGTTCAAAGAACTGCATGTACCAAAATGCAAAGGGGCGATCCGGCGGAGAGGTTAGGAGTGTGCTCCCATCTTTGAATACTTTTAAGGGCTCCCGAGAGCCCCCGTAGCTGACGAGCTATTGGAGATGCACCTTCGCGCCCGAGAGGCAACGAAGCCTGTGACTGTTGTTTAGCAGCCTTCTCACCCACCCCAGAACTGATCTCTACTGATGAGGGATATTATCCCGAAACACGAGCCATGTCTAGAGATACTGAAAATACCAAATACTTACTTGCACCAACCTTGGTGAAACACTTACGAACTTTTTCCTAACTCTTTAAGTCATACAAACTGAATGTACCAGAATGCAAAGGGGCGATCTGGCGGAGAGATTAGGAGTGTGCTCCCATCTTTGAATACTTTGAGAACTACAAAAGAGGCTCAAGACCCCGCAAAAGGCCAAAACACGTGCCAGCCACTTTCCTTGTGTGGTTTAGGTGTGCCTAATGACCGTTTAGCCCCTTTACTCTTGTTTGTGAATCACCTACAGTTGTGGTTTGGGATCTCTTGGTCAGCAATACATGGGATTACATTGCTCACTTTATAAGAGAAAAGGTCCCATAATTTAAATTGCTCTAAAGCTTTTTTGGCCGACGTCCAGAAACTGGTCTGGCTTGGAGGTATGCAGAGTACAAGAATTATCGGCAAGGCCAGTCTTAGAATTTTCAGTGCCCTAAGAGAAAACACTCAAGTACTCCCAAAATGCAAACACAATTACATTGGAAAGTTACTTTTTAACATATAGCTTAAGCTTTAACTAGGACCATTAGCAATGAGTACATGTAGACTAGGTAGCCCTTAACAATCAAACATGTGCAGCCATCCCTTTGCTCATTTATATACATGCGACAATGATGAAATCCAAATTAATCAATTGAGAAATAGTTATGGGAAGTTCACTACTTTTAAAGAAAGGAGATGATATCAAAAGGAAAAAAAAATTAAAAAAGGCAAGCAAGGAAAGAAATAAGGAATTATAAGGAAAAAAGGAAAGGCAATGAAAGAAGGACAGAATGTGAGTACCTGAGTGAAGGAAGGGCAAAAGGAGAGGGAAAAAAAGAACGAAGGAGAAAAGGAAAGAAAGGAAAGACAGATAGAAATAGTAAAGCAATGAGAAAATATAAAGACAGAATGAAAAAGAGTAAAGGAAAGGAGCAAAGTAGTGAAGGAAATAAGGAACATTGGAAAGGAACAAAGGAGGGAAAGAAGAATGAAAACAGTAGCGAACGAGATAAGGAAAGTAAATAATGTATGAAGGAAAGAGGACGAACAGAAAGAAGAAATAAAATTGAGAAGTAGCAATGGCAAAAAGGAATAAATGAGAGAATAGAAGTAACAAGAATGAGATGGAGGCAGGAAGATAGGAGAAAATGAAGAAAAAGAAGGAAGAACGGAGATTGAAAGTAAAGGAGGAAACAAGTTTAAGTAATTCTGGAGAGGAAAGTAAAGTGGTAAGGAAACAAAAAGCAAGTGTATAAGGAGGAGAGGCACAAAGGACAAAAAGAATGAAAAGCAACAATAAAAGAAAAGGGAAGAAACCGAAAGGAGAGCAAGACAGAAGGGAGAACATTAAAGAAATTGAAAAGAAAAATAAGAGAAAGGAAAGAAACAAGCAGTAATTAAAAAATGGCAAAAAGATTTTAAAAAAATAAGAAAGATTTTATAACATGTTTTTTGCGTTCCAGCAATATAAACACAAAGGCAACAAATATGTTAACAGCAATCGTAAACCTGGTCAAAAGTGGGGTGAATAGTTAGTGATACATCTCAATAAGACAGTAAGATTATGCCCCTATCGCACATTAGCATGTATACAACATAGGACCAGAAGACGGCCCCAGAAATTTGCAACATGAATCAACCTGCTTGATAGAAAATAGGTCAATCACCCTCACTTTCTCCTGACCCGTCCATGTCTGATGAGGATGAGTGTGAGCCCATACACTTAGCAAAAGTTCTGTCCACACCCAAAAGTACTTTTCAACTTTGACATCATGTCTACAGCGCTTCAGACATACCTCCTCAGACACTTCCCATTCAGCCATATCCGCAACCCAATGCTCCGCACTCAGTCCTCGCTGGGCTATCCATGTGATTGCTTTTAGCCACTTAGCCAGAAGCAGCACCAGGTGGACTTTGAGTGTTTAATAATCTTCCAAATATTTTGCAGCCTTTAATTGTAATGAAATAAACCGGACTGAGAGAAGCAATACTTTGTTACTTAATATTCACAGATGCTTTTCTCTGCATGCTCTGACCTGAGGATTCAGTTGTAAGGCTTCTTATCAGACAAATGTGTGACAATATCTATTTACCAAAAGGGTAGGGTGCATGCTGCTCCTGCACCACCCGGCTGAGCTCTGTTTAAGCATTCCAGGGCTTAAGTTGCATTATGCAGAAGTCATATAGCTGGAGCACAGGACACAGTTGCAGGCTCTGGTGGGCCGATTTAAAACCAGGGGAGAGGATTGTAGGAAACCCTTCCTGGCAGGTGACAGATCCCTTGCTGCCACCAAGTCAGTCCTCTACAACCCAGTGAGCAGGTAGTAATCATGTTTGTTACAGGAGGGTACATGTATTGTGCCCCTCCAAACTACTGAGCGTTGGTCTGGGTTCCATTCCATGATACAAGGAACTATCAGCACACATGCATTACTATTGTATATGTAAAAGTCAAAGGCTGTCAAACACCTCAACCTTTAGACTCAAGTCTTTGTGTGCCCTCCTACAAAACAGATACAGGTTAACCGTCAAAAAACATTCCTATCAGGTCAAGCTGTTCCACTATTTCTATACCTTAAACATGGAATACATGTACACAGATCCTTGCTGCTGAAGCATTCTGCTTATACTACTGCACCACAATCTTTATCTGGAGATTGCACAAGTTGTACGACTTGCTTTTTCTGCAACCTCAGTGGATCTTACTCTTACATCTAACAATAGTAAGGTTAAAAAGGCACTCTAAGCCAGTTCCACCACATGCATAAAACATAGGCATTGGTGCAGTGAGGGGATCCTTTACTTTCTCTCCCTTGAGCAAGCTGGCGCTATCATATAACATTGATATAGAATGAGGTGATCTACAATAGTGATCAGAACTTTCCATCATTATTGTTAACTCAGCCAGGTGACACATGCTAAGTGAATGACTCTAATTTCTTTATCATTTATTGACCATTCCATAGAAGTGAGGTGCTGCTCTAAATAGAAAGATACAAAGTTGACTAGAACAAGCAGTTTTTTTTTTAGATTTTTATACAGATGATTTTTTATGTAAAAAACAAACAAACAAATAAACCAACACTTACGAACTCCTTCATACAGATTCAAACTCAACATTTTAAACTATTTACAAATCACATGCTTGCAGTTGATGGTTGACAACGTGCTTTTTCGAACATGACACTCTCTTTTTCATGTTCAGTGGACAATTGTGCAAAGCAGTGCACATATTTGGAAAGAACAATAATCAACAGAACCTCCCCACATCCAAACCCTCCTTCAAGTTGAAGACCTTACAATGTAACACATTATAATACAGATCCAAAATGCTTAACAATTGTCTCTTCTTGTATCTATAAGCTGCACTTTCAATATGTTTTAACAAAAGGATAACTTATGGTGCAAAGATGAACATGAAGTAGGAAACCAATCCACTCTTCTGCTGCTATTGAATCTTATTCATACTAGCGCAAATTAGGCTGCAACGAGAAAAACATACATACATCAAATACAGGGTTGGTCCTTAAACGGGGATGCTTACCAGTATCTTTTATACAATCTCCAATGTTACATTTTAAGGGAAGGGATGACGGCTAACATGTTGTTTAGCCATTTTAACACAATAGCTCTTGAAAGAATTCACTTGCCCTATTTGGCATCTTTAAAGATTTTCAAACATAGTTATCTTTAAGGTTATTGCACACTTTGATGACTTTAATTTGTACATCGCTTCTTCAACAACTGCTTGCACCCACCAAGCTAAAGAAACATTAGACACTGGCCGACAGGGCTATGTATATGAAGTCAAGGGCTGCAGAGGTGAAACTCTCTTAGGTACTTTATTGTCATCTTTAATTCATTTAGCATATCACAACTCTATTTTCACACAATTCTGGAAACACATGCAGAACCATTCTCATCTTAGCAAGGAAAAAGGATACATAGGAGAACACAACATGGCAGATGGACAGAGGCAAATCCCTATGATTTCAGATGAGGAAAGGGCAGTGATGACTGTGGGAAACAAGTATACAGGGAAAAACAATTCTCAACAAAATATGGATGTGTGTTTCAGGTAACAAGATTGTTTGGGAAATAGCACATTGATGGAGCGGAAGGAGTTTCTGTGGTAGCCAGTGGACAAAATGACACCATCTGGAATGCCAAATCCAGCATTAAATGTGGTGCGGTAGACATCCCGGCATGTTTTTTTGTTTTGTTTTATGTAGCGCAAACTAGACCCGAAAGTATCAGTGCTTTACATGAGCACCAGTTGCACTACGGACGGACACATACATATTTTGTTAATCATGGAGATATTAAGTGATTTGCCCAGAATCACAGGATGTTGAGTTTCCCAGTCAAGACTTAAACCCGGTTCCCCAGCTTCGAGGTCGTCAGCTCTATCCGTTAGCCCATATCCTCTATCCTTTCATGACAGACGCTTTCTATTTGAGTACTTGCTCCCATCGCCTGAATTGTAAGTTTAAAGTATTTATGGAACAGAGAATGTCACTCGTGTTTTGGCATCCTGCCCATCATTGATCTTCAAACTCACCAGCGCTACTGAGATTACCCACACTCCTCCAAGCCAGGGATAATTCTGGGACTTTTTGCCTCCGGGAGATAGCAAGGGGGGGGGGGGGGGGGGGACACCTGGCCAAGTGCATCAGCTTACTTTCAGCCCAAGGATGGGCTCAAGGGTCCCCCTAGCAGCGCATCATCTTGACTACTCTACTGTTCCTTGACAAACTGCTGTGGGTGTTATCCGTCCTTGACCTCCATGTCCCGCAGTTGGGGCCTGAAGGGCTGATCTTGGTGGGCTGGCAACTGGCGGTGGCCTGTCCTTGCAGGCCTGGTTGTTAAGGATGCAGTAGTCATGGGTAGATTCTTCCACGGAGGCAGCCTGCAGATAGATGTCCCTGCACATGAAGGAAACTGTTGGTCTGCTACATAACTCCGTGAGGTACAGTGCTGCTAGAGACTGACAGGACTGGACCCGCATGTACTATATGGGAGAAGTTTGCAGTTGCAGCAGATGTCTTTCTACATGCCTATGTTCCTGGAACCTCCCCATAACATCGTCCTTTGGCATGTCACAAGTAAAGGCATGCAGGGCTGCTCTTGAGGAGAGTGACCCCTTTCTTCTGCTACCAACTTACCAACAAATTTAATAACAAAAGTGTTATGATATTGAACCTGTGCAAGTTGTAGAAATGTTATAATTTAGCCTTCTCCTCCTCTACTAAGCTATGGGGGGGGAAGGGGCATCTTTCTTTTTCACTGAGAAATCATGCTCCAGACAATAAAAGGCACATAAGTCTCCCTGGAGGGCATAACTGAAGAAATGGGTGCAGATGTAACTGCAATACAGTTGACAGGGTCATCCAAACAGACCAGCATTTCTGAATTGGAGGACACAGTCTGAGATATCTTGTTGAGAGCTAGCAGGTCCTCCATATTTCCATGAGGAGAGAATCAAGGTGCATAAAATTAGGCGCCCCAAGTTGATATATGTATTTTAGCCTTCCCAAATGGGGCAATTGATTCCTGGTTCTCATCTCTATCACTGCCCTCCGCTTCATGGCCCACTTCTCGATCCCCGGTGATGCAATCATACCGCTAGTCTTAACATGTTGAGGGCTATAACCATTTTAGCCTAGGTGCAATATGAACCCTCCAAGGTCAAGGTAAGTCTAAACTATTTCAAGATGGTTAACAGGTAAAAAAAAACTTTAAGGAAGGGATGCAGAAACTGAGAGAGATGGGGCTAAAAAAAAAGCTTTTCTCACTGGTAAGTTGAAAGCGATTAACTAGTTATTTACATTTTGTAGTGGCTTTACGGGTACGCTATGTAACCGCAGATTCATTACCTTTAAAACAGGTAAAGCGTTTGGTACTGCCCGATGGGCATATGAACATACACATCCTTAAGTCCAAGGATGCCATTTCCTGGGTGCCGAGTACATGGAATCTGAGCCAGAGTGAGAATTCTGAACAAGTCATTTCTCGGAAAATATTCAACAGGGCGAAATCTAGGACAGGCCTAGAAATAAGGAAGTAGTGCAAGTAATATCTTTCCCCCTTCTCCAAGTGCATGTCAAGAACACCCACACGGTCATCCATGGAGTCACTCACAGTTGCCCATACAGCTGTTATGCCCTGCCATTCGCATCAATCCCATAATGCCTGGACAGATAAACTGGGGTGTGGAATAATTAGTTGGCAACCCTTAGTGCTTCAGACAATACCCATATATAGGGTAAGCCACCAAGGGCAGAGAAAATATTTGTGAATCAAAACTTGTATAACATGTTGTAACATTTCTGATGATGAAAGTGCCAGTACAGCAAACCAACAGGAGTATTTCTATAGACTATAAAATAAGCACTTGATTCATGAACATGAAACAACTTTCAACGGTATAGTACTTTTTCAAGTGCTATATAGTGAGACTACAAATTAGTCAAGGAAACAATCAATGACACTGTTACTAAATCCACAAACCACACATTTATATTTATATATCCACTCATTCTTCAATGCAAAGTAGTGTATTTATAATACATATTTAAATATTAAAGCAAACCACATTCACTGGATGATGTCCTCCGTGATGTCATCAGTGATGTCACTGACCATGTCATGAATGATGTAATATGTGACATCATCAGCAGTGGATTGCGGGCGCGCGAGTTATAGTGCGTACAACTAACTAGAACGGGGGAATTTCAATGGTTTTGTAGTAGTATAATGTCCAGCTAACTATAACTGATGTGAAACCTATTGTTTTTTCAGTGAATTTCAAAGATTTTTTAAATGCTAATTCCTAACTATAACGAGTGTGAAACCTATGGGGCCTTATTTACGAGCCCCTTGCGCCTCCGGAACGTCACTTTTTGTGACGTTCCGGTGGTGCAGAAGACTGAGTGATATTTATCAGGCAGGACTAAGCCACTTTTTGTGGCGTAATCCTGCCTGATATATCAGTCCCTTTAACGCAGTGTCCTGCGTTAAAGGGGCATGAAATGGGTGTTGCTGGGGGCGTTCCCAGCAGCATCCATGGACTTGAGTAATTTATAGCATCGTCAAAGTCAGTCTTTCAAAAATTCCAAAGTATAGTACATGATAATCCACATCCAAATGTTTCTCAAGAAAAGGCCTAAACCGTGTCCGTGGGTCATATCTGCCCAAACGCCGATATTCCGAACATTTGAAAATGACTTTTCTTGAGAAACATTTGGATTTGGATTATCATGTCCTATACTTTGGAATTTTTGAAAGACTGACTTTGAGGATGCTATAAATTACTCAAGTATGCCCGAATTGTGTGGGTAAAATTGATACCTAGTCGCTTTGAATAAGACTGTACTTATGACTCGTCTAACATTTGGAAGAAATATCTAGTTATGTGACAACAGGATACCGACATAACTTGAAGGAAATAAGAACGCCCTGAAGAATGAATATACTACTTACCAGTATGCATCTGTTCTTGGCATGTAGGGCTGCTGACATTCATATCCCAGGCTCTCCACACCACTGGAGTCAAGCTATCCAGGCTGATGAAGGCTGATAGCCAGAAACCGGTCCTTGCATGCTTGATTCCGGTCTGGGAAAGACATGGCTTTGTAGTTCGGACTGGACTGTTCCCATGAGGCACAGGGTCAGAGCTGATTAGCATATAGCCAGTGTCTAACCCAGGGTGGTGTGGAGTGCAAAAAAACAATGGATTTAGGCCCAGATCCTTGTACTGGGGTGAATGTATGACATTGTTCTACATTCTGTCCATCAACTGTGTTTTTTGCAATTTCACCCTGAGTGTGCTGGGGATGCTCAGACGTGAGTCCCAGGCTCTCCACACCACTGGAGTCAAGCTATCCAGGCTGATGAAGGCTGATAGCCAGAAACCGGTCCTTGGATGCTTGATTCCGGTCTGGGAAAGACATGGCTTTGTAGTTCGGACTGGACTGTTCCCATGAGGCACAGGGTCAGAGCTGATTTGCATATAGCCAGTGTCTAACCCAGGGTGGTGTGGAGTGCAAAAAAACGATGGATTTAGGCCCAGATCCTTGTACTGGGGTGAATGTATGACATTGTTCTACATTCTGTCTATCAACTGTGTTTTTTGCAATTTCACCCTGAGTGTGCTGGGGATGCTCAGACGTGAGTCCCAGGCTCTCCACACCACTGGAGTCAAGCTATCCAGGCTGAAGAAGGCTGATAGCCAGAAACCGGTCCTTGGATGCTTGATTCCGGTCTGGGAAAGACATGGCTTTGTAGTTCGGACTGGACTGTTCCCATGAGGCACAGGGTCAGAGCTGATTTGCATATAGCCAGTGTCTAACCCAGGGTGGTGTGGAGTGCAAAAAAACGATTGATTTAGGCCCAGATCCCTGTACTGGGGTGAATGTATGACATTGTTCTACATTCTGTCAACTGTGTTTTTTGACATTCATATCTATAGCATAGACCGCCGCCTACTGTTGGGTCCGGATGATTGCACATTGTTGTCCTGGAAGAGTCTTCGAAGTATCACGAGATAGGTGGCTCCTCCCCTGGACTACAGTGCGCATGGGCATCGACTCCATCCTCAGATTGTTTTTAGCCATTGTGGCAAAGATGGAGTGTAATAGTGTAAACGATGGCCATGCCTAAGAGTAAATGCAAGAAAAGTCTGCAGCCGCTACAGGCGCCGGGGAGGAGGGCGGGCGATGAATGTCAGCAGCCCTACATGCCAAGAACAGATGCATACTGGTAAGTAGCATATTCAGTTCGAGGCATGTGGGCTGCTGAATTCATATCTATAGCATAGAATACATAGCAGTCCCTCCATTAACGGCGGCCGCCTGTGCCAGCTGCAGAAGTCTGAAATAGTGTCTTAAGAACAGCCTGCCCTACAGCTGCCTGCTGCTTGGAGTGCACATCTACACAGTAATGTTTAGTAAAGGTATGTGGTGTAGACCATCTGGCTGCTCTACAAATATCTTCCAAAGGGATATTACCAAGGAAAGCCATAGAGGCCCCCAACTTGCGGGTGGAGTGGGCTCTGGGAGGGACCGTTAAAGTGCGCTTAGCCTTGTGATAGCAAATCTGAATACACTTAACGATCCACCTGGCTATACCTGCTTTGGAAATGGGGTTGCCTTTGTGCTGGGCTGAGAAGGCAACAAAGAGCTGTTGTGTTTTTCGAAAGTCTTTTGTCCTATCAATGTAGTACATCAACGCTCTTTTGACATCAAGAGTGTGGAGCATCCTTTCTGCTACTGTTTCAGGGTTCTGAAAGAATGCGGGCAGTTCGATGGTTTGATTAACATGAAACTGCGAAACCACCTTAGGAAGGAATTTAGGGTTAGTGCGCAGCACTACCCTGTTGGAATGAATTTGAATAAATGGCTCTTGTACAGTGAGCGCCTGTAGCTCACTAACACGCCGTAGAGAGGTAATAGCAATGAGAAAAGCCACTTTCCATGTTGAGAATTGAATCTCACAGGAATGGAGAGGCTCAAAAGGTGGGCCCATTAACCTGGTGAGGACCACGTTGAGGTTCCACACAGGAGCTGGCGAGGTCCTGGGAGGGATGACCCGCTTCAGCCCTTCTAGGAAGGCTTTAATGGCAGGCACCCTGAAAACAGAGAGATGCTGCCTGTTTTGGAGATAAGCCGCTATGGCGGATAAGTGTATCCTAATGGAAGCATATGCTAGATTGCATTTGTAAAGATGTAACAAATAGCAGATGATATTAGGAATAGATGCATCTAGCGGGTTGATGTTGTGTTCTGTACAGTAAATGACAAACCGCTTCCATTTCGCTGCATAGCAAGCTCTGGTAGTGGGCCTCCTCGCCTCCCGGATGATGTCCATGAATTCAGGAGGCAAGTCAAGGTAGCCAAATTCTAAGACCTCAGGAGCCAGATCGCCAGGTTGAGCTGTTGCGGATCTGTGTGCTGAATGTCGCCATGGTTCTGCGTCAAGAGCCTGGGCGTGAGGCGCAGCCTTTGATCCGGTACCACGGAGAGTTCTAGAAACGTGGTGTACCAATGTTTGGCGTGCCCACGTTGGAGCAACCAGGATGAGTGTCATTGAGTGTTGCTTTAGCTTTCTTGCCACCAGCGGTATGAGAGGTGCTGGGGGAAAAGCGTACGCAAATCTGCCTGACCAGTTCATCCATATCGCATTGCCCTGCGACTGTGGGTGAGGGAACCTGGCGGCAAAGCTTTGGCTTTTCGCGTTTTCCCTTGTGGCAAACAGGTCTATCTCTGGATGACCCCACTGCTGGAAGTACGGGCGGAGTACTGATGGGTGTAACTCCCACTCGTGCATCTGGTGGCTGTACCTGCTGAGCAGATCCGCCATCTGATTGTCCTTGCCCGGGAGGTGTTCCGCCATGAGGAAGATGTTCCTCTGAATGGCCCACTTCCACATGCTCTGAGCTAGGTGAGACAGCTGTGGAGAGTGTGTACCTCCCTGCTTCTGGATATAGTACATTGCCGTCATGTTGTCCATCCTGATCAACACGACCTTGTTGCACAGATGTACTTTGAAGGACTTCAGTGCCATGAAGATTGCCATCAGTTCTAAATAGTTGATGTGCATCTTCCTTTGTTGCGTCGACCATAGTCCCTGCACCGTGTAGTGGAGTACATGAGCTCCCCATCCCTGGAGAGATGCGTCCGTCGTCAGGATAATCTGTGGCACAGGCTCTTGGAACGGTCGGCCCTTGCAAAGGTTGTGTGGATTCCACCAATGCAGAGAGTTGTACGCCCGACCGGTCACCAACACTAGGTCTTTCAACTGTCCTTGAGCCTGAGTCCCCTGACGTGCCAAGCATTCTTGGAGCGGACGCATATGTAAGCTCGCATGCGGGACTATGAAGATGCAGGAGGCCATCATACCTATCAACTGCATGAACACTCTCGCTGGAAGTGAGTGTTGCGGTCTGAACTTTTGGATTAGCGACTGGATGTTGTCGATCCTCACTGAATTTGGCTGAGCCGTGGCTGCCAGAGTATCTATCGTTGCGCCCAGGTACTGCCGCACATGTGCTGGCTGAAGGTGCGACTTCGGATAGTTCAGTGAGAAGCCCAAACCGTGAAGGAGATGAATGGTGTGGGACATGTCGGCGGCGCACTGCTGGGCTGACTTTGCCTGAACCAGCCAGTCGTTCAGATAAGGATAGACATGGACGTTCTGTCTCCTGAGGTGTGCAGCCACTGTCGCCAGACATTTCGTGAACACTCTGGGGGCTGTGGTCACTCCGAAAGGAAGGACCTTGAATTGGTAATGCCTGTTTTGAATGGTGAACCTGAGGTATTTCCTGTGGGATGGATGGAGTGGGATGTGAAAGTAAGCATCCTTGAGATCCAAGGTTGCGAGGAAGTCTCCCTGATTGAGTAATGGAAGAACCTGCTGCAGTGTTAGCATGTGGAAGTGTTCCGAGAGAATATACTGGTTTAGGGGCCTGAGGTCCAGAATAGGTCTGAGGGACCCGTCCTTCTTTGGGATCAAGAAGTACAGGGAGTACACCCCTGTGACTTCTTCCTCCACTGGCACGAGCTCTATTGCGCCTTTTTGCAGCATGACAAGAACCTCCTGCTGCAATAAGGGTGGAGTGGATGTTAGCTCCAAACAATAGCCGAACTGGATAAGTTTCCTGACCCACCTGTCTGTGGTGATGGATTTCCAGACTGGCAGGAACTGCTGGAGTCTCTCCCCGACAGGTGTTGGATGGTCGGGGCAGTGACAGGGAGTCACTGTTTGTTGGTGGAAGAGGAACGGGAGTTGTTGTTGCCTCTGCCTTTGGTGCTGTTGCCCCGGTATCCTCCTCTACTCTGCTTTGTGTACGAGGATTGCGCCCCACCTTTATTGAACTGTGTCTGCTGTGACATCTGGCCTCTGTTAACACCTCGATTGCCTGAGCGACGAAAAGTGTTCCCTCGAAACTGTTGGGACTGGAGAGCTCCCATGGACTTGGCAGTCTCAGTATCTTTCTTTATTTTTTCCAGGGTGGTATCCACCTCTGGACCAAATAACCTGTCAGGGTTTACTGGCTGCTTAAGGATGTTCGTTTGGATTTCTGGTTTAAAACCTGAGATTCTGAGCCATGCTTGCCGTCTGAGCATTACACTGGTATTAATTGCTCTGGCCGCAGTGTCCGCAACGTCTAGTGCGCACTTAATGGAAGCGTTGGAGATGAGCTTCCCTTCCTGGATAAGCATCTCCCCAGCCTCTTTATATTGGTCTGGTAGATGCTGCAACAGGGTCTCGAGTGTGTCGTAGTGTGCCCTGTCCTTTCTAGCCAAGAGTGCCTGCGTGTTAGAGATACGCCAGATATTGGCCGCCTGAGCTGCTATTCTCTTTCCCGATGCCTCAAGCACTTTAGATTCTTTGTCTGGGGGGAGGAGCTTCACCGGTGGTCTGCGAATTCGCCCTTTTGCGGGCATTAGAAACTACCAAAGAGTCCAATGGCAACTGGCCCTTGATGTAGGTAGGATCATCAGGTGCCGCTCTGTATTTCTTCTCGATTCTAGGGTTGACTACCCTTGACCGTGTGGGTTCCTTAAAAATGTCCGCAGCATGCTTAAGGACCCCCTTCAGCATAGGAAGAGTCTTGACAGTCTTTTCAGCAGTTGAGAAAGTGTCAAAGAGGAAGTCCACTTCCACAGGGTCAGCATGTAGTTCCACGGCGTGGTTTTTGGCTGCCCTTTCAATCCTCGGTGGGAGAGGTCTTAACATTGTACACCTGAGGGTCATGGACGGTGTGCTGATCCCCTTGGTCACCTGCCCCTATCCAGGAGTCCTGTTGTTCATCAGGCTCTGTGTTGGCTGGAAAATTGTATTCCTCGTCCTGCTCTCCTGCATCCTCTCCATCAGAGTAAGAGGGTGAGGGTGTTGCAATTCTTGTAGGAAGTATTGGTTCGACCAAGACCTGGGTTTCTGGATCAGGCCTTTTGCGCTTCATAGGAATAATATATGACTCCAAAGGCTGCGATGCCGTGATTTTCCTCTTGTAAAGCATGAGCTTTCCGGTGTCGGCATCGATGAAATGCTCCGATTGCTCCTCCATTAAGGGTGGTCGATGCGGCAAACTCCCAGCCGGGTGAGTCGGCTTCGATACCACAGAGTCCTTATGCACCGACCGAGGTGCGAAGGCCTTTGGCGGCAACGTGAAGAGTAGCGGCGCCGAAGTCTTTGGCGTCGGTACAGCTTGCTTCGGGGTGGAAGGCGTTTTCGGTTCAGACGCTGAAGCCTTGTCCCTAATTTGCTTGAGGGAGTCCGAGACCTGCTTCGTAAAGAAAGCGGACGGTTTCGTCGACCCGACAGTTGACCCCTGTCCACCCCCAGGGGAAGACCCGAGCGTCGATTGACTTCGGCTTCCCTGAGCGAGGCGTAGGAGCATCCTCCTTAGGTGCGCCACGATCCTTGTCCTTGGCCGCAGACGCGGACGGCGACGGTTTCGGATCGGCGGCCTTGACTACTGGCATCGGGGTTCCGGTCTTCGGCTCAACGCCCTTGCCTGATTTTGGCTCGACGGCCTACTTGGACTTCGGCTCGACGGTCTTACTCGACTCCGAGTCGGCGGCCTTCTTTGGCTTCGGCTCGACGACCTTGACCACTTTCGGCACCTTGACCGGGTCAACAGCTTTCTTCGGCGTCGACCGCTTCGACACCTCGGAAGACGACTGTGTCGATGGTGGAGCAGACGTCTTCGATTTCGATGGCGCCTCGGCCATTTTTGTTTTCGTCGACACCGATGGTTTCAGTTTCGGTTTTGTTTTCGATAATGGCGGCTCTGCCGAAGTGTCCGTAGCCGGGCCAGAAGGCGGGCCCGTGGATGCTGGTATAAGGTCTTGGGTAAGGCCGAGTGGCGATCCCTCGACCAGAGCCTTTGTAAATGTTCGACGGGGCATAGCTCTTCCTCTGAGCTATCTTCCATGGCCCCATAGGCCTAATTGTCGTCTACTACCTTGTCGACGGCTTCCTCTACATCAAGGCCTCCGACATCCGCGTCGTATTCGCATTCGATGTCAACCGTTGGAGGTGAAATCTGGATTCAAACCTCTTGTTCGTCTGCTTCTTCGTCGTCGAAGATGTCCACCGGTGCCGACTGCCGGGCCGCCACGCGCCGAAGAGTCTTCGTCGAACGAAACTTAGAACAAGCCACACAGCTGGCTTCATTGTGGTCCGGCGACAGGCACTTATTGCACACCGGGTGGACGTCGATGTGTGGGTACTTCGATCCGCACACGGGACACTTCTTGAACGGGCTCCGTTCCATTTCGTGTTGTCGAGGGTCTTGCTGCGTTGACTGGGCCTCGATCACTGAAGAGTAACTCGACTCCCTGGAAATCCAACTCGGGAACTGAGTCGGAATAGAACCGGGGCACCGAACGCAAACAATACCGACGGATAGAAAAAGGCCTCGAAAAAGTTTAAGTTGATTTCTAACTGGAGATAACGAAATTACATCCGAACCCAATGGCGGAAAAAAACAATCTGAAGATGGAGTCGATGCCCATGCGCACTGTAGTCTAGGGGAGGAGCCACCTATCTCGTGATACTTCGAAGACTCTTCGAGGACAACAATGTGCAATCATCCGGACCCAACACTAGGCGGCGATCTATGCTATAGATATGAATTCAGCAGCCCACATGCCTCGAACGTTCTGTTGTACAGAACAAAACGCGTCGGGAGGTGTGGTACATAAACTTAAGGAAAATAAAAGCATTTGAATATTCACCAAGATTCAGCGCTTTAATAAGGACTTTAAGTGACCACTAGTCTCTGCTACTCACTCTCTACTACTCCACTACTCTCTGCTACTCAGTCTCTACTACTCCACTACTCTCTAATACTCACTCTCTACTACTCTCTCTACTACTCACTCCCTACTACTCACTATCTACTACTCTCTACTACTCACTCTCTACTACTCTACTCTCTACTACTCTCTCTACTGCTCACTCTTTACTACTCAATCTCTACTACTCACTCTACTTCTCACTCTACTACTCACTCTCTCTCTACTACTCTTTGCATACATATGCATTTTATTTACATGAAAGTTTGAAAAACACTAATAAAAGCAAAGCTAAAAAGCCACCTCATTACAAACAGAATGGCTTTAACTTAAACGAGGGCGAGATCTATTGCATTTTCAATGCCTCTTTACTTTGGTTCCATCAAGAAGGCATTTAGATGTGTCACACATTTGCCATAAATTCTGAATGTTAGCACTCTAGTTGCTCATTAGATCACTGTAGTAAAGCTACTGCTCACCAGGGAAGTCTGCAGCTGGTATTTATAGTGCATGTTTCAGTCTGCATTTCAGAATTTTTTTTATGAAATAGAAGAGGATTTGAGAAGTCAAAATGAGCCCTAATTTTTCTTTCTTCAGCACTAAACATAATTTCTATGGCAAAATGAACCCCCTCATTTTGTTCCTTTGCAAATTAAATGTTTTAAGTGTTACCACTTTATTCCAATCAAGATGACTTCAGGTGTGCCATACTTTTGTCATAAGTAAGACTGTTAGCGCTCTAGTTGTTCTTAAGAACACTCTGGGACATTTTGTCATTGGGCTATACTTGGGCTACATCTGGGGGATATTTGTGCTACATTTGGGCTCTTTTGTCTCTGGTGGCCATATTGGGAGACTTAACACCTTTGCTGCAGCGGCTATTCCGCCGCAGCACCAAGGGGGCGGGGCGCGCGGCTCTCACACGCTGGTGACGGAACCGCTCCGTCTTTTAACAACACAAAGTAACTGTGGGTCTACAATCATCAGAAGTTGTGAAGGTATAGTAAACAACCTATTCTTAGCTCAACATAATCCTAAATAGTGAGTGATGCTTCTCAGGTGTGAAAATTCCCATCAGATATCGTTCGGTGCCGCCCTTGTCATCAAATGGGACTCCCTTCATGAAGGAGGATATTACTGCATCATTTGATGGAATGGCGGATGCCCCAGTGTCACAAAGGGTCTGTAAGGGTAACCTGACAACGATACCTGAAACGCAGTGCGTATAAAGAAAGAAAGTAATAGTGAAAATGTTTACATTGGAGAGTATAGAGGTGAAACAATTTATTAGGTATTTCTCATACTTCCAAAAACTAAAAACCAATGCGGAAACATAGTAGTTTTCAACAAATAGCTACTATCTAGTTGGAAGGGTCGACATGTTTCAGCAGTACGGGGACTTAGTGTCCACTGCTTTCTTCAGGACCAAAACTTCGCAACTGCGTAAATGTGAATGAACTAAAGATCACCCAAGTGAATAAAAATCAATAGGTGTCACCTGGACGACTAGGATCCGTGATGCTCTACCAGATACCTGGAAAAGTGGCGTCCAAAATGAAATAGGTTAGTGTATCAGATGCACACAACAGCATCAAGACAAAGACACATTGGTATTTGCACATAGCATCTCTGTCGATAATACCTATTTATTTATTTATTATTCTTCCGATATCCCTAAAGGTATGTAAGAAGCCCGACATCAATTGTGTCGCCCACTCACCTTCTTGGTGGAACATGGGTGCTGCGCCTTACCTGGCTGCAGCTCAGGTAGATAGAGCACCGCTCTATTAAAAATAAACAGATGCCGGTCATAGATATATCATATTGGGCCAGATGTAGGAGCCCAAATAGCGGTCGGTAACGGCCGAATTCGGCTGTTACCGACCGGTATTTAGGAATCGGCATGTAGGGGCCAGTATTTTACAGATTCTGTACATTTACCGAATCGGTAAATTTACCGATTCTGTAAAATACCGAATCGGTATTTTTACCGATTCGGTAATTCCACATGTAGGTGGGACTCTTCTGAGTCGCAGAGGCCTTTCAGATTCGGTATTTTACCACCCAATCCAATTGGGTGGTAAAATACCGAATCCAGGTGTGCATGCACATGTGTGCATGCACACCTATGCCATGTGACAGACAGACATGCCCTTAGGGCATGGCATGTCTGTGTGCCACATGGCACACATGCCTGTATTTGGGGTGCTAGAGGGTGTCAAAGTGACACCCCCTGCACCCTTGCTGGAATCGGTATTTAAAGCCCATAGGAATCAATGGGAAATACCGATTCTGTAACTACAGAATCGGTAAATACAGATTTCTACAGATTCGGTATTTCAAATACCGAATTTACCTACATCTCCATCCTTCTATTTTACAGATTCATAAATACCGAATCGGTAAAATTCGGTATTTATGAGTTGGTAAAATAGAATTACCTACATCTGGCCCATTGATTCTTAATGGGGAACATCCATTACAACGCAAGTATAACAACGCAGTGCTATTACAACGCAGGTAATACAACGCATGTTCTTTTACAACGCATGTTTTTACAACGCATGGTGTTACAACGCAAGTGCTATTACAACGCATGCTTTTACATCGTAATTTATATGGTTAATTGTTAAATATTATTTTGTGGGTTATTTAATAATAATAATAATATTTAATATTTTTTTTACATGTGATCAAAATTTTGATTTTAAATATTATTTTTATTATTTAATTATGTAATACTCAGGCATTTAAATATAATAAATATTAATAAGTATATAATAATTATTAATATTCAGGTATTTTTGTTGCAATATTTTATTATTTATTTAAATTAAATAATGTTTGAAAAAATAAGTATTAATAATTTTATTATTTAATTATGTAATATGTAATACTCAAGGAATTTTGTATAAATTATTTAAATATAATAAGTATTAATACTCAGGTATTTTTTGTAGCAATTTTGTATAATTGATTTAAATATAATAAGTATTAATACTCAGGTATTTTTTGTAGCAATTTTTTATTATTTATTTTAATTAAATAATGTTTATAAAAATAAGTATTAATACTTTGGTAAATAATGTTTATAAAAATAAATATTAATACTCAGGTATTTTTTGTAGCAATTTTGTATAATTTATTTAAATATAATAAGTATTAATACTCAGGTATTTTTTGTAGCAATTTTTTATTATTTATTTTAATTAAATAATGTTTATAAAAATAAGTATTAATACTTTGGTAAATAATGTTTATAAAAATAAATATTAATACTCCAGTATTTTTAGAGAAAGAATAGAGATTATGATTTATTCCAAAAATTTTGCACAAATAATTATTTAAATTAAATAATGTTTACAAAAATAAGTATTAATACTTTGGTAAATAATGTTTATAAAAAAAATATTAATACTCTGATATTTAGAAAGTAATTTTAAAAATGTATTTATATTAAATAATGTTTTTAAAAAATTATTATTATTACTGCAGTATTTTTTGAGAGAATAGAGATTATGATTTCAAAAAATAATACTATAATAACAATTAGATGATTTAGAAGGTAAAAATTATTATTAATAAATATTTTAATATTAAGTTATGTTTAAAATAATATTTAAATAATTTACAAATAAATTGGAATATTAATAGATGTATTTTTGGAAACTTTCTCACGCTTTTGCATTGGTTTCAATTAAGGTTTTAGTCCTTTATTTATTTCTATGAATAATCCATTTGAATCCGCGGAACGGTTTAGTATGGATGAAAAAGAACAGAAGCAGGATGGAGAAGAAGGATACAAGGGTAGCATAATGGTAAGTGATTAAAAACTTTAATTTTGGTATATAAAAATTATTTTAAAACGTTATAAATTAAGAAAAATAATTGAAAAAGTCTTTGTGTTTTCAAAAATATTTTATTATTTAACGAAAATAACATGTAAAAAAAATATATAATATTTATTTCAAATTTACAATATTTTCAAAATTTTTATCTTTTGAAATGATTATTATAATGTATTATAAAAAAAAAATATTACATTAGATTAAAATAGTCCTTTTTCATTTTGCGGCTTTTTGATCACGTCGTTACGTTAACGTTAGACGCCATCTTGGATTTCAGCGATTGCTGTAAGCAGCTGGAAGCTGATCTGCGCTCAAGGTAGGAAACTTTTACAACTTAATTAACAGTAAAAAATATTTAAATTTGATTGAAATTGAACATGTCGCCGAACATTTAATTTGTATATGCCTTCGTCGGGTAATGTATCGGAACAAGTCAAGGGTAAATATTTTTCAATAAAGTTATTTTACAAAAAAAGTAATCATTTTGAACGTTACATGTTTTGTGTTGAGATGGGAATGTATTGCTTTTGTAAGTTTGTTCAACATAGAAAGGTTATCAACGTTTATTTGAAAAATGATACTTTTGGGCTTGGATTGTTGAAAAAAAAAATGGTTTTTGAATTTACGATTGTTGAAATCGAAGCAACATATGTGCGGTATTCTTTGCTGATATTTTGAAATAAGGGCCTTGATTGGTTGCTTTGGATAAATATTTCAAAAAGAAGGAATTTCGTGGCATTGGTAATGCTTTCTTTCGAGTGGTTTCATGGATGCAAGATATGATTACGAAAAATGGGTTTAATTGGTTGTTTTCTTTTCATATTTCAAAAAGCAGGTTTACAAAATACATGTTTTGCGTGTGTATTTTAAAAATTGAAATATTTGAAAAATGAAAAGATTTAGTCAGCGAGAAAAATTGCAGTTAGGATGTGTTTTTGGCAAAATCATGAAAAAATCTAGAGGGAAGAATTTATAAATATATTTAGTAAGTGAGATTATATTCAGTTAGGTTGTGAAGTTACTTAACCATAAAAAATTTATTTTAGGTTGCGTACGTCACATTTTTAAATGAAGAATTGTTAGACAAATAGAAGAATGGGTAATATTTCAGTAAAGGTGCTTTTTTGATTGTTTTCTGTTTGAAATACAACAGAAATTTGTCATATAAACTAATTTTTATAAAAAAATATTTCACAAGCCAGTATCATTTTTGAAATAGTAAGTGGGGAAAAAAGTATTTCAAAATAACTTTAAAAAAAAACGTTCAAAATGTTTACTTCTAGGAAAAATATTCCATTTCTGAAATCATAATTAATTTTTAATAGTAGAAAAATAATTTCTACATGCCTTTTATAGGTTTTTATTTGTAAAAAGAAAGGGGATGGATTTTTCAATTTTTCAAAAATGTGTACCTGAAAAGGATAAGATTTCAAAAGGTAAGGGAACCCGACGATTTTAAATTTTAAAAATTTTTCACAAAAAAGCCAATTGAATTCAATATATAAAAAATAAATTTAGGGCAAAGCAGGAAAGTAAGTTTTGGATTACATTTTAGAAATGTAATATGTTAGCAAAATTTTCAAGGTAGTCTGATGCCACACACAACGAAAATTGTTGTAGTACACCCAATAGTCTTCTGGACATTTCCTTTGTTTGTCTTGAAGGTCGTGGATTTAGGCTACCTGAAAATGCTTGTGCAAGTCTCATTTCTTGAAAACTTTGCTCCTTCTTCAAAGTTTTCAAAAAAGAGTAAAAATTAGGATGATGTTTGCCAATTGTATGACTGAAGGAGTTGTGCCATCCCTCTATGGCATTATTTGTTTTAGCACCACCTTCCAAGCAGGTTGAGTAGCAGTTCCACCACTGCACATGGTAACGTGGCTTCCTCCTGCGACCTGATCTGCTTAGACGCCCAATCCATGTGTCCTCGAAATAATTTAAAATTGGAGCCAATTTTTCTTCATTTTGTATAAAATAATCAGATTCTGAAATTGCAGTGTAGTATTCATCTACACTATCAGGTGGTACAAAACAAAGGGCAGTTACTTTTTTTAATTCAACTTGTAATTTGCTATCAGAGCAGTAATCTGCAACCAGGGATGTTTTTTGAAGTTTACGCCAATATGCCTGGGAAAAATGAAAAAAACATCCCTGAATTTGGGTATCCATGTACAATTTGTTGATGACATTCATCATAGTCAATTCAAAATCTAAAATGATTTTCCTAGGACTTTTTCCTGATGTTTTCTCTTTAATTACTGATAAAAATTCAGTATAGGTTGCTAAGGGAACTACATTATTGTTTATTTGTGCATGAATGCTGTAAATTTGGGTGAAAGGATGGGGCGTACATTTAAACGTACCATCCATCATCCAAATTTCAGTATTCTCTAATTTATAAAGGTTACGGGGAGTGCTAAATATTACTATGCGTTTGAGAGGGTTTTGGTTATCATAGAGAAGGAAAGGTTCATTAGAGAAAGAAAGAGTTAATTCGTGTGGAATTACAATGTCAGCAAAAGTTTGTGGAGTAACTGTTTGTGTGTTACTTGCCTGCTTTTTACGTTGAATAATTCTACGCAAATTAGGGATTGTTGGCATATTACAAGCAACATGTCCAGGGACATGTTGTGCAACCTCTCTTAAAATTTGACCAGGAGTTGCATTGGAGGTGGATGCAATATCTTTCATTTGGTTGATTGTATCGCGTATTTCTATTTCCATTGCAGAGGCAGAGTGGTTATGTTCAGTGGTTTTGATTATGTTGTCACCAACAGTAACTGCTCTGCCGCTGCAACGAGAAGAATAATATTGAACACACCTCCAATGTCTCCTTGGTTCACTTATCCTCTCATTACAATATATATACCCACAGTGTTTTAGAAGTCTGTTTCCTTTTCTTGATTTTGTATAAATTGCTGTGGTATTGCTTGCCATTTTCTGTGGAAAAAAGGAAACATGAAATATAAATTATTATGTTGGTTCTGTTTGAAAAAATAAATTGCACTTAAACATTTTCAGCACTTTCCTTAATCATGCATTTACCTGGACTTGGAATTGTAAGTTGAACTTGAACACTATCCAGTAATTTCTGTAATAATGCACTTATCTGGACTTGGAATTGTAAGTGGCACTTCAACACTATCCAACACTTTCCCTACTCATGCACTTTGTAGGAGTTAGAATAGTAAGTTGCACTTCAACACTATCCAGCACTTTCTCTAATCATGCACTTATCTGGACTTGGAATTGTAAGTGGCACTTCAACACTATCCAACACTTTCCCTACTCATGCACTTTCCAGGAGTTAGAATAGTAAGTTGCACTTCCAACACTATCCAGCATTTTCCCTAATCATGCACTTTACTGGAGTTAGAATAGTAAGTGGCACTTCAACACTATCCAGCACTTTCCCTAATCATGCACTTTACTGGAGTTAGAATAGTAAGTGGCACTTCAACACTATCCAGCACTTTCCCTAATCATGCACTTTCCTGGAGTTAGAATAGTAAGTTGCACTTCAACACTATCCAGCACTTTCCCTAAACATGCACTTTCCTGGAGTTAGAATAGTAAGTGGCACTTCAACACTATCCAGCACTTTCCCTAATCATGCACTTTACTGGAGTTAGAATAGTAAGTGGCACTTCAACACTATCCAGCACTTTCCCTAATCATGCACTTTCCTGGAGTTAGAATAGTAAGTTGCACTTCAACACTATCCAGCACTTTCCCTAAACATGCACTTTCCTGGAGTTAGAATAGTAAGTGCATTTACTTGGAGTTGGAATTGTAAGTGGAACTTCAACACTATCCAGCACTTTCCCTAAACATGCACTTTCCTGGAGTTAGAATAGTAAGTGCATTTACTTGGAGTTGGAATTGTAAGTGGAACTTCAACACTATCCAGCACTTTATTTAATTATGCACTTTCTGGAGTTAGAATAGTCAGTTGCACTTCAACACTATCCAGCACTTTCCCTAATCATTAACTTTCCAGGAGTTACAATAGTAAATTGCAATTCAACACTATCCAGCACTTTATTTAATTATGCACTTTCATGGAGTTAGAATAGTAAGTGGCACTTCAATACTATCCAGCACTTTCCCTAATCAAGCACTTACCTGGTGTTATAATAGTAAGTGGCACTTCAACACTATCCAGCACTTCACCTAATCATGCACTTTCCTGGAGTTTGAATAGTAATTGACATTTTTTCATTATCCTGCACTTTTTCGGTTTTAAAATTATATTTTGTATGCAATGTAAACAGAAAATAAAATGTGTTTATTTGACAGTTACCTTTGAGTTTTGAAGGTTGCTTTGTAGGTTTTTTTCAAGTCTTGCAAATTGTTTTGATGTTGGCTGAGCTTTGCTTGCTTTTTCGGTTTTGGTTTATCTTGTTTGGCTGTAATGAAAAGATTTCAAAAAGTGTTATATGGTTTGATGTTTTATTTATATTTCTTTTCTAAACGTTGAAAAAAATAATCTATATTTATTGATGATTAGAAATTTGTGACATGTTAACACTAACCAGTACTTTATTTGCTCTTGTATTTACCTGGACTTGGAATTGTAAGTGGCAATTCATCACTATCCAGCACTTTAGAGAAAGTGCTGGATAGTGTTGAAGTGCCACTTACAATTCCAAGTCCAGGTCTGGAGTTAGAATAGTAAGTGGCAGTTCAACACTATCCAGCACTTTCTATAATCATGCACTTATCTGAAGTTAGAATAGTAAGAGCATTTACCTGTACTTGGAATTGTAAGTGGCACTTCAACACTATCCAGCACTTTCCCTAAAGATGCACTTTCCTGGAGTTAGAATAGTAAGTTGCACTTCAACACTATCCAGCACTTTCTCTAATCATGCACTTATCTGGAGTTAGAATAGTAAATGCCACTTCAACACTATGCAGCACTTTCCATAATCATGCACTTTCCTGGAGTTAGAATAGTAAGTTGCACTTCAACACTATCCAGCACTTACTCTAATCATGCATTTATCGGGAGTTAGAATAGTAAGTGCATTTACCGGGACTTTTAATTGTAAGTGGCACTTCAACACTATCCAGCACTTTACTTAATTATGCACTTATCTGGAGTTAGAATAGTAAGTGGCACTTCAACACTATCCAGCACTTTCTCTAATCATGCACTTTCCTGGAGTGAAAATAGTAAGTAGCACTTCAACACTATCCAGCACTTTCTCTAATCATGCATTTATATGGAGTTAGAATAGTAAGTGCATTTACCTGGACTTGGAATTGTAAGTGCCACTTGAACACTATCCTGCACTTTATTTAATCATGCACTTTCCTGGAGTTAGAATAGTCAGTTGCACTTCAACACTATCCAGCACTTTCCCTAATAATGCACTTATTTGGAGTTAGAATACTAAGTGGCACTTCAACACTATCCAGCACTTTTCCTAATCATGCACTTTCCTGGAGTTAGAATAGTAAGTTGCACTTTAACACTATCCAGTACTTTTTCTAATCATGCACTTATCTGGAGTTAGAATATTAAGTGGCACTTCAAAACTATCCAGTACGTTCCCTAATGAAGCACTTACCTGGAGTTTGAATAGTAATTGACATTTTTCAGTATCCTGCACTTTTTCGGTTTTAAAATTATATTTTGTATGCAATGTACGCAGAAAATGAAATGTGTTTATTTGACAGTTACCTTTGAGTTTTGAAGGTTGCTTTGTGGGTTTCTTTCAAGTCTTGCAAACTGTTTTGATATTGGCTGAGCTTTGGTCGCTTTTACAGTTTTGGTTTATCTTCTTTGGCTGTAATGAAATGATTTAAAAAAGTGTTATATGGTTTGATAATGTTTTATTTCTATATCTTTTCTAAACGTTTAAAAAAAAAATCTATATGTATTGATGATTAGAAATTTGTGACATGTTAACAATAACCAGCACTTTATTTGCTCATGCATTTATCTGGACTTGGAATTGTAAGTGGCACTTCATCACTATCCAGCACTTTAGAGAAAGTGCTGGATAGTGTTGAAGTGCCACTTACAATTCCAAGTCCAGGTCTGGAGTTAGAATAGTAAGTGGCACTTCAACACTTTACAGCACTTTCTCTAATCATACACTTATCTGAAGTTAGAATAGTAAGAGCATTTACCTGGACTTGGAATTGTAAGTGGCACTTCAACACTATCCAGCACTTTCCCTAATCATGCACTTATCTGGAGTTAGAATAGTAAGTTGCACTTCAACACTATCCAGCACTTTCTCTAATCATGCACTTATCTCGAGTTAGAATAGTAAATGGCACTTCAACACTATCCAGCACTTACTCTAATCGTGCATTTATCTGGAGTTTGAATAATAAGTGCATTTACCTGGACTTGGAATTGTAAGTGCCACTTCAACACTATCCTGCACTTTATTTAATTATGCACTTTACTGGAGTTAAAATAGTCAGTTGCACTTTAACACTATCCAGCACTTTCTCTAATCATGCACTTATCTGGAGTTAGAATAGTAAGTGGCACTTCAACAATATTCAGCACTTTCCTAATCATGCACTTTCCTGGAGTTAGAAAAGGAAGTTGCACTTCAACACTATCCAGCAATTTTTTTAATTATGCACTTATCTGGAGTTAGAATAGTAAGTGGCACTTCAACACTATCCAGCACTTTCCCTAAACATGCACTTTCCTGGAGTTAGAATAGTAAGTGGCACTTCAATACTATCCAGCACTTTCCCTAATCAAGCACTTACCTGGTGTTAGAATAGTAAGTGGCACTTCAACACTATCCAGCACTTTCCCTAATGATGCACTTTCCTGGAGTTAGAATAGTAAGTTGCACTTCAACACTATCCAGCACTTTCCTGGAGTTAGAATAGTAAGTGGCACTTCAACACTATCCAGCACTTTTCCTAATCATGCACTTTCCTGGAGTGAAAATAGTAAGTTGCACTTCAACACTATCCAGCACTTTCTCTAATCATGCACTTATCTGGAGTTAGAATAGTAAGTGCATTTACCTGGACTTGGAATTGTAAATGGCACTTCAACGCTATCCAGCACATTATCTAATAATGCACTTATCTGCTGTTAGAATATTAAGTGGCATTTCAACATTATCCAGCACTTTCCCTAATCATGTATTTTACTGGAGTGAAAATAGTAAGTGGAACTTCAACACTATACAGCACTTGAACTAATCATGTATTTACTTGGACATTGCATAGTAAGTGGCACTTTAACACTATCCAGTACTTTCTTTAATCATGCACTTTATTGGTGTTGGAATAGTAAGTGGCATTTCTACACTATCCAGCACTTTCTCTAATCATGCTCTTACCTGGAGTTAGAATAGTAATTTGTATTTCTATTCTATCCAGCACTTTCCCGTATCAAGCACTTACCTGGAGTTTAAATAGTAATTGACATTTTTTCACTATCCTGCGTTTTTTCTGCTTTAAATATATATATCGTATGCAATGTAAGCAGAAAATGAAATGTGTTTATTTGACAGTTACCTTTGAGTTTTGAAGGTTGGTTTGTGGGTTTCTTTCAAGTCTTGCAAACTGTTTTGATATTGGCTGAGCTTTGGTCGCTTTTACAGTTTTGGTTGTTCTCCTTTGAATGTAAAAAAAAAATTAGAAAATGTGTTATATATTTGGATAATGTTTTAATTATTTATCCCTTTTGTACGTTGTCTTGAATAAAAATATGGTTATTAATGTTTACAAATTAGTGAAATGTTAACACTAACCAGCAGTTTCTTACATCATGCATTTACCTGGACTTAGATTACTTAGGGCCCTATGTAGGTAAAATAGATTTACTGATTTTTAATTACCGAATCATATCGATTAGGTAATTAAAAATAGGTAAATCTAAGGGGTCGAGATGTAGAAACATCCAGATGTTCCTTTTACCGAATTGGTAAATATCTGTATTTACCGATTCGTTAAATACCGACCGGTAATGCCCCATTCATTCCTATGGGCTTTGAAGCCCATAGGAATGAATGGGGCATTACCGGTCGGTATTTACCGATTCGGTAAATACAGATATTGACAAGGGTGCAGGGGGTGTCACTTTGACACCCTCTAGCACCCCCAAAAAAGGTTTGGGGACCACTAAAGTCATGCACTTTCTCAGAGTGGAAATAATAAGAGATACTTCCACAATATCCAGCACTTTTCTTAGTTTCTATTAATATTCAGCATTTTTTTCAGAATATGCACTTACCTAGAGTTCGATTAGAAATTTACATTTTTTCGACTATCCTGCACATATTCAGCTAAAAAAATATTTATGATTTTTAATGTATTCTCAAATAGAAATGTGTTTATATTTAAAAGTTACCTTTGAGATTTGAATGTTAATTTGTGGTGTTATTTTGCAAATGGTTTCGATATTGGCTGATTTTCGGTGGCTTTTTCAGTTTTGGTTGTTCTCCTTTTGCTGTAAAGAAAACATTTGAAAACGTGTCATATGTTCCTTCATAATACATGCGAGTTTTATTACTATGACATTTTTTGTAGAAAATAATCTACTTCTTATACTAATTTATATTTTTAAAAAACGATATTCTACTGGTACATTAAAACTGTCAAGTATTTACCTTGCTGATAGTCCTTTATTTTTCTTATATTTTTAAATCTTTGGTTGAATCGATTGTTGTTTCAGGTTTTTTTCACAATCTATACTGCTTCACAACATACATTGAAGTATCTAAAATTAAATGTTGATTTGCATGAGATGCAAAGGAAATAAATACATATTCTATATTTTATTTTTAATTATTCTGACATTTAGTTGTCATCCATTCTTACTTTTTTTAACATATTACATTTACGATTAATTTACGAAGGATGTGGGGGAGAGGGAGAGAACGTTTAGTAATGTTGCTTGTTTATTTTGGTTATGGTAATGTATTTCTTCATTTATTTATTTAAATTGAATAAGTTGAAATATAAGCTTTTTTAAAGTATTCAGCAGTTACCTTGTTGATAATGCAATTATTGGTTAAAAAAATTTTCATCAACCTTTGATTCGATTTCTTAAAAGTATTCTGTTTAATAATTATAAAAACTTTAACACATATAAACATTGCTATCAAACGTTTTAATACTTTCTTTCTAAATGCTTATTATTATATTAAATATTCTATTTAAAAAAATATTTTTTAAATATATTGGTGCTGATATGTTAGCACTACATAATTTTAATTCTTATTTCATTTGACTTACTTTAATGTGAAAGAGAAATGCGTCTATATTCCTTTTCCTTCACAATTAAATCAAGAGGTCAGAGGGTCAGGTTTTCACGTCTGCTCACTCTCTTAGTTGATAATCAACTGCCTTAAAAATGGTGGGTTTCTTCTATTTATAACTTTTCGTAATTATCATTATTTTTGGAGTAAATTATACCGTTCCGTTTCTAATTTTTTTTTAAATCATTTGATGTGGAAACATATAATTTAAAATACGTTACGTTGAAGTAAACTTTTCATATTTTCGTTCCATTTTGGCATCCATCTTGAAAGTCTTGTTGATATTGTAGGTCATGGAAATCGTAGATGGACTTCATTTTAGTTTGCTGTGTGTAAAATGGCGCAACTTTGCACGTTAATGTGTTCTTTTTGATTAAAAAGTTTAAAAATCCATTATTTACTAATCATTTATTCCTTATTTTTTCAATACGTCGTTATTTTCTTGAAATATAATAATTTTCATTACTATGACTACTTTGTAAAATATATCGAGTACGTTTTTTATTACTCTCGTTTTAATTAGAATATCTCTATGCATTGTATTGTATCTGTGTTGTTTGAATAATAGAAATATAGGTCGATTATTTATGGAATTAGTTTACTACCAACACGTCGTTTTTTTTTTTTTTACTTAAATAATAAAAATTATTTACTTATTTTATTTAATTAATATATATATTATTTTTTAAAAATCTAATCAATTATTTTTTTAAATAATTGTTTACAGATAATGTAACAATATGAAATGATTTAACGAAATTATTTTGTTAATTAATGTAATTTTTAACAATTTTAATATATTTATTGTTACTCAAGTATTTATTTTAATACTCGAGTATTAAATTTAATACTCTTATGATTATACAGTGTTTCCGTATGATTTTTGGCTATTACTTTATTTTATTTATTTTTTTAATTTATTTATTTAATTAATTTAAAATTATAATATTTTAAGCTAATTTATTAATTTATTAATTTTTAAACAAAAAAAGTAAGTTTATGGAGATTTTTTATAGATTTTAATACACTTCCCCACCCAAAACCCCTATTTTCCCTGCATCCCGTGCCAGATTTTATGTTACAAAAAAAAAACGGTATACGTTTAAATTATTTATTAAAATATTTTTACTTGTACGTGTAGTTTTTCACTATATTTTAATACACTTCCCCACCCAAAACCCCTATTTTCCCTGCATCCCGTGCCAGATTTTATGTTACAAAAAAATATATATATATTAAAAATCGATGTAAATGTATGCGTTGTAACAGAATGCGTTGTATTGGTACTTTTTCATGAACAACACTATATTGCGATGTAGTGGTATGCGTTGTAAAAAATCGCGTTGTAATAGACTTTGCGTTGTAAAAAATGCGATGTAAAAACATGCGTTGTAATAACATGCGTTGTAGTGACACCAATCCATTCTTAACACACAATCTACAACATTCAAACTGGGAGTGCTAGAAGATAAAAATGTCTTGGGCGCGTACCATCAATGATGATGCACGTTCAACTTAACTTAGATGCCAGTGTTGACATTGAGTAACCGCCCAGTGTCAATAGAGAGAATCACAGTCCTATCAGGGATATAGATGATAAATTACTCCCCCGAGTGATATTACTTTGAAGAACATCCAAAGAATGCTCTCTTTTATGGTTGTGCCAGTCAACGCATTCATGCTTGAGGCCGTTAATATTCACATGGATGATATGTTCGGAGAACACCCAATGAATGCACTCTTTTTTGGTTGTGCCAGTATATGCATTCATGTTTGAGTCCGTTAGTATTCACATAGGTGATATATTTAAAGCTGACTCGGCGGTGGATTGGGCTACTCTAACCCGCAGGTTAGGAGTTCTCATTATCTCGGGAGACAACGAGGACCACATACTTCCTACATTTATTACATTTTAACCCCCTTTGGTGAGCTATACTATCACTAAAAGATTAAGTATTAATGTCTCTGTCTATTACTAGCGTATGATCTGTGGTGAGCGCTGCAGCCATTACCCCAAACATTAAGGCTTACGACGCTGGACCTCATCACGTCCACTGCCTCTCCATCAGCTAGTAGTTATTAAATCCGGACAAAGACTTACTTCCATGGTGCCACACCAGAGTAAAGGCCGGATCCTTACCTGCCCGTCGGTACTCCGGACGTCCCTCTGGGCCGTCTCGGGGAGGTACCGAATGGGTCAGATCCTCCGCTAATGTCGCTTTCGTGTTCAAGGACGCGTGTGACGTCACGACGTCACAGCGTCTAATGACGCATTCAGAATGCTAGGAATTGTGGTTTAAACATCCCCGCTCTGTGTCTTCGGTTTCTCATGGTATTTATGATATTACCTAGATGACCACGCAACACATAAAACCTCTGGTGTAAAACAGCAGAGGTCCAGGCCGAAACTGGCCCAAAGTGCAGACGATCACCCACATTTTAAGTCACTGTGCTCTCCTTAGGAAGTCGTCAGCTCTTGCCCATTAGCATTTGAATGGTGGACATGGCCAACTCTTGGCTCTCTTTGTAATATACCATAACGCAATGATCATCTGGTTTTATATTGCTGGAAAACAAGCACTTCACGAGAGTTATAAACTGTATTTCAAGTACAGTATGGTCAAGCGAGAGACCAAACTAGAAAGTAATCTAGCGACTACTATATAATAGTACCTACTGTGAGAAGTTGGCCTGATATGTAGTGCTCACTATTCTAGTGATCACTTTGTATCATTTCAAACAACCCTTATTGATGATTGGTTGTAAGTCAACCTTATTAGACCAGCTATCCTAGTAGCGTGGACAAGAGCAGTCTTTAGGCTAAACTCTAGAGGGCGTGTTAAGCCAGCTGTTTTACCATCACATATACCCCTTGAACACCAAGTGAAAGGACACCACACAAGTTGTTATAAAAAAAAAGGATATTTATTAATAACAAGTCTACCCTGAACTCTTTATGAGTCAGGGAGCTAAGCACAATACCAAACTCTTATGAAAATACTATAAGTTGCACAATTTACACAGATGCCCGAGGGGCACGAAAAACCATATACACTAAAAGTGGAATGCGAAATACTAGCAGGTAATTAACACTATCCAGAGGCTTCAGGACCGCTAGGACTACCTTACTGAACCCTCAGGTTAGGAGCAGGAGGCCTAGGGAACCCGGGTGCAGAGTGGGAACTCTTACGCGGGATGCGGGACAAAGTCTATGGATGCTAGCAGTTCTTAAAGTTACTGTTTCTGGACAAATCCGACTAGGTAGACTAAAAACGAAAAAGGATCTGGACACTAGGAGAGTAAACCTGTGCTGGAGCACCGAAATGCTCGAGTTACCTAGCCCAGGGGCTGCGGCTGCATAGGGTTCAAGTGACGTCGGGAATCCTCGTTGTAGTCTATGGAGCCTGAAAGAAGGAGTTGCTGGCAGGCGACCAGTGAAGAAGTTCGGTGTGATCCAAGCCTGGATCAGTGAAGGAGACGACCTGAAAGCAAAGGGTACTCAGTTCTTAATCACTTGCCAGTGATTGTGTGGGCACCAGGATGGCACCGGATGAAGTCACCTCGACCAGGTGAGTGGGCGACGCTGGACTCTGCAGTCACACGGACCAGGAGGCGTTGTTGGCGTCCAGGCTGGAGGTGCGAGCTGTCCCACGATGGTGTCTGCTGTCGGCGATGCTGGATCCAAGATTGGAGAAACAAACCTTGGCAAAGGCAAGCCCACGCGTTTGAGTCAAAATGGCGTCTGGAGTGGACCAGGAGGTTCCAGGGCACTTCTTGTTGGACAAGAAGCAAGGGCCAGTCTAAGGGACCTAGACCAGCGGTGCAAACGTCGTGGTACGTCGTCAAGAGGGTCACTAGCCAACGGGCAAGTAACCGGACAACGTGGCAAGCAGCAAGGAAGCAGAAGGGCCCCACGCAGACCTCGTGGATGCTGGGGGGCTGGACTTTGGTGCTGGAGCTGCTTAGAGTTGGGGCTTCTCAAACCCCAGTGCACTTACTCGAGGGTCTCTCGGGGGTCGTGCTGGTGAAGCGTCGTGCAGGTCTTGAAGATGGCCGGTCCCACGGGTCTCGTCACACCCACGAATCTCAGCTGGGCTGATGACGCAGGTAGAGGTCAGAGATGGCGGGAAAACCGGGTCTCGTCGAGCTGGTTAGTCTTGATCCGGAGGATGGACGTGCAGCAAACCGCAAGCGATTCGATGGTGCCTGCTGGTGCAGGGTGGCTACTCCTTAGCCACAAGGGAGAGTCTTCAGAGATGACAAGAGTTTCTTTCGTGGAAAGTAGTTCAAGTTTCAAGATGATCTAATTTGGGAAGGGGGCCCGCTCCTACCTTTATTCTAAGAAAAGGGGCTGGCACGCGACTAGGTCCTGCTATGGGTGGGACCAGGAGGGGGGTGGTTACACCCCTCTCCTTTGTCCAGTCTCTCCCCAGCTCAGGGGCTGGGGTGCCCCTAGAACTGGTTTGAGCCGGCATATGCACAGTGAGCACCGGGGTGCCACTTGCAGTCACCTTCCTTTCAGCCCTGCCTACCTGGGATACACAAAATCCTGTCTGGGATGGTGCTAGCACCGCCCCTGCCAGGAAACCCTTTGTCCGGGCCTCCGTTGCTGGAAGGACTCCCAGCAGCAGGAGGGCAGACTTGTGTCTCGGTGGCAGCATCCATTTTGTGGAGCTGAGGCTGTGTCTGACTTTAACCGGGGTTCACAGTTACATACATGTCGTGTCCCTCTAGAAGGGTGGAATGCTACCCCCGTCGCCAGAATTGGCGAGGGGGTAGTATTCCAATTCGTATGACACCTTACTCGACATGTTTTGATAATGTTATACCAGAGTTAGCATTTAACCGCGAGGATTATAATGCACTTAAGAGTATATGGTATAGCGTTATCATGGAACAGCTATTAGGACTTGATTCCGCAAGCTGCAAACGGGCTCAGCTCATGCCAGAGCACCATCTCACATAATTCCAAGCACTCTGCCTTCAGGATTGATAAGGCCTTCCATAGGAGTGACTGTTAGGAATATATGTGTCCATTTTAGGTTTATATATAGTGAACTATATCTAAAGCAAAGGGTGATTACACCACCTTGCCCCAGCTGTCGTGCAGCCAGTTGTGTCTGTTTAGATGGCCAGCCAGGGGTGGCATAATACATGCTTCAGCCCCTGGTAGGCCCTGGGTACACCTATGCCCTGGATACCTAAGGTATTCTGTACAGGGACTGATAAGGTGGCCCAGTACCAATTGGTAAATGCACCTAAGGTACATGGTTGTCAATTTAGAGAGAGAACAGCTAGGCTGTGGGTCTGATTAGCAGGCCCACAGCCAGGGAAAGTCGTAAATCAGTGAAGCAAAAAGCAAAAATCTGGGAAGGCCATGGGATTGCAGACCCCACTCTCCTACACAACCCCCCCCCGCCCCACACTTAGGGACATTAAACTAACCTTGATCAGGTGAGTCTTCTTGCTCTAAGTGGAAGTACCTGGAGAGACCATCTGCATTACCATGGTCAGTCCCTGGGCGGTGCTCCACTGTAAAGTCCATCCCCTGTAGGGAAATGGACCACCTATGAAGTTTGGGGTTTTCACCCTTCATTTGATTTAGCCATAAGAGGGGCTTATGGTCGGTCTGAATCTTGAAGTGAGTACCAAACAAGTATGGCCTCAACTTCTTCAGGGCCCAAACCACAGCAAAGGCCTCCCTCTCAATAGCTGACCAACGTTTCTCTCTAGGGGTCAGCCTTCTACTTATAAAAGCAATGGGCTGGTCATGACCATCAATATTCAGCTGAGATAGAACAGCTCCCACACCCAACTCAGAAGCATCTGTTTGGACAATGAAGATTTTGGAGTAGTCTGGACTCTTGAGAATAGGTGCAGTGCACATGGCCTGCTTTAGGTCATCGAATGCCTTCTGACAGCTAACTGTCCACTGAACTTTCTTTGGCATTTTCTTACTTGTCAGGTCATTAAGTGGAGTCACAATGGTTCCATAATTTCTGACAAATTTCCTGTAATAACCAGACAGGCCCAAGAAAGCTCTGACCTGTGTCTGGGTGGTTGGAGGAGCCCAGTCCTTTATGGCCTGTATCTTGCTCTCCAGAGGTTGAACTTGGCCTCCACCTACAAGGTGGCCAAAGTATACAACTTGACTCTGCCCTATCTGGCACTTAGTAGCCTTGATAGTGAGGCCTGCCTTTTGCAGGGCCTCTAAAACTTTCCTCAGGTGGATCAGGTGATCCTCCCAGGTGGAGCTAAAGACAGCAATATCATCCAGATATGCTACACAAAAGTCATCCAACCCAGTGAGAACTTGGTTCACCAACCTTTGGAAAGTGGCAGGTGCATTTTTCAAACCAAAGGGCATCACCACAAATTGGTAATGACCTCCTGGGGTAGAAAATGCTGTCTTGGCCTTGGCTTCCTCAGCTAACCTGATTTGCCAATAACCAGCTGTCAGGTCAAATGTACTCAAGAACTTGGCAGAAGCCAATCTGTCAATGAGTTCATCTGCTCTTGGTATTGGATGGGCATCTGTCTTAGTGACAGCATTGAGACCCCTGTAGTCTACGCAAAACCTCATCTTTCTCTTACCATCCTGGGTGTGAGGTTTAGGCACTAGAACTACAGGACTAGCCAAAGGGCTCTCTGAGGGTTCAATGACTCCCAATTCCAAAAATGTTTGTACTTCAGTTTTTATGCAGTCCCTGACATGGTCAGGTTGCCTGTAGATTTTACTCCTTATAGGCAGACTGTCTCCAGTGTCCACCTCATGTGTGCACCAGTTTGTCTGACTGGGGGTCAGAGAAAACATTTGTCTGAAGGATTTGCTTACAATCCTTTTGCTGATGCTCAGAGAGGCTGTCAGAAAAGACCACACCATCTACTGACCCATCATCAGGGTTCTGAGTGAGCAGGTCTGGGAGAGGGTCACTATCTACCTCCTGTCCCTCATCAGTGGCCATGAGCAAGCCCATGTCCTCCCTGTCAATAAATGCTTTGAGCCTATTCACATGAAGTTCTCTGTGAGGGCTCCTGGGAGTTCCCATGTCTACCAAGTAGGTGACTTCTCCCTTTTTATCAATGATGATGTGGGGTCCAGACCATTTGTCTTGGAGAGCTGCTGGGGCCACTGGCTCCAACACCCACACCTTCTGTCCTGCATGGTAAACAGCTAGGACAGCCTTTTGGTCATGCCAAGCTTTTTGCAGTTCTTGGCTGGCCTCCAGGTTTTTAGATGCCTTCTCCATGTACTCTGCCATCCTGGAGCGGAGACCAAGTACATAGTCCACAATGTCCTGTTTAGGCTTTTTGAGAGGTAACTCCCATCCTTCCTTCACAAGACATAGGGGTCCTCTTACAGGATGTCCAAACAAAAGCTCAAAAGGGCTGTAGCCAACCCCCTTCTGTGGGACCTCTCTGTAAGCAAACAGAAGGCAGGGTAAAAGGATGTCCCATCTTTGCCTACGCTTTTCAGGTAACCCTTTTATCATCCCTTTGAGGGTCTTGTTGAATCTTTCAACAAGCCCATTGCATTGTGGGTGATAGGGTGTGGTGAATTTGTAATTGACACCACATTCCTTCCACATAGCAGTCAAGTATCCTGACATGAAGTTTGCACCTCTGTCAGAGATAACCTCCTTAGGGAACCCCACTCTGGAGAAGACTCCAACCAGGGCCCTTGCCACAACAGGAGCTGTAGTGGTCCTAAGGGGAATAGCTTCTGGATACCTGGTGGCATGATCCACTACCACCAGTATAAATCTGTGCCCAGATGCTGTTGGGGGGGTCCATTGGTCCATCAATGTCAATCCCCACCCTTTCAAAGGGAACCCCCACCACAAGTAGTGGGATAAGGGGGGCCTTTGTTGTGCCACCTGATTTGCCACTGGCTTGGCAGGTGATACATGAACGACAAAAGTTCTTAGTGTCCTCAGACATATGAGGCCAGTGAAAGTGTGGGGCAAGCCTGCCCCAAGTCTTGTTCTGGCCTAAGTGACCTGCAAGGGGAATTTCATGGGCCAAGGTGAGAAGGAAACCCCTCAGAGACAAGGGGATGACCAGCCTCCTGGTAGCACCAGGCTTGGGGTCTCTTGCCTCAGAGTAAAGGAGTCCATCATCCCAGTACACTTTATGGGCACCTGTGGCATTCCCTGCAGCCTCAGCAGCAGCCTGCTGTCTGAGGGGTTCAAGAGAGGAACAGTCTAACTGTGCCTGCCTCAAGTCTGCCCTGGAAGGGCCCCCTGTCCCAAGAAACTCAACCTGTTCAGGCTCAAGCTCTTCTAGGACAGTTCCTTCTGGGGTCTTGGGGTCAGTCCCCTGAGAGAGCTGATCCTCTACCTGAGGCAGGGGGGAAGGGTCAACCTTACCCCTACTGCTCTTTCTCTTGGGTAGTGTCTGGTCCATTGTTCCAGGATCCAGCACTAGTTCAGCTGGGCATTTCTTGGCCTGTGACCTAGTCACAGCAAGGACATGTGCTGACAAACCTAACATTTCCACATGAGTCCTATACTCCACATCTGACCATAAGGAGGATTCCAAGTCATTGCCCAAAAGACAGTCCACAGGGAGGTCTGAACTAACAACAACCCTTTTGAGGCCATGTACCCCTCCCCAGGAGAAATTAACAAGTGCCATACTATGGGAGGCAGTGGCATTGCTAGCATTGGTCACCAGGTAGTCTGATCCCAGTATTACCTGGTCAGGGTCCACAAAGTTTGGTGTCACCATGGTGACACTGGCACAAGTGTCCCTGTAGGCCTGAGCCATTTTTCCATTAATCAAAGGCATTTGCCTGTACTTGCCCAGAGTACTGGGACTTATTGTAGGGGTCATATCCATGTCCCCAGTACAAACAAGAACAGCCTGAGTAGGTTTTCTGACTAAGTCAGAGCCCGCCTCAGTTCCCAGGGTTAACCCCACTATAGCCTTAGGAGGATTACTACCACTACTAACTGTACTAGGGGGTGCAGGTGCCTTAGGGGCAGTAGTGGTAGGAGTTGGGCCTTTCTTGGTGCACTCACTAAACCAGTGAGTATTATTTTTACAGTACTGGCACCATGGTTTCTTCTGACCATTGTTCTTCTTTTGGGAATACTGGGACCCACCCTCTTTGGATTGTTGGGGCCCTGTTGAAGACTTCTGGTAATTTTGCTTATTCTCATTACCCTTGGGATCTGCTTTCTTTTGGCCACCACCCTGGTTCTGCTGCTTGACCCTTGTCCTGACCCATCTGTCTGCCTTCTTTCCCAATTCTTGGGGAGAGGTCAGATCTGAGTCAATAAGGTGCTGATGCAACAACTGATTTTGACAATTACTTAAGATTTGTTCTCTCATAATTAGATTATACAATCCTGTGTAATCAGTAACTTTACTTCCCAGTAACCAGCCTTCAAAAGCCTTAGTGGCACAATCAACAAAGTCAGCCCAATCCTGAGACTGAGTTTTCTGGGTGTCTCTGAACAGCAACCTGTACTGCTCAGTTGTTAAGCCAAACCCATCAATCAGTGTATTCTTCAGGACTTGGTAATTGTTAGCATCCTCAGCTCTAGTAGTGAGGAGCTTATCTCTACCTTTGTTTTCAAAGGAGAGCCACAATATAGCTGCCCACTGACTCTGGGGGATGCACTGGACAGTGCAGGCCCTCTCCAAAGCAGTCATCCACTTGTGGATGTCATCCCCTTGTTTAAAGGGGGGCACTATTTTGCTCAGGTGTCTAGTATCAAAACTCCTGTCTTTATCTTTAGGGATAATGCTGCCACCAGTGGGGACTGTCCCACTCAACTGTTGCTCTCTAGCAAAGGCAAGCTTCTCTTTGGCAAGGGCAAGTTCTTCCCTCTGGATCCTCAGATTAGCTTGTTTCATCCTTGCTTCATGTTCTCTTCTCTGAGGGGAAGTCATTCTCCTCTGGGGAGAAGTCATTCTCCTCTGAGAAGAGGCATGAGAGTGCACAGATCTACTGAGTCCCTCGAAGGAGACCTATCTCTTCTAACTCCAAAGTTAGGCCTGCTTAGGGTCAGTACTGGGGGTCCCCCAGATCTTTCCCCATGTAGGTCTAAGTTGGCCCTAGTTAGCCTGCTGACTAGCCCAGGACCTTTGTCTGCCTCATCCCCAGAGGGATCCTCTTCTTCCTCCTCCTCTTCTACATCTACTGTTTCAGTGAGGTCAGGATCACCACGGGTACCCTCTAAGGCTGGCATGCTCCCATCTGTCTGAGAAGCCTTTCTAGCATCATAAGTCTCTAAGAGACCTAACAGAAAAGGAGTGGTAGGGTTAGAACCCTGTTTCAATTTCCTGAAGGTACACAATTGTCTCATCTCCTGGAAACTGAGAGCTGCATATCTGGAAAGGACCTGTGAGGGTCACTAGCCACAAGGGGAGTCTCTGAAGACTCTCCATGGGTAGACATGCTTCTAGTGTGGTGTAAGTGATGCACCTACCTACACTATGGGTTTACCTACTGATCCCTTGCTAAGAGTTGTAGTCAGGGTGTGCTAAGCCCTGTTACACTACAACAGCTGGTTCAGTAGAACTCAGAGTATTCTAAGTCAAGTTATATGTACCTGGGTACTGATGTGATCTTTCAAATGATATTCTTAGGATACGTGCGAGGTAAAACAACAACAAGCTCAAATCCCAACCACTGCACACCAATGTGAGAAGTTGGCCTGATATGTAGTGCTCACTATTCTAGTGATCACTTTGTATCATTCCAAACAACCCTTATTGATGATTGGTTGTAAGTCAACCTTATTAGACCAGCTATCCTAGTAGCGTGGACAAGATCAGTCTTTAGGCTAAACTCTAGAGGGCGTGTTAAGCCAGCTGTTTTAGCATCACATATACCCCTTGAACACCAAGTGAAAGGACACCACACAAGTTGTTATAAAAATAAAGGATATTTATTAATAACAAGTCTACCCTGAACTCTTTATGAGTCAGGGAGCTAAGCACAATAATAATAATAATAATCCACATTTGTATAGCGCACAATCACCCGTTAGGGTCTCTAGGCGCTGGGGGGCCGTCGGGAAGATTAAGCAAGCTATTGCCCAGAGTCGCATGGTGCTGGGCTAACCTGCCGCCAGCCGGGGATCGAACCCTGATCCCCAGATTCCAGCGTCAGTCGCCCTGGCCGCGGCGCCACACCTCTCCCATATACCAAACTCTTATGAAAATACTATAAGTTGCACAATTTACACAGATGCCCGAGGGGCACGAAAAACCATATACTCTAAAAGTGGAATGCGAAATACTAGCAGGTAAGTAACACGATCCAGAGGCTTCAGGACCGCTAGGACTACCTTACTGAACCCTCAGGTTAGGAGCAGGAGGCCTAGGGAACCCGGGTGCAGAGTGGGAACTCTTACGCGGGATGCGGGACAAAGTCTATGGATGCTAGCAGTTCTTAAAGTTACTGTTTCCGGACGAATCCGACTAGGTAGCCTAAAAACGAAAAAGGATCTGGACACTAGGAGAGTGAACCTGTGCTGGAGCACCAAAATGCTCGAGTTACCTAGCCCAGGGGCTGCGGCTGCATAGGGTTCAAGTGACGTCGGGAATCCTCGTTGTAGTCTATGGAGCCTGAAAGAAGGAGTTGCTGGCAGGCGACCAGTGAAGAAGTTCGGTGTGATCCAAGCCTGGATCAGTGAAGGAGAAGACCTGAAAGCAGAGGGGACTCAGTTCTTAATCACTAGCCAGTGATTGTGTGGGCACCAGGATGGCACCGGATGAAGTCACCTCGACCAGGTGAGTGGGCGACGCTGGACTCTGCAGTCACACGGACCAGGAGGCGTTGTCGGCGTCCAGGCTGGAGGTGCGAGCTGTCCCACGAGGGTGTCTGCTGTCGGCGATGCTGGATCCAAGATTGGAGCAACAAACCTTGGCAAAGGCAAACCCACGCGGTGGAGTCAAAATGGCGTCTGGAGTGGACCAGGAGGGTCCAGGGCACTTCTTGTTGGACAAGAAGCAAGGGCCAGTCTAGGGGACCTAGACCAGCGGTGCAAACGTCGTGGTACGTCATCAAGAGGGTCACTAGCCAACGGGCAAGTAACCGGACAACGTGGCAAGCAGCAAGGAAGCAGAAGGGCCCCACGCAGACCTCGTGGATGCTGGGGGGCTGGACTTTGGTGCTGGAGCTGCTTAGAGTTGGGGCTTCTCAAACCCCAGTGCACTTACTCGAGGGTCTCTCGGGGGTCGTGCTGGTGAAGCGTCGTGCAGGTCTTGAAGATGGCCGGTCCCACGGGTCTCGTCACACCCACGAATCTCAGCTGGGCTGATGATGCAGGTAGAGGTCAGAGATGGCGGGAAAACCGGGTCTCGTCGAGCTGGTCAGTCTTGATCCGGAGGATGGACGTGCAGCAAACCGCAAGCGCTTCGATGGTGCCTGCTGGTGCAGGGTGGCTACTCCTTAGCCACAAGGGAGAGTCTTCAGAGATGACAAGAGTTTCTTTCGTGGAAAGTAGTTCAAGTTTCAAGATGATCTAATTTGGGAAGGGGGCCCGCTCCTACCTTTATTCTAAGAAAAGGGGCTGGCACGCGACTAGGTCCTGCTATGGGTGGGACCAGGAGGGGGGTGGTTACACCCCTCTCCTTTGTCCAGTCTCTCCCCAGCTCAGGGGCTGGGGTGCCCCTAGAACTGGTTTGAGCCGGCATATGCACAGTGAGCACCGGGGTGCCACTTGCAGTCACCTTCCTTTCAGCCCTGCCTACCTGGGATACACAAAATCCTGTCTGGGATGGTGCTAGCACCGCCCCTGCCAGGAAACCCTTTGTCCGGGCCTCCGTTGCTGGAAGGACTCCCAGCAGCAGGAGGGCAGACTTGTGTCTCGGTGGCAGCATCCATTTTGTGGAGCTGAGGCTGTGTCTGACTTTATCCGGGGTTCACAGTTACATACATGTCGTGTCCCTCTAGAAGGGTGGAATGCTACACCGTCACCAGAATTGGCGAGGGGGTAGTATTCCAATTCGTATGACACCTTACTCGACATGTTTTGATAATGTTATACCAGAGTTAGCATTTAACCGCGAGGATTATAATGCACTTAAGAGTATATGGTATAGCGTTATCATGGAACAGCTATTAGGACTTGATTCCGCAAGCTGCAAACGGGCTCAGCTCATGCCAGAGCACCATCTCACATAATTCCAAGCACTCTGCCTTCAGGATTGATAAGGCCTTCCATAGGAGTGACTGATAGGAATATATGTGTCCATTTTAGGTTTAGATATAGTGAACTATATCTAAAGCAAGGGTGATTACACCACCTTGCCCCAGCTGTCGTGCAGCCAGTTGTGTCTGTTTAGATGGCCAGCCAGGGGTGGCATAATACATGCTTCAGCCCCTGGTAGGCCCTGGGTACACCTATGCCCTGGATACCTAAGGCATTCTGTACAGGGACTGATAAGGTGGCCCAGTACCAATTGGTAAATGCACCTAAGGTACATGGTTGTTAATTTAGAGAGAGAACAGCTTAGCTTTGGGTCTGATTAGCAAGCCCACAGCCAGGGAAAGTCGTAAATCAGTGAAGCAAAAATCTGGGGAGGCCATGGGATTGCAGACCCCACTCTCCTACACCTACTTAGATAGGGGAGTGGCTAGTAATGTGGGAGTAAACACTGTATGTAATGAATATGCTACTTACCAGTATGCATCTGTTCTTGGCATGTAGGGCTACTGACATTCATATCTATTGCATAGATTGCCGCCTAGTGTTGGGTCCGGATGATTGCACATTGTTGTCCTGGAAGAGTCTTCGAAGTATCACGAGATAGGTGGCTCCTCCCCTGGACTACAGTGCGCAAGGGCATCGACTCCATCCCCAGATCGTTTTTAGCCATTGTGGCAAAGATGGAGTGTAACACTGTGAGTGATGACCATGCAAAGAGTAATAGTAAGTGCTGCAGACGCTACAGGCGCCGGGGAGGAGGGCGGGCGATATGAATGTCAGCAGCCCTACATGCCAAGAACAGATGCATACTGGTAAGTAGCATATTTGGTTCAAGGCATGTGGGCTGCTGAATTCATATCTATTGCATAGAATACATAGCAGTCCCTCCATTAGTGGCGGTCGCCTGTGCCAGCTGCAACAGTTTGAGAAAGTGTCTTTAGAACAGCCTGCCCTACAGCTGCCTGCTGTTTGGAGTGCACATCTACACAGTAGTGTTTTGTAAATGTGTGTGGTGTAGACCATGTGGCTGCTCTACAAATGTCTTCTAAAGGAATATTTCCAAGGCAAGCCGTGGAGTCCCACAACTTGCGGGTGGAGTGCGCCCTTGGGGGGATTGTTAAAGTGCGCTTTGCTTTCTGATAGCAAATTTGAATACACGTAACGATCCACCTGGCTATACCTGCCTTGGAAATGGGGTTGCCTTTGTGTTGTGCCGAAAAGGCAGCAAAGAGTTGTTTCGTCTTCCTAAAATCTTTGGTCCTATCAATGTAATACATTAAAGCTCTTTTGACATCAAGAGTGTGGAGCATCCTCTCTGCTACCGACTCAGGATTTTGGAAGAACACTAGTTCTTCTTCTAGTTCAATAGTTTGATTGATATGGAACTGTGAAACCACCTTTGAAAGAAATTTAGGATTAGTGCGTAGCACCACCCGGTTGGAGTGAATTTGTATGAATGGCTCTTGGATAGTTAGTGCCTGGAGTTCACTAACTCGTCGCAGTGACGTAATCGCTATCAAGAAAGCCACTTTCCATGTTAAGAATTGAATCTCGCATGAATGTAGAGGCTCAAAAGTTGGACCCATCAGTCTGGTGAGGACCACATTAAGGTTCCATTCAGGAGCTAGTGGGGTCCTGGGAGGAATGACTCGTTTGAGTCCTTCTAGAAAGGCTTTAATGGCAGGCACTCTGAAAAGTGAGAGATGCTGCCTGTTTTGGAGATAAGCCGCTATGGCGGATAAATGTATCCGAATGGAAGCATATGCTAGATTGCATTTGTAAAGATGTAACAGATAACAAATGATGTTGTGAGTAGATGCATCCAGCGGGTTGATGTTGTGTTCTGTACAGTAAATGACAAACCGCTTCCATTTTGCTGCATAGCATGCTCTGGTGGTGGGCTTTCTTGCCTCCCGTATGATATCCATGCAGTCGGGAGGCAAGTTAAGGTAGCCAAATTCTAAGACCTCAGGAGCCAGATCGCCAGGTTGAGCTGTTGCGGATCTGGGTGGTGAATGTCGCCATGGCTCTGCGTCAAAAGCCTGGGAGTGAGGCGCAGCCTTTGATGCGGTACCACGGAAAGTTCCAGAAACGTGGTGTACCATGGTTGGCGTGCACACGTTGGAGCAACCAGGATGAGCGTCATCGAGTCTTGCTTCAGTTTGCGTGCCACCAGCGGTATTAGAGGTGCGGGGGGAAAAGCGTATGCAAATTTGCCTGACTAGTTCATCCATATCGCATTGCCCTGCGACTGTGGGTGCGGGAACCTGGCGGCAAAGCTTTGGCATTTGGCGTTTTCCCTTGTGGCGAACAGGTCTATCTCTGGATGACCCCACTGCTGGAAGTACGGGTGGAGTACTGATGGATGTATCTCCCACTCGTGCATTTGGTGGCTATACCTGCTGAGCATGTCTGCCATCTGGTTGTCCTTGCCTGGGAGGTGCTCCGCCATGAGGAAGATGTTCCTTTGAATGGCCCACTTCTACATGCTCTGAGCCAGATGAGACAACTGTGGAGAGTGTGTACCTCCCTGCTTCTGAATGTAGTACATTGCCGTCATGTTGTCCGTCCGGATCAACACGACTTTGTTGCACAGATGTACCTTGAATGCCTTCATCGCCATGAAGATTGCCATCAGTTCTAGGAGGTTGATGTGCATCTTCTTTTGCTGCGTTGTCCATAGTCCCTGCACCGTGTAGTGGAGTACATGAGCTCCCCATCCCTGGAGAGATGCGTCCGTTGTTAGGATGATTTGTGGCACAGGCTCCTGGAACGGTCGTCCCTTGCAAAGGTTGTGTGGATTCCACCAATGCAGAGAGTTGTATGCACGACCGGTTACCAACACTAGGTCTTTCAGCTGTCCGTGAGCCTGAGTCCACTGATGTGCTAAGCACTCCTGAAGCGGACGCATATGTAGTCTCGCATGCGGGACTATGAAGATGCAGGAGGCCATCATGCCTATCAACTGCATGAACACTCTTGCCGGAAGCGAGTGTTGCAGTCTGAATTTCTGTATCAGCAATTGAATGCTGTTGATCCTCACTGGATTTGGCTGTGCTGTGGCTGCCAGAGTGTTTATCGTCGCGCCCAGATACTGCCATATATGGGCGGGCTGAAGGTGTGATTTTGGGTAATTCAGTGAGAATCCTAGATCGTGAAGAAGGTGAAGGGTGTGGGACATGTTGGCGGCGCAATGCTGGGCTGACTTTGCTTGGACAAGCCAGTCGTCCAGATAAGGGTAGACGTGAATGTTTCGTCTCCTGAGGTGTGCGGCCACTGTCGCCAGGCACTTTGTGAACACCCTGGGCGCTGTAGTCACTCCGAAAGGGAGGACTTTGAATTGGTAATACTGATTGGTAATACTGATTCTGAATGGTGAATCTGAGGTATTTTCTGTGTGACGGATGTAGCGGAATGTGAAAATGTGAAAATATGCATCCTTTAGATCTAATGTGGCGAGGAAATCTCCCTGATTGAGAAACGGAAGTACCTGCTGCAGTGTTCTGATAGAATGTACTGGTTTAGGGGTCTGAGGTCTAGTATGGGTCTGAGGGACCCGTCCTTTTTCGGGATTAAGAAGTACAGGGAGTACACTCCTGTGCCTCTTTCTTCCACCGGCACGAGCTCGATTGCCCCTTTTTGCAGCATGACGAGTACCTCCTGCTGCAATAAGTGCAAATGCTCTGTGGACATAGGACGGTGTTTTGGTGGTATGCTGGGTGGAGTGGATGTTAACTCCAGACAATAACCGTACCGGATAAGCTTTCTGACCCACCTGTCTGTGGTGATGGATTTCGAGACCGGCAGGAACTGTTGGAGTCTCTCCCCTGACCGGTTTTGTATGGTCGGGGGCAGTGACAAGGCGTCACTGTTTGTTGGTGGCGGAGGATCGGGAGCTGTTGTTTCCACGACCTCTGCCTTTGGCGCTGTTTCCGCGATAGCCACCTCTATTTTGTTTGTTGTACGTGGTTTGCGCGCCTCCTTTATTGTACTGTGTTTGCCGGGACAGCTGGCCTCTGGAAACACCTCTATTGCCTGAGCGACGAAAAGAACCACCCCTGAAGTGCTGCAACTGGAGAGCCCCCATAGACTTTGCAGTCTCAGTGTCCTTTTTGATTTTTTCCAGGGTGATGTCCACCTCAGGTCCAAATAAGTGATCTGGGTTTACAGGCTGATTTAGGATGGTGGTTTGTATCTCCGGCTTGAACCCGGAAATTCTGAGCCAGGCCTGTCGCCGCAACATCACACTGGTGTTAATGGCCCTGGCCGCGGTGTCTGCTGCGTCCAGTGCACACTTAATAGAAGCATTTGAGATGAGTTTCCCTTCCTGAATGAGCATCTCAGCTGCCTCTTTATATTCATCTGGCAAGTGTTGTAAGAGGGTCTCAAGTGTATCGTAATGTGCCCTGTCATATCTGGCTAAGAGTGCCTGAGTGTTTGAAATGCGCCAGATATTGGCCGCTTGAGCCGCCACCCTCTCCCCCGATGCTTCTAGCACTTTAGATTCCTTGTCAGGGGGAGGAGCATCACCAGTAGTTTGGGAGTTTTCCCTCTTCCGGGCATTGGAAACAACTAGAGAGTCCAACGGCAACTGGCCCTTGATGTAGGTAGGGTCCCCAGGCGCCGGCTTGTACTTCTTCTCAATTCTGGGGTTGATAACCCTTGCCCTTGCCCTTGTGGGTTCTTTAAAAATGTCTGCAGCATGTTTCAAGACACCCTTCACCCTTCAGCATTGGCAGAGTCTTTACGGTTCTCTCAGAGGTAGAAAAGGTGTCAAACAAAAAATCCACCTCAATAGGGTCAGCATGGAGCTGGACATCATGATTTTTGGCTGCCCTTTCAATAAGCGCATTAAATGCCGCTGAGTCCTCAGTAGGCGATGTTTTCACGTTATACACTTGAGTGTCTGGGGCAGTTTGTGGATTCCCTGGGTCAGCAGCATCAGCCCATGTGTCATGTTGATCCTCAGGATCAGTGTCGGCAGGGTAGTTGTACTCATCATAGTCACCTTCACCAGCCTCCACATCTGAGTAAGTGGGCGAGATAGGAGCAGTGTCCTGTACACGTGGAGCTATTAGTTCTACAAGAACGGGTGAATCCTTGGAATCCTTCTTCTTTTTTAATGGAATTGAGTAGGACTCCATAGGCTGTGCTGGGGCAATCTTTCGCTTGTAAATAGAAAGTTTCCCCGTATGTGCGTCGATGAATTGTTCCGACTGCTCCTCAAGCAGGGGTTGTCGATGCTCTGTCCTCACAACCTTAGGTGTAGGCTTCGGCCCCGCGGACACCTTCATGGACCCCTCGACGACCGGTTTAGGTGCGAAGGCCTTCGGCACCATTTTCGGTGGCAGCGTAAACTGAATTGGCACCGGTGACTTTTGAGGTTTGGAGGCAGTCTTCGGCGTGGAAGTATCCTTCGGTCCGACAGCTTTCTCCTTAATGCATTTTAATGACTCCGACACTAGCTTTGCGAAGGAGGCGGACGGTTGCGTCGACTCGACAGGTCCCTTTGAGCCACCACCAGGTGCGGACTCGAGGGTTGTATTGCTTTTGGCCGTGTCCGGCCGAGGCGCAGGATCGACAACTTTTGTAGCTCCGAGTCCTTTGTCTGTGTCGACAGCCCTCGGTGCCGATTTCTTCGGGTCGACGACCTTGACAAGTGCTTTTGGTGTCTCAGTTTTCGGCTCGACAACCTTGACCGACTTCACTGGGTCAATAACCTTTTTTGACTTCGTCGGCGCCGATAGGTCAGAAGACTTCGAGCCGACCAAGGCAACACGCACTTTCGGTTTCGATGGCGCCTCTAGTGCTTTTGGTTGTGAAGACACCGAAGCTTTCCCTTTCGGTTTCGATTTTACCATTGGTGGCTCGTTAGAAGTGTCTGTAGCCGGGCCCTGAGGCGAGACTGTAGAACCCAGTGTAAGATCTTGGGTAAGGCCATGCGGCGATCCCTCGACCTGAGCCGTATGAAGTGTTTCAACGGGGCATAGCTCCTCGCTTGAGCTATCTTCCATGGCCCCCATCGTCGTCTCGTTGATGACTTCTTCAGCAACGAGCCTTTCTACATCTGTGTCGTAGTTAAAGTCGATCTCCGCTGCTGGATTGGACATCGGCTCTTGATCTTCCTGCTCGTCTGCCTCTTCATCGAAAATGTTCACCGGGTCAGGTGCCGTCTGCTGGGCCTCCTGGCGCGCCGAAGTCGAATCATCTTCTTGGAGCGGAAACGAGAACAAGCCATACAGCTCGCCTCATCGTGATCTGGCGACAGGCACTTGTTGCACACCGGGTGGACGTCGATGTGAGGATACTTCGAGTTGCACACGGGGCACCTCTTGAACGGGCTCCGTTCCATGATGTTTCGTCAAATAAGGTCTCTAGCGTCAACCGGGCCTTGAGCGCCGAAGAGCCACGCGACTCCTCGGGATGTTCGACTCGGGAACTACGCTGGAACAGAACAGGACACCGATCGCAAGACAATACCGACAACAATGTGCAATCATCCGGACCCAACACTAGGCGGCAATCTATGCAATAGATATGAATTCAGCAGCCCACATGCCTTGAACATTGTGGCACTTATCACCATGGTATATACTGATTCAAGTTGGTACCAAATTTCGCGGTTTGAGAGGATGCCTAATGGCTCACATTACGTCAAAGTTCTTGTTACCTATGACATCAAGGTAACTGGACATGACTATGCCAATTATACTGATGTCTAGCCTATTTTAATCACGTATTCCTGTCCTATTTTTACAAACGAATAACCAGCAGCGATTATAAATCCTTTTTACGTTTGGTTATTCCTCAACAGAGAATTGTGCTGTGGATAGTGTATTCACACTGTACTAATCCACAAGTACTGCATTGGCATTATACTGCTCATACGTGGCATGAAGAGTCACTTGGCAAAATACAAATTATAGCGGCATCCAAGGTATTGCCTCGTTGAGACCCTCTTTATCTGTGTTCAATTTATAAACCAATTTTTGTTCTTTCTTAAAGAGGTATTTACTAACATCTGTAGTGTGTTCTGGGATCATAGGTTGTTCTATTACTGTCCAAGTGAAGTCCGTATGTGTGTCCCACCGTCAGGAAATGATTAGTGAGGCGTGTAGCCTGCTTTCTACACCTGATGGTGCTTTTATGCTCTGAAATCCTGACCTTTATCTTTCTGGTGGTCATCCCCACATACTTCAGATGACATGGACAGGTTACAAGATAGATTAAATTCTGACTATTGCAGTTCGTAAACCGCCTTTGTTGCCACGTGCGGTTACTTCTAATGTGAATAGTAGTTGACTTCGATGTCTGAGGACAGGCTGCACAGTTACCACATGGGTGGTGCCCCTTAACAACTGGCATATTCCAAAGTGTCCCAACTGACCGTGCTATTTTCATTTTAGGTCTTGTATGCACAAGCTTATCCTTAAGATCAGGACCCTTTTTGCATGCTAAGAGTGGAGGAGTAATACCATCAGATCCAGTATTTAGGATGGTCCAATGCTTCTTGATTATCTTTTGGATCTCATTCGATTGAGTGCTGTAAGTGTTCACGCACGTAATTCTTATGTCCTTTTCTTTAGGAACGGAGGGTTCCAATAGAGCTTCACGATTGTTATTAGCTGCTCTTTTAAGGGATCGACGTACCAACTGTTTCGGATATTTCCCATCGCGCAGTTGTATCTCCAGAGCCCTAGCATGATCGTAGAATGACTCTCGTGTTGAACAGTTCCGTTGGATCCTTAAAAACTGTCCATACGGCAGGTTGTCTTTTAAAGCCTTGGGGTGACAGCTGTCATAACATAAGAGAGAATTGCGTGCCATTGACTTATTGTATAATTCGGACTTCAGGCCTGTCGGGGTAGCAGTTATCAGAAGATCTTAAAATGCTAATCGTTCTTGATGATGTTCCACTGTGAAACGGAGGCAATTGTTTCTCGTATTCAACCACTGATGAAACTCTAAGAGTTCGTCCGTCGTACCCCGCCACACAACCAAGATATCATCAATGTATCTTTTCCACGTCCGTATAGATGTTAAGAACGGGTTGGTTGATGTTTTAAATGTGGTCTTGTTCGAACTTGTGAACATAGAGGTGTGCCAAGCTTGGGGCAAAAACACTGCCCATGCTCGCCCCCGAAATTTGATGAAAAATAGTTTCCTCAAACCGGAAAAAATTCTCTTTCATGGCCAGGCTCGCCAGGTCCATTATCAGAGGGACTGGTGTGAATGAGTTCAGATCTTTTTCCATTAGCAGGTTTTCTATTACAGCCAGCGTATCATCCTGAGGTCTCGACGTATACAACGACTCGACGTCGAACGACACCAAAAGATCACTATTCATATCGAAGTCGATTTCGGGAAGAATCCGTAGTACATCTTTCGTGTCCTGTAAGAATGTTGGTATTTCTCTTACCATAGGACGAAGAAAAATATCTACAAAAGTAGACAATGGTTCCAAGAGGGAACCAATCCCAGATATAATTGGGCGACCAGGTGGTGGATGTTGGTTCTTATGTACTTCCGGGAGTACGTAAAAGTAAGGCATCGTAGGGTGTGGGGTATGTAAGTACTGAGCTTAATTGTGTGTCACCCACCCTTCTGCAAGTGCTTCTTCAATGATGTGACCAATCGTATCGGCGAGTCTCTCAGTAGGATCTTCAGTTAGTACCCGATAGGATCTGATGTCTTGTAATTGTCTCATGCATTCTTCACGATAAGTTGTGGTGTCAAGCAGGACCGTAGCCCTGCCTTTATCCGCTGGTTTGATTGTTACAGAGTCATCACTCATGAGATTCCTAAGTGCTTCCTGTCCTTCTTGGTGAAGTTGGCAAAGGGCCGGTGTTCTTTCTGGAACATTCTTTTGATGTCACTTTCCACTGCACTCTCGAATGTAAGCACTTTTGCAGGAATACCCGCTATAGGAGGCGTGAACGTAAAGGGTCTCTTGAGGCCGGTGTTTCTCTCTATGGTGTCTTCCTCTTCTCTTGTATTATTGGCAAAGAAGAAATGTAGACGTATCTTCCTAAAGAACCGGGCCATTTCGATTTGGGTCGAGAAGGGGTCACCGGTGTGTGTCGCCACTAAACCTAACCCTTTGTTTAGTACTCTTTCTTCTGTCTCTGTAAGAGTTCTAGAGCTAAGATTGATCACGAGGCTGTTCCCGTGCTCGGTCCCGACTGATCCTGTGGGATCTTCCTCCCACTCCTCAGGTCCATTGAGGGAGGGGGTAAGTTCCAATGTACTTGCCCTTGTGTTCGCCTCCTTCTTCGTGATCTTCAGCGGCCAAACCCTAAAAAAGGCTGCATGTTAGGATCACCGTGAAATTGTTGAGGGCCATACATGCCCATCTGAGGTGGAAACTGTGGCCCACTTTGCATCCATGGGTTCGGGAGCCACCATGGTGCAAACTGTTGTAATCGTAACCCCTCCAACTTCGACGGTTGACGGTTACCGCTCTGTCACCAGCCTCAGGTGAGCTGTGCTGATGACGGAGTGGTTCCGTCATGGCCCCGCACGCTCAATAGAACGCGCAGGCGCAAAATCAGCGATGCGCAGGCGCGTCGGGCGGGGCATGACGGAACGGCTCCGTCATCAGCACAGCGCCACCGCGGCTGATGACGGGGTGGTTCCGTCATCAGTGTCGAAAAGGTTATTTGTTATGAAGTTTCCTAATTTACTCATTTACTAGTCTCCTCAGTAGGAAATACTTTCAGTTTTCTACTTTGATTCCATCAAGAAGGCATTCAGATGTGACACACATTTGCCATAACTTCAGAATGTTAGCAAGCTAGTTGCTTATTAGATCACTGTAGTAAAGCTACTGCTCACCAAGCAAGTCTGCTGCTGGTATTGAAAGTGCATGTTTCAGTCTGCATGTCAGAATTTTTTAATGAAATAGAAGAGGATTTGAGAAGTCACTCAAAATGTGTCCTAATTTTTCTTTCTGCAGCACTAATCATACTTTCTATGGCAAAATGAACCCCCTCATTTTGTTCCTTTTTAAATTAAATGTTTTCAGACTTACCACTTCATTCCAATCAAGATGGCTTCTGGTGTGCCATACTTTTGTCATAAGTAAGATTGTTAGCGCTCTAGTTTGGGCTATACTTGGGCTACATCTGGGTGATATTTGGGCTACATTTGGGCTCTTTTGTCTCTGGTGGCCATCTGGTGGCCATCTTGGGAGACTGCATGACAGTATTTTTTAATGAAATAGAAGAGGATTTGAGAAGTCACTAAAAATGTGCCCTAATTTTTCTTTCTGCAGCACTAATCATACTTTCTATGGCTCCTTTTTAAATTAAATGTTTTAAGAGTTACCACTTTATTCCAATCAAGATGGCTTCAGGTGTGCCATACCTTTGTAATAAGTAGGACTGTTAGCGCTCTAGTTGTTCTTTAGAACACTCTAGGAGGCTGCAGTAGAACTCAAAGGAATCATAAATGAATCTCTGTCCTTGTTGGATGTACATGTTTTACTGAGAATGTCAGACTTCATTCTCAGATGACTGAGAAAGATAATGTGAATTTACAGAAAATATGCTTTCAGTTTAGCTTATAGATCCCCTTCCAAACCACTGTGGGAAAAGCATGAGATAATTGAGATAATAGTGTTCTTTCAAACATGATTCATGATATCTCAGCAGAAGGCTTTTTCACATGGTAAAATCGCCTTAGATTAGAACACACCACAATTCCTAAAATGAGTATGGTACCATCAACAAATGATTTATAATGTAACTAAAGTCCTAAAACCTTCTATTTACTGCAATGCTTTTTAATGAGGTGCTATCATGTATATTGGTCCCAAGATGGCTGCCAACACTTCTTGGATGAAGTGCTGACAGCCAATCAGATCACACGATGAGATGTGTGGTTAGGCTCCGCCCAGATATATATATATTTTTCTTTTGATTTTCTCAGGAACTACTGGAGGGATTTACACCATTTAACCAAAAGGGTGAAGTGCGTACCATACCCTATAATTTGCCTAAATTTGGTGTAATTCCGTTCAGCGGTTCGGGCTGTAGTCGTGTCTAATCGTCCTATGGAAATTAACATGGGGAAAACACGTTTTGGCTTTCTCAGGGGGTCCCTGAAGGACCCCAAAGGGCAATAAAAATTTTTTTTCTTTTTTAAATCGCGATGTGTGCGCACGGTGCACGTACGTCGGCAAAAAAAAAGACCAAAAAAAATACAGTTCAATAACAAGTTTGAGTGTTTTGTGTACCTACAAGTAAGTACCGATGCAGAGTATGAAGTTCAAGAGGAAGACTCTGTTTCCCTCATCTGTGAAATGTACACCGTCTCCTCTATAAATGCCTTGCTTGTTGTAACGCAAGTTGTTGTGGTATATAGAACCCATACCATAGTCTCTGAGGAAAGAAGAAACAGACTTATTCACATGTTTCCTTGCTTTCTCAATCTGTGGACAATATTGGTTGGACCAGTTCCATTTTTGCCTTTGGCATATATTAGAATATACAAAGTCAGTTTGTGGAAAAAGTGACATCAATTGCCCAAAGGTGTCCTTTAAAAGTATTTCCAGACCTACCCCAGTCAAAGTGCCTAGGTCATTGCCACCACAGTGCACATTTATGAGGTCAGGGTGTGGGAGATGCAAAAAGGATTTTACCAATGGCATCAAGTGGTGACATCTCAATCCTCTCTGGCCAATCCACATAACATCAAAACAACAAAAAAGGGGAGGGTAGAGGTTATGGATAGACCCTACCTCCTGTGAATCTATACATTAACAATAAAGTTCTATCCTTATTCGGTTGTGATTATTTATGTTTTTTTTTATATATATATGTTTGTATGTTCGTGGTGTGTTTGTTAGTAGCTAACCTCCAAATGTGGGGAAAGCACTATGTGTTTTTAAAATACCCCTCACACACTATGAATCCCATAGTGTCATGCTTCCACATGGGGGTCTTCCCGACCCTCTACGGGGCGGCCGTGCTCCAACCTAAGACTACGCAGGAGCACTAGATTATGTGAAAATAGACTGTGTGTGATTCAGTGATGATGATCTAAGTGATACTTTAAGGTGTGCAATGGAGAGGAAATAAATAGATTGAAAATTCCCTGCTAGTAGAAAAAATAGACTTTATTAGTATCTCTGGCTGGGAACGTTAAAAAAGGGGTGGGGTGGGGGGGAGAGGGAGAGGAGAAAGAAACCAAACTAATTATGTTGCACTTTCTACTTGGTCGACATGTTTCATGAGCAGTTCCCTACTGCTACATTCATCAGGACCTATTGTGATTCCTATTGCATTGAGGCTAATGGTTGTAGTAAGCCTATTTCACAACAAACTGACCGCAAAAATAGGCTGGTCAGCTAGAAGAAAAATGCCACAGAACAGTGGTTTATATACATGATTGTACGCATGATTATGTCATGGATACCCAGGCACGCAGTATATTGTGAAAAATATATCAGTTTTTCCTTTAAGGCAGAGGTGAAACACGGCATTAATATGTCGAGAAAAATATATCGCAGTGTTTTTTCCCCTCATTATAGGGCAACCAGAAATGTACTTTTGGCGCGCATTTATGATTCCACGTACTGAAGTTGTGTGCTTCACATAAAACTATGATACCTGTCTTCATATACATATTTTGTGTGTTTTTTGTCCCCCTATCTTTCCACAGATACCGCCGTGGTAATTTTTAGAGGACAATTAACCTCTAATAAGATATAATATATCTTTTTCTTTTAGCTGACCAGCCTATTTTTGCGGTCAGTTTGTTGTGAAATAGGCTTACTACAACCATTAGCCTCAGTGCAGTAGGAATCACAATAGGTCCTGATGAATTTAACAGTAGGGGATTGCTCGTGAAACATGTCGACCAAGTAGAAAGTGCAACATAATTAGTTTGGTTTCTTTCTTCTCTCCCCTTTCTTTAACGTTCCCAGCCAGAGATACTAATAAAATCTATTTTTTTCTACTAGCCAGGGAATTTTTTTCATCTATTTATTTCCTCTCTATAGCACACCTTAAAGTATCACTTAGATCACCATCACTGAATCACAGTCTACTTTCACATAATCTAGTGCTCCCGCGTAGTCGTAGCACGCCCCGCCCCGTAGAGGGACGGGAAGACCCCCATGATGAAGCATGACACTATGGGATTCATAGTGTGTGAGGGGTATTTTAAAAACACATAGTGCTTTCCCCACATTTGGAGGTTAGCTACTAACAAACACACCACGAACATACAAACAGATATATAAAAAAAACATAAATAATCACAACCGAATAAGGATAGAACAATCCACATAATATCCACATTTGCTAAATCAAGGTTGAGAAGGCATCTATTTGCTGCATACCTTTCACTCCAGAAAATATAGCTGTGTCCTACAATCCACACTCTAAGCATCTTGAAGGGAGATCTGGTTGTACTCAGATGGGCTCTGGAAATGAAATGGCAGTTTCAAAAGTAGGAGTTTAGAAAAAAATGTGGATGAGATTCAGTGCACTTGAAAAAAAAGAAATGATTGGTAGTTTCTGAAAATTCAACATTGAAAACTAGGGTGCATGCTACTGTTTTTTAAAAGGAGAAATGCTACTGGTTGAGAAAAAGCCATTGAAAGGAACATTGCACAGGATAAGCTGGTGTATTGAGAAGTTAAACACCCTTGCTGGTTTGGTTTGCAGATCAACTTTTCTTTTTTTTTTTTATTGCTCAGCTTGACATCATACTTTGTTAAATATCATACAAACCAAAAAATATTATGGCACTCCTTAAACAATAAAGAACAAGTTACTTACCTTTGGTAACGATATATCTGTAAGAAACAGTAGTTAGTATTAGATTCCTTACCTTGGAATATCCCCAGGCGACTGGATCCGGAAATTTTTGCGTAGCAGTACCCTTGCGTGTCGGTAGGCGTCGTCTGCGACTCCGCGTCTGTGCCGACGTCGTCGGAGTACTTAGATGCCGCCTCCGCGTGCTGACTTCGGCACATTGATGGAGAACCCCAGCTGGTGCAGGAGGTCTGCCGTAGTCTGGAGGTGGCCGCCTTCAACAACCAGTCGTCGAGGTAGGGGAAGACTGAAACCCCTAACCTGCGCAGATGAGCTGCGACCATCACCTTCGTGACTACCCGTGGGGCGCTGGTAAGGCCGAAGGGGAGTACGGTAAACTGAAAGTGCTTGTGGCCAACCGTGAACCGCAGGTAGCGCCGGCAGGACGGGGATGTGGAAATAAGCGTCCTGCAAGTCCAACGCTACCATCCAGTCTCCTGGGTCCAGGGCAGCCAAGACCTGAGCCAGTGTCAGCATTTTGAACCTCTCCTTCCGGAGGAAGCCGTTGACGTTCTGTAGATCCAAGATATGGCCCCCTTTGCCCTTCTTGGGTACCAGAAAGTAGTGGGAGTAGCAACCACACCCTACTTCTGGCCCAGGAACGCGCTCGATGGCCCCCTTGGCCAAGAGGGCCGTAACTTCCTCCTGCAATAGTCGCAAATGATCCCCCGATACGCGGTGGTATTGCGGTGGCATGGCTGGAGGGGTCGCTTCGAAGGGGAGGGAGAAGCCCCTTCGGATGATTTGCAGCACCCACTTGTCTGATGTGACAGTGCGCCAGTGGAGGAGGTGATGGCGAACCCTGCCCCCCACTGGCGTCACATGGCCCTGAAAGCACGGACTAGGAGGGTTTTGAGGCGGATGCTGCTGGGGAAGGTGTGGACTGACCTCGCAGTTGCCCCCTACCGCCACCACGGCGGTTTCCACGGCCGCCACCGCGTTGGATATTACCCTGCTGGGGCGTGCCAAGAGGCCCAAGGACCTGGCCGTAGCCCTGGAGTCCTTAAAGTGCTCAAGCGCATGGTCTGCCTTTGTCGCCAAAAAGGCGACGGCCATCAAACGGTGTGTCCACGAGTGTATTCTGGACATCGAGAAGTTGGCGGACCGTAAACAGGCCTGGCGACGAATCGCCACCGTCGTTGCCATCGCTCTGCCCAGTGAGTCGGTGGTATCCAGCCCACACCGGATAGAATACCGTGCCGCATCTCTGCCTTCCACAAGGGCCTGGCCGAGTTTAGCCCGTACTTCCAACGGGCATTCTGGCAGCACGCCCGCGACCGTATCCCACAGAGAGTGGGTGTAGCGGCCCAAGAGGCATGCGGTGTTGGAAGATCGCAGTCCCAGACTCAGGGAGGAGAATACCTTTTTGCCGTATTGCTCATACCTCTTGGATTCCGTCAGGCGGAGCCGACGGGAATGCGGTCTGGGAATTGGAGGCCTGGATGACCAGGCTCTCCGGGGTGGGGTGGGTGGACAGGAAACAAGGGTCACCCGGAGCCGGGCGGTGGCGTCTGGCCACGTTCCTATCCACAGGCTGCCCTGTGGCGGGCCTGGACCAAGTGCCCAAAAAAACGTCTGACAAGGCCTCACTAAACAGGAGCAGAGGCTCGGCCGAGCTTGACTGCGGTTTAAGGACCTCAGTGAGGCGGTTAGTCCTCACGGACGCGATGAGGAGCTCAAGGCCCAGGGCCTTGGCCGCCTTTTTCAGCACCACGCTATAAGCAGCCCCCTCCTCTGTAGCCACACTAGGAGGGGCGACAAAACCAGTGTCGGGCAAAGTGTCCAGACCACTGGCATTCCCAAGCTCTCCTGTCCAGTCCTCAGAAGACTGACACTTATGTGCCAGAGGGTCCCCAGACCCCTCCCAATCCTCATCACCCACCGCCTGGTACTCAGGCTCAAAAGATGGGGTCGGGTAAAAAAAAAAAACTCCCATCGACGTCGAGAGCGGGGCCGAGCGGCACCGCTCCGGCACTGGACCCGAATCGAGGTCAGGACCCGGGACAATGTCATCCTGGGACGACACCTGTGGGGCCGACGCCGGCGAGGTCGTGAGGTCGATCGGCGGCGACCCGGACCCAGAGGGGCCCTGCGGCGTCAGGACCGAAGCACCCGGCCCGCGTGGGGACCCAGTCGGAGCCGCTTGGCCTGAAGGCACCGCGGAACCCGACGGAGGAGCGAGCGACCTCATGGACATGAGAAAGTCTGCAATCTCCCCCGGCGTCGCGTCCTGCCCAGGGACTGGCGGGTATGGAGCAGGCCGCGACACCTGCGGCTCCAGCGGAGCCGCGTGGGCGCTGTCGCCCGAACCCCTGGCCGCGTCGTGCGAGCGTCGAGGGGAGTCAGAAGAGCGATGATGCCTCTTCGACTTCTTGTGCCTTTACCTGAGGACTTCCAGCCCGAAGACCGATGACAACTCCCGGAACTGTGGTGGCTCCGGCCCCGCGACCGGTCCCTCGACCTCCTTTCGGACCGGGACCTCGAACGGCATGGGACAGACTGCCGAAGCTCGAGTCGCTTACGGGACCACTCCCGTCTAGCCTTAGACGTCAGGGCCCGGGGCCGGGCGGTGGCGTCTGGCCACGTTCATATCTACAGGCGAACCTGTAGCGGGCCTGGACAAAGTGCCCAAAAGAACATCGGTCAAGGCTTCATTAAACGGCAGCAGAGGCTAAGCCAAGCTTGACTGCGGTTTAAGGACCTCAGTGAGGAGGTTAGTTCTCACGGCCGCGACAGGGAGTTCAAGGCCCAAGGCCTTGGCTGCCCGCGTCAGCACCACACTGTAGGTTGCCCCCTCCTCCGTAGCCACGGTAGGAGGTGAGACAAAACCAGTGTCTGGTGAGGTATCCAGACCACTGGCATCCCCGAATCCACCTGTCCAGTCCTGGGACTGACACTCCCGTGTCAGAGGTTCCTCAGACCCCTCCCAATGCTCCTCATCACCCATCTCCTGGTACTCAGGGGTGTCAAATGATGGGGCCGGTTCATTGAAGTAGAACTCTCCAAACGGCGTCGAGAGCGGCACCCGAGGGACCGGAGCTGGTGAGATCGTTAGGTCAACCGGCGACGACCCGCATCCAGAAGCGGATCCAGTGGGGCCCTGCGGCGCCGAGCCCGAAGGCGCCGGCGGCGACGGGGCCGAAGCACCCGACGGTGTCGGGGCCGAAAACCCCGACCTGCTAGGGCCCCAGACAGGTCCACTGGGCCCGAATGCGCCGCAGAGCTCGTCGGAGGAGTGAGAGACCTCAAGGCCATGAGGAAACGTTCGATTTCGGGCGTTGCGTGTGGCTCAGGGACCGGGGGGTGTGAGGCCGGACGCGACGCCCGTGACTCTGATGGAGACGCATGGGCGGTGTCACCCGAACCCCCGGCCGCGTCATGCGAGCATCGGAAGAGCGATGACGTCTCTTCGACTTCTTGTGCTTACCTGACGACTTCGACCCTGAGGAGTTATGTCGACTCCCGGAGCTATGGTGGCTCCGCTCCCGCGACCGGTCCTTCGTCCTGCGTCCGGACCGGTACCTTTCATGGCGCGGGCCGACTGCCGGAGCTCGAGTCGCTTGCGGGACTGCTCCCACCTAGCTTTCGAAGTCAGGGCCCGGCAGTCGGAGCAGGTCTTGTCGTCATGATCGACGCCGAGACACCGACGGTGAGGGTCCGTGACCGACATAAGTCGGTCGCAATCCTCACAAGGCTTTAAACCTGGCATCCCTACCGGCACCGCTCGGAGTCGAAGACTCGAAAGAATGATCAAAAAGGATCGTAAAAGTTTTAGTCAAAAAATGACTAAGGTACCACTTTTTCAGGATCTGCGCTGCTGGCGCAGAAAAAAGAAGAACTGACGTCAGCACGCGGAGGCGGCGTCTAAGTACTCCGACGACGTCATCACGGCGCCCACGACGGACGCGGAGCCGCAGACGACGCCTACCGACGCGCAAGGGTACTGCTACGCAAAAATTTCCGGATCCAGTCTGACGCCTGGGGATATTCTAAGGTGAGGAATCTAATACTAACCTGTTTCTTTCAGCTAAATAAATTACACATATTTGCACTATAAACAATATACAACATAGAAAATAACCAAAATAAACAAATTCATGGCGTTCAGTTGTGCAACCAATGTATGAATGGAGCCCATATTTTCTACCCCCTCTCTCGTGTCCTCTTCCCCCCTCTTTGAAACACCGCTGATTCCAAATTGTGAAGAGCAAGAATCCTTGCTCTCCAATTAACAAAAGTTGGGGGAGTAGGATTAATCCATTCAAAAGTTATAGTTAAACGAATTACAGACATAGCAATACAGAGAAAAGCAGTTTCGTGAGCTGATCTGGTTAAAAGACAATCATTATCACACCCTGGTATAACTAGCTCGGCTGGGATTTCTAGAGCACTAGTAATAAAAAATTGAACATCTTGAAAAAACAAAGCCAATTTCGGACATGTAAAAAACATATGAACGTCATAAGCAGCAAATTGTCCACATCTTGGGCACCCATGACCCCTAGAACCTCCCCTTTTAGAAATCTTCGCCGGGGTGAAATAAAGATCGAAAAGAGCCATATTGCTTTGAGAGCGTAAGATCCCAGAAATTAATACTGAGTTAGCGAACTCCAATATTGATGAAACATCAATGCCACTCTTTTACCGAGCTTGATATCCAGTCTTGTGTTTTGGGAATAAAGCTGTTAGTAGATTCTGATACAGAGCCCCAATGCGCACTTTTCTCTAGATAAGTTCCATAAGTGAATTTTTGAGAAGTGCAGTGGGGGTGCCTAGCAAAAGTTTGTCAATATAACCACGTATCTGTAGGTATTTAAAAAATTCATGTGTGCCTAATCCGTATTTTTCTTTTAAGAGTAAAAAAGGAGCCATATTACCATCGGCTAAATCCCCCAAAATACAAATACCATGTGCTCTCCACCTAATGGTAACAAAGTCTTGAAAGATAGAGGGTAGCAATCTAGCAGCCGCCAAAGGTGTATAAAAATTATAATTAGGAATTGCCCATTTCCGTCGTATTTTCCTCCAAACTGAATACATTGTTTGGATTACCCTGAACTTAGTTTTTTTTTTTTATAGTAGCTGGGTTTATTTTATTTTAAAAGCTTTATATAGCGCTGGCTAGACCCGGAGGTATCAGAGCGCTTTACATGAGTATTGGATCATAGTTACAGGTTACATTGTTACAAAAGTTACACAGTTCTTCGAGCATGGCAACATAGTTACTTGTAAGGTCGAGATAAACAATAAGCACAAATACGTAAGGGGAAAAGAAGGCAAGGTGAGAGATTCAGGGGAGGAGGGTTGGAGATAGGGAAGTAGACAGATAATGAAGGCGGGAAAGAGGAGGGGAGGGTGAAAGACACAGCATAGGGAGAGGAGGGGAAGTGTGACGGGGACACAAACCGCTAGACGAGTCAAGGCAACGTCCAAAGTTCAGTAAACTGTGATCCCAGGGGAAGTGGTATCCCTTCCATATCACTATTGTGAGAGGCACCTTTTACGCAGTGGACTCTCTCAGAGGGGTCTCTGAGACTCCAAGGCCTACATACTGGATCCTTCCCAAAAAGGGGAGAGGGAGTGCTTTGGCAAGGGGGGCCATACCATACCTCAAGTGTGAGTGGCTCCCTTGGCATAGTGGACTCACTCAGCAGGTTCACTGAGACTCCAGAGTATAAATATTGGATCTTTCCCCAACAAGGGGAGAAGGAGTGCTTAGTCAAAGGGCACAACGGACAGGGGGGTAGGCAGAGTAGCAGACTCAGGGGAGAGAGGATAGGAGCTATGGAAGAGACAATAGGGAGAGACTAAAAGAAGTCTGCCTAAAGACCGACTGGGTAGGTGAAGACCAAGGAGGCAATCCACGGCCCATCTCCCCTATAGCTAAACCAAGTATCTCTATCGGGCATCAGACAAAATAGTTCAGTCTCAATACATTGAGAGAGGAGGGAAGGAGAGACATAAATAGAGCCCAGCCCTATCTCAAAAATAGAAGGGGAGCAAGCTGGTACAATTGGAGCTCTTGCCCTAAACAGAGGTACAGCTAGATATAGCAACAGGGCTGACCAATTATACAACAGCAGATCGGGAACTGACCCCCCCCACCCCCTGTTCAATGGTACGCGCATCCACTGGGCCGCCCTCCGGGGGGAATGGTAACCCCAAAGAAACCTATTGCAACACCTTTCTGCTCGAGTTAGACTGGTCTGAGCAAATTCCAGAGGAATTGTCCTAAACATATACAAAAACTTAGGTAAAACAAGCATTTTTAAAACGTTCCTCCTACCAAATAAAGAAAGATGTAACTTATCCAGTCTACTCAAAGTAGAATTAACTGTTTAAATAATTGGCAAAATATTTATTTCCGGTAAGCGTTCCACTGCTGCTATGATTTCAACCCCCAAATATTTGGCGCTTCGTACCACTGGTGCGGCCGAAGGACCCATATTAGTAGATTGGATAAGCTGGTGTATTGAGAAGTCAGGAGGAACATAAAACACCTTAGAACTATACGTGATTTAACCCAGAAAAATGGGGAAAAAAAGAAATGGAATAAAAAGTAAATGGAAAAGCCTATGGAACAACGTAATCATTATCATAAAAAATATATTATTTAAAATCATTAAAAACAACTACGCTCAAGACAAAAAATGCTGGTATACGTAAAGAAACATATAACAAAAACCAGACAAGTGGCAAATAAAATCTTTACATAATAAAAAAGGAACAACAGGGACATAAACACAATGTTGAGATGAATTTGCGGCATGTAACTTGTTCCGAGCGCCCGGAACAAGTTACATGCCGCAAATTCGTCTCGGCAGCCAAATTATTGGATGTTATGCTAGCAGAAAATGTATTGCCACAACTGCAAGATCTGAATCAACTCTACTGAAACATGAAAACATATGAACGTCATAAGCAGCAAATTGGCCACATCTTGGGCACCCATGACCCCTAGAACCTCCCCTTTTAGAAATCTTCGCCGGGGTGAAATAAAGATCGAAAAGAGCCATATTGCTTTGAGAGCGTAAGATCCCAGAAATTAATACTGAGTTAGCGAACTCCAATATTGATGAAACATCAATGCCACTCTTTTACCGAGCTTGATATCCAGTCTTGTGTTTTGGGAATAAAGCTGTTAGTAGATTCTGATACAGAGCCCCAATGCGCACTTTTCTCTAGATAAGTTCCATAAGTGAATTTTTGAGAAGTGCAGTGGGGGTGCCTAGCAAAAGTTTGTCAATATAACCACGTATCTGTAGGTATTTAAAAAATTCATGTGTGCCTAATCCGTATTTTTCTTTTAAGAGTAAAAAAGGAGCCATATTACCATCGGCTAAATCCCCCAAAATACAAATACCATGTGCTCTCCACCTAATGGTAACAAAGTCTTGAAAGATAGAGGGTAGCAATCTAGCAGCCGCCAAAGGTGTATAAAAATTATAATTAGGAATTGCCCATTTCCGTCGTATTTTCCTCCAAACTGAATACATTGTTTGGATTACCCTGAACTTAGTTTTTTTTTTTTATAGTAGCTGGGTTTATTTTATTTTAAAAGCTTTATATAGCGCTGGCTAGACCCGGAGGTATCAGAGCGCTTTACATGAGTATTGGATCATAGTTACAGGTTACATTGTTACAAAAGTTACACAGTTCTTCGAGCATGGCAACATAGTTACTTGTAAGGTCGAGATAAACAATAAGCACAAATACGTAAGGGGAAAAGAAGGCAAGGTGAGAGATTCAGGGGAGGAGGGTTGGAGATAGGGAAGTAGACAGATAATGAAGGCGGGAAAGAGGAGGGGAGGGTGAAAGACACAGCATAGGGAGAGGAGGGGAAGTGTGACGGGGACACAAACCGCTAGACGAGTCAAGGCAACGTCCAAAGTTCAGTAAACTGTGATCCCAGGGGAAGTGGTATCCCTTCCATATCACTATTGTGAGAGGCACCTTTTACGCAGTGGACTCTCTCAGAGGGGTCTCTGAGACTCCAAGGCCTACATACTGGATCCTTCCCAAAAAGGGGAGAGGGAGTGCTTTGGCAAGGGGGGCCATACCATACCTCAAGTGTGAGTGGCTCCCTTGGCATAGTGGACTCACTCAGCAGGTTCACTGAGACTCCAGAGTATAAATATTGGATCTTTCCCCAACAAGGGGAGAAGGAGTGCTTAGTCAAAGGGCACAACGGACAGGGGGGTAGGCAGAGTAGCAGGCTCAGGGGAGAGAGGATAGGAGCTATGGAAGAGACAATAGGGAGAGACTAAAAGAAGTCTGCCTAAAGACCGACTGGGTAGGTGAAGACCAAGGAGGCAATCCACGGCCCATCTCCCCTATAGCTAAACCAAGTATCTCTATCGGGCATCAGACAAAATAGTTCAGTCTCAATACATTGAGAGAGGAGGGAAGGAGAGACATAAATAGAGCCCAGCCCTATCTCAAAAATAGAAGGGGAGCAAGCTGGTACAATTGGAGCTCTTGCCCTAAACAGAGGTACAGCTAGATATAGCAACAGGGCTGACCAATTATACAACAGCAGATCGGGAACTGACCCCCCCCGCCCCCTGTTCAATGGTACGCGCATCCACTGGGCCGCCCTCCGGGGGGAATGGTAACCCCAAAGAAACCTATTGCAACACCTTTCTGCTCGAGTTAGACTGGTCTGAGCAAATTCCAGAGGAATTGTCCTAAACATATACAAAAACTTAGGTAAAACAAGCATTTTTAAAACGTTCCTCCTACCAAATAAAGAAAGATGTAACTTATCCAGTCTACTCAAAGTAGAATTAACTGTTTAAATAATTGGCAAAATATTTATTTCCGGTAAGCGTTCCACTGCTGCTATGATTTCAACCCCCAAATATTTGGCGCTTCGTACCACTGGTGCGGCCGAAGGACCCATATTAGTAGATTGGATAAGCTGGTGTATTGAGAAGTCAGGAGGAACATAAAACACCTTAGAACTATACGTGATTTAACCCAGAAAAATGGGGAAAAAAAGAAATGGAATAAAAAGTAAATGGAAAACCTATGGAACAACGTAATCAGTATCATAAAAAATATATTATTTAAAATCATTAAAAACAACTACGCTCAAGACAAAAAATGCTGGTATACGTAAAGAAACATATAACAAAAACCAGACAAGTGGCAAATAAAATCTTTATATAATAAAAAAGGAACAACAGGGACATAAACACAATGTTGAGATGAATTTGCGGCATGTAACTTGTTCCGAGCGCCCGGAACAAGTTACATGCCGCAAATTCGTCTCGGCAGCCAAATTATTGGATGTTATGCTAGCAGAAAATTTATTGCCACAACTGCAAGATCTGAATCAACTCTACTGATTGAGTGTGGGGTTGCTTTTCGTTTTTAAATACTCAACGCTCAAGCAATCTTTTGTCCTGAAGATGACCGCTTAAAACAAGCAGCGGTCGAAACGCCGTTGACGCTTTCTTGTGGCGCAAATTTGTTAAGGACATTGTCTTTATGTCCCTGTTGTTCCTTTTTTATTATGTAAAGATTTTATGTGCCACTTGTCTGGTTTTTGTTATATGTTTCTTTATGTATACCAGCATTTTTTGTCTTGATGTCGTGTTTTGGCAGCTCCTGAGTTAGCGTTTAGCACAGCTACACGGTCTTTTCTGTTAACTTGACCAAAACGAACGGGGGCCATTTTGAATCCCTCTGACTTCCGTTTCAATAAACATGCTGCCTCGTGGTCAGTGTGCCCTTTCGTCCCTTCTCGATACCCATGGTCACTAGTTTGCTCGGCAACAGGCTATTTTTAGTACTGGTCAAGCGCACATGCGCATTTCGCACCAATTGGTCACTCTTCAGGAATATTCACGCTAACTGACCAGTGCTGTTGAAACTCCTCCCACATGTTGGCTGTGTTCCAAAAATGACCTTATATGTACCTAAAATGTGTAACTTGTAACCGCCTATCTTTTTATTGCTATTAAACTATATAAAAGAGGTCGCGCACCGATGTTCGGTGTGCTACTTCTTACATTACCGAAGGGTGCTGTAGGAATGTATCACCACCCCATGGGGTCTTAATAAAATTGTCTTTTACCTTTTCCAGTGTCCGTGCCAACTTCTATACTAAGGTGTTCGAGAGTTTAGCAGAGTATGTAGGCCTGATTTGAACCCAACACCACAATTGGCGACCACGAAGGGACTCATCGGCGACTCGGAGGCCCGAAGGAGAGGTCGTGACGAAGGTTAGGAAACTCGCCATGGACGCGATCGCTGCCATTGAGTGACCCGAGTCTCGGCACCCACGGTGTGTTTTCCCTTCCTTCCGATCTGACCTTCCAGGTGGCGCCGGTCCTCGACTGAGATTCTGATCTTGGATTGTCGTGATGTGCCGTTTTGGCTGATTCGACCACAGAACTTGGCAGTTGGACTTTGGACGTTTGAAAAGAAAATTGGTAAGCTTTTGAGTGGTGAGGTAGTCTACTGACACTTACTGTGTTTTTTTTGAAACTTTGAATTTTGAATTTGAATCTGTTAGCTAACGTTTTGAATCTTTGAATTTTGAATTTGAATATGTGAAGTGCACCTCACATAGGCAGGCATGTAGGGATATTTCTCTGATTTATTTGATTTGAACAGTGCACCGTGTTAGGTGTCATTTTGTAGTATCGCGGTTTCGTGGTACTTTTTGAAACATGCCTGTTTTTAGCACACTCCGTAGGATGTGCTGTTCTGAAAATGGTACCAATTATCGATTGAGTGAAAAACAGCCGGCTCCCCCAGAGGGGACTCCAAATCGTGAAATGTATGTTAAATACGGTATTCCACCTATAATGTATAGTGCATTATGGCATAAGTATACTAAGACTGATCGTGAATTACAGTGGCCACTATATGGGTCGTTTGACCTTCGAAAGGTACAATATGTAGAGCAGTGCTTGTTTCAGCGAAGGTCTAGACAAGATATGTTTGATTGTGTGCGTACGTGGGAGAAAGAGGTGCGTGAACGAGCGAAGCGTGAGGAAGCCTTGGCGGAGAAAGTGCAGCGGAAGGCTGCACATGACAAAGCTTTACAGCTACAGGAGAAGGAATTACAGGAAAAGAAAGAGAGGGAGAGACGAGAACGTAATCTACAGGTTAATGGTCAATTCCCTATCAGGCGTCCTCTCTATCCAGTCCTTACTAATGAAACAGATGATTTTTCATTACTAGATCGTTGTCCGCCTCCGTACGTCGCACCTACGGCTCCGAACGAGGACTCGGACGAGGATAGTGATCGAACACAGCGTACCAGGTTATATACGGAACGAGCTACGGAATTGCGCTCGATTGCGCGAAAGCTAAATAGCAATACTGTTACTGTTTCTGATGTTACTAAACAAATGGAACAGTGGTCTGATAAGGAACGGCTGTATTTTTTAGATCATTTTGGAGATGAAGTTGTTGAGCGATATAGAAAATATTCTCTCGAGTTAGAACCTAAGGAGATATCTAAGGCTCGTGAGAATTTTCGTAAAGGTCTTTTTGTTCTTTCAGATGCGGACGACTTCTTCAAGCGTTTGCTTGAACTGCGTAGTGAGACGACACGGCTACGGGAGTTGGAAAAATCGAAGAATTCGTCTACGTCCGGAGCGACGGGGATATCCAAAGAATGCCCTATCTTTGAAACAGATAAGATCGCTGCGATTAATGTTAGACCTATGCGAGAAGCTGCACCTTTATATGTCCCTCATAAAGGGGATGGCACAGATGATGATAAAAGCTCCAAAGACGCGAAAGGGTATTTTGTATATAATTGGGTTTATACGCCTTGGAATAGAGCAGATGTTATGGCGCTTAAGAATGCGTTACCTGATCCCCGTAAAAACCCTGCGGCTTTTTATGAAAATGTTGAAAGTGCAATTTCTTCATGTATCATGACGTTAGTTGATATTGATCTATTTTTCGGGTTGATATTGCCCCCTGATATGTGGAGAGTAATTCGTAGGTTTGATGACCAGACGACTCTCGGGGCCACTTGGAAAGATATTGTTCAGGCTGATTTAGATAGAGAACCAGCATGTAAACCGTGTAAATTAATATTAGATCTTCCAGGTGCCATACTAACAAAATTAAAGACTCTTGCTCCCGCTAAAAAGATTGATTGGACTATATTAGCCTCGTGTAAGCAGAAAGCGGATGAATCAGTTTCTGATTTTTTCTCTCGCTTCGAGGAAGCGTTCCATGATTACAGTGGTCAATTATTGACAGAAGATACTGGCAGGCATCTATTCGTTGATAAGTATGTAGCTAATCTCCTACCGGAGATTGCGAAACGATTAAAAGCGAGTGAAAGTTCATGGACCACAGCAACCCCTGCTTCTTTATTGACTATGGCTCAATATTATGAAAGACAGGAATTAGAGGCGAAAGAAAGTAGTGATAAGAAGGCGAAGGATTTGAAGACGAAGGTAATGTTAGCTCAGGTTCAGGCTACGAGAGGGAATAGAGGAGGGCGAGGATCATACAGTAATGCTCCTCCCCCTCGTTCTGACATTTCTGTGAATCAATGTGCATACTGCAAACAGTTTGGGCATTGGATTACAGACTGTCCGGTGTTTCGAGAGCAGCGTAATTTGAGGGGACGAGGAAGTGGGAGATCTAGGAATTATTATGGAGGGTCAAGAGGAGGTTATGGCACGAATGATCGAGGAGGTTATGGCATGAATGACCGTGGAGGATATGGAGCAAGGGGTCGTGGTCAGTCAGATTATAATACGTTTGATAACCGCAATCAATATCAGATAAATGAGGGTGATCCTGCTGAACCACGGGATGAGCATTACGCATAGGATTGCGTAGGATGGGGTGTGGAATCGGTTGAGGTACCAGTTGATCAGAGGGGTCCATACATAGAAGCACATGTTTTGGGTTCTACTGATAAATTTCTGGTCGATACAGGAGCTACTCGTAGCGCCTTGTCCAAACACTTGGTTCCACGGGCTCCCCTGTCTGGCGAGGTAATTACAGCAATAGGGTTCGATGGAACACCTACTTCTAGCCCACTGTCTCAACCTGTTGCATTTCATGTTGATAAATTTGCTGCCCCTTGTCCCTTTTTGTTGTCCCCAAATACACCCGATAATATTATTGGACTCGATATGTTAAAACACTTTCGAGCTACTATTCGCTGTGCCCCAGAAGGAGTGCGAGTTGTGCTGAATGAGAATTACCCAGACTTTGAGCGAGTGTGTTTTCTCCATGAATCTGAAGTATTGGCCTCCTTACCAAATACGTTATGGGCCACTTCTGACACGGATGTGGGGCAGATGTTAATCCCTCCAGTACGAATTACTGTAAAGGAGGGAGTATCTTTACCACGTGTCCCACAATATAAGATTTCTAGAGAAGGGGAACTTGCATTAATACACATTGTCAATGATTTGATTTCTGCAGGAGTAGTTGAGGAAGTTTCTTACAATGTTTGCAATAGCCCAATTTTACCGATCCTTAAGAGAGACACAGATACTAAGGTTTATCGTTTCATTATTGATTTGAGGGAAATAAACAAGATAGTAGTGCCTCAGTACCCAGTGGTGTCTGACATCACCACGTTGCTTACGTTGGTTCCATCGACGGCAACTACTTTTACAGTTATCGATTTGAAGAATGCCTTCTTTTCGATCCCTGTACATCCTGACAGTCGATATCTATTCGGCTTTACATTAAATAATAAATCGTACAGATTCTGTCGAATTCCTCAAGGCTATACTGAAAGTCCTAGCATTTATAGTCAAGCATTAAAAAGACAGCTTGATTCTTTTGACTTACAAGAGGGAGTGGTTCTCATTCAATATGTAGACGATATCTTACTTGCTGCAGACACGCCAGAACAATGTGAGAAGAGTACCTTTGCTTTGCTTTCCTTCCTGGCCAAACATAATCATAAAGTTTCGAAGAAAAAGCTGCAATATTGTAGACCAAAGGTGACCTACCTCGGTCATCTTTAGTCTAAGGAGGGCCGTGCATTGACACCAGATCGAATTCAAGCAATCCTAGATACTCCAGTCCCTCGCACTCAGAAGGATGTTCGCGCCTTTATAGGTCTGACGTCTTTTTGTAGGCAATGGATACTGGGTTTTTCACATGTCGTTAAACCATTGTTGGCATTATTGTCTAAAGATACACCGATTCCCATTGAATGGACGGATGAATGTCAGAATGCTTTTGAGCAATTGAGACAAGCTCTTTGTTCTGCACCAGTGTTGGGTACACCTGATTACACGAAGATCTTTACATTATATGTACACGAGAAGGATGGGTGCGCATTGTCAATGTTAGTGCAGACACACGGAGACAAACAGAGGCCTTGTGCATACTTCTCGGCGGTACTCGACCCTGTGGCTCGAGGATTGCCTGGATGTTTTCGAGCAGTTGCAGCAACAGCAGTTGCGATACGACAAAGTGAGGGAATAGTTTTGTCACATAAATTGTTGGTGTTAGTTCCCCATGCGGTAGATGCGTTACTGAATCAAACGAAAACACAGCATCTAACCAGTGCCCGTCTGACAGGATATGAGCTAACGTTGTTGGCGCCGCACATCACACTAAAACGATGTGCAGCACTAAATCCTGCTACTTTATTGCCGGATCCTGTTGCTGAGACCCAGAAGGAAGAACAACATGATTGTGTTTTTCTGACTGAGGAACAGACAAAGGGTCGTATTGATTTACAGGATACGCCATTTCCAGATGTAGATGGGGAACTGTGGGTTGATCGGTCATGTGTGAGGCTACCAGATGGTACGACTTCCGCAGCTTATGCGATCACGACACTTAAGACTGTGGTAGAAGCAGCACGGATACCCCAAAAATCAGCTCAAGCGGCTGAGTTGATAGCCTTAACGAAGGCATGTGAGTTAAGTGCTGGACTATGTGTGAACATTTACACGGATAGTCGTTACGCTTTTGGAGTAGTGCATGATTTTGGCCTACTTTGGAAGGAACGAGGATTCCTGACTTCACACGGAGTACACATCATGCATGGAGAATTGGTGCGCGATCTCCTGAATGCACTGTTGTGCCCAAAGAAAGTTGCAATAGTCAAGTGCAGTGCACATAAAAAGGTGACGGACAAAATAGGACAGGGCAATGCTTTTGCAGATCGCATTGCAAGAGAGACCGCTATGCTACAAAATAATTTCCCCATGTATGTGGTGAAGTCACAAGCTGAGCGGTGGCATGATGCTAGAGAAGAAATACTCGATATACAGAAGTCAGCATCAGAGGCAGAACTTGTGAAATGGGCCACCGAGGGAGTATTGGATGATGAGGGTTGCTGGCGTAGTAAAGATATGGAGAGATGGAAACTACCCATGGCCTATTTACAAACAATGGTGCAAATGACACATGGACTGGCACACATTGGAGCTCTCGCAATTACTAAATTGCTTACACGAGTTTGGGAAAATGCTGACATTGCTAGCACGGCTAAGAGAGTAGTGCAGACCTGTCTGATATGTTTGCAGCATAATCCTGGACAAGGGACTCATACTCCTAAAGGTGGGTTTGTTCCACCTACTGCACCATTCGAAGTACTACAAATGGATTACATCCAGCTGGAACGCTGTAATAATCTCAAGTATGTTCTAGTAGTGGTGTGTGCCTTCAGCAAATGGATTGAGGCTTACCCTACGAAAGACAATACAGCGTTGACAACAGCTAAGGTGTTACTGAAGGAGTACTTCCCGCGCTACGGTGTTTGTAAACTTATGTGGAGTGATAATGGCCCTCATTTCATTGGAAAAGTAGTGGAATATGTCCTGAAAGGATTGGGAATCAAACAACGATTCCATGCTGTCTTTCATCCGCAATCAGCAGGTTTAGTAGAACGATACAATGCAACTCTGAAGCTGAAGCTAGCAAAGATAGTGGCATCTACATCTCTGAAATGGCCGGATGCTTTGCCTTTGGCATTGCTGTCCATTCGATCAGTGCCACATTCTCGATCTGGCCTCACACCCTACGAAGTGGTGTTTGGAAGGCCTATGAATATTTGGGGGGTTCCAAAGCCTCGTCTGATACATGATATGCCTTGTATAATGATGAACGATTATCTGGCACGATTGACAAATGATTTGCTTTCTATTCATCAACAGGTTCGAGAGGCGCTCCCTGATAACTCCATTGGTGAGGCTCACGATCTCCGCCCTGGGGACCACGTGATGGTCAAAATCTTTGAGCGATCCAGCAGTTTGGAACCGAGATGGCATGGCCCTGAGCAAGTGCTGCTGGCTACGCGAACTGCTGTGAGAGTCACCAACAAGAAGCGGTGGATTCATTCAACGCACTGCCGACGTGTCTCTCCGGATCTGGTGAGCCCTGTGGTGCTATCCGACTACAGAAAGATTTTGGATACAGAAAAGAGCCCAGCTGTCACGCCTGATGAATTGGAGGGAGCCTTCCCGGACCACGTTGTTTCTGATAAAGTGAAATATAATCTACGCCCCAGGAAATAAGCTTCCTTTTGTGTTCTTTTTGAAACTGGTTGGTAACCGCTCTGAGGTTTGTAAAACGGAAGCCGGGAATATCAAGGGGGGGGGATCAGTTCTGCCCAGTGTAGCGACACACGTCTTGAATCCCGGAGAACAAATCAACGGCAGCCTCGGTTCAGAACCATCGTTTTTTTTCTCGCTTAGTGTTGCTTTTTGAAGAAGTATTGTTTTATGAACCATGGCATCTCCTTCGACACGAAAAGGGAGAATTCTTGGTGCTGTTTTGTTTGTCTTGACCGTAGTGGTGATCGCAGTATTAGCTTGGACTATAGAACTGTTGTTTCCTGTACGAGAACATTTACTGCCCACCACTCCGAGTCCATCTGAACATTTTCATTTTACTCTGCCTTTCCACGAAGAAAGACATAGGCAGACTTATTTGAACAACAGTTTTATTAAGATTTTGCATCATACTCATAACATGACCAATACGTCCAATTGTTGGGTATGTGGAATGTTGCCCGGACATCAGAAGAAGGGAGGAACACCACTCATTCCTCTCCCGTTTTCTCATAATGGTTCTTGTCATGCTTGGTACACTCTTCTTTTTACTTTGCGATGGCCAACGAAAGGTGGATTACTTTTTCGGTTGAATAAAATATGCTATAACGATAAAGATGGCTATCCACACGCTGAAGGAACTAAATTTGAATGGGAAGAATATCGTCCGGACAATGTTTCTACACCTCGTGTGTATACGAATCAAAGATTTATAAATGTTACGAACATGCATATAATAACCGTCATCGATACAAAAGCAGATTTGTGTATTAGAAATAAAGGTACAATCCCCGTAGGTCGCAGTGAATGTAATATTACACTTACCTTTGATACACCAACTGGAATTGCATTTGTAGCTTCGCATAACACATATTTCGTTTGTGGAAATAAGGGATACCATCGTCTACCATTGGGATGGTTGGGAACGTGTTATATAGCATTTGTATTACCACCTGTGTTTATTGCTCCTCCCATGTATCACAATGATTATGTTTTGTACCATGATTTCATATTGAATAGAGCGAAACGATCAATAGACCTTGATGAAATAGACCAGACTGATACCACTTTGCAACAATATGTAGATTTCAATTTGGGGTTATTTTCATTCGTAGGAGCTGCATTAAATAGTAGAAAGATAAGGCGGCTTACACGCGTGGTGGAAGCCGTTGCCAACGAAACTGCTTCTGCTTTAGGGAATATTACTGAGGAATTGCAAATTACCAGAATTGTAGCGCTCCAGAATAGAATGGTTCTAGATGTGATACTAGCTGATAGAGGTGGAGCATGCCGCGTCATCGGAAGTAGTTGTTGCGTGTACGTACCAGATAACTCACCTTCTGTATATGATTCGATCACAAAATTACACAAGATAGCTGCTGAGATCCACCCAGAGAATGGAACATGGACCTTTTCTGGTTGGTTCTGGACCCTGCTTAGTACTTGGGGCTGGAAATTGTTAACGATTCTCTGTGTTTTTATTGGAGTACTATTTTTCCTTTGTCTATGTATTCAATGTGGTCCTACATTATGTTCTATATGTATCACAGCCTGCATTCCGTCCAAACGAACTATTGTCAAGCAAGAGAAACTGAGCAATGATGAAGTATTAAAAATTATGGCTATTAACATTGAGGATGAACGTTCTGACTATGTCCACTATGAGGTAGCTTTTGCTAAACGCTAAAAGGGCCGTCTGTCGTGTTTTGGCAGCTCCTGAGTTAGCGTTTAGCACAGCTACACGGTCTTTTCTGTTAACTTGACCAAAACGAACGGGGGCCATTTTGAATCCCTCTGACTTCCGTTTCAATAAACATGCTGCCTCGTGGTCAGTGTGCCCTTTCGTCCCTTCTCGATACCCATGGTCACTAGTTTGCTCGGCAACAGGCTATTTTTAGTACTGGTCAAGCGCACATGCGCATTTCGCACCAATTGGTCACTCTTCAGGAATGTTCACGCTAACTGACCAGTGCTGTTGAAACTCCTCCCACATGTTGGCTGTGTTCCAAAAATGACCTTATATGTACCTAAAATGTGTAACTTGTAACCGCCTATCTTTTTATTGCTATTAAACTATATAAAAGAGGTCGCGCACCGATGTTCGGTGTGCTACTTCTTACATTACCGAAGGGTGCTGTAGGAATGTATCACCACCCCATGGGGTCTTAATAAAATTGTCTTTTACCTTTTCCAGTGTCCGTGCCAACTTCTATACTAAGGTGTTCGAGAGTTTAGCAGAGTATGTAGGCCTGATTTGAACCCAACACCACATTGAGCGCAGTTGTTTTTAATGACTTTAAATAATAAATATATTTTTTATGATACTGATTACGTTGTTCCATAGGCTTTTCGATTTACTTTTTATTCCATTTCTTTTTTTCCCCATTTTTCTGAGTTAAATCACGTATAGTTCTAAGGTGTTTTCTGTTCCCCCTGAACCAATTGTTTGATGCCATAACTGATTGTCCCGGGTTCGGGGTTTTTGGACAGCCCATGTGGTTGTTAACGGTATTGAGAAGTCAAACACCCTTGCTGGTTTGGTTTGCAGATGAACTTTTCACCTGTGTGTTCAGTTAGGTGTTCTATGGAGTGTTACCATGGTAACATGCAGAGAGAGCGGTGGGGGAAGGTTGAATATTATGTGAGATTGAAAGTGTTGCAATGTAGAAACAATTAAAATGTTAGTTTGGTTTTGAATTCGTGTGGGAAGAAATTTCATTGGTTATCTACATGAATATGTGTGGAAAATGAGAGGGAAGTAATGCTATTCTATGGTTCAAGTGACTGGTGCACAATTCAGAGATTCTGCTTAAGAAAATCTGGTGTGTGATTGACACTGTTCTAAATCTACAAAAGGATTATTGAAGGTGAGTTGTTAATTTGTAAAGGGATCTATGTTATGCACTTTAAGTTAATAAGAAAAATGTGTTCTAAAGTAGAAGCAGGAGTTTATTTGTATAGAGTCTGATTCTGAATTTGTCTGCTTTGGGAAAACATTGTAATAGGAGCATTTGGTATGTTAATGTGTTTGAGCAGATATTTTTTTTCAGTACAGTGCTGTTGTTAAAAATGTAGAGTGTGTACATGAAGTGGTCTAACCACTTACACACTTGTATATCAGGGTTAGAATTCTCAGGTAGTCTCCTTGCAGTCTAGTAAAAATTCTGGGTGTGCTGCACAAATGCCATAGAAAATCTTTCGGTAGCATGTGGCAGAATAATTTGCTTAGTTGATGTGTTTAAAAATATGGGAATACATGTACTCATGGAGTGAGTCAGGCTTTAGGACATGCAGTGCTTTAGTCCTAGCACTTGCATGATACCATACACTGCCCAAACACAACTGCATTGTTCTAAACTCAGAAATATCAGTCCCACCTTGACCCCCTACACTGCCTGAACACCACTGCACTGTACTAAAGCCTGAAACACCATCCCTAGCAAAACCTGCTAAAATCTTTCAACACTACTGCACTGCTTTACATCCAGAATCACCATCTTCAGCGAATGCCCCTATAATGTTGAAACATCACTGCACTGCCCCAAACCCTGAAACAGTACTCCCTGCATGATCTCTTACACTGCCCGAACACTGCTGCAGTGACTCTGAAAGAATACCCCCTGCTATACCCCCTACACTGGGTGAATACTAGTGGTTTTCTAAACCCTGAAACAGCACTCCCAGCAAGACCCCCTTTCACTGTAGTAATCATTTTACTGAATTTGCAAGGGATACTGTCATGTGTCTAAGATCACAGTGTGAGTCAGTATTCATTTCAGAAAAATGTGGCAGAATAATTTGCTTAGTTGATGTGTTTAAAAATATGGGAATACATGTACTCATGAAGTGAGTCAGGCTTTAGGACATGTAGTGCTAGAAAGTCCTATGCGGCATGTGTGTCAGGCCTCTTAATTCCCAAATAGTCTCCATGCTGTTTAATAAAGATCCTGGGTGTGCTGTAGAAATGCCATAGTAACTCTCTCTGTAGCATGTAGTAATCATTTCAGTGAATTTTCGTTTCTACGTTCTCAGTCCCACCTTGACCCTCTACACTGCCTGAACACCACTGCACTGTCCTAAACCCTGAAACATCAACCCTAGCAAAACCTGCTAAACTCTTTTTAACACTACTGCACGGCTCTAAACCCTGAAACAGCACTCCCAGCAAGACCCTTTCACTTTAGTAATCATTTTACTGAATTGCAAGGGATACTGCCATTTGTCTAAGATCACAGTGTGAGTCAGTATTCATTTCAGAAAATTGTGGCAGAATAATTTGCTTAGTTGTTGTGTTTAAAAATATGGGAATACATGTACTCATGAAGTGAGTCAGTCTTTAGGACATGTAGTGCTAGAAAGTCCTATGCAGCATGTGCGTCAGGCCTCTTAATTCCCAAATAGTCTCCATGCTGTGTAATAAAGATCCTGGGTGTGCTGTAGAAATGCCATATCAACTCTCTCTGTAGCATGTAGTAATCAGTTCAGTGAATTGTCATTTCTACATTCTCAGTCCCACCTTGACCCTCTACACTGCCTGAACACCACCGCACTGTCCTAAACCCTGAAACACCATCCCTAGCAAAACCTGCTAAACTCTTTAAACACTACTGCACTGCTGTAAACCCTGAGACACCATTCTCAGCGAATGCCCCTATAATGTTCAAACACCACTGCACTTCCCTAAACCCTGTAACAGTACTCCCTGCATGATTTCCTACACTGCCCAAACACTGCTGCTGTGCCTTAAAATTACTTATGGAGTGAACCAGACTTTACAACATATAGTGCTTCTAATTGCTATGTAGTATGCTAGTAGTGGTCTATAATTGTAAAAAAGAAATTTTAACATTGTTTTTTTTTCTTCACAACAGATTTTAATTATCTACAGCAAAAAAACAACATGCCTTCAAAGAGTGAGAAAAGAAAAAGATATAAACAGGCTTACTTTTCCAAGAAAAACACAAGTACAAGATTTATCTAAACAGCAATGTGTGGAAAAAAAGTAGAAAGCTCCTGGTAAGACAACAAAGGATTTTATGAGGAAAATAACAAACTAAAAAAAGCGTGGAGAATCAGGAAATTCTTTTTTTTTTTATCTGTAACTACAAAGAAAAACCAGACTAAAAAGAAAAATGATGGAAAACTATGTGGTATAGATATTGGGCCATATGTAGGTAGCCAAATACCGGTCGGTAACAGCCGATTTCGGCCGTTACCGACCGGTATTTGGCTTTTGAGATGTAGGTGGGTCTGAATTTACAGAATCTGTATATTTACCGATTCGGTAAATTTACCACTTCGGTATTTTACCGAATCGGTAAATATACAGATTCTGTAAATCCATATGTAGGTGGCACTCCTGTGAGTGTCACAGGCCCTTAAGAGTCGGTATTTTACCACCCAATCCAATTGGGTGGTAAAATACCGAATCCAGCACACCTATGCCATGTGACAGACAGACATGCCCTTAGAGCATATGTCTGTGTGCCACATGGCACACATGCCTGTATTTGGGGTGCTAGAGGGTGTCAAAGTGACACCCCTGCACCCTTGCAGGATTCAGTATTTACCGATTCTGTAAATACAGAATCGGTATTTCCCATTGATTCCTAAGGGCTTCAAAGCCCATAGGATTCAATGGGAAATACCGATTCTGTATTTACAGAATCGGTAAATACCGATTTTTACAGAATCGGTATTTCTAAAATTATTTTCACCTACATCTCCCTCCTACTATTTTATCGATTCATAAATACCGAATCGGTAAAATTCGGTATTTATGAGTCGGTAAAATAGAATTACCTACATCTGGCCCATTGTGTATAGTAATAGACGAAAAAATCAGTTTGTTTAAATTTGCAAGCGAATGTTTTATAACAGTTGTTTTAAATGTATTAAAAAATATAAAGAATTGTAAAAGAAAAACAGCTTTTTATAAGAAATAGAAACATATTGAAACAATTGTTGAGAAGGCTTTCGAATTAAAAAAAAAGTTGTTAATTTTAGTAATCAGTAGGATTCAAACACTAGATAAGCCAATCAATGTTATGAAGGCCAAAAGTTAAGTGGAAAAGACTAATTAATAGAACTAATTTTTGTAATGTTTTTTTCTGGAGAATGGAAACATAGTTCAAGTTGTGAGCCGTTTTTTAATGAAGAGAGTTACCTTCAGAGTGATGATTTGTTGCATGCAGTTGACACCAGTGGTCGAGCTTATGAGGTTAAGAATGGTTGTCCGATTGAAAAAGAGAAAATTGTCCCTAGAAATGCAGAAGAGGTGTTAGCTGATGAAGTTTTAGGGAGATGTCCTAAGGCTCTAGTGTACACTTGGAATTGTAGTAGTATTTGTAGCGTACGACAGGATTCAATTGATTTTTTTCGCAATTTCTTACGTAAGAAAAGTGTTAAACAAAAGATTGAGATGTTGCAAGAATTAGACCCTTGCAGAGTGAGAAAAAACGGGTTTGCAAGGTCATTCTCTGGCTTGTCTTTCTAAAAAAGTATGTCAGTGTTTTTCACCATTTCAGGATGTTAGCAGTACATCATACTGAAATGAGGAAATTAGTGAGAAGGTTGTATTATGCAAAAAGTCCAGCACTAATGTTAAAAAAGTTAAACAGTGCTCTTTTGCATGGATCTGTATTAGATGTAATCAACATTTGTGAAGAAATTGAGGTTAGTTACTTTGGTCCTGAAGAAGACAGTGCAGAAACAGATACATTAATAGAAGGAAATGTGGAAGAAAATGTACAGAATTTTAGTACAGAACATTTTGAGCAAGAAATTACAAGGTTTAAGGTCATTTGAGGTGAAAGGCCAAACATTTCTTGTATTTGTTGTAGACAAATTCATTATAAAAATCAGACCAGGTTAGTTGATCTATATTTAAAAAGTGAAAAGGAGAATAATAATGAGTGGAAGGAATTTGCAACTTATTTGTTGGTAGAGAATTGTTTTGATTTGGGTTCTGATCAACGTATTTGTAAATATTGTTATAACAAATTAAATGAAAACAAAATGCCTGCTAGAGCTGTACATAATAATCTTGAGTTGGTAAATATTCCTTCTGAACTGATGGATTTAAATACTTATGAGTCTATTCTTATTCAATGTGTGCATCCATTTCAGGCTATTGTTCGTATGGAGCCTAAGACAGGGAAATTGCCTCTTTCAGATTTACAGAGAGGATTAAAGGGAATTGCCTCTAGATTTAAAGAAAAATATTGAAACAATTGGTGTAGAAAATGTGGAAGAGGAACCTCTAGTTATTCTAGTTAATGGCGTTCCTACGAAGAGTAAGAAAATCTGGCAAGAATTAGTAGAGGTTAGGAAAGTGAAAAAGGCAACGTTGTATTTGGTAAAAAAATAATCAATACTATAAAAATGTATATGTAGGAGAAGAGGAAACAACTGTAGAAGAGGACAGTGATTTGTCAACTGCACAAATTGAAAAAGTGGATGTGTCCAGAACTGAAGAAATTTATTAACATTATAGTGTGCATCCACTTCACTCTAAAGAAGTGATGGGGAATACTATTGAGTTATTCCAAATGAAAGAAGCGAAAGTAAGTCCCATTAGTGTATGGGAAGAAAGCTTGGACGCTCGTTGTTTCCCTCAGTTATTTCCAACAGGCAAAGGTGGACGATATGATGAACGAACTGTGCAGATTCCTGCATCTGAATACCGGACATCAAGATTATATGCAGAAGATCCAAGGTTTCGCCAATGTTTTCCATATTTGTTTCATCTTCTGTTTGAGAGTGACTTGTCTGGACTTTCTTATGCAGTGACCCAAATACTAAAAAGTGGAGTACATCTGCAAAATGTTTCAGGAAAGGACTTTATGGATAAAGTCTAACAGAAAGATATTTTTTTGGAATCACAGCTAACTAATCTCATGGCATGTCAGCGTGGTACTAATGAGTATTGGTACCGTCGTCATGGGGAATTGAAATGTATGCTAAGAAACTTAGGAACTCCTACGTGGTTCCTTACTATAAGCTGTGCAGAGTATTCTTCGGAAGATTTACTTTAATTTCTTCAAGAGGCAAATGCAAACAAAGAAAATATAGAATACAGGACACCTGGAGAACTGTGCTCTTTGGATCCAGTTAATGTATACAGGTATTTCAATCATAGATTTAAAGCTATGATGTCTTTTATCACAAACAAAAAAAAACGTTCTCTTGGAGAGGTTCTGGATTTCTTTTGGAGATAGGAATATTATTATTATTATTATTATCAAGCAAGAGGTGCTCCTCACATACATATGCTGCTATGGATCAAAGATGCCACCAAATTTGGAACAGATTCAGATGACACCGTGATGAGTTTTATTGAACAATATTCTACATGTGCTGTACCAAATTACAGAACAAAAGGATTTAAGACATCAAGTCTTACGGTTTCAAACCCATCGTTGTGGAAAATACTGTCGTCGAAAGTACAAATCTAAGGATAAGTTTTATACAAAATGTCGTTTTGGATTTCCACGTCCAGTAATATCAAAAGGAAGAGTGAACAATTTTATGTCATCTTTGCGACATACTGTTACAAGAAAATCACAGAGAAATACCTACAACTTAAGAAGAAATGAAGAGTCAAAATACATAAATGACTATAACCCAGACATTTTGCCCATGTGGATTGCTAACATGGATATTCAATATGTTGCAGACAACTCCATTGCTGTGGCTCGATATGTAACGTCTTACATTACTAAATCTGAAAAGACGGAACTAAAGGAAATGTGGGAAGAAATTTCTCATGAAAAGAGCCTAAGTAAGAAATTGTACAGCTTTAGTTTGAAGATGTTGTCTCATCGAGAAATCGGAGCATATGAATTTTCAGATCGCTTATCATCTGCAAGTCTATACTCCAAATCTAGAACAATCATTTGGGTGAGTTTAGGTCTTGCAAGAACACGGAACCGAGTTCTGAAATCTGTAGAAGAAATGGAGTATTTAGCAGAGAGAGAACCAGACAGTAAAGATATTTTGAAGACAAATATGTTGGATACATACCATCCAAATAGAAGTAATCATCTTGGGAACGTTTGTCTCTATGAAGTGCTGCAAAGCTATACTTTTAAGAGGAATATTACAGAAGATATCTGTGATTGGATCTGAAGGATGTTTAGTGAAACAAAGAAAAGGACATTTGAATAATCACCGAAAACTGAGTTGTGAAACTCCTAACAAAAGGGAATTTTACTATTTAGCTCTTTTGTAACTCTTTAAGCCATGGCCAACAGTACTGGAACTACTTGGAGATTTTGACAGTTATGAAGATTCATTCAACGCAACTAAAAATACTATAGAATGTCCTGTTTTTACTAATTATCTGAAAATGTTGAACGACGAAAACAGCAAGAAGCTACAATTGCAGCAGAGATTGCTAGAGACAGTTCTCAAGACAATCAAAGTTCTGCTTCGTTGAGTCAGGATCCACTAGGAGAACCAATTATCCAAAATGAAGCAGCAACTGCCATGGATGAGGTGGAAACAGCAATGCAACAAGCTCAAGAGGATGTAATAAACTTAGAAGAATTGGAAAAACAACAAAATGTTGAGCAAAAACAAATATATGATCAAGTGACAGAACAGATTGAGCATGGTTTATATCATGAGAAAAAAAGAGTGCCCATGTACGTCATTTAAACCTGTCCAACTGTACGTGAGTGGAGAAGCAGGAACTGGAAAAAGTGTTCTAATTAAAGGAATTGCAACTTATCTACAGAAAAGAACAGAGTCGTCACTCTCTTGTGTTGTTACTGCTCTAACTGGGTTGGCAGCACATGACAATAAAGGGATTACTTTACATCGTTTATTGATGCTGCCAGTAGAGCACTAAAATAAATTAGAATACCACAAGCTATCTGGAGAAGCTTGTTGTGAAGTTTCTAGCGTCTTGAACAAAATGAAACTTCTGATTATTAATGAGGTAAGCATGGTATCAAATTTAATGCTTGCCTTTGTGCATTTAAGAATGCACCAAATCCTAAAAACAGAGTATGATGTGTTATTTGGAGGCAAACACGTCATAGTTTCTGGAGATCTACTACAACTAACTCCTGTGAAAGGACAACCAGTATTTAAAGCAGTTACACATGAAGACACCAGAAAGTGCCTGGGAAGCATTGGAAATGTTAATATTTGGTCATATTTCAAATATTCAGAACTCATTACAAATATGCGACAGGCAAAGGTTGCTGATTATAAAAGTATTCTTGAAGATATAAGAATTGGAAAAGTGAGTGAACATAGCAAAGAAGATATAAGAATTGGAAAAGTGAGTGAACATGGCAAAGAAGCTTTACAGGCACGATTACTTACAATTTTGTTTCCAAACGAAAATATTCTTCCAGAGAATATATATAGAAAAATTGCAGAAAAGAAATCAGTGATATGCTTGATGCCAAATCTGCAAGAATGTTCAATATTCAATAAAAAAATGTTAAAGTTAGAAAATCAAGAAATTATAAAACTGGAAGCTACTGATAGAATAGAGCATGAAGGAGCTACTATTATTTTGTCAGAAAAGTTGAAGTCGAAATTGGATTCTTTAGAGAAATCAATATCTAAAACTGCTGGTTTAGAAAAGAATCTATATGCATGTATAAATTGTCGGATAATTTTACGACGTAATTTACATGTGGAAAGAGGTTTAGTAAATGGAACAATGGGTAATGTTGTTGATTTTGTGAATTACTCAAATAGAGATGACATTGAATTTTTGAAAATCAAATTTGATGTAATTGAAGAAGTACAACAATTGAGTCGTTGTTCAGCTCGATTTTTGCTTGTAAAAGATTTATATGTCCGCCGAAAGCAGTTTCCTGTTTGTTTGGCATATGCAGTGACTATTCATAAATCTCAAGGTTGAAGTGTAGATAGTGCTTTGGTGAATATTGGAAGTACTGTGTTTAAAGAGGGTATAGCATATGTTGCTTTATCTCGAGTCAGAACTGTATCTGGATTATACTTGATTGATTTTGATGAGACAAAGATTAGTGCAGATGTAAATTGTGTAAAAGAGTATAATAGGTTAAGAAGAGAACATGCTCTCAATTTAGGTCAATATCCAGTATTTGAAAAGCGTGTGGTAAGTCGAAAAAGAAGATATAAGAAAAATTGTAGCAAGGTTGCGGAGAAAAGAAAAAACCTAGATGAACCAGCGATAGTAAGCAAAAAGAAAAAGGATTCTATTGAAGAGGTTGTTGGTTTTCAGTTTGAAAACAGTTCTGGTGTCAACTGCTATGCTAATGTAGTGGTTAATGTTGTTTTTTTTCTTGAAACTTTACTACAACAAATTTTTGAAAATCGGGACAAAAGATTTTGTTGTTTGTTGAATTCTGTGTTTGAGAAATATAGTAGTGATAAAACTAAAATAGAAAGTGTTTCTGATATCCGAAATGTTTTAGACATATGTTCTGGTTTAAATCAATTTTCACAGAATATTCAGCAAGATTGTCAGGAATTTCTAATGTATATGCTTGTTGTATTGATGAAGGTATAGATATTGAAAATCTTTTTGGCCTTTCTTATAAATGGCAACATGACTGTGACAATTGTTCGTTTTCAAGTAGTACTAAAATAAACACTGAAAGATTTATATATTTGACTTTACTAGATTGCAAATCAGTGTCTTTTAATAATCTAGTTAGAGAAGCAAATCAAAACATGGTCTGTACCCAATGTAACTCACAAATCTTATCAACATTATTCATACAAAGATATGGACAGTATGTAATTTTAATGCTGCAACGATACAGACCTGATGGAAGAAAACTGACAACTTTAATAAAAAAAATTGTGGCTTCTCAACTATCAATATCAGGAAGAACTTTTGTAACTGTAGCAATTATTTTCCATGATGGTCCTTCTACAACATCAGGACATTACACAGCTTATTTAAAATGTATAAAAAGGCTGGACTCATTGTAATGATACTCAATTGGTTTTTAAACAATGTTTGCCTTATGACTTACCAAATTCTTACCTAGTGTTTTTACAACCAAAATTTTAGGGGAAATAATTGGCCTGGGAAAATTACTGCTGTTATCAAGAAAGGGTAGTCCGGTGTTGAAAAGTACTTTGTGAGTGAGGGTGATCAGGATCAAAAAATTCTTGTAGATGACGTAGAGGTAGTGTAAGTGTATCAGATAGTGGGTGATGTGGCTATCACAGGAGATGTTGATCATCAGTGAGGCAGAGGTGTTTTAGATTTGTTGTAGTTGTTGTAGATGTTGGTGACATTTTTTATTCCCTTGTAGAGGTTTCTTTCAATGGTATACAGCTCCTTGGTAAGATAAAGGATGAGTAGAGTGTCATCGGCATTCCAGATGATGTTGAGATTCTGATAGAATACTAGTTGTTTAAGGTTCTATGTACATGATGGGGAACACCGTTTACAACGCGGTGTTTACACCGCGTTGCCTTTACAACGATGCCATTACAACGCAAGTCGTTACTACGACTTGCGCTGCATGGCGCTGTTGTATAAGGAATATTGTAAAACACCTTCCGTACTCTTACGTGGACTGGTGTTGGAATGGAATATGCTACTTACCAGTATGCATCTGTTCTTGGCATGTAGGGCTGCTGACATTTATATCTGTGCATAGATCGCCACCTTGTGTTGGGTCCGGATGATTGCACATTGTTGTCCTGGAAGTCTTTGAAGTATCACGAGATAGGTGGCTCCTCCCCTGGACTACAGTGCGCATGGGCATCCTCTCCATGCTCAGATTGTTTTTCGCCATTGTGGCAGAGATGTAGTATGATACAGTAAGTGATGACCATGCTTGAGAATAATTCTGAGTGCTACAGCTGCTACAGGCACCGGGTAGGAGGGCGGGCGATATAAATGTCAGCAGCCCTACATGCCAAGACCAGATGCATACTGGTAAGTAGCATATTCCGTTCGAGGCATGTGGGCTGCTGAATTTATATCTGTGCATAGAATAAATAATAGTACCCTCCTTAGCGGCGGTTGCCCGTGCCAGCTGCAGCAGTCTGAAAGAGTTCTGAGAACAGCCTGACCTACAGCAGCTTGCTGTTTGGAGTGCACATCCACACAGTAGTGTTTGGTGAATGTGTGTATGGTGGTCCATGTGGCTGCTCTACATATATCCACTAGAGGAATGTTACCCAGGAAAGCCATGGATGCCCCTAACTTGCGTGTGGAATGCGCTCTTGGGGGAACTGTTAATGTGCGTTTAGCCTTCTGATAACAGATCTGTATGCACTTAACAATCCATCTGGCTATACCTGATTTTGAAATTGGGTTGCCCTTGTGCTGTGGAGAGAAGGCAACTAACAGTTGCTTAGTCTTCCTGAAATCTTTAGTCCTGTCTATGTAATACAGGAGAGCCCTTTTAACATCCAGTGTGTGTAGTGCTCTGTCTGTCACTGAATCAGGATTTGGGAAGAATACTGGAAGTTCAATAGTTTGGTTAATGTGGAACTGTGACACCACCTTAGGCATAAATTTAGGGTTGGTACGCAGCACCACCCTATTAGCATGAATCTGAATGAAAGGCTCCTGAATAGTGAGGGCTTGCAGCTCACTAACCCGTCTTAGCGATGTAATCCCTACTAGAAAAGCCACCTTCCATGTAAGAAATTGTATCCCACAAGAGTGAAGGGGTTCAAATGGTGGACCTATGAGCCGGGTGAGAACTACGTTAGATTCCAGACAGGCGAAGGCGGGTGTCTGGGAGGAATTACCCTTTTGAGGCCGGAATTACTCTTTTGAGGCCTTCCATAAAAGATTTAATGGCAGGCAGTTTAAAAAGGGAAAGGTGTTGTCTGTTCTGAAGATAAGCTGCCATTGCAGCTGAATGTATCCTGATGGAACTATATGCCAGATTGCATCTGTATAGGTGCAATAAATAACATAGGATGTTTTGCGTTGATGCATCTAGCGGATTTATGTAATTATTGGAACAATAGATGACAAAACGCTTCCATTTTGCCGCATAGCACGCCCTGGTCGTAGGTCGTCTAGCCTCCTTGATGATGTCCATACAATCAGGGGGCAGGTTTAGGTAGCCAAACTCTATGACCTCAGGAGCCATATTGCAAGGCTCAACTGTTGCAGATCTGGGTGCTGAATGTCTCCATGGCTCTGAGTGAGGAGACTGGGTGTGAGGTGTAGGCGCTGGTGGGGCACCACTGAAAGTTCTAGGAACGTGGTGTACCATGCTTGCCTTGCCCACGTCGGAGCAACCAGGATAAGGGTCATGGAGTGCTGCCTTAGTTTGCGCGCTACCAGCCGTATGAGTGGTGTTGGAGGAAAAGTGTACGCAAATCTGTTCGACCAGTTCATCCATATCGCATTGCCCTGAGACTACGGGTGTGGGAACCTGACGGCGAAGGTGTGGCATTTTGCGTTTTCTTGTGTGGCGAATAGGTCGATCTCTGGATGACCCCACTGCTGGAAATATGGTTGTAGCACTGAGGGATGTAACTCCGATTCGTGCATCTGATGGCTGTGTCTGCTGAGCAGGTCCGCCATCTTGTTGTCCCTGCCTGGGAGGTGTTCCGCCATGAGGAACAGGTTCCCCTGAATGGCCCACTTCCACATGCACTGTGCTAGGTGTGACAATTGTGGAGAGTGTGTTCCTCCCAGCTTTTGGATGTAATACATTGCAGTCATGTTGTCCGTCCGGATCAGCACGACTTAGTTGCACAAATGCAACTTGAATGCCTTCATTGCCATGAAGATCGCCATCAGATCCAGTAGTCTGATGTGCAACCTTTGCTGCTGCGTTGTCCATAGTCCCTGCACAGTGTAATTGAGGACATGCGCTCCCCAGCCCTGGAGAGATGCGTCCGCCGTCAGCACTATCTGTGGTACAGGCTCCTGGAACGGTCGTCCCCTGCAAAGGTTTTGTGTGTTCCACCAATGCAGAGAGTTGTATGCACGACCGGTCACCAACACTAGGTCTTTCAGCTGTCCCTGAGCCTAGTTCCACTGACGTGCTAAGCATTCCTGAAGCGGACGCATGTGTAGTCTTGCATGAGGGGACTATAAAGATTCAGGAGGCCATCATGCCTATCTGTTGCATGAACACTTGCGCTGGGAGTGAGTGTTGTGGCCTGAATTTTTGAATGAGCACTTGCATGCTGCTGACTCTCGATGAGTTTGGCTTTGCCGTTGTCGTCAGAGTGTTTATTTCTGCACCTAAGTACTGTTACACAGGTGCGGGTTGAAGATGGGATTTGTGGTAATTTAGTGAAAATCCTAGACTGTGTAGGAGGTGAATTGTGCGTGACATGAGGCTGGCACACTGCTGTGCCCACCTCGCCTGGACAAGCCAGTCGTCCAGATACGGATAGACATGGATGTGTTGTCTCCGAAGGTGCGCCGCCACTGTCGCTAAGCACTTGGTAAACACTCTGGGGGCTGTAGTGTCCCCGAAAGGCAGGAACTTGAACTGGTAATGCTGGTTGTTGATGATGAACCTGAGATATTTCCTGTGACTGGGGTGAACGGGAATGTGGAAATATGCATCCTTCAGATCTAGGGTTGCTAAGAAATCTCCCTGACTGAGCAGTGGTAGAACCTGCTGCAAAGTGAGCATGTGAAAGTGTTCTGACAGGATTTATTGGTTTAAGGGCCTGAGGTCTAGAATAAACCTCAGAGACCCATCCTTTTTTGGGATCAAGAAGTACATTGAGTACACCCCTGTACCTTGTTGTTCTAAAGGCACGAGTTCGATGGCCCCTTTTTGCAGCATGGATATGACTTCTTGCTGCAATAAGTGCATGTGCTCTGCGGACATAGGACGGTGCCTTGGGGGTATGTTGGGTGGAGTGGAGGTTAGTTCTAGACAATAACCGTGTTGTATAAGTTGTCTCACCCACCTGTCCGTGGTAATGCCTTCCCAGACTGGCAGGAACAGCTGAAGTCTTCCCCCGACCGGTGTTATATGGTCTGGGGGCAGTGACAAGACGTCACTGTTTATTAGAGGTGGAGGATCTGGCATTGTTATTTCCTCGTCCCCTGCCTTTGGTGCTGTTCTCGCGGTATCCACCTCTATTGTTCTCGTTATAGGTTGATTGTTTGTGTGCCTCCTCTGCTGTATTGGGTCTGCTGCGACGTTTGTCCCCTAGACGCTCCCCCGTTTCCGGAGCGACGAAAGGAACTGGCCCTGAACTGCTGTGACTGTAGAGCTCCCATGGACTTGGCAGTTTCTGTGTCTTTTTTAATTTTTTCTAGGGTGGTGTCTACCTCCGGACAAAATACAAAGTCAGGGTTAACCGGCTGATTAAGCAGAGTAGTTTGGATCTCTGACCTGAAACCAGAGATGCGGAGCCAGGCATGCCTCCTGAGCATTACACTAGTGTTAATGGCTCTAGCCGCTGTGTCAGCTGCGTCTAACGCGCATTTAATGGACGCGTTTGAGATCAACTTCTCTTCTTGTATGAGCATTTCCGCTCTCTCCTTATAAGCATTAGGCAGGTGTTGAATTAGCTGCTCTAACGTGTCGTAGTGAGCCCTATCGTATCTCACTAATAGGACCTGTGTATTTGAGATCCTCCAGATATTAGCCGCTTGAGCTGCTACACGTTTGCCAGAAGCTTCCAAGATCCTGGATTCTTTGTCCGGAGGAGGAGCATCGCCACTTGTTTGAGAGTTCGCTCTCTTACGAGCATTAGCCACCACCAAGGAGTCCAAGGGGAGCTGGCCCTTGATATACGTAGGGTCCACAGGCGCAGACCGGTACTTCCCCTCAATCCTGGGGTTCACCGCCCTTGTTTTTGTTGGCTCTTTAAAAATGTCACCAGCATGTTTGAGCACACCCTTGAGCATAGGCAAAGTTTTTACAGATCTTTCTGAGGTCGAGAATGTATCAAACAGAAAGTCTTCCTCCACTGGGTCAGCGTGCATGTCAACATCATGGTTAAAGGCTGCCCTTTCAATCAGTGCGGTAAACGCAGCAGTATCCTCAGTAGGCGATGTTTTGACCGCATAGGACTGAGTGTCAGGGGTGGTGTATGATTTATCAGGGTCAGTCCATGGCTGGGACTCATCCTGATCTGTGTCAATGGGATAATTAAACTGGTCTTCATTGTACCCTTCCTCCACATCCTCAGTGGCAGGTGTAGGAGAATAGTTATAGTCTCGTCCATGGGGTTGTATGGGTTCAAAAAGAGCAGGATAGGTGGCAGAGTCCCTTTTCTTTTTGAATGGTATTTTGTAGGATTCCAGAGGAGTTTCAGGAACGATTTTCCTTTTATAAATGGTGAGTCATCCTGAATTGGAGTCGATGAATAGCTTCGACTGGTTATCATAGGACGGTGCCTGGAACAGAACGTCGTCCTCAATGGGCTGAGTATTATCGGCTACCGGCGATGACTTGGATGTGTTTCCCAATATTTTGATTGATGAGTCAATCAACGAGATTGGCCGATAACATCTTGGGTCCCCCCTTTGTCCCTTTTTAAATACTGGTATTATAATTGAGCAGGACCAGGTCTTAGGGAGAATGGCCGGAGTAGAGCTTGCGGCTAGATTAAAAACATTAGTGAGTATTATTGACCAAAGGTATTCCTTAGGGTAGCTTTATCATGTAAAACCTCTTTTTTTATTAAATTTTTACGAGTTTGTATTGTGGTTTTGTATATTCTCCTTAAGGAGGAGACCTCTATCTTGTCTCTGGGGGTTTTATTTGGAGCACGCAGGAGCTCACTATGTATTTTAGTGCAGTTATGGTCAAACCATCTATGCACCGGATTGGGTTTCTGTTGTTGTTTCACCATGAGTTCTAATGAGACCTCATGACAAATTGTCTCAAACGATGTTATGGGATCCCCTCCGAATCTGAGAGGGTCTCTAGAGGTATTAATTTCGTTCCCAACCTTAGATTTAATTATGGATAGGAACTCCTCTGGTACAATTTTATTCCATTTTAATCTCCTCCCCTGATCCTTGGTTATAACCTCAATAGTTACATTAGGAAACACTGTTTTATTAAAGGATAGTGTGGTATTGTCCACTTCCAGCACCACTGGATTATGATCACTTAATGTAGATTGAACAGTATTATAAAATAAAACGGAACTTAACATTCCAGCTGATAAAAACATGTAATCAATAATAGTTTCACTTTCCCTTGTGTTATATGTAGGGACCCGATCCGTAATATCAGCAAATCTGGGTTCGTACAGGTCTACCTCTGTGAGTAAATCCTCCAGGGCAGCTCCCTTTACATTGTGTTGGAAATGCTGATAAGCTGAATGTGCCGGGAAATCTAAATCAAGGTACTGGCAGTTTAACTCATATAAATGGACATTAAAATCCCCCATTAAGATGATATAGAAAAAAGTGGTTTGAGCTTCTTTATATAGAGATAACAATTTATGTAGTGAATGAATGTGCTCATTTGGGTACTCTCCCTGCACTGCGTTATAGAAGTTAATATATACAACTTTATTGTTGTTTGGCATCAAAACTTCTATTGCTAAGAAGTTAGGGGAGGCAGTATTAAGCTCTTTCACTATACCTAGAATATTTACCGATATTAAAAACATCAATCCTCCCTTGTCCCTTCCTGATTTGGATTTACAGGCCGCTACAAAGTATGAGGTAAACCCGTTCACCCAGAAATTGCACTCCCTATCCCATGTTTCTTGCAGCGCCACTATGTCATGTTGTCTCAGAAATTCAATCCAGTCCTTATTATCCCTCTTTGAGCGTAATCCTGCAATATTCCAGCTCACCAGTTTTACAGTTTGCTCCCTTCTGTGCTATGGGTCGATTAGGTGGATTTAGTGAACATTCTTGTGACAGTCAATCTTTATCAGCCAAGTGAGATAAGGGTGTAAATCTGTTTGTCATGACAATGCCCCTCTGACTCACACTAGTGTTGTGATGACATGATTTTGGGAGTAATCCTGATTTTTTAGTCGCCCAACTGTTTAAGGGTACAGGATGGTTTGCCGGATTTCTTATTATAGCTATTTGACCTTTTTCCTGTGAGCTCCTCCTATGGAATTCAGGGCAGTGATAGAAAAACCCTAATGGTAGTGCTCGTATCTCTCCTTCTTCTATGTGCATATCTGTTGCATCCCAAAATAGTCTAGGAGCCTCATAGGGTCTATTGAAATTGACAATAAGACAGTCTCCCTTAAGGTTTTTTAGTATTTCCCACCCAGTTCACCCGTCTCCCCATATTTATACTGGCAGAGAGATTTTTATCACCCGTGCAGTTTTCGTCACACCATACCTTAATATTTCTTATCAGGGTTTCCTGTGTTTCTACCTCACCTGGTTTAAGGGGGGGTACATTTTTTAGAATAGCCACATATGGGGTGGCCTCTGAGTGGTATGTTTATGTTCCACATTCCTATTCTTCTTACCCTCTCTCTCTCTCTCAGCTATAGGCGTTTTTTGGTGAGATTGTCTCCTATCGGGGACAGTAGCCATCCCCTGAACTTCCAGACCCTAGCCTGGCCTGCAGATGTTACCCCGCTGTGTGACATAGGTGAGGGGGGAGGATTCAAACTAGTCGATGGAATACAGTCATTTGAGGGCCCCCTTTGACCCAACATGCTGAGTTCGAGGTTTATCAGTCAGAATGGAGTTTACATTAGTGTACGTATGATCTTTTGAAGCTAAGTATGTGTTTATACGTTCGCATTTTTTCAGGATCTCTAATACACATTCTCTTAGCGTTTCAGTAATGTCACTACAAATCTGGGTCAGTACAGTTTCCAGTTTTTCAGTGAGTATGTCCTCAACCATGTCTCTCACAGAGGTTTCAAAGTGTCTTGATATAGAGTATCCTTGTTTCATGTTTGGTGGAGTAGACATTTTAGACTTTTTAAACTGCTTCTTTGCATGTTTCATACCTGCATTTGTGATGTCCCCAGTGGAGCTTTTAGCAGTAGGAAGGTTTGCAACCTCTTCATCCTTCCGACTAGATGTAGGTTTTGGGGGTGTAGACTATCAGACACTTTATTAATACAAATCACAGGCTCCAAGGGAATATACTGTTTTTCAATTAAGGGTGATCCTGATGGCTCTAATGTGGAGGATTCAAGTCCCAACTCTCGTTCTGTGCAATTTCTTTGTTTAGTTTGCCCACAGCAGTAGTAAGGTAGGACAATATATTGGTAGGATTATTGGAGTTTCGCGGGACTTTGGATTTTACACTGTCGGTATTAGCAGATGTTTGTAGCTTGCGCTTATCCATTTTAGTCGATGTTTTCAGGGGGGTGGCCCGTCCCGTCCCTTGACGTCCCCTGACGGCCAAAGACGGCCCGCCCTTTGCCCGGGCTTAGCCCGACGCGTCCCGCGAGGCGGGAGGGACCTCCGGCTTTTCAGCGCCTCCGTGCGCGGTTCCTGGTGGGCGTGTCACCGCCGAGGATGCTGGGGGCTGTAGTTCCCCTGCCGCATGGTGGAGCGAGCGTCGACCGTAGAGGTCAGGGACAGCCCAGCGTGAGCCCCGGTAAGATGCACGAATGCCCCAAATGTCCGTGGAGACCCCCGCTCGACCGCAGGGACCTCCGGCTTTTCAGGGCCTCCGTGCGCGGTTCCTGGTGGGCGTGTCACCGCCGAGGATGCTGGGGGCTGTAGTTCCCCTGCCGCGTGGTGGAGCGAGCGTCGATCGTAGAGGTCAGGGACAGCCCAGCGTGAGCCCCGGTAAGATGCAAGAATGCCCCAAATGTCCGTGGAGACCCGTGGAGAGCGTGACGCGCTTAACAGTAGACACGGGCTTCGGCGCCCCGATCTTTGGGTCGACACCCCTTTGCGACCCCGAGGGGTCGAGCACACGTTTCGACTCGGTAGGTTCCGAAGTCGTCGAGCCTATGGCTGCTTTCACCAGTTTCGGTTTCGATTTTGTGTCTTTAGGTTTCGGTTTCGATTTCTACACTGATTGTGGCCGACCGACCGATGGCTCTTTGGAAATGTTCTTAGTCGGGCCTGGAAGCGGGACTATAGAACGTGTACGAAGATCTTGGCTAAGGCCTTCCGGCGATGCCTCGACCTGAGCCGTGGAAGAGTCTGTATCGGGCCTGCTACTGCGGTTTGGCCTAGCTCCTCGCTTGAGTCGTCGTCGACGGCTCCGATAGGTTGTGCGTCGTCTCCTACCTCCACGATGTCTTCATCATGGACGTAGAATTCTTCTTCGTCCTCATCGTAGTTGGAGTCTTGTTCTGACGCGGGATCCGACTGTCGATCAGGATCCTCCTCCTGTACACCCTCCTCGTCGTCAGCTCCGAGGATGTTTTCTGGATCGGGCGCTGACTCCCGCGCCGACTGCCGTGCAGCCATCGAAGCCGAAGAGTTTTCTTCGATCTGAATCGAGAACAGGCAATGCAGCTGGCCTCGTCGTGGTCCTGTGAGAGACATTTATTGCACACCGGGTGCACATCGATGTGAGGGTATTTTGAGTAGCAAACGGGGCAGCGCTTGAACGGACTCCGTTCCATCGTCGATCGTTGATGGGGCCTCTGGTGTCGAAAGGCAAACAGCCTTCGAGACCGGCTCGAAGAGCTGGAATAAGTACAAGGCATCGAACGAAAGACAATACCGACGCCCCGAAGGCCTTTTGGCCTTGAGAAAAAGTCTTTATATAGATTCCGAACGTGAGTTAAGAAAGTACATCTGAACTCAATGGCAGAAAAAAACAATCTGAGCATGGAGAGGATGCCCATGCGCACTGTAGTCCAGGGGAGGAGCCACCTATCTCGTGATACTTCGAAGACTCTTCCAGGACAACAATGTGCAATCATCTGAACCCAACACTAGGCGCCCATCTATGCACAGACATAAATTCAGCAGCCCACATGCCTCGAACATTAAATTATAATATTCCACAATCCACGCCCTACAACGCAAGTTGCTGTAACGACTTGCGTTGTAATGGCAGCGTTGTCAAGTACCACGATATAAAAGATCGCGTTGTACTGACATACATCCGTACATGATAAATAGCATCGGGTGGAGGTATAACCACTGTTAGATGGTACAAAAGATGTTGGTGCTTTTGATTCAGAAGGTTGGGAACAGACGCTTAAGAGTACTACTAAGTATCTACCAAACTAAGGATTTCACACATACTATTTGGCCATGAGGAATGGTATCTGAAACAAAAAATGACTATTTCGGGTAAATGTTGTTAGCATATGTTTGCACATAACCTTATTTAGAGTATAAAAAAAAGTAATAATGTTTGTTACTTTGGTATTGTTGGATATATCCCATATTTACGTAAGAAATTGCTGTTCGAAAAAAACATTTAAGATATATTTTTTTATAATTTTGACATTATTAATGAAAATGTTGAATGGGTTTTTCAAAGACAATCTTATTGATTGTCTTTTTTTTTGCCTGCTGTTATATGATGAGTACTATTGAACTCACTGTTTTCAGTGAAATTCAATATATTCTTAGAACAGCAAAATAAGATACATAACATATTGTACAAACTATTTTGTATTGTGAAATTTATATTATAACTTATTTTTTCTTCTTTTCCACAGATACTATATTTATAAAAAAATTTATTAACGCACAAGTTACTACTTGTGTAACGATATATCTGTAAGAGACATTAGTTAGTATTAGATTCCTTACCTTAGAATATCCCCAGGCGTCAGACTGGACCGGAAATTTTTTGCGTAGCAGTACCCTTGGGCGTCGGTAGGCGTCGTCTGCGGCTCTGCGTCCGTCGTCGGCGCCGTTATGACGTCGTCGGAGTACTTAGACGCCGCCTCCGCGTGCTGACGTCAGTTCTTAGACACAGCTTTCCGCGCCAGAAGCGCTGAGCCATGTTAAAAACCAACACTGGTGCCATTGAAACTAGGGCCCTGAAGGGGAAAACCCTAACCCTAGATATCAGTTCGCAGAACGGGGGGGATGGGTGGGTCGGTAAGGAATCTAATACTAACTAATGTCTCTTACAGATATATCGTTACACAAGTTGTGCATCTGAAAGAGACACGTTAGTATTTGATTCCTTACCTTAGAATAGATACCCCAGAAATACCAACCCCGGTGGTGGGTCTGCGAACCAATAATCACACCAGAAAGTCCTGGAGGACAGAAAGGCCAAAGAAGCCATCCCTCCGGACTTGGCTGTCCAGCCAGTAGTGTCTTGCAAACGTGTGCAGCGATGCCCACGTAGCTGCCTGACAGATGTCCTGTAAGGGCACTCCCCGGCCCAGGGCAGTTGTAGTCGCCGTTGCTCGGGTGGAATGAGCCCGCAATCCAATAGGGGGCTCCTTTCTAGCCAAGGAGTAACATGCCTGGATACACAAGATGATCCACCAGGAGATGGTCCTCTTGTGCACCGCTTTCCCCTTCTTAGCGCACACGTAACCAACAAAGAGTTGGTCATCCACCCGGAACTGGCGTGTGTGGTCCAAATAGAATGAGAGCGCACGTTTTGGGTCCAGACGGTGGAGCCGCTATTCCTCTTTAGAGGGATGCGGTGGCGGAAAGAAGGTTGGCAAGGTGATAGACTGCCCGATGTGGAAGGCCGTGACAACCTTGGGCAGGAAAGATGGCTTAGTACGCAACACCACTTTGTCCGGATGGACAGAAAGGAAAGGTGGAGTACAAGAAAGAGCCTGGAGCTCACTCACTCTCCTGGCAGAGGTGATGGCAACCAGGAAAGCAGTCTTCAGAGTAAGAAGACGGAGAGGACAGTTGTGAAGTGGCTCAAAGGGAGCGCACATCAGAAAAGTAAGAACAAGGTTCAAGTCCCACTGAGGCATCACAAACGGAACAGGAGGGAACGTGCGTGTGATGCCCTTAAGAAATCTATTTACAATGGGGGACTTGAACAAAGAAGGTTGATCAGGCAGCTTCAGAAAGGCTGAAAGGTAGCCCTTGATAGTGCCCAGAGCAGAGCCCTGCTGGGCAAGAGAAAGAAGAGGAGAACCTCAGAAAGAGAAGCAGAGAGAGGATCCACAGCCTTTGCTGTGCACCATGCCACAAATCTGTTCCACCTGCAGGCGTATACCGTTTTTGTGGAGGGACGCCTGGCTGCCAGGATGACATTACAGACTTCAGGAGGCAAGTCAAATGGCCTCAACTTTCGCCGCTCAATCTCCAAGCATGGAGGTGGAGACTGGACAGGTTCGGGTGGAGGACCGTCCCCTGCTGGTGCGACAGAAGGTCCTCCCGAAGAGGCATACGAACCGGGGGATCGACTGACATACTGAGTAGCTCTGGATACTAGTACCTTCGTGCCCAGTCCGGAGCCACAAGGATGACATGGGCCCAGTCGCGCTTGATCTTCTTCAGCACTCTGGGCAGAAGTGGTATAGGCGGAAAGGCGTACAATAGACCGCAGCTCCGAAAAGCGTCGCCGAGCGAGTGCCGCCTTGGAAATTCCAATGCGCAGAACTGATGACATTGCGCGTTCTCTTCGGTGGCGAATAGATCTAACCAAGGCTCTCCCCATTGCTGAAAGAGGCCTTGTGCCACGTCCGAGTTCAGACGCCATTCGTGATCCATCATGCACCAACGGCTGAGCTCGTCCGCCCCGGCGTTCAGAGAACCTGCCAGGTGTTGAGCCGTGAACACCTGCACTACACTCCCCCGGACAGAGGGGAGGAATGCTTTCAGTGCTAGACGAATCGCCCGCAACTCCAAAAGGTTGATGTGGAGCCGGGCCTCCGCCGGAGACCAGAGGCCTCTGATCTCTGCCTCTCCCATGTGGCCTCCCCAGCCCTGGAGGGACGCGTCCGTCACAACTACGTGCTCCGGTTGGGGGAGGGAGAGGCATCTGCCGCTGACCCAATCGCGGTCCGTGAGCCACCACTGCAGCTGTCTCGCTGTGCCCTCCGAGATCAGGACGTGGTCGGACAGGTTGCCCTGATGCTGGGCCCACTGAAACTTCAGGTCCCACTGCAGAGCCCGCATCCGCCACCTGGCGTGATGCACCAGTAGGATGCAGGAGGCCATTAGCCCCAGAAGCCGCAGCGTCAACCTGACCGAGACCCGGGATAACGGCTGAGAGATGGGAATCAGAGCCTGAATATCCGGACCCGCTGTTTGGGTGGATAAACCCGAAACCACGCCGAGTCGAGAACCGCTCCGATGAAGAGGAGCTTCTGAGAGGGGCACAGGTGTGACTTTGGCATATTGATGGAGAACCCCAGCCGATGCAGGAGATCTGCTGTAGTCTGGAGGTGGCCGACGACTGTCTGGGGCGAGCCCGCCTTCAACAACCAGTCGTCGAGGTAGGGGAAGACTGAAACCCCTAACCTGCCCAGATGAGCTGCGACCACCGCCATCACCTTTGTGAACACCCGTGGGGAGCTGGTAAGGCCGAAGGGGAGCACGGTATACTGAAAGTGCTCGTGGCCAACCGTGAACCGCAGGTAGCGCCGGTGGGCCGGCAGGACGGGGATGTGGAAATAAGCGTCCTGCAAGTCCAACGCTACCATCCAGTCTCCTGGGTCCAGGATAGCTAGAACCTGAGCCACTGTCAGCATTTTGAACTTCTCCTTCCGGAGGAAGCCGTTGACATTCCTGAGGTCCAAGATAGGGCGTAGGCCCCCCTTGCCCTTCTTGGGTACCAGAAAGTAGTGGGAGTAGTAACCACACCCTACTGGCCCAGGAACGCGCTCGATGGCCCCCTTGGCCAAGAGGGCCATAACTTCCTCCTGCAAAAGTCGCAAATGATGCCCCGATACACGGTGGCATGGCTGGATGGGTCGCCTCGAAGGGGAGGGAGTAGCCCCTTCGGACGATCTGCAGAACCCACCTGTCCAACATGACAGTGCGGGTGATGGCGAACCCTGCCTCCCACTGGCGTCACATGGGCCTGAAAGCATGGACTAGGAGGATTTGGAGGCGGATACCGCGGGGGAAGGTGTGGACTGACCTCGCCGTTGTCCCCGACCGCCGGCACGGTGGTTCCCACGGCCACCACCGCTTTGAGTATTACCCTGCGGAGCGTGGCAGGCAGCACTTGTGGGAACACCCCTTCCGTGGCCACGAAAGGAGTGAAAGGCAGCCGATTGCTGGCGCGGGGCAGAGAGGCCCAAGGACTTGGCCCTAGCCCTGGAGTCCTTAAAGCTCTCAAGCGCATGGTCTGCCTTGTCGCCAAAGAGGCGACGGCCATCAAACGGCATGTCCATGAGTGTGTTTTGGACATTGGCCGAAAGGTTGGCGGACCTCAACCAGGCGTGGCGTCTGACCACCACCGTCGTTGCCATCGCTCTACCTAGTGAGTCGGTGGTACCCAGCCCACACCGAATAGAATATTTGGCTGCATCCCGGCCCTCCACAAGGGCTTGGCCGAGTTTGGCCCGTACCTCCAACGGACACTCTGGCAGCACTTCCGCAACCGTATCCCACAGAGAGTGGGTGTAGCGGCCCAAGAGACATGCGGTGTTGGAAGACCGCAGTCCCAGACTAAGGGACGAGAAGATCTTTTTACCGTACTGCTCGTACCTCTTGGATTCCCTGCCCGGCGGAGCCGACGGGAATGCGGTCTGGGAATTGGAGGCATGGATGACCAGGCTCTCGGGGGTGGGGTGGGTGGACAGGAAACATGGGTCGCCCGGGGCCGGGCGGTGGTGTCTGGCCACGTTCCGATCTACGGGCGAACCCGTAGCGGGCTTGGACCAGGTGCCCAAAAGAACGTCGGTTAAGGCCTCGTTAAACGGCAGCAGAGGCTCGGCTGAGCATGACTGCGGCTTAAGGACCTCAGTGAGGAGGTTAGTCCTCACGGCCGCGACGGGGAGCTCAAGGCCCAAGGCCTTGGCTGCCCTCATCAACACCACACTATAGGTTGCCCCCTCCTCCGTAGACACGGTAGGAGGCGAGACAAAGCCAGTGTCAGGCGAAGTGTCTATACCACTGGCCTCCCCAAGTTCACCTGCCCAGTCGTCATGAGACTGGCATTCACGTGCCAGAGGGTCCTCAGACCCCTCCCAATCCTCTTAATCACCCATCTCCTGGTACTCAGGGTCAGCAAAGGATGGGTCCGGTTCATGGAAAGTAAACTCTCCGAACGGCATCATAATCGGCGCCGGGCGGCGCCGCTTTGGTGCCGGAACCGGGTCGAGTGAGGCGTCGGGGACGCCGCCGCCCGAGGATGGCGCCGGTGGTGACACCAGACGGGCCGGCGCCAGGGAGGTCGTTAAATCCACTCGGATCCGGATCTGGCGGGGCCCTGCGGCGCATTGCCCGAAGGCACCGGCCGCGTCGGAGCCGAAGCACCTGACGGCGTCGGGGCTGGAGCCCCCGACCCTCTAGGACCCCCAGACGGGTCCGTGGGGCCCGAAGGCGCCGCGGAGCCCGCCAGAGGAGAGAGGGACCTCATGGCCATGAGGAACCGCTTGATCTCCTCCGGCGTCGCGTGAGGCCCAGGGACCGGAGGGTATGAAGCCGGACGCGGCGCCTGCGACTCCGACGGAGCCGCGTGGGCGGTGCCACCTGAACCTCCGGCCGCGTCGCGCAAGCGTCGGGGGGAGTCGGAAGAGCGATGACGTCTCTTCGACTTCTTGTGCTTACCTGACGACTTCGACCCAGAGGAGTGATGTCGACTCCCGGAGCTATGATGGCTCCGTTCCCGCGACCGGTCCCTCGACCTCCGTCCGGACCGGGACCTCTCTTGGCACGGGGCTGACTGCCGGAGTTCGAGTCGCTTACGGGACCGCTCCCGTCTAGCCTTCAAAGTCAGGGCCCGGCAGTTGGAACAGGCCTTGTCGTCGTGGTCGACGTCGAGACAGTGGAGAAACCGACGGTGGGGTCCGTCACCGACATCAGTCGGTCGCAATCCTCACAGGGCTTGAAACCAGGCATCCCTACCGGCACCGATTAGGAGTCGAAGACTCGAAAAAGGAGATCAAAAAGATCAAAAAGAGTTAGTCAAAAAGTGACTACGGTACCACTTTTTCCGGATCTGCGGTGTTGGCGCGGAAAAAAGAAGAACTGACGTCAGCACTTCCTAAGTACTCCGACGACGTCATCACGGCGCCCACGACGACGGACGCGGAGCCGCAGACGACGCCTACCGACGCGCAAGGGTACTGCTACGCAAAAAATTTCCGGATCCAGTTCGACGCCTGGGGTTATTCTAAGGTAAGGAATCTAATACTAACGTGTCTCTTTCAGATTTTTCATTACTTATAAGTGTCGCAGGGTTTCTGTTCTCACACAGAACTGTGCACAGAGGATTGGAACCTCGGAGAATTAGGGTGACCCAAAACTCACCTAAGTACCCAACAAACCCCTTACCGAGCTAGCTACAGTGTCTCATTGGTCATAACAAACTCCCAATGTTTAGACAAACCAGAACATGAACTTACAGTACCTCAGGATACGTGGAACTCATGAACACTCTTTCGTTATACTATCATTACAAACCAGAACATGGAGTAAAGAAGAACACATATGCATTTGAAATGTTTATTTACTAATGCCGTCTTCTCAGGCGCAGTATCTTAGATAATACAAGTAAACATATTATCAGTAGCAAAGTTACCAGCATAGTTACTAGTACATAAACAGCAAACGGTGACAGCATGATAACATGCTGTAAATGAATAAGAGTTAACAACACTTATATCTCACCCTCCCTAACACACATATTATATTATTAGCTAAGAAGGTCTCTTTGGGTTGTATTAGGGCGGGCCCATACCTTAGTGTCTTAGCATGAAGGAATCACATCAGCATACACCAGCTCTCTCTTCATGTGAACCGCATCAAGTGTTCTATTGTGCCTCAAGCAAAGCAATATAAAACCAGCCTCAAGCCTAAAGTTGGCAGAAGCTGCACTTATGTTATGTCTATGAAGCCGTGAAGATCAGACCTCATAACAAATCTGTATCGTGTTGTTCCTGAAACTTCAGCACTCTCTGTACAGACATAGTTTATTAAGCAAAGCTGATTGTTGTAACTTGTAACATGGGTTCACCCAAACCCTCTCCCGGTTTCCCCCCCTCCTCCATGTAGAATGTTGGTATCTCCCCAAGTGACAGCTGGGCGCTCGCTGTGGAATGTTGACACAGTGACCCGAGCCATGAGTTTGACAAGCTGACGGCAGTCTATGATGTTTCACTAGTAAATAAAGAACATAGTTTAAATCATCTGTGTCACGCTTTACTACATTTTCATGGCGACGAGGAGGAGGAAACTGAGCCAGGGACAGTGACTGCCGTTTCCCTGGACTGGTGAAGTGCTTGTCAACCATATCGAGATTTGAAGAAGCCCGTGTACGAAGCCCTACAGGAAAGTGACCGCGGTACAGGAGGACGTGGGAGCAGAGAATATCATCAAGTAAGGCGACTCTGCAGCGTTGTCCCAGTACAGTACAGTCCTTTTGTTAATGCCCGTGTTGTCAGGCTTAGCTCGGGTGTCTTATCGGGCATCGCATGACTGATAGTGACGGGGTCACGAGCGTTCAGGCGAAGAGAAACTGATGGGTAAAGGGTTCGTTTCTGCATTCGGGTGTCTATTCGGGCATCGCTATCCCAGTGTAACTGAGGGACTCTGTGCTAGCTGAGTGAAGTAGCGTCGGACATTTGGCGAATAGTGTGTGAGGGCAGTGACACGATCGTTAAACCAAAGGCGGTCTGGTCAGTAAATCAGAAGTTATATTTGGAAGCTCAGAGGTGAACTACACTTGCACACAGCCTGAGGACGAGTGGATGTTTCTCCTCATGGTATCAGCCCCCAGCGTGCACGGAAAAAAGGAAAAGGAAAACGCTTCAGCGTGACGCGGAAGCGGCAACCAAGCAGCGAGTCCTGACTGACTGCGCGCCCGCCAGCTGGCTGAAGTCAAGCAGCGCACTCACCGTGGGTCCTCCTGATAACGGAGAAGACTCGTTTCTGGGGGCACACACCGGTGGGTACGGCGGACTGACTGCACGAATCTACGTTTCTCAGAGGGGCAGGTTCATGAAGCCACAGCCCAGCCGGCAGTATACATTTTCTCACAGGAACTAGGCTGAGGGAAGCCCTCAGCACAGGAAGTTCCCGCCAGCCGAGGGAAAGCAGCAGTTCAATTGGAGAGTGACAGTAGACCTGTAGAGGCAGAAAGTGGACTGCACACCCTGGGTGCAGTGTGAATGTTTTGCTTTTGTCATGAAATTGTGCCTCACACTAAGGAGAAAAAGTGAAAGTGTTTAATATTTGCATGTGGATTCTCCTCAGTAGTAAAAGTGGAAGAGTTAAGCTAATATTGATGGTAGTAGTTCTGTTAGAAAATTCATTTATCAATAGATTGTGAAGTTTTATGGCCATGGCAGGAGCAGGAATGAGCCAACCACCCCCATTCCTCAATGAGTTAGGTGAACCAGTTATTCCCTGGAGAAGGTGGGAAGGAATATTTAAATCATACCTAATAGCAATTGGTGGTAGCAACTACACTAACATACGCAAACAACACATATTGCTACATAATTTAGGTACACATGGAAGGAAAATATATGAGGACATTACTGGAAGATTGATTGAAGATGAGGAAGAGGTGGTGGAGGAAGGAGTCAACGTTTATGAAAGCACCCTGAGAGAATTAGCAGCTCATTTTAAGGAGAAAATAAACGTAGTGATGGAAAGGCATAAGTTCTTCAAGAGAGTTCAGAAGAGGGAAGAGAAAGTGAGCAATTATATAGCAGTGTTGAGAGGGTTGTCAGCCACATGCGAGTTTGGTCAGCTCACGGACTCTTTAATAAGAGACCAACTCGTGAGGTGCACTAATGACACAAAGATACAAGAGGAATTACTTACTAAAAACCCCAATCTGGAAGAGGCAATTAACATAGCTAAGGGCCTAGAACACACAGCACGCTGCATGAGAGAAATGAAGGTTTCAGAGGGCTTTAACAGAGAGAGGGCTGAAGGAAAATCTAGTACAGAAAGCGAAACAGTGTGCAAAGTAGGTGAAAAGGGTAAAGAGCTTACTCGCAGCAAGCCCAGTCCGTCAGTGTGCTACAAATGTGGAAGTCCCAACCACTTAGCCAATAACTGGAAATGTCCGGCCAGGAATGTACAGTGCCGAAAGTGCAACCGGTGGGGCCATTTTTCTAAAGTGTGTAAGGCCCCGGGGAAGGCGGTACATGTTATTGAGGAGACACCCCAGGAAGAGGAAAGGGAAAAGTCTTACGTGTTTCAAGTGGGGGATGAGGACAATAATGATGAGGTGTATCCAAAATGTGATGTTTTACTTGATGGGGTCAAATTTTGTATGTTTGCAGATTCATGCTCCCCATATACTCTAGTAGATAAGAAAGTGTTTGAAGACAATTTTGCCAATCACCCTGTAAAATTGCTACCACCTGATATCAGTCCCAAAGGTTACAACAAAGGGAAAATTCCACTGGAGGGCATGGCGATCATGAGAATTTCTTTTAAGGATAGGCACACGGTGGGGAAGATATATGTTTCTACTAGAGGCTCGACCTTATTGAGTTGGAGACATCAGAAGCAGTTGGGGATTATACTTGACCCAAACAATAGAGAGCAGGTGTTGTTGATTGAACCAGAAGGAATATCCGAGGACCTCACCAGGGAGTTCAGAGAAGTGTTCAGCGATAGATTGGGTGTATTCAAGAACTACATGCACAAGATAGTGTTAAAGGAGGGGGCGGTGCCAGTAGTGCACAAGACCAGGTCCATACCTTTACGCATGAGGGAGCCCCTCCAGCAAGAACTCAAGAGATTAGTCAGTGAAGGGGTCATCACAGAAATTGAGAGTTCTGCATGGCTAGCACCGATTGTCATCATGGCCAAAGATAAAGGGAACAGCATAAGACTCTGTGTAGACCTAAGAGACTTGAATGCAAACATCCTTGTTGACAGGTTTCCTCTTCCCAGGATAGGGGAGATGCTGAGCACAATAAAGGGTGCCAAGTATTTCAGTGTGCTGGATCTATCATCGGCCTATTATCAAATCAAACTCCACCCTGACTCCCAAATCCTCACTGCATTCACCACCCCTTTTGGAAACTTCAAGTTCCAGAGAATGCCATTCGGATTGGCATCAGCTGCAGCTGCCTTCCAAAGGGTTATGCAACATGCATTGAAAGATTGCAGGAACACCGTCTGTTTTCAAGACGACATACTTATCTATGGAAGTGGGGAAGAAGAACACAACGAAATGGCTAGAAGAGTTTTGGAAAAATTGAAAGAGGTAGGCTTCACCACGAAACCTTCCAAATGCAAACTGGGAGTAAGCTCGGTAGACTACCTGGGACATACATTATCCGAGGACGGCATCAAGCCAAAACTTGACTTAGTGAGGGCAGTGGAGGATGCCCCAACTCCCAAGAGCAAGGAGGACATATTGTCGTTTCTAGGCCTTGCTGAATATATGGCCAAGTTTATCAAGGACTTCGCGATGGTTTCACAGCCTTTGAGAGACCTCATAAAGAAGGACAGTGTGTTTGAATGGGGCAAGGAACAAGAGATGTCCATGAAGAGTATCAAGAAAGCCATCATCGAAGCTCCGTATATAGGGAAGTTTGATCCCAATGGTGTAACCATCATCTCCACAGACGCGAGCAACAGAGGCATAGGTGCGACTCTGGCGCAGAAAGAAGGTAGCAAGATAAACGTGATAGCCTTCGCATCTAGAACACTCACCTTGTCAGAGAAGAATTACTCAACCATTGAGAAGGAGGCTCTAGCAGTGTATTGGGCTATACGCCATTACAAATTTTTCATTTGGGGTACCACGTTTGAAGTACAGACGGACCACAAACCGTTGGTTGCCCTGTTCACCAAAAAGGACATGGAAAGCATGACGCCCAGGATAGCCAAATGGGCGGTAGGCTTACAAGCCTATAACTTCTCTGTTTCATACATTCCGGGGCAACAAAACAGAGTTGCAGACTTCTTGTCGAGAGCACCCACCGAAGGAGATGAAGAAGAAGAGGAGAAGAATAGTTCTATCCTGGAGGTGCGAATGGCGGCGGTAGAAAAAGAGTCCTGGGAAACACAAACGGAACGAGATGAAGATTTGAAGAAGGTGAGGAGGTATATCTTGGCAGGATGGCCAAAGAAATGCAAGGATGTGGAGAAAGAGATCCAGCCATTTTGGAATGTGAGAGAGGAGCTATCGGTGGAAGGGGATCTTGTGCTGAAATCAGGAAAATTAGTCCCTCCAGAAGCCCTAAGGAACCAAGTAGTTGAACTGGCCCACGAAGGACATCTTGGGAGAAGCTTGTGCAAGGCCCGACTTCGTGCAGACTACTGGTTTCCAACTATGGACAGAGAGATGGAGGATAAGGTGCGTGATTGTTACGCATGCGCCTTGAGCGATAAAACCAAAATCACAAGAAAAGCACCACTGGCACCAGTGGAAGTTCCAGAAGTGCCGTGGAGCAAGTTAGGATTTGACATTGCAGGTCCCATCCATGGCAGAGGTCCGCAAGACTGTTATTTATTGGTCCTAGTGGACTACTTCTCGAGCTGGATAATCTGCAAGTCAGTACACAGCGTGAGCACAAAGGTGATTGTTGAGTTCCTAAAAGAGGCGTTCACCCAAGAAGGCATACCATCAACTTTGGTCACCGACAACGGCGTCCAACTGGTGTCAGAAGAAATGAAGGATTTCCTCAAAGACTGCTCGGTGAATCACATTCGAACGCCACTGTATTGTCCAAAGGCCAACGGAAAAGTGGAGAGAGTTAACCGGATGCTGAAGGAATGCGTACAGTTGGCCAACCGTGCAGGGGAGAACATGGAGGAAGCCATAAGGGACATGTTGTGGGCGTACCACACCACGCCCAAGTCCACCACTGGAAACACGCCTTTTGAGTTACTGAGAGGAAGAAAAGCAGGCACCAAACTCACTCCAGGATGGATGGGGAGAAAACAGACAACGGAAATCGAGCATGGAGAAGTCAAGAGAAAGATAGAAGCCAGCCAACGTAAATACAAGGAGTGGTATGACAAAAAGTGGGGAGTAAAGGAGAGAAAATTTCAGGAAGGTCAAGGAGTCTATGTAAAGAAACCTGAGAGACTATGGAGAGGGGGCGACAAGTTCTATGCCTCCAAGACCATCCGCAGGCCCAATAGAAATTCGGTGGTCCTGGAAGATGGGAGGTTATGGAGCCATGATCGAGTGGTTCCAGCAGAAAGGAGAGAACAGGGGACAGGAATAAGAAGGGCAGGAAGTAACGAAGTAGGAGAGAACATAAGGCAGGACAGAAGGAGTGATAGACTCAGAACATCTCCCCAGGGGCACAGGCAGTACATAATGAGATAGACACACATGCAGGCTCAGACTTTCATTCGCTTTTTGTATTGTTTCTTTAGTGTATTCCAATTTCCCTTAAGGGGGATGATGTGTTGTAACTTGTAACATGGGTTCACCCAAACCCTCTCCCGGTTTCCCCCCCTCCTCCATGTAGAATGTTGGTATCTCCCCAAGTGACAGCTGGGCGCTCGCTGTGGAATGTTGACACAGTGACCCGAGCCATGAGTTTGACAAGCTGACGGCAGTCTATGATGTTTCACTAGTAAATAAAGAACATAGTTTAAATCATCTGTGTCACGCTTTACTACACTGATATCAGAGTAATAACATATTATTCTCATGTAAACCACAACGAACTACTAGGGTGAAAGCTAAATCAACAATTAAGTGTCGTGTGCAGAAGTTGCAAAAAAGGAAAAATGGCGTTTAAACCTCTAATGAGCCTACGCTAACTTAACACGGTATAAAGATATTCAGTAGCTACATGACACCCCCCCATGATCCGGGAACGGACTAAATAAGATAACAGAAGTGCCATCACATGAGAGCAGAGTGCAACATTATATGAGCATGGTTCTCAAACTAAACATTAAAAAAATTGCAAAATTTGTAATTAAATTTAATGCTAAAAAATAGCCAAAAAATCAATAGTGGCTCAAGCCAATAGGCAAGGGAATAATAAAAAACTTGACAGATAAGTCAATTAATGTCAATGATATGCTAGTACTTCAGCACGTCAATACACGGATTAGTCTAGGACAGAACTGTGTATGCAAAATAAGCAGCAACAGCCTACAACAGGAAATCTCCGTCTTCATCCGAAAACAGTTCAGCCATCCAACTTAAAAGTGGAAAAGAACATACGTGTTCTCCCAGCACCGGATCCTCTATCACCATCAGAGGACAGCTCGGTGGGTTTTCAAGAAAGCTCAGTTCCAAGAAATCCTGTGCTGCCACCAGTATATTCCAGGGACCAATTAGTCCATGCATAACTGCTAAGGCCATAATCCTTTCGCCAGGACAAACCAACTCGTGAGTAATGATAGGACTCATCAGCTGATTAAAGTCGACGTCAGGAGAAACCGGTCCGCAGAGACACAAATCAATGGCCCAATCGAAATCACAGGTCAGGCAGTGAAATACAGGCTGGACACAGGTGAAGTAGGAGAATCGAAAAGATAATCCATATGCCGTGCTCAATATCGCTAACGGCAGCGTGCCATAATATTCAAGCATGCGATTGCGGAACAGCGTCAGCAGCTGCCGGGCGGTGCCTTGTACAGGAAGGACATCCATATTTAAAGATACAGAAAACCACTAGAGCGCCCGCTGCTAATGCAAGTAAAACTGGGAATCCACCAAACAAAGATGAAAAAATAGAATGAAAGAAAGCAGGGATGACTCCAAAAATCGTTTCAAAGGAAGTCACGAGACCACTGCTAACAGTTTTAAAAAAATGTGCCAGGCCCTTTGTGGAGGACGCGTTAATGATAGTACGAATCATCTCGCTGAAATGTAAAGGCAAATCAGTATTTAAAAGGGCCTGAACCTCTGTACGGGTGTTCGCTATGTGAAGAACGAAAGTTTCACGAGCCGAACTCAGGGCTACCTCCTTCTGGGACAAAAGAGCCCTTATTCTTGCCATGCCGCTGAAATCTGCTCTCAAGGTTGGTATCTGTGGCCAGATGGAGGACTCCCTATGTTCATGTGTGGGTGGATACAGAACATTTCTGCAGCAAATAACACGTTCACTTACTGTTACAATAAAAGGTACACCCTTTATTAACCCGCAACAGTCTTCATTATTTAAAAGTAAATAACTACCATTACCTAATAAGGTAAATGTGGGGATGATAGCAGGTACCGGTGTGCCTTGCAAAACACAAGCCAAATTCGGTCGGTGTTGGTTGCATGAACCGTGTAATTGTATGTGTCTACACATCAATGAATGATCTGGTGTCTCAGTACACTCCTCCCCATTTAGATAAACTTCTTGACCATCTTTGAAACACCTGTATGTATATGGAAGGGACCAGACTTCATGAAGAAAACCACTACCCAATGGTTCATAACGACCAATTGGTACATATCTCAAACAATTTGAAAATTTATATAAAGCAAAAGGCAGCGTTATTAAACCGTGGATAAGCCACGTTGCAGCAGTGGCCTCTGCCACGGAAAAAGGCAAAGATTCTAACCTCTCAATATGTAACATACTAAAGGTAGCATCACGCATTGAAAGCAAGCGTTGCTTGTCAGTCAAATTAAACGGGGCAAATAGTGAAGAAACGTTTATGTACGTCCAGGGAACCTTATTATTTTTCAGAGTCTGAAGGGTCCATGCAAATTGCATGATTGACCGTAACTGATTTTGACCATGGTACAATACTGACACTTCATCATGCACAATATCCACAACGGACGACACAATATTATCTAAAGTGTAAATACGGGAGGAAAGCACGTTAATACTATTGTCAACAACTGCAAGTACTTTCTCCAAATTCGCCTGATCAATTGCACTAAGGCGTGTAGCAGCCTCAATTTGTGATGTTTTCCAAATTTCATTGTAAACTGCATATATCCACCTTTTTGACCTGCCACCAGCCGGACCTTTAATGAAATCATTTAAATCCACGTCTGCATTCAGTTTAGAAAGGTGACTTTTAACTGCAGGTAAAGTAGAATGTTTCAGCCAATTTTGACACAATTTGCCTACAGAATAAGTTGTGACAGTGTGGACTAAGTCAAAACGGGGATCAGACCTAACAGTTTTAAAACCGTCAGATAAACCGAAGAATCGATGCTGACAAGAATCAGCACCACGGTGCCAAAGCAGCCAACCTTTTGGATCCAAACTGGAAATGTTAAAGGAAGAATTAAGGAGTAGGGCCTGTAATTCTCTAATGGACAACTGAGTAAAATTACTCCAACCCTCATATTCCTCCAAATCCGGGACAGTAGGGGTGTTTAATTTTTTAGAAGTAGCCAATCCAAAGCATGTGGTCTGGGAAATAGTTTCATTCAAAAACAACATATGATTCGGGATGAGACATGCACGGTGCAAAGCCTCTATGCCTTGTACCTGCCAGGCTCTTGAACCCCAGACTGATTTAAGGTCTATTGTTTCCTTCCATACATCGTAGCCTCCAATAACTAATTGATCAAGGAAGGCCTTCGAATACAACAATTTAGTATCGGTAAGTCTAACCTTGGACATTGGCATTTTTATAAACTTAAAATAAAAGGACTCGGGATTGGACTGGTTAAAGTCAGTGAAATAAGTATACTTTTTCAAAAAAGTTCCTGAACTGCCTAGTGCAGGCGCTGGGCAATGTTCCCACTGTGTAAAATTAACAGTATCCCTTCGGGATGATGTTTTATGTAAGAAGTGGTTGCCATAATGTTGGTAGCAAAATAAATCACCATAATTAGCAGATTCTAAATATAAATCCTCAGCATCAAAGGCAGCATAGTATTGCAAATCAGAAAACAAACTTTCTACTGTATTAACATCCCAGTCATCAGAACGAATGTTTTGTTTCACTACATCCCCCATATTCACTCTAAGTACATTAGGAACTTTAACGACTTCCGTTGGGCCATGAATTTGAAATCGAACCGCATCCCACACAATTCCATTAAGGACTGGCCATGCTGTGATGTTAACCAAAGTTTAGTCTCTTTTCACTCTGTGTGTAGAATGAGACGAGGAAAGGGAGGCCAAAGTTCCATTTAGATGTGTAATGCACATTCTTTCCTCGACATAGTCTCCATTGATGAGTCGAAAAAAATAAAACACAAAACCAATTGACATAAAGAGGTAAACTGAAAAAAGGACCAGCCAAATGTATGTCCAAGGGGGAATCAAAAAATGTTTTTTAAACAGGCTGGCATAAACTGCAATACGAGAGGGTTTCTTCGAGGCAAAGGAAACAGAGTCAAATGAAAATCTGGATTCCGTGGCTAAACGTGCTTGCAGGTCAGGCATGGACAAATCAGTGGGGTAGGTATAGTTTATCTCATCATTGTTAGTTCCGGGTAAAGTATTTAACAAAGGACTGGAAACAGCAGGTAACTCGATGGCCACTTCAGGCTCAATAACAGAAGCAGTGGGCATAACTGAATTTCTCACAATGGAAGGACATGAAACAGCCGGTGTCATGCTAAGAAGAATCGGCCACTCTGTGTATCTTGACATTGTCAATTGAAATAAACCTGTTTTCCTTACGACCAGGAAGTGGTGGTAAAATGACTGTTCTGGTGCCCTTCACTCCAAGGACTGGAACCGGAGCTCGATAGGAAGGACCAAATTCTTTCTTGTTATCGATCTTCTCTCGAACCAGTTCTCCAACTTGGGGTAGCCAGCCGACTACCGGGATCTGCAATGCATCATCCGATGTGGAGGGCAAATGTTCCTTTGCAAGACTGTCTCTGGTCTTTTGTAGATTCTGTAAAACATTGCAATGTTCATCTGCGTCAAAGGAAGTGGCGCGAACCACACAGTCTAGACCGTCAAGGTCAGGGACGTACATCTTGATGCCAAAGAGCATTTCGTATGGGGTCCGCCCACCCAGAGACCTTCTAGGGAGATTATTAAGAGCACGCTGCACGCCATTGAGGTGGGTCAGCCAGTTTCTGCCAGTGCCTATAACTCGAGCTGTCAATGATTGCTTTAAATCACGGTTTATTCGTTCCACCACACTGTTACCCTCAGGTCTGTAGGGAGACGAAAACTTGACTTGGACCCCCCAACGAAGTCATGGCATCCTTATACGCCTTAGAGGCGAAAGCCGGACCCTGATCCGAATGGAAGGTACCACAGGCAAAAATCCCTATAAAGACACGCAAATCTCTAATGACAGTCCGTGAATCAGCGCTGCGATGGGGCCATACCCACACAAAGCGTGTGCATGAGTCAACTGCTACTAAGATGTACTTATACGCAGTATCAGATGAAAAAGGACCGCAGTGATCTAAATAAACACAACCCAGTGGTATATTAGAAATGTACAACTGTGTCTGTGGCGGACGCGTAGCAGTTGAAGGTTTAATCTGCTGGCATATGTCACAAAGAAGGACATAATCAAGCGTCTGTTTGTACAGTCCCCGCCACCAGAAACGTTGTTGTAATTGAGTTACAGTGGCCGAGACGCCCGCATGCGCAGACGCCACACCTTCATGCGCCGCCGTAATCAAGTCAGCCCTGCGATCCGAGTTGGGAATCAGACGTTCCCCAACCTCAGGAATTGTCACAAAAGGAACCTTTTCGGGACTTAAGTGGTATTTGTACTTCGAAGGGAATCCCGAAGGATGTTTACCTCCCTTCTCACAGGCAGCAACTGCTGCCAAGATGTCGCTATCAATCTTAGTTTTGGACCTAGTAACTGCTGCAACTAAGTATGTAGATACTGCTGATTTCGCCGCTTCATCTGCAAGCGAGTTACCGACAGCGTGAACCCCAAGACGCTGATGGCCAAGAGTATGAATTAAATAAACGAGTGGTAACTTATCCTTAAGCTCCGCCACTCGAACCCAGATCAATTTATGTTTTATTGTGCTACCCTTGGAATCACGAAAGTCATTCTGAATCCAAAAGAACAAGTTTTCATTGTAAGACTGGACACAGTAGAAAGAATCACTTACAATAAGAGTAGTAACCCTAGGATCTGCGTACTCCAACGCAAGTAAAAGAGCACGAAGCTCTGCCAATTGTGCGGTGCAATCTCCAAGCGGCAACGTGTGCACTTCCCTGGATATGAACTCATCGTTCAACATAGCACCGACCACAATGGCGCATGCGGAAACGTAGGCATGTTTAGAGCCATGCGCAACCTGCGCCGAACCATCAGTGTAAATGATGCAATGGAAGTCCTCCAAAGGTCGCATAGATAGAGGAGCAGGGTGAACAAACTCATACTGCAAGTACTCCTGCGACCGCAACGAGGCGTCAAAAATAAACGTGACATCCGTGGACGTCAAGGACGCAGCCCACTGAATCCACCGAGGGTGCAAAGCTTTTGAATTTGGTACACTGGCTTTTGTGACTGCCTCCAAGTGAGGACGTACAGCCTGATTCATCAAGCTGATTTGCGCTCGCAAAGGGCCAGATTCTGAGAATCTGGCCCTTTGCGAGTGCGATTTTTGCATTTGGGATTCATCATCCCAAATGCAAAAATCTCTATTACCGAAATCGCATATTTGCGAGGAATTGGATTTGAGGAATCTCTAATAGAGATTCCTTAAATGCAATTCATCAACCAAATAGAAATAGCGAAATCGCAATATTTGGTCTCAATTTACCACCAGGTCTGACTTGGTGGTAAATTGCGTAAATAGTGTAAAAAGCACTTTAGTGCATTTTGTTCTTTTGCATGTTACACACACACATGTCCTTTGGACATGTGTGTGCGCAACACCTGTTCAAATGTGCATTTTAGGGGTGCTACAGGGTGTCCTTTGGACACCCCTGGCACCCTTAAAATCGCTATCTGATTTGCGAGTAGCAAATTGCTACTCGCAAATAAGGGATACTCCCCATTCATTCCTATGGGCCTTTTGGCCCATAGGAATGAATGGGGAGGTATTCCTTTTTTTGCGAGTAGCAAATTGCTACTCGCAAATAGAGAACATGTAGGAATCGCTATTTATTTAGCAATTCCTACATGAATACCGTTTTGCGAGTCCTCAATAGCGAATCGCTATGATTCGCTATTAGGGGCTCGCAAAACGGCCCCTTGATGAATCAGGCTGAGGGTGTTACAACCAACATGCGTTTCCCTTGTGACAGAGCCCGTTCTTTAAGAATAGCCATCTGTACAGCTGTTAAAACCTTTTCCACAGTGGGAAACCGCATCTCAGCCGAAGTGTACAAGTGTGACTTGTAAGCAATAGGTACTGTGTCTCCTTCATTAAAAGTGAGGTACGTGAAACCCACTGTCCCTGGTATTATTCTTATCACCAGGTTGGTATGGTTGTCACGAGTCAGTAGGAACTTAGAAGCGAGCAAATCAGCCTGCAAGGATTGCAAAATGGCTGAATGCTCAGGCAGCCAGCATGATTTCGAAAAAGTTGGTTGTATCAAAGCATACAATGGCTTGATACGCTGGGCATATTCCGGAATGTATGTTCTCCCGAAATTTAAGAAACCCAGCAAGGACTGTAATTTTTTCAGTGTTGTAGGAACGCGCAACTGTGCGCACTTCTCTAAGAAGTGAGGAGCCAAACCTCTACCTTCATTGTTGAGCTCATAGCCCAAAAACAACACTGTGTGTTCAGCAATGTGCGATTTTGCAAAGTTAAATTTGTAACCCATGTCAGCGAAGTTACAAATAACAGAATTTACACGACACAGATGCTCCCAAATATCGTCGTCTGTGAGATATATGTCATCCACATACGAACAAGCATCTGGGTCGAGTGCCTCCAGAATAGAGACAATGCGAGCGGTAAATATACCAGGACTATTCTTATAGCCCATTGGGAGACGCCGGAATTGTTTTTGGACCCCAGCGCACGTAAAACTGGTCCATTGGGAGCTAAAGCTGTCCAATCTGTGGGCATAAAAACCGTTGGATATGTCAAGCGTTGTCTTGAAACGCTTTCGCACGAGACTATCCACAAGGGCAGAGCCGTGAGTATTCTGTACTGCACAGTTACGGCAATGCGAGTTTAAATGCCGGTAATCCAAAACCAAACGATATGATCCGTCAGGTTTGTTCACAGTAAAAAGGGGATTATTCATCGGTGACACACACGTTTCAATAACTCCCCGATATTCCAATTGTTCAAGGATTTCCGCGACGGAAGTTTTTGCTTCACGCCGAATGGGATATTGAGGTTGAGGCTGCGGCTGAGACCGCAACGGAATTTCGTGGCAAGGCGACAATTTATCCCAACCACATTGGTTACGGTACAGAGCCGGCGCGAGAGCCCGAGCCCACTCTTCTGCAAAATGCTGCGCATGCTCTTTCGAGACAGTGTTCGCGAAACTGGGGAGGATTACCTCCTCCCCTCGCGGCGCCGCGAGCACAAAAGGTGGGGGCCAGTCAGCCTCCGAAAGCAAAATATCATACGTAGAAGACAGATTTTCCCAAAATACCCCTTTAACGGTGCGCTGTATGTCACCTTCAATTAACAGGACAATTTCATAAAGTCTTTCAGGGGGAGCAAGTCTCGTATCGGCTGTTTCTATTACAACGTACACATCAGTCACTGTCACCCTCAGTAGTGGACGCAGCGCCTCTCTGACTATGGTAATCTCCGCCGCGCTGTCCAGCAAGGTCAGAGCCCACGTCAGATTCCGAAGCCGCGTTCTCACTATCTGTGGCATATCTATGCGCTGTTAAGGCTGCGACTTTCTTTTTCGCAAACTGCGGTCGCTGTGGCGTAGAATCCTCCTGCTTCGCCGCGCCGTCAGTCTGGCGGGGTTGGCCACGTCCTTGCTGGCCACCACGTCCCCGTCCGCCTCCTCCTCCACCGGTCTTCGGGGCCGATGTGTCCTGAAAGGAACGAGGAGAGCGTTGATCAGAACCCTGAAATTGATCAGGTGATTTAATCATCGCGCGATCGCGCAAATCATAAACTTTTTCTGTCGGCGCAGGAGCTTGTTTTGCAGGAAAAGAATCCTGAGTCTGCTTATTTTGCTTCCCCTGTGTCTGTTTTTTAGGCCAATTTTGTTTTTTGGACTTGGGCTGGACATCTGACACAGCAGATTGTCCCTGTGGTTGTTTCTTCTCCTTTACTGAAAAATATTTCAGACCTCTACTTGTGCGGCCAATTGTCTTATAAGCGGCCACAACTATCTTTGCCAACTGTCGGGGTTTATCGGCATCGGGCAGAGCAGCCAAAGCATTCGACACCTGAAAGTTCACCGCATCTCCTTTAACATTGGAGAGTATGAGATCGCTTACAATCTCAAAAGAACCACACAGGCGCATACCCAATTCAACCGCTGCCTCCGGTCCGTGATCATCCTGAACACGTTTAACGATCTCAGGCAGTGCATTCATAGACGGGGTGCCAAAGCACCTCGTATAAACGGCCGCAAATGTTTTTCGCCAGCTCTCACAGTCAACAAGCTCAGGAGTTAAATCCTTCGGTAAAGTTATCGTCAACATTCTATGTTTATCAGCAGGAGTAGAATTCGGAAACACCGCCTCCAGTTGGTCAAAATTCTCAGCTAGCCAAAAAGGGAAGTCATCGTTATCAACCGGACGTGCACCAAAAACCGAATTTACCATCACCGGATTAAGACGTAAACCGCCTCGATCCGTAGGAACGGCCGCACCCCCCTGGGGACCACCCGGGAGATGTCGACCTATGTATTGCACTAAAGCTCGAATCACGGAAATTGAGACTACATGTAGCCTTTGAATTTCTGCAAGGGTACAAGCTCCGTGATTCGGGTGCGGGGTAAAACCACCCAACGCAGGCCAGTTTGTACCTGGAATTGAGAGTGGACCTAACCTCGCAGCGGACAAAGAGTGGGGGAGGGCGCCATCAAACCAAACTCGATGCTGCCAATGATCAATAGGTATTTCCAGTGCCCTGTACGGTGTATACTCAGCCGGTACAGGGGAGGCCGTGTAGGAGTGGAACAAACCAGAAATTGCGTCCACAGCCGGAAACGTAACCCAAGAGTAAAACAATTCAAAAGGGAACGCCGGATCAGCACACACCACTAAAATCACAGCCATCCCATCCACCGGGACTTGGTACGTCTGTAGATGTGTGCGCACCGCCACGCGACTATGTTGCGCAATTGCCACCGCCGCCATGATAACACTGGAAATACGGAAATACAAAAAATACTTTGTAGCACAACTGGGTAGTAATTCAAAGAAACCGTTTTAGAAAGAATCAAGCTTGAAAAAGACCTATCACCATAAATAGGTAGGTTTCACCGACACCCCGTTTTCCGGAAACGGATGTGAAGGGGTTAAGGTCTGAACGATATACTACTTGAGTGTCATGATATAAGACCACCGAAAACGTGTGGCGCCATGTCGCAGGGTTTCTGTTCTCACACAGAACTGTGCACAGAGGATTGGAACCTCGGAGAATTAGGGTGACCCAAAACTCACCTAAGTACCCAACAAACCCCTTACCGAGCTAGCTACAGTGTCTCATTGGTCATAACAAACTCCCAATGTTTAGACAAACCAGAACATGAACTTACAGTACCTCAGGATACGTGGAACTCATGAACACTCTTTCGTTATACTATCATTACAAACCAGAACATGGAGTAAAGAAGAACACATGTGCATTTGAAATGTTTATTTACTAATGCCGTCTTCTCAGGCGCAGTATCTTAGATAATACAAGTAAACATATTATCAGTAGCAAAGTTACCAGCATAGTTACTAGTACATAGACAGCAAACGGTGACAGCATGATAACATGCTGTAAATGAATAAGAGTTAACAACACTTATATCTCACCCTCCCTAACACACATATTATATTATTAGCTAAGAAGGTCTCTTTGGGTTGTATTAGGGCGGGCCCATACCTTAGTGTCCTAGCATGAAGGAATCACATCAGCATACACCAGCTCTCTCTTCATGTGAACCGCATCAAGTGTTCTATTGTGCCTCAAGCAAAGCAATATAAAACCAGCCTAAAGCCCAAAGTTGGCAGAAGCTGCACTTATGTTATGTCTATGAAGCCGTGAAGATCAGACCTCATAACAAATCTGTATCGTGTTGTTCCTGAAACTTCAGCATCATCTGTACAGACATAGTTTATTAAGCATGTAAACCACAACGAACTACTAGGGTGAAAGCTAAATCAACAATTAAGTGTCGTGTGCAGAAGTTGCAAAAAAGGAAAAATGGCGTTTAAACCTCTAATGAGCCTACGCTAACTTAACACGGTATAAAGATATTCAGTAGCTACATGACATAAGGTAAGTATGACAAACAAAAAATACTTTCTCATCACTCTCTTATTTCTCTTTCCCTTTTCCACTTTCTTCACTCTGTCCCTTAGTCCCCTTCCTTTACTCATCTTACTTCCCTTCCCTTCATTCACCTTTACACTCCTCTCACCATCAGTACCTTTTTCTCACCCTCACTTACCTTCTGCTCCCTCTTTCCCGTGTCCCTCACTTCTCTTTCCTTTCTTCCTCCATCACTACCCTTCTTTTGCTCTATCCCTCACTTTTTTCTCTCTCCCCCTCACTCTTTTTTCACACCATCCCTCACTCACTTTTAGTCACTCCCCTTCTCTTACTCCCTCACTCCCTTTTGCTCACTCCCCTTCCTATATTCCCTCGCTCACTCCCCTTACCTCCATCCGTCTCTAAGTCTCTTCCTGTCTCAGTCACTATAACTGCCTCACAGTCCCTCTCTTCCTCTCTCACTGTCTCCCTCTCTCTCCACCACTCCTTTACTTTCCTCTTTCCATAAATCCTTCTCTCTAACTACTTTTTCCGCTCTCTTATTATGCTTCTTTTTCCCTCACTCCCCTTCCCATACCCTCATATCCCTTCCCTCACTGTCACTGCCCTTCACTCAATCTCACTCATCTTCCCCTACTTCATGTACTCCTCTCTGCATCACTCCCATCCCCTTTCTCCTGCTCCCATTCCCTCACTCTCTTTCCCTCCCTCCATCCGTCAGTCCCCTTCCTCACTCCCCTTTCCTCATTCCATTTTGCTAACTCCCATTCCTTTAGTCCCTCACTCCCCTTCACTCCATCTCTCTCTCCCTCTGTCTCACTGTCTAACCGCCTCACTCCCTCTCCCTCACTCACTTTCCCTCTCAATTTTCTTCCTTCTCCCTCATTAACCTTCCCTCACCCTCATACCCCTTTCCTAACTGTCACTGCTTTTCACTCACCGTCACTCCCCTTCCCCCACTCGTTCCTATCTGTATCTCACACCCCTTCCCTTTCCCGCTCCCTTTCCCTCACTCCCTCTCGCTCTCACTCCATTCCTTACTACCCTTCCCTCACTTCACTTCCCTAACTACCTCCATCCCCTCACTCCCCTTCTGTCTCCTTCACTCCCATTCTCTCACTTTCCCTTACCCCCCTTTTCTCAACCTAATACCTCTTCCCTCACCGTCACTCTACTTCCCTTACCTTCTCTCCCCTTACCCTGCTCTGCTTCCCCCTCTTTGTCACTTACTCCCCTTCCCTGTCTCCATTCCCCGCTCTCCCTCTCTCACAGCCCCTCCCTCACTCTCCTTTCCTAACTGCCATTCCCTTACTCTTTCACTCTCCTTACCTCACTCCCCTACCTTTAGTCCCCTTCTTTCAGTCACTCTTTCACTCCCCTTTCCTCACTCATTCCCTCAGTCCTTTCTTCCCCTTCACTCAGTCATTTCAGTCATTCATTTATACACTACACATTCATTCAAAAAAAGTATGACAGTACATAAGAAATATAGCTCTTCTTGGAGAAGTGAAGTTAGTTCTTAGAAGAACTGTTTTTTTTGTTTTTATTTTTTTTTTAAACTATTTTATAATTTTTGGGGGATTTTCTGTAACAAAAAAGAAAACGGTTAACCAAAAACTGCTTAACAGGAACAGTAACAACAATAAAAGAAAAAGAATTAACGGCGGGAGCATCTGTGCTGCCTCTTCTTTGCCACGATTAAATCAATGCTTTGCTCTCCATAGCACAAAATTTCGTTGCAATAGTTGCAACATATGTGTACGTCTGCAAAATCCGGCCGGATATCTAGAGCAGTTGCAGATGGAGATTCTCTTGAAGAAGAGGTGCTGGGGACAGCAGCTGGAGGATTGTCCCTGAGGTCTTAAGTAGATGCCCGAGCATAGTTGATGGGATGAAGATTTTTCATATGCCGAATCATAGTTGCAATGCTGAAAGAATAATGTTTGGTGGCATTACCTCTTGAAAGGATGGTGCTAAAGATGGAAGCATTTACCTTTTTTTGCCCCTCTGGATATGTGAAAGACTTCCAAATGAAAGATTTTTTGGTTTTCTTTGGAGGTGGCAGTTCAGGAACAAACTCCACATCTGAATCAGAGGAAGAGTGCTGTGGTGTGAGAAGTTGGCCTGATGTGCAGTGTTCACTATTCTAGTGATCACTATATATCAGTCCAAACAACCCTTATTGATGATTGGTTGTAAGTCAACCTTATAGACCAGCTATCCTAGTAGCATGGATACGAGCAGTCTAAGGCTAAGACTCTAGAGGGCGTGTTAAGCCAGCTGTTTTACCATCACATTACCCCTTGAACACCCAGTGAAAGGACACCACACAAGTGTTATGAAAATAAACAGTGTATTTATTAGAATCACAACAACCCTGTACTCTTTATGAGGACAGGGTGCTAGGCACACAACAAAACTCTTACGAAAATACTTAAGTTAGCACAGTATACACAAATGCCCGAGGGGCACGAAAAACCATATACTTTAAAAGTGGAATGCGAAATTACTAGCAGGTAAGTACAGTACTAATAGGCTTTGGAGTCGCTAGGACTTGACTAGGGAATCGTTAGATTACTTCTAGGAGACCTAGGGGACTCGGGTGCAGAGTGTGCACTCTCACGCGGGATGCGGGACAAAGTCTATGGAAACTAGTAACGCTTAAGTTAGTGTTCACGGGCGAACCAGACCTGGTAGGGAGAAAACGACAGTGGATCCTGACCCTTGGATAGTGAGGCTATGCTGAGGCACGTAATGCCGAAGTTACCTAGCCCAGGGGCTGCAGCTGCATAGGTCTCAAAAGACGTCGGGAATCCTCGTTGCCGGACCAGGAGCCTGGAAGATAGATGCTGGCAGGCGACCAGTGAAGATTGTTCGAAGTGATCCAAGCCTGGATCTGGAAGATGGATGACACCTGAAAGCAGAGGGGACCAAGTTCGTGACTACTAGCCAGTAGTCAGTGGGCACCAGGAGGGCACCGGATGGTAGTCACCTCGACTAGGTGAGTGGGCGACGCTGGCTCTGCAGATCTCACGGACCAGGAGGCGTTGTCGGCGACCAGGATGGAGAGGCGAGCTGTCCCACGATGGATGAAGCTGTCGGCGTCGAAGAACCCAGGATTGGGCAACAAAGCCTTGGCTAATTCAAGCCCACGCGGTGGACTCAAAATGGCGTCTTGAGTGGACCAGGAGGGTCCGGGGTGCTCCTCTTCTGGAAGGGAGCAAGGGCCAGTCTGGAGCAACCAGACCAGCAGCAGTGATGTCATTCGGGCGTCGTTCAGAAGGCCACAAGCCAGCGGGCTAGTAGCCAAACAACGCGGTGAGCAGCAAAAAGCAGAAGGGCCCCACGCCGATCGTGGAGATGCTGGGGGGCTGATCTTCGGTGCTGGAGCTGCTCAGGGTCGGGGCTTCTCGGACCCCAAAGCACTCACCAGGAAATTACTCGGCGGGCTTGCTGTGCAGAAGTCGTGCAGTCTTGGCAATAGTCGGTCCCTTGAGGTCTCGTCGCACTCACGGTTCTCAGCTTGGCTGTAGAGGTGAGTAGAGGTCGGAGGTGCCAGGGAAGCCGGGTCTTGTCGAGCTGGGCAGTCGGATTCCGGAGGAAGGACTTGCAGCAGACCGCAGTGTTCTTGATGGTGCCTGCGGATGCAGGGTGACTACTCCTTAGTCACAAGGGAGAATCTTGAAGAAGGAAATCTTGAAGTCCTTTCGTAGAAAGTCGTGTCTTGATTCCAAAGATGATCTAGTTTGGAAGGGGGCCTGCTCCTACCTTTATCTGAGAAAAGGGGGCTGGCACGTGACTAAGTCCTGCCCTATGGGTGGGACCAGGAGGGGGGTGGTTACACCCACTTCCTTGGCGGGCTTTTCCCCAGCATAGGGTCTGGAGTGTCCCTGGAACTGGTTCAAGCCGGCCTATGCATAGTGAGCACCGGGGTGCCACTTGCAGTCACCTTCCTCTGAAGCCCTGCCTACCTAGGATACACAAAATCCTGTCTGGGACGGTGCTGGCACCGCCCCTGGCAGGAAACCCTTTGTCCTTATCTCCTGCTCTGGGAGGACTCCCAGCAGCAGGAGGGCAGACTTGTGTCTCGGTGGCAGCATCCATTTTGTGGAGCTGAGGCTCTGTTTGACTTTAACCGGGGTTAGGGGTTACATACATGTCGTGTCCCTCTAGAAGGGTGGAATGCTAACCCCGTCGCCAGAATTGGCGAGGGGTTAGTATTCCAATTCGTATGACACCTTACTCGACATGTTTTGATAAAGCGATACCAGAGTTGGCATATAACCGCGAGGATTATAATGCACTTAAGAGTATATGGTATGCGATATCATGGAAACGGCTAAGGGATAGATCCCGAAAGCCGCAGACAGGCTCAGCTCATGCCAGAGCACCATCTCACACGATTCCAAGCACTCTGCCTTCAGGATTGTTAAGGCCTGCCATAGGAGTGACTGATAGGAGATCTGTGTGTCCATTTTGGGTTTAGATATAGGTATACTATATCTACAGCAAAGGGTGAGTACACCACCTTGCCCCAGCTGTCGTGCAGCCAGTTGTGTCAGTTTAGTTAGTCAGTCCAGGGGTGGCACAATACATGCTTCAGCCCATGGGAGACTTCTGGGTGCACCTCAGCCCTGGGTACAGGGACTTGGAGAGGGCCCAGTGCCAATTCAGTACCTGAGTACAATTTGGATAGAGAGAACAGCTAGGCTGTGGGTCTGATTAGCAGGCCCACAGCCAGGGAAAGTCGTAAACCAGTGCAGCAAAAAGCAAAAATCTGGGTGATCATAGGATTGCAGACCCTACTCTCCTACATGACCCCCCCCCAAACTTTGGGACAATAAACTAACCTTGACCAGGTGAGTCTTCTTGCTCTAAGTGGAAATACCTGGAGAGCCCATCAGCATTGCTGTGATCAGTACCAGGTCTATGCTCCACTGTAAAATCCATCCCCTGTAGGGAAATGGACCACCTAAGCAGTTTGGGGTTTTCACCCTTCATCTGATTTAGCCACAAGAGGGGCTTATGGTCGGTCTGAATGGTGAAGTGAGTGCCAAACAAGTAGGCCCTCAGCTTCTTCAGGGCCCAAACCACAGCAAAGGCCTCCCTCTCAATAGCTGACCAATTTTTCTCTCTGGGTGTCAACCTTCTACTAATGAAAGCAATAGGCTGATCATTACCATCAAAATTCAGTTGAGACAGAACAGCCCCCACACCCAACTCAGAAGTATCTGTTTGGACAATGAATGGCTTGGAGTAATCTGGACTCTAGGATAGGTGCTGTGCACATGGCCTGCTTTAGGTCATTGAATGCTTTCTGACAGCTTGCTGTCCACTGAACTTTCTTTGGCATCTTTTTGCTTGTCAGGTCATTAAGAGGGGTCACTATGGACCCATAATTTCTGACAAACTTCCTATAGTACCCAGTCAGGCCCAAGAAAGCTCGAACTTGAGTCTGGGTGATTGGAAGAGTCCAGTCCTTGATGGCCTGTATCTTACTCTCCAGTGGCTGAACCTGGCCTCCACCTACAAGGTGGCCCAGGTATACAACCTGTGTCTGCCCTATCTGGCACTTTGTGGCCTTGATAGTGAGGCCTGCCTTTTGCAGAGCCTCTAACACTTTCCTCAGGTGGACCAGGTGATCCTCCCAGGTGGAGCTAAAGACAGCAATATCGTCTAGATATGCTGCACAGAAGTCATCCAGCCCAGTGAGGACTTGATTCACCAACCTTTGGAAGGTGGCAGGTGCATTTTTCAGTCCAAAGGGCATTACCACAAACTGATAATGCCCTCCAGGGGTAGAAAATGCTGTCTTGGGTTTGGCCTCCTCAGCTAACCTGATTTGCCAATACCCAGCTGTCAAATCAAATGTACTTAAGAAGTTGTCAGAAGCCAATGTATCTATAAGTTCATCTGCTCTTGGTATTGGGTGGGCATCAGTCTTAGTGACTGCATTGAGGCCTCTGTAGTCTACGCAAAACCTCATCTCTTTCTTACCACCCTGGGTGTGAGGTTTTGGCACTAGAACTACTGGGCTAGCCCAAGGGCTATCTGAGGGCTCAATGACTCCCAGCTCCAACATTTTCTGCACTTCAGTTTTGATGCAGTCTCTAACATGATCAGGCTGTCTGTAGATTTTACTCTTGACAGGCAGACTGTCTCCAGTGTCAACATCATGGGTACACCAATCAGTTTGGCTGGGTGTCAGAGAGAACATATGTCTGAAGGATTGCAGGACTTGCCTGCAATCCTGTTGCTGATGTTCAGTGAGGCTGCCACAAAAGACAACACCATCAACTGATCCATCATCAGGATTCTGAGTGAGCAGGTCTGGGAGAGGGTCACTCTCTTCCTCCTGTCCCTCATCTGTGGCCATGAGCAAGCTCATGTCCTTCCTGTCAACATATGCCTTGAGCCTGTTAACATGGAGCACTCTGAGAGGGCTCCTGGGAGTTCCAAGGTCCACCAAGTAGGTAACCTCTCCCTTTTGCTCAATGATGGTGTGGGGCCCAGACCATTTGTCTTTCAGAGCTGCTGGGGCCACTGGCTCCAGCACCCACACCTTCTGTCCTGGCTGGTACACAGTCAGAACAGCCTTTTGGTCATGCCAAGCTTTTTGAAGTTCTTGGCTGGCCTCAAGGTTTTTAGATGCCTTTTCCATATACTCAGCCATCCTGGAGCGGAGACCAAGTACATAGTCCACTATGTTGGTTGCAGGCTTTTTGAGAGGTCTCTCCCATCCTTCCTTCACCAAACACAGGGGTCCTCTTACAGGATGCCCATACAGAAGCTCAAAAGGGCTGTAGCCAACCCCCTTCTGTGGGACCTCTCTGTAAGCAAACAAGAGGCAGGGGATCAGGACATCCCATCTTCTCCTAAGAGGGTCCTGTTGAATCTCTCAACAAGCCCATTGCATTGTGGATGATAGGGTGTGGTGAACTTGTAGTTCACACCACACTCCTTCCACATTGCAGTCAGATATCCTGACATGAAGTTTGTACCTCTGTCAGAAACGACCTCCTTAGGGAAACCCACTCTGGAGAACACTCCAACTAGGGCTCTTGCCACTACAGGTGCTGTAGTGGTCCTAAGTGGAATAGCTTCAGGATACCTGGTGGCATGATCCACTACCACCAGTATAAACTTGTGCCCTGATGCTGTCTGGGGTTCCATTGGACCAACAATGTCAATCCCCACTCTTTCAAAGGGAACCCCCACCACAGGTAGTGGTATGAGGGGGGCCTTTGTTGTGCCACCTGACTTACCAGTGGCTTGGCAAGTGACACAGGAGCGACAAAACTCCTTGGTATTCTCATTCATACGGGGCCAGTGAAAGTGTGAGACAAGCCTGTCCCAAGTCTTTGTCTGACCTAAATGACCTGCAAGGGGAATTTCATGGGCCAAGGTGAGAAGGAAACCTCTCAGAGACAAGGGGATGACCAGCCTCCTGGTTGCACCAGGCTTGGGGTCTCTTGACTCAGAGTACAGGAGTCCATCTTCCCAGTATACCCTGTGGGCACCTGTGGCATTCCCTGCAGCCTCAGCAGCAGCCTGCTGTCTGAGGGGTTCAAGGGAAGGGCAGTCTAACTGTGCCTTCCCCAGGTCCCCAGGTCCCCCGGTCTGCTCTGGAGGGTCCCCCTGAGCCCAGAAACTCAACTTGATCAAGTTCAAGCTCTTTAGGCTCAGTTTCCCTCAGTTCTCTCAGATCAGCCTCCTCAGAGACTTGATCCTCAACCTGGGGCAAGGGGGAAGGCAAAGCCTTAACCCTACTGCTCTTCTTCTTGGGAGGTGTCTGGTCCATAATTTCAGGATCCAGCACCTGTTCAGTGGGGCATTTTCTGGCCTGTGACCTAGTCACAGCAAGCACATGTGCTGGCGAGCCTAACATTTCCATGTCCTCTGCTCCACTTCTGACCATTGGGATGACTCCAAATCATTGCCCAACAAACAATCAACTGGGAGGTCTGAACTGACTACAACTTTCTTTTGTCCCTTCACTCCACCCCAGGAGAAAGCCACAATTGCCACACTATGACTAGTAGTGACATTGCTGGCATTGGTCACCAGGAAATCAGTACCTGGCATGATCTGTCCAGGGTCCACAAAGTTAGGTGTCACCATGGTGACACTGGGACAAGTGTCCCTATAGGCCTGAGCCATTTTGCCATTAATCAAAGGTGTCTGCCTGTATTTGCCCAAAGTACTGGGACTTATCTCAGGGGACATATCTATATCCCCTGTACAGACAAGGACAGCCTGAGTGAGTGTGCCAACTAAGTTGTCAGACCCCTCAGTACCCAAGGTTAACCCAACTAATGCCTTGGGAGGTACACTACCACTACTGACTGTACTAGGGGGTGCAGTTGCCTTAGGGGCTGTAGTGGCAGGAGTTTGTCCTCCTCTTTTGGTGCACTCACTAAACCAGTGAGACTTACTTTTGCAGTACTGGCACCACCTTTTTGACTGGCCTTCTTGAGTCTTCTTCTTCTGGGAAGCCTGACCCCCACCCTCTTTGGTTTGTTGGGGACCTGGTGAAGACTTCTGGTCATTTTGTTCACTCTTTGCATTACCCTTCTGGTCTGCTTTCTTCTGACCACCCTGGTTCTGGTTCTGCTTGATCCTTGTCCTGACCCATTTGTCTGCCTTCTTTCCCAATTCTTGGGGAGAGGTCAGATCTGAATCAACAAGGTGCTGGTGCAACAACTGGTTCTGACAATTGTTTAAAATTTGTTCTCTCATCATAAGATTATACAATCCTGTGTAATCTGTAACCTTGCTACCCAGCAACCAGCCCTCCAAAGCCTTAGTGGCACAATCCACAAAGTCAGACCAGTCCTGAGACTGAGTTTTCTGGGTGTCTCTGAACAGCAACCTGTACTGCTCAGTGGTTAAACCAAACCCATCAACCAGTGCATTTTTCAGGACCTGGTAATCATTAGCATCCTCCACTCTTGTAGTGAGGAGCTTATCTCTACCTTTACCATCAAAGGAGAGCCACAGTATAGCTGCCCACTGACTTCGGGGAATGCACTGCACAGTGCAGGCCCTCTCCAAAGCAGCCATCCATTTCTGGATATCATCCCCTTGCTTAAAGGGGGGCACTATTTTAGTCAGGTGTTTAGTATCTAAACCCTTCTCTCTATCTCTTGGGAGATTGCTGCCACCAGTGGGAGCTAGCCCACTCATCTGCTGCTCTCTAGCAAAAGCAAGCTTTTCTTTGGCCAGGGCAAGTTCTTCCCTTTCAATCCTCAGAGCAGCCTGTCTCATTCTAGCTTCATGCTCTATTCTCTGAGGGGAAGTCACTCTCCTCTGTGGAGAGTTCCTCCTCCTCTGGGAAGAGGCATTAGAGTGCAGAGATCTATTGGAGTCCCTAGAAAGAGATCTATCTCTCCTAACTCCAAGGTTAGGCCCACTTCGGGTTAGTACTGGGGGGCCCCCAGATCCTAGCCCAAGTAAGTCTAAGTTGGCCCTGGTTAGCCTTCTGACTACCTCAAGACCTTTGTCTACCTCATCCCCAGAGAGTTCCTCCTGATCCTACTCCTCTCCAACTGCAGTAGCAGTGTTGGGGAGGTCTGGATCCCCAGAGGTTCCCTCTAAGGCTGGCATGTTCTCATGTAACTGAGAAATCTTTCTGGCATCATATGTCTCTAAGAGACCTATCAGAAAGGGAATGGTGGGGTTAGACCCCTGCTTCAGTTTCCTGGAGGTACAGACTTGTCTCATCTCCTGGAAACTGAGAGCTGCATATCTGGAAGTGACCTGTGGAGGGTCAACACTTACCAGGGGAGTCTCAGTGGACTCTCCATGGTTAGACATGCTTTTCTAGTGAGGTGTAAGTGGTGCACTTACCTACACTATATGTTTGCCTACTGATCCCTTGCTAGAGTTGTAGTTTAGGGTGTGCTAGGCCCTAGGAGCTACAACAGCTGGTTCAGTAGAACTCAGAGTATTCTAAGCTAAGTTATATGTACCATTAGCACTTATGTGATCTTTCACAAGATATTCTTAGGATATGTGTGGTAAAACAACAGCAAGCTCAAATCCCAACCGCTGCTCACCAATGTGAGAAGTTGGCCTGATGTGCAGTGTTCACTATTCTAGTGATCACTATATATCAGTCCAAACAACCCTTATTGATGATTGGTTGTAAGTCAACCTTATAGACCAGCTATCCTAGTAGCATGGATACGAGCAGTCTAAGGCTAAGACTCTAGAGGGCGTGTTAAGCCAGCTGTTTTACCATCACATTACCCCTTGAACACCCAGTGAAAGGACACCACACAAGTGTTATGAAAATAAACAGTGTATTTATTAGAATCACAACAACCCTGTACTCTTTATGAGGACAGGGTGCTAGGCACACAACAAAACTCTTACGAAAATACTTAAGTTAGCACGGTATACACAAATGCCCGAGGGGCACGAAAAACCATATACTTTAAAAGTGGAATGCGAAATTACTAGCAGGTAAGTACAGTACTAATAGGCTTTGGAGTCGCTAGGACTTGACTAGGGAATCGTTAGATTACTTCTAGGAGACCTAGAGGACTCGGGTGCAGAGTGTGCACTCTCACGCGGGATGCGGGACAAAGTCTATGGAAGCTAGTAACGCTAAAGTTAGTGTTCACGGGCGAACCCGACCTGGTAGGGAGAAAACGACAGTGGATCCTGACCCTTGGATAGTGAGGCTATGCTGGGGCACCGAAATGCCGAAGTTACCTAGCCCAGGGGCTGCAGCTGCATAGGTCTCAAAAGACGTCGGGAATCCTCGTTGCCGGACCAGGAGCCTGGAAGAAAGATGCTGGCAGGCGACCAGTGAAGATTGTTCGAAGTGATCCAAGCCTGGATCTGGAAGATGGATGACACCTGAAAGCAGAGGGGACCAAGTTCGTGACTACTAGCCAGTAGTCAGTGGGCACCAGGAGGGCACCGGATGGTAGTCACCTCGACTAGGTGAGTGGGCGACGCTGGCTCTGCAGATCTCACGGACCAGGAGGCATTGTCGGCGACCAGGATGGAGAGGCGAGCTGTCCCACGATGGATGAAGCTGTTGGCGTCGAAGAACCCAGGATTGGGCAACAAAGCCTTGGCTAATTCAAGCCCACGCGGTGGATTCAAAATGGCGTCTTGAGTGGACCAGGAGGGTCTGGGGTGCTCCTCTTCTGGAAGGGAGCAAGGGCCAGTCTGGAGCAACCAGACCAGCAGCAGTGATGTCGTCGGGCGTCGTTCAGAAGGCCACAAGCCAGCGAGCTAGTAGCCAAACAACGCGGTGAGCAGCAAAAAGCAGAAGGGCCCCACGCCGATCGTGGAGATGCTGGGGGGCTGATCTTCGGTGCTGGAGCTGCTCAGGGTCGGGGCTTCTCGGACCCCAAAGCACTCACCAGGAAATTACTCGGCGGGCTTGCTGTGCAGAAGTCGTGCAGTCTTGGCAATAGTCGGTCCCTTGAGGTCTCGTCGCACTCACGGTTCTCAGCTTGGCTGTAGAGGTGAGTAGAGGTCGGAGGTGCCGGGGAAGCCGGGTCTTGTCGAGCTGGGCAGTCGGATTCCGGAGGAAGGACTTGCAGCAGACCGCAGTGTTCTTGATGGTGCCTGCGGATGCAGGGTGACTACTCCTTAGTCACAAGGGAGAATCTTGAAGAAGGAAATCTTGAAGTCCTTTCGTAGAAAGTCGTGTCTTGATTCCAAAGATGATCTAGTTTGGAAGGGGGCCTGCTCCTACCTTTATCTGAGAAAAGGGGGCTGGCACGCGACTAAGTCCTGCCCTATGGGTGGGACCAGGAGGGGGGTGGTTACACCCACTTCCTTGGAGGGCTTTTCCCCAGCTCAGGGTCTGGAGTGTCCCTGGAACTGGTTCAAGCCGGCCTATGCATAGTGAGCACCGGGGTGCCACTTGCAGTCACCTTCCTCTGAAGCCCTGTCTACCTAGGATACACAAAATCCTGTCTGGGACGGTGCTGGCACCGCCCCTGGCAGGAAACCCTTTGTCCTTATCTCCTGCTCTGGGAGGACTCCCAGCAGCAGGAGGGCAGACTTGTGTCTCGGTGGCAGCATCCATTTTGTGGAGCTGAGGCTCTGTTTGACTTTAACCGGGGTTAGGGGTTACATGCATGTCGTGTCCCTCTAGAAGGGTGGAATGCTAACCCCGTCGCCAGAATTGGCGAGGGGTTAGTATTCCAATTCGTATGACACCTTACTCGACATGTTTTGATAAAGCGATACCAGAGTTGGCATATAACCGCGAGGATTATAATGCACTTAAGAGTATATGGTATGCGATATCATGGAAACGGCTAAGGGATAGATCCCGAAAGCCGCAGACAGGCTCAGCTCATGCCAGAGCACCATCTCACACGATTCCAAGCACTCTGCCTTCAGGATTGTTTAGGCCTGCCATAGGAGTGACTGATAGGAGATCTGTGTGTCCATTTTGGGTTTAGATATAGGTATACTATATCTACAGCAAAGGGTGAGTACACCACCTTGCCCCAGCTGTCGTGCAGCCAGTTGTGTCAGTTTAGTTAGTCAGTCCAGGGGTGGCACAATACATGCTTCAGCCCATGGGAGACTTCTGGGTGCACCTCAGCCCTGGGTACAGGGACTTGGAGAGGGCCCAGTGCCAATTCAGTACCTGAGTACAATTTGGATAGAGAGAACAGCTAGGCTGTGGGTCTGATTAGCAGGCCCACAGCCAGGGAAAGTCGTAAACCAGTGCAGCAAAAAGCAAAAATCTGGGTGATCATAGGATTGCAGACCCTACTCTCCTACATGTGGCTGTTGCTGTTCTGCCGTTTTCAGAAGGTGAAAAGCACAAACAATTCCTTGTAGATGTTTCTTCCTGGAAAGTGAAACAGCTTGTGAGGGAAGTGGGTAGGATTTTTGAAGATTTGGAAAAGAAACTACTATAAACCAATCAAAAGTGTTGTTTTTAAGTCTCATGACTTTACCTGCGCGCAAGGTGCAGGCGCGCACGGTGTTCGCACGAGTCGCATATGAATGACGTTTTACCCGATTTTCGTAAATGCTTTTAAAGCTAATATACGGTTATAAAAAGTCAACAATACAATTTTTACAGTTATGTCACAGAGGGCCAGATGTAGGTGGCCAATTGGATTTTGAGATGTAGGGCATGCATTAACAGAATCGGTATTTTACAGATTCTGTATTTACCGATTCGGTAAAATTACCGAATCGGTAAATACAGACTCGGTAAAATACCGATTCTGTAAATGCAGATGTAGCTGGCACATGTCAGAGTGCCACAGGGCTTTAAGAATCGGTATTTTACCACCCAATCCAATTGGGTGGTAAAATACCGAATCCAGGTGTGCATGCACATGTGTGCATGCACACCTGTGCCATGTGACACACAGACATGTCCTTAGGGCATATCTGTGTGCCACATGGCGCACATGCCTATTTTTGGGGTGCCAGAGGGTGTCAAAGTGACACCCCCTGCACCCTTGCTAAAATCGGTATTTACCGATTCTGTAATTACAGAATCGGTATTGCCCATTGATTCCTATAGCCTGCAAGGCCCATAGGAATCAATGGGCAATACCGAATCGGTATTTACAGAATCGGTAAATACCGAATCTTAACGATTCGGTATTTACCGAATCTGAAATACCTACATCTCCCCCCCTCTATTTTACCACTTCTTAAACACCGAATCGGTATGATTCGGTATTTAAGAAGTGGTAAAATAAAATTACCTACATCTGGCTCAGAATGTCTTGGGTTATTATGTACATTACATTTACAGAAATGACTATTTGGAATGAAAATTTTTTCGCGGGGTGCGAACACTGCGCGCATGCGTGCGAACACCGTGCGCACACTTTAAAAAACACCCCCCCAAAAAATAAGACCAGAATTATAAAAAATCTAAAATTAATACATAATAATACATAAATCAAAATTAAAATTTTAGTATTGTTAAAAATATAGAGCATTTGTATAATGACACAAAAAAGACAATAATTGATAAATTTTAAAAATTAACATTTAAAAAACCTTTGAAATTCACTGAAAAAACCATAGGTTTCACACACATTATAGTTAGGAATTAGCATTAAAAAAACCTTTGAAATTTACTGAAAAAAACATAGGTTTTACACACGTTATAGTTAGGAATTAGCCTTTAAAAAACCTTTGAAATTCACTGAAAAAACCATAGGTTTCACACAGGGTATAGTTAGGAATTAGCATTTAAAAAACCTTAGAAATTCACTGAAAAAACCATAGGTTTCGCACCAGTTATAGTTAGCTGGACATTTTACTCATTCAAAACCATTGAAATTCCCCCGTTATAGTTAGTTGTACTCACTATAACTCGCGCGCCCGCAATCCACTGCTGATGATGTCACATATTACATCATTCATGACATGGTCAGTGACATCACTGATGACATCTCAAATGACATCAGTGATGACATCACCAATGACATCATCCATGTGACAATGAAATAAACTTCATCACACACTAGTATAATATTTCTTCACTCACCGTAAAATAAAAAGTGCCATATTTCAAACCATTGACACACCAATAGTAATTTCTAAACACCCACTCATTGATTTATAGATCTATACACACATATAATCACTTACCTATAGATTCAGAGTTATATGCAGTGAATAATTAACAGAACACTATCAAATATACTTTTACGCCTATTTCAACTTACACACCAGCTCACATTGTATTCACTTATAAAGACAACCTTCTGACTTTTGCAAATAATTGGTTATACTTACATTTACTCATCTACACACGTATACAAACACCACTTTATCTATTTATATAAATAGTAACTCACACTAAGGGGCCGATTAGGATCGCGGTTTTCCCGCATCTCCGGGCCGGCGGAAGTCACCGCCAGCCCAGAGGATGCAGGAAAACCGCTGGGGAGGCACAAAAGACCCACCGCCAAATTAGGATGGCGGTCGGTCTCAAAATCTGACCGCTGCTTTTCCGCCACGGTCGCCTTCCGACCGCGGCGTTAAAGCTCCAACATGGCTGGCGGTGTCCATCAGACACCGCCAGCCATATTAGGAGGGCGAAAAACAGATGCCTTTCCGCGGCGTATTCTCCGCCGTGGAAAGGCATACGGTGAATTCTTTGGGGGCCCGTTGTGGGCCCCCAGGGTGAGTGGGCACACACCCTGCATTTGGGTGCACGAAGCGGCAGGCACCGCGCGGTGCCTGCCGCTTTGTGCATGCAAATGCTAAGCATGCCTATTTAACCATGCAGCGGGTGCTGCTTCAAGCAGCACCCACCGCAATGTTAAATATTGAGGATGTGACCGCCAGGCTGGCGGTCACATCCTAATTGCACTGAAGGGACCGCCGCTGCCCCTGCGGACTGTCCCTCCTCCTCTAGGGTGGCGGACGGAGGCCATCCTAATGAGCCCCTTAGTTTGTTATAAAATCACTAGTACAAGTATACAGTTATCCATATGGTGACTCGTACAATCACTAAGTCTTAAGCACACTTAATTAGATATAACTGTCACATACACTGTGTACCATTGAGAAATATTTTATCACCACCACACCCATAAACATATACACTCACTGAAAAAACTGTTATTACATGTAGTCTTAACCTCATATACCTACTGAATGTACTATTCACACATTTTAGAGCAATTACACCCCCCCCCCACCAAACCAGACATTCATTTACCCATACAAATACTCAGTTAAGAAACCAATAACAAATAGTCTTTAACATACCAATTAAGACAAAGCAATAAAGACTTTCACACAGTTTAATAACTACACATTATATATAGTGAGACTCTACAAATTAGTCAAGGAAACAATCAATGACACTGTTACTAAATCCACCATTCACACATTTATATTTATATATCCATTCATTGTTCAATGCAAAGTAGTGTATTTATAATACATATTTAAATATCAAACCAAACCACATTCACTGGATGATGCCATCAGTGATGTCATTTGAGATGTCATCAGTGATGTCACTGTTCATGTCATGAATGATGTAATATGTGACATTATCAGCTGTGGATTGCGGGCGCACGAGTTATAGTGAGTACAACTAACTATAACGGGGGAATTTCAATGGTTTTGTATGAGTAAAATGTCCAGCTAACTATAACTGGTGTGAAACCTATCGTTTTTTCAGTGAATATATCTATCTATCTATCTATCTATCTATCTATCTATATATATATATATTCACTGAAAAAACCATAGGTTATAGACCATATATAGTTAGGGCTTAGCATTTAAAAAACCTTATTTTACTCACACAAAACCATTGAAATTCCATATATAGTTAGTTGCACTAACTATATATCGCGCACCCGCAATCCACTGCTGATGATGTCACATATTACATCATTCATGACATGGTCAGTGACATCACTGATGACATCACTGATGACATCTCAAATGACATCACTGATGACATCTCAAATGACATCACTGATGACATCATCTAGTGTCTGTGTGTTTTTGTAAAGTTTAAATATGTTTTACATATTGAAGAATGAGTGGATGTATGGAAGACTGAGTGTGTGTGTGGCAGGCTGGGAGGTGTGTGACTGTGCATATCAATGTGTACTTGTATCAGTGATTGTATAAGAGAGTAAGTATGTGTTAGTATATGTGTGAAAAGTATGGTGTTCTGTGTTTAACTGTATAGATGAGGAAATCGAAGTGTGATTGATTCTTCACAGGACTGACTAGGTGTATGAGTGCATATGATAGTGTTGTAATAATGAGTGACTGTATGTATGAGTGATTGTATGGGTGAATAAAGTGAATGTGTGTGTAGACGTAGGAATCAGTGAGTGCGTATGTAGTAACTGGTATTGGTGTGTCATGATGTCATCAGTGATGTCATTTGAGATGTCATCAGTGATGTCATTTGAGATGTCATCAGTGATGTCACTGAAGTATGGTGTTCTGTGTTTAACTGTATAGATGAGGAAATGGAAGTGTGATTGATTCTTTACAGGACTGACTAGGTGTGTGAGTAACTCCATGGATGAGTGGCAGTGTGTGAGTGTCTGCATAGGTGTATGAGTGCATATGATAGTGTTGTAATAATGAGTGACTGTATGTATGAGTGATTGTATGGGTGAATGAGTGAATGTGTGTGTAGACGTAGGAATCAGTGAGTGCGTATGTAGTAACTGGTATTGGTGTGTCATGATGTCATCAGTGATGTCATTTGAGATGTCATCAGTGATTTCATCAGTGATGTCATTTGAGATGTCATCAGTGATGTCACTGACCATGTCATGAATGATGTAATATGTGACATCATCAGCAGTGGATTGCGGGTGCGCGATATATAGTTAGTGCAACTAACTATATATGGAATTTCAATGGTTTTGTGTGAGTAAAATAAGGTTTTTTAAATGCTAAGCCCTAACTATATATGGTCTATAACCTATGGTTTTTTCAGTGAATTTTCAAGGTTTTTTAAATGCTAATTCCCAACTATATATGGTCTCTAACGTATGGTTTTTTCAGTGAATTTCAATGGTTTTTTAATAGCAAATATCATAAGCTGTCGAATGTCAAGTACGTGGTAAGTAAAAACATTTTCGTGTTTATGCACACTGATCTGCTTTGAATGCTGCCCCCCCTCCCCCTCATTTCTATTAGGAGTACTCTCTCTTTGCAGATAGTGAAGGGTAGTTAACGCAGGCCTTTGCCCCCGTTGTAATCCGTCGTGCCTGCTTCTCTCTCCATTTGATTGATTGTTATCCAAGCATTTACTGTTTTAGAATTGGTTCTCTTTGGTTCATTCTCTATTTACAAACAAGCACAGAGTCGCAATACTCTGTTTAGTCTTTGCAGATAGCGAAAAATCGTGTAAAAAAACAAAAGGAATCGAGCAAAATCAGTAGGCCACTAATGGGATCTCTTTTTGACCTCGCTAAAATAGAAACATTAGGAACAACCCCTCATGACAAACACAAAACTATTGAGATGAACTGAACTCCACACCATGATGGCTGCAATACAGCTCGGCTCCGCCACCCACCCCGCCCAAAATAACGATAAACTCTATGCAAATATTACAAATATATACAACACACCAGCAAAGTAACAGGGTAAAACATTTTATTAAACAACTATTTACATAACTATTTTATACTTTTTGTTGCCCGATCCGGCTAGCTCAATCGATCGAGCATGAAACTCATGCACTCTGATGGTTCAAAGTTTTGAGGAGTGCTTGTAACACTGTCTGAAGCCTATTTGCACTTGCTTCAGCTTCACTATTGTCAAAGTAAAGTGGGGACTGTTTGAGGACGTGACTGCATTTGTGAACAATGTAATGCGGTGCCACCCTGAACCGCTTGACGGAGGCCCCCGAGGGACGGTGTGATGGCGCGGACTCGGAGGGGGCGCTTGGCTCCGGCTCCCTCCCCAAGTCGTGTTCTCCTGGTGTAGCCTGAGATCGCCCCCGACATAGGTGGCCGGCTCCCGGGATCAAGCGGAACTTTTTGCCTTTTGGTAACTCTTCCATTCTTGACCTTGTCCCACAATCCGTTTCACCTAAAGACACGCTGTAGTGGGGCGCCCCTTTACCATTTCAGTTGCCATTCCGCCCGCTTTTGCTACACTGTGCCTCTTCCGCTATTCAGCTGTTTACAGCCCGCTCTTTCGACTACAGCGTCTCGCTCACCATGTAGTTGAGTTCCTCCCGCTCTTGCGGTGCAGCGATAGCCGGCTGCCACAGTACTCTCAAAATGGCGGCCGGCTCTTCAGATTTGGGCGTGGTCCACTAAAATTGCCCTGCGACACCTTGGAACTCGGACGCTTGTCTGCTAGAGATTGGGCTCCATTCTCGAAAGCGTCCCCTCAGCCTTGAAGATTCTACAAAAGTCTTGGGGGCCCCCCGACTCCCGCAGGCTTCTGGTGGAGAGCGGCTAGCATTATTGCTCGTCGAATGGCCACGACGGAGCTACGAAATGGTGGTGCTCTCTTGCTAACGCCAGCTTCAGTCTGAAACATCCAGAAACACTGTAGACTACCAATTCGATCAGTTCCGGTAGCGCCCCAACGTGACCCGGTAAAGAAGAACTAGCCCTCCCCTCTTTGACTGATGGTTCTTGTTGCCTGTCCCTTCTGTTGTCATTTAACAGAACTATTTAGCCTGCTGAAAGGGGTTGTGTTCCGACCGCTGGTTGGTGGAGACATTTTGACTATATTCTAGACCTGCGTTGTCACGTAATGCGTCATATGACGCGCCGCGTTAGCGCATCCGGAAGTGATCCAGGGCGCGACGCGCAGCGCGTAACGTAAGCATAACAGGTCATATGACTTGTTAATAAAACTTTTCATTGGTTCATTTTACTTTTCTTATTCTAATGATGCTTTCGAGCATTATTTTTTCTTAAATATATGTTATAATGTTCCAGGCTAATGTACTTTCCCGGAAAATTTACAACTGTCCTGCAAGTAAAATATATTCCTTTTTCGAGAAAAAGGGCGTTTCTTCGTCCCATGACGGAGCCATTGAGCAAAAGAGGGTCGGCCTGCTGTCTTAGTCGCCGATACGCCTGAATATCAGATTCTTATCGATCACTTTATGTTGCAGGAGTAGAAAACACAACAGCCCTTGACCATTTATCTTTACAGCGTTCCTGCGTATTATACCTTTTACCCTTCATGTAATTGGACTGCTTTATTTCACTTGCCTTTTACTGATTCGAAAACAGTGACTATTATTAAAAACTTTACCAATGTATATACTACTACCATGTTTTCTTTTAAAAACCTTTATTGTGAAAATGTCATTATACAAATACGGGCCTATAACCACGTGGGCCGGCCACGGAGCAAACTGTAATCGTATATGATGAGTAGACATTTACACTGTAGAGGAACGTAACGGGCGGGCCATTAGGTTGCAAGAACTAAAGTGTCTAACAGTTGCGGAATCGGTGGACGTACATTTTATAATTAAAATACGACAGGGCCACTTACAATAAAATTATCTAGATATACATTTGCGGGCAAGTACCATGGGTGACGTTAATTCGAACTTTCAATAGTACAGTAATCAATAACACATCAGAACTTAATATCAATAGGGATATCGAAATATTCAATCTATTCTCGTCCCCGCCCGCCATGTGCTTCAAAACTGCATACGTATCTCGTGATATCAAGGTTGTGCAACCAGTACACAACAAGGAGTTACGAGTCCCATTTATTCCGGCGCCATTTTGGGCGAGGACGGGCAGGTCCAGGATATAGTCAAAATGTCTCTACCAACCATCGACTATGATGATGTTCATATGCTGTATTTATTAGAGTAACACTCATCTGTCCACATGAAATTAATTTGCCACAATCTAAACATGTCATTTTAATCTTTCCAAAGTTCTTCTAAATATTTGGGACCGTTTCCCTTGCCTCTGATGCTGTCAGTGCCACTTCTTTGATGAATGTACTGGCAGGTCGGGGGTTCTCCTCCAAATCTCTCTTTTATGCAGCACTATAATTAATCGGTGCCACCTCTCCATATGACGATGCATGGTATAGTTACCATAACTATATTTTTTTTCGGTTCCTCTGGAGAGTACATCGTGGCAGATGAAGCGTGTAACGTACCGGGCATTTACCTTTTTTTGCATGTAGAGGAAAGGAAAAAAAATTCGAGCGTCCGAGTTCTAAGGTGTCCCAGGGCCATTTTAGTGGACCAGGCCCAAATCCAAAGAACAGGCCGCCATTTTGAGAGTCCTCTTGCAGCCGCCTGTCGCTGTAGCATCAAGAGCGGCCGAAACTCAGCTGAATGGCAACTGAAACGGTAAAGGGGCGCCCCACTACAGCAGACGAGCCTCCACCTAGGAAGGCCCGTTCACGCCGCCTCCCCCCCACCCCCCTTCGGGCACCCCACGCCGTTATTTGGAGCAGGATTGTAGGATGGCCACACCAGTACGGCAACTTGCTAGACACCACCTCGGTGCCTACCGAATCTCAGCGCCTTGTGGTGTCTTCTATTCAGAAAACATTGTTGTGCTGCCTTCGACCTATTCGCCGCAAGTGCGCACGCAACTCAGCTGCATAGCTTGCTAGACACCACCTCGGTGCTAACCGAATCTCAGCGCCTTGTGGTGTCTTCTATTCCAAAAATATTGTTGCGCTGCCTTTGGCCCCATTCGCACATCGGTCCGCTACTGACGCCATCTCACAGGCCAACGGGGCGCCCCACGCCGACTTTCAGCATTGTAGGATGGCCACACCAGTGCGACAACTTACTAGACACCACCTCGGTGCCATCCGGATCTTGGCATCTCAGCGCCTTGTGGTGTCTTCTATTCAGAAAATATTGTTGCGCTGCCTTTGGCCCCATTCGCACATCGGTCCGCTACTGACGCCATCTCACAGGCCAATGGGGCGCCCCACGCCGACTTTCAGCATTGTAGGATGGCCACACCAGTGCAACTTACTAGACACCACCTCGGTGCCATCCGGATCTTGGCATCTCAGCGCCTTGTGGTGTCTTCTATTCAGAAAATATTGTTGCGCTGCCTTTGGCCCCATTCGCACATCGGTCCGCTACTGACGCCATCTCACAGGCCAACGGGGCGCCCCACGCCGACTTTCAGCATTGTAGGATGGCCACACCAGTGCACCTTACTAGACACCACCTCGGTGCCATCCGGATCTTGGCATCTCAGCGCCTTGTGGTGTCTTCTATTCAGAAAATATTGTTGCGCTGCCTTTGGCCCCATTCGCACATCGGTCCGCTACTGCCGCCATCTCACAGGCCAGCCGACTTTCAGCATTGTAGGATGGCCACACCAGTGCGACAACTTGCTGGACACCACCTCGGTGCCATCCGGATCTTGGCATCTCAGCGCCTTGTGGTGTCTTCTATTCAGAAAATATTGTTGCGCTGCCTTTGGCCCCATTCGCACATCGGTCCGCTACTGCCGCCATCTCACAGGCCAACGGGGCGCCCCACGCCGACTTTCAGCATTGTAGGATGGCCACACCAGTGCGACAACTTGCTGGACACCACCTCGGTGCCATCCGGATCTTGGCGCGTTGTGCTGCCTTCGGCCTATTCGCATATCGGTCCGCTACTGACGCCGCCTCACAGGCCAACGGGGCACCCCACGCCGACTTTCGGCGCAGCATTGTAGGATGGCCACACCAGTGCGGCAACTTGGTGGACACCACCTCGGTGCCATCCGGATTTTGGCGCGTTGTGCTGCCTTCGGCCTATTCGCACATCGGTCCGCTACTGACGCCGCCTCACGTGCCAACGGATTTTCTACGCTTTTTATACCTTATGCCGCATAACAGGTCATGTGACTTGTTTATAAAACTTTTCATTGGTTCATTTTACTTTTGGTTTCCTAATGATGGAAGGCTTGATCATATGACCTAAAAATAACACTTTTCATTGGATGAAACCTTTTTTTTTTCCCCAAACGATGAAAGCCCCACCTTGTTTCTGGATGTTTCAGACTGAAGCTGGCGTCAGCATGAAAGCACCACCATCTCGTGGCTCCGTCGTGGTCATTCCGCGAGCAATCATGGCAGCCGCTCCCCACCGGAAGCCTACAGGAGTCGGGGGCCCCCAAGACTTTTGTAGAATCCTCAAGGCGGAGGGGACGCTTTCGAGAATGGGGTCCAAGACCTAGCAGACAAGCGTCCGATTTCCAAGGTGTCCCAGGGCCATTTCAGTGGACCAGGCCCAAAAAGGAAAGAGCCTGCCGCCATTTTGAGAGTCCTGTGACAGCCGCCTATCGCTGCACCGCAAGAGTGGGCGCAACTCAGCTGAATTGCGGATTTTGACACAGTGGACCAAAAGCGGACGGAATGGCAACTGAAACGGTAAAGGGGCGCCCCACTACAGCAGACGAGGCTCCACCTGGGGAGGCCCGTTCACGCCGCCCCCCCCCCCCCCCCCCCCCGGGGCGCCCCACGCCGTTATTCGGAGGGCGGCAACTCAGCTGAATTGCGGATTTTGACACAGTGGACCAAAAGCGGACGGAATGGCAACTGAAACGGTAAAGGGGCGCCCCACTACAGCAGACGAGCCTCCACCTGGGGAGGCCAGTTCACGCCGCCTCCCCCCCACCACCCCGGGGCGCCCCACGTCGTTATTCGGAGGGCGGCAACTTACTGGACATCACCTTGGTGCCATCGTTCTGCTGCCTTGGAACTATTCGCACAACAGACCGCTACTGATGACCCACCCCCCGCGACGCCCCACGCCGGATACCGAAATCAGTGCGGCACCCAGGCAACATCACCTGGGTGCCGTCCAAAAATCTGGACGTTATGCTGCCTTGGGACTATTCGCACAACCGACCGCTACTTCCTTCTTTTTCCCTAAAAATGTTTAAATGTTTTTACTGTTTTTGTTTTGTTGTATATATTTATAAGTTATTAAAGTTTTATAATCCTACTACTTTGTTGGAGCGCTATATATTTTTAATGTGACACATAATTGTAAAAACTTTGATGTACAAAGAGTCATCCCTGGAATCTTCCGCTTCAGGCTCGGTCCCCTCCCCAATCACAATACAGGATGGTTTTCAGATAGTAGGAACGCGTGTGGTGTGACGGATCTCATCGGGTGTGGGCCTTGATCTACTATAACTCCTTTGAAGAGGGGTAATTCTTTACAGCTGGGGCCATAAACTACATCTGCAGGGCTAGCTGATAGCCTGGGACCGGCCTGGACAATCGGACACAGAGGAAGAGGAGTGTCAAAGGGTGCGGTAGTGAATAGGGCGAAAGGGAGGTGTCGGGCGGGCACAGGGTGTGATTCTCAGGGAAGAGCAGCGCAGATGGGGGGAGGTTTATTGCCCATGCATAAGACAGAGAGCGGGGGTGACCAGTGCCTGGGGGAGATGCTTGCGAGGGTGGGGAGCCATGCTAAGGATCGACAGCGTGCAGAGAGTGGGTCTGGTCAAGTCATCTAAAATGGCTGCCGTGCACGACAAAAGTGTGGCATTTGAAAAAAGGCAAGATGGCGCAGACAATGTTTTTCAACACTTCCTGATTTCCTTCGAATCGAACGTTAACAGACGTTGGGGCATATTACCAAAGTTAAGCGATATTTACCCTAACGATGCTTAGCAACGAATTTTTTACCGCTAAGCATCGTCAGAAATTATCGCAGATAAACCTTGCTATTATCAAGGTTTATCGCAAATGCGATAAAAAACGGCCGCAATGCATTAATATCGCTGAAAAGTCAGCGATATTCATGCATTACCGAGCTAATGCTCTTAGCCATGTTATCCACCTCCCATTGGATAACGTGGCTAAGAACTGCTCAGGGCAGGTGTTACTTTTTGGAGATATTCGCGCTTAGCGCGAATATCTCCAAAAGTTGGTAATAGGAGATAGCGATGTTAGCGACTGTTTCCAGTCGCTAACATCTTGGCATGCCCACTTTGCATGTCATTAGTGATAAATATCACTGACATGCAAAGTGGGGCCCAAGATCGTCGCTATCTCCTACTAGCGGTCGCTAACTGGTGTTAGCGACAGCTAGGTAATACGGACATAATTTTATCTCCGCTTTCTTGGCTTTTAAAGCCAAAAAAGCGGAGATGAACCCCCTTGATAATATGCCCCGTTATCTCTCCCACACTACCGGTCCCCCTGGGCTTAAACGCCGAGATGGTAGGGACTGCATCCCGTGAAGATAGGCCGAGACGTCACTCAGCAGAAAAAAAAGTTTAAAAAAAGTCTATAAACATACAATAAGTTAAAAGTCAATCATTCTTCATTCCTTGTAGTACGCTCCCTAGTCCGCTTCCCGTTACGCTAACCGGGCGCACCCCACCAAAAAAACTTTTTTTTTTTGCCCCGCGGAGCCCTTTTAAAGCCTCCACATCAAACCTATGGGGTCAGGGAGTATCTACTATGCACCCTTATGGTCATTTGCCCCTTCGCTTTGGCCTCCTCTTGTCTCTCGATCCTACCGAGAGACAAGATGGCGGCCGCTACGGACTGTTTGGAATGTTTACAGACGCCGGAGAACCAATCAGCTTCGCTTCACAAAGCTCCGTAACGCGAAAAGTACGCGAACTGGAGCGCTGCCCGTTCCGCTGTTACAGATATATCTTTTTTTTAACGTTAATTTCTCAAAATCCACTGGAGCACATATATTGAGACCTAGCAAAGGCACATCGGGCTACCAGTCCCTACAATTTTGCCAAGTTTCGTGCAAATCCATTCAGCCGTTCGATTATTATTATTTTTTTATTTTTTTTTGCCCCGCGGGGCCCTTTTAAAACCTCCACATCAAACCTAGGGGGTCAGGGAGGATCTACTATGCCCCCTTATGGTCATTTGCCCCTTCGCTTTGGCCTCCTCTTGTCTCTCGATCCTACCGAGAGACAAGATGGCGGCCGCTACGGACTGTTTGGAATGTTTACAGACGCCGGAGAACCAATCGGCTTCGCTTCACAAAGCTCCATAACGCGAAAAGTACGCAAACTGGAGCGCTGCCCGGTCCGCTGTTACAGATATATATCTGTTTTTGAACGTTAACTTCTCAAAATCCACTGGAGCACATATATTGAGACCTAGCAAAGGCACATCGGGCTACCAGTCCCTACAATTTTGCCAAGTTTCGTGCAAATCCATTCAGCCGTTCGGGCTAAAAGTGAGGCCAACCGCCCTATGGAAAACTCAATGTTAAAAACACGTTTTGGGACCCCCCTTTTTTCTCGGCCCCCCCTTGACGAAAACCCCCCAAATTTTCAGGGGCTACTCAGAAACAAAATGTTCAATTTTCCTGAAAATTTCAGCCAATTCCGTCCACAAACGCCAAAGTTATTAGACATAGAATTTTCAAAAATCACATAGAGAAAAAATCCTAACTATATATACCTACTGGCGACCGCCAGTAGGTAATATATATATATATATATATATAGGCGGGATGTTAAGCAGCATTTAAAAATGGTAAACATTTAGTCAGTCTTAATGTGATCAAGGGCTCTCGAGCCCGAAACGCGTCATCTGCCTATGCTGCACTGGATGGAAAAGGTTAAATAAATCATCTTGCCTATAGAAGTGGTCCGTTTCTCTGTCTTCGCCGCCGCGCTGTGGTGGAAGTAGCTACAGTTGTTGTTCGAGATATATATATATATTACCTACTGGCGAGTACAAGTACAGAGCTGGGGGCCGAAGTGCCGGAGGGCCAGGCTGCCATCTCGAGAAGATCCGACAGCCCACTACGCCGAATGCGTGGTCGAGGGCTCGGTAGTGGTGTCTGGGCCCTCCCTTGTTCGTGCGGGGAGAGAGTTGCAGCGGGCCCCCCGCGACTTGGCAGCGGGGGGTGTTGGCGACCCCTGGGCGTGGACACGCCAGAGCCTGGCAGCAGACGGAGGAGCCTGGTCGCAGCCTGGGACACCTGCGGCTCCAGAGGGTCATCCGTGAATGTCAGAAGCAGTTCACTAGTGGCGAGTACTACCACGGTCCCAGGGGTGAACTGAAAAGACCCGCGGAGAGGCCCAGGGATGCTGAGCATGTTGGCGAGCCGCTAGGAGTGGGGACCGGGGGCCCGGCGCAGCACAGACAGGGAGCGCCATTCCCGGGACGCGGGGACCTAAACCAAATTGAAGCCGGAGGGGGGCCCTGGACTTCGGGAAGAGTCCTGCATTGAGAGATACGTCTGGTGGGGCCCGGAGTCAGAGGTCTTGGCCTTGGGGAGCCTCATGTTGCTTGGCGGGACCTGCGGCCATTTTCTGGATTGTTTCGCCTGCAGCGCGTGCCTGGGAGAATAACAGAGGCAGCGACAGAGATCGCCCATGCGAGTGGCCAGTCCACATCAGTCTCGGGAGTGGCCCAACGCAGGGGTGGACTTGGTGAGCTGACTGGTGCCTTCGTGGGAACAGGGGACGGCTAGCGGGCCTGAAGTGAGTGGCGGATTGCCTCGCGGTGTGGCCTAGTGGACCAAGCAGAGACACAGGTGGGGACAGACCGGCAGCAGGCACAAGAGGCACCCGGGTGTGGACTCTGCGCCCATTAGTGTAGATTGGAGAGCATCGGGGGGCACATAACCTGTCGCCACGAGCTGATCTGGAATAGCCCGTTCCGTGGCCCACAGCGTGGATCTCCTCAGCCGAGTCGGGCTTCTGTGAAGGGTGAGCAGTCATCCAGTCCTCTCGAGCTTCGTGAGTGGCGGAGGCGCCGCGCCTGGCGGGTGACTCCTGAGGTGCACGGAGCACGCTACGTCCACCTCGAGCGTCTGCAAAGACAAAACTGTAAAGGACCTGTTTGCCAAGGCCCCGGCGAGTCAATAACACAAAGGCATGGCTACAAGCGCTGCCTGCCCCACCTTGGATCAGGCAGAAGGTTCAGAACCTATTACCAAGGCCTTTTTAGAATCACTGTTTACCACTTTGAGAGACGATATCCACACTTTAAAAAAGGAATTCACGGATGAGATCAAGGAGGTTCGCAGAGACATGGACGGCCTAGGAGACCGTGTGGCAGAGCTGGAAACCAAGAATGAAGGGAGAGACACCGAAATTGAGGCACTACAGCAGGAGACTTGCGGATCCACGACCAACAAGTTGACCTACAAATGCACCTAGAGGACTTGGAGAACAGTTCTCGTCAACATAATGTACGAATCCGGGGAGTGGCGCTGACCGAGGACACTAAAGATCTGTTCGGATTCACGAGAGAGCTCTTAAATCATATTTTGGGGCGCCCTTTGGAGTCAGACCTCCGATTGGACAGAGTACATGGGGTGGGACCTTCACGCCCCGCACTGACTCCTCCACCGGACATTCAAGCATGTGTGCAGGACTACCTCACCAAAGAAGACATCCTACAGAAAGCTCGGAAGTGCCGCCCCCTGTCCTACAGAAACCAGTCCCCAGTTCTGTTCCAGGACTTGTCCGCCCTTACCTTGCAGAAGCGCAGAACCTTCAAGCCCGTCACAACACACCTCCAACAACGCAACATCTACAGTTGGGGCCACCCATTTCGCTTGGTGTTTAAACTGGAGACAATGAGCTCTACAAGCTCCGATCTTTGGCGGAAGCATGCCGCCTGCTGGGTATAGATCCACCAGCTGAGGACTGTGAATATGCGGGCCAAGCCATGGACTCGGATGACTCTAAACCCCGGTGGCGCCAGCAAGGTAGTAGGCGCCGCGTAAAGAAGCCCCCTGCAGCCGAGATTAAGGACGGTCAGCGCGCTGCAGTGGAAGCAGTCTCATCTGAGCTGACCTCGCCCCATCCCAGCTGACTTTCATGAAATTTTTTTATTACGGCTATTTGTTTGCTTGTTTCTCTTGCCAGGCCGTCGGCGGAAGGGGGGGCTGTTGTGAATTGATTGAACTATCCCGTTGTACTACATTCCCAATCACCTACGGATGATGGACAATGTGTTTTTGAATATTGGGTTTCATGTTGGGGGGGGGTTCTTTTCGGGCAGGGGGGGGGAGGGGGGAGGGGAGGGAGGGTTTAGTGTTTCTTGTCCACCGTGCGCCTGGGATTGAGAAGACTGAAGAATCTCCCTTGTGGGCAAGGAGTGTCCACCCTGCAACTGCAGGCACCATCAAGCGTCCAGCGGCTTCCCTTTGTCGTCTTCCCTCGAGGATCCAGACTTCAGAGCCCGACGAGACCCGGATTCCCAGACCTCTCCGACCTCAACTCACATCTGCAGCACAGCTGAGATCCGTGGGTGCGACGAGACATGTGGGACCGGCCATCTTGAAAGAACCTTCACTTCCAGCACGACTCCCGAGGTAAACTCGACGAAGTGCTTTGGGGATTGAGAAGCCCCAGCCCCAAGCAGCTCCTGCACTGAAGATCAGCCCTTCAGCTTCCACGAGATCTGCGTGGGGCCCTTCTGGCTGTTTGCTGCTCGACGCGTTGTCTGGTCACTTGCCGGCTGGCTAGTGGCCTCCTAGACGACGAACCTTGAAAACTACACTGCTGGTCTGGTTGCTCCAGACTGGCCCTTGCTCCCTTCCAAAAGAGGGGCACCCCGGACTCTCCTAGTCCGCACCAGACGCCTTTTCCACTCACCGCGTGGGTTGCCTTTGCCAAGGCCTGTTGACGCCGAATCCGGAACAGACACCGCCGACAGCGAGAGCCTGGTCGTCGAAGACACCTCCTGGTCCACGTGGCTGCAGAGTCAAGCGTCCACTCTTCACCTGATCGCGACGACGACATCTGGTTCCTGCCTGGTTCCACTCCAGTCACAGGCTAGTGAATTTTAACATTGTCCCCTCTGCTTTCAGGTCTTCAGCATCTCTGATCCACCCTTGGTTCACACCGAACATCTTCCTCCTGGTCGCCTGCAGCATCTTTTCTTCCAGGCTCCATAGACTTCAACGCAGAAACCCGACACGACTTCGCACCTGTGCACCCGCAGCCCATGGGTGAGGTAACGAGAGCATTTCGGTGCTCAAGGGTAGATTGACTCTCCTAGTGTCCAGATTCACAGTCGTTTTAGTCCTAACTAGTCAGGATTGTCCGTACTCACCTTTTTCTTGAACTGTACTGTCCATAGACGTTGCTACGCATCCCGTGTGTGAGTTCACACTCTGCACCCGCGTCCCGTGGGCCTCCTATTACTTACCTAAAGTTAGGATAGCGTAGTCCCAGCGGTCCTACAGCCTCTGGACAGCTCCATTCCTTCTATCGATTTCCTTATACCATTTACTTAGTATATGGTTTGTCGTGCCCCTAGGGCACCATTGTAATTTTGTGCAACTTATCGTATTTTTCCTAAGAGATTGTCATGTGCTTAGCCCTCTGACCTCATAAAGAGTTCAGATGTGTTTGTTATAAATAAATATACTTTTATTTTCATAACAACCTGTGTGGTGTCCTTTCATCTGGTATTCAAGGGGTTATATTGTGGTAAAACAGCTGGCTTCACATGCCAAAAGAGTTTAGCCTAAGACTGCTTTGTCCATGCTACCATTAGGATAGCTGGTCTATAAGGTTGACTTACAACCAATCACCATAAGGGTTGTTTGGACTGATACAAGGTGATCACTAGAACTAGTGAACATCATATATCAGGCCAACTTCTCACAGGCACAGTATCCTGTTCTGAGCCACATAATGGCAGCCTTTGGAGCTTGTCTGTCCATGTCTTCCTCTCTATCATTCCAGAGGGATTTTGCTGTTAAAGCAAGGGAAATCTGGACAGGCTTTGCTGTTTGTGGATTTTTGGTGGAATTTCTAGTTGAAGTACTGGACAGGGTAGCCTGTGGATATAGGCTGCCTTATGTCTTTAATTCTCTCTTAAGTGTCTGTGCAGTTCTGCATTTTTCGACACGTTAAGAGAATATTTTTGATTGCTCCGGGGTCCAAGCACATGGGCGGGACTATTCACTAGATTATGACTATACACAGAGATCCCCTACTACAGAATTTTAGCTCACAAGTTGCGTGAAGCTCGGCAGCAACAAACAGTTCGGGAATTTCTCCGACCGGACGGCAGGTGCGTCTCCGACGACCCTGGTATCGCGACTGCTTTTAGTGACTTCTACACTGACCTCTACACCAGCTTCCCCCTGAAGGACTCGGATGCGGAGGCTTTCCTTGCCTCCGTCCCGTTACCTACCCTTGCGAAGGAGCAGGTTGAGCAATAGAGCGCGGCATCCGGCCGGAAGAGGTTATCTCTGCCATCTCGCGGCTTAAGGTGGCCAAAGCGCCTGGCCCGGATGGTTTTCCGGGGGTCTTTTATAAGACCTTCTGTACGCAGGTCGCCCCTCTCTTCACACACCTTTTTAGGTCTCGGCTAAGCGCGCGGAAGCGCGTTCTCGCCGAGAACCTTTTGTTGCTGTGTCTGCTTTTCAGGAGACAATCCTGGCCGCGCGCATCGCCTTGGAGGCGATTTGAAATGCGCACGCTGTGGGCAGCTGCTGTCGCGCATTCACAGACACACACACACACGAGCGCCCATGAAAGCACGCACATACAGACACCCCCCCACACATACACACGCGCACGCACACACACACGAGTGCTCACCCTTCCTCCCCCCCCCTGTTGCACACACACACACACACACACACACACACACACACAAGGTCACCAAGAACCCCCAGCCCTTTTTAACTTACCGGGCCAATCTCGGGGAACTCCGCCGCTGCGGCTCTTGCCAGCTCCTTTCACGGGGCTCCCTCTTGGTCAAGGGTGCCCCGCAACACTTGCGTAACCTCCTGCTGGCGGCCCCAGGGCTCTCCACCGCTCACAGGAGCCCCGGGCCGCGATACGCATTTACTCCGCCTGCCTCCTCTTCCGGTCTGGACGCGGCCCCACCCCCGTCACAGGCGACATTGCCTGACTTCCGGTGCGTGCGCCAATGGAGACAAAAGACTGCCAAAAGGTGTGTTTTATTTATGATTGTTTATATTTGTCTTTATTTTGCGCAATCTGCATCTGAGTACTGTCTCGCGAGACAGCCCCCTGACTGTTTGGTTGTTTTCGTGCACCCATATCTGCGCCATCTACGCAGCGTTCACTTGTAGTCATACTCTACTTAAAGCCATGTTATGTCGCAATTCTGCTGTTAAGAGGATTGTGGGAATTTCTCCTTCTCTCTAATTTTTCCTCTGCTTTGCATCGTAGATTTCCATCTTAGAATCGGACTGCTACAAAATAGCTTCTTTATTTTGGGGAAGTTTTATACAGCGCGAACTTGGCCCGAAGGCATCAGGCGCTTTACACGTGCATCAGTTGCATTACCGAGGGACTCATTAATTGGAAGTTTAGTACGGGGAGGATTAAGCGATTTGCCCAGAATCACAAGATGATGAACGTCGCCGCCGAGACTCGAACCGCTTCCCCAGAGTCCAAGTCAACAGCTCTAGCAGTTAAGCCATATCCTTAGGTTGTGACCTCTGCGCTCCTCCTCCTTGAAATCAGCTTCATATGGGGACAGGTAGCCGAGTATGGGCTGCAGACAACCGACCGAGAAGGTGGGTTAGCCATGGGTAAAGCACTCCAGCCTGGCCTCCCAAACACCACATCATGGGCCCAAAGTTCAAAGGTCTCACATATGCAAACAATTCAGCTATTGCCAATAGAAAAAGCAATGCCATTTATTTAGGGTTAAAAAAAAATACAAAAATTATGAGCAATGCCAATAGCTCTACCTATAATATTGCCGAGACCATTGCATTGTAAATGCTTGTTAATACCTTATCAGAGCCTAGGGCAATACCAGGAGACTTCCTACAAGCCTCCATAGCCGTCATCCCTAAGCCGGGGAAAGATAAGTCGCAATGTGGTGCATACCGCCAAATCTCGCTTCTTAATGTGGATCTAAAGTTATACACGGGGATACTGGCGTCCCGGCTTGCGCCCCATATGGGTGGCTTAGTCGACCCGGACCAAGCAGGATTCATCCCAGTATGGCAAACCTCAGATAACACTAAGCGGGACCTGCACCTTATCGAAAAAAGCTACCCGAACGTGGAGAATTTTTTATGTTGGCTATTGACGCTGAAAAGGCGTTTGATAGGGTGCATTGGCCCTATCTAGAGAAAGTCCTGGAGAAAGTGGGTTTGGGTGCAAAGTTCCGCACATCTGTGCTGAACTGTTATAAGATTCCGACGGCTGCAATTCGAGTTAATGGGCACACATCTCTTCGGTTCCCCATTGAGAGAGGCACTAGGCAGGGGTGCTCTTTATAGCCCCTCTTTTTTGCCCTCTACATGGAGCCCTTAGCGCAGAGGCTGCGGCTGAACCCACAGGTAGCGGGGATCAAATTTTGGGGTTATGTCCATACAATCAGCCTCTACGCTGACGATGTCCTGATCTCATTGTCTAACCCGCGAGAATCATTGCGTGCCTGCCTTTCGGATTTAGAACTCTTTGCACAATAATCCGGCTTCAAAGTTAATGCCGGCAAGTAGGAGGCTCTTGACTTGTCTCTGGAAAAGTCTACCAGAGAATGCTTACAAAGCTCATTCCCCATCCAATGGGCGACAGGGGCTATCCCGTATCTGGCGATTCGATTGGCTTCCTCGCTTATCGACACGGTTAATATTACCTATACCCGCTGTCGTGGTTGGGCAAGATAGCTCCCTCAGATTTTATACTTGTTTCGCACTATCCCTCTCCGTCCACCGACGGGTTGGATACAGCAAACAGAATTGGCCCACATTATCGGGAATGGGCGAAAGCCTCGTCTAAAACTGAGACTGGCGATGCTCCCGCCGCGGAGGGGGTGACTTGGGATACAAGACCTCTTGCTTTACTTCCAGGCGGCTCAATTGCGTCTCCTGGTGGAGTGGAGTAGATGGGAGTCCGAGAAACATTGGTTGTTCCAAGATCAAGTGGTGGCCGGCCGACCCCAACAGGAAATACCATTTCTCCGAAAGCAGCATCGGCCCCCTAATCTGTATGCGTCTCATATTACACGGGTCCGCATGGAAGTTTGGGACCAAACCAATGTCAAATACGAACTTACTACTTTCCCATCCCCACTTACCCCTTTGATGGATAACCCCCAACTTCACGCAAGGTACCAATTCTGTGGCCTATGCGAGGTGGCGACCGGCTGGTTGTTGGTACCTCTTCCACATGTATTCAACAGAGGGGGAGATTCCTTTCACCCAGTTTCGGCACACATACGAGATGCCGGAGACTGAGAGGCTGCGTTACCTTTAAGTGCGACATTGGGCACTCAGTGAGCAGGTGCGCCCGGTGGCCGATAGACACCTCCTGCCCTATGAACGTTGGCTGATTACATGTACAACAGACAAAAAGCTAATCTCAGATTTATATAAAATGCTGCTAGCTAGGTACGGTCATACCAACAGTGCTGGTAAGGCGTACTGGGAGAAGGAGCTGGGTAGGACACTTAGCCATAAAGAATGAGAGGGAGTATTTTATAGAGCGAGGCATTCAGCTTATCACATGGGGCTTACTGACACTCTCACTAAAATCGCAACCTACTGGTATTACATCCCTGAGCGACTCCACGCGATGGACCACATCAAAGAGGCGACATGTTGGCGGGGTTGCGGGCAGGTGAGTACACTGGTCCACTTACTATGGGATTGTGTTAATCTCCAGGCTTACTGGAAGCAAATATTAGATGAGATAGACACGCATTTTGAGACAGAGATTCCGCGCCTCCCCTCATAGGTTCTCCTGGGACTCCCGCATCCCTTGACATATCCTCCCACAGAGGCCGTCTGATTGCTATCGCGCTAGGCTCTGCGCAATGCAGAATATACTTACACACTGGTGAACCGCACATATCCCCACATTCAATGGCTGGCTTCATCGCTTATGGCATGTGCTTTGAATGGAGAAGCTTTCGCTGACCTTAGCGAGGGAGGAGTCCAGATATGTAGAGCTATGGCAACCCTCTTGTCCCTACTGGCCAAGGAATTTCATGAGGTCACATATCCTCGATACCTCCGGCAGCTACGCCTCTCTAATCCAGAACATCCGGGGGAAAAATGAGAGTTGCAAAGGTATGAACGTTATACACGGTGGACTTGGAACATGGGTGGGGGGTGGGGAAGGGCAGGGTGGGGTGGGGGGTTAGTTGGTTTTATTTATTTTTCTTTTCTTCTGTTAAAGTTATGATGTTAGCACAGCCTATCTTGACGCAGCTCAAACTCGCACTGGCACGGTTGGCTTTAATGACTCCCTTTCTCCTCTTGTTACTGTCCTAAGGAGATGATGTGATGGCTGCAATTGATGATACTGTTTTGTGTGTGCTACAATCTTTCAATATAAAGATTAAATACTAAAAATGGTTTAAATAAAAAAAACTTGTTTTTTAACGGGAGTTAAGTTTTAGTAGGTCTCCAAATACAATTAAATGTTTTCCACCAAACAGTCGGTTTTTAATATCTGTTGCATTCTCAAATGTACAAAGGCAAGCATTAATCAAGACCATGCTCACCTCATTAATAATTAAAAGCTTTATTTTTTTAGGACTCTTGAGACTTCATAACAAGCTTCTCCATGTAACGTCTGATTTTCCAATTTATTACCATGTTTAACAGGTAGCACGAGTTATCGATGTAATACCTTTCATGTTGTGTGCTGCAAATCAAGATGGAGCAGTTACTACACATGATAAATGTGATTCTGTAGTTTTATGCAGATAACTCGTCAAAACTTTAAGACATTTTTTCCTGTTCCTACTTGACCACTGATGTACAATAGAATAGGTTTAAATGATGAACATTAGCATTCTTTTTTTCATGCAGCAAACCATGTTGTACCCTGCTCTTTGACTTTTAGATATATTTCCTTCTGTTCAATATTTAGTGGGTCTTCTAACAGAATAATATCCTGTTGTACATGTTGCATAAGGATTAGTTACTTACCTGTAATCCTAGTTCTCATCCAGGGGTATACTCATCATAGTGTTAACACAATAAGTTACCGGTATAATTGCCAGTATCTAGAGGGTTGAAGAGGAATAATGAATGGAGTATATCCTCCCTTTAAACTATATCTCACAAAAGATACTCCAATGAACTCACCAATGGTCAAGATTGGTGGTATGTTACCTGTATCCAAGTAAAGGAACTCAACATAAGAGGGACCTACAAATACAGGGAGCCTATCAAGCGAACGGTAAACCTACAGAAAAGACTTCTAGACAAGGAACAGCGAGTCATTTTGAGGACCTACATATATGGGCTACTAACCCATATACCAGGAACATCTGTAAGTGGTAAAGATATATTGATGACATGCTTATGGTTTGGAAGGGACATGATGAATGCCTACTGGGTTTCACCAACTGGATCAATCAGCTCAACCAATATTTACGCTTCACAGTAAATAAAGACAGAAGAAAGGTTTCCTTCCTGGATATCAACGTTGTCGCCGGCAATGGCACATTGAGCAGCTCCCTATATACTAAACCTACCGACAAGAACAGCCTGTTAAGATTTGACAGTGCGCACCCACGATCACTCAGAGAATATTTACCGGTGGGACAGTTTTTACGCATCCGGAGAAATTGTTCTTAACTTCAGGACTACAAGAAGTAAGCACAGATACTAACGAACACACTGAAAGAGAAGAAATATCCCACCAGAATCATTGAAACTGCTAAGAAGAGGGCGCACAAGACCCCCAGGGAGTCCCTTTTGGAAACACATGAGAGGACCCAACCGCAACAAATGATCTGCGTCATGACCTTTAACTCATCATCAAACCAGGTGAGGAAGATAATCAACAAAAAATGGACAATACTAACATCACATGAACTGACCTATGAGAAGCCAATGTTCTCATTCAAGAAAAACAGAAGTCTTAAGGACTCCCTTGTTCACACGAATACTTATCAGCCAAAAAATGACAGTCAACTTACACTGTGGAATGCCCAACCGGTCACTGGTCATTTCCCGTGCGGATCATGCGTGGTGTGCGAATTCACTGAACACACCAAATCCCTTGATCTAGGCCTGCACACTCCATGGGAACAACAATCTCATACTAATTGTAACACTGAATCAGTAATTTATCTCATCAAATGTCCATGCTGTCTATTCTATGTAGGCATGACTTCCTGGAAAATCAAGATTCTCATTAGCGAACATAGGAGCACTATCAGGAGAGCAATAACCGCTACAAGACTGACAGCCCACTATGTAGAAAAACAACATAGCGATACTGACATACGGTGGACAATTATCGAGAAAGTGAAGGGAACCTGTAACCTACAGAAAATACTTCTAGACAAGGATCAGCAGTGGGTGTAACGTCTTAAAACTCACGAAACTGGACTTAATGACGGTATTCCATGGAACCAATTAAATAAATTAGTTGAGCCATTGATATGAATGAACTGTGTCCATATTCAGGCCATTTACATTCTCTACTCCTTCCTGTGGACATCTCTGTTAGTTCTGAGCACTGTCTCACACATAGTCATAAATAAATTAGTTGAGCCATTGATATGAATGAACTGTGTCCATATACAGGCCATTTACATTCTCTACTCCTTCCTGTGGACATCAGTTAGTTCTGAGCACCGTCTCACACATAGTCATATACATATTGCCTATAACTACACATTATCCTATTCCAGTACCAGCATACTAACGTCTATAGTTTGTTGAGGATCTGTCCACCATGCTGTGGGGACATTTTTCACTGGACACATCCGGCAGGCGCTGCCACTATGATACTGCGATTGTGATGTAATATGTCTACACAGACGAGGCGGGACCATCCCCAATACCTTGGCTTTCCACGTTTGGGTTCCTGCTCTAGGGGCTCTTAGACTTAAAACTAAGAAACCTTCAACCACACCCTTTTGTTGAGGCGCATTTGCCGCAGACATAGTGGAAAATTCTTCCACTCATCATCAACATTCACATTTTCCATTTTACCATTTACGAGTCTATGGCATTCACTTGCACATATTATGTGCCTATTTAATTTTTAATGTTTCGCTATGTCCGATCTACCCATGCGATATCAACTTTACACATAGTCCTACAAGCTATTGTTCCAACTGCCCCCGTCTCTGGGACTACATATCCCATGCCTCTCAATCCGGGGCCGGATGTTTTGACGGCCGCGTCATGATGTTACTCCCACGTCATGACATCACTTCCTGTATTCACGGGGGAGACGCACCTCCTCCCGGCGTTTACCGTGAATCCAGCACTTATAATGTCTGACACCGAGCCATACCTCTGCACAAGCTGAGGACCGGTGCCACAACAGGTTGAAGGGCTGGGTGAGAACTTGAATTCAAGTAAGTGCGCTGGCAGTAACTTTTGACACAAGTTGTGTCTATGCATCAGGGTGTGGTGTGTTTCCCGCATCCATCGCTCCTAGGGATAGATGGCTGCCTACTTTGTCCTGTAGCCTCCCCGATTACTCCCGTTTTTTAACACTATCTTTAGGACCACCTATACTATCAATCCGGTCCTCTGTGAAGCACGTAGCCCTCATCATTTGGGTAAGTGCCATTGTGAATACTAACAGTCGAGTGGTGTGAATGAATGAGTGAACACATATTTGTATGGTATTGTCAACACTTTAATAGACTGTGCTCCACTATCTGCAATTGAGACTAATTTTATTGGTACAAACTACTTTCTGCTATCCATCCTAACACAAAGTTAGTGTTAGAATGCAAGTAATATCGCCACTCCATAGGTCTTTCACATTTAAACAGTATGTCACAGAGCGTCCATGATGCGTGGCACATTGAGGGGGATTTTACCCACCATAGCGACATACACACTGAGATTGGCATGCAGCGCACAACACACCTACTGGGTAATAAGCACTGACTAATTGTCCTTCTTTGACTCATGTGATCGTGTCCGATTGTGATTTTGCACTACAGATGGAGCCTGGCAACACACAGACACACTGACACTTTACACATCGCGAGGAGTAGCTACTCTTCCCTTGCTTCACGGATAGGATAGCCATCCTGTTATTCCCCACACATTTAGGGGGTTTCTCTTGCCCTGAAGAAAGTCCTGGACCTTTACAGCCGCAGGGGACTGAAACAAATTGGCACTAGACTCTTAGGACCATTAAACTCCAACAAGACCCGATTTAGAATTTTATTAACCCAGCCAGACCCAAGAATAAAGGGAAACCAGGGGTCTGACTGACGTTTTTTAATCTTTAGGCCACCCTTCCTTCATCTATCTGAAGAGCTCCTAACACTGTGGTTGAGCTCACCCCGACTAGGGTGTGTGAGGGTAATTAAAAACAAGAGGTGCTTTTCCCTTAACACACGGTTATGGTTAGCATAAACTTTCACAGTTGTGATTAGCATAACCTTTCACTTGAGAGGCTCCCTTTAGTTCCCTTATGTTGTGTTCTTTTACTTGGATACAGGTAACATACCACCAATCTTGACCATTGGTGAGTTCATTGGAGTATCTTTTGTGAGATATAGTTTAAAGGGAGGATATACTCCATTTATTATTCCTCTTCAACCCTCTAGATACTGGGAATTATACTGGTAACTTATTGTGGTAACAGTTTTGAGCAGCGCACAGCAGTGGGTTCATAAACACTTGAGATCTAATTAGATCCACATACACTTCAGAAGCAGAATAGCACTAGTATTTTTAGTTTCTTGCAGTAACAGACACCATACCCGAGCCATACATACCTCTAGCACACCCCTTACCTACCATAGCTGAACAACCATGGATTGGCTATACGGATGATGCATCGTCTATTCTAGCAGGACCGTCCCTACTTTCTGATACCAATATCGGCCAGAGTCTATCCCAAGCACAAAACTGGGACGAGTTAAAAGAACTGAAACGCTGTCAGATGCCAGTCCTTCTACATGAAGCCATCATGACAGAATACCTATGGGGAAATGCAGCTCCAACAGGCTTGTTGGTCACTAAAGCTCCCAGGATATTCCGGGATGATGCCCTTTTCAAAAAGGAATGGTCACTGAGCGCATGGCGCTGCTCTCGGGATTGGCTAATCCTAATCATTAACAAGGCCAAACGCCTCTCAGATGGCATACTAATAAAAATCAAAACCAGTGAAGATCATTACTCACGGAGATTAAGTTGACACTCTACAAAAAGAAACTTGAGGAAGTTAACAAAAAACATAACGAGCTTTTTAAAATATCATTCCCGTTTTTTGGTATCTCTGTTAAAATATTTTTTCTTAAACCCTGATTTTAATTGCGTCGCTTTCCGCATACTTGCACTTTAAACTGTGCCCCTCACCGCTGCTTTGGCGGGCCGACGTGTAGCTTCTGTGGCGCTTAGCGAGTCCGCCATCTTGGGGGTAGCTGGGGAGGTGTGCTGGCGCCATTGGGTGAAGCGCTCTAGTGCCCAGTCCTACAGGTGAGCTGAGCTCCCTATTCAAGACGACCACTTCTACAAACAATACTGGAAATAGCTGTAAGGAAAACGCTGCGCGTTACTTTCTATGCGCGCTGCAACTAGCGGATGTGTAAGGCAAAACGAGCTTTTTAAAATATCATTCCCGTTTTTTGGTATCTCTGTTAAAATATTTTTTCTTAAACCCTGATTTTAATTGCGTCGCTTTCCGCATACTTGCACTTTAAACTGTGCCCCTCACCGCTGCTTTGGCGGGCCGACGTGTAGCTTCTGTGGCGCTTAGCGAGTCCGCCATCTTGGGGGTAGCTGGGGAGGTGTGCTGGCGCCATTGGGTGGAGCGCTCTAGTGCCCAGCCCTACAGGTGAGCTGAGCTCCCTATTTAAACCTCCTAGGTAGACGCGCAGCGGCGACGCGCAGCGGGATCGCCTGACTCTTGCCTGAGTCAAGCCAGAGTCCTGCCCGTCTGCGCCCGTCAGTGCTAAGGAGGCGCGGGAGGTAGGGAACCCTAAGACTCAAGCTGTCCTTTGTGATACCACTGACCTGGCAGGGACGTCTGGAGACTCACTAAAGATACGCACCACCTCTCGTATACACTGCCAGGATTGTCTTCATTTCGTCATTACGCACGGACCTATGTGCTGCCGGAACGGTAAGTCCATGCTAACGTTATATTCCTCCGTGGACCTGTCCTCTCAATCATCTATGCTACATGGAGGGCTGATTAATGCTCGCTCTCTCTGCCGAAACGCGCAAAGTGTAAATGACCTGATCATGCTTACAAAGCTTGATTGGTTATTGGTTACCGAGACCTGGCTTAAACCCTGGTGTAACCCTGACCTAGCGGTAGCCCTTCCTCATAACTACCTGGTACAGCGGCTAGATAGGAATGAACAACGAGGAGGTCTGGCCATTATTTACCGCAATACACTTAAGTGCTCTGTCCAGGAACTGCCTGACATTAGGGGGGCCGAGGCTCTGGCCTTTTGTTTAGGTATTCACGACTCCTATTCCTTCTCAGGGGCCCTTATATATCGCCCCCCTGGGTCTTCCATCGAGTTTCTGGAAAGCCTAGGTGAGGTATTGAGTAACTTAGTGTTCAGATCGTCCAATTTCACTTTATTGGGGGATCTGAACTTACACCTGGATTCTCCCAAAGAGCCAGGGGTAGGAACATTTATGGACATTATTAACACCCTCGGGCTCACCCTTCTCAACCAAGAACCCACCCACACTGCAGGACACCTATTGGACTGTATCTGCTCTAATTCTGATGAATTAACAGTGAAATCCCCTTGTCCTTTAATCTGGTCCGATTATTTTTTTGTCCCGTTTGACGTTGCACTGAAATATAAAACCTCGCTAAATGGGACAAAGAATAGAAGGCCGGACAAGATTCACAAACCTCACTGGAAAAAACTTACCAGTAGACTGGATCTTGTAAACAGATTGAAGGACAGCACTCCTGTGCTTACGGGTGACACTTCGATGGATAATCAAATATTCTGTAAGTGGATAGCAACCACTGGTGCCTTATTGGGTTCAAATGGGTTAAATACCTCCACCAAGAGTAAAAGGAATGCTCCGTGGTTCTCACCAGACTTGAAATTAAAACTAGGAGAGGTGAGAACACTGGAACGGAAGTGGCGCAGGAATTACGACGCCGACGCCCGTGTTGTCTATAAATTAGTCAGAAGGCAATACCACGCAGGGATCAAGTTAGCAAAAAAAGCCCACTATATACCAGCCATATCTAATGCAGGCACTGGACAAAAAGAAATCTTCAAAATAGTAAATGAGTATATCAATCCACATGCTTTATTGCAGGAGATTCCTACGTCCCAGGAATTCTGCAATACGATTGCAGACTATTTTGACCAGAAGATTTCAGATTTTGTGAAGACTTTTCCACCGGTATCTCTTAACCTAAAGAATCCAAAACAAACAGAGGTGGAGAGTATACCTTTTAGGTCCCCCTGTTTGGATTCATTTGACCCTGTCTCCCTTGATGATACCCTTCGAGCCATTTTGGCCAGTAAATCTGGATCACCTTTCGTTCCCTGCCCACCTTCAGTCTTGCAGACACTAGTAGAGGTGGTTAACCCTATTATCAATAACATCATAAATTCTTCGTTAGCCACAGCAGAAATTCCCAATGAATGGAAGCTAGCTGCAGTTAAGCCCCTCCAGAAAAAGGCCCTATCGGATGTGACTACTCTCTCCAACCTGCGCCTTATTTCCCTGCTCCCATTGATATCTAAACTGGCGGAAAAATTTGTAAATATTCAACTTACAAATTTTCTAGAGGACAACAACATCTTACATCCTAACCAGTCAGGGTTTCGGTCAAAACATTCTACCGAGTCGGCCCTGCTGTTTACAGCGGAGACCCTCCGAAACGCCATGGACCAGGGAAAGAAGGCTGTCCTGATATTACTCGACCTATCGGCAGCCTTCGATACGGTCTCACACGTCATCTTAGAGGACCGGATGGTTCAGGCAGGAATAGGAGGGGTAGCCCTGGCTTGGCTTAAAAATTTTCTTTATAATAGACGTTAAGTCACAGTCCTGGGCCATTTTCAATCAGAAGCCAAAGTCATCAGATCTGGGGTCCCTCAGGGCTCTAGTTTAAGCCCGATACTTTTCAACTTGTATATGGTGCCCCTGATTAAGCTAATTACGTCATTCCAGATTAGCACAATATCATATGCTGATGACACACAGCTAATTCTGGTGTTGGACAAGGAACTGCCTGGTGCAGAGGAAAACTTGAAAAAATGTTTAACAGCTACGTTTGAGTGGATGACTAACAATCACCTCAAATGTAATTCCGGCAAGACGGAAATCTTGCCATTTGGAAAAGAAAATCTGTTTTCCCCAAGGCACTGGTGGCCTGAGAATGCTGAAGTGCCCCCTACTACCATCTCCTCTGCTCGAAACTTGGGCATCAAATTTGACGACCAATTATCTTTTAAACAGCAAGCAGTAGCCGTAGCTGGCATGTGTTTCCATCTAATTAAATCCTTGAGGAAATTCTTTGATCTCCTCCCTCTGCCGGCTAGGAAAACGGTAGCAGTTGCGTTAATATCCTCGAGGATGGACTACTGTAACAGCCTATATGCTGGAGTTAATAAGTCCATACTACATGGGCTGCAGACGGTCCAGCACGCAACTGCTCGTTTGGTACTACGGTGGCCCCGCAAATCATCGACCTCGGCCGCTCTTAGTGTACTGCATTGGCTGCCAATTGGTAAAAGGATCTTATTTAAGATCCTTCTGATCACTTTTAGAGCCTTCCACCAGCAGGGACCGAAATACCTGTCCAGTGGCTTCAAGCGGTATCATCCCACCCGTTGTCTGAGATCTGCCAGCCAAAAACTGTTAATAGTTCCCAGGTTCAAATTGTCAACCAAAGGAGGGAAATCTCTGTTTGTCCTGGGAGCTAAGGCATGGAATAAGCTTCCGCTCTGCCTTCGGTCATTGTCCCACGAAAGTCATTTTAGGAAATCCCTGAAAACCTGGGTGTTTTCCCTCACAGATGCTGCCTGTAGGGCACTAGTGTAATGTACGCGTTCACTGAATGGCTTTTTTCCTCCAACCTAAATCATCTGGGTTGGTAGAGCGCCAAGATACTCCTTGGAGTGATAGTAGCGCTATATAAGTGACCATTACATTACATTACATAACGCAACACAAAGACTACCTCATGCAAAATAAAATCGCCAAATTACAGAAAGATCTCAAAAAATGTAGTCATGAGAGGGTCTACCCATATCTAAAAGATGACTACAGAGGACAAGAACTCTCTGACACAGGATCATCACGGAGCGGTCAGACGGGATTGTCTGACTCAGAACAAGAGGGCTGGTTGAGCGACGGATCCAATAAGAACTGGAACCACAAGCCAAGAAGACCACGACGAGGTGAATTTAACCAGAACTATGGACAACTCCAGATGTACCCATGGCCCGGCCCGTTTGGACTAGGACCTTACCATGGACCACCACAGTACCCGGTGGGACCCTACTTTCAACCTGACTTCAACCAACATTTTTTAAGACAGGGCAGAAGGAGATGCAAACGCGGCAGACGTGAGAATACAATGGGAGGAAGACAGGCCAGGACCACATACAAGAAGAAACACCAGAGGCCAACAACAACCAGGGACCAGCTGAACGAGGGTTTGATATTAGGATTGATAGTGAATCTCACTGACACTATCCTCACCAACGATAAGATGAGTATTCTGGAAAAAGGTTTGGGTTTCGTCCCCACGACCCACCTAGACAAATTCCGCCTACGTTGTGAACTGGGCGAGTTTTTTTTAGGAAGATTAGACTAAAAACCTTTTTTCTGAACAAAGAGGAAACTACCATAGATGGGAATTATACTGATCTTAAAGTTAAATCTACCTTCTACCTTCTATCAAACCTTATGCCCCCAGAGGTCCTTGCGTTTGAGGAGGCAGTAATAAGAGGTGGAAGAACTCCAACCACAGAGCAACGCGTACAACAATTTGAGCAACAACAAACGCAACGCCCTTGAAAAATTGAAAAAAAGATCTGTAATGATCATCAAGCCAGCAGACAAAGGGGGAGCCACAGTGATTCAAGACACCGGTGCATACCAAACAGCTTGCCTCACCCTTTTGAGTGACACCAAGTTTTACAAGAAAATCAACAGGGACTCTACAAAAAGACTGAGAAAAACCATTGGTACCATAACAACAGATACACTGGAAAAGGGCTGGATCTCCAAGAAAGAACATGAGTTCCTCAACCAGGATGAACCACGGGTTCCTCTGTTCTACACGATTCCTAAAGTTCATAAAGGGAAAGTACCTCCACCTGGCAGACCTATTGTATCCGGATCAGATCAATCCTGGAACCTCTGTCCAAATATACTGATTAGTTCCTGTGTCCATTAGTAAAACGCATCACATCATTTGTACAAAACACCAAACATTTACTCAACATTCTAACCGACAGTGAGTATGATCCTAACAAGAACATCCTGGTCTGCCTTGATGTAGAGGCGTTATATACCAGTATACCGCAGTCAGAGAGCATTACGGGCATAGAGGAACTACTTAACAAAGAAGACTGGGAATGGACGGCGCCTGTTGAGTGGGTTATCACCCTCATCCGACTAGCACTGACAGAACTTTTTTAAGTTTGAGGACCAACTGTATCTTCAGACCCATCGAACATCGAAGGGCAGCACATTTGCTCCAAGCATGCCTGTCTGTACTTGAGTCATTTTGAGACCTACCTATATGGGCTACTAACCCATATACCAGGAACATCTGTAAGTGGTACAGATATATTGACAACATCCTTATGGTTTGGAAGGGAGATGATGAATGCCTACTGGGTTTCACCAACTGGATCAATCAGCTCAACCCACATTTACGCTTCACAGTAAATAAAGACAGAGAAAAGGTTTCCTTCCTAGATATCAACGTTGTCGTCGGCAATGGCACATTGAGCAGCTCCCTATATACTAAACCTACCAACAAGAACAGCCTGTTAAGATTTGACAGTGCGCACCCACGATCACTCAGAGAAAATTTACCGGTGGGACAGTTTTTACGCATCCGGAGAAATTGTTCTCAACTTCAGGACTACAAGAAGTAAGCACAGATACTAACGAACACACTGAAAGAGAAGAAATATCCCACCAGAATCATTGAAACTGCTTAGAAGAGGGCGCGCAATACCCCCAGGGAGTCCCTTTTGGAAACACATGAGGACCCAACCGCAACAAATGATCTGCGTCATGACCTTTAACTCATCATCAAACCCGGTGAAGATGATAATCAACAAAAAATGGACAATACTTACATCACATGAACTGACCTATGAGAAACCAATGTTCTCATTCAAGAAAAACAGAAGACTTAAGGACTCCCTTGTTCACACGGATACTTATCAGCCATGACAGTCAACTTACACTGTGGAATGCCCAACCAGTCACTGGTCATTTCCCGTGCGGATCGTGCGTGGTGTGAGAATTTACTGAACACACCAAATCCCTTGATCTAGGCCTGCACACTCCATGGGAACAACAATCTCATACTAATTGTAACACTGAATCAGTCATTTATCTCATCAAATGTCCATGCCGTTTATTCTATGTAGGCACGACTTCCCGGAAAATCAAGATTCGCATTAGCGAACATAGGAGCACTATCAGGAGAGCGATAACCGCTACAAGACTGACAGCCCACTATGTGGAAAAACAAAATAGCGATACTGACACACAGTGGACATTTATCGAGAAAGTGAAGGGAACCTGTAACCTACAGAAAAGACTTCTAGACAAGGAACAGCAGTGGGTGTTCAGTCTTAAAACTCACGAAACTGGACTTAACGACGGTATTCCATGGAACCAATTAAATAAATTAGTTGAGCCATTGATATGAATGAACTGTGTCCATATTCAGGCCATTTACATTCTCTACGCCTTCCTGTGGACATCTCATTAGTTCTGAGCACTGTCCCACACATAGTCATATACAGCTATTGCCTATAACTACACATTATCCTATTCCAGTACCTGCATACTAACGTCTACAGCTTGTTAAGGATCTGTCCACCATGCTGTTGGGACATTTTACTGGACACATCCGGCAGGCGCTGCCACTATCTGATACTGTGATTGTGATGTATTATGTCTACACAGACGAGGTGGGACCATCCCCAATACCTTGGCTTTCCACGTTTGGGTTCCTGCTCTAGGTGCTCTTAGACTTAAAACTAAAAAACCTTCAACTACACCCTTTTTTGAGGCGCATTTGTCGCAGACATAGTGGAAAATTCTTCCACTTATCATCAACATTCACATTTCCCATTTTACCATTTACGAGACTATGGCATTCACTTGCACATATTATGTGCCTATTTAATTTTTAGTGTTTCGCAATGTCCTGTCTACCCTGGCGATATTAACTTTACACATAGTTCTACAAGCTATTGTTACGACTGCCCCCGATTCTGGGACTACATCTCTCATGACTCTCAATTCGGGGCAGGATGTTTTGACGGCCACTCATTACGTTACTCCCATGTCATGACGTCAATTCCTGTTCTCACGGGGGAGACACACCTCCTCCCGGTGTTTACCGCAAATCCAGCACTTATAATGTCTGACACCGAGCCATGCCTCTGCACAAGCCGAGGACCAGTGCCGCAACAGGTTGAATGGCTGGGTGAGAACTTGAATTCAAGTAAGTGCGCTGGCAGTAATGAATATGCTACTTACCAGTATGCATCTGTTCCTGGCATGTAGGGCTGCTGACATTCATATCTATAGCATAGATCGCCGCCTAGTGTTGGGTCCGGATGATTGCACATTGTTGTCCTGGAAGAGTCTTCGAAGTATCACAAGATAGGTGGCTCCTCCCCTGGACTACAGTGCGCATGGGCATCGACTCCATCCTTAGATTGTTTTTAGCCAATGTGCAAAGATGGAGTGCAATAGTGTAAACGATGACCATGCCCAAGAGTAAGTGTAAGAAGAAGTCTGCAACCGCTACGGGCGCCGGGGAGGAGGGCGGGCGATATGAATGTCAGCAGCCCTACATGCCAAGAACAGATGCATACTGGTAGCAATGGAAGAACCTGTTGCAGTGTCAGCATGTGGAAGTGTTCTGAGAGAATGTACTGGTTCAGGGGCCGTAGGTCCAGAATAGGTCTGAGTGACCCGTCCTTTTTCGGGATTAAGAAGTACAGGGAATATACCCCTGTGCCTTCTTCTTCCACTGGCACGAGCTCTATTGCGCCTTTTTGCAGCATGGCAAGAACCTCCTGCTGCAATAAGTGCAAATGCTCTTGTGACATAGGACGTTGTTTTGGGGGCATGTTGGGTGGAGTGGCTGTTAGCTCTAAACAATAGCCGAACTGGATAAGTTTCCTGACCCACCTGTCTGTGGTGATGGACTTCTGGAGTCTCCCCCCGACAGGTGTTGGATGGTCGGGGGGCAGTGACAGGGAGTCACTGTTTGTTGGTGGCAGAGGAACGGGAACTGTTGTTGCCTCTGCCTCTGCCCTTGGAGCAGTTACCCCGGTATCCTCCTCTACTCTGCTTGGGGTACGAGGATTGCGCCCCACCTTTGTTGAACTGGGCCTGCTGTGACATCTGGCCTCTGGTAACACCTCGATTGCCTGAGCGACGAAAAGTGTTCCCTCGAAACTGCTGGGACTGGAGAGCCCCCATGGACTTGGCAGTCTCAGTATCTTATTTTATCTTTTCCAGGGTGGTATCAACCTCTGGACCAAATAACCTGTCTGGGTTCACCGGCTGGTTGAGGATGGTAGTCTGTATCTCAGGTTTGAACCCGGAAATTCGGAGCCAAGCCTGACACCTCAACATTACGCTAGTGTTGATTGCCCTGGCTGCAGTGTCCGCAACGTCTAGTGCACACTTTATAGCAGCGTTGGAAATGAGCTTTCCCTCTTGGACAAGCATCTCCGCTCCCTCCTTAAACTGATCTGGTAGGTGTTGCAACAGGGTCTCCTGGGTGTCATAGTGTGCCCAGTCGTATCTGGCCAATAGTGCCTGCGTGTTTGAGATACGCCAGATGTTGGCTGCTTGAGCTGCTACTCTCTTCCCTGATGCCTCCAGCACTTTTGACTCTTTGTCTGGGGGAGGAGCTTCACCCGTGGTTTGCGAGTTTGCCCGTTTGCGGGCAATAGAGACCACCAAAGAGTCCAACGGCAACTGGCCCCTTATGTAGGTTGGATCGCCAGGCGCCGGTTTGCATTTCTTCTCAATTCGAGGGTTAACAACCCTAGACCTTGTGGGCTCCTTAAAAATGTCCGCAGCATGCCTGAGGACCCCTTTGAGCATTGGAAGAGTTTTCACAGTTATTTCAGCAGTGGAGAAAGTGTCAAAAAGGAAGTCAGCCTCCACAGGGTCAGCGTGCATGTCAACACCATGGTTCTTAGCTGCCCTCTCAAGCAAAGCATGAAATGCTGTCGAATCCCCAGTGGGAGACGTCTTGACGTTGAACACTTGAGGGTCAAGGGCTGCATGCTGATCCCCTTGATCACCTGCGTCCACCCACGAGTCCTGCTGCTCATCAGGCTCCGTGTTGGTAGGAAAATTGCACTCCTCATCCTGCTCCTCCCCATCCTCTCCATCAGAATAGGTGGGTGAGGGTGTTGCATCTCGGAGAGTTTGTGGAACCATCGGCTCAACTAAGACCGGTGTGTCGTGTGCAGGCTTTTTGCGCTTCAGAGGAATAGTGTATGACTCCAAGAGCTTCGATGTCGTAATCTTCCTCTTGTAAAGCGTTAGCTTTCCGGTGTCGGCATCGATAAAATGCTCCGACTGCTCTGCTAAAGCGGGTGGTGGATGCTTTAAGCCCCCAGCCGGGGGAGTCATTTTCGGCACCACCGAGTCTTTGGTCACCGACCGCGGAGCAAAGGCCTTTGGCGCCACCTTAGGCGGTAACGTGAAGAGGATCGGCGTCGAAGTCTGTGGCGGCGGGACAGCTTTCTTCGGTGCGGAAGGTGTCGGTTCCGATGCAGAAGCCTTGTCCTTAAGACGCTTCGTAAAGGAAGCGGATGGTTTCGTCGACCCGACCGATGGCCTCGGTCCGCCCCCAGGGGAAGACCCGAGCACTGACGCCTTCTGTTTCTCTGTTCGAGGCGCAGGAGCATCTTTCACCGGTGCGCCACGATCTTTGACTACTGTCGCTGACGTCGACGCCTTCGGTTCGGCAGCCTTGACCTTTGGCGGCGGGATCCCAGACTTTGGCTCCACGCTCTTGGTTGACGTAGCCTAGACAGGCCTCTTGGCTTTCGGCTGGACGGCCTTGTCTGATGCGGTCTCGACAGCCTTCTTTGACTTCGGGTCGACTGCCTTGCTCGACACCGATTCGACGGCCTTTCTTGAGCCTGGCTCCTTGACCACTTTTGGCGCCATGGCTGGCTCGACAGTTTTCTTTGGCTTCGAGGCCTACGAAGACGACGGCGTCGATAGGGGAGCAGACGTTTTCGGTTTCGATGGCGTGTCGGCCATCTTTGTCTTCGTCGACACCGTTGGTTTCAGTTTCGGTTTCGATTTTGACAATGGCGGCTCCGCTAAAGCGTCCGTAGCCGGGCCGGAAGGCGGGGCCGTGGATTTTGGTGTAAGGTCTCGGGTAAGGCCATGTGGCGATCCCTCGACCTGAGCCTTAGTAAAAGTACAAACGGGATATAGCTCTTCCTCCGAGCTATCTTCCATGGCCCCGTAGGCCTCGTCGTCGTCCCCTACCTCGTCGACGACTTCCTCCACGTCTTGGCCTTCAGCGTCCGCTTCGTAGTCGGACTCGACGACCACCGATGGAGGTGAAACTTGAAGTTGAACCTGCTGCTCGTCCGCTTCTTCGTTGACGAAGATGTCCACTGGTGCCGGAGCCGATCGCCGGGCCTCGAGGCGCGCCGAAGCTTGATGGTTTTCTTTGAACGAAACCTGGAACAGGCCATACAGTTGACCTCGTCGTGGTCCGGCGACAGGCATTTGTTGCAGACCGGGTGGACGTCGATGTGTGGGTACTTGGATCCACACACGGGACAGTGCTTGAACGGACTCCGCTCCATGCCGTCGAAAGTCTTGCTGCGTCGACTGGGCCTCGATCCCCGAAGAGTCACACGCCCCCCCGGATATCCGACTCGATGAGTCGGAGCAAGTCGGGCACCGAACGCAAACAATACCGACGGTTCGACGAAGGCCTTTTGGCCTGGAAAAAGTGTGTTTTTATCGATTCCGAACCGGAGTTAACGAAATCACATCCGAACCCAATGGCGGAAAAAAACAATCTAAGGATGGAGTCGATGCCCATGCGCACTGTAGTCCAGGGGAGGAGCCACCTATCTCGTGATACTTCGAAGACTCTTCCAGGACAACAATGTGCAATCATCCGGACCCAACACTAGGCGGCGATCTATGCTATAGATATGAATTCAGCAGCCCACATGCGTCGAACCTTTTGACACAAGTTGTGTCTATGCATCAGGGCGTGGTGTATTTCCCGCATTCATCGCTCCTAGCGATAGAAGGCTGTCTGATTTGTCTTGTCAACTACTTCTGTTTTTTAACACTATCTTTAGGACCACCTATACTTTCAATCCGGTCCTGTGTGAAGCACGCAGTCCTCATCATTTGGGTAAGTGCCATTGTAAATATTAACAGTCGAGTGGTATGAATGAGTGAACACATATTTGTATGGTATTGTCAACTCTTTAATAGAGGGTGCTCCACTATCTGCAATTGAGACTAATTTTATTGGTACAAACTACTTTCTGCTACCCATCCTAACACGAAGTTAGTGCTAGAATGCGAGTAATATCGCCACTATATAGGTCTGTCACATTTAAACATTATGTCACAGAGCATCCATCATGAGTGGCACCATTGAGGGGGATTTTCCCCACCATAGCGGCATGCACACCGAGATTGGCTTGCAGCGCACATCACACCTACTGGGTAATAAGCACCGACTAATTGTCCTTCTTTGACTCATGTGATCGTGTCTTATTGTGATTTCGCTCTACAGATGGAGCATGGCAACACACACACTTTACACATCGTGAGGAGTAGCTACTCTTCCCTCGCTTCACGGGTAGGATAGGGACTCCCCATCCTGTTATTCCCCACACATGTAGTTGGGTTCTCTTCTTGCCCTGAAGAAAGTCCAGGACCTTTACGGCCGCAGGGGACTGAAACATGTCGGCACTAGAGTCTTAGGACCATTAAACTCCTACAAGACCCGTTTTAGAATTTTATTGACCTAGCCAGACCAAAGAATAAAGGGAAACCAGGGGTCTGACTGAGGTTTTTCAATCTTTAAGCCCCCTTTCCTTTATCTATCTGAAGAGCTCTGAAAACACTGTGGTTGAGGCCACCCCGACTTTTAGAGGTCGGGGTGACCCGATGATGAAGCATGACACCACTAGGGTGTCTCAGGTAATTAAAAACAAGAGGTGCTTTTCCCTTAACACACGGTTATGGTTAGCATAACCTTTCACGGTTGTGATTACCATAACTGTTGAAAAGATGAGTGACACAGGAATGCTCCAGCAAGAACTTTATTGACCATACACTCTCCAGGTTGCCGGCCAGTCATCATCCTTAACATTCTAAGGTGAGCTTCAGTGGGTTATACCAAAAGTGAGGCAAGGAGGTGGGTGGACGGAATGTACCAATGTACTAATGAATACAACACACTTCCCTTCCTACAGAAACACAATGAAGGGAAGGAAATGCAACTGGAGAAAGGAAAACATGTTACGGTTACATTATAGGAAATATACATTACAGTTACATTTCAGATCTTACAATTTTGTCACAACTCCACCATTGCCCATTGTCAAGCTTGACTACGTTTTTTAGGACCTTGATAATATGGCACGGAGGGTAAAACTTACTTTGAGTCTGCCAATCTTTATTGTCCCTCCTAACTTGCACTGCGTCCCCAATTTCCTAATTAGGTGTTTTTTTACCCCATGCTTCTATTCGTAACTCTCCTTGTAATTTGCCTGGTGAGAGACTACTTTCTTTGTTCCCTCTTCCTCATCGGGGTTCGCTTCCTTACCTCCCCCTAACCAGCTTGGGTTAAACTTAGTACAGGGTTCCCTTCTGCGAAGCGAGATGAAAGGGGAAATGCCCGTGACCAGATTTAGGGAGGTGTGGTATGCCCACAGGCAGTTCCTTAGATGGTGCTCTATGTTATGACCATTGGTTGTAGCTAACTGTGTTCTTTGATCATTCTGTTGGCCCGTTCAACTAAGCCATTGGCTTTTGGGCAATACAGTGCCGTTAGCTCGTGCTTTATGTTCGTGTTGGTTAAGAAATCCTTCATGGCCTGTGACGTGAATTGAACCCCATTGTCTGTCACCAGAACAGCGGGAATACCTTCTCGTGAAAACACTTCTCTGAGTAATTCTAACACCTAACTGTTGATGCGATGTACAAACTTCTGAGAGATCCAATGTGAGGTGTAATCAATTAAGACAAGCATAAACCGCCTTTGTACGTCTAAGCTGTCCATGGGCCCAATGATATCCATGGCTAACTTTGTCCATGGTTTGGTGGGTACAGTGACTGGAGAAAGAGGTGCCTTGCGAATCGCTTTCGATTTGTCACTCCTTGCACAACTCACACAGTCATTGACTTGTTGTTCGGCCATAGCGTCCATCATTGGGAACCACTAGGTTGCTCTGATTCTGTTTCGTGATGCTGCGCCCCAGGTGTCCTTCATGTGCCAGTTCGACAATTTTTTTTACTGAGATCTTTAGGTGGTATCACTCTAGATTGACGGTAGACTTTACCTCAGATGATACTCAACTTGTTTCTAACGTCCCAAAATTCTTTCAGATCCTCTTTCAGTCCATTCTTTTTATCAGGCCACCCTTTTTTATGGTCTCCTTCAGTTTGTATAACACCACATCCTCCTCCATGGACTTGTCCCATTCTCCTTCTTTAATGGCCGGATTGTCAGTAGCCATGATGGGATTGTCTAAGGGTTCTTCTTGAACTACATCTTGTAGAGGAGATCTAGATAAGTAGTCTGCGATCGTATTCTCTGCTCCGGGTACGTAGTCTACTTTAAAATTAAAGTTCTCCAGCCCCAATATCCACTTGCTTATACGCGGGGTGGTGCTTTCCATTCCCTTTACCGTAAAGATGGAGGTTAACGGTTTGTGGTCTGATCTGATGGTGAAGGGCAGACCCCAAAGGAAAAACTTGAAATGTCCCACTGCCCAGAAGCAGGCCAGGGCTTCCTTCTCAATCACGGAATAGTTTGTTCTGCATCAGTGAGGCATCTGGAAGCGAACGCTATAATCTTTTCTTCTTTTCCTTCCTTTTGCATGAGAGTGGCCCCCAACCCTTTATTCGAGGTATAATCTTCTCTTCTTTTCCTTCCTTTTGCATGAGAGTGGCCCCCAACCCTTTATTCGAGGCGTCGGTGGTGAGAATAGTTTTCTTCTTGTTATCAAAAACTCCCGCGCTTGAGAATTCAGGACTTCTTCCTTCAACCCATCCATGGCAGCTTTGTGTTCTTCCCAGACATATTCCGCATTTTTTTTAAGAGTCTGCGCATCGAGTCACATTTCGCAGAAAAGTTCTTGATATATTTGGCCAAGTACTTCATTAGTCCCAGGAAGGACTATAGTTCCTCCTTGTTCTTCGAGTAAGGGGCATCCTTCACTGCTCTCAACAAGCTGTCTTTAGGTCTGAACCCCTTTTCTGAGATGGAGTGTCCCAAGTAGTCTTATTTTGCATTTATTCCTTTGTACCGTCAGTCCTGAATCAGAAAGCCTCTGGAATACCGTTCTGAGGGTACTGTCATGATCTTCCACACTGCTACCATTCACCATGATATTGTCTTGGAAGCACATAGCACAATCAATTTCTCTCAGAACTTGCTGCATTATCTTCTGGAAGACCGCTGCAGCCGATGCCTGGCCAAACGGCATCCTCTTGAACATGAATGCCCCTTGGGAAGTTATGGAAGCGGTGAATGGCCTGGAATCTGGGTGTAGATCCACTTGGTGATAGGCCATAGATAGGTCAATCACACTAAAATAATCCGCTGGTCCCATAGTACTGAGCATTTCATTAATGTTCTGCAGGGGATGTCTCTCCACCCAGATATTCTCGATGAGACTGCGAAGGTCCACACATAGACGGATGCCCTCACCATTGGCTTTGGCCGCGATAACCACTGGGGCCAACCATTCAGAGCAATTCACTGGTTGTATTACCCCTAAGTCACATAATCAGTTCAACTCCTTCTCCAAGGGAGCCCTCATGAGATGAGGTACAGGGCGTAACTTGTGAACAACCGGCCTGGCATTAGATTTGAGTTTAATTTTGTGCTGGAAGTCATGTAAACAGCTTAATCTTTAGGGGAATAGATTCGGAAAATAATAGCAAATGGCATCTCCACCATGGACTCTTTCTGTGAGAAGGACTTGCTCTTTGCTGTTGGGGTCTAGTATGATACCCAAGTCTTTTTGTTGCTGCCACCCCAGCAAATTGGATCCGGACTCAACTATGTATATCTTGCCATATGTCTCTCTGTCCTTGAATTGGATTTTCATCTTTTTCTTCCCCATGAGTGGTATAGGTTCCTTGCTATAGCCAGTGGGGGAAATGTCAGGTTTTTGTAAGGAGACCTCCCCTTGTTCTCCCATATTCTCATAGTCTATCTTGTTTAGTAGTGTGAATGGCGAGCAGGAATCTGCATACATGGTCACACTTTTATTATTCAGTAGAATCTCACATTTGGGATTAATAGCATTGTCAGAGCTAGTAGTATTTGTAATCTACAAAACAAACTTCTTTTCACTATCTATTACGCATTTAACCTCTCTGTTGTTAACCCCTACTCCTTCTCTGTCTCCATCGCTCATGTGGGGTTCCCCCTTTCTGCACACCCTGGCAAAATGCCCCCTCTTGTTGCATTTCTTACAGGTTACATTCTTAGCTGGGCACTGAGGAAAGTTTGCAAAATGGTTACCACTACCACATCTGTAACATTTGAATTGAACCTCATTGCTGCTAAACGTCTTACTTACACTTCCTTTGCTTACTACTTTATTTATTTATTTGCGGTATTTATAGAGCGCTACACTCATTCCATGGGATATCACGGCGCTATATACCAGAAAGGACTGCTGATGGCGTATGCTGAGAGATTATGGTTTGGGGAAGAGGTGTGTTTTCAGTTTTTCTCGGAACTGAAGGTAGTTTGTAGTGTGTCTTAGGTCAGTGGGGAGCTCATTCCACCTTTTTGCTGCAAGATAAGAGAAGGAGCGACCACCTGTTCTGACTTTGTAAATGCGTTTGGTTTTTGCCAGAGCTGATTGACATGAACATAGGTTCCTATTAGGTACATAAAATTCGATCTTCCCTTGGAGAATTGTGGGGCCAGTTTTATGTAAGGCCCTGTGGGCATGGCTAAGCAGTTTGAAGGCAGCCCTCTGGCGCATCGGGAGCCAATGAAGTTTCTTTAGGCATTCCGATGCTGAGTCTCGTTTGCCTTTATTGCAGATGAGTTTAGCCGCCATGTTTTGCAAAACCTGTAGGCGGGAGAATAGCTGTTCGTTCATCCCTACAAATAATGCGTTGCCATAGTCCAGGCGACTGACCAGCAGGGCTTGTGTAACTGAGCGTCTGTAGTCCAGGGGTATCCAGGGAAATATCCTGGCAAGAAGTTTTAGTATGGCGAAGCCCTTACCACAAAGGTAGTATAACTATGCCGATGACACCCAGATAATCATCCGGTTGGATGATGGTCCGGGAGCATCCACTAGGCTACAGGACATACTGAAAACCACAGTCAATTGGATGTCCGAGAACTCTCTGAAAGTCAATCCGGATAAGATGGAAGTGTTGCCCATCTCCACTTCGGGTAACCCTTGGAGCGAGAAATTTTGGCCTAAGGAGCTGGGCTCACCACCAAAACCGGCAGTCGCAGTCAAAAGCTTAGGCCTATACGTGGATAATAAATTATCCATGGAAAAACAAGTTACCACAGTAGTGGGCACCTGTATAGGCCTCCTAAGACAACTAAGGAATATCTCTGCCCTACTCTCATTCCCTACTTTGAGACACGTGGTTTCAGCCACAATTTTGGCAAGGCTGGACTACGGGAACTCCCTATATTTAGGTTTGCCACAGCGGCTGCTGGACAAATTACAGGGAGTTATGAACGATGCAGCTAGGCTGATATTTAAAAAACCCAGGACTGCTCATGCCTCTCCCCTGATGCAGGAGCTGCACTGGCTCCCAATTCGTCAGAGAATTGTCTTCAAAGGACTGTGTATCGCTCACAAGGCTCTGTATGGCAAAGCACCAAAATACCTGAAATCCCGACTATCCCCCTACACACCGGGCAGGACTTTGCGTTCGTCGGACGCCACTCTTCTGTCCCAATCCCGTTTTCCAACACGCTCCCAGCTTTATGGAACAAACTGGATCCAGAGCTCAGGAAGGAAAGTAACTTACTTTCCTTCAGAAAAAAACTAAAAACTGTATTGTTTAAACAAGCATGGAGCAGATCTTAGGCGCACAGCTGGTTTCAAGTGAATGTAACATCTTATCACGTAAATCTGGACAGACAGCGCTTAGAGACCCCTGTGGTTATAACGCGCCATATAAATTTAATAAATAAATAAATAAATAAAGGGATCGGACGTGATCCTTCATGGACAGGGCATCATCCATGATGATTCCCAAGTTCCTGGCGCGTTGTTTAGGAGTAGGGGCCGATCCCAGGGAAGGTGGCCACCATGTGGCATCCCACACGCGTTTGGCTCCACCGAACAGGAGAATCTCCGATTTGCCTGCGTTCAATTTTAGGCAGTGATTATGCATCCATTGGGCCATTTCGGATAGGCAGTCATGTAGCTTAGTTTTGGTTACCTCAGGCCCTTCGTCCATGGCCACCATCAGCTGCGTATCGTCCGCATAGGAGCAGATGCCAATTCCCCCCTTCTTTCCAATGTCAGCAAGAGATGAAATATAGACATTGAAAAGGGTGGGGCTCAGTGAGGCACCCTGAGGGACCCCGCAGCCGATGGGGTTGGGCCTTGAGTGGAACAGACCCATATGTACTGCCTGGGTGCGATTACTCAGGAAAGAATGTAGCCAATTCAATGCTGTAGATTGGACTCCCTTGCTCCTGAGTGTGTTCAGCAGACAATCGTGGGACACCGTGTCAAACGCTGCTGACAGGTCCAGCAGTATCAGCGCCACCGCTCCACCTTGATCGGTGGAGGATCAGATACTGTCCGACACTGCCAGCAACGTTGCCTTGGTGCTGTTGTTTGCTCTAAAACCAGTCTGGGAAGGATCGAGAAGGGAATTGCTTTCTAGGTACCTAGTCAGCTGAACGTTAACCATTTTCTCCAGGGCTTTAGAGAGATAAGGAAGCTGGGAGATGGGTCTATAATTCTCTGGGTTGAGAATATCGGATCCCGCTTTCTTCAACAGGGGGGTCACAGAGGCGTGCTTCCACGCATCAGGGAAGGTGGCGGTGGCTAGCGATTTGTTAAAAAGTTGAGTGATCAAGGGACAGAGCGTGGGTGCAATTTTTGAGAACACGAAGTGGGGACATGGGTCCGAAGGGGATCCAGATTTAACTGTGCTCAGAACTGCTAGGACCTCATCTGCAGAGAGTGGTTCAAAGCTGGTTAGGCGGGGTGCATTACCTGAGTCTGATGGGTCTGTGGGTGCTTCTGATGACATAGCAGTCTTGGATGGGTTGTCTGAATTGCTATGGGTGTTTTGAAGGGTGAAGGTAGAGTATATTTTCTTGATCTTTTCAGAAAAGAAAGTGCTGATACGCTCACAAGCCTCAGTCGAGGGAGTGAGAGTTTGTGAGGTGCTGGATGGTTTACTAAGCTCCTTCACTATTCTAAACAGTTCTTTTGCTGAGTTGGTTTTCTCGAATGCGCTGAGTAAAGTAGTCCTTCTTTGCATTTTTGATGGCAAGAATTGAATATGCTACTTACCAGTATGCATCTGTTCTTGGCATGTAGGGCTGCTAACATTCATATCTATTGCATAGATTGCCGCCTAGTGTTGGGTCCGGATGATTGCACATTGTTGTCCTGGAAGAGTCTTCGAAGTAGGTGGCTCCTCCCCTGGACTACAGTGCGCATGGGCATCGACTCCATCCCCAGATTGTTTTTAGCCATTGTGGCAGAGATGGAGTGAAATAGTGTAAAGGATGTCCATGCTAATGATTGAATGCAAGAGAGTATCTGCAGCCGCTACGGGCACCGGGGAGGAGGGCGGGCGATATGAATGTTAGCAGCCCTACATGCCAAGAACAGATGCATACTGGTAAGTAGCATATTCAGTTCGAGGCATGTGGGCTGCTAAATTCATATCTATTGCATACAATACATAGCAGTCCCTCCATTAAGGGCGGTTGCCCGTGCCAGCTGCAGAAGTCTGAAAGAGTGTTTTGAGAACAGCCTGTCCTACAGCTGCTTGCTGTTTGGAATGCACATCGACACAGTAATGTTTGGTAAATGTGTGCGGTGTAGACCATGTGGCTGCTCTACAAATGTCTTCCAAAGGAATGTTCCCCAGGAAAGCCATGGAGGCCCCCAACTTGCGTGTGGAGTGCGCCCTTGGGGGTATTGTTAAAGTATGTTTAGCCTTTTGATAACAGATTTGAATGCACTTAACAATCCATCTGGCTATTCCTGCCTTGGAAATAGGGTTGCCCTTGTGCTGTGCAGAGAAGGCAACAAAAAGTTGTTGTGTTTTCCTAAAGTGTTGTGTTCTGTTAATGTAGTACATCAACGCATTCTTTCCGCTACTGTTTGTGGGTTTTGGAAGAATGCGGGCAGGTCAATAGTTTGGTTGATATGAAACTGTGAACCACCTTTGGAAGGAATTTGGGGTTAGTGCGGAGCACCACCCTGTTTGAATGAATTTGGATGAATGGCTCCTGGACTGTGAGCGCTTGCAGCTCACTAACACGTCTGAGCGATGTAATAGCAATGAGAAAAGCCACTTTCCATGTTAGAAACTGAATTTCGCAGGAGTGTAGTGGCTCAAAAGGTGGGCCCATGAGCCTAGTGAGGACCACATTGAGGTTCCACACTGGAGCTGGTGGTGTCCTTGGAGGAATGACTCGTTTCAGTCCCTCTAGGAAGGCTTTAATGGCAGGCACCCTGAAAACAGAGAGATGCTGCCTGTTCTAGAGATAAGCCGCTATGGCGGATAAGTGTATCCGAATGGAAGTGTACGCTAGATTGCATTTGTAAAGATGTAACAAATAGCAGATGATGTTAGGAATGGATGCATCTAGCGGGTTGATGTCGTGTTCTGCACAGTAAATGACAAACCGCTTCCATTTTGCTGCATAGCAAGCTCTGGTAGTGGGCTTTCTTGCCTCTCGTATGATATCCATGCATTCCGGAGGCAGGTTGAGGTAGCCAAACTCTAGGACTTCAGGAGCCAGATCGCCAGGTTGAGCTGTTGCGGATCTGGATGCTGAATGTTGCCATGGTTCTGCGTCAAGAGGCTTGGGGAGAGATGCAGCCTTTGATGCGGTACCACGGAAAGTTCTAGAAACGTGGTGTACCATGGTTGGCGTGCCCACGTTGGAGCAACCAGGATGAGTGTCATCGAGTGTTGCTTTAGCTTTCTTGCCACCAGCGGAATGAGAGGCGCTGGGGGAAAAGCGTACGCAAATCTGCCTGACCAGTTCATCCATATCGCATTCCCTTGCGATTCCGGGTGAGGGAACCTGGCGGCAAAGCTTTGGCATTTTGCGTTTTCCCTTGTGGCAAAGAGGTCTATCTCTGGATGACCCCACTGCTGGAAGTACGGGTGGAGTACTGATGGATGGATCTCCCACTCGTGCATTTGATGGCTGCATCTGCTGAGCAGATCCGCCATCTGATTGTCCTTGCCCGGGAGGTGTTCTGCCATGAGGAAAATGTTCCTCTGAATGGCCCACTTCCACATGCTCTGAGCCAGATGAGACAGCTGTGGCGAGTGAGTACCTCCCTGCTTTTGGATGTAGTACATAGCTGTCATGTTGTCCGTCCGGATCAACACGACCTTGTTGCATAAATGTACTTTGAAGGACTTGAGCGCCATGAAGATTGCCATCAATTCCAGGTAGTTGATGTGCATCTTTTGTTGCTGCGTGGACCACAGTCCCTGCACCGTGCAGTGGAGCACATGAGCTCCCCATCCTTGGAGAGATGCGTCCGTTGTTAGGATAATCTGTGGCACAGGCTCTTGGAATGGTCGTCCCTTGCAAAGGTTGTGTGGATTCCACCATTGCAGAGAATTGTATGCCCGACCGGTCACCAACACTAGGTCTGTCAGTTGTCCCTGAGCCTGTGTCCACTGATTTGCCAAGCATTCTTGGAGCGGACGCATGTGCAACCTCGCGTGCGGGACTAAGAAGATGCAGGAGGCCATCATGCCTATCAACTGCATGAACACTCTCGCTGGCAGGGTGTGTTGCGGTCTGAACCTTTGGATCAGCGACTGAATGTTGTCGATCCTGACCGGGTTTGGCTGAGCCATAGCAGTCAGGGTATTTATTGTCGCGCCCAGATACTGCCGCACATGGGCCGGTTGAAGGTGCGACTTTGGGTAGTTTAGCGAGAACCCCAGACTGTGAAGGAGGTGAATGGTGTGGGACATGTCCGCGGCGCACTGTTGTTCCGACTTTGCTTGAACGAGCCAGTCGTCTAGGTAAGGGTAGACATGTATATTTTGTCTCCTGAGGTGCGCCGCCACTGTCGCCAGACACTTGGTGAACACTCTGGGGGCAGTGGTCACTCCGAAGGGCAGGACTTTGAACTGATAATGTCTGTTTTGAATGGTGAACCTGAGGTATTTTCTGTGGGATGGGTGGAGTGGTATGTGGAAATAAGCATCCTTGAGGTCCAAGGTTGCTAGGAAGTCCCCTTGGTTCAGCAGGGGAAGAATCTGCTGGAATGTAAGCATGTGAAAGTGTTCTGACAGTATATACAGGTTGAGGGGGCGGAGATCCAGAATGGGTCTGAGGGATCAGTCCTTTTTTGGGATAAGGAAGTACAGGGAATAAACCCCTGTGCCTTCCTCCTCCACTGGTACGAGCTCGATTGCGCCTTTTTGCAGCATCACCACAACTTCCTGCTGCAATAAGTGCAAGTGCTCTGCCGACATAGGACGTTGTCTTGGGGGAATGTTGGGAGGAGTGGATGTGAGCTCCAAACAATAACCGTACTGGATAAGTTTTCTCACCCACCTGTCTGTGGTGATGGACGTCCAGACTGGCAGGAACTGCTGGAGTCTCCCCCCGACAGGTGTTGGATGGTCGGGGGGCAGTGACAGAGAGTCACTGTTTGTTGGTGGCAGAGGAACGGGAGTTGTTGCTTCCTCTGCCTCTGCCCTTGGCACTGTTACCTCTGTAACCCCCTCTATTCTGCTTGGGGTACGAGGATTGTGCACCACCTTTCGTGAATTGTGTCTGTTGACCCAAGTGTCCTCTGGTAACATCACGTGCTCCTGAGCGACGAAAAGTGCTCCCCCTGAATTGAGACTGAAGCGCCCCCATGGACTTAGCAGTTTCATTGTCCTTTTTAATTTTTTCGAGGGTGGTGTCAACATCTGGGCCAAACAGTCTGTCAGGATTGACGGGCTGGTTGAGTATTGTTGTTTGAATGTCAGGTTTAAATCCTGATATGCGAAGCCATGCCTGTCGCCTGAACATGAGGCTAGTGTTAATCGCCCTAGCCGCTGTATCAGCCACATCAAGTGCACACTTTATTGCAGCGTTTGAGATAAGCTTTCCCTCTTGTATGTGCATTTCGGCTGCCTCCTTAAACTCATCAGGTAGGTGTTGAAGGAGCTGTTCTAGGGTGTCGTAATGCGCCCTATCATATCGTGCCAATAGTGCCTGTGTGTTTGATATACGCCAGATATTGGCAGCCTGCGCAGCCACCCTTTTGCCCGATGCCTCAAGCACTTTCGACTCCTTGTCTGGGGGAGGAGCTTCACCCGTTGTTTGGGAGTTCGCCCTCTTGCGGGCATTGGCGACCACCAACGAATCCAGAGGCAACTGTCCCCGAATATATGCAGGGTCCCCAGGTGCTGGCCTGTATTTCTTCTCGATACGTGGGTTTACCACTCTTGCCCTGGTAGGTTCCTTAAAGATCTCTGGGGCATGCTTAAGGACACCTTTCAGCATAGGAAGTATCTTAACAGTTCTTTCTGAGACAGAGAAAGTGTCAAACAAAAAATCTTCCTCCACCGGGTCAGCATGCATGTCCACATCATGATTTGCAGCTGCCCGCTCTATTAAAGCATTAAATGCTGCTGAATCCTCAGTTGGTGATGTACGTGCACCAAAACCCTGTGGATCCTGTACCACCTGATGTCCTCCCTGGTCACCAGTGTCGTCATGAGTCCTGTTGACCATCAGGGTCATTGTCAGCTGGGAAATTGTATTGGTCATCTTGGTCATCATCCTCTCCCCCTGACTGGTTGGGTGAAGGTGATGGACTCCTTCTTGGTGGTGGCTGAATAGGTTCAACAAGGGCAGGAATGTCCTGTGCCGGCCTTTTCTTTTTTAGTGGAATGATATAGGATTCCAATGGTTGGGAAGTGATCTTTCTTTTATAGAGGGTCAATTTCCCCGTTTGGGCATCGATGTAATGCTCAGATTGTTCTTCTGAGGCTTGATGTCGATCCAATCGGCCACTTTGCGTCGAATGTTCTGACATGTCAGTGATCTTCGGCACCGATCTTGGTGCAAATGCTTTCGGTGCCACCTTAGGTGGCAGAGTGTAGAGAAGCTTGGTCGAAGTCTTCGCAGGTGGGTCGACCGGCTTCGGAGCCGACGGCGTGGGAGCCGGAGACGGCAAAGTCTTCTCCCGAATACGTTTGAGGGAGTCGGTGACCTGTTTTGTGAAGGAAGCGGAGGGTTTGGTAACCGACGCCCGATGGAGGACCCTGGTGTGGACGATTTTGCTGCTGACGAATCCTCGGCTCCAACGGCTCGCGGCTCCGTTGTAGGCTTAGGCGCCGTTGCTACAGATCCAGCATCCTTGTGCAGATGCGTAGTGCCTCCGGCCTTCGGGTCGTGGCTTTTAGTTGACTTTGCTTCGCCTGTGCGTTTACTTGTCGGCGCCGCAGTTGTGCCCGAAGGCGTGTCAACAGCCGTAGTGGTCCGCGCCGGAGCAACTGTGCTCGACACGTGATGGACGACCTTCTTAGAGGACGGGTCCTTGGCCACCTTCTGCGGCGCTGTCGACTCGACATCCTTCTTCGACTTAGGAGGGCCGGAGGGCGACGGAGTCGATGAGGGTGCAGGCTTTGATATTTTTGATGGGACGTCGGCCATTTTAGGTGTTGTCGAATCCGTTAGTTTCGGTTTCGTTTTTGGTGGGACGTCGGCCATCTTAGGTGTTGTCGATTCCGAAGGTTTCGGTTTCGATACGCGCAATGGCGTCTCCGCTGTTGAGTCCGTGGCCGGGCCAGAAGGCGGGGCCGGGGATAGCGGTGCAGGGTCGTAGGTAAGGCCATGTGGCGATCCCGTGACCTGAGCCTGAGTCATGTAACTATCGGGGCATAGCTCTTCCTCTGAGCTATCTTCCGCGGCCCCATAAACTTCTTCGTCGTCCCCTACCTCCTCGACGTATTCAAGGTCTTGGGCCTGTCCTTCGACGTGTTCTTCGGGATCGGCCTGGGCCTCCGTCGACGGTGGTGAAATCTGAAGATGATGGCTTCGGCCTTCTTCTGCGGGGTCGTGGAATAAGTCGTCGGGTGCCGGAGCCGCTCGCTGGGCCTCTAGGCGCGCCGCGCGCCGATGCTTGAGCGTTTTCTTTGACCTGAACTTAGAGCAGGCCATGCAGTTTTCCTCGTTGTGGTCCGGCGAGAGGCATTTGTTACAGACTGGATGCACGTCGATATGTGGATATTTGGATCCACAGACGGGGCAGAACTTGAACGGACTCCGCTCCATGGATAAGTTCGTCGGGGTCTTGCTGCGACGAGAGGGCCTTGATGTCCGAAGAGTTACTCGACTCCGCAGAATTCCGACTCAAGAGCCGGATGATGCTCGAGACCGCACGCAAACAATACCGACGCAGGTAACGAAAGCCTTTTGGCCTTAAAGAAGAAAGTTTTTCGATTCCGACATGGAGACGTCGAAATCACATCCGAACCCAATGGCGGAAAAAAACAATCTGGGGATGGAGTCGATGCCCATGCGCACTGTAGTCCAGGGGAGGAGCCACCTATCTCGTGATACTTCGAAGACTCTTCCAGGACAACAATGTGCAATCATCCGGACCCAACACTAGGCGGCGATCTATGCAATAGATATGAATTTAGCAGCCCACATGCCTCGAACATACTGCTTTCGTTTATGGACATAGTTTCGTCTTGCTTCACTGTCTTTTGACTGTCTCCATAGGTGTTCATTTTTTTGACAATCCTTTTAAAGATTTTTTAGGTGGGGGTATACCATTTCTCTGTTATAGTTTTTTTTCTGGATTCCCGCATGGGGGCTAGTTTGTCTAATGTTTGCAATATTCCAGCGTTTAATAAGGCGACGTCACTGCAAACAGGGGAGTCCTCCGATAGTTTGACACTAGCCTCTTGAAAGTCTTTCTCAAAATTGGATTCGTTAATTAGCCTCCAGGCCCTTCTGGAAATGTGAGGGGCTATTTTGGGTTTTAGAGGTTTACCGGGAAGGTTAAATGAGAAAGATATAAGGGAGTGGTCCGACCAAGATAGGGGGTGGACTGCTCTTATGTTGGTGGTTTCGATGTTAGAGAATAGTAGGTCTAGGGTGTGGCCAGCTGAATGCTTGGGGCCCACTATCCACTGCCTCAGTTGGAGAATTCCCATGTCGTATTCCAGCTGGGAGGTTCCTGGAGCATCCATTTTCTCATAGTGGATGTTGAAGTCGCCAACAATCATATAATTTTTGTATTTTAGGCAGAGTGGCAAGAGTTGATTGAATAATTTGGCGCCTAGGCTGGCTTGTTGTCCAGGAGGATTGTATATAACTGCACCAGCTAGGATGGTAAGGCCCTCGAAGAGTACTTTGAAAGGTAAGGTCTGGTGTTCAATGTGGGCAGTTGTTGGTTCAGCAAAGCATGTTAGATGTTCCCTAAATATCACAGCAACCCCCCCCTCCCCTTTTACCAGGTCTATCCTGCGTAATAATTTTGTAGTTGGGGGGAGGGCGTTTGCTAGATCTGGAGCACTGGTCTCGGATAGCCAGGTTTCGGTAATGAAAACCAGGTCCGGGGTCTTAGATATAAGTAGATCCCAGATGTCCAGGGCGTGTCTGGGTAAAGATCTAGCGTTAAAACATAAACAATTCAGCGCAAGATGGTTTTTTTCAGGGATTGTATGATTGCCTGGTGGGGTTTGACCCATGCTGGACCAGCGACAAGCGAGGCAGGAGATAAGTCCATAGGATAACCCTGGCCCAGTTTGAGTGCATAGATGTGTTTTTATACCTGTGTTGGTTTTATGAAAGGCTAGTAGCTCGCTGCGCGAGTAGCGAATCGGCGTGGACAGGTTTTGAGTAAAACCAGCAGGGGGTATAGCCCCTAGTCCCGGCCGGTCGCGGACGGGCGCAGACGGGCTTACCTTTGGCGCGCCCGCTGCGCACGTCCGCTGCGCGTCCGGCCCAGGCACATGTTTTATAAGAGAAGGAAGGGGGCGTGTCCTCAGGGCGGTGGGCGTGGCCTCACAGTCCTCGTAATTGGCAGCAACTAATTGTTGACTCCCGCAGCAGCGTTGAAATCGGCTGCGCGGCGTGCACCGCGACTCGAATTTGGGGGGAGGAGTGCTCAGGGGCAGCGTGACACACAGGTAAAAGCAGTTTGTTAGCAACAAGATAAGTTTTTAAAAATGAGCAATGCTCCCGGCTTTCCGCCTCAAGAGCTGTCTTTCGGTAATGGTGCATGTGGTGTTTGACGCAACTTATATACCGTAGGAAGGGGGCGTGTCCTCGGGGCAGTGGGCGTGGCCTCACAGTCCTCGTAATTGGCAGCAACTAATTGTTGACACCCGCAGCAGCGTTGAAATCGGCTGCCCGGCGTGCACGGCGACTCGAATTTGGAGGGGGGAGTGCTCAGGGGCAGCGTGACACACAGGTAAAAGCAGTTTGTTAGCAACAAGATAAGTTTTTAAAAATGAGCAATGCTCCCGGCTTTCCGCCTCAAGAGCTGTCTTTCGGTAATGGCGCGTGTGGTGTTTGACACGACTTATATACCGTAGGAAGGGGGCGTGTCCTCAGGGCGGTGGGCGTGGCCTCAGAGTCCTTGTAATTGGCAGCAACTAATTGTTGACACCCGCAGCAGCGTTGAAATCGGCTGCGCGGCGTGCACGGCGACTCGAATTTGGGGGGAGGAGTGCTCAGGGGCAGCGTGACACACAGGTAAAAGCAGTTTGTTAGCAACAAGATAAGTTTTTAAAAATTAGCAATGCTCCCGGCTTTCCGCCTCAAGAGCTGTCTTTCGGTAAACTTTATACACTTCCAGCTCTTGGTCAATGGCATTGACAGTAGTTGCCACATCACCACTAGGTTTCATTTCTTTTATGCACTTAGCAGTGTGTTCAATCGATTTGGCAACCTCCACCACTTCTCTCAACCCAGGGTTTCTAGCTAGTAATTTCTCTTGTATGCGAGGATTGTTAGTGCAACGCACTAATTGATCCCTTATGAGAGAATCCATGAGATCATCAAATTCACACAACTGTCAAACCCCACACGGCAGCCACATAGTTCTGGACCGACTCTTGTTTCCCTTGCGCTCTGTTAAAAAACTTATGGCGTTCTAGTACGACATTAATCTTATCACCAAATGTGTCCCCAATTTCTAAACAGTACACATAAACACATCAATGTCACCCCTCCTCCCTTCCTACAGGTTCAGGTAAGGTCTCATATATTTTCCTTTCATGGACCCCTAAATTGTGAAGAAGGATATGTTGCTTGCGCAAGGCAGTGAATCTCTCACCCTCAATGGCAATGATGTATGACTCGAAAATTTTGAACCGTTCTTTCCAACATATTTCAGGTTCCCCTATCTCATTTAGAAAAGGTGGGGGTTGACTCATGCTTGCCGCAGCCATCATGGATGATTGAAGAAGGAGGAATGAGCACGGAAGAGGATAGGAGAGGGAACAGAGAAAATGACGTAGACTACACCAGGGAGGTATGCGAAAACAAAAAAAAACGCAGGGAGAGAAGGTGGAAAGGGAGAAGGAGAGCACAGGATGCGGAAAGCGCACATATAACAACAGCTGGGGAATAGGAAGGGAAAAAAGATGTAGCGCAAAAGGATCAAGCCACACAGATAGAAGCACAAGGTAAGACTTGGAATATGAAGAGTGAACTATCGTGTTGCAAAGGAAAGCGTGGACGGGCTGGGAGGAGTGGGACAGCAACACCCACAGCAAGCGCTGGCTAAATACTGAACAGGAACTTCAGCATCACTATAAACAGTTAGTCAAGATAAGCCGCTATATCAGCGGCCTTCGACACCGTCTCCCACCGCACACCAGTCGCCATACTACACGACGCAGGCATACAAGGAACAGCCCTGGACTGGATCCGATCATTCCTCACAGAAGTTAAAGAATCAGACTCCCACCCTTCCTCTCAGAGCCCACGAAAATCACCTGTGAAGTCCCTCAGGGTTCATCACTGAGGCCCACCCTCTTCAACATCTATATGGCCCCCCTCGCAGCCATCGGCCGACAACACAGCCTCAACATCGTATCCTATGCCGGCGATACCCAGCTCATCCTCTGCCTCACTAAAGACCCCACCACAGCCAAACTCAACTTCCAAAAAGGAATGCAAGACATCGTCATCTGGATGACCAACAGCTGTCAGAAGCTCAACGACGAGAAGACAGAAGTCCTCATCCTTGTTACCACCCCTTCTGTATGGGACAGCACCTGGTGGCCGACCGCCCCTCGGAAGCCCACTTACCCCCTCAGACCACGGAAAGAACCTCGGCATCGTACTCGAATCATCACTCACCATGAACCGACAGGTCAACGCCGTCACCTCCAGCTGCTTCAACACCCTCCGCAAGACCTTCAAGTGGATCCCCCCTGAGTCAAGGAAGACAGTCACCCACGCACTCATCACCAGCAGACTGGACTATGGAAACGCACTCTACGCCAGCATCAAGTCCCTACTTCACAAACTCCTGAATATACAGAACACCGCCGCCAGACTCGTCCTGGCATACCCCGACACAAACACATCAGCCAACACCTACGAAGTTTCCACTGGCTTCACGTGGAGAAAAGAGTCACGTTCAAAATCCTCACTCGCGCCTACAAATGCCTACACAACAGACCCAAATACTTCAATGACAGAATCAACTTCCACGTGCCCAAAAGAAACCTCCGATCTTCCAACCTCGCACTGGCGGAAACAGGCGGAAGATCTTCTCTCACATTGCAGCCAAGACCTGGAACGAGCTACCGATAGACATCACATGCGCTCCCTGAACACCTTCAGGAAGACCCTTAAGACCAGGCTCTCTGGCTACACAGATCTGCGGACCCCTCCTCCCCCTCAGCGCCTTGAGACCCTCATGGGTGAGTAGCGTGCTTACAATTCCCTGATTGATTGATGAAAAATGTCTGCCACCACTTCGTCGTTTAGCACCCAGTCCTGCTATTCTTCCAAGTGTCGACTTAGAGCGGCCGCCTGCACGTTCTGTTCTCCTGGCAGATGGACCACTGTGATCGAGAAATGTCTGGCCAGAAGCCAGTGCCAAATCGCCTGAGCTTCCACCCTGTTTGTTTAGGTTGTGTTGTCCGTTTGTATCAAAATCGACTTGGACTGAATTGATGGATGGAACACTTTGAGGACTAGATGAACCGCCCGCAGTTCCAGCATGTTTATATAATAGGCCTTTTCCTTGTTCGACCAATTGCCTTAAGTTTGCAGACAACCCATGTGTGCCCTCCATCCTTCAATGGACAACCGTGGGGGCAAAGCAGTAGAGAGAAGAGAAAGTGGGGAGAACTCTGGAAATCAAGAAGGGAAAAACCCCCAAAAATCACAAAATGCCCCTGGGTATTGTCAAACTCTAATTACAAGTAGCTTTGGAACTACAGGGGGATGGTTCTAAGATTGACACCGCAGCAAGTGAGGTGAAAGAAGCTGAAACTATGTCAAGTGAGGCAAGAGAGGAGACTGCAGATAATAACAGTTAAAGTCAGCATTCAAGAACACGCTTTCTCTTCCTCAGAACAGAGGGACACGGCCACATTCAAGCTGCACTCTACCTCCCTAGATACCTCTTCAGCCAACCAAGAAATTGGGCAAGATGGATGTATGACATTACAACGCATGCTTTTACATTGCATGCCTTTACAACGCTGTTTTTACAACGCATGCCTTTACAACGCATAGTGCTTTTGGGCACTGGATAGTCAATTGTTTAATTTACTATTCAAACTCCAGTCCCAGTGGATAGTAGGGAAGGTGTTGGATAGTAAATTAAACCTATTCCCTATCCTAGAGCGCACCCCAGTGCAATGCGTTGTAATGGTTTGCGTTGTAAAAGTTGCGTCGTAAAGGTACTGCGTGGTAAAAGTTGCGTTGTAAAGGTTGTTCACCGGTGTTTATGCCCACGATCTCCCTGAGCAGGAACTCCCTGCCAACTCACAAAACTGAATGGATGGGGACGATACTGATGGCAAGGGAGAAACGAATAACAGCATAATACGCAAGGTGACTAAAGCCTGGCTAGATAGAGCCTCAGGGACAAACTGCCAAAGCACCTGTGCCTCACCCCTCAACAAGAAATGTGACACACCCAAATCGCTGAATAACCTCATGGAAAGGTATTACTCTCTAACTGAAGAGTCAGAAACCTCTGATATAAGTATATCAGCATCAGCATCAAGCGAAGAAGATGGGCAGAATGTCAACAGCAGCTCAAATACAGCGCTCTCTAAAAACAGACAATGCCGGAGGAAATTCCAGAAAAAGAAGGGAGGCCGACAAAGAAGCTGGGATACAACTGAAAGAGGCAGCGCAACCGAGTTGAGATGGAATTACTCCGCCACACAACTAACCGTCATGTCACACACAACGGTAACTTCAGGTGGCAACCGCACAATCATCTGCAGTGATGGCGGAAACAAGGAAGGGAAAGATGGAGCCTGCACTGGCAACAGTATTACAGACTATCAAAAGCTTTCAGGAGGAAGCAAAAGCCGACAGTCGCAGATCACACTTAGCCGCTAAGAAACTACAAGGAACGGTCAGGAAGGTTGGTAAAACCTGTGCGGAGATTGCTGATCGGATGGCTTCTGTCGAAATACGAACAGAAAATCTTCAGAAAGACATGGCTGTACTTAAAACCTAAGGGGAACAACAGGATGGCATAGTCAAAGATCTCATAAGGAAGAGCAGGAAAACAGACAACGGCGCAATAACCTCCGCTTTCTAGGTATTCCAGAGGGTGTGGAAGGGAATTACCCTATGGGCTACATCAGAGCTTTCCAAACTCTTTGTCGGGATACGGTACTGTGTCGCCTGCCATGTGTGGGTGTGTCGCGGAGATGCTGTGTCTTAACTGCTCTGTCCCCAATTTACATGCGCTTCTCTGACCCTCAGTCTCTGCGTGGTTTGCCAGCCTCTCCCAGGCTTTCTTGCCGTTTCAGTACTGCCTTTCACCCATGCCCTGCCCCCTTCCCCAGACACTCCACCTCTCTCCCTTTTCAACTGCCCGTATCATGCCTGCCACCCTGCACTGCTTTTCAGCACCTCTCCACACCCGCAGTGTAATTTCTTGCCTGAAGAAAAAACTTGCGTGAATTTTAATTAACTGGGAAAAGTCAGTCTGTGGATACCACCGCCCAGGCACCTTTTTTTTTTCATAAGCTGACATATTGCACCGTACAGTGAGACCACGGGTATAGTGCCGCTCTAATTATGCACTTTTATAAAGCACGAACAGAACCGAATGTATTGGATCGCTTTAACATATTATATTACACAAGGGTACATTCCTGTTTTTAGGCAAGAGAAGATTATGTGATGTGGCCAGAATCCCAGGATGTGGTGCGGGCCCAGAGACTCCAATTTTGTTCTCTGGTGCCAAAGTCTGCAGGTCTGTTGCTAGGGCCAGGTCCTCTTGTTCCTGGGACCCCCCAAAGGCACCCATACTCGCCACACAGCCTGACCACGCGCCTTTCCCGCATAGTGCATCGTAGTGCACCTCATCAGGGTCCTCAGAACTCTTTGCTATTATGTTGCCCCCTTCCCATCAGCTTGGATGCAGGCTGGCATGATAAATTGGTGGCGGCAATCGGGCCACGTTGTCCTGAAGTTTTAAGCCGTTGGACCTGGATGTGCACTCCTGGCTCATTTTCTGTATAACTTATACTTATTCAATTACTCCAGAATTACTCATTGAACAACCTGCTGGTGTTTTCGTAATTGGCCACACTTCAGGTGTGAAAAATTATGACTGGTGAGAGCAATAAGTAATAGAGACACACATGTGTGACAAAGACACAGCCAAGTGTCAGACAGAGGAAAGTACCAGTGAAAGTACCTGCGAAGTACTCGGGTGCGGCTGTGTGTGTGCCCTGTAAGCTTGGGTGAGGTGACAGAGGGTGACAGGCAGACAGAGGGAGACAGAGGGAGACAGAGAGAGGGACAGAGACAGAGGGACAGAGACAGGCAGATAGAGGGACAGATAGAGGGAGACAGAGGGAGGGAGACAGAGGGAGGGACACAGAGGGAGGGAGAGAGAGGAGGGTGACAGAGAGAGGAGGACGACAGAGAGAGGAGGGAGCGAGACAGAGGGAGAAAGACAGAGGGAGCGATCCAGAGGGAGCGAGACAGAGGGAGCGAGACAGACAGAGAGAGACAGAGGGAGGTAGACAGACAGAGGGAGACAGACGGAGACAGAGAGAGGGAGACAGACAGAGTGCATGAGAAACCCCCGAACTCCCCTTAGGTGTTTCGGGCTCGCTACGCTACGCTCGTTCGCTACACTGTCTTGCTGTGTCCCAAAATTATGCATCTCCGAAAAGTGTGTCCCTAACATGAAAAGTTTGGAAAGCTGTGGGCTACATGGTCACGCTTCTCAAAGGGGCCTTCCCAGAGCTGCATACATGGGACTGGAATAAGGAAATCCAACGGGCGCATAGATTCCCGCTAACCCCCTCTAAACGTGCATCAGCCACTCCTCAGCACCCTTGTGTTATGCTTTTGTACTTTGGGAACTTTCTATTACGCCAAGTTATGTATGATCTGGCCAGACCAACGAATAAAAGGGCTTTTGATGGGGTAACTTTCTTCACAAGACCGGATTTCGCCCATGCTACAGTCGAGCGAAGGCGGCTCAAGCAGCTCTTTACCCCTTTCCAACAACCAGGGGCTGATGTATATCTTTGAAATCCGGCGCGCCTAAAAATTGTGTATAAAGGGTCCACTCGCACTCGGGGGAGGGAATTGTGGAATTGGCAAAACCCAACAAATCCTGGCTATATCTATTTCTCTCAATCACACAGTAAACATGTTAGGATAGACTATATCCTAGCTTCCCATTCGCTACTCTGGGACTGCAGAATAGAAAGGACACCACGAATATTGGCTGACCATAATCCGTTAATTGTAGAGATCAAGACGAGAGGGCTTAGTGGTGGCACAACGCCTACATGAAGCTTTGAGCGGGCACTTCTTTTTAACGAGAAATATTGCGATCTGATCAAGGGGTGGATACCTCAATTTCTCAAGGAGAATATAGGAAGTGCCAGTATTGATATAGTTTGGGACACACTAAAGGCGGGAATTCGGGGGGAAATACTCCGCTTCTCCATCACAATGAATAAAAAATAAAAAAAGCAATAATGAAGGAGAGATTAGCAAGATTATCAACTGCAGAAGAGGAGCTGATTATCGTAGTCCAAAAAGGAGGTGAGCATAAGGAAGCACAATTAAAGGTTATGGCTGCTAAATCAGATATAATGGAGATAATAGCTGGAGGTGTGGCTGACAAACTGTCAGCATGGCGGGAGGAGGCCTATGAATGCAGCGAGGGTGGGCTATCATCTTGCCATCAGAACGAGACCAAATACGACCCGGAACTTAATCACAGAGATTGAAGATCCAGAGAAGTGACTAACCTCGGGCCCCGACGGGATCCGAAAGGTCTTTCACCCCTATTAACAAAAGCTTTACCATGAAGAGCTGCAGAAAAAAAAGAGATGGCGATATATCTTAACCAGACCCCCAAAGAACGATTTACACGGGAGGAAAAAGTACAGCTGGAAGAGCTCCCCCAATGGCTAGAGATATTGTTATGTATTAATAGCCTGCCAAGTTAAGACTACAGGTTGATAACATACCTCTTGAATTTTATTTAAAAATTTCAACACAGCTAAAAGAATGTATGATGCAGCTGGTTATAGTGATATAAAACAGGAGTAAGACCCATAGACCACACTGGGACTGTGTTTAAAGTATATACAAAAAACAATGTCTCAACAGGTAACAATTGAAACGCAGTTTAGTTATGTATGCAAAGAGCATTACATTAGAAGGAAACAAGGAGGCTCAAATGGTTAGTGCATGGCTTGTAATTCACCAATTTGTTGAAATATTTAAACATGGGAATACAGTTGAAAGCCGCACTATACAAGAAAGCTCATGTGACAACCCAAAGGCACTTGGTGACAAAGTGATATATACAAGTGAAAAGTGACGACGCAAGTGATAGAGGTGAACAGCGTGAGCGGCGCAAGGTGACAAAGTTATGTACAATGGTGGCTCAATGATTAACAAGTTTTAGTCCTTTAGAACACATTAGATCATAGTTATGAGCCAAACGCTATAGTGCGCCAAACAATTGCGCTGTAGTGTCGATGGCATTTCGATCCACAATGGTTTGGGATCTTCTTCAGGACAGGGTTGACAAGTTGGTATAGTGCTGAGGCTTGGAAGGAGGCTGGTCAGAGAATGTACCAAGGGTGTCAAGGTGAGATAAACTCCATGGATAAATTGAAATAGTAAACTGCGTGGATCTCCGTAAACTCGATACCGCCTCAGAGTCGGCGTATCTGGGTTGAAATGAAAAGGCGTCTGTGCCGGAAAGGACGAGCAGCAGCGTCTGAATCAATCTGGGCTGCTGCGGGGACCTGAATCACACGATGTAGTTCCAACCTGCGGCGAGATAAACTGCAGCTGGTTATACACGTCTTTAAAGGAGGTAGACCCCCAAAGTCGTGGTCACATGTCCTCCAGATCCTGTTGCAGAGGTCTCACTCTCAATCTGGAGTTAGGAATGAGAAAGATGCAAGATGCCATCGATCCTAGAAGTGATGCCACTTGTCCAACTGATGGTTGATGCACTTGGAGGAGGAGATTGCATTTCTGTTTGATTGATAACAGTTTCTCCCCCGAAGGAAAACACTTTTCCTGCATTGGAGTCTAGGGGGGCCCCTAGATTATGGATCCTTTGAGTGGGTTGATGAACCGATTTCTCCATATTTACATGCAGGCCCAAGCGACGCAGTAAGTTCAGGCAAATCGGGTAGTGTTCCTTCACAATTTGGGGAGACAACCCTTTTAGCAGCCAGTCGTCTAGATATGGGTATACGATGTAAAGCTGCGGCCACCACTGCCATGCATTTTGTGAATACTTGCGGTGCAGATTTCAGGCGAACAGCAGGACTCCTAACTGATAATGTTTGAAACCCACCTTGAAGCGCAGGAACTTCTGGTGAAGTGGTGCAATCGGGACGAGGAAGTACGCATCTTGGAGGACTACCGAACACATCCAATCCCCTTTTTGAAGGTGTGGGTATATTTGATGAAGAGCCAACATGAGAAACTTCTCCTTCTGGATTACCTTGTTCAGAGAGCGAAGATCTAGAATAGGCCTGAAACTTTGCTTTTGATCTTTCTTTGGAACTAGGTAGTTTCTTGAGTATACTCCTCTTCTTCGTTGTGATGGAGGAACCTCTTCTATGGCCAATTTTTGTAGAAGGATGGAAACCTCCTGACGCAACACTCTTAGATGGTGAGGGTTTGTTTTTACTGGAGGAACGTCCTTTGGGGGAGCACGGAAACATAGTGCATACCCATTCTCTAGTATATTTAGCACCCACTGATCTTTAGTTATGTTGCGCCACTCTTCCACATGTTCGGAGATACTTTCTCCCACTGGAGTGGGCAACGGTGTCAGACGAAGCGGAAACTTATTGTTTGCCTGTGTTCTTGGTTGTTGTAGAGGATTGTTGTGCTCCTCTACCTCTGGAGGGCCTATGTCCCTTATACTGAGACTTGTATTGTTGGTTCTGGCTCTCTGACCTGTGAGCGGTTTGAACCCTCCGACGTTAGTTCTTGCGATTGTAGGGCCTGTACCGATGCTTGAACTCTTTTTTCTTCTCCAAGCCTACAGCTTTGAGCGTGTCCAGCTCAGTTTTCATCCTAGTCATCTCATCGTTGGTGTGGGAGCCGAAAAGAGAATTACCAGAGAAAGGTAGATTGATGATACGTTACTGGGCATCTGGTTTTAAAGCCACAAGGTGCAGCCAGGAAGATCTCCTTGCGCAAATCCTATGCAAATACGAGTGTGCAGCTAGAAAGGTCCCATCAGCTGCTGCACTGATCATTTGATTGGCTACTAGAGCCCTGTGATCCGGTCCCGCTTTCACCCCCGCCAGGACTGAACCCCCCTAGAAACTCACCGGTACCTGGGGTGCCAAACACAAGCCTTTTCAGTCGTCCTCCTGTGACTCGCAACATTGCCGGAGCGGTATCCATGACGCGAAGTACCCCGCCCCTCTCTCTGTTGCAGGAGCCAACCAGTGGCCGCCGACAACAGGAAGCACTCTGTTCCGACCCCGGAAGTCCCACCCCTGAGGCAGCGGCAGAACCAGTGAAAACCGAACACATCGTCCAGAACGCCGTCGGAGCATCGTGGCAGGACACTCGGACTGGTGGAGAAGACGGAGAAGAGGAGAAACCCGAAGAAGACGTGTGGTCGGAGGATTGGTGGAGTCCCTGAGGAGGTGGCTGAAGAGCGGCCGTGGCTCACTGGAGAGCTACGGCGGACCGTGTGAGTACTTAGAAACCCACCCCAGAGCACGCTAGGTGCTCAGTGTATATATCGTGTATAGATCTCTCCCTTTCTCAGTCACGTGGCACGTAGATATTGCACTGTGTATTTTGTAAAGCACCCTCACAGTATTGAGCACTGCTTCCCCTCACTCACACTTTGGACACCCTTGCTGTTTCCCTCTTCTTCGACCTTCCTCCCGCCCATTCGCGGTATCTCCTTTTCCTCACGACTCCCTCCTCTATCCTTTCCTCACTGCCCCGGTGTCGGTGACAGCATACTTGCCGACTCCTCGTCCGGACTAACGGTACCTTTATTTCTCTTGTTGCCCTCCGAGGTGTCTCCCCGACGACAGACCCGACCCGAAGGACACCCGGAACAGAGCCAGACCCAACCGGAAGAAAGAACCGGACCATCCTGCAGATTCTAGAGCTCTCCTGTTTCTTGACTTTTGTGATTAATAAATACCGGCATAGCCCACTACATTCGGCCTCCTTGCCTGATATTTCAGCCCGCGACACACCCACCATCACAAGCCCCTTCTTGGAGAATCTCCGGAAAGTACGGACAATCCTCTTTCGGCAGTTTTTCTTTAAAATGCTCTAGTGAGTCCCACAAAGATTTGTCATAGTGGCCCAGTAGAGCTGCAGCACTACTTACCTTCAAAGAAGCTGTTGCAGAACCACATGCGTTTCTACCCCAAGAATCCTGGGCTCTACTCTCCTTGCCTGGAGAGACTAATGAAGAGGAGACTGCATGCGTTTTCTTCGCTGCTGGGATAATGATAATATCCGGTGAAGGATCTGACTTTGGAAATAAGGGATCTTGTTCCGCCTGTCTGCTTTTCTGTCGGCTTCTCCCAGGAGCTAACTTAATAGATGCTGTAATTAGAAAAATGTCCATTACCAGTTGAAGAAGAACAGGCACCAGTGGTAGCAAAGGTCTAGACGCAGATCTTTGGTGTAGAGTCTCGAATATCACTGATGTGGATGCCTGAGGCGTGGACATCTCTATGTTACGTTTCTGCGCTCCTCTTGAAAGGACATCATGGAAAGTATTGATGTCATCGATAGGCGACACTCTGAAGGGAGGTACGTCCGAGAGAGTAGGGAAATAATCCCTCTTTGAGGAGTGGGCCGAGGAAGATGTCCAAGAAGGAGATCTTTGTCTTTTACGATGACCCTGAGATGATCTGCATGGAGGTGCCTTACTACGGTGATCCCTAGGAAGAGTGGTAGGTGACCGGTCAGCAGCCTGTACTAAACGTTCTAGAGGAGTTCTATGTAGAGGATTTGAATAGACCGTAGGTCGCTGCACCTGTCCTGAAGGTTCTTTCGGCCAATTATGGACTGGAAGAAGCCATCTGAGAGAAAGGTGGACACAAGGAAATTTGTGTCCTTTTGCTGGTGGCGCCATGATCCACTGAGATTTTTGTGCCTGACGCTCAGGAGACTGAGAAGATGAGAGCACTTGCGGAGAGTCTGAAAAGTCGGAGTTGTGAGGAACAAGGCGACGCCGATAATAAATGCTGTGAAGTCGAGCGGCTATGGGCTACTAGCACTGACGTTGAAGATCTTGGTTTTGACACCGACCGTGCAGCTTCTTTCGGTCTCGACGTCCACCGGTGTTCTGTCGACTGAGATTTACGTTTTGAAGCCGGAGGATGAACATCCCTTGGAGTACCATGACTCTGTGTTGAGCGAGGAGAGAGTGACAGAGAAATCATTCTCAACATCGAACCCTTCGACCTCACTGATCTCGCTGTCAACTTTGAAACGGAGAAGTTTGTCAACGCCGGAGGTCTTCTCGACGTCGCAGGGGATTGCTGCCTCGCCGTGGAGCTTCGTCTAAAGTACTTAAACGGAGTTCCCGAATCCTTTTTCGCCATGGACATAGATCTGGTCCTCGACGTTTACCGCCACCTTGTTGATGGCAACGGAGGAGTTTTTCTCATCGTCTAACGCCGACGATGGAGAATTATGTCTAGACCTTGGGCGGTCTCACACCAACGGAGATCGACTCCTCGACACCGATCGTCGCCGGGTTGACGACGGTGGAAAACAATGTCTCGTCGTTGGGCAGTCCCGCACCAACGGAGATCGACTCCGATTGTCGCCGGGTTGACGACGGCGGGGAAAGATATCTCGACGTTGGGCGGTCCCGCACCAATGGAGATCGACCCCTCGACACAGATCGTCGCCGGATCGTCGCCGGCGGAAGGTTAGACGGTGACGCACCTTTCTTCTTTGACGATGACCGATGTTGAGCCCACCGTCGATGGTCTCTTTGTAGACGTTTCCTTCGCCGGTGGAGGCGTCCACCGAGCAAGACACTGATAAGAGAGCAGATCGGAATCTTGCACCCGGAGGAAGATCTGGCATTTTTCTTCCTCTGCCTCACCGGAGATCTGCCTCTAGATGAAGATTTACCTTTCTCAGCCAGTCCGTCCTCTCTCTGTCCTTCAGAGTACGCTTGGATAAGGACTGACAATGTTGGCAAGTCTAGGGAACATGAGAAGCAGTAAGGCAAATTATACAGACTGGATGAGAGTCTTATTTAGCCTTCATACAGAGAGGGCATTTCTGGGAGAGAAAAATCGCTAAGCTCTTTTGACAATAGAAAAAAAGTACCCCAACAGGCAAAAAATTTCGAAGTAATAAGGTTTTGTTGAAAAAACAGGAGATAATTTCTGACAAAAAGTAAAAAATTAGAGAGCTTGTTAACCAGGGTCCTAATTGAAGGAGCCAGAAAGAACAACTGACCTAAATGCCACCCCTGAGGCATGATGGAAAGCTAGGGGTCATGGCTGCCAGCTTATTTGTGTTTCTATGGGTTGGCTGTTCAGGTTTTCTATTCTACTGGAATTACAATGCAACCTTTAGAGCTGACAATGCCTTGTTTTCTCTTTGCAGGTTTATGGTTGCTAATGTGCATTAAAGCAGTCTAAATGTCCATGGTTTTCCTGCTTTATTTGTGTATGTGTGCAAAGAAACATTTTACAGCATTACTGTGGTGTATGAAAGGCTGCATTGATTGTATAATTGATTGTATAAAAAATGAAAGAATTTGTATATATATATATATATATATATATATATATATATATATATATATATATATATACACATATTTACACACACACACACGCATGGGCGGGAATAAGGAGAAATGTTGTTTCATTACCCCAAGGCTTGAACAATTGCATAAGTGTTAAATAGTAAAATTCTCTCTTACCTGGATTTTCGCAACTGAGTTTCCTGAGGTTAATAAGATTACCTTTGGCATGTTTGACTAAACAAGTCACATCCAATTACTGCATATTTTTCTTTTATATTTTTTGTAACGTTCTTTTTAAACCTGTAATATTGAAGTATTTCATACAGGCACAAGTTTTCAAGATATGGACTTCTGTTGGTATAGTAAGTATCCAACATATCAGTCTTGACAATAGCAGTACTTTCTAGTTCATGCTGTGCTAAGTATTCAATTTCTTGTAAAGATTTCAATACTCTATTTCATGTGGAGGCAAGACTTACCCAAACGATTCCTCTTTTTCTCTTTCAGGGGATCCTCATCAATAGTCATAAGCACTGAATATTCCCGCCCATGTGCGGGACCCCGGAAACAATGTAAAAATATATATGTAAAAAACACATATCTCGCTCCAAATGTATGTAAATACATATATAATTTTTCTCACACCAATGCAGCTCTAAAACCAAGGCTAGACAATGTAAACACTTGTATATGTACAGCAATTAGAAAGGAAACAAAAAACGAATTAGCTCAAATAGTCCTTGAACTTTGTGTTTTAATGAGTAAAAGCACTCATAAATCTTGAAAATTGCTCATAAAAGACATTGTCAGCCATAGGCTGCATTGAAAAGTAAATAACACAGAAACTGAAACAATTTTCAGTTAAAACTGGCACCGTGCCTTTAAGGCAGCCATGACTCCAGGCTTCCCATCATGCCTCAGGGGTGACAGTTAGGTCAGGTGTTCTTTCCGGCTCTTTCAGTCAGGACCCAGGTTAAACAGCTCCCACCTTTTTTTTACTTTCTGTCAAAAATATTTGATGTTTTCCTTCAATTTTTGTATTCATATGACGGCTTTTAGCCTTAGAGAGCTAGTGCTACCTTTTTTGGGCTAAAAAAGGTTAATTTTTTGTCAAAATGCCTTCGCTTTTTGATCCCTGCCCTTCCTGTGGGAAGAAGAAAGCTAAGACTGATACACATCCTGTGTGTATCCTCTGTCTTCCTGACTCTCATTCTGCAGAAAGCTGTGATCACTGCAAGTCCTTGTCAAGTAGAACTCTCAAGGACAGAGAAAAAAATCAGGATGTATGGACTTTCTGAGAGAGGTAGGTCTCTAAGAGACAGAAAAAGCGGAGGGCGCGGTCGACGTCGAGAGATGTCCCGATTTGCTCTCCATCGGCGTCGGGATCGGCGCCGAAGGTTCCACCGACGACGACGACGAGTCAACTCCCCTCGACGGTGAAGACTTCAGCGTAGAGAGTCAAAGTAACTCTGCTGCCGTCAACCGGGAGATGTGCAGCGTCGAGAGAGAGAGGTTGTCGTTGGAGCATGGCAGCTCGACATCGAAACCTCCGCCGTTGAAGCCTCAGGTCCAGTCTTCGGCGTCGAAGCTTCCGTCAACGCCTAGTCATCGGCGTTCGACGTCGAGGCATCCTCCGTCGGCGTCCCATCATCGACGCTCGACGTCGAGGCAGCCTACATCTCAGAGGTCCTCAAGAACAGCTTCAGCTGCGGAAGGTGACCAGGGCTCTCCAGTGAGCATCAGTCACGCTGCCAAGAGGAAGAGAACTCCAGAGCATCGTGGTTATCACAGTTGCACGGCTTCTCCTGTGAGCCTGTCTTCCTCATCAGGTTTATCTTCCGGCCCTGATGTGATCATTTATACGTCGGGCGGCGAAGGATAAAGGCATTCTCCTTCACCTACTCCACATGGGCGAAAGGATGTAACTCCTGCACGCTCTCCAGTGAGGGACGCCGCACAGCAGACTCCTGCCGTCAGACTGTCTCCGCGATGGTATGCACCGCTACACCACTGGGCTACAGACAAGGAGACAGCGTCTCGATTGCAGCAGCCGATCTCTAGGCCTAGAGAACGGTCTCGCTCTCCGGTGAGGTCCAAAGGAAGGTCACGCTCCCCGGTTCGCTGTAGGGAAAGATCACGCTCCAGGGTTCGATCCTCCAGGCATAGATCAAGATCTAGGAGCAGGAGGACAGAACAAAGATCACCTACTACCTCTTCTTCTCCGACACGCTCCCATAGAGACTACTCTCCCACTCTGACGGATTCCCCGCCATCAAGGGTATCTCCGATCGATGATATCTTCACCTTTCAGGACATACTGGGTAGAGGGGCTCTAAAACTGGGAGTTCCCTTAACAACTCCGCAGGTCAAGACCTCAGTGATTTTTTAAACGCTGCATCACAGGTCGGCACCTAAACCCTTTTTGCCGTTAGTGCCTGGTATTATAGATCCGGTGATGGAGGTATTCCTCACTCCAGCAACGGTCAAAGCGGCTCCGGCAAGGATCCTGAAGAAATACAGATCTCCAGAGGAGGACCCTCTGTTTCTAAGAGCTGATCCGCCCCCAGACTCAGTAATCATCGCAGCAGCGAAGTCCAGTGCAGTTTCCTCTTCTGCCACTGTACCTCCGCACAAGGACAGCAAGACGCAAGATTTGTGGGGGAGACGAGTCTGTAATACTTCAGCGTCTTTTCTTAAGGTTTCCGACGCAGAGGCCCTTTTGGGGCGTTACGATAGGTCCCTGGGGGATTCTCTACAGCATTTTGTTGACAAACTCCCTCAAGAAGACCGTAAGGACTTTGAGGAGATCCTTCTGGAAGGCAGTCAAGTCTCCAACCCAATTATAAGTGCCGCAGTGGACGGGGCTACCCTGGCGGCGCATGGATATGCCCATGGAATATCGGCAAGGAGATCATCCTGGTTGCGCCTAACGGCTTTAAAACCAGAAGCCCAAGCGCGCATTCTGAACTTGCCCTTTTCAGGGACTTTACTGTTTGGAGCGAGCACGGACGAAGAGATGCGGCGCATGAAAGCAGAGCTGGACACTCTCAAGGCAGTAGGGTTCGAAAAGAAAAAAGAATTTAAAAAGATATACCGCTCCTACAACAAGGGCTCTTCAAAACAGCGGGTTCAAACCCCCAACTGGCAGAAGAGTCAAGACCAGCAGGGTCAGCAAAAGTCCCAGTATAGAGGAAAGCGTAATTCCAGAGGAGGAGGAAATCAATGCCAGGGCAATAATACCGGCAAAGCCCAGTCAAAGCAATGAGTCTTTCCTTCCCCCAGCGCCGTGGACTAGTCCAGTGGGGGGAAGCCTTGCGTGTTATTTGGAAGAGTGGCGAAACATCACAAACGACAGATGGGTGTTATCTACACTTTCAGTCATCAGCCTCCACCTGTTCCTCCGATGGCAACATCGAATTATCAGTTACACCATCTGCAAAAAGAAGTGGCCACTATTCTCGAGAAGTCAGCCATCGAGAGAGTGCCAGTGTCTCAAAGAGGAAAAGGAGTGTACTCCCGATATTTTCTGGTCAGAAAAAAGGGACAAAAGAATTCAGACCCATTCTGGACTTGCGAACTCTCAATCGGCGCGTCAAAAAGGAAAAATTTCGCATGTTGGCGCTTCACCAAATATATCCACATCTCAGAAGGGGAGATTGGATGTACTCGCTGGACCTCCAAGATGCCTACTTTCATGTTCCAGTACACCCCAGTCACAGAAGATTTCTTAGGTTCCAGGTGGGGACCTCCCACTATCAGTTCAAAGTACTACCGTTTGGGTTGAAGTCGCCTCCCGGGGTGTTCACGAAGTCTGTTGCAGTGGTAGCAGCCGCTCTATGCCGCAGAGGGGTCTTCGTATACCCATACCTGGACGATTGGCTGTTGAAAGGTCCTTCCCCAGACAGCGTAAGAAGTCAGTTCTAGACTTGCATAGAGCTCTGCCAGCGACTAGGGCTACATGTCAACTTCGGAAAATCAGTCTCTCAACCCACCCAAAAGATTCACTTCCTAGGAGCTCTACTAGACTACGAAGTAGGAAAAGTGTTCCTCTCAGAGGAAAGGCAGTTTTCGATAACCCAGAAATGTCAGCTGGTACTTCGCAACAAGACTCAGAAAGTGTGCCGGATTTCCTCCCTGCTAGGGTCGATGGCATCATGCATCTTCCTGTTGCCGAATGCCAGACTTTGAATGCGTCCTCTTCAGCAGGATCTGGAGGACAAGTGGGACCAACAATCTGCTCGCTGGGACGATCACATCACTCTCTCTGACGCAGCTCGAGCTTCCATTCCATGGAGGACCAAAAGACAAAATATGCAGGTAGGAGTTCTGTTCCATCAACCTCCCCCTGTGCAGACACTGATCACGGATGTTTCCCTTCTAGGTTGGGGAGCGCACATGGGTCAACTACAGGTGCAAGTTCTGTGGTCGCACAAGGAAAGTACCTACCACATCAACATGCTGGAGCTGAGAGCAGTCCACCTAGCTGTCAAGGCGTTCCTTTCCTCGATTCACGAAGCATCAGTTCTAGTACAGACGGACAACACCACCACAATATACTACTTGAACAAGCAGGGGGGAACACGCTCACAAACTCTGTCGCTGGAAGCACAACGGATCTGGCATTGGCTTCTGGCTCGCAAGTTGTCCATCACAGCAGTCCACCTTCCAGGAGAGCAGAATGTGAGGGCGGACGCTCTAAGCCGTCATTTCGACAACAGGGAGGATTGGGTCCTACACGACGCAGTGGTAGAAGAAAGTTTTCAATCCTGGGGTCGTCCCACCATAGACCTGTTCGCGGACGACCAAAACACAAAATGCCAAGACTTCGCCTCCAGGTTCTACCGGCCAGGAACGTGAGGGAATGCTCTTTTGATCGACTGGTATGGGGAATTTGTGTACGCTTTTCCACCCCTTCTGTTGAACCCGAAGGTGGTGAGCAAGTGTACACACACTCGTGCACAACGATGATCCTCATCGCCCCGGACTAGCCGAGGCAATAGTGGTACATGGACCTGCTTCACCTGTCAGTGACTCCTCACAAGAGGCTACCATGCAGGCCGGACCTGTTGTCCAAGATGGATGGGAGGATTCACCCAACCTTCCGTCACAGAGCTTCGCAGCATGGCTCCTGAGGTTATACAGTACGGGCATCTAGGGCTGCCAGAGGACTGCATGTTCATCCTAAAAGAGGCAAGGCGGCCCTCCACAAGACATTCTTATGCATGCAAGTGTAAGCGATTTTGTATGTGGTGTATACAGAATTATCATAATCCAGTTCAATGTTAGGAAGAAGCAGTTCTTCCTTATTTGTTATATCTGGCTAAAGCAGGTTTAAAGTTTAATTTTAACAAGGTGCACCTAGCTGCTATAACAGCTTATAGGAGGTCACCTTCTCAAACCTCTTTTTTCCAGTTACCATCGGTCAAGGACTTCCTGCCAGGGTTGAAAAAAGTGTACTCTCCAGTGCGTCCTCCTCCGCCCTGGGAGTTGAACCTGGTGCTATCAAAGCTAATGGGTCCACCTTTTGAACCCTTTCATAAAGCTACTTTACAACATCTTTCCTGGAAAGCAGCTTTTTTTGTGGCAATCACGTCCGCTCGTAGGGTGAGCGAAGTTCAAGCTCTCTGTTCCACTAAACCCTATACAGTGTTACATTTGAATAGAGTGGTGCGAAGGACGCATCCATCTTTTCTTCCTAAAGTGGTGTCAGATTTTCATGTAAATCAGACCATTTCTCTGCCCACTTTCTTTCCCAATCCCTCTACTCCAGCTGAGAGGGCTCTGCATTCTATAGACCTGAAAAGAGTTTTAAAATTCTATCTAGATAGGTCTAAGGGTATTCGTCACTCTGATCATCTCTTTGTTAACTGTGGATCGATCAGAACAGGTCATTCTGACTCGAAACGTTGTATTTCTAGATGGATCGTTTCATGTATTAAGCTTGCTTACCAGCTAGCGCAGAAGCCCCTGGAGTTTTCTACCAAAGCGCATTCCACCAGAGGGAAAGCTGCGACTGCGGCTTTCCTCAATAATGTACCCATGTCTGAGATCTGTAAGGTGGGACCTGGAGGTTCGTCCATACATTTACCAGACATTACTGTCTTGATTCTGAAACGAGAGCAGATACCCAGGTAGGCCAGGCCTCCTTGCGGAATCTGTTTAACAGCTAATTTGGGCTGGTATGATTGGTCTTTTTAAGTTGGGTCATGTACTTCTCATTCGCCTGCAGGTGGTTGATGGGCTTGCTATTCTATTCAGTGCTTATGACTATTGATGAGGATCCCCTGGAAGAGAAGGATAAGTTACTTACCTGTAATCCTAGTTCTCTTCCAGGGGTATCCTCATCAAAGTCATAAGCACACCCACCCGCCTCCCCAGGTAATTGAGACATGTACGTCTCTGACTTGTGGTTCAGCCCTGACTTCAGGGTTATGCAAGGAACAACTGACCTAACTGTCACCCCTGAGGCATGATGGGAAGCCTGGGGCCATGGCTGCCTTAAAGGCACGGTGCCAGTTTTAACTGAAAATGCTTTTAGTTTCTGTGTTATTCACTTTTCAATGCAGCCTATTGACAATGTCTTTTATGAGCAATTTTCAAGATTTATGAGTGCTTTTACTCATTTAAACACAGCGTTCAAGGACTATTTGAACTAATGTGTTTTTGTTTCCTTTCTAATTGCTGTACATATACAAGTGTTTACATTGTCTAGCCTTGGTTTTAGAGCTGCATTGGTGTGAGAAAAATGATATATGTATTTACATATATTTGGAGCGAGATATATGTGTTTTTTACATATATATTTTTATATTGTTTCCGGGGTCCCACACATGGGCGGGAATATTCAGTGCTTATGACTTTGATGAGGATACCCGTGGAAAAGAACTAGGATTACAGGTAAGTAACTTATCCACTTTGATTATAAACTGGCTGAGCTCAAGCGATCCGAACATTCGTAGGATCTAATCTCTGTATGGGAAAGAATTTTCAAAATGAAGCTGTACAATTTCTTGCTAAGACTCTTCGCTGCCGGAGTTTCTTCCCACATTTTTTTTATCTCTGTCTTTTTTGATTTGGTAATGTATGACTTAGCGAGCAACAGCAATTAAATAATCTGCAACATACTGAATATCCATATTTGCATGCCACATTTTCAAAATAAATGGATTGCAGTCATTCATGTACTTTGAAGCTTCTGTTCTTTTTAAGTTGTATGAATTCTTGGGAGATTTCAGAGTTATTGTATGTCTTACTGGTGAGAAAAAAAGATTTACCTTTCCTTTAGAAATTATAGGACGTGGAAATCCAAAACGACATTTTGTATAACTTTTCCCTTTACATTTGTATTTTCGTCTGCAGTATTTCTCACAATGATGACTTTGAAAGCGTACAACTTGTTGTCTCAGGCTCTTTACTCAACCATCTCTTGGAATGGCACGTGTAACGTACTGTTCGATGAAAGACAAAACTGTTAAATCATTATCTGTTCCAAATTTCGGTGCATTTTTTAATCATAATAGCATGTGTATATGAGGAGCACCTCTGGCTTGGTACTCATGTCGCCAAAAGAAATCTGCTACCTCTCCAAGAGGTGGAATGTTTTTATTGCATATAAATTACATCATAGCTTGAAACCTATAGTTAAAATACCTGCACATAATTGCAGGATCCATGGAACAGAGTTCTCCAGCTGTCTTCAATTCAATGTAGACTTGTATGTATTCTAAATCGGCCAGTTCCTGAGCAATAGGTACCAACTCTAAGCTGTTATATACTGCTCTAGATAATTAGTTGCAAAAGTATTTACAAATAACTTGATCACTACCCAATTCAAACTGACCTTCTACCAACAAATAAACACCAAATTGATGCCACTAATCAATTTACTTTTTAAATATAAATCAACATTCCTAGTTTGATTTCTATAGTGAGTACGTCGACAACAAATACAAACCAGGGGGCCAATGAGGATCGCGGTTTTCCCGCATCCTCCGGGCCGGCGGAAGCCACCGCCGGCCCGGAGGATGCGGGAAAACCGCTGGGGAGGCACAAAAGACCCACCGCCATATTAGGATGGCGGTGGGTCTCAAAATCTGTCCGCTTCTTTTCCGCTGCGGGCGCCTTCCGACCGCGGCGGAAAAGCTCTAACATGGCGGGCGGTGTCTATCAGACACCGCCAGCCATATTAGATGGCGAAAAACAGATGCCTTTCCGCGGCGGATTCTCTGCCGTGGAAAGGCATACGGTGAATGTAGGAGAGTGGGGTCTGCAATCCTATGGTCACCCCAGATTTTTGCTTTTTGCTTCACTGGTTTACGACTTTCCCTGGCTGTGGGGCTGCTAATCAGACCCACAGCCTAGCTGTTCTCTCTCTAAATTGACAACCATGTACTTTAGGTGCATTTACCAATTGGTACTGGGCCACCTTATCAGTCCCTGTACAGTGTACCTTAGGTATCCAGGGCATAGGTGTACCCAGGGCCTACCAGGAGCTGAAGCATGTATTATGCCACCCCTGGCTGGCCATCTAAAACTGACACAACTGGCTGCACGACAGCTGGGGCAAGGTGGTGTAATCGCCCTTTGCTATAGATATAGTATACCTATATCTAACCCCAAAATGGACACCTATATTCCTATCAGTCACTCCTATGGCAGGCCTTATCAATCCTGAAGGCAGAGTGCTTGGAATTATGTGAGATGGTGCTCTGGCATGAGCTGAGCCCGTCTGCAGCTTGCGGAACCAAGTCCTAATAGCTGTTCCATGATAACGCTATACCATATACTCTTAAGTGCATTATCAACCTCGCGGTTAAATGCTAACTCTGGTATAACATTATCAAAACATGTCGAGTAAGGTGTCATACGAATTGGAATACTACCCCCTCGCCAATTCTGGCGACGGGGGTAGCATTCCACCCTTTTAGAGGGACACGACATGTATGTAACTGTGAACCCCGGTTAAAGTTAACTCGAGCCTCAGCATCACAAAATGGATGCTGCCACCCCAGACACAAGTCTGACCTCCTGCTGCTGGGAGTCCTTCCAGCGAGGGAGGCTTGGACAAAGGGTTTCCTGCCTTGGGAGGTGCTAGCACCACCCCAGACAGGATTTTGTGTATTGGGTAGGACCGGCCTGAAAGGAATGAGACATGCCTGGGGCACACAAGGTGCCCTGTGCATACACCGGCTCAAACCAGTTGCTGGGGCACCCCTGCCCCTGTTCTGGCAGGAAGCCGGACAAAGGATAGGGGGTGTAACCACCCCCCTTCCTGGTCCCACCCAGGGGAGGGAGCTAGTCAGTAGTGCAGCCCCCTTTAGGAGAATCAAGGTAGGAGCTGGTCCCATTCCAGGTTAGATTAATCCTGAACTACTCTACAAGAAGAAACTCTGGACTTCAACGTTCTGCTCCACAGAAGACTGAAGAATCTCCCTTGTGGGCAAGGAGTGTCCACCCTGCAACTGCAGGCACCATCAAGCGTCCGGCGGCTTCCCTTTGTCGTCTTCCTTCCAGGATCCAGAATTCAGAGCCCGACGAGACCCGGATTCCCAGACCTCTCCGACCTCAACTCACATCTGCAGCACAGCTGAGATCCATGGGTGCGACGAGTCACGTGGGACCGGCCATCTTGGAAGAAACTGCACTTCGCTTCCAGCACGACTCCCGAGGTAAACTCGACCAAGTGCTTTGGGGATTGAGAAGCCCCAGCCCCGAGCAGCCCCTGCACCGAAGATCAGCCCTCCAGCATCCACGAGATCTGCGTGGGGCCCTTCTGCTTGTTTGCTGCTCGACGCGTTGTCTGGTCACTTGCCGGCTGGCTAGTGGCCTCCTAGGCGACGAAACCTTGAAATCTTCACTGCTGGTCTGATTGCTCCAGACTGGCCCTTGCTCCCTTCCAAAAGAGGGGCATCCCGGACTCTCCTAGTCCGCACCAGGCGCCTTTTCCACTAACCGCGTGGGTTGCCTTTGCCAAGGCCTGTTGACGCCGAACCTGGAACCAACACCGCCGACAGCGAGAGCCTGCGTGGGACAGCTCGTGCCTCCATCCTGGTCGTCCAAGACACCTCCTGGTCCACGTGGCTGCAGAGTCAAGCGTCCACTCTTCACTTGATCGCGACAACGACATCAGGTTCCTTCCTGGTTCCACTCCAGTCACTGGCTAGTGACTGAACATTGTCCCCTCTGCTTTCAGGTTTTCAGCATCTCTGATCCACCCTTGGATCACACCGGACATCTTCCTCCTGGTCGCCTGCAGCATCTTTTCTTTCAGGCTCCATTGACTTCAACGCAGAAACCCGACACGACTTCGCACCTATGCACCCGCAGCCCGTGGGTGAGGTAACAAGAGCATTTCGGTGCTCAAGGGTAGCTTGACTCTCCTAGTGTCCAGATTCACAGTCGTTTTAGTCCTAACTAGTCAGGATTGTCCTTACTCACCTTTTTTTTTAAGTGTACTGTCCATAGACGTTGTTACGCATCCTGCGTGCGAGTTCACACTTTGCACCCGCGTCCTGTGGGCCTCCTATTACTTACCTAAGGTTAGGATAGCGTAGTCCCAGCGGTCCTGCTGCCTCTGGACAGCTCCATTTCTTCTATCGGCTCTCACATTCCATTTACTTAGTATATGGTTTGTCGTGCCCCTAGGGCACCATTGTAATTTTGTGCAACTTATCGTATTTTTCCTAAGAGATTGTCATGTGCTTAGCCCTCTGACCTCATAAAGAGTTCAGAGGTGTTTGTTATTAATAATTATACTGTTTATTTTCATAACAACCTGTGTGGTGTCCTTTCATCTGGTATTCAAGGGGTTACATTGTGGTAAAACAGCTGGCTTCACATGCCAAAAGAGTTTAGCCTAAGACTGCTTTGTCCATGCTACCATTGGGATAGCTGGTCTATAAGGTTGACTTACAACCAATCACCATAAGGGTTGTTTGGACTGATACAAGGTGATCACTAGAACTAGTGAGCATCATATATCAGGCAAACTTTTCATATTGGTGTGCAGCGGTTGGGATTTGAGCTTGCTGTTGTTTTTACCATGTATAATCTTGAAATATCATTTGAAAGATCACATAAGGTACTATAGGTACATATAACAAGCTTAGAAATACTCTGAGTTCTACTGAACCAGCTGTTGTAGTAGAAAGGGCTTACCACACCCTGACTACAACTCTTAGCAAGGGATCAGTAGGAAAACCCATAGTGTAGGTAGGTGCATCACTTACACCTCACTAGGAAGCATGTCTACCCACGGAGAGACTTCAGAGACTCCCCTAGTGGTTAATGACCCTCCACAGGTCCTTTCCAGATATGCAGCTCTCAGTTTCCAGGAGATTAGACAATTGTGTACCTCCAGGAAATTGAAACGGGGTTCCAACCCTACCACTCCTTTTCTGTTAGGTCTCTTAGAGACATATGATGCTAGAAAGGCCTCTAACCCAGGCCCCTCTAATCCAGACTCTAACCTCCCTGAAACTGAGAATGTAGCTGAGGAGGAAGAGGAAGACTTATCTGAGGATGAGGCAGACAATGGGCAACCTTTAGTCAGCAGACTTACAAGGGCCAACTTAGACCTACATAGGGAAGGGACTGGGGGACCCCCAGCGCTAACCCTAAGCAGGCCTAACTTTGGGGGTTAGAAGAGATAGATCTCATTCTAGGGACTCCAATAGATCTGTGCACTCTCGTGCCTCTCATGCATCTGCTCAGAGGAGGCTGACTTCCCCTCAGAGGAGAGAGCATGAGGCAAAGATGAAGGAGGCTAATCTGAGGATCCAAAGGGAAGAACTTGCCCTTGCCAAAGAGAAGCTTGCCTTTGCTAGAGAGCAACAGTTGAACGGGGTAGTCCCCACTGGTGGCAGCAATATCCCTAGGGATAGAGACAGGAGTTTTGATAATAGACACCTGAGTAAAATAGTGCCCTCCTATAAGACAGGAGATAATATCCACAAGTGGATAACTGCTCTGGAGAGGGCCTGCAAAGTACAGCAGGTACCCCCGAGTCAGTGGGCAGCTATATTTTGGCTCTCCTTTGAAGGTAAAGGCAAAGACAAGCTCCTCACTGTTAGAGATGAGGATGCTAATGATTACCAAGTCTTGAAAACTGCACTGATTGATGGGTTTGGCTTAACAACTGAACAGTACAGGTTGATGTTCAGAGGCACCCAGAAAACTCAGGCTCAAGATTGGACTGACTTTGTTGATTGTGCCACTAAGGCTTTGGAAAGCTGGTTACTGGGTAGTAAAGTTGCTGATTACACAGGATTGTATAATCTAATTATGAGAGAGCAAATCTTAAATAATTGTCAGAACCAGTTGAATTGAATTGAAAAATAATTTGTATTGCGCAGAACAATAACCCGAAGGTATCAAGGCGCCTAGCAAAAGGTCAGGAAGGACCAAGAGGGGAGACATAGATCTTAAACATAAGCTTGCTTGAAGAGAAAGGTCTTTAAGGCACTGCGAAAAATCTGTAGGGATGGAAGGGATCTCAGATCCAGAGGAAGTTCATTCCACCACTTAGGAGCCAGAGTGGAAAAGGCCCTACCACCCCACCTGGCTTTCCGTACACGGGGAGCTGCAAGAAGCAGCTTCCCGGAGGAACGCAGGTTTCTAGGGGGAACATAGTGGGAGATAATGGATCCAATTCCAGTGTCGCTCTTTTTAGCAATGGCTCTGTAGGTCATACTCAGGACCTTAAACCGAATACGCAGTTCCACCGGCAACCAGTGCAGAGTTTTCCTGGCTGCCGTGGCTGAAGAGCGTCTAGGGATATCCAGAACAAATCTGGCTACGGCATTTTGGACCACCTGCATAGTCCAAACGCGAGCCGATGAGAGCGACAGCTATTTGTTTTCTTGCCTGGAGGGAAAGAAATTTCCTAACCCTACGGAGAGTATGAATCAAGCCCCAGCAAGTGGAGACAGTTCTGCTCACCTGGTTGCCTAGGTCAAGGGCAGGATCTATTATCACCCCGAGATTTTTAGCAGAGGAGGTGGGGGAGGGACAAGTACCAAGGGAGTCAGGCCACCAGTTGGCTGACCAGATGTTTTCTTTTCCCCCAAACACCATCACCTCAGTTTTCTCCCCATTCAGTTTCAGAGAGTTCAGAACCATCCACCTACCGACCGCCTCCATACAAGATCTAAATTTGGAGGCGATTGGTTCATCTGAATGGGGTAGAGAAACGAGGATTTGAGTGTCGTCTGCATACGAGACTACCTCCATCCCGAAAGATCTTATAAGTTTGGCCAGTGGGGTAACATAGATATTAAAAAGGGTCGGGCAGTTGTTGCATCAGCACTTGATTGACTCAGATCTGACCTCTCCCCAAGAATTGGGAAAGAAGGCAGACAGATAAGTCAGGACAAGGGTCAAGCAGCAGAACCAGAACCAGGGTGGTGGCCAGAAGAAAGCAGACCAGAAGGGTAATGAGAATAAGCAAAATGACCAGAAGTCTTGAACAGGGCCCCAACAACCTAAGGAGGGTGGGTCCCAAAATCCCCAAAAGAAGAAGAATGATGGTCCTAAGAAACCATGGTGCCAATACTGTAAACGTAAGACTCACTGGTTTAGTGAGTGCACCAAAAAAGGCCAAACTCCTACCACTACTGTCCCTAAGACACCTGTGCCCCCTAGTACAGTTAGTAGTGGTAGTGTACCTCCCAAGGCTATAGTTGGGTTAACCCTGGGAACTGAGGTGGGTTCTTACTTAGTGTTATTTGAAATGGCTATGAGAATAATAGCAAATAATGAAGACAGAAGGGTTAGAATAAATGCAGTGATGGTCATCTTTTTCTTTTTTCTTTTCTATGATTAATGGCGGGGATAATTTAAAGTTTATAAGCTGGAATGTGAACGGGCTTAGGGAGGATAAAAAGCTTAATAGAATTTGTGAGTTTTTGAGAAAATCAAAAGCCCATATTATTATGTTAGAAGAAACACATCTTGACCAGAAAGAATGTAAAATAGCCTTCAAAAATCAAAAATGGATACAAGATCTCCTCTGCTCAAATCAAAGCAGCAAAATTAGGGGAGTGGCTATTATTGTTAGAGTAAATAGTGGGATAAGGGTGGAAAAGTATGATACGGACGACACGGGAAGATGGCTGACTGATTTCCTAACTATTAATATTATGAGGTTGACATGTGGAGTGTATTATGGGCCAAACCAGGATTGTCCGGACGCATTAATTAGCTTAAAATCTAGTTTATCGGAGCAAGACACACCTATTATTTTAGGAGGTGATTTTAATTTAGTTTTTGATTCGAGCCTTGACCGTACTTCTAGGGTTGTCTCTCTTCCTCTACCTAAATCGAAGAGAACTTAAAACCATCATGAAAGAATTTAGTCTCTTAGACGAATGGAGAGTCAAAAACCAGAAAAATAGGGATTACTCATTCTACAGCCACAGGCATAAACATCACTCGCGTATAGATTTCTTCTTAATCGATCAAGGGCTCTTATCTAAAGTCATGACCACTTCCTATGTTCCACCAATATTATCGGACCATTCAGTAGTAACCCTGACTATAAAGATTCCGCAGGGAGGGCAGGTTAGAAGGTGGACATTAGATAGATCGATATTACAACAGGAGGAAATCAGGGGAGATCTGAGGAGACAGATGGAGGAATATTTTATGTTTAACAAGGCCACCGCACCTGACCAAATAGTGTGGGAAGCTTTCAAGACTTTCTTGAGGGGCCTATTTACTACTATAATGATAAGGAGAAGTAAGATTAGAAAGGAAACAGAGAGGAATTCATTACAGGAGATCAAGCAAAAAGAGCAACAGCTGCAGAAGGCTTCATTCGAACAACATGTTAACATACACATCTTACAACAAGAGTTAGAAAATTTGAAAGCTAAATATCAGGCGAATCTTGATAAGGCTATCAAAGAGAAATGGGATTCAAGTAAACTTCGCAACTTCTCATATGGGGAAAAGTGTGGCCGCCTTCTTGCACGGAAGGCTAGGTCTGATAGAGCAAGAAATCAAATCAACGGCCTCAGAGTGCAAAGTTCTGGAGATGTCTCCTATACTAACGAGTTAATATCGGAAGAAGCAAGGAGATATATGCAGACCCTATATTCTGAAACTAAGGATAAATCTAATCTGGATGTAGATGGATGGTTGGAGTGGGTCACACTTCCGCAGTGTCAGGAGGAAGACTTTGACTTTGTAAGATCTGAGATAAAAGAGGGGGAAGTATATAATCAGCTGAAGAAGATGGCAAAAGGAAAAGCTGCGGGCCCGGATGGGCTCCCTGTGGAGGTATATCAAATTGATGCAGAGATAATTGTCCCAGTTCTCACTTAAATATATTTGGCTGGTGAACCTATTCCAAAAACTTGGCTGGAGGCCTCAGTTGCTTTGATCCTGAAGCCGAATAAGGACCTCCTGACTATTGAATCATATAGGCCAATCTCGCTGCTGAATACTGACTACAAAATCTTTGCAGGAGTCTTGGCGGCGAAGCTAGCCAAAGTAATTAAAACTATCGTGCATGAGGATCAGAGGGGTTTCATACCAGGTAGGCAGATTAACGAGTTGACTTTTCAGGTCATCGCAGCAATAGACCATGCTACTGATAAGAAACTCCCGTTGACCATTGTAGCAATAGACGCCGCAAAGGCGTTTGATCTAGTCAATTGGGAATATCTCTGGGATGTACTGTCCGGTTTCGGCTTTCCAACCAACTTTATCACCTCTATAAAAGCGCTGTACCTGAACCCAAAGGCAAAGATTCTTGTAAATGGGATGCTCACGGACTGGGTTCAAAAATCAAGGGGTACTAGGCAGGGGTGCCCCCTTTCCCCCTTATTGTTTAATTTATATATTGAGCCAGTAGTGATTAAGTTAAGGGCAGATCGTTTAATAAAACCCTTTTCTATAACAGATTTGATTCTAAAGTTCGCCTTATATGCAGATGACCTTTTAATGTTCACTTCCAATCCTGAGGTAGCAATACCTAGACTTTTTGACCATGCAGAAACTTTTGGAGAGACCTCTGGTTATAGAATAAATAAGGAAAAAACAGAAATCATGCAATGGAATCAGGAGGTGGTGTTACCCGAAGCAACATCAAGGATGAGGTACCTTGGTATCCAGTTAGTCCAGGATATTACAGAGATACCGAAAGTTAATCTGGATAAGGTGTATAAGGATATTTGTGGACAATTACAGCGTTGGTCCGGGCTCCCATTAAACATCTTCGGGAGGGTCAATCTTATAAAGATGATTATACTGCCAAAGGTAACTTTCTTATTTAACTCAATACCCTTATCTTTTGATGCAAAGGAAGTGGGTAAACTACAAGGAAAAATAGGTTCTTTTATTTGGAACTCCAAAATGCCCAGAATTTCTGCCAAGAAGTTAAGGAGACAATTAAAAATGGGAGGACTGGCGTTACCTGACATTCTGCATTATGGCCATTCCTTACATTTTAAAAATTTCAGAGTTATGGCAGGCAAAGCAGATACATCTTTTTTGGGACGTTTGTTTCAGGCAATACTGCATGGTATCCCTTAAGGCTATGAATATTTTTTTTTTAGTTTGGAGACCCCAGATTTTATAAAAAGGTCAGACTAAAGGTTTTAGTTACGGCTCTGAAGAATTGGGTTTTTTTCAGGAAAAAACTACAAATCCCATCCTATGCTCCTCAGGCCCCAATATGGGACTCTCCAGGAACCCCAGAATGTCTTAGAGATCAACTGTCAACCCCTCTTAAACTAGCAGGGTTGATGCAGTGGAGAGATTTACAAAATGACCAACAGCTATTGGGGTGGGATTCCCTCTTCATGTTGACCGGAGGAACCCTTACAAGGTTTAAATATTACCAGCTATCAAGCTGGTGGTCTACTGTAACATGGGATTGTGCATCTAACCCGAAATTCGATTTTGTAAACAGAAAGGGGCGTTGGGATAAAGAGCTTTCTTTCTGGTATGAGGCATTGATGAAAAAGAGGGAGATACTGATTTGGAACTTCAGAATCTCTGGGGAAATGTTGAGGGATTGGATGGTAACAAACTGGTAGACCTGTGGGGGGATTCCTTTAGTCTGGTGAACGGAATAGTAAAGTCAGCTCCTCTTAAACGAAACCATCTGTTCACACTGCACAGAGTGTATCTTTCCCCAAAAATATTGACAAGGATCACAAACCTGCAATATAGCTGTCCACGGTGCAAATCTCTAGAGGCAGATGACTTACATATGTTTGTTGAATGTCCTAGTCTCAACCTGTTTTGGAAAAAATTCGAGGGTTTTTTGGTGGATGTATTAGAAACACAGATTGTGGTGTCACCGGTAATGATCTTGTTCGGCCTAGAGGCTGATTACCATCTTGATAATCTACAGACTAAATTTATTTTCTATGTGATGTTATTGGCAAGACGAGAAATATGTAAAGTATGGAAATCTGAAGATGCTCCTATTTTTTCTGAATGCTTAAAGTAGATTATATATATCAGTGAGTCTGATATAGCATGTGATAATTCCTCAGAGTTCAAGATCTGGGAGCTCCTTGTGGCATGGCGGAATAGATGAGAGTATTCCTATGATTTCACCTGGGTACTGTTGGTGCTTAGTCCTCAACCAATTCAGGGGCCGCAAAGTTTCAGAGGTTGAGGTGGATAAAGCAAACAGTAAACACTGGAGGGGGGTTTCTTTTCCTAGCTCCACTGGCATCAAATTCTGTGGCCGTAACATCGAGATGTCAGGGGGGGGGAGAGGATCCCCTTCTAGAGCACCCAAAATTGGTATATGAGGAATAAAAAACTTTTTTTTTAAAAAGATTTCCTACTCAGGCAGTTCTTGTTTGTACTGGGGACATGGATATGGCCCCTACTGTAAGTCCTAGTACTCTGGGCAAATACAGGCAAACGCTTTTAATTAATGGAAAAATGGCTCAGGCCTACAGGGACACATGTGCCAGTGTCACTATGGTGACACCAACATTTGTGGACCCTGACCAGATCATGCTAGGTTCAGATTACCTAGTGACCAATGCTAGCAATGTCACTACCAATCACAGTATGGCAGTTGTTAATTTCTCCTGGGGAGGGGTAACTGGCCTTAAAAGGGTTGTAGTTAGTTCAGACCTCCCAGTAGATTGTCTTTTGGGCATTGATTTGGAATCCTCATTGTGGTCAGATGTGGAGGACAGGACTCATGTAGAAATGCTAGGTCTCTCCTCACATGTCCTTGCTGTGACCAGGTCACAGGCCAAGAAATGCCCAGCTGAACAAGTGCTGGATCCTGGAAGAATGGACCAGACACTACCAAAGAGGAAGAGCAGTAAGGGTAAGGCTGAGCCGTCCCCCCTGCCTCAGGTTGAGGATCAGCCCTCTCAGGAGGCTGACCCAAAGACACCAGAAGGAACTGTCCTAGAAGAGCTTGAACCTGAACAGGTTGAGGTTCTTGGGACAGGGGGACCTTCCAGGGCAGACTTGAGGCAGGCACAGTTAGACTGTTCCTCCCTTGAAACCCTCAGACAGCAGGCTGCTGCTGAGGCTGCAGGGAATGCCACAGGTGCCCATAAGGTATATTGGGATGATGGACTCCTATACTCTGAGGCAAGAGACCCCAAACCTGGTGCTACCAGGAGGCTGGTCATCCCCTTGTCTCTTAGAGGTTTCCTTCTCACCTTAGCCCATGAGATTCCCCTTGCAGGTCACTTAAGCCAGAACAAGACTTGGGACAGGCTTGCCCCACACTTTTACTGGCCTCATATGTCTGAAGACACTAAAGAGTGTTGTCGCTCATGTGTCACCTGTCAAGCGAGTGGCAAATCAGGTGGCACAACAAAGGCCCCCCTGATACCACTACCTGTGGTGGGGGTACCCTTTGAAAGAGTGGGGATAGACATTGTTGGACCAATGGACCCCCCAACAGCATCTGGGCACAGATTTATACTGGTGGTAGTGGATCATGCCACCAGGTATCCAGAAGCTATTCCCCTTAGGACCACTACAGCTCCTGTTGTGGCCAGGGCCCTACTGGCAGTTTTCTCCAGAGTGGGGTTTCCTAAGGAGGTTGTCTCTGACAGAGGTGCAAACTTCATGTCAGGATACTTGACTGCAATGTGGAAGGAGTGTGGTGTAAATTACAAATTCACCACACCCTATTGCCCACAGTGCAATGGGCTTGTTGAGAGATTCAACAAGACCCTCAAAGGGATGATAAAAGGGTTACCTGAAAAGCTTAGGCGAAGATGGGACATCCTTTTACCCTGCCTCCTGTTTGCTTAGATAGGTCCCACAGAAGGGGGTTGGCTACAGCCCTTTTGAGCTTCGATTTGGGCATCCTGTAAGAGGACCCCTATGTCTTGTGAAGGAAGGATGGGAGTTACCTCTCAAAAAGCCTAAGCTTGACATAGTGGACTATGTACTTGGTCTCCGCTCCAGGATGGCAGAGTACATGGAGAAGGCATCCAAAAACCTTGAGGCCAGCCAAGAACTTCAAAAAGCTTGGCATGACCAAAAGGCTGTCCTAACTGTTTATCATGCAGGACAGAAGGTGTGGGTGTTGGAGCCAGTGGCCCCAGCAGCTCTTTAAGACAGATGGTCTGGACCCCATACCATTATTGAGCAAAAGGGAGAGGTCACCTACCTGGTGGACCTTGGAACTGATGATGGGTCAGTAGATGGTGTAGTCTTTTCTGACAGCCTCTCTGAGCATCAACAAAAGGATTGCAAACAGGTTCTTCAATCCTTTAGACAGATGTTCTCACTGACACCCAGTCAGACAAACTGGTGCACCCAAGAGGTGGACACTGGTGACGGTCTGCCTGTCAAGAGTAAAATCTACAGGCAACCTGACCACGTCAGGGACTGCATGAAGAAAGAAGTCCAGAAGATGTTGGAATTGGGAGTCATTGAACCCTCAGAAAGCCCTTGGGCTAGTCCTGTAGTTCTAGTGCCAAAACCTCACACCCAGGATGGCAAGAGAGAGATGAGGTTTTGTGTAGACTACAGGGGTCTCAATGCTGTCACTAAGACATATGCCCATCCAATACCTAGGGGAGATAAACTTATAGACAAGTTGGCTTCTGCAACTTTCTTGAGTACATTTGCTTAACAGCTGGTTATTGGCAGATCAGGTTAGCTGAGGATGCCAAGGCCAAAACAGCATTTTCTACCCCAGGAGGTCATTACCAGTTTGTGGTGATGCCCTTTGGTTTGAAAAATGCACCTGCCACTTTTTAAAGGTTGGTGAACCAAGTTCTCACTGGGTTGGATGACTTTTGTGCAGCATATCTAGATGATATTGCTGTCTTTAGCTCCACCTGGGAGGATCACCTGATCCACCTGAGGAAAGTTTTGGAGGCCCTGCAAAAGGCAGGCCTCACTATCAAGGCCACCAAGTGCCAGATAGGGCAGAGTCAGGTTGTGTACCTGGGCCACCTTGTGGGTGGAGGCCAGGTTCAACCCTTGGAGAGCAAGATACAGGCCATAAAGGACTGGGCTCCTCCAACCACCCAGACACAGGTCAGAGCTTTCTTGGGCCTGTCTGGATACAATAGGAAGTTTGTCAAAAATTATGGGTTCATTGTGACACCACTTAATGACTTGACAAGCAAGAAAATGCCAAAGAAAGTTCAGTGGACAGTTAGCTGTCAGAAGATATTCGATGACCTAAAGCAGGCCATGTGTACTGCACCTATTCTCAAGAGTCCTGACTACTCCAAAACCTTCATTGTCCAAACAGATGCATCTGAGTTGGGTGTGGGAGCTGTTCTATCTCAACTGAATATTGATGGTCATGACCAGCCCATTGCTTTTATAAGCAGAAGGCTGACCCCTAGAGAGAAACGTTGGTCAGCTATTGAGAGGGAGGCCTTTGCTGTGGTTTGGGCCCGAAGAAGTTGAGGCCATACTTGTTTGGAACTCACTTCAAGATTCAGACCGACCACTAGCCCCTCTTATGGCTAAATCAGATGAAGGGTGAAAACCTCATACTTCTTAGGTGGTCCATTTCCCTACAGGGGATGGACTTTACAGTGGAGCACAGACCAGGGACTGACCATGGCAATGCAGATGGTCTCTCCAGGTATTTTAACTTAGAACAGGAAGACTCACCTGGTCAAGGTTAGTTTAATGTCCCTAAGTTTGGGGGGGGGTTATGTAGGAGTGGGGTCTGCAATCCTATAGTCACCCCAGATTTTTGCTTTTTGCTTCACTGGTTTACGACTTTCCCTGGCTGTGGGCCTGCTAATCAGACCCACAGCCTAGCTGTTCTCTCTCTAAATTGACAACCATGTACTTTAGGTGCATTTACCAATTGGTACTGGGCCACCTTATCAGTCCCTGTACAGTGTACCTTAGGTATCCAGGGCATAGGTGTACCCAGGGCCTACCAGGGGCTGAAGCATTATGCCACCCCTGGCTGGCCACCTAAAACTGACACAACTGGCTGCAAGACAGCTGTGGAAAGGTGGTGTAATCACCCTTTGCTATAGATAAAGTATACCTATATCTAACCCCAAAATGGACACCTATATTCCTATCTGTCACTCCTATGGCAGGCCTTATCAATCCTGAAGGCAGAGTGCTTGGAATTATGTGAGATGGTGCTCTGGCATGAGCTGAGCCCGTCTGCAGCTTGCGGAACCAAGTCCTAATAGCTGTTCCATGATAACGCTATACCATATACTCTTAAGTGCATTATCAACCTCGCGGTTAAATGCGAACTCTGGTATAACATTATCAAAACATGTCGAGTAAGGTGTCATACGAATTGGAATACTACCCCCTCGCCAATTCTGGCGACGGGGGTAGCATTCCACCCTTCTAGAGGGACACGACATGTATGTAACTGTGAACCCCGGTTAAAGTTAACTCGAGCCTCAGCATCACAAAATGGATGCTGCCACCACAGGACACAACTCTGACCTCCTGCTGCTGGGAGTCCTTCCAACGAGGGAGGCTTGGACAAAGGGTTTCCTGCCTTGGGAGGTGCTAGCACCACCCCAGACAGGATTTTGTGTATTGGGTAGGACCGACCTGAAAGGAATGAGACATGCCTGGGGCACACAAGGTGCCCTGTGCATACACCGGCTCAAACCAGTTGCTGGGGCACCCCTGCCCCAGTTCTGGCGCGAAGCCGGACAAAGGATAGGGGATGTAACCACCCCCCTTCCTGGTCGCACCCAGGGGAGGGACCTAGTCAGTAGTGCAGCCCCCTTTAGGAGAATAAAGGTAGGAGCTGGTCCCATTCCAGATTAGATTAATCCTGAACTACTCTACAAGAAGAAACTCTGGACTTCGACGTTCTGCTCCACAGAAGACGGAAGAATATCCCTTGTGGGCAAGGAGTGTCCACCCTGCAACTGCAGGCACCATCAAGCGTCCGGCGGCTTCCCTTTGTCGTCTTCCTTCCAGGATCCAGACTTCAGAGCCCGACGAGACCCGGATTCCCAGACCTCTCCGACCTCAACTCACATCTGCAGCACAGCTGAGATCCATGGGTGCGACGAGACACGTGGGACCGGCCATCTTGGAAGAAACTGCACTTCGCTTCCAGCACGACTCCCGAGGTAAACTCGACCAAGTGCTTTGGGGATTGAGAAGCCCCAGCCCCGAACAGCCCCTGCACCAAAGATCAGCCCTCCAGCATCCACGAGATCTGCGTGGGGCCCTTCTGCTTGTTTGCTGCTCGACGCGTTGTCTGGTCATTTGCCGGCTGGCTAGTGGCCTCCTAGGCGACGAACCTTGAAATCTTCACTGCTGGTCTGGTTGCTCCAGACTGGCCCTTGCTCCCTTCCAAAAGAGGGGCATCCCGGACTCTCCTAGTCCGCACCAGACGCCTTTTCCACTCACCGCGTGGGTTGCCTTTGCCAAGGCCTGTTGACGCCGAACCTGGAACCAGCGAGAGCCTGCGTGGGACAGCTCGTGCCTCCATCCTGGTCGTCCAAGACACCTCCTGGTCCACGTGGCTGCAGAGTCAAGCGTCCACTCTTCACTTGATCGCGACAACGACATCTGGTTCCTTCCTGGTTCCACTCCAGTCACTGGCTAGTGACTGTGAACATTGTCCCCTCTGCTTTCAGGTCTTCAGCATCTCTGATCCACCCTTGGATCACACCGGACATCTTCCTCCTGGTCGCCTGCAGCATCTTTTCTTTCAGGCTCCATTGACTTCAACGCAGAAACCCCGACACGACTTCGCACCTATGCACCCGCAGCCCGTGGGTGAGGTAACAAGAGCATTTCGGTGCTCAAGGGTAGCTTGACTCTCCTAGTGTCCAGATTCACAGTCGTTTTAGTCCTAACTAGTCAGGATTGTCCTTACTCACCTTTTCCTTGAACTGTACTGTCCATAGACGTTGTTACGCATCCCGCGTGTGAGTTCACACTCTGCACCCGCGTCCCGTGGGCCTCCTATTACTAACCTAAGGTTAGAATAGCGTAGTCCCAGAGGTCCTGCAGCCTCTGGATAGCTCCATTTCTTCTATCGACTCTCGCATTCCATTTACTTAGTATATGGTTTGTCGTGCCCCTAGGGCACCATTGTAATTTTGTGCAACTTATCGTATTTTTCCTAAGAGATTGTCATGTTCTTAGCCCTCTGACCTCATAAAGAGATCAGAGGTGTTTGTTATTAATATATATACTGTTTATTTTCATAACAACCTGTGTGGTGTCCTTTCATCTGGTATTCAATGGGTTATATTGTGGTAAAACAGCTGGCTTCACATGCCAAAAGACTTTAGCCTAAGACTGCTTTGTCCATGCTACCATTAGGATAGCTGGTCTATAAGGTTGACTTACAACCAATCACCATAAGGGTTGTTTGGACTGATACAAGGTGATCACTAGAACTAGTGAGCATCATATATCAGGCCAACTTCTCACATTTTCCATCAGACATAATTCATTAAATCCCAGCAGGTTTTTTCACAGGGTAAAATCATCTTAGAGCACACAACAATTGACAACAAATGGTTTATGTTGCAACTAAAATCTGATATCACTCTTTATATATTCTTCTTTTTGTGACCCTCAAAACCTGCCTTTCACTACAATCCATTTCAATGGGGTGCTAGCATGTATATTGGCCCCAAGGTGGATGCCAATACTTCCTGGTTGCAGTGATGGCAGCCAATCATATCTCACCATGAGATCTGTGCTTAGGCTCGGCCAGGATATACAAATTTGGTTTTCCTTTAATATCTCCAAAAATACTGAACGGATTTACACCAAATAACAAAAAGCGTTATTTCCGGAACATAATCGATCTTTCTGGCATATCTGCTGTAAATCCGTATAGCAGTTCGGACTGCGGGCGTGTCTAAAGGCTCTGGTAATTATCATGGGATATACACGTATTTTTTTTTTTTTTACAAACTCTCCCCCCCTCCACCACCACCACCTTTTTTTCTTGGCCTCCGCTTGACGGATCGCCCCCAAAACGTTCCATGCACCACTAGAATTACCGGCACACTTTTTGGGGGGACAATTTTGTCAAGATTCGCCAGCCGGAACCAAAGATATACTTTTCCTGTGGAAACATGGTCTTAACGAACAAGAGGGAGTAGTTTCTTACCTGTAACTCCAGTTCTGTAGTAGGGGTATCTCTGTTATAGTCATAATCTAGTGAATAGTCCCGCCCATGTGCGTGGACCCCGGAGCAATCAAAAATAATCTCTTAAGACGTCTTCTCTGCAGTCCTGCATAGACACTTAAGAGAAAATTAAAGACAATAATGCAGCCTGCATTTACAAGGCTACACTGTCCAGTACTTCAACTAGAAATGCCAAGGATATTTTACCAACATCACATTTCCAAAATGTGTCAAGCTCCATCCATAGAGACACTTCCCCTTCACAAAAACCTTGGAATGATAGATAGGAAGGGATGGACAGACAAGCCTCCATAGGCTGCCATTATATGTCTGGAAAAGGGATACCGTGCCTTTAAGGAACTCTCCAGAGACCCTCGGTATCCCATGATGCACAGCAAACTCCTTTTACTCTCAGTTCTTTTTCCCGCTCCTGCTAGCAGGACCCTGGAGCATGGAGCTCTCCCTTTTTGGGTTTAATTCTAATTTTTTGACACTTTTCAGTGTTTAGAGTGTTTCACTCAACGTCCACCTGTTCCTTCTTCCTTTTGCTGGAGTTTTTTTGCCAGTTTCTGCCACCTTTTCTGTCAAAAATGCCTGCATTGTTCAACAGATGCCCTGAGTGTGCCAGGAAGAAGGCCAAATCGGATGACCACAGAGTGTGTATCCTCTGTCTACCTTCATCCCATGTTCCTGGGGATTGTGACATCTGCCAGTCCTTTTCCAAAAGGACCAGGAGAGAGAGGGAGAAGATCCGGCTCCAAGGCCTGGAGCAGAGGAAGCTTTAAGATCAAGGTGGGTCTGGGCATGGGAGGACTGGATCTGAGTCCACTGCCCGTGCTGAGGCCTCTGGGGGGCTCCCCAGTCAAGAGAAGGCCAGGAAACGGCACATTTCTCCGTCGGCGTCAAGAGGATTGACCACCGTGTGCTCCCAGTCGACCCAGGGCTCTGGGTCGTAGCGACGTCGACGTTTGCCGTCGAGGGGGCTGTCGAGACCTCGGACGATATCATCCTGGATGTGGTCCTGTAGAATTTGGTGATCACCACTGGAATGAGAGGCAGTGGGGGAAAGGCATAAAGTAAGTTCTCGGTCCAACTCATCAGCAGCGCATTCCCGCTCGAACCTGGTTGGGGAAACCTGGATGCGTAGAGGGGGCATTTGGCGTTTGTTGCGTCTGCGAACAAGTCTATGTCTGGAAAAACCTAGCATTGAAAAATGTCGAGAGCCACTTCGTTGTTGAGCACCCAGTCGTGCGCTTCTACGAACTCTCTGCTGAGGAAGTCCACCTGAACATTTAGGGCACCTGGGACGTGAACTGCCTTGATGGTCAGATATCTCGCCAGTAACCACTTCCAAATTGCTTGCGCCTCCTGGGACAGAACTCTGGATCGGGTGACTCCCTGCTTGTTCAGGCAAAACATTGTTGTGGTTTTGTCCGTCTGAACAAAGAGGGAGCTGGATCTCAGAGACGGGAAGAAGGATTTGAGAGCCAGCTGGACTGCTCTGTTCCAGGAAGTTGATATAACCCTTCTCCGTGTCTGAGCACCGGCCCTGTACTTAGAGGTGATCCATATGGGCACCCCAGCCCTGCAATGAGGCATCTGTCACGATAGTTTGTGTTGAAGTCTCTTGGTGAAAAGGGACCCCTTGCAGAAGATTCGCTCTCCTTGTCCACCACCTGATAAGAGTCCTTGGCCGACTGTGGAAGTGCAATCCGATCTTCCCACTTCTCTGAAGCCTGCGCCCACTGGTCCTCCAGAGCCTGCTGAAGAGGACGCAAGTGCAATCTCGCATTGGGGACAATGAAGATGCACAAGGCCATGGATCCTAGGAGAGAGGACACTTGTCTGACCGTAGGGAGAAGAGTCTGAAGAAGGTCCTGAGACTTCTTCCTGATAGATATGAATCTCTCCTCCGAAGGACACATGTTTCCTTCCAGTGTGTCCAGGGACGAACCCAGATAGTGAATGTTCAGAGTGGGGTTGAGAACTGATTTCTTGTAATTGACTCGAAGACCCAGGCTGTTTAGAATGTGAAGAGTGACAGACAGATGCGACTGAAGAAGAGATGGAGTGGAACTCTTCAGAAGCCAGTCGTCGAGGTATGGATAAATGAAAATTCCTCGTTTGCGCAGACAAGCTGCCACCACTGCCATGCACTTTGAAAACGTTCTTGGTGCTGACTTGAGTCCAAATTTCAGAACTCGAAACTGATTATGATGCAGAGCCACTTGAAAACGGAGAAACTTTCGATGCTTCCTGGACACTGGAATGTGGACGTAAGCGTCCTGTAAATCTATGGAGCACATCCAGTCTCCTTGATGTAAATGTGGAAAGATCTGGTGTAGAGCCAGCATCCAGAACTTTTCCTTTCTTATGTATCTGTTTAAGATGCGAAGATCCAGAATAGGCCTTTGCTCCACAGAGGGACCTTTTTTTCGATCAGGAAGTAACAAGAGTATATGCCCTGGCGCTTATGTTGGACTGGGACACTTTCTATGGCTTCTTTTTCTAGAAGACTGCGTACCTCCTTTAAAAGTATGGGATGACACGATCCGAGAGCCCTCGGATGGATAGAAGGAGGAGGAGTCTTGAAACGTAGCAGATATCCATTTTCTACAATATTTAGCACTCACTTGTCGTTTGTTATCTTGCGCCATTCCTCCAGAAAACCAACGATACTTCCTCCTACGGGAGTGGTCAACACGTTTAGAGGAAGTAACTGCTCATTGTTTGGCTGGTTGCTTTGAGGTAGAGGCCTGTTGTCTATTGTTGCCTCTTCCTCTCCCTGGGCGTCTCTGCTGAAAATGAGACCTTTGCTGCTGCTGTTGCCCTTGCGATGACCACTGGTTGGATTGACCTTTCTGTTAGAATTGACGCTTATTATTGGGACGAAAACGTTTGCGAAATTCTCTTCTTTTCGAGACCCACCACCTTAACTGTGTCCAATTCCGCCTTCATTTTCGTCATCTCCTCGTCCGCATGAGGACCGAAGAGTGAAGAACCATTAAACGCTAAGTTGGTGATTCTCCTCTGCACTTCTGGTTTAAGGCCTGGTAGCCGTAGCCATGCAGCTTGTCTTGAACAGATACCATGAGCGTATCCGTGAGCAGTCAAATCAGCCCCATCCGCTGAAGCGCTGATCATCTGGTTAGCGACAAGACCTCCTTCCTGCAAGATTTCTCGAAAGTCTTGCTGATCTTCTTTTGGAAGTTTGTCAAAAAAATCGACCCAGGGAATCCCACAATGACCTGTCGTATCTTCCCAAAAGAGCCGACGCACTGGATACCTTCATAAAGGAGGCCGATGTGCTGCAGATTTTTCTGCCCATAGAATCCATAACCTTACTGTCCTTATCAGGAGGAGCGGAGGATGAAGACATCGATGACTGCGTTTTCCGCGCCACTGCCACAATGATGGAATCCGGGGAGGATCTGAACGAAGGAATAATGGGTCCCGTTCAGGAGCCTTATACTTTTTAGCTATACGCGAAGGCACAGACCCCACTGTTGCAGGAGTAAGAAAAGTCTGAGTGACAAGATCAATAATGCCGGGAACAAGTGGAAGCAAAGGCCTTCTGAGGAATGGTGATGTAGGGTCTCAAAGATCACTGTGGTGGATACCTTAGGCACTGACATCTCTATATTTAATTTCTTCGCTCCTCAACAACACCTCATTAAAAGTAGTGAGATCATTCACAGGTGAAACCCGCGATGGAGGTGTAGAAGTACAAGTAGGAGAGTAATCTCTCCTAGAGGACTTGGTAGATGAAGTAGACGAAGTGCGAGGTCTTCGGGGACTCCTCCTTGAATAAGAATGCAAGGATATAGATCTGTCCCTTGAATGCCACCGACGGGATCGTGGAGAGCGTGATCTTGGAGGAGTTCTTCTTCTTGAAGAAACCACAGTGGGTGTCCTCGATCTTCGTGGAAATCTCCTAGGTGTTCGTACTGGAGACTTTGAAAGGCGGGAAGGAGAGTAGGTATGGGAATAGTCCATCCCAATACTGCTGATGGACTTAGCCTTCTTGAACTCGACTGCCGCCGACGTCGTGGAGACTTCGACGTCGTACACCGTCGACACCGTGGTGATCTCGACGTCGAGTGGTGTCGTGCTCTCGACGTCGACCGGTCTTCGTGTCTCTTCGTCGGCAAGCTTCTCGACGTCGACCTACGATGAGGTGACGGAGTGTCTCAACGTCGATGGGGCTCTAGACGACGATACATGTTTCGACGTCGATAGACCCACATCTTGGCCATACCTCGGTTCCGAAGCTGGAAGCTTCGACGTCAAGGCCTTTCTCGACGACGGAGACTTACGCCGTCTCGATGTCGGAGAGTGTTCAGGCCTTTTCTTCGACGGTGGCTGCGACACCGACTGTGAACAAGCTGGAATCTTCCTTTTTCTCGACGTAGAAGAGGCAGTCTTCAACAGATGTCGATGCTTTTGATGAGAGGAGGGCTCTTGATCCCCAAGGCCACTTTCTGGACATGTTTTTCCTCTCTCCATGACCGCCTGAAGCCGAATTCTCTCCCTATCAAGGCGAATTCTTGAAGAAAGCTTCAGGCAATGATAACAAGAGTCCACCTCATGAGGGAAGGACGACAGGCTATACACACAGAGTGTGGATCTGATCTAGCCATCTTTTTTCCACAAGATGGACAATTTCTGAAGAGAGCTGGCATTTTGACAGAAAAAGATGACAAGTTTCTGTCAGAAAATTAAGAAAAACCTTCCACCAGCACAGGAGACATGCTAAACAGCAAGAAAATTAACAATTTCTGACTAAAAAGCCAAAAAACTGTCGAGCTCAAGCTCCAGGATCCTCACAGACGGAGCCGGAAACTTGACCTGTCACCTGTGGTGCATGCTGGGAGCATAGGGCTCTCTGAGGTTCTTAAAGGCAAAGTACCTAGATTCTTGGAAGTCTTAAAGGCGAGGTGCCAGTTTGCTTTTCTGTCCCAGGACAGTAATTCCTATGCAGTCTATGGGCCAAACTGCCTTCAAAAACTTGTGTTTTTTTCCTTGTTCTGGAAAATAAAGAAATTCTTGTATGAAGCCATGTGGGTGTATGGTCTCTATTACAAGTTTTCTTGTCTGGTGCGTTACTATACAAGTATGGCGAAGTTATTTTCTGGCTGTTTGCCCGTTTTAGTTGGTATTTATGGGACTGCATAGTTATTTATTATTTTTATATATATATATATATATATATATATATATATATATATGTAGTCCATATGGCTCTCTTTTTCCTCAAATGGCGCTGCTCAGCGTGGCCGCGTTGCTCCTGCGGTTGAGCCCAACCGCTATTAATTCAAACCAAGGTTCCTTCAGCAGAAGGAAATTGCGGAGTCGCAGTCAAACCACTCAATATAGCAAGGAGATTGCTTTCAAGATTATTTATTCATATCCAAAGGGTGCCAAAACAAAACAGAAACCAACGCGTTTCGACAGCCTCCGCTGTCTTGTTCACGGTCGGTTTGTCAAGTGCAAAAACACAAATTTAAGGAACAAACCCCATTGGCCCAATGTTACCTCCCCCTTGGGGGTGTAGTTTCAGTCAATGACCCGACCCTAGGGATTCTGGTCCATGTAGTCTATACATTATTTGGTAACATTTGGAGATAAGGCGTTTTTACAAGTGTCCCCTTTGTTTCACAAATTATTTTAGTTCTGTTTGATTACAATCAGTTTGATTTTATCCATTCCTTGGTGTGATACCTGTACCACTCATTTGTAATCGTTTCACTCGCTACTCCTGTATGGCATAACCCCGTTCAGGGGTTTTTGGATGATGTAGTTTTGTGATGTGTCCCATGATTGTTTTTCAAGGAGTCCCGCTTCAGTTCAAGAAACAATAAGGGACGCGTTATATATTAAGCCCCCCAGTGGGCAGAGTGCATTATACATTGTATGTACAGGATTCACTATATTGTTTGAATTGTTTTTGTAATGCCGCTTAATGGTGAATATTTGGGGTTTCATTGTTTACGCATCCGCTTGGTTTTTTGATGCTTTTGATCTGCCCTCTGGTGGGCATTAGTTGTTATTATATCGGTTGTTCCTATTTTTCTGACGTGAGTGAGGTGTGTCTTTAGTGAATTAAAATAGTTGTGTCTGCAAAGCGGGATGTTTTTTCAGGAATCGGATTGAGTTCAAAGTATGTTCATCTTTTCACAAATGTATGTAAAGTTCCTCCGATTGGTTGAGACCAAACGGAGTCATGGTCCTGAAATTGAGTATGTGTCTCGATTCCTTTTGCCTCAAAATTCTCTCATTGTGTCCGCCTCTTTCCGATAGTGTCATGGATTCGATGCCCCAAAACCGTAGTTGTTTCCAATCTCCTTGATGGTGGGTTTCCATGTGCTTTGCCACTGCATTGTTTCTATCCTTGTGAGTTGTTGCACGTGCATGTTCAAGGATCCGTTTTTTAAGTTCGCATATTGTACTCCCGATATATCGGAGTTTGCAAGGGCATTCGATCATGTATATCGTGTAGTTGCTGTTGCACGTTATGCACTCCTTGATCTGCCACATCTTTTTGTTTGGCATCAGAACTTGAGTTGTCGGTTTAGCGATTTCGCACGCTTTACAATTGTAGCATTTGACGAAGCCTTTTGTTTTTAACCACGCTTTTTTGGGGTTTGTTGTCTTGTAGTGACTGTGCACTAGTTGGTCCTGTAGATTTCTCGCTCTTCTATATGTGATAACGGGATGGTTGCCCATTTTCTTGCCGATTATTGGATCCAACTGAAGAATTTTCCAATTCTTTTTTATGATTTGATTGATTTTTCTTGATTCTTGGCTGTAATTCATTATTAGTCTGATTGGCTCTGATTTCTGGGTATCTGGTGTGGGTTTTTGTTCTAGGCATTCCTGCCTGGTTTTTTGATTCGCTCTACTCCAACAATTTTGGACCACTTTCCGGTTATATTTCCTTTGTGTATGGTCTCTATTACAAGTTTTCTTGTCTGGTGCGTTACTATACAAGTATGGCGAAGTTATTTTCTGGCTGTTTGCCCGTTTTAGTTGGTATTTATGGGACTGCATAGTTATTTATTATTTTTATATATATATATATATATATATATATATATATATATATATGTATATATATTGTTATAAGCTCCGGGGTCCCGCACATGGGCAGGGATAGTTCACTGCTTATGACTATTGATGAGTATCCCCTGGAAGAGAATGCCCAGTATTAATGTCCGGCAGTGGTGCATTCATCTTAGGCCTAATGCACTATGGTCATGCTAATGTTTATCCTGTGAGGCTGACTGCTGACGGTTTTGCATTCTATGTTAATGCCTACTAGGTTTATGCCCCAGGTGGAGGCCTATTGTTGTTCCCTTAAAGCTCTCCTGCCTCAGGGGTTATTCATGTGGTTTATGCATAATGAGAGGCCTAATGGGATGCTTTAGATTACGCCTGCTCCCAGAGGGTACTGCTTTTACGCTTGGTGATGCCATGATGTTTCCCTTGCAGGTTTTCCGGCCTAATGCTTAATTTCACGCCCTGATGTTTTTATTGCAGGATTGAGACTGATGGACTTACCTTTTTTTTCCTCTTTGTCCATCGCAATGGGTCTGGCAGCGGCCCGATTGGCCCTGCCATGTAAATAATCCCCCTGTAAATATTGCCTTGGCGCAGTATAGAGACTACTGTGATTACTATCGTATGTTTGACACAATACAACCATTATTTTTACACAACCTTGTGTCGCGTCTCTTTTTGGAGTGTGCCTTGTGTGACGCCTGTGTGGATGCTTTACACATGTCCTCTGGAGTTTGGCCCGCCCGAACTGCACCATGCTACCCATTTCTAACAGAGCGTTTTTACCATAACGTTTTCCGTAAAAATTTCTGACGTTTTTTGGTTGCAGACATCGCAGAACTTTTCGACAGGCTCTAAATGTTAAATGGATGAATATTACCGCATATTTACTGCAATGGAAAACAGTGTTAACTTAATTTGGTATATTTGGTACATGTTTCCAAATGTATTCCAAACCAGTACATAGGACAGTCACAACTGTTCAAAACAATTTCTAATTGCAAGACAACAAACAGATATTTTAATAAGTTATACATTTTTTGAGGATTTTAGATTCAAAATTGCAGCCCTTTATTCACCCAGTTCTACAAACACTGCTACTGAGACATGGGTGGGACACACACCCTTCAGCTGTTATGCCTTGCACAAGCCATTTGGAGGTGGGCCATACATCGTGTAACCTCCATACTTAACAAGCCCTTTGAAATTGATTAACTTTTCGGCTAAGCTGTTGAAACCTTGCTTGAATTCCTCCTCCTCTTTCAAGGGCAACAACCAATACAGCTCATCCACAGGTCATTCTACAATGGTAGAGGTAGAGGTAATTCCATTCGCACTAATTAGACCTCAGACAGCTGAATCTATACATACAGTTGCATCACTATCACATGGTCACACTCCAACAGGTGCACCCACTACTTCAGTAAGGCAGCTTCAGCACCAATGACAACTTTTGTGTTACTTTCTTTACCAGTGTAGAACAAGTTCCTATCTATTGACAAAACAAAAAGGAGAAAGCAAAAAAAGTGTGGCTGTTCTGTGATGCAGCCAGACCATAACTGCAGTTAATGCCAACTTTAGAATGGATGTATGGAAATATGGTCATGTATGGTGTCAAACATTTTGGAATGCTACCCCCAGTCAGTCCTGGCGTCGGGGTTACAATTCCACCCTTCTAGCGTGAGAAGACATGTACACACTGACCTAACCGGTAATAGTCCTATGTACTGGATCGGAATGCACTTTAAAACAAGTACCAAATTGCCCAAATTAAGTCTACACTTCTTACGATTGCAGTCGAGATGCGCTAATGTACATCATTTTTAGGTCTCTCCTACTCTACGCGCATGCGTTGCATAGGAAGGAGACATTTAGTCTTTGATGCGCTTTTTCATGCCAAAACGTGCACGCGTTCCATTGCCTTCAATGGCAACGCGTGCACGTTGGCGATTCCCTTGCGGGAGCGAGAAGGAACCATCTGTTAATAATTACTAACAGATGTTTCCTGCTGGCTTCCGCAAGGGAAACCGGCGCAGGCCCCCTCCTGTTTACTCTGCTGCCGCGCTGCAAGTCCGCCTGCTGCCGCACCGTGAGGCTTGTTCTTTCTGCGTGAACCATGTAAATAAAGGGCCATTACGTAATGAGGCCGAGCTAGGGGCGCCTGATAAGTCCACGACCCTCGGTGGGTAGAGGGGGCTGAGCGGGGTTGTACCTCGTTTGTTCTGCAGAGATACCTGGGGTGTACATGGTGTGCACCATCGCCGGGTCCACCCTAACAAATGGATCCTGTGTTGATGTAAGTAAACGAGGCCCCGCGTGGAGGCACATAGGGAGCATGTGGGCACAGTACCCCGTGTTTGTTTACAGAGCCCCGCTGTTGTAAGGGGGGGCGGGTGTATGACAGTGTTTGTTTACCTAAACGCTGTGGGTGGGTTGAATATGCTACTTACCAGTATGCATCTGTTCTTGGCATGTAGGGCTGCTAACATTCATATCTTAGCATTAGATCGCCGCCTAGTGTTGGGTCCGGATGATCGCACATTGTTGTCCTGGAAGAGTCTTCGAAGTATCCTGAGATAGGTGGCTCCTCCCCTGGACTACAGTGCGCATGGGCATCGGCTCCATCCCCAGATTGTTTTTCGCCATTGTGGCAGAAGATGGAGTGAAAAGTGTAAAGGATGTCCATGCTAATGACTGAATACAATAGTATATCTGCAGCTGCGACAGGCACCGGGGAGGAGGGTGGGCGATATGAATGTTAGCAGCCCTACATGCCAAGAACAGATGCATACTGGTAAATAGCATATTCAGTTCGAGGCATGTGGGCTGCTAAATTCATATCTTAGCATAGAATACATAGCAGTCCCTCCATCAGCGGCGGTTGCCCGTGCCAGCTGCAGAAACCTGAAAGAGTGTTTTGAGAACAGCCTGTCCTACAGCAGCTTGCTGCTTGGAATGTACATCAACACAGTAGTGTTTGGTAAAGGTATGTGGTGTAACCCACGTGGCTGCTCTGCAAATGTCCTCTAAAGGAATGTTCCCTAGGAAAGCCATGGATGCCCCCAATTTGCGTGTGGAGTGCGCCCTTGGGGGTATGGTTAGAGTGCGCTTGGCCTTTTGATAACATATTTGGATGCACTTAACAATCCACCTGGCTATTCCTGCTTTTGAAATGGGGTTGCCTTTGTGTTGTGGTGCGAAGGCAACAAAAAGTTGTTTTGTCTTTCTAAAGGGTTGTGTCCTGTCTATGTAGTACATCAACGCCCTCCGTACATCTAATGTATGGAGCATTCTTTCCGCTACCGTTTGTGGGTTTTGGAAGAATGCCGGCAAGTCAATAGTTTGGTTGAGATGAAACTGTGACACCACTAACACGCCTCAGTGACGTAATAGCTATTAGGAAAGCTACTTTCCACGTTAGGAACTGTAGTTCAAACGAGTGCAGTGGCTCAAAAGGTGGTCCCATCAGTCTGGTGAGGACCACATTGAGGTTCCACACCGGAGCTGGTGGTGTTCTTGGGGGAATGACTCGTTTCAGACCTTCAAGGAAAGCTTTAATGGCAGGCACTCTGAAGACAGAGAGATGCTGCCTGTTCTGAAGATAAGCCGCTATGGCGGATAGATGTATCCGAATGGAAGTGTACGCTAGATTGCACTTGTAAAGATGCAACAGATAACAAATGATGTTAGGGATAGATGCATCTAGCGGGTTGATGTCATTAGCAGTACAGTAAATGACAAAACGCTTCCATTTTGCAGCATAGCATGCTCTGGTAGTTGGCTTTCTTGCCTCCTTGATGATGTTCATGCATTCTGGAGGCAGGTTAAGGTATCCGAACTCTAGGACTTCAGGAGCCAGATCGCCAGGTTGAGCTGTTGCGGATCTGGATGCTGAATTTCTCCATGGTTCTGCGTCAAAAGTCTGGCCGTGAGGCGCAGTCTTTGATGCGGCACCACTGAGAGTTCGAGGAACGTGGTGTACCATGCTTGGCGCGCCCACGTTGGAGCAACCAGGATGAGAGTCATCGCGTGCTGCCTTAGCTTTCTTGCCACCAGCGGTATCAGAGGGGCTGGCGGAAAAGCGTACGCAAATTTGCCTGACCAGTTCATCCATATCGCATTCCCCTGCGACTGTGGGTGAGGGAACCTGGCGGCAAAGTATTGGCATTTTGCGTTTTCTTTTGTTGCAAACAGGTCTATCTCCGGATGACCCCACTGCTGGAAGTACGGGTGGAGTACAGATGGGTGTAACTCCCACTCGTGCATTTGATGGCTGTATCTGCTGAGCAGATCCGCCATCTGATTGTCCTTGCCCGGGAGGTGTTCTGCCATGAGGAAAATGTTCCTTTGAATGGCCCACTTCCACATGCTCTGAGCCAGATGAGACAGCTGTGGCGAGTGGGTGCCTCCCTGCTTTTGAATGTAGTACATCGCGGTCATGTTGTCCGTCCGGACTAACACAACCTTGTTGCACAGATGTACAATGAAGGACTTGATCGCCATGAAGATTGCCATCAGTTCCAGATAGTTGATGTGCATCTTCTGTTGCTGCGTCGTCCATAGTCCCTGCACTGTGTAAGTGAGCAGATGAGCTCCCCAACCCTGGAGAGATGCGTCCGTCGTCAGGATAATCTGTGGCACTGGCTCCTGGAACAGTCGGCCCTTGCAAAGGTTGTGTGGAGTCCACCAATGCAGAGAGTCGTATGCCCGACTGGTAACCAACACTAGGTCTGTTAAATTTCCCTGAGCCTGTGTCCACTGATTTGCTAAGCACTCCTGGAGCGGGCGCATATGTAACCGTGCGTGAGGGACTATGAAGATGCAGGAGGCCATCATGCCTATCAACTGCATGAACACTCTCGCTGGAAGCGAGTGTTGTGGTCTGAACTTCTGGATTAGAGACTGCATGCTGTCTATCCTGACTTGGTTTGGTTGAGCCATGGCCGTCAGGGTATTGATCGTCGCACCTAGAAACTGCCGGACATGTGCCGGCTGAAGATGCGACTTTGGGTAGTTCAACGAGAAACCTAGATTGTGAAGGAGGTGAATGGTAGTCGACATGTCCGCGGCGCACTGTAGTTCCGACTTGGCTTGAACGAGCCAGTCGTCCAGGTAGGGGTAGACATGGATGTTCTGCCTCCTGAGGTGCGCTGCTACTGTCGCCAGACACTTGGTAAACACCCTCGGGGCTGTGGTAACTCCGAAGTGTAGGACCTTGAACTGGTAATGCTTGCCTTGGATAGTGAACCTGAGGTATTTCCTGTGGGACGGGTGTAGTGGAATGTGGAAATAAGCATCCTTGAGATCTAAGGTTGCTAAGAAGTCCCCTTGGTTTAACAAGGGAAGAATCTGTTGCAGTGTAAGCATATGGAAATGTTCCGACAGTATGTACAGGTTGAGGGGACGTAGATCTAGAATGGGCCTGAGAGATCCGTCCTTCTTTGGAATAAGGAAGTACAGGGAATATACCCCTGTTCCTTCCTCTCCCACTGGCACGAGCTCGATTGCGCCTTTTTGCAGCATCGCCACTACTTCCTGCTGCAATAAGTGCAAATGCTCTGCGGACATAGGCCGTTGCCTTGGTGGAATGTTGGGTGGAGTGGACTTTAACTCTAGACAATAACCGTACTGGACAAGTTGTAGCACCCACCTGTCTGTGGTGATGTTTCTCCAGACGGGCAGGAACTGCTGCAGTCTCCCCCCGACAGGTGTTAAGTGGTCGGGGGGCAGTGACAGAGAGTCACTGTTTGCTTGGGGTAGAGGAGTGGGAGTTGTTGTTTGCTCTGCCGCGACCTCTGTTGCTGTTATTTCTGTAACCTCCCTTGTTCTGTTTTGTGAACGAGGATTGTGCTCCACCTCTTGAGAATTGCGATTGCTGACCCATTTGTCCTCTGGTGACTCCACGTGCACCTGAGCGACGAAAATTATTGCCACGAAACTGTTGTGATTGTAGGGCCCCCATAGATTTAGCAGTTTCCGTGTCCTTCTTTATCTTTTCGAGGGTGGTGTCAACATCTGGACCAAACAGTCTATCAGGATTGACTGGCTGATTAAGTATGGTTGTCTGAATATCAGGTTTAAACCCTGATATGCAGAGCCAAGCTTGTCGTCTCAGCATGACGCTAGTGTTGATCGCCCTAGCTGCTGTGTCTGCGGCGTCAAGTGCACACTTGATGGCTGCGTTGGAGATCAGTTTCCCTTCCTCAATAAGCAGTTTGGTGCCTTCTTGAAACTGTGGAGGCAGGTGTTGTACAATCTGCTCTAGGGTGTCGTAATGCGCCCTATCGTAACGTGCTAAGAGTGCTTGTGTATTTGCAATACGCCAAAAGTTTGCAGCTTGTGCCGCCACTCTTTTGCCCCCTGCCTCTAGCACTTTGGACTCCTTGTCTGGGGGAGGAGCTTCGCCCGTTGTCTGGGAGTTGGCCCGTTTCCTGGCATTTGCGACCACAAGAGAGTCTAGTGGCAACTGTCCCCGAATGTATGCAGGGTCTGCAGGTGCTGGTCTGTACTTTTTCCTCGATACGTGGATTGACCACTCTCGCTCTGGTAGGTTCTTTAAAGATGTCAGCTGCATGCTTGAGGACTCCCTTGAGCATCGGCAGCGTTTTCACAGTTCTTTCAGAGACTGAAAAAGTGTCAAAAAGAAAGTCCTCTTCTACTGGGTCAGCATGCATGTCCACATCATGATTAGCAGCTGCCCTCTCAATGAGTGCATGAAAACCTGCAGAATCCTCTGTTGGGGATGCACGTGCACTGAAAGGCTGTGGGTCTTGCCCCACACTTTGGGTGCCTTGGTCACCAATGTCATCATATGCATCTGGATGTGCATCTGGTTCATTGATGGGGAAGGTGTATTGGTCCTCCTCATGATATCCCTCACCCTCAGAGTGTTCTGGTGAGGGAGTAGGGCTTCTTCTTGGAGGAGGCTGGATAGGTTCTATGAGGCCAGAAGCGTCCAGAGGAACCCTTTTTTTCTTTAGTGGGACGACATATGAGTCCAGAGGCTCAGAAGTAATCCTCCTTTTGTATAGGATTAATTTGCCAGTGTTGGCGTCGATGAAATGCTCAGAATCGTCCTCTGATTCGGGTTCTCGACCTGAAGGTACCCCCGCCGTAGAAGAATCCGACTTCTTTGGCGTCGATTTCGTCGAAAAGGGCTTCGGAGCCTCTTTCGGCGGCAGAAGGAAGAGCTTACTTTTAGGCTTTGCCGGCGTGGTTTTCGGCGTCTGAGGCGACGGTAACGGAGCCGACGTAGCAGCGGCCTTGTCCCTGATTCTCTGCAGCGAAGCGGCGATGGGGGACACTTCACTCACAGTGGCTTTTGGCGCTGACGAGGATGTCTTGACCTTCCCCTCGGATCCGACGTCATGGTGGCCTTTCGGAGTCTTGGACGCCGATGCAGTTGCCGCCGACCCAGAGTCCTTGGATTGATGTGCAGATGTGCCAACCGTCGATCCGTGTGCTTGTGTCGCCTCCGACTCCACTACGCGTCCGACGGACGGAGTCCCAGTCGGAACCGGAGCCGTGTCCCGCTGGCCTTGGCGTGCTTAGACGGTGTCGCAGCGGTTGATCCGTGCCGACCACCCTTCTTAGAGGATCCCTCCTCTGGCGCCGATTTTGACCCTGTGGAATCGACCGACTTCTTCGACTTCTGCGGGCCGGAGGTCGACGGAGCCGATGCGGCGGCGGGTACAGTAGCTTTCTGTTGGCCGGCCACCATTTTAGGGACGCTCGAGTCCTTAAGTTTCAGTTTCGGGTCGGCCATTTTAGGCGTAGTCGATACCGTCGGTTTCGGTTTTGATCCGGCCTGGCCAGCAAGTATGTCCGTGGCCGGGCCTGAAGGCGGGGCCGTGGCTTGCGGTACGGGGTCTTGGGTAAGGCCAACTGGCGATCCCGTGACCCGATCGTGATCTTCGAAACCTTCGGGGCATAGCTCGTCCCCTGAGCTATCTGCCGCGGCCCCATAAATCTCTTCGACGTCCCCTACCTCGTCGACGTATTCAAGGCCTTGATCCACGACTCCGTCGTCGTCTTCCGGATCCGCCTCGACCTCCGTTTCGGGTGGGGATATTTGGAGATGATGACCCTGTTCATCTTCTTCTTGGTCGCCGAAGATGTTTTCTGGATCCGGGGCCGATTGTCTGGCCTCCAGGCGCACCGCGCGCAGAAGCTTGAGAGTCTTTTTCGACCGGAATTGAGCGCAAGCATTACACTTGCCGTCGTCATGGTCCGGTGAAAGGCATTTGTTACAGACCGGGTGCAGGTCTATATGTGGGTACTTGGACCCACAGAGCGGACAGTACTTGAACGGACTCCGCTCCATGCTGGAAATTAGTGGTCGTGTCGCGATGAGAAGGCCTCGATGTCCGAAGAGTGAAAAAACTCCGCTGAATCCGACTTCAAGAGTCGGAAGAACTCGAGACCGTGCGCAAACAATACCGACGCTATAAATACAAGGCCTTTTGGCCTTAAAAAGTTAGTTTTACTCGATTCCGACAGAGAGAAGTCGAGACCGCATCCGAACCCAATGGCGGAAAAAAACAATCTGGGGATGGAGCCGATGCCCATGCGCACTGTAGTCCAGGGGAGGAGCCACCTATCTCAGGATACTTCGAAGGCTCTTCCAGGACAACAATGTGCGATCATCCGGACCCAACACTAGGCGGCGATCTAATGCTAAGATATGAATTTAGCAGCCCACATGCCTCGAACATACAATTATGCAGGGAGTGTGATCAGGCCTGGGGTCACTCGTACGTACTGTTGGCTCTGCACCTGTATGTTATGCACTGGGCCCATCAGTATCCCTGTAGAAAGGCCGGTTTTGACAGCGCAGCCATTTCCCCTACGTACTCTAGAGCCAATGCATGTCACTGACATGATCATCAGCCGGGCTTAGGCTGCATGACATAACCCGGTGTCCCTGCCAGGCGGGGAGGGGCGGCACTGAAAGAGCACAGCACGCGAACTTCTAGCTCGGTCCTCCAAGGGGCATCCATTTGTTCCTTCTTTGCTGTACTTCGACTACTTTCTACATTTTCAAAACAGTTAAACAGTGCAAAAGAAACTTGAGTTTTTGATTAACACTCGAGTTTCTTTTTCACTGTGTTTGGGGACCTTACGGCTGGTTGTTATTGACATCTTGCATGTTTGATTTTGAGCCTGGACATGGCTTCTTCCTCTTGTAAATTTTTGATAAATGTTAGTTTGAGTTTGTAAGAAAACCACTCTATCTCTCGCTGAGCTGATTTCCCCTTAATAGTTGTTAAGTATTTGGAACAAAAGTAATTTGCTGGTGAAGCCTTTTTCCAAGTATTGTTTGTCGTTAGTCATAATCCAGTTTTCAAGATAAATAGTACCGATATGCCCAGCTTTGAATCTCAATTTTATTGAGGCAATGTGCTAGCCATTTAGACAGGTTATTAGATAGTTTCGACTAGAAAGGATCGTTATCGCTGTGTTAGCGTTCTGAGATTTTGTTTTGTTTGAAAGGTTTCTAGCTAGTAATTTCTCTTGTATGCGAGGATTGTTAGTGCAACGCACTAATTGATCCCTTATGAGAGAATCCATGAGATCATCAAATTCACACAACTGTGTCAAACCCCACACGGCAGCCACATAGTTCTGGACCGACTCTTGTTTCCCTTGCGCTCTGTTAAAAAACTTATGGCGTTCTAGTACGACATTAATCTTATCACCAAATGTGTCCCCAATTTCTCAACAGTACACATAAACATATCAATGTCACCCCTCCTCCCTTCCTACAGGTTCAGGTAAGGTCTCATATATTTTCCTTTCATGGACCCCTAAATTGTGAAGAAGGATATGTTGCTTGCGCAAGGCAGTGAATCTCTCACCCTCAATGGCAATGATGTATGACTCGAAAATTTTGAACCATTCTTTCCAACATATTTCAGGTTCCCCTATCTCATTTAGAAAAGGTGGGGGTTGACTCATGCTTGCCGCAGCCATCATGGATGATTGAAGAAGGAGGAATGAGCACGGAAGAGGATAGGAGAGGGAACAGAGAAAATGACGGAGACTACACCAGGGAGGTATGGGAAAACAAAAAAAAACGCAGGGAGAGAAGGTGGAAAGGGAGAAGGAGAGCACAGGATGCGGAAAGCGCACATATAACAACAGCTGGGGAATAGGAAGGGAAAAAAGATGTAGCGCAAAAGGATCAAGCCACAAAGATAGAAGCACAAGGTAAGACTTGGAATATGAAGAGTGAACTATCGTGTTGCAAAGGAAAGCGTGGACGGGCTGGGAGGAGTGGGACAGCAACACCCACAGCAAGCGCTGGCTAAATACTGAACAGGAACTTCAGCATCACTATAAACAGTTAGTCAAGATAAGCCGCTATATCAGCGGCCTTCGACACCGTCTCCCACCGCACACCAGTCGCCATACTACACGACGCAGGCATACAAGGAACAGCCCTGGACTGGATCCGATCATTCCTCACAGAAGCCAAAGAATCAGACTCCCACCTTTCCTCTCAGAGCCCACGAAAATCACCTGTGAAGTCCCTCAGGGTTCATCACTGAGGCCCACCCTCTTCAACATCTATATGGCCCCCCTCGCAGTCATCGGCCGACAACACAGCCTCAACATCGTATCCTATGCCGGTGATACCCAGCTCATCCTCTGCCTCACTAAAGACCCCACCACAGCCAAACTCAACTTCCAGAAAGGAATGCAAGACATCGTCATCTGGATGACCAACAGCTGTCAGAAGCTCAACGACGAGAAGACAGAAGTCCTCATCCTTGTTACCACCCCTTCTGTATGGGACAGCACCTGGTGGCCGACCGCCCCTCGGAAGCCCACTTAACCCCTCAGACCACGGCAAGAACCTCGGCATCGTACTCGAATCATCACTCACCATGAACCGACAGGTCAACGCCGTCACCTCCAGCTGCTTCAACACCCTCCGCAAGACCTTCAAGTGGATCCCCCCTGAGTCAAGGAAGACAGTCACCCACGCACTCATCACCAGCAGACTGGACTATGGAAACGCACTCTACGCCAGCATCAAGTCCCTACTTCACAAACTCCTGAATATACAGAACACCGCCGCCAGACTCGTCCTGGCATACCCCGACACAAACACATCAGCCAACACCTACGAAGTTTCCACTGGCTTCACGTGGAGAAAAGAGTCACGTTCAAAATCCTCACTCGCGCCTACAAATGCCTACACAACAGACCCAAATACTTCAATGACAGAATCAACTTCCACGTACCCAAAAGAAACCTCCGATCTTCCAACCTCGCACTGGCGGAAACAGGCGGAAGATCTTCTCTCACATTGCAGCCAAGACCTGGAACGAGCTACCGACAGACATCACATGCGCTCCCTGAACACCTTCAGGAAGACCCTCAAGACCAGGCTCTCTGGCTACACAGATCTGCGGACCCCTCCTCCCCCTCAGCGCCTTGAGACCCTCATGGGTGAGTAGCGTGCTTACAATTCCCTGATTGATTGATGAAAAATGTCTGCCACCACTTTGTCGTTTAGCACCCAGTCCTGCTATTCTTCGAAGTGTCGACTTAGAGCGGCCGCCTGCACGTTCTGTTCTCCTGGCAGATGGACCACTGTAATCGAGAAATGTCTGGCCAGAAGCCAGTGCCAAATCGCCTGAGCTTCCACCCTGTTTGTTTAGGTTGTGTTGTCCGTTTGTATCAAAATCGACTTGGACTGAATTGATGGATGGAACACTTTGAGGACTAGATGAACCGCCCGCAGTTCCAGCATGTTTATATAATAGACCTGTTCCTTGTTCGACCAATTGCCTTAAGTTTGCAGACAACCCATGTGTGCCCTCCATCCTTCAATGGACAACCGTGGGGGCAAAGCAGTAGAGAGAAGAGAAAGTGGGGAGAACTCTGGAAATCAAGAAGGGAAAAACCCCCAAAAATCACAAAATGCCCCTGGGTATTGTCAAACTCTAATTACAAGTAGCTTTGGAACTACAGGGGGGATGGTTCTAAGATTGACACCGCAGCAAGCGAGGTGAAAGAAGCTGAAACTATGTCAAGTGAGGCAAGAGAGGAGACTGCAGATAATAACAGTTAAAGTCAGCATTCAAGAACACGCTTTCTCTTCCTCAGAACAGAGGGACACGGCCACATTCAAGCTGCACTCTACCTCCCTAGATACCTCTTCAGCCAACCAAGAAATTGGGCAAGATGGATGTATGACATTACAACGCATGCATGCTTTTACATTGCATGCCTTTACAACGCTGTTTTTACAACGCATGCCTTTACAACGCATAGTGCTTTTGGGCACTGGATAGTCAATTGTTTAATTTACTATTCAAACTCCAGTCCCAGTGGATAGTAGGGAAGGTGTTGGATAGTAAATTAAACCTATTCCCTATCCTAGAGCGCACCCCAGCGCAATGCGTTGTAATGGTTTGCGTTGTAAAAGTTGCGTCGTAAAGGCACTGCGTGGTAAAAGTTGCGTTGTAAAGGTTGTTCACCGGTGTTTATGCCCACGATCTCCCTGAGCAGGAACTCCCTGCCAACTCACAAAACTGAATGGATGGGGACGATACTGATGGCAAGGGAGAAACGAATAACAGCATAATACGCAAGGTGACTAAAGCCTGGCTAGATAGAGCCTCAGGGACAAACTGCCAACGCACCTGTGCCTCACCCCTCAACAAGAAATGTGACACACCCAAATCGCTGAATAACCTCATGGAAAGGTATTACTCTCTAACTGAAGAGTCAGAAACCTCTGATATAAGTATATCAGCTTCAGCATCAGCATCAAGCGAAGAAGATGGGCAGAATGTCAACAGCAGCTCAAATACAGCGCTCTCTAAAAACAGACAATGCCGGAGGAAATTCCAGAAAAAGAAGGGAGGCCGACAAAGAAGCTGGGATACAACTAAAAGAGGCAGCGCAACCGAGTTGAGATGGAATTACTCCGCCACACAACTAACCGTCATGTCACACACAACGGTAATTCAGGTGGCAACCGCACAATCATCTGCAGTGATGGCGGAAACAAGGAAGGGAAAGATGGAGCCTGCACTGGCAACAGTATTACAGACTATCAAAAGCTTTCAGGAGGAAGCAAAAGCCGACAGTCGCAGATCACACTTAGCCGCTAAGAAACTACAAGGAACGGTCAGGAAGGTTGGTAAAACCTGTGCGGAGATTGCTGATCGGATGGCTTCTGTCGAAATACGAACAGAAAATCTTCAGAAAGACATGGCTGTACTTAAAACCTAAGGGGAACAACAGGATGGCATAGTCAAAGATCTCATAAGGAAGAGCAGGAAAACAGACAACGGCGCAATAACCTCCGCTTTCTAGGTATTCCAGAGGGTGTGGAAGGGAATTACCCTACGGGCTACATCAGAGCTTTCAAAACTCTTTGTCGGGATACGGTACTGTGTCGCCTGCCATGTGTGGGTGTGTCGCGGAGATGCTGTGTCTTAACTGCTCTGTCCCCAATTTACATGCGCTTCTCTGACCCTCAGTCTCTGCGTGGTTTGCCAGCCTCTCCCAGGCTTTCTTGCCGTTTCAGTACTGCCTTTCACCCATGCCCTGCCCCCTTCCCCAGACACTCCACCTCTCTCCCTTTTCAACTGCCCGTATCATGCCTGCCACCCTGCACTGCTTTTCAGCACCTCTCCACACCCGCAGTGTAATTTCTTGCCTGAAGAAAAAACTTGCGTGAATTTAAATTAACTGGGAAAAGTCCGTCTGTGGATACCACCGCCCAGGCACCTTTTTTTTTCATAAGCTGACATATTGCACCGTACAGTGAGACCACGGGTATAGTGCCGCTCTAATTATGCACTTTTATAAAGCACGAACAGATCCGAATGTATTGGATCGCTTTAACATATTATATTACACAAGGGTACATTCCTGTTTTTAGGCAAGAGAAGATTATGTGATGTGGCCAGAATCCCAGGATGTGGTGCGGGCCCAGAGACTCCAATTTTGTTCTCTGGTGCCAAAGTCTGCAGGTCTGTTGCTAGGGCCACGTCCTCTTGTTCCTGGGACCCCCCAAAGGCACCCATACTCGCCACACAGCCTGACCACGCGCCTTTCCCGCATAGTGCATCGTAGTGCACCTCATCAGGGTCCTCAGAACTCTTTGCTATTATGTTGCCCCCTTCCCATCAGCTTGGATGCAGGCTGGCATGATAAATTGGTGGCGGCAATCGGGCCACGTTGTCCTGAAGTTTTAAGCCGTTGGACCTGGATGTGCACTCCTGGCTCATTTTCTGTATAACTTATACTTATTCAATTACTCCAGAATTACTCATTGAACAACCTGCTGGTGTTTTCGTAATTGGCCACACTTCAGGTGTGAAAAATTATGACAGGTGAGAGCAATAAGTGATAGAGACACACATGTGTGACAAAGACACAGCCAAGTGTCAGACAGAGGAAAGTACCAGTGAAAGTACCTGCGAAGTACTCGGCCCGGCTGTGTGTGTGCCCTGTAAGCTTGGGTGAGGTGACAGAGGGTGACAGGCAGACAGAGGGAGACAGAGAGAGGGACAGAGACAGAGGGACAGAGACAGAGGGACAGAGACAGGCAGATAGAGGGACAGATAGACGGAGACAGAGGGAGGGAGACAGAGGGAGGGACACAGAGGGAGGGAGAGAGAGGAGGGTGACAGAGAGAGGAGGACGACAGAGAGAGGAGGGAGCGAGACAGAGGGAGAAAGACAGAGGGAGCGATCCAGAGGGAGCGAGACAGAGGGAGCGAGACAGACAGAGAGAGACAGAGGGAGGTAGACAGACAGAGGGAGACAGACGGAGACAGAGGAAGGGAGACAGAGAGAGGGAGACAGACAGAGTGCATGAGAAACCCCCGAACTCCCCTTAGGTGTTTCGGGCTCGCTACGCTACGCTCGTTCGCTACACTGTCTTGCTGTGTCCCAAAATGATGCATCTCCGAAAAGTGTGTCCCTAACATGAAAAGTTTGGAAAGCTGTGGGCTACATGGTCACGCTTCTCAAAGGGGCCTTCCCAGAGCTGCATACATGGGACTGGAATAAGGAAATCCAACGGGCGCATAGATTCCCGCTAACCCCCTCTAAACGTGCATCAGCCACTCCTCAGCACCCTTGTGTTATGCTTTTGTACTTTGGGAACTTTCTATTACGCCAAGTTATGTATGATCTGGCCAGACCAACGAATAAAAGGGCTTTTGATGGGGTAACTTTCTTCACAAGACCGGATTTCGCCCATGCTACAGTCGAGCGAAGGCGGCTCAAGCAGCTCTTTACCCCTTTCCAACAACCAGGGGCTGATGTATATCTTTGAAATCCGGCGCGCCTAAAAATTGTGTATAAAGGGTCCACTCGCACTCGGGGGAGGGAATTGTGGAATTGGCAAAACCCAACAAATCCTGGCTATATCTATTTCTCTCAATCACACAGTAAACATGTTAGGATAGACTATATCCTAGCTTCCCATTCGCTACTCTGGGACTGCAGAATAGAAAGGACACCACGAATATTGGCTGACCATAATCTGTTAATTGTAGAGATCAAGACGAGAGGGCTTAGTGGTGGCACAACGCCTACATGGAGCTTTGAGCGGGCACTTCTTTTTAACGAGAAATATTGCGATCTGATCAAGGGGTGGATACCTCAATTTCTCAAGGAGAATATAGGAAGTGCCAGTATTGATATAGTTTGGGACACACTAAAGGCGGGAATTCGGGGGGAAATACTCCGCTTCTCCATCACAATGAATAAAAAATAAAAAAAGCAATAATGAAGGAGAGATTAGCAAGATTATCAACTGCAGAAGAGGAGCTGATTATCGTAGTCCAAAAAGGAGGTGAGCATAAGGAAGCACAATTAAAGGTTATGGCTGCTAAATCAGATATAATGGAGATAATAGCTGGAGGTGTGGCTGACAAACTGTCAGCATGGCGGGAGGAGGCCTATGAATGCAGCGAGGGTGGGCTATCATCTTGCCATCAGAACGAGACCAAATACGACCCGGAACTTAATCACAGAGATTGAAGATCCAGAGAAGGGACTAACCTCGGGCCCCGACGGGATCCGAAAGGTCTTTCACCCCTATTAACAAAAGCTTTACCATGAAGAGCTGCAGAAAAAAAAGAGATGGCGATATATCTTAACCAGACCCCCAAAGAACGATTTACACGGGAGGAAAAAGTACAGCTGGAAGAGCTCCCCCAATGGCTAGAGATATTGTTATGTATTAATAGCCTGCCAAGTTAAGACTACAGGTTGATAACATACCTCTTGAATTTTATTTAAAAATTTCAACACAGCTAAAAGAATGTATGACGCAGCTGGTTATAGTGATATAAAACAGGAGTAAGACCCATAGACCACACTGGGACTGTGTTTAAAGTATATACAAAAACCAATGTCTCAACAGGTAACAATTGAAACGCAGTTTAGTTATGTATGCAAAGAGCATTACATTAGAAGGAAACAAGGAGGCTCAAATGGTTAGTGCATGGCTTGTAATTCACCAATTTGTTGAAATATTTACACATGGGAATACAGTTGAAAGCCGCACTATACAAGAAAGTTCATGTGACAACCCAAAGGCACTTGGTGACAAAGTGATATATACAAGTGAAAAGTGACGACGCAAGTGATAGAGGTGAACAGCGTGAGCGGCGCAAGGTGACAAAGTTATGTACAATGGTGGCTCAATGATTAACAAGTTTTAGTCCTTTAGAACACATTAGATCATAGTTATGAGCCAAACGCTATAGTGCGCCAAACAATTGCGCTGTAGTGTCGATGGCATTTCGATCCACAATGGTTTGGGATCTTCTTCAGGACAGGGTTGACAAGTTGGTATAGTGCTGAGGCTTGGAAGGAGGCTGGTCAGAGAATGTACCAAGGGCGTCAAGGTGAGATAAACTCCATGGATAAATTGAAATAGTAAACTGCGTGGATCTCCGTAAACTCGATACCGCCTCAGAGTCGGCGTATCTGGGTTGAAATGAAAAGGCGTCTGTGCCGGAAAGGACGAGCAGCAGCGTCTGAATCAATCTGGGCTGCTGCGGGGACCTGAATCGATGTAGTTCCAACCTGCGGCGAGATAAACTGCAGCTGGTTATACACGTCTTTAAAGGAGGTAGACCCCCAAAGTCGTGGTCACATGTCCTCCAGATCCTGTTGCAGAGGTCTCACTCTCAATCTGGAGTTAGGAATGAGAAAGATGCAAGATGCCATCGATCCTAGAAGTGATGCCACTTGTCCAACTGATGGTTGATGCACTTGGAGGAGATTGCATTTCTGTTTGATTGATAACAGTTTCTCCCCCGAAGGAAAACACTTTTCCTGCATTGGAGTCTAGGGGGGCCCCTAGATTATGGATCCTTTGAGTGGGTTGATGAACCGATTTCTCCATATTTACATGCAGGCCCAAGCGACGCAGTAAGTTCAGGCAAATCGGGTAGTGTTCCTTCACAATTTGGGGAGACAACCCTTTTAGCAGCCAGTCGTCTAGATATGGGTATACGATGTAAAGCTGCGGCCACCACTGCCATGCATTTTGTGAATACTTGCGGTGCAGATTTCAGGCGAACAGCAGGACTCCTAACTGATAATGTTTGAAACCCACCTTGAAGCGCAGGAACTTCTGGTGAAGTGGTGCAATCGGGACGAGGAAGTACGCATCTTGGAGGACTACCGAACACATCCAATCCCCTTTTTGAAGGTGTGGGTATATTTGATGAAGAGCCAACATGAGAAACTTCTCCTTCTGGATTACCTTGTTCAGAGAGCGAAGATCTAGAATAGGCCTGAAACTTTGCTTTTGATCCTTCTTTGGAACTAGGTAGTTTCTTGAGTATACTCCTCTTCTTTATTGTGATGGAGGAACCTCTTCTATGGCCAATTTTTGTAGAAGGATGGAAACCTCCTGACGCAACACTCTTAGATGGTGAGGGTTTGTTTTTACTGGAGGAACGTCCTTTGGGGGAGCACGGAAACATAGTGCATACCCATTCTCTAGTATATTTAGCACCCACTGATCTTTAGTTATGTTGCGCCACTCTTCCACATGTTCGGAGATACTTTCTCCCACTGGAGTGGGCAACGGTGTCAGACGAAGCGGAAACTTATTGTTTGCCTGTGTTCTTGGTTGTTGTAGAGGATTTTTGTGCTCCTCTACCTCTGGAGGGCCTATGTCCCTTATACTGAGACTTGTATTGTTGGTTCTGGCTCTCTGACCTGTGAGCGGTTTGAACCCTCCGACGTTAGTTCTTGCGATTGTAGGGCCTGTACCGATGCTTGAACTCTTTTTTCTTCTCCAAGCCTACAGCTTTGAGCGTGTCCAGCTCAGTTTTCATCCTAGTCATCTCATCGTTGGTGTGGGAGCCGAAAAGAGAATTACCAGAGAAAGGTAGATTGATGATACGTTACTGGGCATCTGGTTTTAAAGCCACATGGTGCAGCCAGGAAGATCTCCTTGCGCAAATCCTATGCAAATACGAGTGTGCAGCTAGAGAGGTCCCATCAGCTGCTGCACTGATCATTTGATTGGCTACTAGAGCCCTGTGATCCGGTCCCGCTTTCACCCCCGCCAGGACTGAACCCCCCTAGAAACTCACCGGTATCTGGGGTGCCAAACACAAGCCTTTTCAGTCGTCCTCCTGTGACTCGCAACATTGCCGGAGCGGTATCCATGACGCGAAGTACCCCGCCCCTCTCTCTGTTGCAGGAGCCAACCAGTGGCCGCCGACAACAGGAAGCACTCTGTTCCGACCCCGGAAGTCCCACCCCTGAGGCAGCGGCAGAACCAGTGAAAACCGAACACATCGTCCAGAACGCCGTCGGAGCATCGTGGCAGGACACTCGGACTGGTGGAGAAGACGGAGAAGAGGAGAAACCCGAAGAAGACGTGTGGTCGGAGGATTGGTGGAGTCCCTGAGGAGGTGGCTGAAGAGCGGCCGTGGCTCACTGGAGAGCTACGGCGGACCGTGTGAGTACTTAGAAACCCACCCCAGAGCACGCTAGGTGCTCAGTGTATATATCGTGTATAGATCTCTCCCTTTCTCAGTCACGTGGCACGTTGATATTGCACTGTGTATTTTGTCAAGCACCCTCACAGTATTGAACACTGCTTCCCCTCACTCACACTTCGGACACCCTTGCTGTTTCCCTCTTCTTCGACCTTCCTCCCGCCCATTCGCGGTATCTCCTTTTCCTCACGACTCCCTCCTCTATCCTTTCCTCACTGCTCCGGTGTCGGTGACAGCATACTTGCCGACTCCTCGTCCGGACTAACGGTACCTATATTTCTCTTGTTGCCCTCCGAGGTGTCTCCCCGACGACAGACCCGACCCGAAGGACACCCGGAACAGAGCCAGACCCGACCGGAAGAAAGAACCGGACCATCCTGCAGATTCTAGAGCTCTCCTGTTTCTTGACTTTTGTGATTAATAAATACCGGCATAGCCCACTACATTCGGCCTCCTTGCCTGATATTTCAGCCCGCGACACACCCACCATCACAAGCCCCTTCTTGGAGAATCTCCGGAAAGTACAGACAATCCTCTTTCGGCAGTTTTTCTTTAAAATGCTCTAGTGAGTCCCACAAAGATTTGTCATAGCGGCCCAGTAGAGCTGCAGCACTACTTACCTTCAAAGAAGCTGTTGCAGAACCACATGCTTTTCTACCCCAAGAATCCTGGGCTCTACTCTCCTTGCCTGGAGAGACTAATGAAGAGGAGACTGCATGCGTTTTCTTCGCTGCTGGGATAATGACAGAATCCGGTGAAGGATCTGACTTTAGAAATAAGGGATCTTGTTCCGCCTGTCTGCTTTTCTGTTGGATTCTCCCAGGAGCTAACTTAATAGATGCTGTAATTAGAAAAATGTCCATTACCAGTTGAAGAAGAACAGGCACCAGTGGTAGCAAAGGTCTAGACGCAGATCTTTGGTGTAGAGTCTCGAATATCACTGATGTGGATGCCTGAGGCGTGGACATCTCTATGTTACGTTTCTGCGCTCCTCTTGAAAGGACATCATGGAAAGTATTGATGTCATCGATAGGCGACACTCTGAAGGGAGGTACGTCCGAGAGAGTAGGGAAATAATCCCTCTTTGAGGAGTGGGCCGAGGAGGATGTCCAAGAAGGAGATCTTTGTCTTTTACGATGACCCTGAGATGATCTGCATGGAGGTGCCTTACTACGGTGATCCCTAGGAAGAGTGGTAGGTGACCGGTCAGCAGCCTGTACTAAACGTTCTAGAGGAGTTCTATGTAGAGGACTTGAATAGACCGTAGGTCGCTGCACCTGTCCTGAAGGTTCTTTCGGCCAATTATGGACTGGAAGAAGCCATCTGAGAGAAAGGTGGACACAAGGAGATTTGTGTCCTTTTGCTGGTGGCGCCATGATCCACTGAGATTTTTGTGCCTGACGCTCAGGAGACTGAGAAGATGAGAGCACTTGCGGAGAGTCTGAAAAGTCGGAGTTGTGAGGAACAAGGCGACGCCGATAATAAATGCTGTGAAGTCGAGCGGCTATGGGCTACTAGCACCGACGTTGAAGATCTTGGTTTTGACACCGACCGTGCAGCTTCTTTCGGTCTCGACGTCCACCGGTGTTCTGTCGACTGAGATTTACGTTTTGAAGCCGGAGGATGAACATCCCTTGGAGTACCATGACTCTGTGTTGAGCGAGGAGAGAGTGACAGAGAAATCATTCTCAACATCGAACCCTTCGACCTCACTGATCTCGCTGTCAACTTTGAGCGTCTCGCGGACCCCAACGGAGAAGTTTGTCAACGCCGGAGGTCTTCTCGACGTCGCAGGGGATTGCTGCCTCGCCGTGGAGCTTCGTCTAAAGTACTTAAACGGAGTTCCCGAATCCTTTTTCGCCATGGACATAGATCTGGTCCTCGACGTTTACCGCCACCTTGTTGATGGCAACGGAGGAGTTTTTCTCATCGTCTAACGCCGACGATGGAGAATTATGTCTAGACCTTGGGCGGTCTCACACCAACGGAGATCGACTCCTCGACAACGATCGTCGCCGGGTTGACGACGGTGGAAAACAATGTCTCGTCGTTGGGCAGTCCCGCACCAACGGAGATCGACTCCGATTGTCGCCAGGTTGACGACGGCGGGGAAAGATATCTCGACGTTGGGCGGTCCAGCACCAATGGAGATCGACCCCTCGACACCGATCGTCGCCGGATCGGCGACGGCGGAAGGTTAGACGGTGACGCACCTTTCTTCTTTGACGATGACCGATGTTGAGCCCACCGTCGATGGTCTCTTTGTAGACGTTTCCTTCGCCGGTGGAGGCGTCCACCGAGCAAGACACTGATAAGAAAGCAGATAGGAATCTTGCACCCGGAGGAAGATCTGGCATTTTTCTTCCTCTGCCTCACCGGAGACCTGCCTCTAGATGAAGATTTACCTTTCTCAGCCAGTCCGTCCTCTCTGTCCTTCAGAGTACGCTTGGATAAGGACTGACAATGTTGGCAAGTCTAGGGAACATGAGAAGCAGTAAGGCAAATTATACAGATTGGATGAGAGTCTTATTTTGCCTTCATACAGAGAGGGCATTTCTGGGAGAGAAAAATCGCTAAGCTCTTTTGAAAATAGAAAAAAAGCCCAACAGGCAAAAAATTTCGAAGTAATAAGGTTTTGTTGAAAAAACAGGAGATCATTTCTGACAAAAAGTAAAAAATTAGAGAGCTTGTTAACCAGGGTCCTAATTGAAGGAGCCAGAAAGAACAACTGACCTAAATGCCACCCCTGAGGCATGATGGAAAGCTAGGGGTCATGGCTGCCAGCTTATTTGTGTTTCTATGGGTTGGCTGTTCAGGTTTTCTATTCTACTGGAATTACAATGCAACCTTTAGAGCTGACAATGCCTTGTTTTCTCTTTGCAGGTTTATGGTTGCTAATGTGCATTAAAGCAGTCTAAATGTCCATGGTTTTCCTGCTTTATTTGTGTATGTGTGCAAAGAAACATTTTACAGCATTACTGTGGTGTATGAAAGGCTGCATTGATTGTATAATTGATTGTATAAAAAATGAAAGAATTTGTATATATATATATATATATATATATATATACATATTTACACACACACACACGCATGGGCGGGAATAAGGAGAAATTTTGTTTCATTACCCCAAGGCTTGAACAATTGCATAAGTGTTAAATAGTAAAATTCTCTCTTACCTGGATTTTCGCAACTGAGTTTCCTGAGGTTAATAAGATTACCTTTGGCATGTTTGACTAAACAAGTCACATCCAATTACTGCATATTTTTCTTTTATATTTTTTGTAACGTTCTTTTTAAACCTGTAATATTGAAGTATTTCATACAGGCACAAGTTTTCAAGATATGGACTTCTGTTGGTATAGTAAGTATCCAACATATCAGTCTTGACAATAGCAGTACTTTCTAGTTCATGCTGTGCTAAGTATTCAATTTCTTGTAAAGATTTCAATACTCTATTTCATGTGGAGGCAAGACTTACCCAAACGATTCCTCTTTTTCTGTTTCAGGGGATCCTCATCAATAGTCATAAGCACTGAATATTCCCGCCCATGTGCGGGACCCCGGAAACAATGTAAAAATATATGTGTAAAAAACACATATCTCGCTCCAAATGTATGTAAATACATATATAATTTTTCTCACACCAATGCAGCTCTAAAACCAAGGCTAGACAATGTAAACACTTGTATATGTACAGCAATTAGAAAGGAAACAAAAAACACATTAGCTCAAATAGTCCTTGAACTTTGTGTTTTAATGAGTAAAAGCACTCATAAATCTTGAAAATTGCTCATAAAAGACATTGTCAGCCATAGGCTGCATTGAAAAGTAAATAACACAGAAACTGAAACCATTTTCAGTTAAAACTGGCACCGTGCCTTTAAGGCAGCCATGACTCCAGGCTTCCCATCATGCCTCAGGGGTGACAGTTAGGTCAGGTGTTCTTTCCGGCTCTTTCAGTCAGGACCCAGGTTAAACAGCTCCCACCTTTTTTTTTACTTTCTGTCAAAAATATTTGATGTTTTCCTTCAATTTTTGTATTCATATGACGGCTTTTAGCCTTAGAGAGCTAGTGCTACCTTTTTTGGGCTAAAAAAGGTTAATTTTTTGTCAAAAATGTCTTCGCTTTTTGATCCCTGCCCTTCCTGTGGGAAGAAGAAAGCTAAGACTGATACACATCCTGTGTGTATCCTCTGTCTTCCTGACTCATTCTGCAGAAAGCTGTGATCACTGCAAGTCCTTGTCAAGTAGAACTCTCAAGGACAGAGAAAAAAATCAGGATGTATGGACTTTCTGAGAGAGGTAGGTCTCTAAGAGACAGAAAAAGCAGAGGGCGCGGTCGACGTCGAGAGATGTCCCGATTTGCTCTCCATCGGCGTCGGGATCGGCGCCAAAGGTTCCACCGACAACGACGACGAGTCAACTCCCCTCGACGGTGAAGATTTCAGCGTAGAGAGTCAAAGTAACTCCGCTGCCGTCAACCGGGAGATGTGCAGCGTCGAGAGAGAGAGAGAGAGGTTGTCGTTGGAGCATGGCAGCTCGACATCGAAACCTCCGCCGTTGAAGCCTCAGGTCCAGTCTTCGGCGTCGAAGCTTCCGTCAACGCCTAGTCATCGGCGTTCGACGTCGAGGCATCCTCCGTCGGCGTCCCATCATCGACGCTCGACGTCGAGGCAGCCTACATCTCAGAGGTCCTCAAGAACAGCTTCAGCTGCGGAAGGTGACCAGGGCTCTCCAGTGAGCATCAGTCACGCTGCCAAGAGGAAGAGAACTCCAGAGCATCGTGGTTATCACAGTTGCACGGCTTCTCCTGTGAGCCTGTCTTCCTCATCAGGTTCATCTTCCGGCCCTGATGTGATCATTTATACGTCGGGCGGCGAAGGATCAAGGCATTCTCCTTCACCTACTCCACATGGGCGAAAGGATGTAACTCCTGCACGCTCTCCAGTGAGGGACGCCGCACAGCAGACTCCTGCCGTCAGACTGTCTCCGCGATGGTATGCACCGCTACACCACTGGGCTACAGACAAGGAGACAGCGTCTCGATTGCAGCAGCCGATCTCTAGGCCTAGAGAACGGTCTCGCTCTCCGGTGAGGTCCAAAGGAAGGTCACGCTCCCCGGTTCGCTGTAGGGAAAGATCACGCTCCAGGGTTCGATCCTCCAGGCTTAGATCAAGATCTAGGAGCAGGAGGACAGAACAAAGATCACCTACTACCTCTTCTTCTCCGACACGCTCCCATAGAGACTACTCTCCCACTCTGACGGATTCCCCGCCATCAAGGGTATCTCCGATCGATGATATCTTCACCTTTCAGGACATACTGGGTAGAGGGGCTCTAAAACTGGGAGTTCCCTTAACAACTCCGCAGGTCAAGACCTCAGTGATTTTTTAAACGCTGCATCACAGGTCGGCACCTAAACCCTTTTTGCCGTTAGTGCCTGGTATTATAGATCCGGTGATGGAGGTATTCCTCACTCCAGCAACGGTCAAAGCGGCTCCGGCAAGGATCCTGAAGAAATACAGATCTCCAGAGGAGGACCCTCTGTTTCTAAGAGCTGATCCGCCCCCAGACTCAGTAATCATCGCAGCAGCGAAGTCCAGTGCAGTTTCCTCTTCTGCCACTGTACCTCTGCACAAGGACAGCAAGACGCAAGATTTGTGGGGGAGACGAGTCTGTAATACTTCAGCGTCTTTTCTTAAGGTTTCCGACGCAGAGGCCCTTTTGGGGCGTTACGATAGGTCCCTGGGGGATTCTCTACAGCATTTTGTTGACAAACTCCCTCAAGAAGACCGTAAGGACTTTGAGGAGATCCTTCTGGAAGGCAATCAAGTCTCCAACCCAATTATAAGTGCCGCAGTGGACGGGGCTACCCTGGCGGCGCATGGATATGCCCATGGAATATCGGCAAGGAGATCATCCTGGTTGCGCCTAACGGCTTTAAAACCAGAAGCCCAAGCGCGCATTCTGAACTTGCCCTTTTCAGGGACTTTACTGTTTGGAGCGAGCACGGACGAAGAGATGCGGCGCATGAAAGCAGAGCTGGACACTCTCAAGGCAGTAGGGTTCGAAAAGAAAAAAGAATTTAAAAAGATATACCGCTCCTACAACAAGGGCTCTTCAAAACAGCGGGTTCAAACCCCCAACTGGCAGAAGAGTCAAGACCAGCAGGGTCAGCAAAAGTCCCAGTATAGAGGAAAGCGTAATTCCAGAGGAGGAGGAAATCAATGCCAGGGCAATAATACCGGCAAAGCCCAGTCAAAGCAATGAGTCTTTCCTTCCCCCAGCGCCGTGGACTAGTCCAGTGGGGGGAAGCCTTGCGGGTTATTTGGAAGAGTGGCGAAACATCACAAACGACAGATGGGTGTTATCTACACTTTCAGTCATCAGCCTCCACCTGTTCCTCCGATGGCAACATCGAATTATCAGTTACACCATCTGCAAAAAGAAGTGGCCACTATTCTCGAGAAGTCAGCCATCGAGAGAGTGCCAGTGTCTCAAAGAGGAAAAGGAGTGTACTCCCGATATTTTCTGGTCAGAAAAAAGGGACAAAAGAATTCAGACCCATTCTGGACTTGCGAACTCTCAATCGGCGCGTCAAAAAGGAACAATTTCGCATGTTGGCGCTTCACCAAATATATCCACATCTCAGGAGGGGAGATTGGATGTACTCGCTGGACCTCCAAGATGCCTACTTTTATGTTCCAATACACCCCAGTCACAGAAGATTTCTTAGGTTCCAGGTGGGGACCTCCCACTATCAGTTCAAAGTACTACCGTTTGGGTTGAAGTCGCCTCCCGGGGTGTTCACGAAGTGTGTTGCAGTGGTAGCAGCCGCTCTATGCCGCAGAGGGGTCTTCGTATACCCATACCTGGACGATTGGCTGTTGAAAGGTCCTTCCCCAGACAGCGTAAGAAGTCAGTTCCAGACTTGCATAGAGCTCTGCCAGCGACTAGGGCTACATGTCAACTTCGGAAAATCAGTCTCTCAACCCACCCAAAAGATTCACTTCCTAGGAGCTCTATTAGACTACGAAGTAGGAAAAGTGTTCATCTCAGAGGAAAGGCAGTTTTCGATAACCCAGAAATGTCAGCTGGTACTTCGCAACAAGACTCAGAAAGTGTGCCGGATTTCCTCCCTGCTAGGGTCGATGGCATCATGCATCTTCCTGTTGCCGAATGCCAGACTTTGAATGCGTCCTCTTCAGCAGGATCTGGAGGACAAGTGGGACCAACAATCTGCTCGCTGGGACGATCACATCACTCTCTCTGACGCAGCTCGAGCTTCCATTCCATGGTGGACCAAAAGACAAAATATGCAGGTAGGAGTTCTGTTCCATCAACCTCCCCCTGTGCAGACACTGATCACGGATGTTTCCCTTCTAGGTTGGGGAGCGCACAAGGGTCAACTACAGGTGCAAGTTCTGTGGTCGCACAAGGAAAGTACCTACCACATCAACATGCTGGAGCTGAGAGAAGTCCACCTACCTGTCAAGGCGTTCCTTTCCTCTTTTCACGAAGCATCAGTTCTAGTACAGACGGACAACACCACCACAATGCACTACTCGAACAAGCAGGGGGGAACACGCTCACAAACTCTGTCGCTGGAAGCACAACGGATCTGGCATTGGCTTCTGGCTCGCAAGTTGTCCATCACAGCAGTCCACCTCCCAGGAGAGCAGAATGTGAGGGCGGACGCTCTAAGCCGTCATTTCGACAACAGGGAGGATTGGGTCCTACACGACGCAGTGGTAGAAGAAAGTTTTCAATCCTGGGGTCGTCCCACCATAGACCTGTTCGCGGACGACCAAAACACAAAATGCCAAGACTTCGCCTCCAGGTTCTACCGGCCAGGAACGAGACGGAATGCTCTTTTGATCGACTGGTATGGGGAATTTGTGTACGCTTTTCCACCCCTTCTGTTGAACCCGAAGGTGGTGCGCAAGTGTACACACACTCGTGCACAACGATGATCCTCATCGCCCCGGACTAGCCGAGGCAATGGTGGTACATGGACCTGCTTCACCTGTCAGTGACTCCTCACAAGAGGCTACCATGCAGGCCGGACCTGTTGTCCAAGATGGACGGGAGGATTCACCCAACCTTCCGTCACAGAGCTTCGCAGCATGGCTCCTGAGGTCATACAGTACGGGCATCTAGGGCTGCCAGAGGACTGCATGTTCATCCTAAAAGAGGCAAGGCGGCCCTCCACAAGACATTCTTATGCATGCAAGTGTAAGCGATTTTGTATGTGGTGTATACAGAATTATCATAATCCAGTTCAATGTTAGGAAGAAGCAGTTCTTCCTTATTTGTTATATCTGGCTAAAGCAGGTTTAAAGTTTAATTTTATCAAGGTGCACCTAGCTGCTATAACAGCTTATAGGAGGTCACCTTCTCAAACCTCTTTTTTCCAGTTACCATCGGTCAAGGACTTCCTGCAAGGGTTGAAAAAAGTGTACTCTCCAGTGCGTCCTCCTCCGCCCTGGGAGTTGAACCTGGTGCTATCAAAGCTAATGGGTCCACCTTTTGAACCCTTTCATAAAGCTACTTTACAACATCTTTCCTGGAAAGCAGCTTTTTTTGTGGCAATCACGTCCGCTCGTAGGGTGAGCGAAGTTCAAGCTCTCTGTTCCACTAAACCCTATACAGTGTTACATTTGAATAGAGTGGTGCTAAGGACGCATCCATCTTTTCTTCCTAAAGTGGTGTCAGATTTTCATGTAAATCAGACCATTTCTCTGCCCACTTTCTTTCCCAATCCCTCTACTCCAGCTGAGAGGGCTCTGCATTCTCTAGACCTGAAAAGAGTTTTAAAATTCTATCTAGATAGGTCTAAGGGTATTCGTCACTCTGATCATCTCTTTGTTAACTGTGGATCGATCAGAACAGGTCATTCTGACTCGAAACGTTGTATTTCTAGATGGATCGTTTCATGTATTAAGCTTGCTTACCAGCTAGCGCAGAAGCCCCTGGAGTTTTCTACCAAAGCGCATTCCACCAGAGGGAAAGCTGCGACTGCGGCTTTCCTCAATAATGTACCCATGTCTGAGATCTGTAAGGTGGGACCTGGAGGTTCGTCCATACATTTACCAGACATTACTGTCTTGATTCTGAAACGAGAGCAGATACCCAGGTAGGCCAGGCCTCCTTGCGGAATCTGTTTAACAGCTAATTTGGGCTGGTATGATTGGTCTTTTTAAGTTGGGTCATGTACTTCTCATTCACCTGCAGGTGGTTGATGGGCTTGCTATTCTATTCAGTGCTTATGACTATTGATGAGGATCCCCTGGAAGAGAAGGATAAGTTACTTACCTGTAATCCTAGTTCTCTTCCAGGGGTATCCTCATCAAAGTCATAAGCACACCCACCCGCCTCCCCAGGTAATTGAGACATGTACGTCTTTGACTTGTGGTTCAGCCCTGACTTCAGGGTTATGCAAGGAACAACTGACCTAACTGTCACCCCTGAGGCATGATGGGAAGCCTGGGGCCATGGCTGCCTTAAAGGCACGGTGCCAGTTTTAACTGAAAATGCTTTTAGTTTCTGTGTTATTCACTTTTCAATGCAGCCTATTGACAATGTCTTTTATGAGCAATTTTCAAGATTTATGAGTGCTTTTACTCATTTAAACACAGCGTTCAAGGACTATTTGAACTAATGTGTTTTTGTTTCCTTTCTAATTGCTGTACATATACAAGTGTTTACATTGTCTAGCCTTGGTTTTAGAGCTGCATTGGTGTGAGAAAAATGATATATGTATTTACATATATTTGGAGCGAGATATATGTGTTTTTTACATATATATTTTTATATTGTTTCCGGGGTCCCACACATGGGCGGGAATATTCAGTGCTTATGACTTTGATGAGGATACCCGTGGAAAAGAACTAGGATTACAGGTAAGTAACTTATCCACTTTGATTATAAACTGGCTGAGCTCAAGCGTTCCGAGCATTCGTAGGATCTAATCTCTGTATGGGAAAGAATTTTCAAAATGAAGCTGTACAATTTCTTGCTAAGACTCTTCGCTGCCGGAGTTTCTTCCCACATTTTTTTTATCTCTGTCTTTTTGGATTTGGTAATGTATGACTTAGCGAGCAACAGCAATTAAATAATCTGCAACATACTGAATATCCATATTTGCATGCCACATTTTCAAAATAAATGGATTGCAGTCAGTCATGTACTTTGAAGCTTCTGTTCTTTTTAAGTTGTATGAATTCTTGGGAGATTTCAGAGTTATTGTATGTCTTACTGGTGAGAAAAAAAGATTTACCTTTCCTTTAGAAATTATAGGACGTGGAAATCCAAAACGACATTTTGTATAACTTTTCCCTTTACATTTGTATTTTCGTCTGCAGTATTTCTCACAATGATGACTTTGAAAGCGTACAACTTGTTGTCTCAGGCTCTTTACTCAACCATCTCTTGGAATGGCACGTGTAACGTACTGTTCGATGAAAGACAAAACAGTTAAATCATTATCTGTTCCAAATTTCGGTGCATTTTTTAATCATAATAGCATGTGTATATGAGGAGCACCTCTGGCTTGGTACTCATGTCGCCAAACGAAATCTGCTACCTCTCCAAGAGGTGGAATGTTTTTATTGCATATAAATTACATCATAGCTTGAAACCTATAGTTAAAATACCTGCACATAATTGCAGGATCCATGGAACAGAGTTCTCCAGCTGTCTTCAATTCAATGTAGACTTGTATGTATTCTAAATCGGCCAGTTCCTGAGCAATAGGTACCAACTCTAAGCTGTTATATACTGCTCTAGATAATTAGTTGCAAAAGTATTTACAAATAACTTGATCACTACCCAATTCAAACTGACCTTCTACCAACAAATAAACACCAAATTGATGCCACTAATCAATTTACTTTTTAAATATAAATCAACATTCCTAGTTTGATTTCTATAGTGAGTACGTCGACAACAAATACAAACCAGGGGGCCGATGAGGATCGCGGTTTTCCCGCATCCTCCGGGCCGGCGGAAGCCACCGCCGGCCCGGAGGATGCGGGAAAACCGCTGGGGAGACACAAAAGACCCACCGCCAAATTAGGATGGCGGTGGGTCTCAAAATCTGTCCGCTGCTTTTCCGCTGCGGTCGCCTTCCGACCGCGGCGGAAAAGCTCTAACATGGCGGGCGGTGTCTATCAGACACCGCCAGCCATATTAGATGGCGAAAAACAGATGCCTTTCCGCGGCGGATTCTCTGCCGTGGAAAGGCATACGGTGAATGTAGGAGAGTGGGGTCTGCAATCCTATGGTCACCCCAGATTTTTGCTTTTTGCTTCACTGGTTTACGACTTTCCCTGGCTGTGGGGCTGCTAATCAGACCCACAGCCTAGCTGTTCTCTCTCTAAATTGACAACCATGTACTTTAGGTGCATTTACCAATTGGTACTGGGCCACCTTATCAGTCCCTGTACAGTGTACCTTAGGTATCCAGGGCATAGGTGTACCCAGGGCCTACCAGGAGCTGAAGCATGTATTATGCCACCCCTGGCTGGCCATCTAAAACTGACACAACTGGCTGCACGACAGCTGGGGCAAGGTGGTGTAATCGCCCTTTGCTATAGATATAGTATACCTATATCTAACCCCAAAATGGACACCTATATTCCTATCAGTCACTCCTATGGCAGGCCTTATCAATCCTGAAGGCAGAGTGCTTGGAATTATGTGAGATGGTGCTCTGGCATGAGCTGAGCCCGTCTGCAGCTTGCGGAACCAAGTCCTAATAGCTGTTCCATGATAACGCTATACCATATACTCTTAAGTGCATTATCAACCTCGCGGTTAAATGCTAACTCTGGTATAACATTATCAAAACATGTCGAGTAAGGTGTCATACGAATTGGAATACTACCCCCTCGCCAATTCTGGCGACGGGGGTAGCATTCCACCCTTTTAGAGGGACACGACATGTATGTAACTGTGAACCCCGGTTAAAGTTAACTCGAGCCTCAGCATCACAAAATGGATGCTGCCACCACAGACACAAGTCTGACCTCCTGCTGCTGGGAGTCCTTCCAGCGAGGGAGGCTTGGACAAAGGGTTTCCTGCCTTGGGAGGTGCTAGCACCACCCCAGACAGGATTTTGTGTATTGGGTAGGACCGGCCTGAAAGGAATGAGACATGCCTGGGGCACACAAGGTGCCCTGTGCATACACCGGCTCAAACCAGTTGCTGGGGCACCCCTGCCCCTGTTCTGGCAGGAAGCCGGACAAAGGATAGGGGGTGTAACCACCCCCCTTCCTGGTCCCACCCAGGGGGGGGAGCTAGTCAGTAGTGCAGCCCCCTTTAGGAGAATCAAGGTAGGAATGGTCCCATTCCAGGTTAGATTAATCCTGAACTACTCTACAAGAAGAAACTCTGGACTTCAACGTTCTGCTCCACAGAAGACTGAAGAATCTTCCTTGTGGGCAAGGAGTGTCCACCCTGCAACTGCAGGCACCATCAAGCGTCCGGCGGCTTCCCTTTGTCGTCTTCCTTCCAGGATCCAGACTTCAGAGCCCGACGAGACCCGGATTCCCAGACCTCTCCGACCTCAACTCACATCTGCAGCACAGCTGAGATCCATGGGTGCGACGAGTCACGTGGGACCGGCCATCTTGGAAGAAACTGCACTTCGCTTCCAGCACGACTCCCGAGGTAAACTCGACCAAGTGCTTTGGGGATTGAGAAGCCCCAGCCCCGAGCAGCCCCTGCACCGAAGATCAGCCCTCCAGCATCCACGAGATCTGCGTGGGGCCCTTCTGCTTGTTTGCTGCTCGACGCGTTGTCTGGTCACTTGCCGGCTGGCTAGTGGCCTCCTAGGCGACGAAACCTTGAAATCTTCACTGCTGGTCTGATTGCTCCAGACTGGCCCTTGCTCCCTTCCAAAAGAGGGGCATCCCGGACTCTCCTAGTCCGCACCAGGCGCCTTTTCCACTCACCGCGTGGGTTGCCTTTGCCAAGGCCTGTTGACGCCGAACCTGGAACCAACACCGCCGACAGCGAGAGCCTGCGTGGGACAGCTCGTGCCTCCATCCTGGTCGTCCAAGACACCTCCTGGTCCACGTGGCTGCAGAGTCAAGCGTCCACTCTTCACTTGATCGCGACGACGACATCAGGTTCCTTCCTGGTTCCACTCCAGTCACTGGCTAGTGACTGAACATTGTCCCCTCTGCTTTCAGGTTTTCAGCATCTCTGATCCACCCTTGGATCACACCGGACATCTTCCTCCTGGTCGCCTGCAGCATCTTCTCTTTCAGGCTCCATTGACTTCAACGCAGAAACCCGACACGACTTCGCACCTATGCACCCGCAGCCCGTGGGTGAGGTAACAAGAGCATTTCGGTGCTCAAGGGTAGCTTGACTCTCCTAGTTTCCAGATTCACAGTCGTTTTAGTCCTAACTAGTCAGGATTGTCCTTACTCACCTTTTCCTTGAACTGTACTGTCCATAGACGTTGTTACGCATCCCGCGTGCGAGTTCACACTCTGCACCCGCGTCCCGTGGGCCTCCTATTACTAACCTAAGGTTAGGATAGCGTAGTCCCAGAGGTCCTGCAGCCTCTGGATAGCTCCATTTCTTCTATCGACTCTCACATTCCATTTACTTAGTATATGGTTTGTCGTGCCCCTGGGGCACCATTGTAATTTTGTGCAACTTATCGTATTTTTCCTAAGAGATTGTCATGTGCTTAGCCCTCTGACCTCATAAAGAGTTCAGAGGTGTTTGTTATTAATAATTATACTGTTTATTTTCATAACAACCTGTGTGGTGTCCTTTCATCTGGTATTCAAGGGGTTACATTGTGGTAAAACAGCTGGCTTCAGATGCCAAAAGAGTTTAGCCTAAGACTACTTTGTCCATGCTACCATTGGGATAGCTGGTCTATAAGGTTGACTTACAACCAATCACCATAAGGGTTGTTTGGACTGATACAAGGTGATCACTAGAACTAGTGAGCATCATATATCAGGCAAACTTTTCACATTGGTGTGCAGCGGTTGGGATTTGAGCTTGCTGTTGTTTTTACCATGTATAATCTTGAAATATCATTTGAAAGATCACATAAGGTACTATAGGTACATATAACAAGCTTAGAAATACTCTGAGTTCTACTGAACCAGCTGTTGTAGTAGAAAGGGCTTACCACACCCTGACTACAACTCTTAGCAAGGGATCAGTAGGAAAACCCATAGTGTAGGTAGGTGCATCACTTACACCTCACTAGGAAGAATGTCTACCCACGGAGAGACTTCAGAGACTCCCCTAGTGGTTAATGACCCTCCACAGGTCCTTTCCAGATATGCAGCTCTCAGTTTCCAGGAGATTAGACAATTGTGTACCTCCAGGAAATTGAAACGGGGTTCCAACCCTACCACTCCTTTTCTGTTAGGTCTCTTAGAGACATATGATGCTAGAAAGGCCTCTAACCCAGGCCCCTCTAATCCAGACTCTAACCTCCCTGAAACTGAGAATGTAGCTGAGGAGGAAGAGGAAGACTTATCTGAGGATGAGGCAGACAATGGGCAACCTTTAGTCAGCAGACTTACAAGGGCCAACTTAGACCTACATAGGGAAGGGACTGGGGGACCCCCAGCGCTAACCCTAAGCAGGCCTAACTTTGGGGGTTAGAAGAGATAGATCTCATTCTAGGGACTCCAATAGATCTGTGCACTCTCGTGCCTCTCATGCATCTGCTCAGAGGAGGCTGACTTCCCCTCAGAGGAGAGAGCATGAGGCAAAGATGAAGGAGGCTAATCTGAGGATCCAAAGGGAAGAACTTGCCCTTGCCAAAGAGAAGCTTGCCTTTGCTAGAGAGCAACAGTTGAACGGGGTAGTCCCCACTGGTGGCAGCAATATCCCTAGGGATAGAGACAGGAGTTTTGATAATAGACACCCGAGTAAAATAGTGCCCTCCTATAAGACAGGAGATAATATCCACAAGTGGATAACTGCTCTGGAGAGGGCCTGCAAAGTACAGCAGGTACCCCAGAGTCAGTGGGCAGCTATATTGTGGCTCTCCTTTGAAGGTAAAGGCAAAGACAAGCTCCTCACTGTTAGAGATGAGGATGCTAATGATTACCAAGTCTTGAAAACTGCACTGATTGATGGGTTTGGCTTAACAACTGAACAGTACAGGTTGATGTTCAGAGGCACCCAGAAAACTCAGGCTCAAGATTGGACTGACTTTGTTGATTGTGCCACTAAGGCTTTGGAAAGCTGGTTACTGGGTAGTAAAGTTGCTGATTACACAGGATTGTATAATCTAATTATGAGAGAGCAAATCTTAAATAATTGTCAGAACCAGTTGTTGCATCAGCACTTGATTGACTCAGATCTGACCTCTCCCCAAGAATTGGGAAAGAAGGCAGACAGATGGGTCAGGACCAGGGTCAAGCAGCAGAACCAGAGTGGTGGCCAGAAGAAAGCAGACCAGAAGGGTAATGAGAATAAGCAAAATGACCAGAATTCTTGAACAGGGCCCCAACAACCTAAGGAGGGTGGGTCCCAAAATCCCCAAAAGAAGAAGAATGATGGTCCTAAGAAACCATGGTGCCAATACTGTAAACGTAAGACTCACTGGTTTAGTGAGTGCACCAAAAAAGGCCAAACTCCTACCACTACTGTCCCTAAGACACCTGTGCCCCCTAGTACAGTTAGTAGTGGTAGTGTACCTCCCAAGGCTATAGTTGGGTTAACCCTGGGAACTGAGGTGGGTTCTTACTTAGTGTTATTTGAAATGGCTATGAGAATAATAGCAAATAATGAAGACAGAAGGGTTGGAATAAATGCAGTGATGGTCATCTTTTTCTTTTTTCTTTTCTATGATTAATGGCGGGATTATTTAAAGTTTATAAGCTGGAATGTGAACGGGCTTAAGGAGGATAAAAAGCTTAATAGAATTTGTGAGTTTTTGAGAAAATCAAAAGCCCATATTATTATGTTAGAAGAAACACATCTTGACCAGAAAGAATGTAAAATAGCCTTCAAAAATCAAAAATGGATACAAGATCTCCTCTGCTCAAATCAAAGCAGCAAAATTAGGGGAGTGGCTATCATTGTTAGAGTAAATAGTGGGATAAGGGTGGAAAAGTATGATACGGACGACACGGGAAGATGGCTGACTGATTTCCTAACTATTAATAATATGAGGTTGACATGTGGAGTGTATTATGGGCCAAACCAGGATTGTCCGGACGCATTAATTAGCTTAAAATCTAGTTTATCGGAGCAAGACACACCTATTATTTTAGGAGGTGATTTTAATTTAGTTTTTGATTCGAGCCTTGACCGTACTTCTAGGGTTGTCTCTCTTCCTCTACCTAAATCGAAGAGAACTTAAAACCATCATGAAAGAATTTAGTCTCTTAGACGAATGGAGAGTCAAAAACCAGAAAAATAGGGATTACTCATTCTACAGCCACAGGCATAAACATCACTCGCGTATAGATTTCTTCTTAATCGATCAAGGGCTCTTATCTAAAGTCATGACCACTTCCTATGTTCCAGCAATATTATCGGACCATTCAGTAGTAACCCTGACTATAAAGATTCCGCAGGGAGGGCAGGTTAGAAGGTGGACATTAGATAGATCGATATTACAACAGGAGGAAATCAGGGGAGATCTGAGGAGACAGATGGAGGAATATTTTATGTTTAACAAGGCCACCGCACCTGACCAAATAGTGTGGGAAGCTTTCAAGACTTTCTTGAGGGGCCTATTTACTACTATAATGATAAGGAGAAGTAAGATTAGAAAGGAAACAGAGAGGAATTCATTACAGGAGATCAAGCAAAAAGAGCAACAGCTGCAGAAGGCTTCATTCGAACAACATGTTAACATACACATCTTACAACAAGAGTTAGAAAATTTGAAAGCTAAATATCAGGCGAATCTTGATAAGGCTATCAAAGAGAAATGGGATTCAAGTAAACTTCGCAACTTCTCATATGGGGAAAAGTGTGGCCGCCTTCTTGCACGGAAGGCTAGGTCTGATAGAGCAAGAAATCAAATCAACGGCCTCAGAGTGCAAAGTTCTGGAGATGTCTCCTATACTAACGAGTTAATATCGGAAGAAGCAAGAAGATATATGCAGACCCTATATTCTGAAACTAAGGATAAATCTAATCTGGATGTAGAGGGATGGTTGGAGGGGGTCACACTTCCGCAGTGTCAGGAGGAAGACTTTGACTTTGTAAGATCTGAGATAAAAGAGGGGGAAGTATATAATCAGCTGAAGAAGATGGCAAAAGGAAAAGCTGCGGGCCCGGATGGGCTCCCTGTGGAGGTATATCAAATTGATGCGGAGATAATTGTCCCAGTTCTCACTTCTCTGTTTAACAAAATATATTTGGCTGGTGAACCTATTCCAAAAACTTGGCTGGAGGCCTCAGTTGCTTTGATCCTGAAGCCGAATAAGGACCACCTGACTATTGAATCATATAGGCCAATCTCGCTGCTGAATACTGACTACAAAATCTTTGCAGGAGTCTTGGCGGCGAGGCTAGCCAAAGTAATTAAAACTATCGTGCATGAGGATCAGAGGGGTTTCATACCAGGTAGGCAGATTAACGAGTTGACTTTTCAGGTCATCGCAGCAATAGACTATGCTACTGATAAGAAACTCCCGTTGACCATTGTAGCAATAGACGCCGCAAAGGCGTTTGATCTAGTCAATTGGGAATATCTCTGGGATGTACTGTCCGGTTTCGGCTTTCCAACCAACTTTATCACCTCTATAAAAGCGCTGTACCTGAACCCAAAGGCAAAGATTCTTGTAAATGGGATGCTCACGGACTGGGTTCAAAAATCAAGGGGTACTAGGCAGGGGTGCCCCCTTTCCCCCTTATTGTTTAATTTATATATTGAGCCAGTAGTGATTAAGTTAAGGGCAGATCGTTTAATAAAACCCTTTTCTATAACAGATTTGATTCTAAAGTTCGCCTTATATGCAGATGACCTTTTAATGTTCACTTCCAATCCTGAGGTAGTAATACCTAGACTTTTTGACCATGCAGAAACTTTTGGAGAGACCTCTGGTTATAGAATAAATAAGGAAAAAACAGAAATCATGCAATGGAATCAGGAGGTGGTGTTACCCGAAGCAACATCAAGGATGAGGTACCTTGGTATCCAGTTAGTCCAGGATATTACAGAGATACCGAAAGTTAATCTGGATAAGGTGTATAAGGATATTTGTGGACAATTACAGCGTTGGTCCGGGCTCCCATTAAACATCTTCGGGAGGGTCAATCTTATAAAGATGATTATACTGCCAAAGGTAACTTTCTTATTTAACTCAATACCCTTATCTTTTGATGCAAAGGAAGTGGGTAAACTACAAGGAAAAATAGGTTATTTTATTTGGAACTCCAAAATGCCCAGAATTTCTGCCAAGAAGTTAAGGAGACAATTAAAAATGGGAGGACTGGCGTTACCTGACATTCTGCATTATGGCCATTCCTTACATTTTAAAAATTTCAGAGTTATGGCAGGCAAAGCAGATACATCTTTTTTGGGACGTTTGTTTCAGGCAATACTGCATGGTATCCCTTAAGGCTATGAATATTTTTTTTTTTGTTTGGAGACCCCAGATTTTATAAAAAGGTCAGACTAAAGGTTTTAGTTACGGCTCTGAAGAATTGGGTTTTTTTCAGGAAAAAACTACAAATCCCATCCTATGCTCCTCAGGCCCCAATATGGGACTCTCCAGGAACCCCAGAATGTCTTAGAGATCAACTGTCAACCCCTCTTAAACTAGCAGGGTTGATGCAGTGGAGAGATTTACAAAATGACCAACAGCTATTGGGGTGGGATTCCCTCTTCATGTACACCGGAGGAACCCTTACAAGGTTTAAATATTACCAGCTATCAAGCTGGTGGTCTACTGTAACATGGGATTGTGCATCTAACCCGAAATTCGATTTTGTAAACAGAAAGGGGCGTTGGGATAAAGAGCTTTCTTTCTGGTATGAGGCATTGATGAAAAAGAGGGAGGTACTGATTTGGAACTTCAGAATCTCTGGGGAAATGTTGAGGGATTGGATGGTAACAAACTGGTAGACCTGTGGGGGGATTCCTTTAGTCTGGTGAACGGAATAGTAAAGTCAGCTCCTCTTAAACGAAACCATCTGTTCACACTGCACAGAGTGTATCTTTCCCCAAAAAGATTGACAAGGATCACAAACCTGCAATATAGCTGTCCACGGTGCAAATCTCTAGAGGCAGATGACTTACATATGTTTGTTGAATGTCCTAGTCTCAACCTGTTTTGGAAAAAAATCGAGGGTTTTTTGGTGGATGTATTAGAAACACAGATTGTGGTGTCACCAGTAATGATCTTGTTCGGCCTAGAGGCGGATTACCATCTTGATAATCTACAGACTAAATTTATTTTCTATGTGATGTTATTGGCAAGACGAGAAATATGTAAAGTATGGAAATCTGAAGATGCTCCCATTTTTTCTGAATGCTTAAAGTAGATTATATATATCAGTGAGTCTGATATAGCATGTGATAATTCCTCAGAGTTCAAGATCTGGGAGCTCCTTGTGGCATGGCGGAATAGATGAGAGTATTCCTATGATTTCACCTGGGTACTGTTGGTGCTTAGTCCTCAACCAATTCAGGGGCCGCAAAGTTTCAGAGGTTGAGGTGGATAAAGCAAACAGTAAACACTGGAGGGGGGTTTCTTTTCCTAGCTCCACTGGCATCAAATTCTGTGGCCGTAACATCGAGATGTCAGGGGGGGGGGATCCCCTTCTAGAGCACCCACAATTGGTATATGAGGAATAAAAAAATGTTTTAAAAAAAGATTTCCTACTCAGGCAGTTCTTGTTTGTACTGGGGACATGGATATGGCCCCTACTGTAAGTCCTAGTACTCTGGGCAAATACAGGCAAACGCTTTTAATTAATGGAAAAATGGCTCAGGCCTACAGGGACACATGTGCCAGTGTCACTATGGTGACACCAACATTTGTGGACCCTGACCAGATCATGCTAGGTTCAGATTACCTAGTGACCAATGCTAGCAATGTCACTACCAATCACAGTATGGCAGTTGTTAATTTCTCCTGGGGAGGGGTAACTGGCCTTAAAAGGGTTGTAGTTAGTTCAGACCTCCCAGTAGATTGTCTTTTGGGCATTGATTTGGAATCCTCATTGTGGTCAGATGTGGAGGACAGGACTCATGTAGAAATGCTAGGTCTCTCCTCACATGTCCTTGCTGTGACCAGGTCACAGGCCAAGAAATGCCCAGCTGAACAAGTGCTGGATCCTGGAAGAATGGACCAGACACTACCAAAGAGGAAGAGCAGTAAGGGTAAGGCTGAGCCGTCCCCCCTGCCTCAGGTTGAGGATCAGCCCTCTCAGGAGGCTGACCCAAAGACACCAGAAGGAACTGTCCTAGAAGAGCTTGAACCTGAACAGGTTGAGTTTCTTGGGACAGGGGGACCTTCCAGGGCAGACTTGAGGCAGGCACAGTTAGACTGTTCCTCCCTTGAAACCCTCAGACAGCAGGCTGCTGCTGAGGCTGCAGGGAATGCCACAGGTGCCCATAAGGTATATTGGGATGATGGACTCCTATACTCTGAGGCAAGAGACCCCAAACCTGGTGCTACCAGGAGGCTGGTCATCCCCTTGTCTCTTAGAGGTTTCCTTCTCACCTTAGCCCATGAGATTCCCCTTGCAGGTCACTTAGGCCAGAACAAGACTTGGGACAGGCTTGCCCCACACTTTTACTGGCCTCATATGTCTGAAGACACTAAAGAGTGTTGTTGCTCATGTGTCACCTGTCAAGCTAGTGGCAAATCAGGTGGCACAACAAAGGCCCCCCTGATACCACTACCTGTGGTGGGGGTACCCTTTGAAAGAGTGGGGATAGACATTGTTGGACCAATGGACCCCCCAATAGCATCTGGGCACAGATTTATACTGGTGGTAGTGGATCATGCCACCAGGTATCCAGAAGCTATTTCCCTTAGGACCACTACAGCTCCTGTTGTGGCCAGGGCCCTACTGGCAGTTTTCTCCAGAGTGGGGTTTCCTAAGGAGGTTGTCTCTGACAGAGGTGCAAACTTCATGTCAGGATACTTGACTGCAATGTGGAAGGAGTGTGGTGTAAATTACAAATTCACCACACCCTATCACCCACAGTGCAATGGGCTTGTTGAGAGATTCAACAAGACCCTCAAAGGGATGATAAAAGGGTTACCTGAAAAGCTTAGGCGAAGATGGGACATCCTTTTACCCTGCCTCCTGTTTGCTTAGATAGGTCCCACAGAAGGGGGTTGGCTACAGCCCTTTTGAGCTTCGATTTGGGCATCCTGTAAGAGGACCCCTATGTCTTGTGAAGGAAGGATGGGAGTTACCTCTCAAAAAGCCTAAGCTTGACATAGTGGACTATGTACTTGGTCTCCGCTCCAGGATGGCAGAGTACATGGAGAAGGCATCCAAAAACCTTGAGGCCAGCCAAGAACTTCAAAAAGCTTGGCATGACCAAAAGGCTGTCCTAACTGTTTATCATGCAGGACAGAAGGTGTGGGTGTTGGAGCCAGTGGCCCCAGCAGCTCTTTAAGACAGATGGTCTGGACCCCATACCATTATTAAGCAAAAGGGAGAGGTCACCTACCTGGTGGACCTTGGAACTGATGATGGGTCAGTAGATGGTGTAGTCTTTTCTGACAGCCTCTCTGAGCATCAACAAAAGGATTGCAAACAGGTTCTTCAATCCTTTAGACAGATGTTCTCACTGACACCCAGTCAGACAAACTGGTGCACCCAAGAGGTGGACACTGGTGACGGTCTGCCTGTCAAGAGTAAAATCTACAGGCAACCTGACCACGTCAGGGACTGCATGAAGAAAGAAGTCCAGAAGATGTTGGAATTGGGAGTCATTGAACCCTCAGAAAGCCCTTGGGCTAGTCCTGTAGTTCTAGTGCCAAAACCTCACACCCAGGATGGTAAGAGAGAGATGAGGTTTTGTGTAGACTACAGGGGTCTCAATGCTGTCACTAAGACAGATGCCCATCCAATACCTAGGGGAGATAAACTTATAGACAGTTGGCTTCTGCAACTTTCTTGAGTACATTTGCTTAACAGCTGGTTATTGGCAGATCAGGTTAGCTGAGGATGCCAAGGCCAAAACAGCATTTTCTACCCCAGGAGGTCATTACCAGTTTATGGTGATGCCCTCTGGTTTGAAAAATGCACCTGCCACTTTTTAAAGGTTGGTGAACCAAGTTCTCACTGGGTTGGATGACTTTTGTGCAGCATATCTAGATGATATTGCTGTCTTTAGCTCCACCTGGGAGGATCACCTGATCCACCTGAGGAAAGTTTTGGAGGCCCCGCAAAAGGCAGGCCTCACTATCAAGGCCACCAAGTGCCAGATAGGGCAGAGTCAGGTTGTGTACCTGGGCCACCTTGTGGGTGGAGGCCAGGTTCAACCCTTGGAGAGCAAGATACAGGCCATAAAGGACTGGGCTCCTCCAACCACCCAGACACAGGTCAGAGCTTTCTTGGGCCTGTCTGGATACTATAGGAAGTTTGTCAAAAATTATGGGTCCATTGTGACACCACATAATGACTTGACAAGTAAGAAAATGCCAAAGAAAGTTCAGTGGACAGTTAGCTGTCAGAAGGTATTCGATGACCTAAAGCAGGCCATGTGTACTGCACCTATTCTCAAGAGTCCTGACTACTCCAAAACCTTCATTGTCCAAACAGATGCATCTGAGTTGGGTGTGGGAGCTGTTCTATCTCAACTGAATATTGATGGTCATGACCAGCCCATTGCTTTTATAAGCAGAAGGCTGACCCCTAGAGAGAAACGTTGGTCAGCTATTGAGAGGGAGGCCTTTGCTGTGGTTTGGGCCCGAAGAAGTTGAGGCCATACTTGTTTGGAACTCACTTCAAGATTCAGACCGACCACAAGCCCCTCTTATGGCTAAATCAGATGAAGGGTGAAAACCTCATACTTCTTAGGTGGTCCATTTCCCTACAGGGGATGGACTTTACAGTGGAGCACAGACCAGGGACTGACCATGGCAATGCAGATGGTCTCTCCAGGTATTTCCACTTAGAACAGGAAGACTCACCTGGTCAAGGTTAGTTTAATGTCCCTAAGTTTGGGGGGGGGGGGGTTATGTAGGAGTGGGGTCTGCAATCCTATAGTCACCCCAGATTTTTGCTTTTTGCTTCACTGGTTTACGACTTTCCCTGGCTGTGGGCCTGCTAATCAGACCCACAGCCTAGCTGTTCTCTCTCTAAATTGACAACCATGTACTTTAGGTGCATTTACCAATTGGTACTGGGCCACCTTATCAGTCCCTGTACAGTGTACCTTAGGTATCCAGGGCATAGGTGTACCCAGGGCCTACCAGGGGCTGAAGCATTATGCCACCCCTGGCTGGCCACCTAAAACTGACACAACTGGCTGCAAGACAGCTGTGGAAAGGTGGTGTAATCACCCTTTGCTATAGATAAAGTATACCTATATCTAACCCCAAAATGGACACCTATATTCCTATCTGTCACTCCTATGGCAGGCCTTATCAATCCTGAAGGCAGAGTGCTTGGAATTATGTGAGATGGTGCTCTGGCATGAGCTGAGCCCGTCTGCAGCTTGCGGAACCAAGTCCTAATAGCTGTTCCATGATAACGCTATACCATATACTCTTAAGTGCATTATCAACCTTGCGGTTAAATGCGAACTCTGGTATAACATTATCAAAACATGTCGAGTAAGGTGTCATACGAATTGGAATACTACCCCCTCGCCAATTCTGGCGACGGGGGTAGCATTCCACCCTTCTAGAGGGACACGACATGTATGTAACTGTGAACCCCGGTTAAAGTTAACTCGAGCCTCAGCATCACAAAATGGATGCTGCCACCACAGGACACAAGTCTGACCTCCTGCTGCTGGGAGTCCTTCCAACGAGGGAGGCTTGGACAAAGGGTTTCCTGCCTTGGGAGGTGCTAGCACCACCCCAGACAGGATTTTGTGTATTGGGTAGGACCGACCTGAAAGGAATGAGACATGCCTGGGGCACACACAAGGTGCCCTGTGCATACACCGGCTCAAACCAGTTGCTGGGGCACCCCTGCCCCAGTTCTGGCGCGAAGCCGGACAAAGGATAGGGGATGTAACCACCCCCCTTCCTGGTCCCACCCAGGGGAGGGACCTAGTCAGTAGTGCAGCCCCCTTTAGGAGAATAAAGGTAGGAGCTGGTCCCATTCCAGATTAGATTAATCCTGAACTACTCTACAAGAAGAAACTCTGGACTTCGACGTTCTGCTCCACAGAAGACGGAAGAATATCCCTTGTGGGCAAGGAGTGTCCACCCTGCAACTGCAGGCACCATCAAGCGTCCGGCGGCTTTCCTTTGTTGTCTTCCTTCCAGGATCCAGACTTCAGAGCCCGACGAGACCCGGATTCCCAGACCTCTCCGACCTCAGCTCACATCTGCAGCACAGCTGAGATCCATGGGTGCTACGAGACACGTGGGACCGGCCATCTTGGAAGAAACTGCACTTCGCTTCCAGCACGACTCCCAAGGTAAACTCGACCAAGTGCTTTGGGGATTGAGATGCCCCAGCCCCGAACAGCCCCTGCACCAAAGATCAGCCCTCCAGCATCCACGAGATATGCGTGGGGCCCTTCTGCTTGTTTGCTGCTCGACGCGTTGTCTGGTCATTTGCCGGCTGGCTAGTGGCCTCCTAGGCGACGAACCTTGAAATCTTCACTGCTGGTCTGGTTGCTCCAGACTGGCCCTTGCTCCCTTCCAAAAGAGGGGCATCCCGGACTCTCCTAGTCCGCACCAGACGCCTTTTCCACTCACCGCGTGGGTTGCCTTTGCCAAGGCCTGTTGACGCCGAACCTGGAACCAGCGAGAGCCTGCGTAGGACAGCTCGTGCCTCCATCCTGGTCGTCCAAGACACCTCCTGGTCCACGTGGCTGCAGAGTCAAGCGTCCACTCTTCACTTGATCGCGACGACGACATCTGGTTCCTTCCTGGTTCCACTCCAGTCACTGGCTAGTGACTGTGAACATTGTCCCCTCTGCTTTCAGGTCTTCAGCATCTCTGATCCACCCTTGGATCACACCGGACATCTTCCTCCTGGTCGCCTGCAGCATCTTTTCTTTCAGGCTCCATTGACTTCAACGCAGAAACCCGACACGACTTCGCACCTATGCACCCGCAGCCCGTGGGTGAGGTAACAAGAGCATTTCGGTGCTCAAGGGTAGCTTGACTCTCCTAGTGTCCAGATTCACAGTCGTTTTAGTCCTAACTAGTCAGGATTGTCCTTACTCACCTTTTCCTTGAACTGTACTGTCCATAGACGTTGTTACGCATCCCGCGTGTGAGTTCACACTCTGCACCCGCGTCCCGTGGGCCTCCTATTACTAACCTAAGGTTAGGATAGCGTAGTCCCAGAGGTCCTGCAGCCTCTGGATAGCTCCATTTCTTCTATCGACTCTCACATTCCATTTACTTAGTATATGGTTTGTCGTGCCCCTAGGGCACCATTATAATTTTGTGCAACTTATCGTATTTTTCCTAAGAGATTGTCATGTTCTTAGCCCTCTGACCTCATAAAGAGATCAGAGGTGTTTGTTATTAATATATATACTGTTTATTTTCATAACAACCTGTGTGGTGTCCTTTCATCTGGTATTCAATGGGTTATATTGTGGTAAAACAGCTGGCTTCACATGCCAAAAGAGTTTAGCCTAAGACTGCTTTGTCCATGCTACCATTAGGATAGCTGGTCTATAAGGTTGACTTACAACCAATCACCATAAGGGTTGTTTGGACTGATACAAGGTGATCACTAGAACTAGTGAGCATCATATATCAGGCCAACTTCTCACATTTTCCATCAGACATAATTCATTAAATCCCAGCAGGTTTTTTCACAGGGTAAAATCATCTTAGAGCACACAACAATTGACAACAAATATTTTATGTTGCAACTAAAATCTGATATCACTCTTTATATATTCTTCTTTTTGTGACCCTCAAAACCTGCCTTTCACTACAATCCATTTCAATGGGGTGCTAGCATGTATATTGGCCCCAAGGTGGATGCCAATACTTCCTGGTTGCAGTGATGGCAGCCAATCATATCTCACCATGAGATCTGTGCTTAGGCTCGGCCAGGATATACAAATTTGGTTTTCCTTTAATATCTCCAAAAATACTGAACGGATTTACACCAAATAACAAAAAGCGTTATTTCCGGAACATAATCGATCTTTCTGGCATATCTGCTGTAAATCCGTATAGCAGTTCGGACTGCGGGCGTGTCTAAAGGCTCTGGTAATTATCATGGGATATACACGTATTTTATTTTTTTTACAAACTCTCCCCCCCTCCACCACCACCACCTTTTTTTCTTGGCCTCCGCTTGACGGATCGCCCCCAAAACTTTCCATGCACCACTAGAATTACCGGCACACTTTTTGGGGGGACAATTTTGTCAAGATTCGCCAGCCGGAACCAAAGATATACTTTTCCTATGGAAACATGGTCTTAACGAACAAGAGGGAGTAGTTTCTTACCTGTAACTCCAGTTCTGTAGTAGGGGTATCTCTGTTATAGTCATAATCTAGTGAATAGTCCCGCCCATGTGGGTGGACCCCGGAGCAATCAAAAATAATCTCTTAAGACGTCTTCTCTGCAGTCCTGCATAGACACTTAAGAGAAAATTAAAGACAATAATGCAGCCTGCATTTACAAGGCTACACTGTCCAGTACTTCAACTAGAAATGCCAAGGATATTTTACCAACATCACATTTCCAAAATGTGTCAAGCTCCATCCATAGAGACACTTCCCCTTCAAAAAAACCTTGGAATGATACATTGGAAGGGATGGACAGACAAGCCTCCATAGGCTGCCATTATATGTCTGGAAAAGGGATACCGTGCCTTTAAGGAACTCTCCAGAGACCCTCGGTATCCCATGATGCACAGCAAACTCCTTTTACTCTCAGTTCTTTTTCCCGCTCCTGCTAGCAGGACCCTGGAGCATGGAGCTCTCCCTTTTTGGGTTTAATTCTAATTTTTTGACACTTTTCAGTGTTTAGAGTGTTTCACTCAACGTCCACCTGTTCCTTCTTCCTTTTGCTGGAGTTTTCTTGCCAGTTTCTGCCACCTTTTCTGTCAAAAATGCCTGCATTGTTCAACAGATGTCCTGAGTGTGCCAGGAAGAAGGCCAAATCGGATGACCACAGAGTGTGTATCCTCTGTCTACCTTCATCCCATGTTCCTGGGGATTGTGACATCTGCCAGTCCTTTTCCAAAAGGACCAGGAGAGAGAGGGAGAAGATCCGGCTCCAAGGCCTGGAGCAGAGGAAGCTTTAAGATTAAGGTGGGTCTGGGCATGGGAGGACTGGATCTGAGTCCACTGCCCGTGCTGAGGCCTCTGGGGGGCTCCCCAGTCAAGAGAAGGCCAGGAAACGGCACATTTCTCCGTCGGCGTCAAGAGGATTAACCACTGTGTGCTCCCAGTCGACCCAGGGCTCTGGGTCGAAGCGACGTCGACGTTTGCCGTCGAGGGGGCTGTCGAGACCTCGGACGATATCATCCTGGATGTGGTCCTGTAGAATTTGGTGATCACCACTGGAATGAGAGGCAGTGGGGGAAAGGCATAAAGTAAGTTCTCGGTCCAACTCATCAGCAGCGCATTCCCGCTCGAACCTGGTTGGGGAAACCTGGATGCGTAGAGGGGGCATTTGGCGTTTGTTGCGTCTGCGAACAAGTCTATGTCTGGAAAAACCTAGCATTGAAAAATGTCGAGAGCCACTTCGTTGTTGAGCACCCAGTCGTGCGCTTCTACGAACTCTCTGCTGAGGAAGTCCACCTGAACATTTAGGGCACCTGGGACGTGAACTGCCTTGATGGTCAGATATCTCGCCAGTAACCACTTCCAAATTGCTTGCGCCTCCTGGGACAGAACTCTGGATCGGGTGACTCCCTGCTTGTTCAGGCAAAACATTGTTGTGGTTTTGTCCGTCTGAACCAAGAGGGAGCTGGATCTCAGAGACGGGAAGAAGGATTTGAGAGCCAGCTGGACTGCTCTGTTCCAGGAAGTTGATATGATAACCCTTCTCCGTGTCTGACCACCGGCCCTGTACTTAGAGGTGATCCATATGGGCACCCCAGCCCTGCAATGAGGCATCTGTCATGATAGTTTGTGTTGAAGTCTCTTGGTGAAAAGGGACCCCTTGCAGAAGATTCGCTCTCCTTGTCCACCACCTGATAAGAGTCCTTGGCCGACTGTGGAAGTGCAATCCGATCTTCCCACTTCTCTGAAGCCTGCGCCCACTGGTCCTCCAGAGCCTGCTGAAGAGGACGCAAGTGCAATCTCGCATTGGGGACAATGAAGATGCACAAGGCCATGGATCCTAGGAGAGAGGACACTTGTCTGACCGTAGGGAGAAGAGTCTGAAGAAGGTCCTGAGACTTCTTCCTGATAGATATGAATCTCTCCTCCGAAGGACACATGTTTCCTTCCAGTGTGTCCAGGGACGAACCCAGATAGTGAATGTTCAGAGTGGGGTTGAGAACTGATTTCTTGTAATTGACTCGAAGACCCAGGCTGTTTAGAATGTGAAGAGTGACAGACAGATGCGACTGAAGAAGAGATGGAGTGGAACTCTTCAGAAGCCAGTCGTCGAGGTATGGATAAATGAAAATTCCTCGTTTGCGCAGACAAGCTGCCACCACTGCCATGCACTTTGAAAACGTTCTTGGTGCTGACTTGAGTCCAAATTTCAGAACTCGAAACTGATTATGATGCAGAGCCACTTGAAAACGGAGAAACTTTCGATGCTTCCTGGACACTGGAATGTGGACGTAAGCGTTCTGTAAATCTATGGAGCACATCCAGTCTCCTTGATGTAAATGTGGAAAGATCTGGTGTAGAGCCAGCATCCAGAACGTTTCCTTTCTTATGTATCTGTTTAAGATGCGAAGATACAGAATAGGCCTTTACTCCACAGAGGGACCTTTTTTCTCGATCAGGAAGTAACAAGAGTATATGCCCTGGCGCTTATGTTGGACTGGGACACTTTCTATGGCTTCTTTTTCTAGAAGACTGCGTACCTCCTTTAAAAGTATGGGATGACACGATCCGAGAGCCCTCGGATGGATAGAAGGAGGAGGAGTCTTGAAACGTAGCAGATATCCATTTTCTACAATATTTAGCACTCACTTGTCGTTTGTTATCTTGCGCCATTCCTCCAGAAAACCAACGATACTTCCTCCTACGGGAGTGGTCAACACGTTTAGAGGAAGTAACTGCTCATTGTTTGGCTGGTTGCTTTGAGGTAGAGGCCTGTTGTCTATTGTTGCCTCTTCCTCTCCCTGGGCGTCTCTGCTGAAAATGAGACCTTTGCTGCTGCTGTTGCCCTTGCGATGACCACTGGTTGGATTGACCTTTCTGTTAGAATTGACGCTTATTATTGGGACGAAAACGTTTGCGAAATTCTCTTCTTTTCGAGACCCACCACCTTAACTGTGTCCAATTCCGCCTTCATTTTCGTCATCTCCTCGTCCGCATGAGGACCGAAGAGTGAAGAACCATTAAACGCTAAGTTGGTGATTCTCCTCTGCACTTCTGGTTTAAGGCCTGTTAGCCGTAGCCATGCAGCTTGTCTTGAACAGATACCATGAGCGTATCCGTGAGCAGTCAAATCAGCCCCATCCGCTGAAGCGCTGATCATCTGGTTAGCGACAAGACCTCCTTCCTGCAAGATTTCTCGAAAGTCTTGCTGATCTTCTTTTGGAAGTTTGTCAAAAAAATCGACCCAGGGAATCCCACAATGACCTGTCGTATCTTCCCAAAAGAGCCGACGCACTGGATACCTTCATAAAGGAGGCCGATGTGTTGCAGATTTTTCTGCCCATGGAATCCATAACCTTACTGTCCTTATCAGGAGGAGCGGAGGATGAAGACATCGATGACTGCGTTTTCCGCGCCACTGCCACAATGATGGAATCCGGGGAGGATCTGAACGAAGGAATAATGGGTCCCGTTCAGGAGCCTTATACTTTTTAGCTATACGCGAAGGCACAGACCCCACTGTTGCAGGAGTAAGAAAAGTCTGAGTGACAAGATCAATAATGCCAGGAACAAGTGGAAGCAAAGGCCTTCTGAGGAATGGTGATGTAGGGTCTCAAAGATCACTGTGGTGGATACCTTAGGCACTGACATCTCTATATTTAATTTCTTCGCTCCTCAACAACACCTCATTAAAAGTAGTGAGATCATTCACAGGTGAAACCCGCGATGGAGGTGTAGAAGTACAAGTAGGAGAGTAATCTCTCCTAGAGGACTTGGTAGATGAAGTAGATGAAGTGCGAGGTCTTCGGGGACTCCTCCTTGAATAAGAATGCAAGGATCTAGATCTGTCCCTTGAATGCCACCGACGGGATCGTGGAGAGCGTGATCTTGGAGGAGTTCTTCTTCTTGCAGAAACCACAGTGGGTGTCCTCGATCTTCGTGGAAATCTCCTAGGTGTTCGTACTGGAGACTTTGAAAGGCGGGAAGGAGAGTAGGTATGGGAATAGTCCATCCCAATACTGCTGATGGACTTAGCCTTCTTGAACTCGACTGCCGCCGACGTCGTGGAGACTTCGACGTCGTACACCGTTGACACCGTGGTGATCTCGACGTCGAGTGGTGTCGTGCTCTCGACGTCGACCGGTCTTCGTGTCTCTTCGTCGGCAAGCTTCTCGACGTGGACCTACGATGAGGTGACGGAGTGTCTCAACGTCGATGGGGCTCTAGACGACGATACATGTTTCGACGTCGATAGACCCACATCTTGGCCATACCTCGGTTCCGAAGCTGGAAGCTTCGACGTCAAGGCCTTTCTTGACGACGGAGACTTACGCCGTCTCGATGTCGGAGAGTGTTCAGGCCTTTTCTTCGACGGTGGCTGCGAAACCGACTGTGAACAAGCTGGAATCTTCCTTTTTCTCGACGTAGAAGAGGCAGTCTTCAACAGATGTCGATGCTTTTGATGAGAGGAGGGCTCTTGATCCCCAAGGCCACTTTCTGGACATGTTTTTCCCCTCTCCATGACCGCCTGAAGCCGAATTCTCTCCCTATCAAGGCGAATTCTTGAAGAAAGCTTCAGGCAATGATAACAAGAGTCCACCTCATGAGGGAAGGACGACAGGCTATACACACAGAGTGTGGATCTGATCTAGCCATCTTTTTTCCACAAGATGGACAATTTCTGAAGAGAGCTGGCATTTTGACAGAAAAAGATGACAAGTTTCTGTCAGAAAATTAAGAAAAACCTTCCACCAGCACAGGAGACATGCTAAACAGCAAGAAAATTAACAATTTCTGACTAAAAAGCCAAAAAACTGTCGAGCTCAAGCTCCAGGATCCTCACAGACGGAGCCGGAAACTTGACCTGTCACCTGTGGTGCATGCTGGGAGCATAGGGCTCTCTGAGGTTCTTAAAGGCAAAGTACCTAGATTCTTGGAAGTCTTAAAGGCGAGGTGAGGTGCCAGTTTGCTTTTCTGTCCCAGGACAGTAATTCCTATGCAGTCTATGGGCCAAACTGCCTTCAAAAACTTGTGTTTTTTTCCTTGTTCTGGAAAATAAAGAAATTCTTGTATGAAGCCATGTGGGTGTATGGTCTCTATTACAAGTTTTCTTGTCTGGTGCGTTACTATACAAGTATGGCGAAGTTATTTTCTGGCTGTTTGCCCGTTTTAGTTGGTATTTATGGGACTGCATAGTTATTTATTATTTTTATATATATATATATATATATATATATATATATATATATATATATATATATATGTATATATATTGTTATAAGCTCCGGGGTCCCGCACATGGGCAGGGATAGTTCACTGCTTATGACTATTGATGAGTATCCCCTGGAAGAGAATGCCCAGTATTAATGTCCGGCAGTGGTGCATTCATCTTAGGCCTAATGCACTATGGTCATGCTAATGTTTATCCTGTGAGGCTGACTGCTGACGGTTTTGCATTCTATGTTAATGCCTACTAGGTTTATGCCCCAGGTGGAGGCCTATTGTTGTTCCCTTAAAGCACTCCTGCCTCAGGGGTTATTCATGTGGTTTATGCATAATGAGAGGCCTAATGGGATGCTTTAGATTACGCCTGCTCCCAGAGGGTACTGCTTTTACGCTTGGTGATGCCATGATGTTTCCCTTGCAGGTTTTCCGGCCTAATGCTTAATTTCACGCCCTGATGTTTTTATTGCAGGTTGAGACTGATGGACTTACCTTTTTTTCCACTTTGTCCATCGCAATGGGTCTGGCAGCGGCCCGATTGGCCCTGCCATGTAAATAATCCCCCTGTAAATATTGCCTTGTCCCCAGTTGGCGCAGTATAGAGACTACTGTGATTACTATCGTATGTTTGACACAATACAACCATTATTTTTACACAACCTTGTGTCGCGTCTCTTTTTGGAGTGTGCCTTGTGTGTCGCCTGTGTGGATGCTTTACACATGTCCTCTGGAGTTTGGCCCGCCCGAACTGCACCATGCTACCCATTTCTAACAGAGCGTTTTTACCATAACGTTTTCCGTAAAAATTTCTGACGTTTTTTGGTTGCAGACATCGCAGAACTTTTCGACAGGCTCTAAATGTTAAATGGATGAATATTACCGCATATTTACTGCAATGGAAAACAGTGTAAACTTAATTTGGTATATTTGGTACATGTTTCCAAATGTATTCCAAACCAGTACATAGGACAGTCACAACTGTTCAAAACAATTTCTAATTGCAAGACAACAAACAGATATTTTAATAAGTTATACATTTTTTGAGGATTTTAGATTCAAAATTGCAGCCCTTTATTCACCCAGTTCTACAAACACTGCTACTGAGACATGGGTGGGACACACACCCTTCAGCTGTTATGCCTTGCACAAGCCATTTGGAGGTGGGCCATACATCGTGTAACCTCCATACTTAACAAGCCCTTTGAAATTGATTAACTTTTCGGCTAAGCTGTTGAAACCTTGCTTGAATTCCTCCTCCTCTTTCAAGGGCAACAACCAATACAGCTCATCCACAGGTCATTCTACAATGGTAGAGGTAGAGGTAATTCCATTCGCACTAATTAGACCTCAGACAGCTGAATCTATACATACAGTTGCATCACTATCACATGGTCACACTCCAACAGGTGCACCCACTACTTCAGTAAGGCAGCTTCAGCACCAATGACAACTTTTGTGTTACTTTCTTTACCAGTGTAGAACAAGTTCCTATCTATTGACAAAACAAAAAGGAGAAAGCAAAAAAAGTGTGGTTGTTCTGTGATGCAGCCAGACCATAATGAAAATGCTACTTACCAGTATGCATCTGTTCTTGGCATGTAGGGCTGCTAACATTCATATCTTTTGCATTAGATCGCCGCCTAGTGTTGGGTCCGGATGATCGCACATTGTTGTCCTGGAAGAGTCTTCGAAGTATCCTGAGATAGGTGGCTCCTCCCCTGGACTACAGTGCGCATGGGCATCGGCTCCATCCCCAGATTGTTTTTAGCCATTGTGGCAGACATGGAGTGTAAAGTGTAAAGGATGTCCATGCTAATGATTGAATACAAGAGTATGTCTGCAGCTGCGACAGGCACCGGGGAGGAGGGTGGGCGATATGAATGTTAGCAGCCCTACATGCCAAGAACAGATGCATACTGGTAAGTAGCATTTTCAGTTCGAGGCATGTGGGCTGCTAAATTCATATCTTTTGCATAGAATATATAGCAGTCCCTCCATTAGCGGCGGTTGCCCGTGCCAGCTGCAGAAACCTGAAAAAGTGTTTTGAGAACAGCCTGTCCTACAGCTGCTTGCTGCTTGGAATGTACATCAACACAGTAGTGTTTTGTAAAGGTATGTCGAGTAACCCACGTGGCTGCTCTGCAAATGTCTTCTAAAGGAATGTTCCCCAGGAAAGCCATAGATGCCCCCAATTTGCGTGTGGAGTGCGCCCTTGGGGGTATTGTCAAGGTACGTTTTGCCTTTTGATAACATATTTGGATGCACCTAACAATCCACTTGGCTATTCCTGCTTTGGAAATAGGGTTGCCCTTGTGCTGTGGCGAGAAGGCAACAAAAAGCTGTTTTGTTTTCCTAAAGTGTTGTGTCCTGTCAATGTAGTACATCAACGCCCTCCTGACATCTAAGGTATGAAGCATTCTTTCCGCCACCGTTTGTGGGTTTTGGAAGAATGCTGGCAAGTCAATAGTTTGGTTGAGATGAAACTGTGACACCACCTTTGGAAGGAATTTGGGGTTAGTACGTCGTACTACCCTATTTGGATGAATCTGAATGAAAGGCTCTTGGATTGTGAGCGCTTGTAGCTCACTAACACGCCTCAGTGACGTAATAGCTATTAGGAAAGCTACTTTCCACGTTAGGAACTGGAGTTCACACGAGTGTAGTGGCTCAAAAGGTGGTCCCATCAGTCTGGTGAGGACCACATTGAGGTTCCACACCGGAGCTGGCGGTGTTCTTGGGGGAATGACTCGTTTCAGGCCTTCAAGGAAAGCTTTAATGGCAGGCACCCTGAAGACAGAGAGATGCTGCCTATTCTGAAGATAAGCTGCTATGGCGGATAGATGTATCCGAATAGAAGCGTACGCTAGATTGCACTTGTAAAGATGTAACAAATAGCAAATGATGTTAGGGATAGACGCATCTAGCGGGTTGATGTTATTGGCTGTACAGTAAATGACAAAACGCTTCCATTTTGCAGCATAGCATGCTCTGGTAGTTGGCTTTCTTGCCTCCTTGATGATGTTCATGCATTCTGGAGGTAGGTGAAGGTATCCAAACTCTAGGACTTCAGGAGCCAGATCGCCAGGTTGAGCTGTTGCGGATCTGGATGCTGAATGTCTCCATGGTTCTGCGTCAAAAGTCTGGGCGTGAGGCGCAGCCTTTGATGCGGCACCACCGAGAGTTCGAGGAACGTGGTGTACCATGCTTGGCGCGCGCACGTTGGAGCAACCAGGATGAGAGTCATCGAGTGCTGCCTTAGCTTTCTTGCCACCAGCGGTATCAGAGGGGCTGGCGGAAAAGCGTACGCAAATCTGCCTGACCAGTTCATCCATATCGCATTCCCCTGCGACTGTGGGTGAGGGAACCTGGCGGCAAAGTATTGGCATTTTGCGTTTTCGTTTGTGGCAAACAGGTCTATCTCCGGATGACCCCACTGCTGGAAGTACGGGTGGAGTACAGATGGGTGTAACTCCCACTCGTGCATTTGATGGCTGTATCTGCTGAGCAGATCCGCCATCTGATTGTCCTTGCCCGGGAGGTGTTCTGCCATGAGGAAAATGTTCCTCTGAATGGCCCACTTCCACATGCCCTGAGCCAGATGAGACAGCTGTGGCGAGTGGGTGCCCCCCTGCTTTTGAATGTAGTACATCGCGGTCATGTTGTCCGTCCGGACTAACACTACCTTGTTGCACAGATGTACAAGGAAGGACTTGAGCGCCATGAAGATTGCCATCAGTTCCAGATAGTTGATGTGCATCTTCTGCTGCTGCGTCGTCCATAGTCCCTGCACCGTGTAAGTGAGCAGATGAGCTCCCCATCCCTGGAGAGATGCGTCCGTTGTCAGGATAATCCGTGGCACTGGCTCCTGGAACAGTCGGCCCTTGCAAAGGTTGTGTGGAGTCCACCAATGCAGAGAGTCGTATGCCCGACTGGTAACCAACACTAGGTCTGTCAATTGTCCCTGAGCCTGCGTCCACTGATTTGCTAAGCACTCCTGGAGCGGACGCATATGTAGACGTGCGTGAGGGACTATGAAGATGCAGGAGGCCATCATGCCAATCAACTGCATGAACACTCTCGCTGGAAGTGAGTGTTGCGGTCTGAACTTTTGGATTAGCGACTGCATGCTGTCTATCCTGACTTGGTTCGGCTGGGCCATGGCCGTCAGGGTATTGATTGTCGCACCTAGAAACTGCCGGACATGCGCCGGCTGAAGATGCGACTTTGGGTAGTTCAACGAGAAGCCCAGATCGTGAAGGAGGTGAATGGTAGTCGACATGTCCGCGGCGCACTGTTGTTCCGACTTGGCTTGAACGAGCCAGTCGTCTAGGTAGGGGTAGACATGGATGTTCTGCCTCCTGAGGCGCGCCGCCACTGTCGCCAGACACTTGGTAAACACTCTTGGTGCTGTGGTCACTCCGAAGGGTAGGACCTTGAACTGATAATGGTTGCCCTGGATAGTGAATCTGAGGTATTTTCTGTGGGACGGGTGTAGTGGAATGTGGAAATAAGCATCCTTGAGGTCTAAGGTTGCTAAGAAGTCCCCTTGGTTTAACAAGGGAAGAATCTGTTGCAGTGTAAGCATATGGAAATGTTCTGAAAGTATATACATGTTGAGGGGACGCAGATCCAGAATGGGTCCGAGAGATCCGTCCTTTTTTGGAATAAGGAAGTACAGGGAATATACCCCTGTGCCCTCCTCCTCCACCGGCACGAGCTCGATTGCGCCTTTTTGCAGCATCACCACTACCTCCTGCTGCAATAAGTGCAAATGCTCTGCGGACATAGGCCGTTGCCTTGGTGGAATGTTGGGTGGAGTGGACTTTAACTCTAGACAATAACCGTACTGGACAAGTTGTTGCACCCACCTGTCTGTGGTGATGTTTCTCCAGACGGGCAGGAACTGCTGTAGTCTCCCCCCGACAGGTGTTAAGTGGTCGGGGGGCAGTGACAGAGAGTCACTGTTTGCTTGGGGCAGAGGAGCGGGAGTTGTTGTTTCCTCTGCCACGTCCTCTGGTGCTGTTTCCTCGGTAACCCCCTTTGTTCTGCTTGGGGTACGAGGATTGTGCTCCACCTCTAGAGAATTGTGATTGTTGACCCATCTGTCCTCTGGTGACTCCACATGCACCTGAGCGACGAAAATTGTTGCCACGGAACTGTTGTGATTGTAGGGCCCCCATAGACTTAGCAGTTTCGTTGTCTTTCTTAATCTTTTCTAGGGTGGTGTCAACATCTGGACCAAACAGTCTATCAGGATTGACGGGCTGATTAAGTATGGTTGTTTGAATGTCAGGTTTAAACCCCGATATGCGGAGCCACGCCTGTCGTCTCAGCATGACGCTAGTGTTAATAGCCCTAGCTGCTGTGTCTGCGGCATCAAGTGCACACTTTATGGCTGCGTTGGAGATCAGTTTTCCCTCTTCTATAAGCAGTTTGGTGCCCTCTTGAAACTGCGGAGGCAGGTGTTCTAAAACGTGCTCTAGGGTGTCGTAATGCGCCCTATCATAACGTGCCAAGAGTGCCTGTGTATTTGCAATACGCCAAAAATTGGCAGCTTGTGCAGCTACTCTTTTGCCCCCTGCCTCTAGCACTTTCGACTCCTTATCCGGGGGAGGAGCTTCACCCGTTGTTTGGGAGTTCGCCCTTTTGCGGGCATTTGCGACCACAAGAGAGTCAAGCGGCAACTGTCCCCGAATGTATGCAGGGTCCGCAGGTGCTGGTCTGTACTTTTTTTCGATACGTGGATTGACCACTCTCGCCCTGGTAGGTTTTTTAAAGATGTCCGCAGCATGTTTAATGACCCCTTTGAGCATAGGCAGTGTCTTTACAGTCCTTTCAGATACTGAAAAAGTGTCAAATAGAAAGTCCTCTTCTACTGGGTCAGCATGCATGTCCACATCATGATTAGCTGCTGCCCTTTCAATAAGTGCATGAAAACCTGCAGAGTCTTCTGTTGGGGATGCACGTGTACTGAAAGACTGTGGGTCCTGCCCCACATTTTGTGTGCCTTGGTCACCTATGTCATCATAGGAATCCTGCTGTGCATCGGGTTCATTGATGGGGAAAGTGTATTGGTCATCTTCACCATATCCCTCACCCTCAGAGTGGTCTGGGGAAGGTGTTGGGCTCCTTCTAGGAGGAGGCTGGATAGGTTCCATCAGGGCTGAAGCGTCCTGAGCAAGCCTTTTCTTCTTCAGGGGGATAACATAGGAGTCCACTGGCTGTGAAGTGATTCTCCTCTTGTAAAGGGTCAATTTGCCTGTGTCCGCGTCGATAAAACGCTCAGATTCCTCTTCTGAGTGGAGTAGTTGACCTGAAAGTGCTCCAGACGTTGAAGAATCCGACTTCTTTGGCGTCGATTTTGTTGTAAAGGCCTTCGGCGCCTCTTTTGGCGGCAGAAGGAAGAGAAGTTTACTAGCAGGCTTTGCCGGAATGTCCATCGGCTTCTGTGGCGACGACATCGGAGCCGACGTAGCAGAGGCCTTCTCCCTGATTCTCTGTAGTGAAGCGGCGATGGGGGACGCGTCACTTACAGCGGCCTTCGGCGCCGACGAGGAGGTTTTGACCTTGCCCTCGGATCCGACGTCCTGTTGGCCCTTCTGAGTCTTGGACGATGATGCCGCAGCCGCCGACCCAGAGTCCTTGGACCGATGCGTTGACGTTCCAGCTTTCGACCCGTGTGATTTCGCCGGGTCCGTCTCCACCACGCGTCCGAATAACAAAGTCCCAGTCGGAACCGGAGCCTTGTCGCTGGCCTTGGCGGGCTTTGACGGCGTCGCAGCGGTTGACCCGTGCCGAACTCCCTTCTTAGAGGAAACCTCCTCTGGCGACGGTTTCGACACCTTGGAATCGACAGTTTTCTTCGACTTCTGTGGACCGGTGGCCGACGGAGTCGATGAGGCAGCCGGTTTAGGTGTTTTTGGTGTAACGGCCGCCATTTTAGGGTCGCTCGAATCCGTAAGTTTCGGTTTCGATTTCGGGTCGGCCATTTTAGGTGTTGTCGATACCGTCGGTTTCAGTTTCGGTTTCGATACGGGCTGCGCAGCAAGTATGTCCGTGGCCGGGCCTGAAGGCGGGGCCGTGGCTTGCGGTACGGGGTCGTGGGTAAGGCCTACCGGCGATCCCGTGACCCAATCCTGATCTTCGTAACCTTCGGGGCATAGCTCATCCCCTGAGCTATCTTCCGCGGCCCCATAAACCTCTTCGACGTCCCCTACCTCGTCGACGTATGCAAGGCCTTGATCCACGACTCCGTCGTCGTCTTCCGGATCCGCCTCGACCTCCGTCTCGGGCGGGGAGATTTGAAGATGATGGCCCTGTTCCTCCTCTTCTTGGTCGCCGAAGATGTTTTCTGGATCCGGGGCCGCTTGTCTGGCCTCAAGGCGCACCGCGCGCCGAAGCTTGAGTGTCTTTTTTGACCTGAACTTGGAGCAGGCCATGCAGTTGTCCTCGTTATGGTCTGGTGAAAGGCATTTGTTACAGACCGGGTGCACGTCGATATGTGGGTATTTGGACCCACAGAGTGGACAGTTTTTAAACGGGCTCCGCTCCATGCTGAAAAGTTGCGGTCGGGTTGCGATGAGAAGGCCTCGATGTCCGAAGAGCGAAACGACTCCGCTGATTCCGACTCAAAGAGACGGCAGAACTCGAGACCGTGCGCAAACAATACCGACGCAAAGAATATAAGGCCTTTTGGCCGTAAAAAGCTAGTTTTCCTCAGTTCCGACAGAGAGACGTCGAGACCGCATCCGAACCCAATGGCGGAAAAAAACAATCTGGGGATGGAGCCGATGCCCATGCGCACTGTAGTCCAGGGGAGGAGCCACCTATCTCAGGATACTTCGAAGACTCTTCCAGGACAACAATGTGCGATCATCCGGACCCAACACTAGGCGGCGATCTAATGCAAAAGATATGAATTTAGCAGCCCACATGCCTCGAACCTGCAGTTAATGCCAACTTTAGAATGGATGTATGGAAATATGGTCATGTATGGTGTCAAACATTTTGGAATGCTACCCCCAGTCAGTCCTGGCGTCGGGGTTACAATTCCACCCTTCTAGCGTGAGAAGACATGTACACACTGACCTAACCGGTAATAGTCCTATGTACTGGATCGGAATGCACTTTAAAACATGTACCAAATTGCCCAAATTAAGTCTACACTTCTTACGATTGCAGTCGAGATGCGCTAATGTACATCATTTTTAGGTCTCTCCTACTCTACGCGCATGCGTTGCATAGGAAGGAGACATTTAGTCTTTGATGCGCTTTTTCATGCCAAAACGTGCACGCGTTCCATTGCCTTCAATGGCAACGCGTGCACGTTGGCGATTCCCTTGCGGGAGCGAGCAGGAACCATCTGTTAATAATTACTAACAGATATTTCCTGCTGGCTTCCGCAAGGGAAACCGGCGCAGGCCCCCTCCTGTTTACTCTGCTGCCGCGCTGCAAGTCCGCCTGCTGCCGCACCGTGAGGCTTGTTCTTTCTGCGTGAACCATGTAAATAAAGGGCCATTACGTAATGAGGCCGAGCTAGGGGCGCCTGATAAGTCCACGACCCTCGGTGGGTAGAGGGGGCTGAGCGGGGTTGTACCTCGTTTGTTCTGCAGAGATACCTGGGGTGTACATGGTGTGCACCATCGCCGGGTCCACCCTAACAAATGGATCCTGTGTTGATGTAAGTAAACGAGGCCCCGCGTGGAGGCATATAGGGAGCATGTGGGCACAGTACCCCGTGTTTGTTTACAGAGCCCCGCTGTTGTAAGGGGGGGCGGGTGTATGACAGTGTTTGTTTACCTAAACGCTGTGGGTGGGTATACAATTATGCAGGGAGTGTGATCAGGCCTGGGGTCACTCGTACGTACTGTTGGCTCTGCACCTGTATGTTATGCACTGGGCCCATCAGTATCCCTGTAGAAAGGCCGGTTTTGACAGCGCAGCCATTTCCCCTACGTACTCCAGAGCCAATGCATGTCACTGACATGAACATCAGCCGGGCTTAGGCTGCATGACATAACCCGGTGTCCCTGCCAGGCGGGGAGGGGCGGCACTGAAAGAGCACAGCACGCGAACTTCTAGCTCGGTCCTCCAAGAGGCATCCATTTGTTCCTTCTTTGCTGTACTTCGACTACTTTCTACATTTTCAAAACAGTTAAACAGTGCAAAAGAAACTTGAGTTTTTGATTAACACTCGAGTTTCTTTTTCACTGTGTTTGGGGACCTTACGGCTGGTTGTTATTGACATCTTGCATGTTTGATTTTGAGCCTGGACATGGCTTCTTCCTCTTGTAAATTTTTGATAAATGTTAGTTTGAGTTTGTAAGAAAACCACTCTATCTCTCGCTGAGCTGATTTCCCCTTAATAGTTGTTAAGTATTTGGAACAAAAGTAATTTGCTGGTGAAGCCTTTTTCCAAGTATTGTTTGTCGTTAGTCATAATCCAGTTTTCAAGATAAATAGTACCGATATGCCCAGCTTTGAATCTCAATTGTATTGAGGCAATGTGCTAGCCATTTAGACAGGTTATTAGATAGTTTCGACTAGAAAGGATCGTTATCGCTGTGTTAGCGTTCTGAGATTTTGTTTTGTTTGAAAGGTTTCTAGCTAGTAATTTCTCTTGTATGCGAGGATTGTTAGTGCAACGCACTAATTGATCCCTTATGAGAGAATCCATGAGATCATCAAATTCACACAACTGTGTCAAACCCCACACGGCAGCCACATAGTTCTGGACCGACTCTTGTTTCCCTTGCGCTCTGTTAAAAAACTTATGGCGTTCTAGTACGACATTAATCTTATCACCAAATGTGTCCCCAATTTCTCAACAGTACACATAAACACATCAATGTCACCCCTCCTCCCTTCCTACAGGTTCAGGTAAGGTCTCATATATTTTCCTTTCATGGACCCCTAAATTGTGAAGAAGGATATGTTGCTTGCGCAAGGCAGTGAATCTCTCACCCTCAATGGCAATGATGTATGACTCGAAAATTTTGAACCATTCTTTCCAACATATTTCAGGTTCCCCTATCTCATTTAGAAAAGGTGGGGGTTGACTCATGCTTGCCGCAGCCATCATGGATGATTGAAGAAGGAGGAATGAGCACGGAAGAGGATAGGAGAGGGAACAGAGAAAATGACGGAGACTACACCAGGGAGGTATGGGAAAACAAAAAAAAACACAGGGAGAGAAGGTGGAAAGGGAGAAGGAGAGCACAGGATGCGGAAAGCGCACATATAACAACAGCTGGGGAATAGGAAGGGAAAAAAGATGTAGCGCAAAAGGATCAAGCCACACAGATAGAAGCACAAGGTAAGACTTGGAATATGAAGAGTGAACTATCGTGTTGCAAAGGAAAGCGTGGACGGGCTGGGAGGAGTGGGACAGCAACACCCACAGCAAGCGCTGGCTAAATACTGAACAGGAACTTCAGCATCACTATAAACAGTTAATCAAGATAAGCCGCTATATCAGCGGCCTTCGACACCGTCTCCCACCGCACACCAGTCGCCATACTACACGACGCAGGCATACAAGGAACAGCCCTGGACTGGATCCGATCATTCCTCACAGAAGCCAAAGAATCAGACTCCCACCCTTCCTCTCAGAGCCCACGAAAATCACCTGTGAAGTCCCTCAGGGTTCATCACTGAGGCCCACCCTCTTCAACATCTATATGGCCCCCCTCGCAGCCATCGGCCGACAACACAGCCTCAACATCGTATCCTATGCCGGCGATACCCAGCTCATCCTCTGCCTCACTAAAGACCCCACCACAGCCAAACTCAACTTCCAGAAAGGAATGCAAGACATCGTCATCTGGATGACCAACAGCTGTCAGAAGCTCAACGACGAGAAGACAGAAGTCCTCATCCTTGTTACCACCCCTTCTGTATGGGACAGCACCTGGTGGCCGACCGCCCCTCGGAAGCCCACTTACCCCCTCAGACCACGGCAAGAACCTCGGCATCGTATTCGAATCATCACTCACCATGAACCGACAGGTCAACGCCGTCACCTCCAGCTGCTTTAACACCCTCCGCAAGACCTTCAAGTGGATCCCCCCTGAGTCAAGGAAGACAGTCACCCACGCACTCATCACCAGCAGACTGGACTATGGAAACGCACTCTACGCCAGCATCAAGTCCCTACTTCACAAACTCCTGAATATACAGAACACCGCCGCCAGACTCGTCCTGGCATACCCCGACACAAACACATCAGCCAACACCTACGAAGTTTCCACTGGCTTCACGTGGAGAAAAGAGTCACGTTCAAAATCCTCACTCGCGCCTACAAATGCCTACACAACAGACCCAAATACTTCAATGACAGAATCAACTTCCACGTACCCAAAAGAAACCTCCGATCTTCCAACCTCGCACTGGCGGAAACAGGCGGAAGATCTTCTCTCACATTGCAGCCAAGACCTGGAACGAGCTACCGACAGACATCACATGCGCTCCCTGAACACCTTCAGAAAGACCCTCAAGACCAGGCTCTCTGGCTACACAGATCTGCGGACCCCTCCTCCCCTTCAGCGCCTTGAGACCCTCATGGGTGAGTAGCGTGCTTACAATTCCCTGATTGATTGATGAAAAATGTCTGCCACCACTTCGTCGTTTAGCACCCAGTCCTGCTATTCTTCGAAGTGTCGACTTAGAGCGGCCGCCTGCACGTTCTGTTCTCCTGGCAGATGGACCACTGTAATAGAGAAATGTCTGGCCAGAAGCCAGTGCCAAATCGCCTGAGCTTCCACCCTGTTTGTTTAGGTTGTGTTGTCCGTTTGTATCAAAATCAACTTGGACTGAATTGATGGATGGAACACTTTGAGGACTAGATGAACCGCCCGCAGTTCCAGCATGTTTATATAATAGGCCTGTTCCTTGTTCGACCAATTGCCTTAAGTTTGCAGACAACCCATGTGTGCCCTCCATCCTTCAATGGACAACCGTGGGGGCAAAGCAGTAGAGAGAAGAGAAAGTGGGGAGAACTCTGGAAATCAAGAAGGGAAAAACCCCCAAAAATCACAAAATGCCCCTGGGTATTGTCAAACTCTAATTACAAGTAGCTTTGGAACTACAGGGGGGATGGTTCTAAGATTGACACCGCAGCAAGCGAGGTGAAAGAAGCTGAAACTATGTCAAGTGAGGCAAGAGAGGAGACTGCAGATAATAACAGTTAAAGTCAGCATTCAAGAACACGCTTTCTCTTCCTCAGAACAGAGGGACACGGCCACATTCAAGCTGCACTCTACCTCCCTAGATACCTCTTCAGCCAACCAAGAAATTGGGCAAGATGGATGTATGACATTACAACGCATGCTTTTACATCGCATGCCTTTACAACGCTGTTTTTACAACGCATGCCTTTACAACGCATAGTGCTTTTGGGCACTGGATAGTCAATTGTTTAATTTACTATTCAAACTCCAGTCCCAGTGGATAGTAGGGAAGGTGTTGGATAGTAAATTAAACCTATTCCCTATCCTAGAGCGCACCCCAGCGCAATGCGTTGTAATGGTTTGCGTTGTAAAAGTTGCGTCGTAAAGGCACTGCGTGGTAAAAGTTGCGTTGTAAAGGTTGTTCACCGGTGTTTATGCCCACGATCTCCCTGAGCAGGAACTCCCTGCCAACTCACAAAACTGAATGGATGGGGACGATACTGATGGCAAGGGAGAAACGAATAACAGCATAATACGCAAGGTGACTAAAGCCTGGCTAGATAGAGCCTCAGGGACAAACTGCCAAAGCACCTGTGCCTCACCCCTCAACAAGAAATGTGACACACCCAAATCGCTGAATAACCTCATGGAAAGGTATTACTCTCTAACTGAAGAGTCAGAAACCTCTGATATAAGTATATCAGCTTCAGCATCAGCATCAAGCGAAGAAGATGGGCAGAATGTCAACAGCAGCTCAAATAAGCGCTCTCTAAAAACAGACAATGCCGGAGGAAATTCCAGAAAAAGAAGGGAGGCCGACAAAGAAGCTGGGATACAACTGAAAGAGGCAGCGCAACCGAGTTGAGATGGAATTACTCCGCCACACAACTAACCGTCATGTCACACACAACGGTAACTTCAGGTGGCAACCGCACAATCATCTGCAGTGATGGCGGAAACAAGGAAGGGAAAGATGGAGCCTGCACTGGCAACAGTATTACAGACTATCAAAAGCTTTCAGGAGGAAGCAAAAGCCGACAGTCGCAGATCACACTTAGCCGCTAAGAAACTACAAGGAACGGTCAGGAAGGTTGGTAAAACCTGTGCGGAGATTGCTGATCGGATGGCTTCTGTCGAAATACGAACAGAAAATCTTCAGAAAGACATGGCTGTACTTAAAACCTAAGGGGAACAACAGGATGGCATAGTCAAAGATCTCATATGGAAGAGCAGGAAAACAGACAACGGCGCAATAACCTCCGCTTTCTAGGTATTCCAGAGGGTGTGGAAGGGAATTACCCTATGGGCTACATCAGAGCTTTCCAAACTCTTTGTCGGGATACGGTACTGTGTCGCCTGCCATGTGTGGGTGTGTCGCGGAGATGCTGTGTCTTAACTGCTCTGTCCCCAATTTACATGCGCTTCTCTGACCCTCAGTCTCTGCGTGGTTTGCCAGCCTCTCCCAGGCTTTCTTGCCGTTTCAGTACTGCCTTTCACCCATGCCCTGCCCCCTTCCCCAGACACTCCACCTCTCTCCCTTTTCAACTGCCCGTATCATGCCTGCCACCCTGCACTGCTTTTCAGCACCTCTCCACACCTGCAGTGTAATTTCTTGCCTGAAGAAAAAACTTGCGTGAATTTTAATTACCTGGGAAAAGTCCGTCTGTGGATAACACCGCCCAGGCACCTTTTTTTTTCATAAGCTGACATATTGCACCGTACAGTGAGACCACGGGTATAGTGCCGCTCTAATTATGCACTTTTATAAAGCACGAACAGATCCGAATGTATTGGATCGCTTTAACATATTATATTACACAAGGGTACATTCCTGTTTTTAGGCAAGAGAAGATTATGTGATGTGGCCAGTATCCCAGGATGTGGTGCGGGCCCAGAGACTCCAATTTTGTTCTCTGGTGCCAAAGTCTGCAGGTCTGTTGCTAGGGCCACGTCCTCTTGTTCCTGGGACCCCCCAAAGGCACCCATACTCGCCACACAGCCTGACCACGCGCCTTTCCCGCACAGTGCATCGTAGTGCACCTCATCAGGGTCCTCAGAACTCTTTGCTATTATGTTGCCCCCTTCCCATCAGCTTGGATGCAGGCTGGCATGATAAATTGGTGGCGGCAATCGGGCCACGTTGTCCTGAAGTTTGAAGCCGTTGGACCTGGATGTGCACTCCTGGCTCATTTTCTGTATTACTTATACTTATTCAATTACTCCAGAATTACTCATTGAACAACCTGCTGGTGTTTTCGTAATTGGCCACACTTCAGGTGTGAAAAATTATGACAGGTGAGAGCAATAAGTGATAGAGACACACATGTGTGACAAAGACACAGCCAAGTGTCAGACAGAGGAAAGTACCAGTGAAAGTACCTGCGAAGTACTCGGGTGCGGCTGTGTGTGTGCCCTGTAAGCTTGGGTGAGGTGACAGAGGGTGACAGGCAGACAGAGGGAGACAGAGGGAGACAGAGAGAGGGACAGAGACAGGCAGATAGAGGGACAGATAGAGGGAGACAGAGGGAGGGAGACAGAGGGAGGGACACAGAGGGAGGGAGAGAGAGGAGGGTGACAGAGAGAGGAGGGAGCGAGACAGAGGGAGAAAGACAGAGGGAGCGATCCAGAGGGAGCGAGACAGACAGAGAGAGACAGAGGGAGGTAGACAGACAGAGGGAGACAGACGGAGACAGAGGAAGGGAGACAGAGAGAGGGAGACAGACAGAGTGCATGAGAAACCCCCGAACTCCCCTTAGGTGTTTCGGGCTTGCTACGCTACGCTCGTTCGCTACACTGTCTTGCTGTGTCCCAAAATGATGCATCTCCGAAAAGTGTGTCCCTAACATGAAAAGTTTGGAAAGCTGTGGGCTACATGGTCACGCTTCTCAAAGGGGCCTTCCCAGAGCTGCATACATGGGACTGGAATAAGGAAATCCAACGGGCGCATAGATTCCCGCTAACCCCCTCTAAACGTGCATCAGCCACTCCTCAGCACCCTTGTGTTATGCTTTTGTACTTTGGGAACTTTCTATTACGCCAAGTTATGTATGATCTGGCCAGACCAACGAATAAAAGGGCTTTTGATGGGGTAACTTTCTTCACAAGACCGGATTTCGCCCATGCTACAGTCGAGCGAAGGCGGCTCAAGCAGCTCTTTACCCCTTTTTAACAACCAGGGGCTGATGTATATCTTTGAAATCCGGCGCGCCTAAAAATTGTGTATAAAGGGTCCACTCGCACTCGGGGGAGGGAATTGTGGAATTGGCAAAACCCAACAAATCCTGGCTATATCTATTTCTCTCAATCACACAGTAAACATGTTAGGATAGACTATATCCTAGCTTCCCATTCGCTACTCTGGGACTGCAGAATAGAAAGGACACCACGAATATTGGCTGACCATAATCCGTTAATTGTAGAGATCAAGACGAGAGGGCTTAGTGGTGGCACAACGCCTACATGGAGCTTTGAGCGGGCACTTCTTTTTAACGAGAAATATTGCGATCTGATCAAGGGGTGGATACCTCAATTTCTCAAGGAGAATATAGGAAGTGCCAGTATTGGGCGGGAATTCGGGGGGAAATACTCCGCTTCTCCATCACAATGAATAAAAAATAAAAAAAGCAATAATGAAGGAGAGATTAGCAAGATTATCAACTGCAGAAGAGGAGCTGATTATCGTAGTCCAAAAAGGAGGTGAGCATAAGGAAGCACAATTAAAGGTTATGGCTGCTAAATCAGATATAATGGAGATAATAGCTGGAGGTGTGGCTGACAAACTGTCAGCATGGCGGGAGGAGGCCTATGAATGCAGCGAGGGTGGGCTATCATCTTGCCATCAGAACGAGACCAAATACGACCCGGAACTTAATCACAGAGATTGAAGATCCAGAGAAGGGACTAACCTCGGGCCCCGACGGGATCCGAAAGGTCTTTCACCCCTATTAACAAAAGCTTTACCATGAAGAGCTGCAGAAAAAAAAGAGATGGCGATATATCTTAACCAGACCCCCAAAGAACGATTTACACGGGAGGAAAAAGTACAGCTGGAAGAGCTCCCCCAATGGCTAGAGATATTGTTATGTATTAATAGCCTGCCAAGTTAAGACTACAGGTTGAAAACATACCTCTTGAATTTTATTTAAAAATTTCAACACAGCTAAAAGAATGTATGACGCAGCTGGTTATAGTGATATAAAACAGGAGTAAGACCCATAGACCACACTGGGACTGTGTTTAAAGTATATACAAAAAACAATGTCTCAACAGGTAACAATTGAAACGCAGTTTAGTTATGTATGCAAAGAGCATTACATTAGAAGGAAACAAGGAGGCTCAAATGGTTAGTGCATGGCTTGTAATTCACCAATTTGTTGAAATATTTACACATGGGAATACAGTTGAAAGCCGCACTATACAAGAAAGTTCATGTGACAACCCAAAGGCACTTGGTGACAAAGTGATATATACAAGTGAAAAGTGACGACGCAAGTGATAGAGGTGAACAGCGTGAGCGGCGCAAGGTGACAAAGTTATGTACAATGGTGGCTCAATGATTAACAAGTTTTAGTCCTTTAGAACACATTAGATCATAGTTATGAGCCAAACGCTATAGTGCGCCAAACAATTGCGCTGTAGTGTCGATGGCATTTCGATCCACAATGGTTTGGGATCTTCTTCAGGACAGGGTTGACAAGTTGGTATAGTGCTGAGGCTTGGAAGGAGGCTGGTCAGAGAATGTACCAAGGGCGTCAAGGTGAGATAAACTCCATGGATAAATTGAAATAGTAAACTGCGTGGATCTCCGTAAACTCGATACCGCCTCAGAGTCGGCGTATCTGGGTTGAAATGAAAAGGCGTCTGTGCCGGAAAGGACGAGCAGCAGCGTCTGAATCAATCTGGGCTGCTGCGGGGACCTGAATCACACGATGTAGTTCCAACCTGCGGCGAGATAAACTGCAGCTGGTTATACACGTCTTTAAAGGAGGTAGACCCCCAAAGTCGTGGTCACATGTCCTCCAGATCCTGTTGCAGAGGTCTCACTCTCAATCTGGAGTTAGGAATGAGAAAGATGCAAGATGCCATCGATCCTAGAAGTGATGCCACTTGTCCAACTGATGGTTGATGCACTTGGAGGAGGAGATTGCATTTCTGTTTGATTGATAACAGTTTCTCCCCCGAAGGAAAACACTTTTCCTGCATTGGAGTCTAGGGGGGCCCCTAGATTATGGATCCTTTGAGTGGGTTGATGAACCGATTTCTCCATATTTACATGCAGGCCCAAGCGACGCAGTAAGTTCAGGCAAATCGGGTAGTGTTCCTTCACAATTTGGGGAGACAACCCTTTTAGCAGCCAGTCGTCTAGATATGGGTATACGATGTAAAGCTGCGGCCACCACTGCCATGCATTTTGTGAATACTTGCGGTGCAGATTTCAGGCGAACAGCAGGACTCCTAACTGATAATGTTTGAAACCCACCTTGAAGCGCAGGAACTTCTGGTGAAGTGGTGCAATCGGGACGAGGAAGTACGCATCTTGGAGGACTACCGAACACATCCAATCCCCTTTTTGAAGGTGTGGGTATATTTGATGAAGAGCCAACATGAGAAACTTCTCCTTCTGGATTACCTTGTTCAGAGAGCGAAGATCTAGAATAGGCCTGAAACTTTGCTTTTGATCCTTCTTTGGAACTAGGTAGTTTCTTGAGTATACTCCTCTTCTTCGTTGTGATGGAGGAACCTCTTCTATGGCCAATTTTTGTAGAAGGATGGAAACCTCCTGACGCAACACTCTTAGATGGTGAGGGTTTGTTTTTACTGGAGGAACGTCCTTTGGGGGAGCACGGAAACATAGTGCATACCCATTCTCTAGTATATTTAGCACCCACTGATCTTTAGTTATGTTGCGCCACTCTTCCACATGTTCGGAGATACTTTCTCCCACTGGAGTGGGCAACGGTGTCAGACGAAGCGGAAACTTATTGTTTGCCTGTGTTCTTGGTTGTTGTAGAGGATTGTTGTGCTCCTCTACCTCTGGAGGGCCTATGTCCCTTATACTGAGACTTGTATTGTTGGTTCTGGCTCTCTGACCTGTGAGCGGTTTGAACCCTCCGACGTTAGTTCTTGCGATTGTAGGGCCTGTACCGATGCTTGAACTCTTTTTTCTTCACCAAGCCTACAGCTTTGAGCGTGTCCAGCTCAGTTTTCATCCTAGTCATCTCATCGTTGGTGTGGGAGCCGAAAAGAGAATTACCAGAGAAAGGTAGATTGATGATACGTTACTGGGCATCTGGTTTTAAAGCCACAAGGTGCAGCCAGGAAGATCTCCTTGCGCAAATCCTATGCAAATACGAGTGTGCAGCTAGAGAGGTCCCATCAGCTGCTGCACTGATCATTTGATTGGCTACTAGAGCCCTGTGATCCGGTCCCGCTTTCACCCCCGCCAGGACTGAACCCCCCTAGAAACTCACCGGTATCTGGGGTGCCAAACACAAGCCTTTTCAGTCGTCCTCCTGTGACTCGCAACATTGCCGGAGCGGTATCCATGACGCGAAGTACCCCGCCCCTCTCTCTGTTGCAGGAGCCAACCAGTGGCCGCCGACAACAGGAAGCACTCTGTTCCGACCCCGGAAGTCCCACCCCTGAGGCAGCGGCAGAACCAGTGAAAACCGAACACATCGTCCAGAACGCCGTCGGAGCATCGTGGCAGGACACTCGGACTGGTGGAGAAGACGGAGAAGAGGAGAAACCCGAAGAAGACGTGTGGTCGGAGGATTGGTGGAGTCCCTGAGGAGGTGGCTGAAGAGCGGCCGTGGCTCACTGGAGAGCTACGGCGGACCGTGTGAGTACTTAGAAACCCACCCCAGAGCACGCTAGGTGCTCAGTGTATATATCGTGTATAGATCTCTCCCTTTCTCAGTCACGTGGCACGTAGAAATTGCACTGTGTATTTTGTAAAGCACCCTCACAGTATTGAACACTGCTTCCCCTCACTCACACTTCGGACACCCTTGCTGTTTCCCTCTTCTTCGACCTTCCTCCCGCCCATTCGCGGTATCTCCTTTTCCTCACGACTCCCTCCTCTATCCTTTCCTCACTGCCCCGGTGTCGGTGACAGCATACTTGCCGACTCCTCGTCCGGACTAACGGTACCTTTATTTCTCTTGTTGCCCTCCGAGGTGTCTCCCCGACGACAGACCCGACCCGAAGGACACCCAGAACAGAGCCAGACCCGACCGGAAGAAAGAACCGGACCATCCTGCAGATTCTAGAGCTCTCCTGTTTCTTGACTTTTGTGATTAATAAATACCGGCATAGCCCACTACATTCGGCCTCCTTGCCTGATATTTCAGCCCGCGACACACCCACCATCACAAGCCCCTTCTTGGAGAATCTCCGGAAAGTACGGACAATCCTCTTTCGGCAGTTTTTCTTTAAAATGCTCTAGTGAGTCCCACAAAGATTTGTCATAGCGGCCCAGTAGAGCTGCAGCACTACTTACCTTCAAAGAAGCTGTTGCAGAACCACATGCTTTTCTACCCCAAGAATCCTGGGCTCTACTCTCCTTGCCTGGAGAGACTAATGAAGAGGAGACTGCATGCGTTTTCTTCGCTGCTGGGATAATGACAGAATCCGGTGAAGGATCTGACTTTAGAAATAAGGGATCTTGTTCCGCCTGTCTGCTTTTCTGTTGGATTCTCCCAGGAGCTAACTTAATAGATGCTGTAATTAGAAAAATGTCCATTACCAGTTGAAGAAGAACAGGCACCAGTGGTAGCAAAGGTCTAGACGCAGATCTTTGGTGTAGAGTCTCGAATATCACTGATGTGGATGCCTGAGGCGTGGACATCTCTATGTTACGTTTCTGCGCTCCTCTTGAAAGGACATCATGGAAAGTATTGATGTCATCGATAGGCGACACTCTGAAGGGAGGTACGTCCGAGAGAGTAGGGAAATAATCCCTCTTTGAGGAGTGGGCCGAGGAAGATGTCCAAGAAGGAGATCTTTGTCTTTTACGATGACCCTGAGATGATCTGCATGGAGGTGCCTTACTACGGTGATCCCTAGGAAGAGTGGTAGGTGACCGGTCAGCAGCCTGTACTAAACGTTCTAGAGGAGTTCTATGTAGAGGACTTGAATAGACCGTAGGTCGCTGCACCTGTCCTGAAGGTTCTTTCGGCCAATTATGGACTGGAAGAAGCCATCTGAGAGAAAGGTGGACACAAGGAGATTTGTGTCCTTTTGCTGGTGGTGCCATGATCCACTGAGATTTTTGTGCCTGACGCTCAGGAGACTGAGAAGATGAGAGCACTTGCGGAGAGTCTGAAAAGTCGGAGTTGTGAGGAACAAGGCGACGCCGATAATAAATGCTGTGAAGTCGAGCGGCTATGGGCTACTAGCACCGACGTTGAAGATCTTGGTTTTGACACCGACCGTTCAGCTTCTTTCGGTCTCGACGTCCACCGGTGTTCTGTCGACTGAGATTTACGTTTTGAAGCCGGAGGATGAACATCCCTTGGAGTACCATGACTCTGTGTTGAGCGAGGAGAGAGTGACAGAGAAATCATTCTCAACATCGAACCCTTCGACCTCACTGATCTCGCTGTCAACTTTGAGCGTCTCGCGGACCCCAACGGAGAAGTTTGTCAACGCCGGAGGTCTTCTCGACGTCGCAGGGGATTGCTGCCTCGCCGTGGAGCTTCGTCTAAAGTACTTAAACGGAGTTCCCGAATCCTTTTTCGCCATGGACATAGATCTGGTCCTCGACGTTTACCGCCACCTTGTTGATGGCAACGGAGGAGTTTTTCTCGTCGTCTAACGCCGACGATGGAGAATTATGTCTAGACCTTGGGCGGTCTCACACCAACGGAGATCGACTCCTCGACACCGATCGTTGCCGGGTTGACGACGGTGGAAAACAATGTCTCGTCGTTGGGCAGTCCCGCACCAACGGAGATCGACTCCGATTGTCGCCGGGTTGACGACGGCGGGGAAAGATATCTCGACGTTGGGCAATCCCGCACCAATGGAGATCGACCCCTCGACACCGATCGTCGCCGGATCGGCGACGGCGGAAGGTTAGACGGTGACGCACCTTTCTTCCTTGACGATGACCGATGTTGAGCCCACCGTCGATGGTCTCTTTGTAGACGTTTCCTTCGCCGGTGGAGGCGTCCACCGAGCAAGACACTGATAAGAGAGCAGATCGGAATCTTGCACCCGGAGGAAGATCTGGCATTTTTCTTCCTCTGCCTCACCGGAGACCTGCCTCTAGATGAAGATTTACCTTTCTCAGCCAGTCCGTCCTCTCTCTGTCCTTCAGAGTACGCTTGGATAAGGACTGACAATGTTGGCAAGTCTAGGGAACATGAGAAGCAGTAAGGCAAATTATACAGACTGGATGAGAGTCTTATTTAGCCTTTATACAGAGAGGGCATTTCTGGGAGAGAAAAATCGCTAAGCTCTTTTGAAAATAGAAAAAAAGTACCCCAACAGGCAAAAAATTTCGAAGTAATAAGGTTTTGTTGAAAAAACAGGAGATAATTTCTGACAAAAAGTAAAAAATTAGAGAGCTTGTTAACCAGGGTCCTAATTGAAGGAGCCAGAAAGAACAACTGGCCTAAATGCCACCCCTGAGGCATGATGGAAAGCTAGGGGTCATGGCTGCCAGCTTATTTGTGTTTCTATGGGTTGGCTGTTCAGGTTTTCTATTCTACTGGAATTACAATGCAACCTTTAGAGCTGACAATGCCTTGTTTTCTCTTTGCAGGTTTATGGTTGCTAATGTGCATTAAAGCAGTCTAAATGTCCATGGTTTTCCTGCTTTATTTGTGTATGTGTGCAAAGAAACATTTTACAGCATTACTGTGGTGTATGAAAGGCTGCATTGATTGTATAATTGATTGTATAAAAAATGAAAGAATTTGTATATATATATATATATATATATATATATACATATTTACACACACACACACGCATGGGCGGGAATAAGGAGAAATTTTGTTTCATTACCCCAAGGCTTGAACAATTGCATAAGTGTTAAATAGTAAAATTCTCTCTTACCTGGATTTTCGCAACTGAGTTTCCTGAGGTTAATAAGATTACCTTTGGCATGTTTGACTAAACAAGTCACATCCAATTACTGCATATTTTTCTTTTATATTTTTTGTAACGTTCTTTTTAAACCTGTAATATTGAAGTATTTCATACAGGCACAAGTTTTCAAGATATGGACTTCTGTTGGTATAGTAAGTATCCAACATATCAGTCTTGACAATAGCAGTACTTTCTAGTTCATGCTGTGCTAAGTATTCAATTTCTTGTAAAGATTTCAATACTCTATTTCATGTGGAGGCAAGACTTACCCAAACGATTCCTCTTTTTCTCTTTCAGGGGATCCTCATCAATAGTCATAAGCACTGAATATTCCCGCCCATGTGCGGGACCCCGGAAACAATGTAAAAATATATATGTAAAAAACACATATCTCGCTCCAAATGTATGTAAATACATATATAATTTTTCTCACACCAATGCAGCTCTAAAACCAAGGCTAGACAATGTAAACACTTGTATATGTACAGCAATTAGAAAGGAAACAAAAAACACATTAGCTCAAATAGTCCTTGAACTTTGTGTTTTAATGAGTAAAAGCACTCATAAATCTTGAAAATTGCTCATAAAAGACATTGTCAGCCATAGGCTGCATTGAAAAGTAAATAACACAGAAACTGAAACCATTTTCAGTTAAAACTGGCACCGTGCCTTTAAGGCAGCCATGACTCCAGGCTTCCCATCATGCCTCAGGGGTGACAGTTAGGTCAGGTGTTCTTTCCGGCTCTTTCAGTCAGGACCCAGGTTAAACAGCTCCCACCTTTTTTTTTACTTTCTGTCAAAAATATTTGATGTTTTCCTTCAATTTTTGTATTCATATGACGGCTTTTAGCCTTAGAGAGCTAGTGCTACCTTTTTTGGGCTAAAAAAGGTTAATTTTTTGTCAAAAATGCCTTCGCTTTTTGATCCCTGCCCTTCCTGTGGGAAGAAGAAAGCTAAGACTGATACACATCCTGTGTGTATCCTCTGTCTTCCTGACTCTCATTCTGCAGAAAGCTGTGATCACTGCAAGTCCTTGTCAAGTAGAACTCTCAAGGACAGAGAAAAAAATCAGGATGTATGGACTTTCTGAGAGAGGTAGGTCTCTAAGAGACAGAAAAAGCGGAGGGCGCGGTCGACGTCGAGAGATGTCCCGATTTGCTCTCCATCGGCATCGGGATCGGCGCCGAAGGTTCCACCGACGATGACGACGAGTCAACTCCCCTCGACGGTGAAGACTTCAGCGTAGAGAGTCAAAGTAACTCTGCTGCCGTCAACCGGGAGATGTGCAGCGTCGGTCGAGAGAGAGGTTGTCGTTGGAGCATGGCAGCTCGACATCGAAACCTCCGCCGTTGAAGCCTCAGGTCCAGTCTTCGGCGTCGAAGCTTCCGTCAACGCCTAGTCATCGGCGTTCGACGTCGAGGCATCCTCCGTCGGCGTCCCATCATCGACGCTCGACGTCGAGGCAGCCTACATCTCAGAGGCCCTTAAGAACAGCTTCAGCTGTGGAAGGTGACCAGGGCTCTCCAGTGAGCATCAGTCACGCTGCCAAGAGGAAGAGAACTCCAGAGCATCGTGGTTATCACAGTTGCACGGCTTCTCCTGTGAGCCTGTCTTCCTCATCAGGTTCATCTTCCGGCCCTGATGTGATCATTTATACGTCGGGCGGCGAAGGATCAAGGCATTCTCCTTCACCTACTCCACATGGGCGAAAGGATGTAATTCCTGCACGCTCTCCAGTGAGGGACGCCGCACAGCAGACTCCTGCCGTCAGACTGTCTCCGCGATGGTATGCACCGCTACACCACTGGGCTACAGACAAGGAGACAGCGTCTCGATTGCAGCAGCCGATCTCTAGGCCTAGAGAACGGTCTCGCTCTCCGGTGAGGTCCAAAGGAAGGTCACGCTCCCCGGTTCGCTGTAGGGAAAGATCACGCTCCAGGGTTCGATCCTCCAGGCATAGATCAAGATCTAGGAGCAGGAGGACAGAACAAAGATCACCTACTACCTCTTCTTCTCCGACACGCTCCCATAGAGACTACTCTCCCACTCTGACGGATTCCCCGCCATCAAGGGTATCTCCGATCGATGATATCTTCACCTTTCAGGACATACTGGGTAGAGGGGCTCTAAAACTGGGAGTTCCCTTAACAACTCCGCAGGTCAAGACCTCAGTGATTTTTTAAACGCTGCATCACAGGTCGGCACCTAAACCCTTTTTGCCGTTAGTGCCTGGTATTATAGATCCGGTGATGGAGGTATTCCTCACTCCAGCAACGGTCAAAGCGGCTCCGGCAAGGATCCTGAAGAAATACAGATCTCCAGAGGAGGACCCTCTGTTTCTAAGAGCTGATCCGCCCCCAGACTCAGTAATCATCGCAGCAGCGAAGTCCAGTGCAGTTTCCTCTTCTGCCACTGTACCTCCGCACAAGGACAGCAAGACGCAAGATTTGTGGGGGAGACGAGTCTGTAATACTTCAGCGTCTTTTCTTAAGGTTTCCGACGCAGAGGCCCTTTTGGGGCGTTACGATAGGTCCCTGGGGGATTCTCTACAGCATTTTGTTGACAAACTCCCTCAAGAAGACTGTAAGGACTTTGAGGAGATCCTTCTGGAAGGCAGTCAAGTCTCCAACCCAATTATAAGTGCCGCAGTGGACGGGGCTACCCTGGCGGCGCATGGATATGCCCATGGAATATCGGCAAGGAGATCATCCTGGTTGCGCCTAACGGCTTTAAAACCAGAAGCCCAAGCGCGCATTCTGAACTTGCCCTTTTCAGGGACTTTACTGTTTGGAGCGAGCACGGACGAAGAGATGCGGCGCATGAAAGCAGAGCTGGACACTCTCAAGGCAGTAGGGTTCGAAAAGAAAAAAGAATTAAAAAAGATATACCGCTCCTACAACAAGGGCTCTTCAAAACAGCGGGTTCAAACCCCCAACTGGCAGAAGAGTCAAGACCAGCAGGGTCAGCAAAAGTCCCAGTATAGAGGAAAGCGTAATTCCAGAGGAGGAGGAAATCAATGCCAGGGCAATAATACCGGCAAAGCCCAGTCAAAGCAATGAGTCTTTCCTTCCCCCAGCGCCGTGGACTAGTCCAGTGGGGGGAAGCCTTGCGGGTTATTTGGAAGAGTGGCGAAACATCACAAACGACAGATGGGTGTTATCTACACTTTCAGTCATCAGCCTCCACCTGTTCCTCCGATGGCAACATCGAATTATCAGTTACACCATCTGCAAAAAGTAGTGGCCACTATTCTCGAGAAGTCAGCCATCGAGAGAGTGCCAGTGTCTCAAAGAGGAAAAGGAGTGTACTCCCGATATTTTCTGGTCAGAAAAAAGGGACAAAAGAATTCAGACCCATTCTGGACTTGCGAACTCTCAATCGGCGCGTCAAAAAGGAAAAATTTCGCATGTTGGCGCTTCACCAAATATATCCACATCTCAGGAGGGGAGATTGGATGTACTCGCTGGACCTCCAAGATGCCTACTTTCATGTTCCAATACACCCCAGTCACAGAAGATTTCTTAGGTTCCAGGTGGGGACCTCCCACTATCAGTTCAAAGTACTACCGTTTGGGTTGAAGTCGCCTCCCGGGGTGTTCACGAAGTGTGTTGCAGTGGTAGCAGCCGCTCTATGCCGCAGAGGGGTCTTCGTATACCCATACCTGGACGATTGGCTGTTGAAAGGTCCTTCCCCAGACAGCGTAAGAAGTCAGTTCCAGACTTGCATAGAGCTCTGCCTGCGACTAGGGCTACATGTCAACTTCGGAAAATCAGTCTCTCAACCCACCCAAAAGATTCACTTCCTAGGAGCTCTACTAGACTACGAAGTAGGAAAAGTGTTCCTCTCAGAGGAAAGGCAGTTTTCGATAACCCAGAAATGTCAGCTGGTACTTCGCAACAAGACTCAGAAAGTGTGCCGGATTTCCTCCCTGCTAGGGTCGATGGCATCATGCATCTTCCTGTTGCCGAATGCCAGACTTTGAATGCGTCCTCTTCAGCAGGATCTGGAGGACAAGTGGGACCAACAATCTGCTCGCTGGGACGATCACATCACTCTCTCTGACGCAGCTCGAGCTTCCATTCCATGGTGGACCAAAAGACAAAATATGCAGGTAGGAGTTCTGTTCCATCAACCTCCCCCTGTGCAGACACTGATCACGGATGTTTCCCTTCTAGGTTGGGGAGCGCACATGGGTCAACTACAGGTGCAAGTTCTGTGGTCGCACAAGGAAAGTACCTACCACATCAACATGCTGGAGCTGAGAGCAGTCCACCTAGCTGTCAAGGCGTTCCTTTCCTCGATTCACGAAGCATCAGTTCTAGTACAGACGGACAACACCACCACAATGTACTACTTGAACAAGCAGGGGGGAACACGCTCACAAACTCTGTCGCTGGAAGCACAACGGATCTGGCATTGGCTTCTGGCTCGCAAGTTGTCCATCACAGCAGTCCACCTCCCAGGAGAGCAGAATGTGAGGGCGGACGCTCTAAGCCGTCATTTCGACAACAGGGAGGATTGGGTCCTACACGACGCAGTGGTAGAAGAAAGTTTTCAATCCTGGGGTCGTCCCACCATAGACCTGTTCGCGGACGACCAAAACACAAAATGCCAAGACTTCGCCTCCAGGTTCTACCGGCCAGGAACGAGAGGGAATGCTCTTTTGATCGACTGGTATGGGGAATTTGTGTACGCTTTTCCACCCCTTCTGTTGAACCCGAAGGTGGTGAGCAAGTGTACACACACTCGTGCACAACGATGACCCTCATCGCCCCGGACTAGCTGAGGCAATGGTGGTACATGGACCTGCTTCACCTGTCAGTGACTTCTCACAAGAGGCTACCATGCAGGCCGGACCTGTTGTCCAAGATGGACGGGAGGATTCACCCAACCTTCCGTCACAGAGCTTCGCAGCATGGCTCCTGAGGTCATACAATACGGGCATCTAGGGCTGCCAGAGGACTGCATGTTCATCCTAAAAGAGGCAAGGCGGCCCTCCACAAGACATTCTTATGCATGCAAGTGTAAGTGATTTTGTATGTGGTGTATACAGAATTATCATAATCCAGTTCAATGTTAGGAAGAAGCAGTTCTTCCTTATTTGTTATATCTGGCTAAAGCAGGTTTAAAGTTTAATTTTATCAAGGTGCACCTAGCTGCTATAACAGCTTATAGGAGGTCACCTTCTCAAACCTCTTTTTTCCAGTTACCATCGGTCAAGGACTTCCTGCAAGGGTTGAAAAAAGTGTACTCTCCAGTGCGTCCCCCTCCGCCCTGGGAGTTGAACCTGGTGCTATCAAAGCTAATGGGTCCACCTTTTGAACCCTTTCATAAAGCTACTTTACAACATCTTTCCTGGAAAGCAGCTTTTTTTGTGGCAATCACGTCCGCTCGTAGGGTGAGCGAAGTTCAAGCTCTCTGTTCCACTAAACCCTATACAGTGTTACATTTGAATAGAGTGGTGCTAAGGACGCATCCATCTTTTCTTCATAAAGGGGTGTCAGATTTTCATGTAAATCAGACCATTTCTCTGCCCACTTTCTTTCCCAATCCCTCTACTCCAGCTGAGAGGGCTCTGCATTCTCTAGACCTAAAAAGAGTTTTAAAATTCTATCTAGATAGGTCTAAGGGTAATCGTCACTCTGATCATCTCTTTGTTAACTGTGGATCGATCAGAACAGGTCATTCTGACTCGAAACGTTGTATTTCTAGATGGATCGTTTCATGTATTAAGCTTGCTTACCAGCTAGCGCAGAAGCCCCTGGAGTTTTCTACCAAAGCGCATTCCACCAGAGGGAAAGCTGCGACTGCGGCTTTCCTCAATAATGTACCCATGTCTGAGATCTGTAAGGTGGGACCTGGAGGTTCGTCCATACATTTACCAGACATTACTGTCTTGATTCTGAAATGAGAGCAGATACCCAGGTAGGCCAGGCCTCCTTGCGGAATCTGTTTAACAGCTAATTTGGGCTGGTATGATTGGTCTTTTTAAGTTGGGTCATGTACTTCTCATTCACCTGCAGGTGGTTGATGGGCTTGCTATTCTATTCAGTGCTTATGACTATTGATGAGGATCCCCTGGAAGAGAAGGATAAGTTACTTACCTGTAATCCTAGTTCTCTTCCAGGGGTATCCTCATCAAAGTCATAAGCACACCCACCCGCCTCCCCAGGTAATTGAGACATGTACGTCTCTGACTTGTGGTTCAGCCCTGACTTCAGGGTTATGCAAGGAACAACTGACCTAACTGTCACCCCTGAGGCATGATGGGAAGCCTGGGGCCATGGCTGCCTTAAAGGCACGGTGCCAGTTTTAACTGAAAATGCTTTTAGTTTCTGTGTTATTCACTTTTCAATGCAGCCTATTGACAATGTCTTTTATGAGCAATTTTCAAGATTTATGAGTGCTTTTACTCATTTAAACACAGCGTTCAAGGACTATTTGAACTAATGTGTTTTTGTTTCCTTTCTAATTGCTGTACATATACAAGTGTTTACATTGTCTAGCCTTGGTTTTAGAGCTGCATTGGTGTGAGAAAAATGATATATGTATTTACATATATTTGGAGCGAGATATATGTGTTTTTTACATATATATTTTTATATTGTTTCCGGGGTCCCACACATGGGCAGGAATATTCAGTGCTTATTACTTTGATGAGGATACCCGTGGAAAAGAACTAGGATTACAGGTAAGTAACTTATCCACTTTGATTATAAACTGGCTGAGCTCAAGCGATCCGAACATTCGTAGGATCTAATCTCTGTATGGGAAAGAATTTTCAAAATGAAGCTGTACAATTTCTTGCTAAGACTCTTCGCTGCCGGAGTTTCTTCCCACATTTTTTTTATCTCTGTCTTTTTTGATTTGGTAATGTATGACTTAGCGAGCAACAGCAATTAAATAATCTGCAACATACTGAATATCCATATTTGCATGCCACATTTTCAAAATAAATGGATTGCAGTCATTCATGTACTTTGAAGCTTCTGTTCTTTTTAAGTTGTATGAATTCTTGGGAGATTTCAGAGTTATTGTATGTCTTACTGGTGAGAAAAAAAGATTTACCTTTCCTTTAGAAATTATAGGACGTGGAAATCCAAAACGACATTTTGTATAACTTTTCCCTTTACATTTGTATTTTCGTCTGCAGTATTTCTCACAATGATGACTTTGAAAGCGTACAACTTGTTGTCTCAGGCTCTTTACTCAACCATCTCTTGGAATGGCACGTGTAACGTACTGTTCGATGAAAGACAAAACAGTTAAATCATTATCTGTTCCAAATTTCGGTGCATTTTTTAATCATAATAGCATGTGTATATGAGGAGCACCTCTGGCTTGGTACTCATGTCGCCAAAAGAAATCTGCTACCTCTCCAAGAGGTGGAATGTTTTTATTGCATATAAATTACATCATAGCTTGAAACCTATAGTTAAAATACCTGCACATAATTGCAGGATCCATGGAACAGAGTTCTTAAGCTGTCTTCAATTCAATGTAGACTTGTATGTATTCTAAATCGGCCAGTTCCTGAGCAATAGGTACCAACTCTAAGCTGTTATATACTGCTCTAGCTAATTAGTTGCAAAAGTATTTACAAATAACTTGATCACTACCCAATTCAAACTGACCTTCTACCAACAAATAAACACCAAATTGATGCCACTAATCAATTTACTTTTTAAATATAAATCAACATTCCTAGTTTGATTTCTATAGTGAGTACGTCAACAACAAATACAAACCAGGGGGCCGATGAGGATCGCGGTTTTCCCGCATCCTCCGGGCCGGCGGAAGCCACCGCCGGCCCGGAGGATGCGGGAAAACCGCTGGGGAGGCACAAAAGACCCACCGCCAAATTAGGATGGCGGTGGGTCTCAAAATCTGTCCGCTGCTTTTCCGCTGCGGTCGCCTTCTGACCGCGGCGGAAAAGCTCTAACATGGCGGGCGGTGTCTATCAGACACCGCCAGCCATATTAGATGGCGAAAAACAGATGCCTTTCCGCGGCGGATTCTCTGCCGTGGAAAGGCATACGGTGAATGTAGGAGAGTGGGGTCTGCAATCCTATGGTCACCCCAGATTTTTGCTTTTTGCTTCACTGGTTTACGACTTTCCCTGGCTGTGGGCCTGCTAATCAGACCCACAGCCTAGCTGTTCTCTCTCTAAATTGACAACCATGTACTTTAGGTGCATTTACCAATTGGTACTGGGCCACCTTATCAGTCCCTGTACAGTGTACCTTAGGTATCCAGGGCATAGGTGTACCCAGGGCCTACCAGGGGCTGAAGCATTATGCCACCCCTGGCTGGCCACCTAAAACTGACACAACTGGCTGCAAGACAGCTGTGGAAGGGTGGTGTAATCACCCTTTGCTATAGATAAAGTATACCTATATCTAACCCCAAAATGGACACCTATATTCCTATCTGTCACTCCTATGGCAGGCCTTATCAATCCTGAAGGCAGAGTGCTTGGAATTATGTGAGATGGTGCTCTGGCATGAGCTGAGCCCGTCTGCAGCTTGCAGAACCAAGTCCTAATAGCTGTTCCATGATAACGCTATACCATATACTCTTAAGTGCATTATCAACCTCGCGGTTAAATGCGAACTCTGGTATAACATTATCAAAACATGTCGAGTAAGGTGTCATACGAATTGGAATACTACCCCCTCGCCAATTCTGGCGACGGGGGTAGCATTCCACCCTTCTAGAGGGACACGACATGTATGTAACTGTGAACCCCGGTTAAAGTTAACTCGAGCCTCAGCATCACAAAATGGATGCTGCCACCACAGGACACAAGTCTGACCTCCTGCTGCTGGGAGTCCTTCCAACGAGGGAGGCTTGGACAAAGGGTTTCCTGCCTTGGGAGGTGCTAGCACCACCCCAGACAGGATTTTGTGTATTGGGTAGGACCGACCTGAAAGGAATGAGACATGCCTGGGGCACACAAGGTGCCCTGTGCATACACCGGCTCAAACCAGTTGCTGGGGCACCCCTGCCCCAGTTCTGTCGCGAAGCCGGACAAAGGATAGGGGATGTAACCACCCCCCTTCCTGGTCCCACCCAGGGGAGGGACCTAGTCAGTAGTGCAGCCCCCTTTAGGAGAATAAAGGTAGGAGCTGGTCCCATTCCAGATTAGATTAATCCTGAACTACTCTACAAGAAGAAACTCTGGACTTCGACGTTCTGCTCCACAGAAGACGGAAGAATATCCCTTGTGGGCAAGGAGTGTCCACCCTGCAACTGCAGGCACCATCAAGCGTCCGGCGGCTTCCCTTTGTTGTCTTCCTTCCAGGATCCAGACTTCAGAGCCCGACGAGACCCGGATTCCCAGACCTCTCCGACCTCAACTCACATCTGCAGCACAGCTGAGATCCATGGGTGCGACGAGACACGTGGGACCGGCCATCTTGGAAGAAACTGCACTTCGCTTCCAGCACGACTCCCGAGGTAAATTCGACCAAGTGCTTTGGGGATTGAGAAGCCCCAGCCCCGAACAGCCCCTGCACCAAAGATCAGCCCTCCAGCATTCACGAGATCTGCGTGGGGCCCTTCTGCTTGTTTGCTGCTCGACGCGTTGTCTGGTCATTTGCCGGCTGGCTAGTGGCCTCCTAGGCGACGAACCTTGAAATCTTAACTGCTGGTCTGGTTGCTCCAGACTGGCCCTTGCTCCCTTCCAAAAGAGGGGCATCCCGGACTCTCCTAGTCCGCACCAGACGCCTTTTCCACTCACCGCGTGGGTTGCCTTTGCCAAGGCCTGTTGACGCCGAACCTGGAACCAGCGAGAGCCTGCGTGGGACAGCTCGTGCCTCCATCCTGGTCGTCCAAGACACCTCCTGGTCCACGTGGCTGCAGAGTCAAGCGTCCACTCTTCACTTGATCGCGACGACGACATCTGGTTCCTTCCTGGTTCCACTCCAGTCACTGGCTAGTGACTGTGAACATTGTCCCCTCTGCTTTCAGGTCTTCAGCATCTCTGATCCACCCTTGGATCACACCGGACATCTTCCTCCTGGTCGCCTGCAGCATCTTTTCTTTCAGGCTCCATTGACTTCAACGCAGAAACCCCGACACGACTTCGCACCTATGCACCCGCAGCCCGTGGGTGAGGTAACAAGAGCATTTCGGTGCTCAAGGGTAGCTTGACTCTCCTAGTGTCCAGATTCACAGTCGTTTTAGTCCTAACTAGTCAGGATTGTCCTTACTCACCTTTTCCTTGAACTGTACTGTCCATAGACGTTGTTACGCATCCCGCGTGCGAGTTCACACTCTGCACCCGCGTCCCGTGGGCCTCCTATTACTAACCTAAGGTTAGGATAGCGTAGTCCCAGAGGTCCTGCAGCCTCTGGATAGCTCCATTTCTTCTATCGACTCTCACATTCCATTTACTTAGTATATGGTTTGTCGTGCCCCTAGGGCACCATTGTAATTTTGTGCAACTTATCGTATTTTTCCTAAGAGATTGTCATGTTCTTAGCCCTCTGACCTCATAAAGAGATCAGAGGTGTTTGTTATTAATATATATACTGTTTATTTTCATAACAACCTGTGTGGTGTCCTTTCATCTGGTATTCAATGGGTTATATTGTGGTAAAACAGCTGGCTTCACATGCCAAAAGAGTTTAGCCTAAGACTGCTTTGTCCATGCTACCATTAGGATAGCTGGTCTATAAGGTTGACTTACAACCAATCACCATAAAGGTTGTTTGGACTGATACAAGGTGATCACTAGAACTAGTGAGCATCATATATCAGGCCAACTTCTCACATTTTCCATCAGACATAATTCATTAAATCCCAGCAGGTTTTTTCACAGGGTAAAATCATCTTAGAGCACACAACAATTGACAACAAATGGTTTATGCTGCAACTAAAATCTGATATCACTCTTTATATATTCTTCTTTTTGTGACCCTCAAAACCTGCCTTTCACTACAATCCATTTCAATGGGGTGCTAGCATGTATATTGGCCCCAAGGTGGATGCCAATACTTCCTGGTTGCAGTGATGGCAGCCAATCATATCTCACCATGAGATCTGTGCTTAGGCTCGGCCAGGATATACAAATTTGGTTTTCCTTTAATATCTCCAAAAATACTGAACGGATTTACACCAAATAACAAAAAGCGTTATTTCTGAAACATAATCGATCTTTCTGGCATATCTGCTGTAAATCCGTATAGCAGTTCGGACTGCGGGGGCGTGTCTAAAGGCTCTGGTAATTATCATGGGATATACACATATTTTATTTTTTTTACAAACTCTCCCCCCCTCCACCACCACCACCTTTTTTTCTTGGCCTCCGCTTGACGGATCGCCCCCAAAACTTTCCATGCACCACTAGAATTACCGGCACACTTTTTGGGGGGAACATTTTGTCAAGATTCGCCAGCCGGAACCAAAGATATACTTTTCCTATGGAAACATGGTCTTAACGAACAAGAGGGAGTAGTTTCTTACCTGTAACTCCAGTTCTGTAGTAGGGGTATCTCTGTTATAGTCATAATCTAGTGAATAGTCCCGCCCATGTGCGTGGACCCCGGAGCAATCAAAAATAATCTCTTAAGTCGTCTTCTTTGCAGTCCTGCATGCACACATAAGAGAAAATTAAAGACAATAATGCAGCCTGTATTTACAAGGCTACACTGTCCAGTACTTCAACTTGAAATGCCAAGGATATTTTACCAACATCACATTTCCAAAATGTGTCAAGCTCCATCCATAGAGACACTTCCCCTTCACAAAAACCTTGGAATGATAGATAGGAAGGGATGGACAGACAAGCCTCCATAGGCTGCCATTATATGTCTGGAAAAGGGATACCGTGCCTTTAAGGAACTCTCCAGAGACCCTCGGTATCCCATGATGTACAGCAAACTCCTTTTACTCTCAGTTCTTTTTCCCGCTCCTGCTAGCAGGACCCTGGAGCATGGAGCTCTCCCTTTTTGGGTTTAATTCTAATTTTTTGACACTTTTCAGTGTTTAGAGTGTTTCACTCAACGTCCACCTGTTCCTTCTTCCTTTTGCTGGTTTTTTTGCCAGTTTCTGCCACCTTTTCTGTCAAAAATGCCTGCATTGTTCAACAGATGCCCTGAGTGTGCCAGGAAGAAGGCCAAATCGGATGACCACAGAGTGTGTATCCTCTGTCTACCTTCATCCCATGTTCCTGGGGATTGTGACATCTGCCAGTCCTTTTCCAAAAGGACCAGGAGAGAGAGGGAGAAGATCCGGCTCCAAGGCCTGGAGCAGAGGAAGCTTTAAGATCAAGGTGGGTCTGGGCATGGGAGGACTGGATCTGAGTCCACTGCCCGTGATGAGGCCTCTGGGGGGCTCCCCAGTCAAGAGAAGGCCAGGAAACGGCACATTTCTCCGTCGGCGTCAAGAGGATTGACCACTGTGTGCTCTTAGTCGACCCAGGGCTCTGGGTCGAAGCGACGTCGACGTTTGCCGTCAAGGGGGCTGTCGAGACCTCGGACGATATCATCCTTGATGTGGTCCTGTAGAATTTGGTGATCACCACTGGAATGAGAGGCAGTGGGGGAAAGGCATAAAGTAAGTTCTCGGTCCAACTCATCAGCAGCGCATTCCCGCTCGAACCTGGTTGGGGAAACCTGGATGCGTAGAGGGGGCATTTGGCGTTTGTTGCGTCTGCGAACAAGTCTATGTCTGGAAAAACCTAGCATTGAAAAATGTCGAGAGCCACTTCGTTGTTGAGCACCCAGCCGTGCGCTTCTACGAACTCTCTGCTGAGGAAGTCCACCTGAACATTTAGGGCACCTGGGACGTGCACTGCCTTGATTGTCAGATATCTCGCCAGTAACCACTTCCAAATTGCTTGCGCCTCCTGGGACAGAACTCTGGATCGGGTGACTCCCTGCTTGTTCAGGCAAAACATTGTTGTGGTTTTGTCCGTCTGAACCAAGAGGGAGCTGGATCTCAGAGACGGGAAGAAGGATTTGAGAGCCAGCTGGACTGCTCTGTTCCAGGAAGTTGATATGATAACCCTTCTCCGTGTCTGACCACCGGCCCTGTACTTAGAGGTGATCCATATGGGCACCCCAGCCCTGCAATGAGGCATCTGTCACGATAGTTTGTGTTGAAGTCTCTTGGTGAAAAGGGACCCCTTGCAGAAGATTCGCTCTCCTTGTCCACCACCTGATAAGAGTCCTTGGCCGACTGTGGAAGTGCAATCCGATCTTCCCACTTCTCTGAAGCCTGCGCCCACTGGTCCTCCAGAGCCTGCTGAAGAGGACGCAAGTGCAATCTCGCATTGGGGACAATGAAGATGCACAAGGCCATGGATCCTAGGAGAGAGGACACTTGTCTGACCGTAGGGAGAAGAGTCTGAAGAAGGTCCTGAGACTTCTTCCTGATAGATATGAATCTCTCCTCCGAAGGACACATGTTTCCTTCCAGTGTGTCCAGGGACGAACCCAGATAGTGAATGTTCACAGTGGGGTTGAGAACTGATTTCTTGTAATTGACTCGAAGACCCAGGCTGTTTAGAATGTGAAGAGTGACAGACAGATGCGACTGAAGAAGAGATGGAGTGGAACTCTTCAGAAGCCAGTCGTCGAGGTATGGATAAATGAAAATTCCTCGTTTGCGCAGACAAGCTGCCACCACTGCCATGCACTTTGAAAACGTTCTTGGTGCTGACTTGAGTCCAAATTTCAGAACTCGAAACTGATTATGATGCAGAGCCACTTGAAAACGGAGAAACTTTCGATGCTTCCTGGACACTGGAATGTGGACGTAAGCGTCCTGTAAATCTATGGAGCACATCCAGTCTCCTTGATGTAAATGTGGAAAGATCTGGTGTAGAGCCAGCATCCAGAACTTTTCCTTTCTTATGTATCTGTTTAAGATGCGAAGATGCAGAATAGGCCTTTACTCCAGAGGGACCTTTTTTCTCGATCAGGAAGTAACAAGAGTATATGCCCTGGCGCTTATGTTGGACTGGGACACTTTCTATGGCTTCTTTTTCTAGAAGACTGCGTACCTCCTTTAAAAGTATGGGATGACACGATCCGAGAGCCCTCGGATGGATAGAAGGAGGAGGAGTCTTGAAACGTAGCAGATATCCATTTTCTACAATATTTAGCACACACTTGTCGTTTGTTATCTTGCGCCATTCCTCCAGAAAACCAACGATACTTCCTCCTACGGGAGTGGTCAACACGTTTAGAGGAAGTAACTGCTCATTGTTTGGCTGGTTGCTTTGAGGTAGAGGCCTGTTGTCTATTGTTGCCTCTTCCTCTCCCTGGGCGTCTCTGCTGAAAATGAGACCTTTGCTGCTGCTGTTGCCCTTGCGATGACCACTGGTTGGATTGACCTTTCTGTTAGAATTGACGCTTATCATTGGGACGAAAACGTTTGCGAAATTCTCTTCTTTTCGAGACCCACCACCTTAACTGTGTCCAATTCCGCCTTCATTTTCGTCATCTCCTCGTCCGCATGAGGACCGAAGAGTGAAGAACCATTAAACGCTAAGTTGGTGATTCTCCTCTGCACTTCTGGTTTAAGGCCTGTTAGCCGTAGCCATGCAGCTTGTCTTGAACAGATACCATGAGCGTATCCGTGAGCAGTCAAATCAGCCCCATCCGCTGAAGCGCTGATCATCTGGTTAGCGACAAGACCTCCTTCCTGCAAGATTTCTCGAAAGTCTTGCTGATCTTCTTTTGGAAGTTTGTCAAAAAAATCGACCCAGGGAATCCCACAATGACCTGTTGTATCTTCCCAAAAGAGCCGACGCACTGGATACCTTCATAAAGGAGGCCGATGTGTTGCAGATTTTTCTGCCCATGGAATCCATAACCTTACTGTCCTTATCAGGAGGAGCGGAGGATGAAGACATCGATGACTGCGTTTTCCGCGCCACTGCCACAATGATGGAATCCGGGGAGGATCTGAACGAAGGAATAATGGGTCCCGTTCAGGAGCCTTATACTTTTTAGCTATACGCGAAGGCACAGACCCCACTGTTGCAGGAGTAAGAAAAGTCTGAGTGACAAGATCAATAATGCCGGGAACAAGTGGAAGCAAAGGCCTTCTGAGGAATGGTGATGTAGGGTCTCAAAGATCACTGTGGTGGATACCTTAGGCACTGACATCTCTATATTTAATTTCTTCGCTCCTCAACAACACCTCATTAAAAGTAGTGAGATCATTCACAGGTGAAACCCGCGATGGAGGTGTAGAAGTACAAGTAGGAGAGTCATCTCTCCTAGAGGACTTGGTAGATGAAGTAGACGAAGTGCGAGGTCTTCGGGGACTCCTCCTTGAATAAGAATGCAAGGATCTAGATCTGTCCCTTGAATGCCACCGACGGGATCGTGGAGAGCGTGATCTTGGAGGAGTTCTTCTTCTTGAAGAAACCACAGTGGGTGTCCTCGATCTTCGTGGAAATCTCCTAGGTGTTCGTACTGGAGACTTTGAAAGGCGGGAAGGAGAGTAGGTATGGGAATAGTCCATCCCAATACTGCTGATGGACTTAGCCTTCTTGAACTCGACTGCCGCCGACGTCGTGGAGACTTCGACGTCGTACACCGTCGACACCGTGGTGATCTCGACGTCGAGTGGTGTCGTGCTCTCGACGTCGACCGGTCTTCGTGTCTCTTCGTCGGCAAGCTTCTCGACGTGGACCTACGATGAGGTGACGGAGTGTCTCAACGTCGATGGGGCTCTAGACGACGATACATGTTTCGACGTCGATAGACCCACATCTTGGCCATACCTCGGTTCCGAAGCTGGAAGCTTCGACGTCAAGGCCTTTCTCGACGACGGAGACTTACGCCGTCTCGATGTCGGAGAGTGTTCAGGCCTTTTCTTCGACGGTGGCTGCGACACCGACTGTGAACAAGCTGGAATCTTCCTTTTTCTCGACGTAGAAGAGGCAGTCTTCAACAGATGTCGATGCTTTTGATGAGAGGAGGGCTCTTGATCCCCAAGGCCACTTTCTGGACATGTTTTTCCTCTCTCCATGACCGCCTGAAGCCGAATTCTCTCCCTATCAAGGCGAATTCTTGAAGAAAGCTTCAGGCAATGATAACAAGAGTCCACCTCATGAGGGAAGGACGACAGGCTATACACACAGAGTGTGGATCTGATCTAGCCATCTTTTTTCCACAAGATGGACAATTTCTGAAGAGAGCTGGCATTTTGACAGAAAAAGATGACAAGTTTCTGTCAGAAAATTAAGAAAAACCTTCCACCAGCACAGGAGACATGCTAAACAGCAAGAAAATTAACAATTTCTGACTAAAAAGCCAAAAAACTGTCGAGCTCAAGCTCCAGGATCCTCACAGACGGAGCCGGAAACTTGACCTGTCACCTGTGGTGCATGCTGGGAGCATAGGGCTCTCTGAGGTTCTTAAAGGCAAAGTACCTAGATTCTTGGAAGTCTTAAAGGCGAGGTGCCAGTTTGCTTTTCTGTCCCAGGACAGTAATTCCTATGCAGTCTATGGGCCAAACTGCCTTCAAAAACTTGTGTTTTTTTCCTTGTTCTGGAAAATAAAGAAATTCTTGTATGAAGCCATGTGGGTGTATGGTCTCTATTACAAGTTTTCTTGTCTGATGTGTTACTATACAAGTATGGCGAAGTTATTTTCTGGCTGTTTGTCCGTTTTAGTTGGTATTTATGGGACTGCATAGTTATTTATTATTTTTATATATATATATATATATATATATATATATATATATATGTATATATATTGTTATAAGCTCCGGGGTCCCGCACATGGGCAGGGATAATTCACTGCTTATGACTATTGATGAGTATCCCCTGGAAGAGAATGCCCAGTATTAATGTCCGGCAGTGGTGCAGTCATCTTAGGCCTAATGCACTATGGTCATGCTAATGTTTATCCTGTGAGGCTGACTGCTGACGGTTTTGCATTCTATGTTAATGCCTACTAGGTTTATGCCCCAGGTGGAGGCCTATTGTTGTTCCCTTAAAGCTCTCCTGCCTCAGGGGTTATTCATGTGGTTTATGCATAATGAGAGGCCTAATGGGATGCTTTAGATTACGCCTGCTCCCAGAGGGTACTGCTTTTACGCTTGGTGATGCCATGATGTTTCCCTTGCAGGTTTTCCGGCCTAATGCTTAATTTCACGCCCTGATGTTTTTATTGCAGGATTGAGACTGATGGACTTACCTTTTTTTTCCTCTTTGTCCATCGCAATGGGTCTGGCAGCGGCCCGATTGGCCCTGCCATGTAAATAATCCCCCTGTAAATATTGCCTTGTCCCCAGTTGGCGCAGTATAGAGACTACTGTGATTACTATCGTATGTTTGACACAATACAACCATTATTTTTACACAACCTTGTGTCGCGTCTCTTTTTGGAGTGTGCCTTGCGTGTCGCCTGTGTGGATGCTTTACACATGTCCTCTGGAGTTTGGCCCGCCCGAACTGCACCATGCTACCCATTTCTAACAGAGCGTTTTTACCATAACGTTTTCCGTAAACATTTCTGACGTTTTTTGGTTGCAGACATCGCAGAACTTTTCGACAGGCTCTAAATGTTAAATGGATGAATATTACCGCATATTTACTGCAATGGAAAACAGTGTAAACTTAATTTGGTATATTTGGTACATGTTTCCAAATGTATTCCAAACCAGTACATAGGACAGTCACAACTGTTCAAAACAATTTCTAATTGCAAGACAACAAACAGATATTTTAATAAGTTATACATTTTTTGAGGATTTTAGATTCAAAATTGCAGCCCTTTATTCACCCAGTTCTACAAACACTGCTACTGAGACATGGGTGGGACACACACCCTTCAGCTGTTATGCCTTGCACAAGCCATTTGGAGGTGGGCCATACATCGTGTAACCTCCATACTTAACAAGCCCTTTGAAATTGATTAACTTTTCGGCTAAGCTGTTGAAACCTTGCTTGAATTCCTCCTCCTCTTTCAAGGGCAACAACCAATACAGCTCATCCACAGGTCATTCTACAATGGTAGAGGTAGAGGTAATTCCATTCGCACTAATTAGACCTCAGACAGCTGAATCTATACATACAGTTGCATCACTATCACATGGTCACACTCCAACAGGTGCACCCACTACTTCAGTAAGGCAGCTTCAGCACCAATGACAACTTTTGTGTTATTTTCTTTACCAGTGTAGAACAAGTTCCTATCTATTGACAAAACAAAAAGGAGAAAGCAAAAAAAGTGTGGCTGTTCTGTGATGCAGCCAGACCATAACTGCAGTTAATGCCAACTTTAGAATGGATGTATGGAAATATGGTCATGTATGGTGTCAAACATTTTGGAATGCTACCCCCAGTCAGTCCTGGCGTCGGGGTTACAATTCCACCCTTCTAGCGTGAGAAGACATGTACACACTGACCTAACCGGTAATAGTCCTATGTACTGGATCGGAATGCACTTTAAAACATGTACCAAATTGCCCAAATTAAGTCTACACTTCTTACGATTGCAGTCGAGATGCGCTAATGTACATCATTTTTAGGTCTCTCCTACTCTACGCGCATGCGTTGCATAGGAAGGAGACATTTAGTCTTTGATGCGCTTTTTCATGCCAAAACGTGCACGCGTTCCATTGCCTTCAATGGCAACGCGTGCACGTTGGCGATTCCCTTGCGGGAGCGAGCAGGAACCATCTGTTAATAATTACTAACAGATATTTCCTGCTGGCTTCCGCAAGGGAAACCGGCGCAGGCCCCCTCCTGTTTACTCTGCTGCCGCGCTGCAAGTCCGCCTGCTGCCGCACCGTGAGGCTTGTTCTTTCTGCGTGAACCATGTAAATAAAGGGCCATTATGTAATGAGGCCGAGCTAGGGGCGCCTGATAAGTCCACGACCCTCGGTGGGTAGAGGGGGGTGAGCGGGGTTGTACCTCGTTTGTTCTGCAGAGATACCTGGGGTGTACATGGTGTGCACCATCGCCGGGTCCACCCTAACAAATGGATCCTGTGTTGATGTAAGTAAACGAGGCCCCGCGTGGAGGCACATAGGGAGCATGTGGGCACAGTACCCCGTGTTTGTTTACAGAGCCCCGCTGTTGTAAGGGGGGGCGGGTGTATGACAGTGTTTGTTTACCTAAACGCTGTGGGTGGGTATACAATTATGCAGGGAGTGTGATCAGGCCTGGGGTCACTCGTACGTACTGTTGGCTCTGCACCTGTATGTTATGCACTGGGCCCATCAGTATCCCTGTAGAAAGGCCGGTTTTGACAGCGCAGCCATTTCCCCTACGTACTCCAGAGCCAATGCATGTCACTGACATGATCATCAGCCGGGCTTAGGCTGCATGACATAACCCGGTGTCCCTGCCAGGCGGGGAGGGGCGGCACTGAAAGAGCACAGCACGCGAACTTCTAGCTCGGTCCTCCAAGGGGCATCCATTTGTTCCTTCTTTGCTGTACTTCGACTACTTTCTACATTTTCAAAACAGTTAAACAGTGCAAAAGAAACTTGAGTTTTTGATTAACACTCGAGTTTCTTTTTCACTGTGTTTGGGGACCTTACGGCTGGTTGTTATTGACATCTTGCATGTTTGATTTTGAGCCTGGACATGGCTTCTTCCTCTTGTAAATTTTTGATAAATGTTAGTTTGAGTTTGTAAGAAAACCACTCTATCTCTCGCTGAGCTGATTTCCCCTTAATAGTTGTTAAGTATTTGGAACAAAAGTAATTTGCTGGTGAAGCCTTTTTCCAAGTATTGTTTGTCGTTAGTCATAATCCAGTTTTCAAGATAAATAGTACCGATATGCCCAGCTTTGAATCTCAATTTTATTGAGGCAATGTGCTAGCCATTTAGACAGGTTATTAGATAGTTTCGACTAGAAAGGATCGTTATCGCTGTGTTAGCGTTCTGAGATTTTGTTTTGTTTGAAACACCTTTGAGCTTACATATATTTCTCTTTGTTTTCGTCCTGCATTGGCACCAGAATGCCACTTGTTCTCAGCACAGGGAAGATGGAGCATGTGCTGTGTAAAGGTATTGTCCGCAATGACAGTTAACTTCACCAAATGAGGTTGTCGGTTTTTCATGTGATATGAATAAGATTTGGAGACAATAAAACATAGCTTTGAGTTTTTGTATTAAATCTATGGTTTCTCTTTAATAGAAGTTGCGAATTGCACAGAATGAATATGCTACTTACCAGTATGCATCTGTTCTTGGCATGTAGGGCTGCTAACATTCATATCTAGTGCATAGATCGCCGCCTAGTGTTGGGTCCGGATGATTGCACATTGTTGTCCTGGAAGAGTTTTCGAAGTATCACGAGATAGGTGGCTCCTCCCCTGGACTACAGTGCGCATGGGCATCGACTCCATCCCCAGATTGTTTTTAGCCATTGTGGCAGAGATGGAGTGAAATAGTGTGAAGGATGTCCATGCTAATGATGAATGCAAGAGAGTGTCTGCAGCCGCTACGGGCACCGGGGAGGAGGGCGGGCGATATGAATGTTAGCAGCCCTACATGCCAAGAACAGATGCATACTGGAAAGTAGCATATTCAGTTCGAGGCATGTGGGCTGCTAAATTCATATCTAGTGCATAGAATACACAGCAGTCCCTCCATTAAGGGCGGTTGCCCGTGCCAGCTGCAGAAGCTTGAAAAAGTGTCTTGAGAACAGCCTGTCCTACAGCTGCTTGCTGTTTGGAATGCACATCTACGCAGTAATGCTTGGTAAATGTGTGTGGTGTAGACCATGTGGCTGCTCTACAAATGTCTTCTAAAGGAATGTTCCCCAGGAAAGCCATGGAGGCCCCCAATTTGCGTGTGGAGTGCACCCTTGGGGGTATTGTTAAAGTGCGTTTAGCCTTTTGATAACAGATTTGAATGCATTTAACAATCTATCTGGCTATTCCTGCTTTGGAAATGGGGTTGCCTTTGTGTTGTGCTGAGAAGGCAACAAAAAGTTGTTGTGTCTTCCTAAAGGGTTGTGTTCTGTCAATGTAGTACATTAGCGCCCTCCTAACGTCTAATGTATGAAGCATTCTTTCTGCTACCGTTTGTGGGTTTTGGAAAAAAGCAGGCAGGTCAATAGTTTGGTTGATATGAAACTGTGACACCACCTTTGGAAGGAATTTGGGGTTAGTGTGGAGCACCACCCTGTTAGAATGTATTTGGATGAATGGCTCTTGGATTGTGAGCGCTTGCAGCTCACTAACACGTCTGAGCGATGTGATAGCAATGAGAAAAGCCACTTTCCACGTTAGAAACTGAAGTTCGCATGAGTGCAGTGGCTCGAAAGGTGGGCCCATCAACCTAGTGAGGACCACATTGAGGTTCCACACAGGAGCTGGTGGAGTTCTAGGAGGAATGACTCGTTTCAGTCCCTCTAGGAAGGCTTTAATGGCAGGCACCCTGAAAACAGAGAGGTGTTGCCTGTTCTGGAGATAAGCCGCTATGGCGGATAGATGGATCCGAATGGAAGCGTACGCTAGATTGCATTTGTAAAGATGTAACAAATAGCAGATGATGTTAGGAATGGATGCATCTAGCGGGTTGATATTGTTGCCTGTACAGTAAATGACAAACCGCTTCCATTTTGCAGCATAGCAAGCTCTGGTCGTGGGCTTCCTTGCCTCCCGGATGATGTCCATGCATTCAGGAGGCAGGTTGAGGTAGCCAAATTCTAAGACCTCAGGAGCCAGATCGCCAGATTGAGCTGTTGCGGATCTGGATGCTGAATGTCGCCATGGTTCTGCGTCAAGAGGCTGGGTGTGAGATGCAGCCTTTGATGCGGTACCACGGAAAGTTCTAGAAACGTGGTGTACCATGGTTGGCGTGCCCATGTTGGAGCAACCAGGATGAGAGTCATCGAGTGTTGCTTTAGCTTTCTTGCCACCAGCGGAATGAGAGGCGCTGGGGGAAAAGCGTACGCAAATTTGCCTGACCAGTTCATCCATATCGCATTCCCCTGCGATTCCGGGTGAGGGAACCTGCCGGCAAAGCTTTGGCATTTTGCGTTTTCCCTTGTGGCAAACAGGTCTATCTCTGGAAGACCCCACTGCTGGAAGTACGGGTGGAGCACTGATGGATGTATCTCCCACTCGTGCATTTGATGGCTGTACCTGCTGAGCAGATCCGCCATCTGATTGTCCTTGCCGGGGAGGTGTTCCGCCATGAGGAAAATGTTCCTCTGAATGGCCCACTTCCACATGCTCTGAGCCAGATGAGACAGCTGTGGTGAGTGAGTACCTCCCTGCTTTTGGATGTAGTACATGGCTGTCATGTTGTCCGTCCGGATCAACACGACTTTGTTGCACAAACGTACCTTGAAGGACTTCATCGCCATGAAGATTGCCATCAATTCCAGGTAGTTGATGTGCAACTTCTGTTGTTGAGTGGACCACAGTCCCTGCACAATGTAGTGGAGCACATGAGCTCCCCATCCTTGGAGAGCTGCGTCCGTTGTCAGGATAATCTGTGGCACAGGCTCTTGGAACGGTCGTCCCTTGCAAAGGTTGTGTGGATTTCACCAATGCAGAGAGTTGTATGCCCGACCGGTCACCAACACTAGGTCCGTCAGTTGTCCCCGAGCCTGTGTCCACTGATTTGCCAAGCATTCTTGGAGAGGACGCATGTGCAACCTCGCGTGCGGGACTATGAAAATGCAGGAGGCCATCATGCCTATCAACTGCATGAACACTCTCGCTGGCAGGGAGTGTTGCGGTCTGAACCTCTAGATCAGTGACTGAATGCTGTTGATCCTGGCTGGGTTTGGCTGAGCCATAGCAGTCAGGGTGTTTATTGTCGCGCCCAGATACTGCCGCCCATGGGCTGGTTGAAGGTGCAATTTTGGGTAGTTGAGCGAGAACCCCAGACTGTGAAGGAGTTGAATAGTGTGGGACATGTCCGCGGCGCACTGTTGTTCCGACTTTGCTTGAACAAGCCAGTCGTCTAGGTACGGGTAGACATGTATGTTCTGCCTTCTGAGGTGCGCCGTCACTGTCGCCAGACACTTTGTAAACACTCTGGGGGCAGTAGTCACCCCGAAGGGTAGGACTTTGAACTGATAGTGCCTGTTTTGAATGGTGAACCGGAGGTACCTTCTGTGGGATGGGTGGAGTGGGATGTGGAAATAAGCATCCTTGAGGTCTAAGGTTGCTAGGAAGTCCCCTTGATTTAGCAGGGGAAGAATTTGTTGCAGTGTCAGCATGTGAAAATGATCCGACAGTATGTACATGTTGGGGGGGCGTAGATCCAGAATAGGTCTGAGGGATCAGTCCTTTTTTGGGATGAGGAAGTACAGGGAATAGACTCCTGTGCCTTCCTCTTCCACTGGTACGAGCTCGATTGCACCTTTTTGCAGCATCACCAAGACTTCCTGCTGCAATAAGTGCAAGTGCTCTGCCGACATAGGACGGTGCCTTGGGGGAATGTTGGGAGGAGTGGATGTTAACTCCAAACAGTAACCGTATTGGATAAGTTTTCGCACCCACCTGTCTGTGGTGATGGAGGTCCAGACTGGCAGGAACTGCTGGAGTCTCCCCCCGACAGGTGTTGGATGGTCGGGGGGCAGTGACAGAGAGTCACTGTTTATTGGAGGCAGAGGAACGTGAGTTGTTGTTCCCTCTGCCCCTGCCCTTGGCACTGTTACCTCTGTATCCTCCTCGACCCTGCTTGGGGTAGGAGGATTGTGCACCTCCCTTTGAAAATTGTGATTGTTGACCCAAGTGTCCTCTGGTAACACCACGCGCTCCTGAGCGACGAAAAGTGCTTCCCCTGAACTGTTGTGACTGAAGTGCCCCCATGGACTTAGCAGTCTCGTTGTCCTTCTTAATTTTTTCAAGTGTGGTGTCTACATCTGGGCCAAACAGTCTGTCAGGATTGACGGGCTGGTTGAGGATTGTAGTTTGGATGTCAGGCTTAAATCCAGATATACGAAGCCAAGCTTGTCGCCTCAGCATGACGCTAGTGTTAATTCCCCTAGCCGCTGTGTCTGCCACATCAAGTGCACATTTTATTGCAGCGTTTGATATAAGCTTTCCCTCTTGTATGAGCATTTCGGCTGCTTCCTTATACTCATCAGGTAGATGTTGAAGGAGCTGTTCTAGGGTGTCGTAATGCGCCCTATCGTAACGCGCCAATAGTGCCTGTGTGTTTGCTATACGCCATACATTGGCAGCCTGCGCAGCCACCCTCTTGCCGGATGCCTCAAGCACTTTCGACTCCTTGTCAGGGGGAGGAGCTTCACCCGTAGTTTGGGAGTTTGCCCTCTTGCGGGCATTGGCGACCACCAACGAGTCTAGAGGCAACTGTCCTCGAATATATGCAGGATCTGCAGGTGCTGGCCTGTATTTTTTCTCGATACGTGGGTTGACCACTCGTGCCCTGGTAGGTTCTTTAAAGATCTCTGGGGCATGTTTAAGGACACCTTTGAGCATAGGAAGTATTTTAACTGTTCTCTCTGAGACAGAGAAAGTGTCAAATAAAAAATCTTCCTCCACCGGGTCAGCATGCATGTCCACATTATGATTTGCTGCTGCCCGTTCGATTAAAGCATTAAATGCTGCAGAATCCTCTGTTGGAGATGTACGTGCCCCAAAACCTTGTGGATCCTGTACCACCTGCTGTCCACCTTGGTCCCCAGTGTCGTCATATGTGTCCTGCTGAACATCAGGGTCATTGTCCACTGGGAAATTGTATTGGTCGTCTTCCTCATCATCCTCTCCCCCTGATTGGTTTGGGGAAGGTGATGGACTCCTTCTTGGTGGTGGTAGAATAGGCTCAATAAGGGCAGGAATGTCCTGTGCTGGCCTCTTTTTCTTCAGTGGAATAACATAGGATTCCAGTGGTTGGGAAGTGATCTTCCTTTTGTAAAGGGTCAGTTTCCCTGTTTGGACATCGATGTAATGCTCAGATTGTTCTTCTGAGGCTTGAAGCGCTGAAGGAGCCGAAGTCTTTGGCACCGATCTCGGTGCAAACGCTTTTGGTGCCACCTTTGGTGGAAGAGTGTAAAGAAGCTTGGCTGATGACTTCTGATGAGTGTCCACCTCTTTTGGAGCCGATGGCTTGGGAGCCGTCGCCGACAAAGTCTTTTCCCGAATCCGTTTCAGGGAGTCGGTGACCTGTTTAGTGAAGGAGGCGGGGGGTGTTGTAGCCGACGGCCGGTGTCCGGTGGCGTCGGAGTCCCTCGGTGTCGACGGTATTTGCGTCGACGAAGCTTCAGCTGCAACGTGGCGCGGTTCCGTTGTAGGCTTTGGCGCCGATGCTGCAGATCCGACATCTTTGTGCTGATGCGTAGTGCCTGCGGCCTTCGGGTCGTGGCTTGTAGTCGATTTTTGTTCGACTGGGCGTTTAGTTGACGGCGCCGTATGAGCATCTGAAGGCGTGTGAACAGACTTCGACGTCCGTGCCGGAGCAACAGAGGCCGACTCTTGACGGACGGCCTTCTTGGAGGACGAGTCCTTGTGCACCTTCTGCGGCGCTGTTGGCTCGACAGCCTTCTTCGACTTCTGTGGGCCGGAGGTGGACGGAGTCGATGAAGGAGCAGGCTTTGATATTTTTTGTTGGACGTCGGCCATTTTAGGTGTTGTCGAGTCCGTTAGTTTCGGTTTCGATTTTGTCTGGACGTCGGCCATTTTAGGTGTTGTCGAATCCGTTGGTTTCGGTTTCGATTTCGGCTGGACGTCGGCCATCTTGGGTGCCGTAGAAACCGAAGGTTTCGCTTTCGGTTTCGATACGTTCAATGGCGGCTCCGCTTGAGTGTCCGTGGCCGGGCTAGAAGGCGGGGCCGGGGATAGCGGTGCAGGGTCGTGGGTAAGGCCGAGTGGCGATCCCGTGACCTGAGCCTGAGTAATATAGACTTCGGGGCATAGCTCTTCCTCTGAGCTATCTTCCGCGGCCCCATAGACTTCTTTGTCGTCCCCTACCTCCTCGACGTATTCAATGTCCTGGCCCTGTCCTTCGACGTGTTCCTCGGGATCGGACTGGACCTCCGTCGACGGTGGTGAAATTTGGAGATGATGGCTACCGCCTTCCTCCGCGGGGTCGTCGAATATGTTGTCGGGTGCCGGTGTCGCTCGCTGGGCCTCGAGGCGAGCCGCGCGCCGATGCTTGAGCGTCTTCTTTGACCTGAATTTAGAGCAGGCCATGCAGTTGTCTTCGTTGTGGTCCGGTGACAGGCATTTATTACAGACCGGATGCACATCGATGTGTGGATATTTGGATCCACAGACGGGGCAGAACTTAAACGGGCTCCGCTCCATGTTAAGGTCGTCGGGTCTTGCTGCTACGAGAGGGCCTCGATGTCCGAAGAGTAACTTGACTCCGTAGATTTCCGGCTCAGAGAGTTGGACGACGCTCGAGACCGTGCGCAAACAATACCGACGCTGGTAACGAAGGCCTTTTGGCCTTTAGAACAAAGTTTATCGGTTCCGACACGGAGACGTCGAGAACCACATCCGAACCCAATGGCGGAAAAAAACAATCTGGGGATGGAGTCGATGCCCATGCGCACTGTAGTCCAGGGGAGGAGCCACCTATCTCGTGATACTTCGAAGACTCTTCCAGGACAACAATGTGCAATCATCCGGACCCAACACTAGGCGGCGATCTATGCACTAGATATGAATTTAGCAGCCCACATGCCTCGAACCATTTCGCTGTGAATGGACCCCAAAAATATTTGTGGAATGCTATATTGAAGGATCGCTGTATCGTGTTATGGTGTGCCAACTGTGAATTCTTTATATTTGAAGACCGTACATCCATGTTAATAGAAAAAGAAGTGAAATAATTGTTTACTTTTAGACTGTTTCTATTGGTTGTTCATATAGAATGGGTGCTGGCTTGTAGAGAAGGGCATGGGACTCAGCATAGGAATACTAGGGATCATGGTCCTGACGAAAGCCAGACACCCCCTTCTTGGGTTAATTGGAGGACTGAAACATGTTGACCTTGCTGATGCTGGTGCAAAATTCTCTTGCATGCATTCCATTTTATTTTTTAATGATCCCACTGCTCTCATAATTAAAGAGAGCAATTCCTAGGTAAGGTCTCAAAAACGAGACCTATTGGCTATGCCAATGCTTGTTACATTTAGATTCTGTTGAAGAGTTCTGCAGTGTCTGAAACCAAAAAACATCAGACGTTTTAACGGAAAACTTTATGCTAACTTAAGAATGGCTACATGGAAACATGGTCATGTTTGGTGTCAAACACTTTCGTATGCTCCCCTCCCCCCCCCAATCAGTCCTGGCGTCGGGGGTAGAATTCCACCCTTCTAGCATGAGAAGACATGGACACACTGACCTAACCGGTAGTAGTTTAAAAGAGCCCTACCATCAAAAAATAGAAGCTGCAGCCACAGATACGGATCTGACCTCCTGCCGTTGGACAGCACTCTGGCAGGGGAGGCCTGGACAATCGGTTTCCTGTCACAGGGAGGTGTAACCACCTCCTAGACGGGCTTTAGTGTATTGGGGCTGGGTGGGTGCTTTCTGAGAACACTTTACAGACAGGACAAATCGGAAAAGAATGATTCAGTCAAAATTCCAACTCAACAAAATTCACTTTGAAGACATGTTCAATTTTTAACTCTTTAAAACGTTACTCTAAGTCTATTTTATACTCTGACATTAATTTAATGAATCAGTAACTTTGAATATTCTTAAAAGCCAGTAACAATGAAAAGTCACATAAGAGATATGAATATTTACCCGAAAAGCAGATGAACGACAATTGCTCAGGAATATACAGGACAACACTTGCAGAGATTGCTAAACACTAAGGTTAAAATAAAAAGATTTCATTACACACATTGATAAAGAATTATTATTTTTGGCTGGGTCTGTGTTTTTTATAAAAATGTACGTACATTTGGTCTTGACATACATATTTTTGAAAGGTACGCATTGATTACCTATAAAAAAATATGAAAACACACACGCTTTACTAGAGGAACCACCATGTACATCTTATGCCATTAGCCATACTATACGGAGTTTAGATGTTATAGAAACCAACCTCTTTAACTATCCGCATCGGATGTATGACGTTACAACGCATGCTTGTACATTGCATGCTTTTACAACGCGGTTTTTACATCGTATACCATTACAACGCATAGCGCTTTGGGGTGCTGGATAGTGAATAGTTTAATTTACTATTCCAACTCCAGTCCCCGTGGATACTAAGGAAGGTGTTGGATAGTAAATCAAATCTATTCCCTATCCTAGAGCGCCCCCCAGCGCAATGTGTTGTAATGGTTTGCGCTGTAAAAGTTGCGTCGTAAAGGCACTGCGTGGTAAAAGTTGCGTTGTAAAGGATGCTTCCCATCCGCATTGGTATCCTATGCCGGGATGTGGAATTCCAATAGCCCGTTGCCCGGGACATATTGTTTGGGGTCAAGGACAACAAGTTTTAATGTGCATTTTGTCCTTGGGACAAGTAGGCCCAACCCCCTGCAGCACAAACCCTTTGGCTGCCAGTTTACAGTACCACATTGTGGATCAGGGAAGGGAATGCTCTACAATTAAGGTACTTAATTACAATTAAGGTACTTACAATTAAGGTAATTAATTATATGTAATATATGTGTTACGGCTGTTCAAACTTGTATATATGGTTCATTAACGCAAAGCCTTTATTATTAGGTTGAGCACTAAAAGTAAATGTTTTAAGCTCAGCCTGCACTACTGACGGTTCCTTGGGACAAGTAGGCCCAACCCCCTGCAGCACAAACCCTTTGGCTGCCAGTTTACAGTACCACATTGTGGATCAGGGAAGGGAATGCTCTACAATTAAGGTACTGAATTACAATTAAGGTACTTACAATTAAGGTAATTAAGTATATGTAATATATGTGTTAATGCTGTATTATTAGGTTGAGCACTAAAAGTAAATGTTTTAAGCTCAGCCTGCACTACTGACGGTTCCTTGGGACAAGTAGGCCCAACCCCCTGCAGCACAAACCCTTTGACTGCCAGTTTACAGTACCACATTGTGGATCAGGGAAGGGAATGCTCTACAATTAAGGTACTGAATTACAATTAAGGTACTTACAATTAAGGTAATTAATTATATGTAATATATGTGTTAATGCTGTTCAAACTTGTATATATGGTTCATTAACGCAAAGCCTTTATTATTAGGTTGAGCACTAAAAGTAAATGTTTTAAGCTCAGCCTGCACTACTGACGGTGGTTCCAGTATAAAAGAGTACACACATTTTCAAAGTTTAGTAATGTGTGGCTCTGTATAATGCACCCAGAATGCTCTCTGATTATATGCAAATATTTGCAGAAGCTTGAAAGCAATAGTGATGATTCTTTGCTTTCAAAAGAAAACGTTCACAAAAAAATGCATGTAAGAAAATAAAACATTTAGCTAAACTACTGTAAGATTTTAGGTACCATATCTTTGCAGCATCATTTAGTAACATGTTGAAGTATGTTAGTATTTCCCAAAAATATTCAGAATGGAATATCAGCGTAACCAGTTTAAATACAAATATGGAAAACAAAAATAAACAAGCATTGGCAAAGTTAGTGGGTCTGAAATTGGTGGTCAGCCTTTTGGTTTAGTCAAGGCGTGACTTGAAGTGTGGGAGCTGCTGGGTCCTCGCCATTCTAACAAGCATTGGCAAAAGCAAAACAAAAAATGTTGGTCTCAGCACACATTGCCACAGCGGTTCTGGGCACTGAACAAAACTACTTTGTGTGGCAATATGCTCCTTCTAAAAGAGCAAAATACTGTCAGTTACAGGGACGCCAGCTGATAAACAGACGGAGAGAGACAGAATAAAAAACAAAACAAAAGGTCATGGTTAACGCCCAATTATTAAAGAAAGTCTCAAAAGTGCATCCATGGTATATATCCTTGCATCAAGTGCATATGTACAGTTTCCATAAATTCACAAAAATGTACAGTAGGCCAAGAAATAGTACTCCCTGAAAATATGTGTTAAACTGCATTTTAGCATGAGCAAATATGCAGGTGTAGATTTGCTTATGTGAAAATCTGAATGTTTTTAAGTTCACATTTCCTCCAACCACTTTTTTCCCATCCCTGGAAGAAGTTTAAAAGTCTGCCACTGTCCGTAGTAAATTTCCAACCGTTGTCAGTATGGGAAATTAGAGAAGAATTGGTGAAAACCCTTAAAACATACACGTTAGTAGGTTTGCACAGACTAAAAAGGGCATGCCAACCCTGGAACTATTGCTTACCACTACCTTCAACCCCAGTATGTAAACCTGCAGAAAAATAGCAGCATAAGGGAATTTCTAGTATTAAAACACTACTATGGTATGAACCCTGGCATAATCAGAGAGGCTGTATCAGAACTCTTATATAATGAGATTGTTGCGTAATTTGTTCCCCCATTACATGGCACAAAGGGGACAAGTGGATTTTGTTACAGGACAAGTAGATTTATTAAGCAGCCTGCCCCATGGACAAGTAGATATTTTATTAAATTCCACACCCCTGCCTATGTTTAAAAGGGCCCACTCGGAGAAACAAGATGTTCAGCCCAGAGCCATGTTGATTTTTGTAGGAAATTTTTTAATAAGACAGGCAATTATGGATCGGGCCAAACCAGACTCTAAAAGAACATTTGATGGGCATACTTTATTCGCTCGACTGGATGTTTGTCACACTACGGTCGAGCGGAGATGGAGACTGCGCAAATTGATTACCCCCTTCCAGACTGTGAGATGTGAAGCTTTCCTTTTGTTTCCGGCGAAGCTGAAGGTCATATATAAGGGAAAAATCAGAATGTTTTTTTCGGAAATTAAGGCCCAGGATTTCCTTACTGAAATACCAGAATCTGGAGCTGGAAAATCCCGTGAAAGGGAGCGCTTGGGAAGGACTGAGACTGGGTGAATTTGGAGGTGATTGGTAAGTTTGGACCTTATTGGTTAATTGTTTATTTTTCTGCTAATTTGGTTAATTTGAATATTAGGCATTTCTCGAGAGGGTATAAAAAACGGTGAGGGGTATGCACAGGGTAGGGATGGTTGGGTTGCGAAGGCATTTGCGGGGAGGTGGCAGGTGCTGAGGGTGCTGGGGCCTCAGTAGTCATACCTAGGTCATGCTTGACCTAGTTGCCTGTATGGGAGGTGGGGGCGGGCAGGGGGTGGGTTTGGGGGGGTCTTTGAGTTGGAGATTTGCAAGCAATCAGCACCACAAGGGATGTCTTCCATTGGTAAATTTGTTGAGGTAGGGGACAGTTGGACACAAAGGAGTTATAGAAGGATAACTAATTTTATTTTTGAAGTTATCACTAAGATGAAGAGGCAATCAAAGAGCACAAATTCTCTATTTTTTGTTTTTATTTATGTAGGATTTTTGAGAACAGTCTTTAGATAATTACAACATGGCTTTACGATTGTTGACTGTGAATGTGTGTGGTCTTAATGACCAGCGCAAGAGGAATAAAGTTGCAATATGGGTAAAAACTCTACATGCGGATTTTCTGTGTATTCAGGAAACGCACATTGAGGGTTGTAGAGCAACTGTTCTAGAACAGCTGGGTTATAAATTATTGGTTTTTACAATGCAAGGTTCACGTACCCGGGGGGTTGCAATCTTAATCCGGAGGAGGGATGTTACTGTGGTTAGAAAATCTGCTGATAAATGGGGGAGGTGGGTATTGGTGGAGTGCTCTTTGAATCAATTTAAGTTTACACTTGGCTCAGTATATGGATCCACATGTGATAATGCAGAGATTTTGGAATATATAGACACAAATTTAGCTACATGGCCAGACCCGATAATTATTAGTGGGGACTTTAACATTAATGGTCTTGGAATAAGGTGGGATGACCAGTTTTGTAAATTTAAAGGGAAAAAAGGAAAGTGGGTTTCGCCTTCTCTAACTTAGTTTGCAATAATGGGTTAGTTGATGTGTGGCCCTATATTACTTCGGCGGATTCAGGCAGTACCTTTTTTTCTGCACCTCATAAGGCTGTCTCCCGCTTGGATTCTTTTTTTGAATCTAAGCACTGCATTTCCCAGGTTAAGATTGAGAAGCTTCCCCGTATTATTTCAGACCATAACCCTGTAGTTTTGAGTCTTCATTTTTCTTCTCTGGAAAGAAAGAAGGGCGGGTGAGCCTTTGAAAGAAGGTTATTATACGACCCCGATTATATTTCATATATGAAAGGGTGGATTAGAGCATTTTGGGAAAACAATCGTGGCTCTACTAGTGTAGGAATTGTCTGGGACACGTTCAAGGCTGCAGTAAGAGGAGAAACAATGAGCTTTAGTTTACACCGTCAGAAACGGGAGCGGTTAAGAGCTCTTGAAATCAGGCAGGAGTTGGTTAAACTTGAGGAAGCACTGGGTTCGGCGATTGTATTAGGCGAAGCACTGGATGAAATACTTCCGAAATTAGCCATGAAAAAGGCGGAAGCAGGTAATCACTACGCCAATAAGGCAGCTGAGATATATATGGCTAAAAAAGAACAGAGCTAGGAGTTCAATGAGCGTGTGGGGCAGAAAGCTGCCGCTGGCGAGGTTATTGAAAACTTTGATGGCAATAGGAAGGTTATTACTGATCCGGTAGGTATTCGGGATGCGTTTCGGTTATTTTATTATCGGCTGTACTAGAGTAGTACAGGGGTCGCACTGGAGGACATCCGGGACTATCTAGAAGAAATCCCTAATCAAAAGGTAGATCGTAAAGATATGGATGATCTGGAAGGACCATTTTCTCAGGATGAAATAATGGGGGCTTTACAAGACTGCCATCAGGTAAAGCTGCTGGCCCAGATCAAATCCCTCTCGAATTCTATAAAATCTCTAAGGATGATATAGGGCCCGATTTAATTGATGTGATTATATTGGCACAAATCATGGGCTGGCGCAGATGCTGTGATATTTTTGAAGAAAGATAAGCCTGCCAGGGAGCCAGGCTCTTATCGTCCCATCACGCTCTTGAACAGTGACGTCAAGATTTTTTCTAAAATTTTGGCTAAACGCCTGAATGGGATATTACATAGAACTATTCATCCTGCTCAACATGGGTTTATCATGGGACGTGGGACAACACAACATATAAGACGGGTGATCACCCTTTTCGATGCAATGGAGATCTCAGGAGACCCTATGGCCGTTCTGCTCTTGGATGCGGAAAAAGCGGTACAAAAGGGGGTGGTGATGGACGGAGCATCTGAACCAATCAAACACTCACACCCAGTCAAAAGATCTGGGTTTAATCCATCACCGTTCTTTAGCCCACTCTGCCACCCCAGTTCAGACATGGCTGTATGCAAATCAGTCTGACCCTGTGCCTCATGGGAACAGTCCAGCCCAAACTGCCAAGCCATGCCTTCCCTGGACCGGAAACAAGCTTCTGAGGACCGGTTTCTGGCATTACAGCCGTCTTGGATGCGGAAAAGGCACTTGATAGGGTCCCCTGGGATTTCCTTTGGGAAGCTAAGAGATGGTTTGGCCTAGGAGAGGGGTTTATCCATTCGGTTCACGTATTATATGGGCCACCTACGGCTAGAATAAGGATAAATGGTAACTATACTACTCCATTTGACATTCAACGTGGGACCCGGCAGGGATGTCCCTCGTCCCCTCTTCTTTTTGCCATATATATGGATCCCCTTATCTTATACGTTTGTTTTTAGCTAACGGCAGAATTCGACCGGTTATCAATGAAGGGATTGAAACAAAAGTGCTCGCATACGCGAACGATGTGGCCATTGTTTCTTCAGACCCTGAGGAGGAGATGGATGCGGTTGTCTCACTAGCCTCTGAGTTTGGTATGCTCTCCGGGGATGCTCTTAATGAAGCAAAGACTCAAATTATCGAGAACCACTTGATTAATTTTGAGGATCCACGGGTGACTAAATCAGCTGTATACCTCGGGATAAGGATTTCAGCAGAGCTCGAAACAGTGGCTAAAAATATAGAACCAGTTATAAGAAAGACTCGGTTGGACCTAGACAGGTTGAATAACCTTCATTTATCATTGGTGGGGCGTGGCAATGATATTAAAAATTATTTTTTTGCTGCGGTTTTTATATTTCTTCAGAGCAATTCCTTTCGAATTTCAGAACTTTTGGTTTAAAACTTTAGACGGGTTGTTTAATAAGTTTCTTTGGGCATATGGAAAAACTAGGCGGGCGTTACGCTTTATGTCTTTACCACGGGAGAGGGGGGTTTTTGATTCCCGATTTGAAAAGTTACTATTGGGCCTCGGCTCTACAGTATATGGCGGTGCTTATTGGGGGAGGCCCCCCTGACGCTGAAGGGGGAAATGACCTGCCTGATGTGTATAAATTGTTATTGGGAGATAATGCTGAGAGGTGTTTTTGTAAGTTCACTGAGCCCAGTTACTATAAAAGAACTAAGTTTAAGACTTTGATTGCTGCATTTAAAATCTGTGGGACCCTACAGAAAAAGACTGGCTTGGGAAGGGTTAACTACTACACAGTGTTATATAAATATCCTACATTTCCAGACATTTTGTCAGATGAAATTATGGCAGAATGGGAAGCCAAGGGTGTTACTAAGGTTGGGGATCTATTTGGAACAGCTAGAGTTCTCATTGTCAAAGTAATTTTTTTAAATATTTACAAATCCTGAGGTTTTTTTGTAAAAAAAATAGGCGGGGGCTGTGGGTTTGATAGCAATGCTGTGGTTGATATAATACTTGCTGGTAGCAAAGGGGGTATTAAATTGATCTACGCATAATTAACAAAGCTAAAGCAAGATGATCTTATTAAGCAGGAGGCTAAGTGGGCTGAGCGCGAGGGAGCCGCAAAGGGGTATTATCGAGATCTTTGGAGTTCGGACGGACACTTCTGTGCTCTGCTGGGTTACAAGCGCAACACTATAGAACTGTGTTTTCGCTGTATTATACTCCAGCTAGAATTGCACAGTGGGGGGGGACGTCAGGGATTACTTGTCCAAGATGTGGGGGTTCTGATGCTGACTTAGTCCACGTTCGCGTCTTGCCTTCGTTTACAAGGGTTATTAAACAAGAGTGAGGATTATCTAGATCGGTCTCTTGCGGTAAAAACTAAGCTAACTCACGAATTGATCTTGCTTGGAGTAAGCAGTGTGTCCCACGAGTAAAATGTATTTCGGTTCTTATTTGTGGCTATATCTGTGTTAAGAATTAAAATTGCTTCTGCTTGGTTAGATCCTCTACCCCCAACTTTTCAAGAATGGCTGGCTCGCCTACTCTCTTCATACACAATTGAGAGAGCAATATATGATAGAAAGGGTAGGAAATTAAAAATTCTGGGACAAAGTATCTGAGCTCCGGTAATAAATGGAATGAAAAATGATTAATTTACATAGTATGGGACCCAGTCCTTAGGACTTGAGATTACACCTGGACGAAGCTCTGCACCATATATCCTGGAACTTCGACATTCTATTTCGACTAGAAGACGGAAGAATCTCCCTTGGGGTCAAGGAGTGACTCCCCTGTTCAAACGGTCACTTAATTTTGCCGCGGATGAGTATGTCCCATTACTTAAAAAATAGGTACCCTTGAATAGATTACCTTTCATGCTCGACGCCTCAACATGTCGAAAATATAAGTTCTACGTAACGGGAGATTGCTAGTATTGAATAACTTTACACGCTTTTCTAATTAGGCAACTTGCTTTCTAGATATAAAATATAGGCCAGGAAAAAATTACTACATTTCAGACACATTGATTCCCAGGTGTAAGCGCTCAGGGCCTGCCCTAAATCGGATTGACCGGAACAGCACCTTGGGCAGAAAGAAAATGTGGTGTTTGTTGAGGGGGAGGGAGGGGAATTAGGTGTGACAGCAGGAGGTGTGAGGAAGATGGGAGGAGGGCAGGAAGTTGATGGGGTGGTAACAATTACGCTGAGGGACATGATTACAAAGTCTATAACGGAACCCCATTGAGAACAAGTGGGATGGGTGAGATGCTGTTTGTATGACATTAAGTCAGGCAGCTCCCTGCTGCGCACCTCGCAATATTGTTGCCCTTGGCTTGGCCCAACTCGCCCTTGCACAAGGCCTGCACTATATAGTAAGCAATTTTCCCAGTTGCATTAACTAACATATATATATACACAAAGGTGCAACTATATTATACTCTTAATAACTCCAATCTCACCATCTGCGTCCAAATATACTAACAATAGTGTCGATTCCCATCCACAATAGCATCGAAAGGAGACAACCTTACCACGTGACAAGATAGACTTCTTCAAAGAAAAACAACTTGCAAACATCCCAACACAACACAAGAGGGCAGGACTATGGAAACCATGTGAAACTACAGCACTACATGCCAAGAAGAAATGCTTACTGTGTAAGTGACATTTTCCATCTGTAAGATCTGTCAGTAGTATAGAAACATGTTCTCAGTGAAGTGAAATGAGTTATTATGATACATTGAAACTATTTTCACAAATTGTTCGCTGTTATATCCGTGTTTGTGGTCCTCACGTTCAATATTTTGAGCTACACTGAAACTATTTTTACAACTTCTTTACTGTAATATCAACGTTTGTGGTGCTCACATAAAATATTTTGTGATACATTGAAACTATTTTAAAAACTTCTTTACTGTAATATCAGTGTTTGAGATGCTCACAAAAAATAATTGTGTGATACATTCAAACTACTTTTACAACTTCTTTACTGTAATATCGGCGTTTGTGGTGCCTACAATAATATGTATTTAATATTTATTTTTTAAATGAAGGAACAAAGTTTGTACTTGAGTGGAAATTATATAGAAAACATTCAATAAATAAATACAATAAAATATAGAGTGTCACTATGCATTGTGTCATGTGCTTTATTTAACATATGCAGGAAGATGGTCCCTTTTATTGTCATGACACACACAACCAGACAAGAATGGACAGTGCAACTCAAGCGCATTTCAGACCGGTAGCAAGCATGTAATTTGATGATTGGGTATTAGGGTGGCATACAGAGCTCCCATATAAAGTGGTTTCCCAGCCTTCTTACTATTTCTCTTGAAGGGTTGGTAAGATCTTTCCAAGAGGATTTGAATATTTGAAAGGATAAAGTAGGAGGAGAAGAACAGAGGTTGGAGGTTGCAAGAATAGATGAAAAGGGTGGTCCAAGGTCTGCATGTACAATGGCCAGTGGAGGCGTTTTGGGGGCGGGTACGCCCAAGGTGGTGTATAATGTGCAATATCTGGTGGCGGTACTACCACGCACCGAGTGGGCAAGGGCAGCTGAAATGATGGATTGTATGGGCTTGGACTATGAGGAGAATACACAGGAGGAGAACCAGGTCAAGTGCAGAGATTTGATAGATAAGGCATAGCAGAGGACGTGACAGCAAGGGGCAGGAAGGTCCATGGGTGGTGGAGGTTGGGTTTGTTAATCAGTGTCCTATCTACTGTGTGGCAAGCTTAAGACACAGTAACGACCAGAGCCCCTTACTTTGTCTCCCTCCATTATGTTATCAATTAGGGTGGAGGGAGGAAATGGAAATGAGTAAAATACATGTCTACAGGTGTACTGGTATGTTCAGGACACTGGATCAAGCACGGAAGAACCAATGTCAGATATAAAAGAAGAAGATACACAAAAGAAGGCTGCACAAAAAGGACGGCGGATGTTGTACACAAACAGGTAAGTCAGCAAAAGAACAACAAGGGAACAAGGCTAAGAACACTGGAACGAACGGACGCTGTGGAACAGATTGCGATATGGGGAAGAAAGATACTGTAAAAATAGCGGATTTCAAATAAAGAAAGAAGTTGAAAAAGATGTCATACATGATGACAAAGACGTTAGGGTGACACTAACTGTTGTCCAACACAAACAAGCATTTGCAATGCAATAAGTCTCGCAGTAGCAAAGTTTAAAGTTGTTGGTATTGTAAATGGCATTGTTTTTTATCTTTTTTGTTTTAAAAGCAATAAATATAAACAACGTTATTTATAATGTTAGTATGTGATAGTGGGGCAAATGTGTTATAGGAAATACAGTCTATGCACGTGGGATAAGACGCTATCAACTACTGCTACTCCTTATAGCAATGGATTCATATGATGTTTTGCCAAGTGTGTTTTCTGTTGCAGAACATACCATGATTGCCAATCGATGCTTTGTGGTGAATACTTCATTTCCCCTAACTTTAAAGAATCTGTTGGTGAGAGTTGCGTGCTTTCCAACATATACACTGTTACGAATGGGGAGCGACGTTCATATTAGTTTTTAGTCACTGTGATTTTTATGAGACATTGCTCTGTTTTCCTGTCTTGGGGGTAATGTCATCCAAAACAAGACGTTGATTTTTTTTTTTAAATGAGACCTTAATTCACTTTCCCAGTCTGGCGTCAAATTTTGTGTCATAAACTACCTACCCACTTCTTCACATGTCGCATTAAAGAATCACAGGGAATGGCAGGAAATAAAATTACGGCCCACTGTGGTATCAGTTCACATTTAAAGGAGGAAATGAACATGCGTGTGCTTAGTGTTCTGTGCGAAAGGCAGTCCACAGAGGACGATATCCGTGTACTGTTAAAAAGTCAGAGGCAAAGGGTACATACTTAATCTATAGCACTAACGTTTAGTATACCACCCTATACTGGCCGTTCAAGTAGCCTGTAAAGATACTCAGACACAGAATGTTGAAGGCTGCATTGCATTGCATTGCATTGCAGCCCGGTTAGTTCATGGGTCAGCTGAATAAGTCTCTTACTGTTACTGTTTACAGACAGCCAGTGGCAGACCATTTGCTCTGCATTCCTGTATCGAGCTTTATGGCGAGGGCATCATAAACTACCAGACACTGCAAAAAAACAGCGAGGTGCCGCAAAACTAAAACAAGAAAATCTATAAAATAAAAAAATATTTTAATATTATTTTTATATTATTTAAAGGTTGTACCAAATGCACTGAATGCATAACTTCACACACACACTTATAAATACGCGCACGCCTGTAAACAGTCTCTCACATACATTCACACCTGCACACAGACATTTGTAAACACACACACAAGACTCACCATGCGCCCGATGCCAATAGCAGCGCTGCATGACTTTGTCAGGGCACTGAAGTGCTAGATACATAATTCATGGGAGACAGCTAATAATTGCGCAACGAAGACAGCGCTTTGGGCCAAGTAGAGGGCAGGGAAGCGCTACACAAAAGGCAATGCAATTATGTTTACACACGGTCGGCGCTTCACCAGCGTGCAGATATTGTATTGTATACTGTGTTCTAGCCACGGGAGCAGCGACAGGGGGGCACGGTGCCGAGGAGAGGGCCCCAACGAGTGGCTTTCACTGACAGGTGGCACCGTCACCTCTTCTCACTACCAGAGAGCCCCAGAGGTGGATGGGCACGGAGATCACGCTCCATTCACCCCTTGAACAGACACTGGCTTTGTACCCAGTGGCAGGAAGGGGGGTGCACAAGAGGTCAGGGGCACACAGAGTCATATGGGGGCAGGGTCATACGGGGTCAGGGGTACACGGGGGCAGGGGCACACAGAGCAGGGGCACACACCTTATCTAGAGATGAGAACTTGAGCCAGAAACGTATCTTGGACCTAGTGGGAGCCCCCGTGCCCTGGCACGATGACCTGGGCACGGCGGAGAAGCACTACTGCTAAGCTGGCAAGGATCCTTCACCATGGCAGCAATCCACTCCACAAACATGAGAAGCAGGTCAGGCCCCAAGGACAGGGCCACGATCAGGGCCCCCGAAATATATCCACGAGTTACGAAGACATGACAATCGCGAGCATGAAATGCAGGGCAGCCCCGCACAGGAGAGGGCAGGGCCCCCACCGGAGCGGCCCGGGGCGCAGGCGCCAAGCAGGGTCAGAGCCCACGCAGGACAGACCCAGAGGCACAGGAGCAGAGCACTGGGCAGGCAGGGGCTCAGCTTGTTCTCTGCACTGCCTTGACCCAGCACAGCCTGCACCCGGACAGCACTGACCGCGGACAGCCTGTCCGACAGGGACCCAGCACAGCCTGTCACCCGTCCGACAGGGACCCTGCACTTCCTGCGATCGCTGACTGACCGGGACCCAGCGCTCCCTGGACCCAACACAGCCCGGCCCCGCCCCGCCCGCCCGGCTTCGCTACTTCCTCTAAGTGCCCGGTCTGATTTACAGGAAATGATGGCCCTGGGTAAGTCAGGGAAATTACTGGCAGTCTATACAAATAATGGAACTGAATTATTCCGAGTTTAAAAATAAAACGGATGCTTCGAGAATTAGAATTTAAAATGCATGTAAGCTGTTTCTTAAAAGACAAGCTGCCCCAATGCTCCTTAGTCCAGACTTGCGGCGCCCTCTGTTCTGCTGTTCGAGCAGCGGGACCCCCACAGCTCTAGCAGGGCCCCTCAATCCTGACTTACAGAGTCCTCGGTCTTTCATGTATTGAATGCATTTGAAATAAGCAAACAACCAAAGAGAACAAGCTGAGGCGCCCTTTTGTTCCTCCTGAGATCGGCCAGGCTAGCCATCAATCATAATTAAAATACATCGTTCCTGTAGTTTGTAATGGTTTCAAACATAATTTTATTTTTTGGACAGTCGTAATATATTAGATTTCCCGTGTTTTGTATTGTACCTGTCAATATTTTCATTGTACTAAAGTCGCTGTTATGTGTAAAGTCGCCAGTGTCACCGTCCCCAAGTCCGATTTATGTCGTATTCAAAATTATAACATGGCCGCACCCAGTCACACGAGAACAGCGGCTTCCGCTGACCGGGACGCGCTTGCGCAACCTATCGTTTCCTGTATCTGTGACGTTGGCTATGTGGACGGATCTCCTGCACCGTTTCGCTTTCTCAATAGGTCGGTAACCTGCGCTGGCCAAAAACACCGGTTGCCCCCTCCTCCCCGCCTGGCAGAGAAAAGACACACTGCCGACTGATAAAACCGGCAAGGGGAGGAGTGCTGTAGGCAGCTACCATCACTGTCCATCCGTGAGGTTTCCCGTCTGTGTCCCTTTTCTCCCAGACCGGACTACGGTATTCTCCGATTCCCCTAGTTGATTTACTGTTCGCTGCGGTATGCTGCTGACGGTGTTCTGCCTGCGCCGGGACCGCTCGGAACTTACCTTCTCACTGGACGTGGATCCGGACTTCGAGCACCGGAGCAGGCAGGAGCCTACCCTGCGCCCCGGTGCCGAAGGAGGGAAGAAGAGTCCTGCTGCCGGGCCCTGCAGCTGCAGATGAGAGGAGAGCCACCACACCAAGGAAGCCGGTGAGTGGGGCTTCGCCTTGTTGCTGAGCTGCGGGGGGCATGTGTGTGCGCGCGTGCGGCGGCGGGGGGCTGTGTATGTGTGTGAGCGTGCGTGTGTGTATGTGTCTTGAAGTCTGTGTGTGTGTGTGTGTGTGTGTGTGTGTGAGACTGTGGGGGGGGGGAGGGGGTGTGTGTGAGCGAGTGTCTGTCTGTGTATATGCACGCGCATGTGCACGGCGCGGGACGAAACGTGCGCGTTCGCGCACACCAATCTGGTAGAAACGCTCGTAACACCCTTTTGTCCCTCATTCCCCCTAGACAGGCAACTAAAAGGCTCCAGCTGGACGCATCCTTCGGATGCAGTACCAGCGAGCCCTAAAAAGATCTTTCAGAAATTATATGTCAGAATGTTTAAGGATTTGTAAAAGGGGTTACACAAATACCATCATCCTAGTCAACGCTCACTGCCAACCTAGAATAGGCCTGTATAAGCTCCCTTCTGACATAGGGGGTACACAAAACCAGGGGGAGCAAAAACACTATCTGCTCTCCATCACCACCCGCCAGACCCTAGTCCACGCACACTGCCAACCTAGAATCGCCTGTGTAAGCTCCCGTCTGACTTAGGGGGTACACAAAACCACGGGTAGCAGAAATACTATCGGCTCCCCATCACCGCCAGCCAAACCCTAGTCCAGGCAAACTGCTAAGCTAGAATCGCCCTGTATAAGCTCCCTTCTTACATAGGGGGTACACAAAACAGCGGGGAGCAGAAATACTATCTGCTCCCCGCTGTCAACCTAGAATAGGCCTGTACAAGCTCCCGTCTGACATAGGGGGTACACAAAAAAACGGGGAGCAGAAATACTATCTGCTCCCCGTCACCACCAGCCAAACCCTAGTCAACGCACACCACCAACCTAGAATAGGCCTGTATAAGCTCCCGTCTGACATAGCCTGTATTAACTCCTCTCTGACGAAATGGGTACACAGACCAACACGGGACTGGAAAAAGCTAGAACACCTGTATTTTAACATCATATGATATATATATATATATATATATATATATATATATGCATATAAATCTTATTAACACGTATATGTGAGTATATTTATAATAATATTATACATTATAAATTGAAAACCAATAAAACTTGTTTTGACAACATTTAAATACTTAACATACAAGGATTATGCAAATATGTGGAAAAGAAATTTAAAAAATTACTTTCAAACATGCATATGCCATAAACTCATAGCAAGATCCTCAGTGAAAGGGTAAATCCCACAGTAAGGACACTGAGGAATTACAATTTTAAGTTGTGTTTCCTACTTGTGATTTAGACATAGTTTAACTTCAACTAACAAATCCAGCAATAAAGTTCTTCCTTTCAGAGCACAATTGCCTATTCACGTCTCCTTCAGCCTTCCTTAACATTTGATTTACTATCTCTCAACACCTACTATACTGTACTGTAACAGAGTTGGAGATGGTTGGAGTGGAGTGGAGAAGTGTGGCTCAATGGTTAGAGCGGCAGACCCTGATGCAGAAGTCTAGCCTGGGACCAGGGTTCAATTCCCGCCTCGGCAGGTCTTGGGCTCAATTTCCTCTGACCTGATAATTCTCGCCTCGGTGCCTATTCTAATCATGGGTCCCACTCTGCAACTCTAGGCAATAGCTTGTCTAATCTCCACAACGGCCCCAACAACGCTAGGATGCCTGGCTTCACCTTGGGGTGCTCAGGAGTGGGCACTTCACAGGGAAAAGCCAGGAAGGGTTCCACAGCGGTATGCGTACAAGTGCCTGAGATACCCCTTCGAGGGTTGATTCGGGCGCTATTGAATATGCTACTTACCAGTATGCATCTGTTCTTGGCATGTAGGGCTGCTAACATTCATATCTATAGCATAGATCGCTGCCTAGTGTTGGGTCCGGATGATTGCACGTTGTTGTCCTGGAAGAGTCTTCGAAGTATCACGAGATAGGTGGCTCCTCCCCTGGACTACAGTGCGCATGGGCATCGACTCCATCCCCAGATTGTTTTTAGCCATTGTGGCAAAGATGGAGTGTTATAGTGTAAGTGATGTCCATGCTAATGATTGAATGCAAGAAAGGTCTGCAGCCGCTACGGGCGCCGGGGAGGAGGGTGGGCGATATGAATGTTAGCAGCCCTACATGCCAAGAACAGATGCATACTGGTAAGTAGCATATTCAGTTCGAGGCATGTGGGCTGCTAAATTCATATCTATAGCATAGAATACATAGCAGTCCCTCCATTAACGGCGGCCGCCCGTGCCACCTGCAGAAGTCTGAAAAAGTGTTTTAAGAACAGCCTGTCCTACAGCTGCCTGCTGTTTGGCATGCACATCCACACAGTAATGTTTGGTAAACGTATGTGGTGTAGACCATGTGGCTGCTCTACAGATGTCTTCCAAAGGAATGTTACCTAGGAATGCCATGGAGGCCCCCAACTTGCAGGTGGAGTGGGCTCGGGGGGGACCGTTAAAGTGCGCTTAGCTTTCTGATAGCAAATCTGAATACACTTAACGATCCATCTGGCTATTCCTGCTTTGGAAATGGGGTTGCCTTTGTGCTGGGCTGAGAAGGCAACAAAGAGTTGCTGTGTCTTTCTAAAAGGTTGTGTTCTGTCAATATAGTACATCAATGCCCTTTTGACGTCTAGCGTATGGAGCATTCTTTCTGCTACTGTTTCTGGGTTTGGAAAGAATGCGGGCAGTTCAATGGTTTGATTGACATGAAACTGGGACACCACCTTGGGAAGAAACTTGGGGTTAGTGCGGAGCACCACCCTGTTGGAATGAATTTGTATAAATGGCTCTTGGATTGTGAGCGCTTGTAGCTCACTAACACGTCTTAGAGACGTGATGGCAATGAGAAAAGCCACTTTCCATGTGAGGAATTGAATCTCACATGAATGTAGAGGCTCAAAAGGTGGACCCATCAACCTGGTGAGGACCACATTGAGATTCCACACAGGAGCTGGTGGGGTCCTGGGAGGGATGACCCGTTTCAGCCCTTCTAGGAAGGCTTTAATGGCAGGCACCCTGAAAACAGAGATGCTGCCTGGTTTGAAGATAAGCTGCTATGGCGGATAAGTGTATCCGAATGGAAGCATATGCTAGATTGCATTTGTAAAGATGTAACAAATAGCAGATGATGTTAGGAATGGATGCATCTAGCGGGTTGATATTGTGTTCTGTACAGTAAATGACAAACCGCTTCCATTTTGCTGCATAGCAAGCTCTGGTAGTGGGCTTTCTTGCCTCCCGGATGATGTCCATGCATTCAGGAGGCAAATTAAGGTAGCCAAACTCTAAGACCTCAGGAGCCAGATCGCCAGATTGAGCTGTTGCGGATCCGGATGCTGAATGTCGCCATGGTTCTGCGTCAAGAGCCTGGGTGTGAGGCGCAGCCTTTGATGCGGTACCACGGAGAGTTCTAGAAACGTGGTGTACCATGGTTGGCGTGCCCACGTTGGAGCAACCAGGATGAGTGTCATCGAGTGTTGCTTTAGCTTTCGTGCCACCAGCGGTATGAGAGGTGCTGGGGGAAAAGCGTACGCAAATCTGCCTGACCAGTTCATCCATATCGCATTGCCCTGCGACTGTGGGTGAGGGAACCTGGCGGCAAAGCTTTGGCATTTTGCGTTTTCCCTTGTGGCAAACAGGTCTATCTCTGGATGACCCCACTGCTGGAAGTACGGGCGGAGTACTGATGGATGTATCTCCCACTCGTGCATCTGGTGGCTGTACCTGCTGAGCAGATCCGCCATCTGATTGTCCTTGCCCGGGAGGTGTTCCGCCATGAGGAAGATGTTCCTCTGAATGGCCCACTTCCACATGCCCGGAGCCAGATGAGACAGCTGTGGAGAGTGTGTACCTCCCTGCTTTTGTATGTAGTACATGGCCGTCATGTTGTCCGTCCGGATCAACACGACCTTGTTGCACAGATGTACTTTGAAGGACTTGAGTGCCATGAAGATTGCCATCAGTTCTAGGTAGTTGATGTGCATCCTCTTCTGTTGCATTGTTCATAGTCCCTGCACTGTGTAGTGGAGCACATGAGCCCCCCATCCCTGGAGAGATGTGTCCGTCGTCATGACAATTTGTGGCACATGCTCCTGGAACGGTCGGCCCTTGCAAAGGTTGTGTGGAGTCCACCAATGCAGAGAGCTGTATGCCCGACCGGTTACCAACACTAGGTCTTTCAACTGGCCATGAGCCTGAGTCCACTGACGTGCCAGGCATTCCTGGAGCGGACGCATATGCAACCTGGCGTGCGGGACTATGAAGATGCAGGAGGCCATCATGCCTATCAACTGCATGAACACTCTCGCTGGGAGGGAGTGTTGCGGTCTGAACCTTTGGATTAGCGACTGGATGTTGTCGATCCGTGCTTGGTTGGGCTGAGCTGTGGCAGTCAGAGTATTTATTGTCGCGCCCAAATACTGCCGTACATGGGCTGGCAGGATGTGCGACTTTGGATAGTTCAATAAAAACCCCACACCGTGAAGAAGGTGAATGGTGTGAGACATGTCTGCGGCGCACTGTTGTTCCGACTTGGCTTGAACGAGCCAGTCGTCTAGGTAAGGGTAGACATGTATGTTTTGTCTCCTGAGGTGCGCCGCTACCGTCGCCAGACATTTGGTGAACACTCTGGGGGCAGTGGTCACGCCGAAGGTGAGAACCTTGAACTGGTAATGCCGGTTTTGTATGGTGAACCTGAGATACTTTCTGTGTGAAGGATGGAGTGGTATGTGGAAATAAGCATCCTTGAGGTCCAAGGTTGCGAGGAAGTCTCCCTGGTTTATTAATGGAAGAACCTGCTGCAGTGTTAACATGTGGAAAAGAATGTACTGGTTCAGAGGCCTGAGGTCCAGAATCGGTCTGAGTGAGCCGTCCTTCTTTGGGATTAAGAAGTACAGGGAATACACCCCTGTGCCTTCTTCCTCCACCGGCACGAGCTCTATAGCGCCTTTTTGCAGCATCACAAGAACTTCCTGCTGCAATAAGTGCAAGTGCTCGGCTGACATAGGACGTTGTTTTGGGGGAATGTTGGGTGGAGTGGATGTTAACTCCAAACAATAGCCGAACTGGATAAGTTTCCGTACCCACCTATCTGTGGTGATGGACTGCCAGACAGGGAGGAACTGTTGGAGTCTCCCCCCGACAGGTGTTGGATGGTCGGGGGGCAGTGACAGGAAGTCACTGTTTGTTGGAGGCAGAGGAACGGGAGCTGTTGTTGCCTCTTCCTCTGCCTTTGGCGCTGTTTCCCCGGTAACCTTCTCTACCCTGCTTGGGGTACGAGGATTGTGCCCCACCCTTGTTGAATGGCGTTTGCTGTGCCAAGTGTCCTCTGGTAACACCTCGATTGCCTGAGCGACGAAGTGTTCCCTCTGAATTGCTGAGACTGGAGAGCACCCATGGATTTGGCCGTCTCAGTATCTTTTTTGATTTTTTCGAGAGTGGTGTCCACCTCTGGGCCAAATAACTGGTCTGGATTAACAGGCTGGTTAAGGATAGTTGTCTGGATCTCCGGCTTGAACCCTGATATGCGGAGCCATGCTTGACGCCTCAGCATAACACTAGTGTTTATCGCCCTCGCTGCCGTGTCCGCAACGTCGAGCGCACATTTTATCGCAGCGTTGGAGATGAGCTTGCCCTCCTGTATAAGCATCTCAGCTCCCTCCTTAAACTGGTCTTGGAAGGTGTTGTAGCAGTTGCTCTAGGGTGTCATAGTGCGCCCTATCGTATCTGGCCAGCAGAGCCTGTGTGTTTGATATGCGCCAGATGTTTGCTGCCTGAGCTGCCACCCTTTTCCCCGATGCCTCCAGCACTTTGGACTCTTTGTCCGGGGGCGGAGCTTCATCCGTTGTTTGAGAGTTCGCCCTCTTGCGGGCATTAGAGAACACCAAAGAGTCTAAGGGCAACTGGCCCCGGATGTAGGCTGGGTTGCCAGATGCCGGTCTGTATTTTTTCTCTATCCTGGGATTGACAACCCTCGCTCTGGTGGGTTCCTTGAAAATGTCCGTGGCATGCTTAAGGACCCCCTTTCGCATAGGAAGAGTTTTCACAGTTTTTTCTGCAGCAGAGAAAGTGTCGAATAAAAAGTCAACTTCCACAGGGTCAGCATGCATCTCCACTTTATGATTTGTAGCTGCCCTCTCAATTAAGGCATTAAATGCCGCAGAGTCTTCGGTGGGAAACGTTTTCACACCATAAACCTGAGGGTCATGGACAACCTGCTGGTCCCCTTGATCACCAGTGTCCATCCAGGAGTCCTGCTGCTCATCAGTGTCTGTGTTTGCAGGAAAGTTATACTCCTCATCTTGTTCACCCTCATCTCCATCTGAGCAAGTGGGTTAAGGTGTTGCACTTCTCCTAGGTTGTGGAGGAATTTGTTCAACCAGCATTGGAGTCTCTGGTGCTGGTCTTTTCCGCTTGAGAGGAATTACAAACGACTCCAGAGGCTGTGATGTAATTTTTCTCTTGTATAGTGTGAGTTTCCCTGTGTCGGCGTCTATGAAATGCGCCGACTGCTCCTCCAGTAGAGGTTGTCGAGGACCGAAACTTGCGCTCGAGTGAGCGTAGGTCGAAACTGCGGAGTCCTTGGTCACCAAGCGTGGTGCAAAGGCCTTCGGCGCCACCTTAGGCGGTAGAGTGTAGAGGATCGGCATCGAAGTCTTTTTCGGTGGGGCCAGCGGTTGGGATGCTGAAGGTGTTTTCGGCTCCGACGCCCACGCCTTGTCCCATATCGGCTTGAGGGAGTCCGAGACCTGCTTCGTAAACGAAGCGGATGGTTTCGTCGACCCGAGTGATGACCTCGGTCCACCTCCAGGGGAAGACCCGAGCGTCGATGATGTCTGTTTGGCCGCCGTAGGCGCAGACGTTTCCTCGACCACTTTGCTTCTTTCACCGACCACGGCCGCAGGCGTCGACACCGACTTCTTCGATCGGCAGCCTTTGCTTTTTGCTTCGGGACTCCAGACTTCTGCTCGGTGCCTCTCGCTGACTTCGTCTCGACGTCCCTTTTGCCCTTTGGATCGGTAGCTTTGGCCGCTGTAGGCTCGACAGTCTTCTTTGACTTCGACTCGACCACCTTGCTCGACACCCGCTCGAGGACCTCCTTCGAGCTTGGTTCCTTGACCACTTTCGACACCTTTGCCGGGTCGATAGCCTTACAAGGCTTCGAGGTGTCCGAAGACGACGGCGTCGATAGCGGAGCAGACGTCTTCGGTGTCATTGGCGCGTCGGCCATCTTTGTTTTTGTCGTTACCGATGTTGTGAGTTTCGGTTTCGATTTCTGTAATGGCGGCTCCGCTGAGGTGTCCGTAGCCGGAAGGCGTGGCCGTGGATCGAGGTGTAAGGTCGTGGGTAAGGCCGCGTGGCGATCCCGTGACCTGAGCCATTGTGAGAGTACGAACGGGGCATAGCTCATCCTCCAAGCTATCTTCCACGGCCCCATATACTTCTTCGTAGTCCCCTACCTCATCGACGTTTTCTTCTAGGTCTGGGCCTACGACGTCTGCCTCGGATTCGGGCTGGACCTCCGCCGATGAAGGTGAAATTTGCAGGTGAAGTACTTGTTCTTCTGCTTTGGGGTCTTCGAAGATGTCGACCGGCGCCGGGGCCGACCGCTGTGCCTCGAGGCGCGCCACGCGCCGAAGCTTGATAGTCTTCTTCGACCTGAATTTCGAACAGGCCATACAGTTGGCCTCGTTGTGGTCCGGCGACAGGCACTTGTTACACACAGGGTGTACGTCGATGTGTGGGTACTTCGAGCCACACACGGGGCAGTGCTTGAACGGACTCCGTTCCATGCCGTCGAAGTCTTGCTGCGTCGACAGGGCCTCGATGACCGAAGAGTCACCCGACTCCTCAGATATCCAACTCGACGAGTCGGAGTATAACGAGACCGAACGCGAACAATACCGACGGGATAAACGAAGGCCTTTTGGCCTTGAAAGAGTGTTTTTATATCGATTCCGAACAGGAGACGTCGAAATCACATCCGAACCCAATGGCGGAAAAAAACAATCTGGGGATGGAGTCGATGCCCATGCGCACTGTAGTCCAGGGGAGGAGCCACCTATCGCGTGATACTTCGAAGACTCTTCCAGGACAACAACGTGCAATCATCCGGACCCAACACTAGGCGGCGATCCATGCTATAGATATGAATTTAGCAGCCCACATGCCTCGAACACAAGTACTACTTCATTTACATTTGCTGAGAGAATGCAGCATACTTCTGTGGCTGTGACTTGCTGCAGCAACTCAGACAATCACAGAGACATCATCAGCTTCCTCTGGCCACTTCTTGCCATTTTCTCACAAGAAAGAGAGAAAGGCCAAACTTGCTGTGAGTAAGGCCGAACTAGCATGTCTTGATTCTGAGGCCGTGGAGGGGGAAAGTGAATCTCCCACACCTCATGCCTACAGAGTGGCCTTGTGAGTTCTAGCTTGTCCAGAGATCCAGACTTGCCAAATTGTTTCTGTTTGGAAACTACCAATCAGTCGATTCACCACTATTCAAATTTTGAAGGGCATTCTTGTCCTGTCTCACTCCTCCCACTACCTCCAGATCTCCGGTTCTCCCACAGCTATATTTCAAGCTCCTGTCATTCTGTCTAATCATCAAATTACCATGAGCACATCCCTCAGTTTCCTCATTAATGACTTAGCCCAATACCCTTCTAATTTACTTCTGTTCAAAAAAATGGCAGTGAATGCTTATTCTTGTGCTCTCAGAAATTATAACCAAATAACAATTACTGTCCTACCCAACTACCGCTAAGCTTTGTTCTTTTTGCTACTCGCAACCTGGAGCTTCAGCACTTTGTCAGAGGTAGAACAAAAATTATAAATGCAATTACAACTCATACTAATAGTTGAGTTAGAAAAACTGGAAGGGTGGTGGCTTCTTAATGAGCTTTGGGAGGAAGACTAGTTGCTTGAAGCAGTGGCCTGAACATTATAAAGTATGCAGCTTAGTTTGCTGTGTGACATAGTCATTTCATAGGACCGTTATTAAGCACTGAATCTTGGACAATGTTTCTATCTTAGGCTATGTTTTTGTAGACACGCGATTGCAAGAACGAGCAGTCTTAAGTTGGGAGATAGTGGGACTTACCCCTGTACCATAAAGAGCAAAGCTCATAGTCTCTCTGGTCTGTCCAATTTGCTAGCCAGATCTGTGGGTTTTGTTTTCATGATTTTTCAGCACTTTTTCTTTTGCTGCATGTTTAGCAATGTCAAGAGAGTATATAAACAGCCTTCATAAGAGATGCATTATTTGTGAAATTTGACGTTTATTTAAATTTGTTGCACCATGGCATAAATTCCACAAGATTGAAGTCAATTGTGCATGTAGGTTTTGTATTGGATACGGCGTGTAAGTGCCTTGGCTGTGCAGCTATCTGTAGATCGTTTAGTGGATTCCAGCTACCCGAATGCAAAGGGGCAAGGCTTGATTAGAAGTATTTAACTTGCTTTTCACTGGGTAGTGTCTCAGATGTGGATGCATTTGTGCAAACTAGTGACAAAGGAATAAATCCCATTTCCTGAAGCTATTAAGCACACATGTCTAGTTGAGATCTTTGTCACGTGAAGAATTAGTATAACTTTCAGGTATTTTAAATCGTTTTATTCACAGTATATTCTAGGCATTTCTGGCAAATATCAACTCTTAAGCCATATTCATATTTCATGAGGTAATAATCAGACCTAATTGTTAAATGTATGCCCGGCCTGTGCAGACGAGGGATGATGCGTGGACTACAAAGCCATTAAACTGTAGCAGTCGTCTTGCATGCATAACTTCCTGATCATCTCAAGAGACATGCACCATATAAACCACAAAACATGCACCCTATTGGAAATACCGAGTGGGGAAAGCCAAAACAACAAATACATTGTTTGCTTTATTCACAATGTGGTATATACTCTCTCGAAGAATATAAATAAGCCTCACCTCTATCTTAACTTTTTTTTTTCAGAACGTCAAAAGTAATATTTTAAAAAACGTATTTGGTTCCTATTTAGCACTGCTCAACACCTATTTCTGTGCTTGATATTAAATTATAACGTAACATTTTTTTCCAATAGAAAACAAGCACTCTGGATACCTCTTGTCATAGTTCGCACTATACAAATACACACTATGGCACAAATGGTTCAGCAAAAATGTGTAACGTAACCGGTGCTCATGTAAAGCGTTCCAACACCTTCAGGTCGAGTTTGCACTAAACAAAATCTGCAACAACAAAAAAACAAGCATTGGCATAGCCAATAGGTCTCGCCTTTGGGACCATATAAGTGTTTAGCCATGCAACGGTTGATATTGTTGCACCAAGGATATTGTTCTGCATAACTAAATACTTGTAAGGTCCCAAAAGCGAGACCTATTGGCTATGCCAATGCTTGTTACATTTACATTCTGTTAAGGAGTTCGGCAGTGTCTGAAACCAAAAAACTTCAGACGTTTTAACAGAAAACTTTATGCTAACTTTAGAATGGCTACATGGAAACATGGTCATGTTTGGTGTCAAACACTTTCGTATGCCCCCCCCCAATAAGTCCTGGCGCCGGGAGTAGAATTCCACCCTTCTAGCATGAGAAGACATGTACACACTGACCTAACCAGTAATAATTTAAAAGAGCCCTACCATCAAAAAATAGAAGCTGCAGCCACGGATACGAGTCTGACCTCCTGCTGTTGGACAGCACTCTGGCAGGGGAGGCCTGGACAATCTGTTTCCTGTCACAGGGAGGTGTAACTACCTCCTAGACAAGCTTTAGTTTATTGGGGCTGGGTGGGTGCTTTCTGAGAACACTTTACAGACAGGACAAATCGGAAAAGAATGATTCTATCAAAATTCCAACTCAACAATATTCACTTTGAAGACATGTTAAATTTTTAACTCTTCAAAACGTTACTCTAAGGGCCAGATGCATCAAAGGGTTTTGCCCATTATGTGTCTATGGGAAAATGTGTTGATGCATATGGCCCTAAGTCTATTTTACACTCCGACATTAATTTAATGAATCAGTAAATTTAAATATTCTTAAAAACCAGTAACAGTGAAAAGTCACATAAGAGATATGAATATTTACCCGAAAAGCAGATGAACGATAATTGCTCAGCAATGTACAGGACGACACTGTTGCAGAGATTGCTAAACACTAAGGTTAAAATAAAAAGATTTCATTACACACATTGATAGAGAATTATTATTTTAGGCTAGGTCTGTGTTTTTTTATAAAAATATACGTACATTTGGTCTTGACATACATATTTTTGAAAGGTACGCATTGATTACCTATAAAACAAGCATTTGCAATGCAATAGGTCTCGCAGTTGTGAGAGTTTGAGCTAATGGCATTGTAAATGTCAATGGCTTTTATTCAGGTGTTGGTTTTTAAAATAGAAATAAAAGGTATTGTCATTTACAATGCCAATAGCTTAATCTCTCACAAATGCGAGACCTATTGTATTGCAAATGCTTGTTACTGGTTTAACCTTCTTACCTGTCAGTCTACATAGCTATTGACATAGCAGTCATGAATGATAGCATTTAGAATTACTAAAAAATAACACTATTTCCGTTTTAATTTCACATTTAAAAGTGAACACAGACAGGAAACAAAACGGTTTTCTGTCTGTATTTATCTGTAAAAACAGTCACAACTGAAAAGAGGGAGCCTTACACGTAACTAGATTTAATGTAAATTCAATTAAGGAGCGTCACAGGCTATAAGATGGATCCGAAGCTGCTTTCTGCATAAGAAATCTGACACGAGTCACTCTATCACCATATACAGAAAGTAATACTTGCCTGCCAATTATTTCAATAAATCCAAACAGCCAGTTAGTTAAGTCCCTACCACTGAATAAAGTGACTATAAGCAAGGGTCTGGGTAGTCCCTCTTTTGAATATAAAGTACATGGAATGGTGATTTGCCCAGGGTCACACAGTTAGGTGTAGAAGCAGAGATTAAGGGCATACGAGTGCAGCGCCAGAAAAAAGAAGCCCCAGTGTTGGGACATAACGACATCCAAGATAGGGATTAAGCCAGGGCCACACCGTTTCAGTGTGGAATTAGTGCGTAGAGTCCAGAGGCCATATTACGTACATTTTGCAACAAAATTCACATTGACTGACACACAACAGGTCACCGAAATACAATCACCAGCAGCAAGATAACCACACCAGGAAGGAAAAGATTTTAATATCAACATAGCTTACCCGGTTATCCTATATATTCTTATCACAAAGTGGCCACGCCTAGACTGCCCTTTACTGACGCTGTGCCATGTCTATAGTTATGTACTGCAGTGACAAGCTTAGGAAATGGTGTGAAAGTGCGAGTGAGCGATACACAAATGTTGGAATCCCGACAGTTTCACATTCATAATAGGATAGTGGTACTTGAATTTAACAAAATTCAGATTTTGTTTTAAATTACATAGATTCACAACGCAATACACTTGGTAGAGAGCAGTGAAGTATTCAAGAATTCCGGAGTTTCGGTCAAGGGCTAAAATTAAGATTAAAATCCAAGTTGCAAATTCGGCAAACCGGGTACCTAGCCGCCTTCTTTCATTTCGATATGATTTAATTCGGCAACAAACATAAAAGTAATCAAGACTCACCATATATAAAGAATAAATAAAGACGGTTTGTTCATGAACAACGGTGATTGGCCCATGCTGCCGTTTTTGCTGGGGTGCACGACGCACCGTGCAGTTAAAATGATAGCGGACTAGAGAGGGAGCATGTCTTAAAGGAGTTCTGCCTCCTGATTGGCTGTTTAAATCAACCCGGAATAGAAACCTGTGGTGCGCGCGCACCACAGAGGAGCCGACGCGGGAATCAAAACCAGTGGTGCGCGCACACCAGAGGAGCGGGGGCAAGGGAGCGCGAAGACGCCGAGACGAGGTAGGGGATGTGTGTGTAAGGGGGGGTTCTCTGTGTATGTGTGTGTATGCTTGGGCGGGGGGTGTAGGCTTGGGCGGGGGGGTGTATGCTCGGCGGGGGGGCTGGGGGGTGTATGCTCGGCGGGTGGCAGGGGGGGTGTATGCTCGGCGGGGTGGCGTATGCGCAGCGGGGGGGTATATGTGTGTTGTGCATGTGTTGTGAAGAGCCTGCCGGAATCGGAGCGTGTGGTGACGTGCGCGACCTAATCCGATTCCGGCAGGCTGCTGCGTGCGCGTGCCAGTCTCTTGTCCTCTCCTATTTAGTCCTTGAAAGCCGGAATGATTACAAGAGTCGCTTTGCGACAGCAGGCCTTTGGCCTGCAATCGCAGAGCGAGACCTAAAAATATGAAAATACACAAGCTTTACTAGAGGAACCATCATGTACATCTTACGCCATTAGCCATACTATATGGAGTTTAGATGTTATAGAAACCAACCTCATCAACTATCCATTGGTGCGTTTTGAGTGAACAAAAAGAAGAATCAAACAATTTTATGCTTGATACTATTGCTTCCAAGCGTCCTTTCACTGGTTTCTTCCATACAGCCATAAGTTTTTTCATGGGTTTAAATGCATATTCTTTCAGGTCTGTAGATCAATAAGTGAAACTAAATTTAAAACAAGCAAACTTTCACTGGTTTCATTTTAACACTGACACATATAGTCACTCCTATGGCAGGCCTTAACAATTCTGAAGGCTGAGTGCTGGGATTTGTGTGAGAGGGTGCCCATGCATGAACAGGATCCCTTAGCAGCTTTCAGAATCTATTATCTGATGCTGTTCTGTGATGCAGCCAGACCATATACTCTGAAGTGCATTATAACCTTGCGGTTCATGCTAACTTTAGTTTGGCTGCATGGAAACATGTAGTGTTTGCTGTCAAACACTTTATAATGCTACCCCCCCCACCAGTCATAGAGGCGGAGGTAGAATTCCACCCTTCTACAGAAAATAGAAATGGATGCCACCAAGTACCAAGAGCTTCTGGATAATGTAAGCCGTAATGTGCTTCCTGAAGGTTTCAGTAAAGTCCAGAAGCATGGATTACGTAGACTGTCTAAAAGATTCACCTAACTATTATTATTGTATGGTGTCCCTGTGCATACCCCACTTCAAACCGGTTGCAGGGGCACTCAGCCCGATCTTGCATGAAACTGAACAAAGGGAAAGGGGTGCGACCATCCCTCTCTAAAGACCCTCCCATCGGTGAGTCCCCAGAATATGTCCAACCACCTATCTTAGTACAAGTATGGGACCCAGTCCTTAGGACTTTAGATTACACCTGGACGAAGCTCTGCACCATATAGCCTGGAACTTCAACATTCTATTTCGACTGGAAGACGGAAGAAACTCCCTTGGGGTCAAGGAGTGACTCCCCTGTTCAAACGGTCACTTAATTTTGCCACGGATGAGTAAGTCCCATTACTTAAAAAAATAGGTACCCTTGAATAGATTACCTTTCACGCTCAACTTATAAGGCCTCAACATGTCGAGATTATAAGTTCTACGTAACGGGAGGTTGCTAGCATTGAATAACTTTACACGCTTTTCTAATTAGGCAACTTGCTTTCTAGATATAAAATATAGGTCCGGAATAAATTACTACATTTCAGACACATTGATTCCCAGGTGTACGCTCAGGCCCTGCCCTAAATCGGATTGACCGGAACAGCACCTTGGGCAGAAAGAAAATGTGGTGTGTGTTGAGGGGGTGGGAGGGTAAATATGGTGTGACAGCAGGAGGTGTGAGGAAGATGGGAGAAGGGCAGGAAGTTGATGGGGTGGTAATAATCACGCTGAGGTACATTAAGTGATGATTACAAAGTCTAGAACGGAACCCCATTGAGAACAAGTGGGATGGGTGAGATGCTGTTTGTATGACAATAAGTCAGGTAGCTCCCTGCTGCGCCCCTCGCAATAGTGTTGCCCTTGGCTTGGCCCAACTCGCCCATGCATAAGGCCTGCACCATATAGTAAACAAGTTTCCCAGTTGCATTAACATATATATACACATAGGTTCAACTATATTATACTCTTAATAACTCCATTCTCACCATCTGCGTCCAAATACACTAACAATAGTCGATTCCCATGCACAATTTCATCGAAAGGAGGAGAAAACCTTACCACGTGACGAGATAGACTTCTTCAAAGAAAAACAACTTGCAAACATCACAACACAAGATGGCAGGACTATGGAAACCATGTGAATCTACAGCACTACATGCCAAGAAGAAATGCTTACTGCATAAGTGATATTTTCCATCTGTAAGATCTGTCCGTAGTATAGAAACATGTTCTCAGTGAAGTGAAATGAGTTATTATGACACATTGAAACTATTTTCACAACTTGTTCGCTGTTATATCAGTGTTTGTGGTCCTCACGTTCAATATTTTGAGCTATACTGAAACTATTTTTACAACTTCTTTACTGTAATGTCGACGTTTGTGGTGCTCATATAGAATATTTTGTGATACATTGAAACTATTTTAAAAACTTCTTTACTGTAATATCAGTGTTTGAGATGCTCACAAAAAATAATTGTGTGATACATTCAAACTATTTTTACAATTTCTTTACTGTAATATCGGCGTTTGTGGTGCTTACTATAAATGTATTTAATATTTATTTTTTTAATGAAGGAACAAAGTTTGTACTTGAGTGTAAATTATTATATAGAAAACATTCAATAAATGAGTACAATAAATAAATACAGTGTCACTATGCAATATGTATGTCATGTGCTTTATTTAAAATATGCAGGAAGATGGTCCCTTTCATTGTTGTGACGCACACAGCCAGACAAGAATGGACAGTGCAACTCAAGCGCATTACAGACCGGTAGCAAGCATGTAATTTGATGATTGGGTATTAGGATGGCATACAGAGCTCACATATAAAGTGGTTTCCAGCCTTCTTACTATTTCTCTTGAAGGGTTGGTAAGGTCTTTCCAAGAGGATTTGAATATTTGCAAGGAGAAAGTAGGAGGAGAAGAACAGAGGTTGGAGGTTACATCTGAGGATGCAAGAATGGATGAAAAGGGTGGTCCACGGTCTGCATGTACAATGGCAAGTGGAGGCGTTTTGGGGGCGGGTACGCCCAAGGTGGTGTATAATGTGCAATATCTGGTGGCGGTACCACCACGCACCGAGTGGGCAAGGGCAGATGAAATGATGGATTGTATGGGTTTGGACTATGAGGAGAATACACAGGAGGAGGACCAGGTCAAGTGCAGAGATTTGATAGATAAGGCATAGCAGAGGACGTGGCAACAAGGGGCAGGAAGTACCATGGGTGGTGGAGGCTGGGTTTGTTAATCAGTGTCCTACCTACTGTGTTGGAAGCTTAAGACACAGTAACGACCAGAGCCCCTTACTTTGTCTCCCCCCATTATGTTGTCAATTAGGGTGGAGAGAGGGAATGGAAAGGAGTAAAATACATGTCTACAGATGTACTGGTATGTTCAGGACACTGGATCAAGCACGGAAGAATCAAGGTCAGATATAAAAGAAGAAGATACACAAAAGAAGGCTGCACAAAAGGACTGCGGATGTTGTACACAAACAGGTAAGTCAGCAAAAGAACAACAAGGGAACAACGAACAGACGCTGTGGAACAGATTGCTATATGGGGTAGAAAGATACTGTAAAAATAGCGGAGTTCAAATAAAGAAAGAAGTTGAAAAAGATGTCATACATGATGACAAAGACGCTAGGGTAACACTATCTGTTGTCCAACACAAAAAAGATCTTTCAGAAATTATATGTCAGAATGTTTAAGGAGTTGCAAAGGGGGTACACAAACACCATCATCCTAGTCAACGCACACTGCCAACCTAGAATAGGCCTGTATAAGCTCCCTTCTGACATAGGGGGTACACAAAACCACGGGGAGCAGAAATACTATCTGCTCCCCATCATCACCCACCAGACCCTAGTCCACGCACACTGCCAACCTAGAATCGCCTGTGTAAGCTCCCGTCCGACTTAGGGGGTACACAAAACCACGGGGAGCAGAAATACTATCTGCTCCCCATCACCGCCAGCTAAACCCTAGTCCACGCACACTGCCAACCCTGAATCGGACTGTATAAGCTCCCTTATGACTTAGGGGGTAGACAAAACCACAGGGAGCATAAATACTATCTGCTCCCCATCACCACCAGCCAAACCCTAGTCAACGCACGCTGCCAACCTAGAATAGGCCTGTACAAGCTCCCGTCTGACTTAGGGGGTACACAAAACAACGGGGAACAGAAATACTACCTGCTCCCCATCACCACCAGCCAAACCCTAGTCAACGCACACCACCAACCTAGAATAGGCCTGTATAAGCTCCCGTCTGACATAGCCTGTATTAACTCCTCTCTGACGAAATGGGTACACAGACCAACACGGGACTGGAAAAGCTAGAACGCCTGTATTTTAATATCATTTTATATCATATGATATATATATATATATATATATATATATATATATATATATATATATATATATATATGCATATAAATCTATTTATTAACACCCTGCTCAGAAGACCGGTGTGGCTCATGGTGACTGGGCACTGTGATATGCGGTGAGGACTATGGAGCTAAAATAATTTTTTGCATATTGGCCTTCCCCAACCCTGCTTTGTGTTTGGTTTTATGGTAACATGCAGCTGCGGGAGTGGAGATTTTCCGATTACAGACTCAATAAAGCTGGCCATTGATGTTTGTGATTTAATCGATTTTGAAGCCCGTGGGGAGTCCGGGCTGGTGATTGCTATTTTGATTCAAGAGATGTACATTGGCAAAGTGAAAGAGTGAAAAACATACCTCGTTCAGCAACACGCCGCAGCAATGATTTCGTGCCCATGTTTGCCAGGAGAAACATTGACTTTCGTATCGGCACAGGCGACGCCTCCGATTGGTGATGTGACAATTCTGAGGCATTATGGGATGAGTAGTCCCGGCCCGCATTATGGATTACTGTTGTTACGAGGCTCGAACTGGGTAATGAAAGTGCTTCAAAAATACGTGCACTCTAGCGTCTATATGCTTCAGTTAACATGCAGCGTGTTGTTAGTCAGTGTCATTATCTAAACATGTTTTAACATTCGACCACATACAATATAACACAATTTCAGCATTGATCACCATGAGCCGGACGTGATTTACCGGACTTTCCCCAATAATGCCTTTTAATGCAGTATAATGGCAATGCTATGCAGTGTGTCTCCCACGGATTTTAATTCTAATTTTGAGCAGCGCTACGATTTTATAATTACAACCATATAACCAGCGTGATTGGGTTTCTTTTACAATAGCATATGGACATTATTAGATGTAGAATATCATGAAGGCATTTTCTGTTCAGGATCAGTGATTATCAATTTGTATTAGAATGGTTTGGTCTGTGCACAATGCACTTTATTTTTGAACTATCTTGCATGCACTATGCATTATAGAGTTGCCGATAATAGCAACCTTCTATCATACAGTACTAATGAAATGTTCAGCATTGATTCACTGTTCTTAAGAATATTTACATTCTTTATTTAAAATTTGAGAACTTTAAAACGTCATGAACTTTTCTATGTCTATGTTTTTACTTATGTATAAAGGTTGATACCACAATGGCACACACAAGACTGAAGAAGGCTGCTGCGTCAGCTGAAACGCGTATCTATGCTGGGTCGGAGGAGGCTTATTTAATAAAAAGGCCTGAACCCAAATGGTCCTCCTGTGCATGCTCTTTTCCTGATGGGGAGTAGAGATTTTCCTGTTTGATAGATATATATATATATATATGCATATAAATCTATTAACCCATATATGTGAGTATATTTATAAAAAAATTATATATTATAAATGAAAAACAAAAAAAACTTGTTTGACAACATTGAAATACTTAAAACACAAGGATTATGTAAATATGTGAAAAAAAATTACAAAATTGCTTTCAAACATGTATATGCCATGTTACCAAAATTAATTCAATGTATTGAAAATATTTGCCTGATATACTAATTGTGACTCTTGACACATGCCAAATCATTTTACTCTGAGGGGCAGTGAGAAAGCGCTGGCTGTAAGGGGAGCACAGACAGATAGGGAAGCAGCAGCAGACAGACAGAACCTGTCTATATCAGCTCCCCCATGACATAGGGTGGTACACAGATCGACGGGGGTACACAGACAGATAGAACACCCTCAAGCACAAAATATGCAGTAAAGTCGCAACAGGTACATAAACTGTGCATCCCAAACAGTGCAGCCTTCACAAATGATGCAGGGCTTTCTTGTCCATCCGCCTCCGCCCTATCACAAACAAAAGCATTCTCGGTCACTAAAACATGTGTTTAGTAGTAGTGGTGGTAGTGGGCAGAGTTTTTGACCCGGAGGCAGAAATGCGGACAGGGCCCATTGGAAGAAAGGTCTGGGTCTGCACGAGTGTGCCCTGGTACCGATCTCAAGAAGAGTGCGGTGAGCTTTTTAGAGCTGTGCGCACTTAATAGTGCGAGTGCTGTGCAGGGCAGTGGTGGTTGCAAGAGGTACGGGGATGGGATGGGCCAGGGTCTGCTTGCGAGCATGGGAGAGATGGACAGGACACTTTTGTAGTGTAATATAGCGCTAACTCAACCCTCCCTGGGCCTCTCATGGATGGTGTCCGGAGGCATAGGGGAGGGAGACGGAGACGCTCACTCAATTGCAAGGAGACCATTCACAGACAATGTGGGGGGCCCATTGTCCAGCATTTTGGCGCCCCCACAGTTTTAACTTTTAGACCACAATCAATTCTCACACCTATCGGACTGAAGGTGTGAGAAATGCTTGTGGAGTAAAAGTTAAAACTGTGGGGGCGCCAAAATGCTGGACAATGGGCCCCCCCCAGTGTCTGTGAATGGTCTTCTTGCAAGGGGCCACTTATCTAAATTAGAGGGGGCCTCGCACGTTCCCTTTTAGCCCAGGGCCTCGCCAATACTAGAACCTGCCCTGCCCAAAGGTATTGGAGCCCTTCACAGGAAAACTAGTTACACTGCCCGCAGCCCAAGGGCACATTCATTTTTGGTAGGCACGGCGGAGATTACGTTATGTGCCCAGATTCACAGGATGTTGAGCCGATACAGAGACTCAAACCTGGTTCCCTGCTCCTAAGTCGGCAGCTCTGGCAGTTATTCCATACGGAAAGTGTCGCAAACAGGGGCTTCGGGTGACGTTTCTAGAAGCGACGCTGGCGCAGCCGCCATCCTATTGACACGGACGTAGGTACCAATAGTGCAGCAAGTGCAGCTGCACCGGGGTCCAGTGCATGAGGGATTAGTTGGGGTCGCCATACTTATTTTTCATTACACACCCTGGGGTGGGGCCGGATTTCCATGCCTAGGCTCTCCTACGTCCCTAATCATTGAGTATGCCTCAAAACCCTCACCGTGCCGCCCCACAAAATACCCCAGAGCACGGTGACTGTACCTGGTCCGTGGAAGAGACCCGTCGGTGGTGTAAGTCGGGGACACCTGCTGTTACCGCCTCCCGCCCAGTAGGAAGCACCACGGCTCTTCTGGAAGCTTCTGCATACGTGAACGCCGAGCACACGTGAAAGGTGGGATTTGTTCATTTGTAGGAAAGTTCCCGCCTCCCAATGTAACATTTTGGAGGACCTGTTTCTACATCCTACCAGGGTCGGGACTAAACATTAGATGGGTTCAAAGCAAATATTTGACTTAACTATCAGAATCATGCAGGCAACATTGCTGGTGGATGAAAGGACAGGCATGGGGCGCCTGGAAAGACTAAAATATTCCTTGGTGCTGGAAGGGCCAGTCGCAGTTATTAAACGTATTACGGTAATTCCAATTCGTCAGCCCAGAAAACACGCGCACTGTGAGCATCCCCAGTTCACATTTCGCAAGGTAAACCCTGATGAAATTTGAATGGGAAAAATAAACCGTTTTTTTCTGGAGAAAAGGATGAATTCAGCATGCAATTACAATAATGGCCTTCCCAGATTATTCCCTTTGCCCAGCCCTCCAAGTGATAACTGAACAGAATTTTGCTACTGGGAATTACCAATGCCTGTGGTATTGGTAATTCCCGGGTGAAAGAATTCTCACCCTATCACTGTATCAATACCTGCCACGACGTAACGGTCAGTGTCTGTGTTTGCACGTGTTATATTTCTTTTATGTTAGATGGGTGTCTTATAGAATGCACGGCTACTCGGGCAGAGTGTCCCGGCGCTATACAGATCTGTAGAGGGGAGACCAAGGAGTATAGAGAACTATAGGCCAAAGAGCCAGGTCTTAAGTTCTTTCCGGAAGGACAGCAGATTGTCTAGCTTTCTAAGAGACATGGGGAGTTTATTCCAGAGTTTTGGGGCCAGCAATCTGTAGGAGCGTCCACCAATGCGAGCACGTTTGATGATTGGAATAATGGCCAAAGCTTGTGAGGCCGAGCGGAGCGATCTAGCAGGAAAATAGAATTAAACTATTTTCCTTAAGTATACAGCACCGATACCGTGCAATGATTTGAAGGCCATGATCAAAGTTTTAAAATGAATACGCTTGCACCGGCAGCCAGTGGAGTGAATCGAGAAAGTGTGAGCCCTGCGGCTAAGGCCAAAAATGGCCCTCGCTGCTGAATTCTGAACTGTCTGGAGGCGTGCAAGAAGGTACTCCGGAAGGCCCAAATATAGAATGTTAGAGTAGTCGAGTCTGGAACCAATCAATGCCTGGACTGTAATTCTCCTACGAGTGTGAGATAGGAGAGGAAGAAATTTCCTAAGAGTACGCAACAAGGCAAAACATTGGCCAACTAGGCTAAGAATCTGGGGCTTGAAAGTTAAACCTGTGTCAATCTTTATACCCAAGTTCCTTGCCACTGATGTAGGTGATGCAGGAGGATGCATATCGGCCGGCCACCAGGATTTCCAATGGACATCAGGAGGACAGCCAAAGAAAATAATCTCTGACTTGTCCGAGTTGCATTTTAACTGGATCTCTTGAAACCATAAAAAAATGGCCTCAAGGCACCTCCTGATAGAGGTGCCGTCGAAGTCAGCATTCTTGTCGCAGGTGAAAAGGAGCTGCGTGTCATCAGCATACAACACAATACGTGCTCCGTGCGACTCAGCCAATTCCGCCAGAGGAGAGAGATAAACATTAAAAAGAGTGGGGCTCAACACGGACCCCTGTGGAACTCCAACGGCCAGAGGAGGAACAGCGGCTGAGAAAGGGGGGGCCCAGACCAGTTGTTGGTGGTCGGTCAAAAAGAACTTGAACCAATTGAATACCGTCCCTCTCAGTCCAATCTCCTTCTGTCTGTCACATACAGGTAAGAGTGTTGCTTATGTGTGTCTTTGTGAACAGTTGTGCATTTACGTGCTTTCTTTGTGTGTAATAGTGCTTTTATGTGCTGTCTGTAATGGTGTCTTTACGTGTTGTCTTTGTGTGTATACTGCTTTACGTGTTGTCTTTGTGTGCATGTATACCTATATGTTAACTTTTTGTGAGGTAATGCCTGAACGCTTGTTGGACAGTGTGCATGGATACTTGTTGGCATTTTGATTAGTGTATGCACAATGTAGGTGCGTTATATATATTGTCTTTCTCCATCCCTCTGACTCTACCTGTCCCAGTCCTTTTTTGGGTGTCTTCAAAGACAGCGCGTGGCGGTCTAGAAGCACATTCCCTGGTGCTCTCCTGACATACATCACTGTGCCTTCCTGGTACACAACACCCTGTGCTCCCTTGGTGCATGCTGCCCACACGTTCTATATTCCCCTGTACGTCTCCCTTTGTCTCCAACTGGCCGAGGTTATTTCGGGCTGCGTCTTCGCCCACGTTTGTGTGTCACTGTCCTGTATTCAAGAGTGTGTAAGGTTGGTCTCTTTACAACATGAGCACACATTGGGTACGTTTGCAACACTGCAAAGCCCCCCCTTACTGAGACCACTGCCGTGCACACAGCCTACACCGGCCTACCTCGAAGAGCACTTCTCGTGCATGACACAAAGCTGCCTGGGAGGGGGTGGGACGTGGGCTTTACCTCAGCCGACACCCGGGGTCTGTTTGCAGTTACTAGTCAAAATGTTCGTTTTAGAAATGGGGTGTTGGTGTAGGCCGCTGAACCCACACACAACTCAGTCACTGGGCCCTAAAGCCTGGCACATCTCCTTGACTTCTGCCTACAGCAGCCCTGGAGCTATTCCCAAGGCCATGTGCTTCTTATGGCTGTTGGAAAGCAACTAGTGATTGCTTGATGCACAGCGCACAATGAATGCCCCCTTTTGTGCTCAAGCATCAGATCTTCCGCGACTCATAGCTCCCAGCAACCCCTTATGCACAATGTACAGGGGACCACTATTGCGCAACACTCAGTAAACCCCTTAATATCGTCTAGTAATCATTGATGCACAGTGCCGAGCGCTTTTGTGTGCAGTGCCGTGATCCCTGGTGAGCGATGTCCAATGCTCCCCTTATGCATATCGCCCAATGCTCCTTGATGCACAATGTTCAGAGTACCCTTGATGCACAATGGACAGTTTCCTTATATATCCACAAAACCCAGTGCACAATTGTGCACAATGGCCAGTGTTCTCATTATGCCCACTGTGCCCCTGTTGCCCACCAGTGCTCCTCTCTTGCACAGTCCGGGCACAACTCTTAGAGATTTCTGTGATGCACAAAGCCCACTGTGGCACTGGCACACAATGCCCAGTTCTCCCCTGACGCACAACGCCCGGGCACAAGCACAACTCTTAGTGAGTTCTGTAATGCACAAAGCCCACTGTGGCACTGGCACACAACGCCCAGTTCTCCCCTGACGCACAACGCCCGGGCACAAGCACAACTCTTAGTGAGTTCTGTAATGCACAAAGCCCACTGTGGCACTGGCACACAACGCCCAGTTCTCGCCTGATGCACAACGCCCGGGCACAAGCACAACTCTTAGTGAGTTCTGTGATGCACAAAGCCCACTGTGGCACTGGCACACAACGCCCAGTTCTCCACTGATGCACAACGCCCGGGCACAAGCACAACTCTTAGTGAGTTCTGTGATGCACAAAGCCCACCGTGGCACTGGCACACAACGCCCAGTTCTCCCCTGATGCACAACGCCCGGGCACAAGCACAACTCTTAGTGAGTTCTGTAATGCACAAAGCCCACCGTGGCACTGGCACACAACGCCCAGTTCTCCCCTGATGCACAACGCCCGGGCACAAGCACAACTCTTAGTGAGTTCTGTGATGCACAAAGCCCACTGTGGCACTGGCACACAACGCCCAGTTCTCCACTGATGCACAACGCCCGGGCACAAGCACAACTCTTAGTGAGTTCTGTGATGCACAAAGCCCACCGTGGCACTGGCACACAACGCCCAGTTCTCCCCTGATGCACAACGCCCGGGCACAAGCACAACTCTTAGTGAGTTCTGTGATGCACAAAGCCCACCGTGGCACTGGCACACAACGCCCAGTTCTCCCCTGATGCACAACGCCCGGGCACAAGCACAACTCTTAGTGAGTTCTGTAATGCACAAAGCCCACCGTGGCACTGGCACACAACGCCCAGTTCTCCCCTGATGCACAACGCCCGGGCACAAGCACAACTCTTAGTGAGTTCTGTGATGCACAAAGCCCACCGTGGCACTGGCACACAACGCCCAATTCTCCCCTGATGCACAACGCCCGGGCACAAGCACAACCCTTAGTGAGTTCTGTGATGCACAAAGCCCACCGTGGCACTGGCACACAACGCCCAGTTCTCCCCTGATGCACAACGCCCGGGCACAAGCACAACTCTTAAGTGAGTTCTGTGATGCACAAAGCCCACCGTGGCACTGGCACACAACGCCCAATTCTCCCCTGATGCACAACGCCTGGGCACAAGCACAACTCTTAGTGAGTTCTGTGATGCACAAAGCCCACCGTGGCACTGGCACACAACGCCCAGTTCTCCCCTGATGCACAACCCCCGGGCACAAGCACAACTCTTAGTGAGTTCTGTAATGCACAAAGCCCACTGTGGCACTGGCACACAACGCCCAGTTCTCCCCTGATGCACATCGCCCGGGCACAACTATTAGTGATTTCTGTGTTGCACAAAGCCCACTGTGGCACTGGCACACAACGCCCAGTTCTCCCCTGATGCACAACGCCCGGGCACAAGCACAACTCTTAAGTGAGTTCTGTGATGCACAAAGCCCACTGTGGCACTGGCACACAACGCCCAGTTCTCCCGTGATGCACAACGCCCGGGCACAAGCACAACTCTTAGTGAGTTCTGTGATGCACAAAGCCCACTGTGGCACTGGCACACAACGCCCAGTTCTCCCGTGATGCACAACGCCCGGGCACAAGCACAACTCTTAGTGAGTTCTGTGATGCACAAAGCCCACTGTGGCACTGGCACACAACGCCCAATTCTCCCCTGATGCACAACGCCCGGACACAACTATTAGTGATTTCTGTGTTGCACAAAGCCCACTGTGGCACTGGCACACAACGCCCACTTCTCCCCGTGTATAAGATGCGGTGCTCCTCCGGGACCCGGGCGTGCAGCGCGGTGTTTTCCTGGGCACTCAGCAATCTTGCTACATTGCACCGTGGTCGCTCGCTGCACAACTCGGTGAGCGTCCCTGCTATACATTACCATATGCTCTCGAGGCACAGCACGAGTTGCCACCTGTTGCATAGTGATATGTGACTCATATATGAGCATACGCGGCCGAGGAGGACTTGTCTTCTGTATGAAATAGTGGCTGTAGTTTGTCGGCCTTGCCTATGCACCGCCTGCATGTTTTGCCCTTGTGCAACTTGCCTCTACATGGCTTGATACTGTCCTCCCGATCAAACCCTTCCTAAGTAACAATTCCAAATATTTTAAAAAGCACTATTCAATAAACAAGTATATTTCTTGTAGTGCATATTTGGTTTAGCTTCTTCGGGTTATTTTCAAAAATCCAAACAGCGATAAAAAAGGAACATGCTAGAATGCGGCAGAAACAGGAAGTTTAGACTCCTGTAAGAGACCTTGAGTGGGTTTGGAACTGGGTGGTATTTTACTGGTGTGTCCTGCGTTTTTACGCCAAAGATATAGTTAATCGAAAAAAGCAGTGAAATCAGGTATAGGACAGTGGGTGTTTATATACATAACACACACACACATATATATATATATATATATATATATATATATATATATATATATAAATACTCAAATAGTTACTTATAGGGGCCTTCAGCTGGCGTTCCCCTTCCACTGGCCTGTCAGTGTGTCATTCACATGTTTGTGCCACCCATTACAGCAGAGGACGGGGCACAGGGTCGGCCCACTTACCTGTATGCGAGGACATAAATGTATGGTAACGTTCAGCTATTGATTCCAGGAATTGTGTACATGCGCCGCCATCAGCACAAAGACCTCCCTGGTTCTGCCACGCTGACTCTACCTTGTCTGTGGAAGTAAGAGGCCCGTTCAGTGTTGCCAGATTTTTTAAGCATTCTCTAGGCCAAAGCCAACCAAAAAGTTGCCCAATATTGCTCCTTTAAGTAAGATTGGGCCGGGACAGCGTCAAGCAGGCGGTGAATGCATTGGAATTGATATTGCAGCAGGCTACCAAGTAAATATTTGTCTAATAAAGCGCTTTAACTTTGCTTGAGCGCTGTAAATATATTTATAATCTGGCAACTATCAAAACCCCTGGGAAAAATATAGCCCAACCTGGCAACACTGGGTTTAAAAGGGACGATCCTGCTGGTGCAGCCTCCCCTCATCCTGTATGAGGCCCGCCTCTCTTCTAGAAGGTTCTGCAGAAGTGACCGCCTGAGAGGCGTGTGCAGTGTAGCGAAGTTCCCGCCTTTACAAGAGAAGCCGTTTGGAGAGGTTTCCTGAATCAGCAAACGGGCCGATACTAAGAGGCGCACAGCAATTAAAAAATATTCCAAACAATCATTTACAAAGCCAATGCGCTTGCATTACGTATTCCAAAGGGACACATCATAAGGGTAAATGTTGTGTGTTTAATTATATAAACCACATTCCTCTTCCCTCCACCCCTCGATTTATCTTGTGGTACATTGAGTGCTCCCCTCAGCCTGTCGTGAGGTGTTGGGGCGACGGAGAGCGAAGATTATAATAAAAAGAATCTCACCTTATGTATCCACTATCCAGTGATTTTTTTAGCACTAAACATGCACACGGCGCACAGTGCAGCCAGCATTGCGCACAGACCAGCACGTCTGTCCTGCTTAGGGTTGTGTGTGAATGATTCTCGCCCGTGGCAACGTGTGCGTCGGGGCTCAGGATAGCAGGGACGCTTACAGAGCTGTGCAGCAGGTGAACAGAGCTGTGCACAGGTGATCACTGCGCTATATGCCATGGGGACCTTTGGCATTGCATTTAAGTGAGCACTTGGCATTGTTCATCAAGGATTGCCGGGCGACATGCATAAGAGAAGCGCTGGGTGTGGTGCAAAGAGGGAACCTGTGCTGTGCATCCTTCATGAGGGGGGAGGGCGGCGGCCTGTGACTCGCTGAAACACTGGTGGCCTAGTAAAGCAACGCGTTGTGGATCAGGGCGCTGTGCAATGTGCTTTTTTTCGGGGGGGGGGGGGGGGGGGGCTAAGTACACGGCACAAGGACATCATGGACTATTTACACGAATACTTTGGCAAACAAGCATTAGAATATTCCAACACGGACGTCATTGAGACCACCAGCATCTACCTATAAGTGTCCAGAGGTACGGAAAATACGGTGCCGCCTCCTTCCCCAGCCAACCCCGGGCGCAGTGTTAGGTGTGATTTAGGTCCAGTGCCTGCAACACCAACCACTGTGCTGCGCAGGTGCATCGCTCAAAAGCCCGCCAGTGCCATCAATGACAGAAACGAGTGCAACCGGTACATAAAATGTGCAAGACAGGCAGCAGCAGTGCAGGCTTCACATGCGGTGCCTCCATGCTCACTGCCCGCCCCCACAGACGCACTCTCTCGGTCACAACCTCATGGTGTGCAACCAGGGCAAAGGGCCCAAACTCCGAGCCTTGGGTGTGGGGAGAGGAGGAGTGAGGGCTCTGCTTGATCATTGAGTACCGCCAGCACAAACCCTCCCTGAGACGCTGCTTCTCACGAAACCCTAGCCCCCCCCACACCCGCCCCCCTGCCCACGCTGACTGCCTGTACCTGGTCTGTGGAGGCAAAAACCCGTTGTGGACCATCAGGGCCCCATCTGCGTGTTACCGGCTCCCACCCAGCCTGGAGAAAGGCCCACGTCTCTTCTCGAAGCTTCTGCAGAAGTGAACGCCAAGCACGCCTGAGAGGCGGGGTATGTGCCTTGTAGCAAAGTTCCCGCCTTCCAAAATTGTAACATTTTGTAAGGCTTGGCAGAGGCACGCGCACTTGCATAGCTTTTCCCGAATCTGCAAATGGGTCGGAACTAAGAATTAGATTAATGCAAAGGAATATAAATATTTCGGTGCAGTTAACGTACAGCAGAGTAACTCACCATGATGTGCAGACGGTGGGCAAAAATGTGCATCAGGAAAGCACACGGTACGGTGGGCAAAAATGTGCATCAGGAGAGCACACCGTGATATGCAGCAAGGGAGAAGAGCGATGTGCACAAGTACCACTGGCTTTACGGCCCGCGTGCAGTCCCTGTGCAGCACTGCATTTTGTGTACACCTAACACCCACCCACCACTGATGTCACTGGTCACGTGACACAGTACCAATAAAAGAGGCCGAGCGCACGTGCTCTGGGCCAGTTGTACCGAGTATCTGACTGTGTCTGCGTCAGTCCTTTTAGCAATGAGGGCCCAGGGCCCCCAACATTACATAGAGAGTACTGGGCCTTGTGTATAGGAGACCCACTTAACACAGTACATCAAGGGAACACTGGGCAGCATAAGATGTGCACACGGCGCAGAGGAGTAGCGCATCAGAAGAGCAATGGGTGTTGTGCATCAAGGAACATTGGATGCTATGCATAAGGGGCTCACTGGGAGTTGTGCAACATCGGGTCACCCCAGTGACGTGCAACAGGAAGAGTGGGCATTCTGCTAAAGGGGAGCATTGGGTGCTGTGCATTAGGTGAACACTTGTTATTGTGTAACTGGGGAACACTGGGTACTGTGCATAAGGAAAACATTGGGCATTCTGAAAGAATGAAGCACTGTTGTGTGACAGGATCAGTGGACATTGTGCATAATTGGGACACGATGTTCTGTATAAGGGGAGAACTAGGCAGTGTGCATAAGGTTGAGCACTAGGCTATGTGGACGATAGGAGCACGGGTGTTGTCTGTAAAAGTAGAACTGGGCCTTCTACATCAGGGAAGCACCCAGTATTGTGCAACAGGGGAGTACCTGGGGTTGTGCATCAGCTCTTTTATTGCTTTGGGGTAAAAATCAAGATTTATAAGGCTTTAAGGCAGTCTGCATAAGGGCGGCCCAGTGACTGTAAGTTATGTGTGGTTTTATCGGCCTACATTACCACCCTCACCCACTTCTAAAATTAACATTGGGCAAGACTACGCCAGGTAACCAGGTCAATTTAAGAGAAAAGGGCAGCTTTATTAGGACAGGTATGCAGCTGACACTTATACACATTACAATATATTTCACAACAACCCCACCTCACTAATACAATTGTTCAAACTAACACCCTTCTACCCTTAATCCTCCCCAACATGAATAACCCCTGACAAACTATCCATACATTCAACATCCCCATATCATTCAATTCACCGTCCTTTTACACGTGACTCTGTATTCCCCTCAGCCAACATCTGCCATGCAAGACCCCACCCCTCCTGTCGTAGTGCATACTCCCTATACTTTTCTGCCACCCAGGAAAAAAACACTGAACAGTTTTTTTTTCCTGCTCCGCCCCTTTCAAGAATACTGTTTGTGTGGCTGTCACCCCAAGAGCCATTGCCTTATTTTCTTTTAACACCCTGTCGCCCCAACAGCCTCAAGAACAATAGCCCTCTATACTGCCTGTCAGCATCTTTGTCAAACAATCCTTTAACTTCAGCAAATGCAGTTCATTCCCCATAAAATACAAAAGTACCCTATCCTGGTGATAGAACATAAAATCTTTTCTGATATCCCCGTGCTCAACGATTCCTATTCCTCTGTCTTGACAGAAGCGTCACATTTCCCTATCCACCTTAAGTCTTGCTTCTTCAACTGCACTGTATTTTATCCTCCCCCCCACAACGCCAAATCTTTCTAGCAACTAAGGGCGTCCAAAACACATATGTTCCTGACCACATTCTCCCAATCATATCCAAATCGTTTTTCATCGCCTTAATTTGGTCCAAACCTGATAACTGTGCTAAAGCATTCTCACCCAGATGAATAATAAGTATATCGGGGCATGCTTGTACACTTTCCAAATTGGTTAACCAAAGTAACAGTTGTTTCCACTTCATCCCCCTCTCTCACCATTCAAGTCTGTTGATCTGAATCCCAGAGTTTTCCAGAAGGGATGGCATCCCGTCTGTTTTGCTGGCCTCTTGACAAGAGTGGCCAGTGATCTGTACAGAAAATATCGCCACAGAGGGACCTGCTCTTCAACATACTATTGAATGAAAACAAAATATGTTGGACTAATTGCAACTCCTCTAGGTGTCTAATGTAGCACCAACAACATGCAGATGATCATCTACCCGACTTCATGATCTCCCTCAAGGTGTAACCCAAACGGCTATCTTCTGATGCAGCTCCAATCAAAAAGAAATGTGTACCAAAAACATATGATCTCTTCCCCATACGTACCAATACCTTCTTCATGATTGACAGCATTAGCAATATTAATAGCTTCCTCCCATCTTCACGGCAGAGGCCCAACCAGACTGAGCCACCCCCTATAAACCTCTGCCATGCTTCATCTGGCAATATGTTACCTCGAATACTATTCAAAACAGTTGTCGCTCCCTACCCCACTTGGTCTGTGTGAGAGGATTTCAAAAGCAAATGCAATTGCTCCAACTTTACCTCCACATCCTCCACCTTCAAACAGTCCTCTCTCACAATCCCTAAAAGTTCTGAGATTATGAATGCGCCCAAAAAATAGCCATAACATGACTGACTGTAATAAACACGTCTCAAAAGCAGACGAACAAACCTCAACAAGCCCCTTTACTAAATACACTAACCTCAACATTGTTACAGGAACTCATTTCCTCTGTACCCTCCTCCTCTCCTTTGCCCACCCTTGCAAAAGCCTCCTTTCCATTTGCCCAGCCGTTGGCTTGTATCCCCAGAAGAATTTTCTGTAGAAACGTATCCCAGCCATCTTTCACACAATAGTCGCCACTGAAATGCCGCTGTCAATATTAGTCATGATGAAACATACACATCATTCCTTCTAGTCTCCAAATCCAGTGTGTCCTGACCTCTCTTACCTACACCACTAACCAAAAAATCCTCCCACACCTGCCTGTAGGCAGTTCTGGTACTATTGCTATTGAGTTCTCAACAAGTTCCAGAATCCTCACTCTCCCTATTCTTATATCTCCATTGGTACCTTTGTCTTCTGCAGATCTGTTCCAAATGCCAAACCAAAGGATCTTTTCCACTGTGATCATGACACTGCATTTGCGATTTTATTGTCCAAACTTGGTACATGGTTGACTCTAAACACAACCAACAACAGAATCTGAGAGGCAACAAGAACAACATATAGAACAATCACAGCACTATTGTCATGCATGCACAAATGAGACGAAAGTTTGACTTCGTAGATTTGATCTTTTATTTCATACTAGCTTACCCGTCGCGCGTTGCTGCGATCTCAGAAGAAAGGAAATTCAAGGAAACTCGTTATGATAACATAAAATTTACATTGTGTCATTGTTATTGAAACTTATTCATTTTATTTTTTAAAACATTTCTAAGTGTGGCTTGAGTAGTGCGTCCTCGATTGGCTTCCAATCTTGATTCTGGTTTCTCTCCTGTTTCATTCGAGTGGGCTTGAGCAGTGCGTAATTGATCGTTTTCCAATCTTGATTCTCGTTGTTCTCCTGTTTCATTCGAGCGGGCTTGACAAGTGCGTAATCGATCTGTTTCCAATCTTGATTCTCATTGATTGTTCGTTTGAGAAGAACGGGCTTGTGCAGTGCGTACTCGATCGGCTTCCAATCTTGATTCTCGTTGCTCATTCGTTTGAGAATTACGGGCTTGAGCAGTTTGTATTCGAACAGCTTCTAATCTTGCTTCCCGCTGCTCGTTTGTTTCTGAACCTCGTAATGCCTTTATCTTTCGTGCTTCTGATGTAGATTGACCAATCGATTTCCATTTGGGGGTCATAACTGTCGACGATGCTCATAAATTCGCTGTCTATTATAGTATTCGAAAGATTACGAGGGCCCTGGGGGGCCGATTTAAAAAAAAAAAAAATTGACAGAAAGTGTACTCAACAACTTCCCAAAGTTTCATGGCGATCGGATGAATGGTGTAGTAATGCATAAAGGACAAACAGACAGACAGACATACTTTTGTTTTTATATATATAGTTTGTTGAATTTTTTTCAAAACAGCCAACACGTTTCGGCCATATCCATGTTTCTTCAGGGCATCCAAGAAGTACCACATCTTACGCCGAACCCGTATCTGGTTCCGGTATCAGGGCTACGTCAGATTCGGTTTAGTAACATTACCAAACTGAATCCGACGTAGCCCTGATGCACGAACCAGATACAGATTCGCCCTAAGATGTGGTTTATGGTGCTACATCATTAGTTTGCTTGCGAATTACTCTTGCTGAAACAGCTTTTTATTTAAGCTCTTTGATATCCATATCTCCCAGATAAACTGATATCCTAACTGGAGTCATCTCAAATACAGCCTTTGGGTCTTTTTAATGGTTTAAAGTACTTGTATTTGAACATTCATTCATAGGAATTTTTACTTCTTGGATGCCTGAAGACCCCGGATATGGGTGAAACACGTTGGCTGTTTTGAAAAAGTCAACGCACCTTATGAAATAAAAGATCAAATCTACGAAGTCAACCTCTCGTCTCATTTGTGCATGCGTGGCAATAGTGCCATGATTCTTGTTGCCTCTCAGATTCTGTTGGTGGATGTATAGCTGTTTGTGGTTCTAGTTGGCCGTGAACCATTTTTTGAGGTGGGCAACAATTTAGTTCTTTTGAGTCCTTTAATACCTTAAGCTACACAAGATTGTGCGAGACTTGGATTCCCTACCCACCACGGTTTGTTTGGACTCTAAACACAATGTTAAACATTAAACACCCGAGCATGAAAAATTGTAAAAAGTTCAACTGCTTCTTCTCCTTTGCTTTCTGACCATTCACCAAAGCCACCACTCTGCTGCTGGCCACATTAAAATTGGCTGCCCTGTTGGCCAAAACTTTGCTCCATAAGGCAATTGCCATCAAAAGCAGAAATAATTAAAAGAAGGCAATGCTTCTCCCTTATTTTTTCCATGCTGCTGGCCAACGTTCAAACACCATCTGCAGACTCAAAGCAAACCAAAACCATATGATCTTGCAGCATCTGAGAAAATCTGCCTCACAAAATCCACTTCTAATGACCACATTTTCACTTCATTGGAGCTTTTTGGAAACCTACGCCAAACCTCCAGGTTCCTTCACTGCTGCTGTTATTTGTATGTGGTGATAAGGCAAAGTTGTGCCAGCCACTGCAAAACCAAGTCTACAACAAAAGGTCCTGCCTGCCCGTACCACCGTACATGAAAAGTTTAGGTGACCCAGTAGTCTCTGCGGCTGCTGAAGTTGTAACTATGGCACCATAATTACGTCTTGCAATAGTTCCAACATTTCCAAAATCTTAGTCTGAGGCAATCTAGCTTCCATCTGCGCTGTGTCAAGGTCAATACCAAAAGCAAGATCTAGGTAATGGGGCCTTCTGTTTATTCTGGTGACTTTGGTACCCACAATTCTGCAGACATCTGTTGAAAACCTTGTAGCGCAAGACCACATTTTCCAGTGCCACCAACACCGTAAACCAAAAATCATCCCATTAATATGTTACCTATATATGACCTTTCGTACTGTAAAACAACTTTAAATAAATGTGCTACAAGTCTTGAATAGTGTGCAAGATACAGCACACCCAATGGGTAGCACTTTGTCGACATAGAGTAGACCATCAAATTGTAAACCCAACAAAGAGATTTCAAAAGGGTGTACTGGGAGAATCCAAATAGCCGATTTTATATCACATTGTGCAATTCTGCACCCAAGTCACATCTCTTTACTATTCCTCGCCATATTCACTGTTGCAAATTGAACTTCAGTGTCTTCCTTTGCAATAAAGAAGTTTACAGAGGAGCCTTCAGGGCATTACAAGTGATGAATCATCCTATATTCACCAACCATCTTTCATAGTACTACACCAAGAGGTGAAACCATTAGATCCATCACTGACCAAAAATAAATAGGTCACACCATTCTCTCCTCAGATACTTCTTTACACAATTTTTCTTTCACCACCTGTGGGTGCTCTCTATCAGCAAGTCCCCTCTATCTTGGCCCTTGGTAACCCAACCAAAAACCTTCCAGAAAATTCCCCTCCAATAACAAAGTCTCCTCTCTGTTGGGATAAAAAGAAAGCCATGATATCATAAAATTCAATTCAACTGGCATAATAGCCCATGCTGTGGTGGTACCTGCTGTTACCTACCTTGTACAGTGATCCAGAAACATGCTTGTTCCCCAAAACATTGCAGCACTGCATACGTCCGCCCACATTTGTCCCATTCATGTTTGTATTTACAGGAATTTCTCAGGCAAAACCCCTTGTTAAAACTCCAGCATGCTCCCGGGTTAATCACTTGAGCTGTGCCCCATTCCCCCACCCCTCCAAGAGTGGGTCGTCTAAGAAAGTGCTGGTATTGTACTGCCAAACCACTTGCCATATGTAAAGTTGGTGGTGGGCACAACGGGTACATAAATTGTAACCACAGTTCATTATCCACTTCCCCCAATGCTTATCCAGCTTCAACCCTAGGCAACCTCTAAATTTCTCATCATAATGTAACCATGCAAAAAACCGAAGTCCAAGTGTTCCATCCTGATTGTATCCATGTATTTGAATATGAACACCAAGCAGTTTGGACAACGTTCACAATAAATAGTTATGTTGATCAAGAATGTCAACGTCCAAGTAACAATTGTTGTTGGACCCTACATCTCCTAGCTAAACCCCATGCTTCTTCCTTAGACCTGTCTTTTGATTGCAATTCTATGTAGATTAGTTTGTAAACTTCTATAAATTTTCCTTTCCATATCTTTTCTTTTGTGGCAGTAGAAAGGTGTGACTCAAAAGCTTAGAGACCATCATGTAAGGTCAACTCTTAAACCCTTCAGACTTACTCTTACCTTTACTGTCTATAGTCTGCAACTCCTCCTCCTCAGTGTTTGTCTCTTTGTTTAACTTATCTCTGTCCGGTTTCTTTTTACAGTCTTCTGTTTCAATGCTTGAAGGTTTGGTTTGTAAAACTACGTCAGTGTCAATCCCTTTTTGAGCTGTATCGGTCCCCACAACTTTTTCCATACACCTATACCTTTCTCTTTAATGTCCCAGCAGTGCCCCACCCGTTCTCACCTTGCACTCATTCGTTGTTTCCTTGCCAAACCTCTGATCATCCACATCCCCAATCCTGTCTGGCCTTCCACAATGGTGTCACCGCAACCTTACAGAGTTCTTAAAGTTGATATATCTACAACATATCAGTATGCTGGAAGATATAAGTTGTCTCACCCTTCTCCAACTTCTTATGCCTCCCAGTCGCCGTCACCAGTGCAGTATCTTACCTTCTCCTAATTAATCCTCTTCATCATCATAGTCCAACTTAACCACCTCATCCAAATCACATTGCCTCAACTTAGTTGTGCTTACACCCGGACACTCGCCATCACCCACACCCCCATCAAAATTCCTCCAATTAATCTTTGTAGTCTTGAGTTGTCCATGTTGTTTCTTCTCATCTCATGATTTAGGGCAGTTGCTCCGAACCTCTTCCTCTCTTCAGGTCGGCGGTAACAGGTCGTGACAAACCGGACCAGAGGCTGCTCAAATGAGCTGGACTACCCTTCCAGGCTTGGCTCAATGGTGCCCTCAAGGTTGCTCCAACCTGGGGGAACTGTGGTCCTGTTTCTCTCTACCCTGCTCCTTTGCTCTCCTTGAGTTGCTCCAGCTGACATTGGTACCCAAATCTACTGCCCCAGTTGACCACCACCAAGCTCTCCAATATCCTGTCATCCCTTTTTTTGTAACAGGTCTCCTATGTACCCTTTCTGACCTAAACCAGTCAAGCTTTCTTTCCTCCGATCTAAATTCTTGCTCAGACTGCATTCTTTTTCCTTTCTTGCTGAAGAAATATAGATTGTTTTGTCTACCCAATTCGACAGCATGCCAGATATTGGGCAGTTCCGGTGCACCAGTGCTTCTGCATTTGGCCACCTAGTGTGGTTTGTTTAGAAGCACACTTTCCCATGGGCATGCTCCCTCAAAGGCTCTCTGTCAACCCACTTGACCCACACACGTAAAGAAGGCACTATAACATACAAAGATAACACATAAAGGCACTACTGTTTACAAAGACACACACAGAAAACACTCAAACATGAAACTGAATTAGACAAAAAGACAACACTCGTGCAAACAAACAGGCAATAATTATACAGGCAGACATTGATGTTGGGATGGACAGACAGGCAGGGGCACAATGGATAAATATTTGGGGACAGACTGAATGATGCTTACTTAGTGCTGGGAGAGTCAGTCACCATTTCGCTTTAGGCGGGGCTAACCCAGCTCTGCCTCAGGAATGTCCGCGGTCACCTCCACTCTCCACCTCGCCCATGCTGGATTGCGCATACTTTTCCCAATGGTATTGCAAAGCCGCCCGTGCGCTGCCTCTACACGTGCCCTCCCCTGGCCTATACCAGGTAAGCTCTCTGTGTCACCAACCACACAATGCCACAAGGGCATTGTAGTGTCGTGTGACTGTGTGCTAGTACCTTTGCGGGACTGGGTGGACTCAACAGAGGGAGTACATCACTGGCTGGGAGGTTTTAACGTGTGGTTACTAACGGTTATGACGTAATTAGAGAACAGTGAGTGATTGTATGCAGAGGAATAAAGACGTGCAACCCAGAGCTCGGTGTGTGGCATATTAATTTGCATGCTTCCGGGCAGGGGAGGACCCTACAACTGGTGACAATTGTGGTATCTGTGTCCCAAAGAACAAGACCGCTCTCCTTTGAAGTTTGAAATGTTCCAGCAAACTCCTCGTGTGTCACGTGTGCCCAATTCGATGAGAAGCAGTTCGAAGGTGGCATGTGTGTAACTGAAGCCCTGCCCCAGCCCATATATGGCCCTTAAAGAAGTTGAAGGCACTGCAGAGGAGAGAATTCGAAAATCCCCTCCAGTAACTCACTGGTAAGTGCAAAAGAAGAGATACTGTGCCACAGCATAACACAGAGCCACTATCGATACAAAAACTTAGCGCTAAAGGCAGCCACAACCAGCTATTTTTTGCATAAAAGACAAAAACAGTGATGAACAAGTATGAGAGACGAAACCATTACCATCAAGAAGATGGCGTATTCCGACCTCCAGTCGAGAGCGACGACCCAAGCATAAGCACAAGGCCAGTGCTTGTGGGAAGTACTGGCCCAGAAGAACAGCTGTCGTCACTTGAACAGCATATACTCTCAAGGGCAGTAGAAAAGAGCACAAAGTACAATGCCTCTGTGTTTCTGAAACCACCACCACAATTCGACAAAGCAAAGAAGCAGACTATTGGTGCCAGGTGGACTGGATGAATCGAGATGTTAGATGATTTCATTGATGCCCCTGAAGAAGTAGAAGGCTGCAAGGGTTGAAGAAAGAGCAGATGGACAAACCGCTGACATGCTGGAACAGCGAAAAAGGAATCAGCTTTGATCGTGAAAGGCAAGCACAACCACAAGGTAGATTCAGGCAAGTTCAATTATCCAAAGAAGACAAAAGTCTGTTTCTGATATGGGTTTTCATATCCACATGAAAGCATATGTCCAGGCATAGGACAAATGGCCTGATTACTATTTTGGCGGACACGGCTATTCCGTCATAAATGTGACAGATATCCCATCTGCCGTATTACAATTCCATTATATCCTATGGAACTTGTAATACGGTGGATGGGATATCCGTCACGTTTGTCCTGGTCAAGCAGCAGCGAAAGTGGATAACAAACACTCAGTTTGCTGTTAATCCTCCGAGAGCTGTGATGTGCATAGGACACATGGTGACAAGCCATTGTACTGGACAGACATCACATGGGACTCATCATATTTTAAGCACCTGCCTCTGCGATCGTCAGCTCTTGCGCTTACCAATGAGGCCATCCCGCCTGACAGTCCAGATCAAGCATCAGAACCTGTACCATTGCTGCATGAACAGATTGTGTCTCTACCACTTCATACCACTTGATCTGGCTGAGTATTGCAAGCGTCTCAACGACTTATCAAAGAAATATAATGTAACTGTTGTTTGTACTTATAATTTAACAAGGGGGGATGTAGTGCCGTGAGATTATGTGTTCTAAAACGCTTGCGGGTCAGGGTGAACTCAACAGAGGAAGTGCGTAACTGGCTGGGAGGTGTTAAGGTGTGGTTATTAATGTGATGACATAATCAGAAAATAGTTTGCGATTGTATGTAGAAGAATAAAGATGTACATCCTAAGCCCCGTGTGTGATGTATTCATTTGCATGCTCCCGGGATGAGGCGGACGCTACAGGCATGTCAGTGGTCGCTCCGCTCCACTCCTTAACTCATGTTTAGCTTTTATTTGAAATGTAGGCGGTGAGGATGTTAAAACTGCAGGTGCTGTCCAGCTTGCAGCTTCTTTCGAGGCCTTGTGAGGCCAAACTAGGTCTGAGACAAAGCCCCCTACTTAATCAGGTCTTATCGACCTGCATGTTTAAAGACTTTCAAAGCCTTCCTCACCACCTCAATATCTTTGGCCATAATCAGTGAACTTAATTAGAACATGTTTCCCTAGTAAAACATTTCTTTAGGTTTTCCCAGCATATCCAAAGTAAAAACACCATTCCCCTACCTAGCAGGACCACAGTGCTGTACGTCTGCATCACTAACTGTCCCTCCAAGCTCCTAACTACCACTAAAGCCCGTTGCATGGCACCCATCTAGCCAGTCCAGTGCCATTTGGGGCGTGGACTGTGCCACCCACCCGATGAGCCCCAGGGTTGCCAATCCAAATGATGCCATCCCGTTGGAGCCCACATTCAAACTATAAAGTGAAAGCAGGCGCCGTGTGTTTGTTGAGATAGAAGCCTCAGGCCCACCCCCTGCACTACACCCTTGTCCTGTATGAAGGGTCTGTGCTCTCCAAGGTAGGGACTTATTAGTAAATTAAATGTGCAAATTGAGTGGGAGCCAATTTTACCATGTTTAAAGGAATTAGCATAAGAGCACAGAAGTCTAAGGCCAATAAAGAAAACATTTCAGCAAACTGGAGGGGAGAAGGCAAAATGTTTGGGGGAAGACCACCCTAAGGTTGACAGGTCTAACAGTATGTATGTATGCACAGAAGGACAGCAAGTAAAGAAGAACACTATTACACACATAGAAAACATAGTCACACACATGTTATGTTAGAAGCTTGTAAAGTGCCTGGTTACTCCATTACGAGTGTCCCCACACTGGATTCCAATTTAGAGTTTCACAGAACCTGCCACATATTAACTAGTAATTTACAACAAGGGGTGGTGATGGACAGAGTCTCTGAATTAAGCAGAGTACTCTCACCCAGTCAAGAGATCAGGGCTAGATCCAACACCGTTTTTTAGCTCATTGCACCATCCCAGTTTCAGAACCTGGCTGTATGCAAATTAGTCTGTCCCTGGCCCAGTGCATCATGGGAACAGGGCAGACCAGACTACAAAAGCCAATTCTTACACTGGGAAGGAAACAAGCTTCCGGGGACCGGTTTCTGCCATTTCAGGCGTCTTCGGCCCGGCTTGCTTGAATCCTGATGGTGCAATGAGCAAGGGACTCACATCTGAGTATACCCTTCCACGCTTAGGGTGGACAAAATAATTTACAACAAGGGGTGGTGATGGACAGAGTCTCTGAATTAAGCAGAGTACTCTCACCCAGTCAAGAGATCAGGGCTAGATCCAACACCGTTTTTTAGCTCATTACACCATCCCAGTTTCAGAACCTGGCTGTATGCAAATTAGTCTGTCCCTGGCCCAGTGCATCATGGGAACAGGGCAGACCAGACTACAAAAGCCAATTCTTACACTGGGAAGGAAACAAGCTTCCGGGGACCGGTTTCTGCCATTTCAGGCGTCTTCGGCCCGGCTTGCTTGAATCCTGATGGTGCAATGAGCAAGGGACTCACATCTGAGTATACCCTTCCACGCTTAGGGTGGACAAAATAATTTACAACAAGGGGTGGTGATGGACAGAGTCTCTGAATTAAGCAGAGTACTCTCACCCAGTCAAGAGATCAGGGCTAGATCCAACACCGTTTTTTAGCTCATTGCACCATCCCAGTTTCAGAACCTGGCTGTATGCAAATTAGTCTGTCCCTGGCCCAGTGCATCATGGGAACAGGGCAGACCAGACTACAAAAGCCAATTCTTACACTGGGAAGGAAACAAGCTTCCGGGGACCGGTTTCTGCCATTTCAGGCGTCTTCGGCCCGGCTTGCTTGAATCCTGATGGTGCAATGAGCAAGGGACTCACATCTGAGTATACCCTTCCACGCTTAGGGTGGACAAAATAATTTACAACAAGGGGTGGTGATGGACAGAGTCTCTGAATTAAGCAGAGTACTCTCACCCAGTCAAGAGATCAGGGCTAGATCCAACACCGTTTTTTAGCTCATTGCACCATCCCAGTTTCAGAACCTGGCTGTATGCAAATTAGTCTGTCCCTGGCCCAGTGCATCATGGGAACAGGGCAGACCAGACTACAAAAGCCAATTCTTACACTGGGAAGGAAACAAGCTTCAGGGGACCGGTTTCTGCCATTTCAGGCGTCTTCGGCCCGGCTTGCTTGAATCCTGATGGTGCAATGAGCAAGGGACTCACATCTGAGTATACCCTTCCACGCTTAGGGTGGACAAAATAATTTACAACAAGGGGTGGTGATGGACAGAGTCTCTGAATTAAGCAGAGTACTCTCACCCAGTCAAGAGATCAGGGCTAGATCCAACACCGTTTTTTAGCTCATTGCACCATCCCAGTTTCAGAACCTGGCTGTATGCAAATTAGTCTGTCCCTGGCCCAGTGCATCATGGGAACAGGGCAGACCAGACTACAAAAGCGAATTCTTACACTGGGAAGGAAACAAGCTTCCGGGGACCGGTTTCTGCCATTTCAGGCGTCTTCGGCCCGGCTTGCTTGAATCCTGATGGTGCAATGAGCAAGGGACTCACATCTGAGTATACCCTTCCACGCTTAGGGTGGACAAAATAATTTACAACAAGGGGTGGTGATGGACAGAGTCTCTGAATTAAGCAGAGTACTCTCACCCAGTCAAGAGATCAGGGCTAGATCCAACACCGTTTTTTAGCTCATTGCACCATCCCAGTTTCAGAACCTGGCTGTATGCAAATTAGTCTCTCCCTGGCCCAGTGCATCATGGGAACAGGGCAGACCAGACTACAAAAGCCAATTCTTACACTGGGAAGGAAACAAGCTTCCGGGGACCGGTTTCTGCCATTTCAGGCGTCTTCGGCCCGGCTTGCTTGAATCCTGATGGTGCAATGAGCAAGGGACTCACATCTGAGTATACCCTTCCACGCTTAGGGTGGACAAAATAATTTACAACAAGGGGTGGTGATGGACAGAGTCTCTGAATTAAGCAGAGTACTCTCACCCAGTCAAGAGATCAGGGCTAGATCCAACACCGTTTTTTAGCTCATTGCACCATCCCAGTTTCAGAACCTGGCTGTATGCAAATTAGTCTGTCCCTGGCCCAGTGCATCATGGGAACAGGGCAGACCAGACTACAAAAGCCAATTCTTACACTGGGAAGGAAACAAGCTTCCGGGGACCGGTTTCTGCCATTTCAGGCGTCTTCGGCCCGGCTTGCTTGAATCCTGATGGTGCAATGAGCAAGGGACTCACATCTGAGTATACCCTTCCACGCTTAGGGTGGACAAAATAATTTACAACAAGGGGTGGTGATGGACAGAGTCTCTGAATTAAGCAGAGTACTCTCACCCAGTCAAGAGATCAGGGCTAGATCCAACACCGTTTTTTAGCTCATTGCACCATCCCAGTTTCAGAACCTGGCTGTATGCAAATTAGTCTGTCCCTGGCCCAGTGGAAGGGTATACTCAGATGTGAGTCCCTTGCTCATTGCACCATCAGGATTCAAGCAAGCCGGGCCGAAGACGCCTGAAATGGCAGAAACCGGTCCCCGGAAGCTTGTTTCCTTCCCAGTGTAAGAATTGACTTTTGTAGTCTGGTCTGCCCTGTTCCCATGATGCACGCTTAGGGTGGACAAAATAATTTACAACAAGGGGTGGTGATGGACAGAGTCTCTGAATTAAGCAGAGTACTCTCACCCAGTCAAGAGATCAGGGCTAGATCCAACACCGTTTTTTAGCTCATTGCACCATCCCAGTTTCAGAACCTGGCTGTATGCAAATTAGTCTGTCCCTGGCCCAGTGCATCATGGGAACAGGGCAGACCAGACTACAAAAGCCAATTCTTACACTGGGAAGGAAACAAGCTTCCGGGGACCGGTTTCTGCCATTTCAGGCGTCTTCGGCCCGGCTTGCTTGAATCCTGATGGTGCAATGAGCAAGGGACTCACATCTGAGTATACCCTTCCACGCTTAGGGTGGACAAAATAATTTACAACAAGGGGTGGTGATGGACAGAGTCTCTGAATTAAGCAGAGTACTCTCACCCAGTCAAGAGATCAGGGCTAGATCCAACACCGTTTTTTAGCTCATTGCACCATCCCAGTTTCAGAACCTGGCTGTATGCAAATTAGTCTGTCCCTGGCCCAGTGCATCATGGGAACAGGGCAGACCAGACTACAAAAGCCAATTCTTACACTGGGAAGGAAACAAGCTTCCGGGGACCGGTTTCTGCCATTTCAGGCGTCTTCGGCCCGGCTTGCTTGAATCCTGATGGTGCAATGAGCAAGGGACTCACATCTGAGTATACCCTTCCACGCTTAGGGTGGACAAAATAATTTACAACAAGGGGTGGTGATGGACAGAGTCTCTGAATTAAGCAGAGTACTCTCACCCAGTCAAGAGATCAGGGCTAGATCCAACACAGTTTTTTAGCTCATTGCACCATCCCAGTTTCAGAACCTGGCTGTATGCAAATTAGTCTGTCCCTGGCCCAGTGCATCATGGGAACAGGGCAGACCAGACTACAAAAGCCAATTCTTACACTGGGAAGGAAACAAGCTTCCGGGGACCGGTTTCTGCCATTTCAGGCGTCTTCGGCCCGGCTTGCTTGAATCCTGATGGTGCAATGAGCAAGGGACTCACATCTGAGTATACCCTTCCACGCTTAGGGTGGACAAAATAATTTACAACAAGGGGTGGTGATGGACAGAGTCTCTGAATTAAGCAGAGTACTCTCACCCAGTCAAGAGATCAGGGCTAGATCCAACACCGTTTTTTAGCTCATTGCACCATCCCAGTTTCAGAACCTGGCTGTATGCAAATTAGTCTGTCCCTGGCCCAGTGCATCATGGGAACAGGGCAGACCAGACTACAAAAGCCAATTCTTACACTGGGAAGGAAACAAGCTTCCGGGGACCGGTTTCTGCCATTTCAGGCGTCTTCGGCCCGGCTTGCTTGAATCCTGATGGTGCAATGAGCAAGGGACTCACATCTGAGTATACCCTTCCACGCTTAGGGTGGACAAAATAATTTACAACAAGGGGTGGTGATGGACAGAGTCTCTGAATTTCAGGCGTCTTCGGCCCGGTAGCTCGTCTCCTTTCTGGTGAAGAATTGGCTTGGTAGTTTGGTCTGCCCTGTTTCCATGATGCACTGGGCCAGGGACAGACTAATTTGCATATAGCCAGGTTCTGAGCTGGGATGGGGCAGTGAGATAAATAACGGTGATGGATCAAGCCCTGATCTTTGGACTGGGTAAGAGTGGTCTGCTTAATTCAGACACTCTGTTCATCACCACCCCCTTTTCTGTATCGTTTTTGGCCACTATAGGTGTGGCAGGGTATACTCAGACATGAGTCCCTTTCTCACTGCTCCATCAGGATTCAAGCAAGCCGGGCCGAAGAGGCTGAAATGCCAGAAACCGGTCCCCGGTAGCTTGTCTCCTTTCTGGTGAAGAATTGGCTTGGTAGTTTGGTCTGCCCTGTTCCCATGATGCACTGGGCCAGGGACAGACTAATTTGCATATAGCCAGGTTCTGAGCTGGGATGGGGCAGTGAGATAAATAACGGTGATGGATCAAGCCCTGATCTTTGGACTGGGTAAGAGTGGTCTGCTTAATTCAGACACTCTGTTCATCACCACCCCCTTTTCTGTATCGTTTTTGGCCACTATAGGTGTGGCAGGGTATACTCAGACATGAGTCCCTTTCTCACTGCTCCATCAGGATTCAAGCAAGCCGGGCCAAAGAGGCTGAAATGCCAGAAACCGGTCCCCGGTAGCTTGTCTCCTTTCTGGTGAAGAATTGGCTTGGTAGTTTGGTCTGCCCTGTTCCCATGATGCACTGGGCCAGGGACAGACTAATTTGCATATAGCCAGGTTCTGAGCTGGGATGGGGCAGTGAGATAAATAACGGTGATGGATCAAGCCCTGATCTTTGGACTGGGTAAGAGTGGTCTGCTTAATTCAGACACTCTGTTCATCACCACCCCCTTTTCTGTATCGTTTTTGGCCACTATAGGTGTGGCAGGGTATACTCAGACATGAGTCCCTTTCTCACTGCTCCATCAGGATTCAAGCAAGCCGGGCCGAAGAGGCTGAAATGCCAGAAACCGGTCCCCGGTAGCTTGTCTCCTTTCTGGTGAAGAATTGGCTTGGTAGTTTGGTCTGCCCTGTTCCCATGATGCACTGGGCCAGGGACAGACTAATTTGCATATAGCCAGGTTCTGAGCTGGGATGGGGCAGTGAGATAAATAACGGTGATGGATCAAGCCCTGATCTTTGGACTGGGTAAGAGTGGTCTGCTTAATTCAGACACTCTGTTCATCACCACCCCCTTTTCTGTATCGTTTTTGGCCACTATAGGTGTGGCAGGGTATACTCAGACATGAGTCCCTTTCTCACTGCTCCATCAGGATTCAAGCAAGCCGGGCCGAAGAGGCTGAAATGCCAGAAACCGGTCCCCGGTAGCTTGTCTCCTTTCTGGTGAAGAATTGGCTTGGTAGTTTGGTCTGCCCTGTTCCCATGATGCACTGGGCCAGGGACAGACTAATTTGCATATAGCCAGGTTCTGAGCTGGGATGGGGCAGTGAGATAAATAACGGTGATGGATCAAGCCCTGATCTTTGGACTGGGTAAGAGTGGTCTGCTTAATTCAGACACTCTGTTCATCACCACCCCCTTTTCTGTATCGTTTTTGGCCACTATAGGTGTGGCAGGGTATACTCAGACATGAGTCCCTTTCTCACTGCTCCATCAGGATTCAAGCAAGCCGGGCCGAAGAGGCTGAAATGCCAGAAACCGGTCCCCGGTAGCTTGTCTCCTTTCTGGTGAAGAATTGGCTTGGTAGTTTGGTCTGCCCTGTTCCCATGATGCACTGGGCCAGGGACAGACTAATTTGCATATAGCCAGGTTCTGAGCTGGGATGGGGCAGTGAGATAAATAACGGTGATGGATCAAGCCCTGATCTTTGGACTGGGTAAGAGTGGTCTGCTTAATTCAGACACTCTGTTCATCACCACCCCCTTTTCTGTATCGTTTTTGGCCACTATAGGTGTGGCAGGGTATACTCAGACATGAGTCCCTTTCTCACTGCTCCATCAGGATTCAAGCAAGCCGGGCCAAAGAGGCTGAAATGCCAGAAACCGGTCCCCGGTAGCTTGTCTCCTTTCTGGTGAAGAATTGGCTTGGTAGTTTGGTCTGCCCTGTTCCCATGATGCACTGGGCCAGGGACAGACTAATTTGCATATAGCCAGGTTCTGAGCTGGGATGAGGCAGTGAGATAAATAACGGTGATGGATCAAGCCCTGATCTTTGGACTGGGTAAGAGTGGTCTGCTTAATTCAGACACTCTGTTCATCACCACCCCCTTTTCTGTAACATATTAACTAGTAGCCTGAAGATTGTCTGAAGAACCAAGTCTTCCAAAGGGAGTAAATTACAAAAGCTGACAGCCAAAAAGCTAAAGGAACCACCTCCCAAATGTATTTTGTGTATTTTTGGAATCACTATCTGAGCAGTCCCTGAAGATCTAAGGCATCTATGGCAGACACAGAATGCTTTAAAAGAGATTCGACCCTGATTAGCAATCCAGTGGGGTTTAGAAAGGTGTCAAAGGCAGCGATTAGGTCAAGCATGAGCAAGGTGCTGCCTTACCTTTGTCTGCAGTGAGTCTTAAGGACTCAGGAGCAAGAAGGTGGGAAGATTCTGTAACAAAAAGCGGTCTAAATCCGGACTGGCACTCATGGAGTAGTTCCTTCTCTTCAATGAATTTCATCGGCTGCTGATTAATGTACTTTTCAGCCACCTTAGCAAAGGAGGGTAATAGGGACATTGGTCTGAGGTTCTCAGGTTTAGAAGGATCTAACAAAGGCTTCTTTAACAGAGGGACTACCATGGCATGTTTCCAATCAGATGGTACGCAACCAGTGGAGAAGGAGAGATTGCGTAGATGGCATAACAAGGGGGCAATAGCCTCCACACCCCGTTCCAACATAGCAGGTGAGGCCGAATCAAGTGGAGACCCTAATTTCACTTTAGAAAATAAGGTGCAGAAGAAGACCTCCATGGCAGTGATGCAATCTGGGTTTTTGCAGCTGAAATTGACAAAGTTCATCAAGAGGTCGCTACGGGTCAAGTCGTTGGAGCCGGGGTAGTGGTCGGCGGCTGCCTCATTTCCACCACTGGGATAGCATTGGAAGTGTTCAAGGAGGCCTCACCACTGACCAGCTTAACTGGAGAAGCCATTTCCTTGCTTGGCAGTTACTGCCAATCCACTGCCTCGTCAAAGGAACAGGAAGAAGAAATGAAGAACAGGATTCATGCAAACAAAATCTTGGACTTGTGTGAACAGGATTTGAAGGAAATATGAGACATGTATCTCATAATTCAGGCAAGATTCATGCTTCTGGAAGAGGGAGAGGAACGTCATGGCCCAATCTTCCAGAAGAAACTCATGGAAATTAAAACCAGATTCCCCCACTTTCTACCAGCTAAGATTAAGAGGAACCACGTGGACCTCAATGCTAAACTTGTCAGCTTTGTTGTCACTGTGGCAAAGAAATCTGGACTCCTAGAATCAACCAAAGACAAGTTCTTTGGATCATCCAAAGAAATGCCGGACCCATCAAAGGTGGAGATTTCAACGAAGAAACTGCACTATCCACAAAAGTGAACCAGACGTCGAGGGTGATACAGGCCGCCCAGGCAGCACATATGGCAGCCTATGTCTACCAGAACTCAAAAGAGCTATACAACGGAATCCCACATCTCTACGAAGGGGCCAGATCAGAACTGGCAGAAAACATGCGCGACGTGGCCTCCAGCATCCAGGAGGTTATCCAAAGTTTAGACCAGGTTCTTTCAAATTAGTCCAGATGGTTCGAATCCTAACTGCACAGTGAGGACTGCGATGTACCCAAACTGAACTTTGGTTAGGTCTGATTTTGCAAGAAAGTTTTGCTGCTTGTTTTTTTTTCAGTAGAAAACATTCATGAAGACTGGTCACATGGTATATATTGATAATTCCTGGAAATAAATCAGTATAATTCTATTCTAAAAAAAGGAAAAGAAAATAAGGTGCAGGTCTCAGCCACAGATAGAGTCATAAGCCTGAGAAAGCCTTTTGAAAAAGTAGAGGGTGGTTGCCCAGGTAAAGAGAATTTGTATTTCTGGCATTCTCTGGGAAAGAAGCATAGATAGTTTCAATTTTCTCTGAGAAGTAGTGCGCAACCTTATTGCAAAATCTCTGCAAAGGGAAATTGTGACATAGACCGGTTCAAGGGAGGTGAGAGATTTAACTATCAAAAGAAAATCTCCCGAGAAGAGATTGTTGATAGCTCAATCTTCTGAGCAAAAAATTGGGTACGGTAACTTTTAATCCCTATTATGATAATCCTTTAGCGCATTAAAGTAAATGAGTTTACTTTACAAGAACCTGTATGAGATAGACAGAAAGACAACACTCTTGCAAACACACGGACATTAATCATACAGGCAGACATTGAAGGTAAGATGGGCAAATAGGCAAGGGCACCGATGCATGAATAGCTTGGGACATACTAAAGAATGCTTACTTGCTGCTGAGAGGGACAGTGACCATTTCACCTTACGCCCTTAATAAATGAATTATGGTAATCCACATTTTTCATTCCACAAAACGAGTGCAAAACCTGATGACATGAGAATGGAAAAAAGGAGAGTATTTGGGGAGCATAGTTATGGAATTCTTAATGCACATAATTTCTTTCCAAGATGTTCCCCTCTGCCTTGGGTTCCAACCGACAATCTGGAGAGAGTTTTTCACCTGGGAATTACCAATACCTGCAGTATCATAAATTCCCAGGTGCAGGAATTCTCAAATGCTTACTGATAGGGGATTTCAGTCAGGTCTGTTCTCCCTTTGGTCTGTCAGTGTGTCATTCACATTTGTATTTCACCTACTACAGCATGCAGAATGGGGCCACATCCCATTTTATCCATTAACTTACCTGTCTATGAGTAATTCCTTCTGTTTTTGTGCAATGTGCAAATGCAAAAAGTTATCCCCTCATACAGTTTTATAGAAACTATTAACAAGCATTGGCAAAGACAAGAGTTGTAAGCCAATGCCAGATCTTATGTCTTGGCCAGTGCTTGTAAAATATAAAACTAAAAAAGTGGACACACAAAGAAGTATGATTAATAATAACCAACAGGGGTATACTTGTTATATTATATAAAAATACAGAGAAATTTACAAAAATCTTTTTCACCTGCCATCATTTGGCCTTTCCAGAATACAAATTAAAAAAAAGACCATTATTTGTTTTCTGAAAAAGTTGGCAACCCGAGGCATGAGGTGGAATCTCAAAACATGACTCAATCTCGTTAAAAGAAGACACTCAGTGTACATGACCTTCCATCTCCTTGAACAATACTGCAGCCTCTTTGCAGTTCACCTACCTCAGAGCCCCATCAGTCCTAGCCCACACAATGCCTTCACAAAAGGACTACAACCCATCAATGCGGCGCTCACCCAAATCTTAAATTCCACCATGTCATCAGCCCACCTCCTGGGCAGTTGGAAATGTGCCACAGTACTCCATAAAAGCCCTCTGCAGATCTACGGGCACTCAGAAATTACAGACCCATCTCCCGACTACCATACCCAACCAAAGTCCTGGGAAATCTTATCAACATATACCTCACTAACCATCTATCCCAATAACCACCAACTCTTCGATGTCACACAATCTGTCTTCATACCAACCACAGCACTGAAACAGCCTTCATCACCTCTGCAGACAACATCAGTTGGATCCTAGACAGAGGTGAATTGACTGCCCTTATTCTCCTGGACCTCACCCCGGTATTTGACATGGCATCCCATGCCATCCTCCTGGGATGTCTGCACAAGATTGGGATCCAAAGGCTCACTCTGTACTAGTTCTGCTTCTTCCGTAATGGAAAGAGGGTCAGTCAGCCTGGCCCGCTGTTCTTTGAATGCCCCCAGCCTCATATGTGGAGTCTCCCAAGAATCCTCAATCAGCCTGGAGCTCTTTAATACTTATATGATCCTGCTAGAAAACATAATCCGCACCTAAGGCATCGATGTCCTATCCACACCCAACTCTTACATTCCATCAAAGACAAGACACCCAACAACCGGACCACGTTTACCAACTTCATGACCAAAGTAGCAGTCTGGGTAAAGACAAAGGTGCACATGCATCAAAATAGTCAATAGTGATTCTTTATTTGCGATTTTTAAGGAATCACAATTAAAGAATCGCTATTGCCTATGCATGTAGGAATCACAAAAAAAATGCGATTCCTTCACATTCCTTAATTGTGACTCGCAAATTGGGATTCCCTAAATGCAATCGCAATTTAAGTAATCGTAAATTTTGCAATTCCTTAAATTGTGATTTTTGCATTTGGGATGATGCAGCCCAAATGCAAAAATACCGGGCGCAAAGGGGCAGATTCTACGAATATGCCCATTTGCAACCTTTTTTTTCCTTGATGCATGTGGCCCTAAGTGCCTCAAACTTGACACTAACAAGACAGAAGTTGTGATCTTCGTAAAGAACCCATCATCATGAGAATCCACCTGGTGGCCAGTGGAACTCTGACCCACAAGCTCCCCACCATCACTGACAGTAAGGGCCTTGAGATTATCATCAACACCCAACTCAACATGAACGCCCAAGTCAAATCTGTCACAGTCTCCTGCTTCCATACTCTGAAGATGCTGAGAAAATATGTAAATGGGCCCCAGCTAGTACCTTCAAAACCAACACTCATGCCATCCTCCCAAGCAGACTGGACTAAGTGAACACCCTCTACGCGGTGATCAGTAAACAACTTACCAGACGACTTCAAACCATCTAGAACTTGGCAGCCAGAATCACTCTCAACCACACGCACATCACTTAGCACTGCAAGACCCTCCACTGGCTTTGAATACACAAGTGAGCACAATTAAGGCCCATCACACACCCCTTTAAAGCACTACACAACATGAGGCCAGACTATCTAAATAGCCAAATCTCATTTCACAAACCAAACAGACACCTACACTCGACCGGACTCCTACTTGCACACATCCTACGCATACACAGAATCGACGGTTGTGCCTTTTCCTACATTGCTTCCTAAGACCAAAGATTAAAACAACCTGCCGTTAAACATCAGAGCAGCCTCTTCAATTCTTGAGTTCTGCAAGAAGCTGAAGACATAGCTCTTGTAATAGACCCCTCACCAGCCCTAGGCCTGGCTAGACTATCCCCAGCAACAGTGTCAGGAAACACTCCTGGATGAGAGTGCACTTCACAAATACCAATAGCATAGCACAACATTAACAAAACAGAACATAACATAACACAACATGACAACCAGGGCTCGAGTAGGGGTACCACGCGGGTCGACGGCGTCCCCCCACTTATTTTAAGGGGTCTTACCGGGTGGACGCCGTCCCCCCTGCGCAAAAGCTGGGCTTTAAATTATAGCGTTATTCGCCCTCACGGCCGGCCGCCCCGTGCTGGGTTTTACTTTAGCATTCTTATGCATTATTGGTGATGTAGTTTCGGATTAGTTCGAGGCAAGCATCTGCACCAACGCAACAGTGATATACAGAAGGAAAGCCCTGCATCACAGCTCATTGTCCCAGGTGATACGGAGTCATCTGGTAACAGTAATTACCGTCCAAGGTCATAATCTCGCCCAGAGGTCAGGCACCCGTCAGATGAACCTATGGTGGACTTGGCAGCTCTCCCCGGCACCAGGACGCCGAAGGTTAACCTAATTCCAGGCTATTATTGGCATTTGGGGAATAATTGGTGATGGAAGCGTTGAGGAATCAGACATCAAAGGTGTCACATACACCTTTCTGACAAGCTTCAAGGGAGGCATGGCAGCGAGTCCCCAGGCCGAATAGGCCTGACCCACAAAGGTCTGCTGAAATACACTTAAATTGCGACATGTGTAATGCACTGCTTACGTATGGCTGTGATTTACACGTATTTCAGCGTCCCCCCACTTCTAGGTTTTTTACCTTTCGTGACGTCACTTCCGGTCGTGACGTCACTTCCTGTCACTGAGCGTCCCCCCACTTCTTTATTTAGGACTTGTGCCCTGATGACAACACATGGCTCTCTAGCCACAATCCCACACATCTAGCAGAATGGGAGGAGAGTCCTTCTCCTATCTTGGAGCCAAGGCCTGCAACGACCTACACCTCCAGCAAGTGCCTACATTGCTCCAGTTCAGGAAGGACCTCAAGACCTGGCTCTTTGTACGACCCCAGCACTCTACGGAGCTGCGCCCCCTCTCCCCCATAGTGCTTTGAGACCCTCGCAGGTGAGTAGCTGCACTTTACCAAACCCTGCCACTGATACTGTTGACATTTTGCATGAAAATCTATCAGTAGGCCTAACGTTACTAAAAATCCTTCGAAAATCAAAGGCATTATCTTCTACAATGTTTTCATTCTGAATGATGTGTTGCGGACAAACTTGTTCAGATCTTTCAGTTCCGAAATAGCCTGTAAACTCCATCCTGTTTTGGCACCGAGAAGATTATCAAATAGATTTCATATCCTCTCTGCTACTGTGGATCTGGGATTATTGCTACTCTCAGCAGTTGAGTCTGTATCCCTTGCAGTATTGCCTCTATCTTTCCTTTGATTTTGGAAGAGGTGTTGCTCTGAACAATGTGTCTGTAGGTGGTGTCACAGTTTGATGAAATAACAACATTTTATGATATTTATTATCCACTTGTCAATTATCAGACTTTTCATTGAGGATAGAAATTCCCAATCCTTCCTGCACTGTTCATAAAGTAAGGAGTCAGGACTTCAAACTGTATTGCTGTGGGTTTAGGTGGTTGTAACTGGGATTTCACAGGCACAAAGACGTTTTTTGCCGAAAATATTCTTTTCCTGCCAGGCTTCTAAGTGGTTGTAACATCTTCCTTTCCTCAGCTGACTTCTGCTCCATGTCACTGAGTTCCGGGCCATACAGTGTTACCCTCTCTGAAAGGTAGAAAATGAATCAAAGATCTTTGGTTGTGATCAATTTTCCAAACTTTAAACCCCAAGCGCCCTTTTCCTGCAACTGTGGCACTTGCTGCTGTCACTGAATTCCACATGGAGTCAAAAGTAGGGTCTGACAGAAATTGCACTAATAGGTCCATATGGCCAAAATCTGAGCTCGGTCTCTTCCTTCCTGCAGGCAATCAAGCAACGAAGGAAAATCTTTCAGCAACAGCTAGGATGGACAGTCTGCATCTGTGTCTGTTCTTAGAACTAAGGCCCATACGTATGACACATTTTACTGGTCACAAACGGATTGATGGGTAAAATGCATTTTACTATTACTGACTCGCAAAATAGGGTTTGCGAGTCGCTATTAGGAAGGGGTGTGCCAAGGGCGTCCATTCCAAATACTGAGTCGTAAGGCGATGTACGATTGTTTTGCAACCGAAATGCAGTTGTAAAACAATTGCAGTATACCACCTCCTTCAAGTAGGTGGTAAGCCGGTCGTAAACCGGAAGAGGTCCCCATGGACCCCTTCCCCTTCCCCTTTGTGATTAGCAGCAAAAACGTTTTTTTAAGAGCAGGCAGCGGTCCCATAGACCACTATCCACTCTTAAAAAATTAAACGCATCCCGTAGTCCATTAAGGAAAATGGGCTGCATTTAAAAAAAACTGTTGCTTTTTTTAAATAGCAAACACAAACAGGGGGGTCTGCTGTCCCCAAAAGACCCCCATCCCTGTGTTATTTCCCATTCCCAATGGGTCGCATATTGCGACCTGCCTCATGAATATTGATTAGGCAGGTAATTTGTCACCCAATTGGGAATTCCAAAATGTGCCTGAGACATATTCGTACATTTCATTTTGCGACTCGCAAATTGTGAGTCACTAACATTTGCAAATTGCAACTTACTAAAGAAAATGGTCGTACATGTGGCCCTAAATGTGTGTAGTGTAGTTCCTATCTTCCCAATAGGCTCTGCGCATTGGAATAATACCTACAGCAGTAAAGGCCTAGGCCAGACGTTAACTAGGTCTACTACTGTCGATACTAGACTTAAGTTTTGGGTTTGCCAGCGTAGCTCAGAGTTCGCTAGAAACTTTCTCGAATGTTCAAGGAGGAATTAACTTCCCTGATTAGACAAGAAGGGATTTAGTTTCTGACAACCATAGAACATGACAACTTTGCTCTCCCCTAATCAAGAGTCAATCTCGAGAGTCGTGTGAACAAAAGGCAAATTATTTTACTCAGTCAGTACGTGCATTTCTTAGTCTCATCAGAATGTAGAGAAAAGGAAGAGACGGGCGTGTTCAATAAAAAGGTGTTATTTATTGATCAGTCTCTTTTCTCATACAAGAGAAATGGATCGATATTATTGCAATACTTATAGTTAAGTAAAGTGCATACATTAAAAGCAATAGTATAAAATAATACTGTAAAAACATTGATATGGTTTCTAAGCCATATGATGTTTTAAAATGAATAAAATATATTACATACACATATACATTTGACTAAACGTACTCAACTGGTGTTTCTAGATACGCCTACCCCGTGTACCTGAACTAAGTCTAATACGTGGGCGGGAATAGATAGTTACAGTTTAAGTTAAGTTTGTTTTTGCCAAGTGAATAACTAAAGAATTCTCTGTGAGGGGTTATTCAGTTCTGTACCTGGAAGTTAGGATGAATGAGGAATGGTATCTCTCTCTCTGGTCTCGATATTCCAGGCTGCCTGCGAGGGCTACCCGGAAACGCCGGTGCTGGATTCTCGGCAGGAGAAAGCAGCTTCTCTCAGCGCGTCAGGAAGGCGGGGCTGCTGCCAGCGGGGTCTGCTCTGCTCTCGGCTTCGGCAAGTATGGCTGCTCCGTCTCGTCACCACGCGTGTGTTTGCATAGGGCAAGATCGGTAATATTTATACCTTTAAGGTGCCGAGATTGACGTAAGGATGGACATAGATACGTCAATAAAGATGTCATACGATTTGCTCGTTAGCACATTCTTTTACTAAAGTTCTCGGTGAAATCAAAACAATGGCCGCAGGGTTTTGCCCAGGTTGTCATAGGTTTGATTTGTTATGAGAACTCCGTATGCCTTATCAGGGGCTGGAGGAATATCGCTTGTCTAATTAGATCGCAAGCGTTATGACCTAATCAGATAACACGTTCCTGTGCCGTAGTGTGACTGCGTCAGATAACGGTATCTGCATCATGGGGAATTTCTGCCTCATGGGCTGACTGCTAGTTAACTTGTTGGTTTGTTTAACTAGAATAGGGTCAGGAATAGGGGGATCGATTCAGAACCGATAGGAATACATGACACCCACTCCACGCTAACTATGGACATATTTACTAATCTAGGCATAGTATAACATAGTACAACATACTATAGAGTAGTGTGTATACCTTACCACCCCAAAATACATAAATGCATTTTGAAATTTTCAAATATACTGAAAAAAATTGCAGACATATATATATGGTATGCACTCAAGCTGTAGAAAAATGCCAAAGTAATCGCATTTGTATACATTATTGCTTATTTGGTATATGAGAATTACACATGAAATGATTTCTTACAGAAAAAAGTTTCGAGACCATTCCATCACAGAATAAAATATCTTTATGAACATGCCAGCGGGCAGCTAATGTCTATAAGCTATCTAAAAAAAAAAATTTTGTATTAGAAACCTTAGTTCTTTAAGAATAGTTCTTACTTTAAGCAGAAGATAGTGTCCCGAAAAATATGCAAAAATATTTTGGGGCTGCTGGAAAAACTGCTGTCCGTGAACTGGAGCGAAAATGTTCATGTGACTTTATTTTTAAAGTTGAAGGCCGAATTCAGGGAACGCCGTGTGCGAGCTTGCTCAAAAGTTTCTATTTCTGTTCGGGTGAGAACATCATATCATTTAGGCTTTCGAAAAAACTGTCAACAGCTTCCTGGGAAAGTTCCACTAACTCGGAAATAGGTGTAATCATGCATTCTTGCGCATGATTGTCTCCATTGACATTCTGATTTGCATTACTGACAGAAGGTCGTACCTGTTCGATGCTGCTTTCATCTTGAACCTCACTACCCATCAATCGTAGTGGTGAAGCTTCCACGAATGCCGTCATCAGGATTGGTAGCCTTTGAGGGCAGCACAAAGCATGAACCTTAATCGGGCTCAACAATGTTTCTGCATCCATCGGCGCATCCGATTGTAGCGTCAGACAGGTGTCTAACACGCATTCTTCTCCGCATAGCAGACACCTCAATACAGGTAAAACACATCTTTGCCACATTGGTCGAAATGATAGAAACCAAGTCATGTTCAGGTCTCTAAGCCGGGAGAGTCCCAGGATTTTTGATATCCGGTCCCGGTATCCAATGGCTAGGATTGTTTCTTCCCTTGTCGCAAGAGTTTTGTCTGTGACATGGGTTGCCATAACGAAAAATAAGGACTAAGAATAGGATTCCTGCAATTAGTCCCAGGATCAGGGGAAGTCCGCCAAAAATCGAATGGACGAAGTCTGGAAAAATACCCAGTATGGCTTTGAATGGTGTTAATGCCATCGAAAATACTGTCTTAAATACCTTTGAGACCCCATTGGTATCAGAAATATTTAAGATTTCATTCAGGATTTCCGCGAAATGTACGGGGGAATTAGTTGATAATAATGTATGTATCTCTGCAGTCGTCCTTGCGACTTGTAGATCATACGTTTCTTTTGATGACGAGAGCCTGGTAGGCGTCTGAAGAAGGACTGTTTTCATTCTGCTTAAAGTATCTATTCGAATAGAAGTAATTTTCAAATCGGGCCATGCCCTTGCCTCCCTGTCTGGGAAGGAGCTGGGGAACAATGTGCGTTCACAGCACTTGACCTTCGCAGTAGTAGTTACTAGATAAGGAGTCCCGGGCATAAGACTACAACATCTGCGGTCTACAATAAGAATGTAACTCTCATTATAGAGTCTTTGAAAGAATGGTTCTATTTCTGTTGCAGGTGCGCCTTGCTGGTGACATGAAAGGTTGTATGAATTCCCTTCACAGGCTCCATGCAAACTAATTCCGTTACACAGAAGCGTGCCGCTTAGTGACATCTCACAATTGTTGCCACTAAGAAACACTTTCTGTCCTTTATTACTGACACATGCATGTGAATAGGGCAGGTTCCAAGTTGTTTTAAGGTACCCCTTTCCCAATTTCTCGTACATGCCAGCCTGTATATATTTTTGGCAGTATTGAAACCTGAAGGTTGAGATTGGAATATTTATGATTCCGTGTATTATCCATTCACTGACAGGTCGTTCTGACATTGTCATTGGTAATCTTTCTAGTTTTTCAATGCTCAAGATTGTATAATCAGCACCCTTTTGCGCCATACCGATTTGTCTATCAGTAAGGTTAAAGATTTGGAATAGTGACGTTGTATTGATTAAACGCCAAGGCACATAGCCTGAACGCAGATTTTGTAACGTCCAGCCAAGCTGTACAATAGAACGCAATTGTGACTGACCATGTTGTAATAACAGTAAGTCTTGCGATAATATATCGATTGCTGACGACACAATGCTGTCCAATGAAAAAATTCTGGAGGACAGAGTCATTAACCCATTGTCCACTACAGAAAGTGATTTTTCCAAATTAATACGGTCAATTTCCCGTATTCTCTCTGCTGTTTCAATTTGAGTAACCTTCCAGGCCTCATTGTATGCTGCATATACAGAGGCTGCTATGAAACGTTTTTGACGCTGTTTGCGTGGTCCCAAAGTGAAATCACGCAAGTCAGCACCATCAGTAAGTAAAGTTAGGTGTTGCTTAATTTCAGCCAGTGTGGAAGTTTGTAGCCATTGAAGGCATAATTTGCCCACACTGTAGGTGGTAATTATCCCTGGGTGATGTCTTTGGGGATATCTAGGGTCTGGCCTGTTCATTTTGAAACCCTGTGTTTTGTTCAGGAATCTGTCTTGACAGTTATTAGTATCTGTGGGCCAGATCAACCACTGTTTCCAATTTGGATGTGTTCTGTTTTGGTTTAATATATGGTTTACGTCTATCTCTTCATCTGTATCAGAGTTATTGCTAAACATTGTTGGCTTTGGAATAGACGGTTTATTTAAATCTTTGATTTTGGCTAAGCCAAGACAGGTGGTTTGTTGAACAGTGTCATTTAAAAATATCATTTGTTCTGGGATCATGCAGGCTCTAAACAAAGCTTCTATACCCTGTACTTGCCAATCTTTTGTACCCCAAACACTTTTCAATTCAACATTTTTGTCCCAATAATCAAATCCAAAAGTATTCATTTGTTCAAAAAATGAGTCTGAATATAACAATTTTGTGTTGGTTATCATGGTTTTGGTTCCTGTCTTGTTTGACAATTTAAAATAAAATGCTTCAGCATTACTTGTGTTAAAACCTGAAAAATATGAATATTTGTCGTAAACGGTTCTTGAGCTCCCTTTTGGAGGTGTTGCACAATGTTCCCATTGATTATAATTTAAAACATTTCTAGGTTGTGCAGATCTATGTAAAAAGTGGTTACCATAGTGGTTATAGCAATACATACTGTCATAATTTGTAGAACCCTGCAAATAATCATGTTTGGTAAATTTAGCAGACATTACTAAGTCAGACATCATGTTATTAATGCTTTCGAAGTCCCAATCATCAGCAAATGAGTTTGGTTTTGCAAAGTCACTCAATGAGATCTTAATTTGGTGTGGATATTTCAGGATCTCGACCGGACCATAAATTTCATAGTCAGTGTTGTCCCAGGCTACCCCACCAGGTATTGGATTGGCTGTGAAGTTGGCTGAAGAAAGTTCTCTTTTCTCGACGTGTGAAGATGTGTGTGGTTTGAGGATCAAGTTGATTTTCTGACTTGCTGTGTCCATTTTAGCATATTTTCCCTCAATGAAGCGTCCCAAAGTAAGTACCATGATGAGCCAAAGTATGAGGATAAATGCACCAAAACCCACCCAAAATTCAATCCATGGAGAAATCAGATATGTTTCTTTCAGTTGTTTCAAAAGTTCCTTAGCTTTGTCTTTAAAGGATTTTGATGATGGCTGTGTCTTTGATTCACTGAAGCCTTCAGAGGAATCATCGAAGTTTATGAAGTAGCCGGATGCAGTTCTGTCAATTGTTCCAATTGGTTCAGGATTTTTGTTTCTTGCATTGTCACTTGGTACTTCATTATAGAGTGGTGTGTCTCTGCTAAATGTTTTTATTTGGGTTTTCAGAGGTCTTAGTTCTATTGCATTATTGCATAGTCCTTGTTGTTCTTCTGTAGGCGTTTCGAATGTGATGAGCCTCTTCGTTAGGACCTCTGTACTGGTAGCAAACCTTGGTGTTCTGCTACTTATTGGGAGTCCACTTGGCCTACTGTTTGTTATCGGCCACATGTTGTGGTTTTACCAGGTCGATGGATACAACTCGGTTCTCCTTTTTACCAGCAAGTGGCGGTAGTACAACTGATCTTGTCCCGTTGACAGACAAGACAGGAACTGCTTTTCTGTAAGAAGGCCCAAATTCCTTCTTTACCGCGATCTTTTCCCTGACTAGATCCCCGACTTTTGGAATCCAGACAGGTCTTGCTGGGACAGGTGGTGGTTCTTCAGTGGTTGTTGGCTGTTGTTTCAACTTTATGTTGCTCAGGTCTTTTCTTGTTTTGTTTAAGTCCTGCAAAATAGCCAAACGGTCTTTGATATCAAAGCTTTTTTCTTTCACCACTGAAGTCTGACTATCAATGTCAGAGATCATCATCCTAGTTCCAAATAATAATTCGTACGCACTGAATCCCTTCAGAGAATTTCTTGGCAAGTTATTGAGACTACGTTGGACACTTATTAAATGTTTGACCCACCCAGCTCCCGAACCTAATATCCTTTCCGCTATAGATTGCTTTATGTCTTGGTTTTTTCTTTACACCATCCCGTACCCTCAGGAAGGAAGTGAGAAGATTCCCGCTGGACTGTGCTCATTCGGCCATGTTTCCCCCCAGGCTGGTGGGCCTGAGTGAAAACAATGGTCGAACGTAGCATGCTCTTAGCGTATATGCCATTTAGACTCGCAAATCTTTGTATAACAGTCCGGACGTCAGCCGAGTGCTGGTGATCTACATTATAAGTGGAAACTAGCCTGTATATGTTAATCGCAAGCCATTCTTTTTACTGGTAATATTATCTGCCGTAAAACGACGAGGTATCAAACTGTTTCTCTCCCCACTGCGATCTCTATTGCAGTTTGGGCAGCGTTTTACAAACATGGTGTGACGCAGGCTCATGCCTGGCCACCAGTACCGTGATTGTAATTCTTCCAGTGAATTTTTTAATTTAAGGTGTCTGAGACCCTCGCCCATGTGTGCGTCTGCGATTAACAAGTTTCTCCTGTCCATGTTTGGAATCACTCTATCCCCCACTCCAGGGATTCGAGCAAAAGGGACGGAGTTTGCGACGATTATGTATGTATAATTGAGTGGATAGTTGATCGGTAACGCTGAGCAGTCGCCTTTTGATGACGTTTTCACCGCCAGCACTGTTTCACCGTCAATGTATTTTAATGTACGCTTTTTTCGAACTACGGGAGCCGATTTAGTGGCTGCCGCTGCGGCTGTTTCAGCCAATGAATTCCCTACAACGTGAACGCCATCACGTTGATGACTCAGTGAGTGAGTCACGTGAGTCTTTGGTAGCTCTTTCTGTAAAAGAGCTATTTGTTCCCAGAGCAGTTTCTGCTTTATTGGTGCATCTGTGTCATCTTTGTAACCGTTTTGAATCCATGTCTGCAAATCGCTGTTATATGATTTGACGCAGTAATATGAATCTGACACTATAAGTGTCGGGAATTCGCGATCCGCATTATCTAGCGCCATTTTCAATGCTATTATTTCAGTTTGTTGTTCTGAATTACTTTCTACTGAGTGTGTCTTTGTTAATAGAGGTTTTAGTTTACCTCCGCGCCACACTTCTTTTGTAATCTCACATGTGGGGTTGTATGCTTGTTCTCCCCAAACGGACGGTTAAGCATGTCCGTCTGTATAGATTACACAGGCGTAATGTCGTAGAGGCAGAATGTCGATTGGCAGAGGATATGTTTCTTCATATTCTAGATTTTTTAATTCTTCTAGTTCTGGATCAAAGTAGTAGTACACTTTGTCCGTTGTGATAGAATTCACCCATTGTATCCATTCCGGATTCAATGCTGTTGTTGGTAAATTCCACGGTGTTGTTAATGCTTCAAAGGCTGATTCAGCTGTTCTGACTGTGATATGTCTACCGTCAGCTATGTCTTTTTCTCTAGCTATTGCGGTTTGAACTGCATGAACAATTTTTTCTTTTTTGCTGAATTTCTGTTCAGCTTCTGTGTACAAGTGTGATTTGAATGCAATTGGTACCTTTTCCCCCTCATTAGAGGTTAGGTATGTGAATCCGCATCTCCCTGGGATGACTCGAATCACAAGATTGCGTGTGTTATCACGTGTTTCTAATTTTGTTTTAATTAGCATGTCTGTTTGTAAGGATCTCAGAATTTCTGTGTGTATTTGAGTCCAATTGGATCTTTTAAAATCTGGTTTAATTAGATCAGAAAGGGGTTTGACCCTTTCTGCGTAATTTGCAATGTATGTTCTTCGCAAATTTAGGAAGCCTAGAATTGACTGTAGGTTTTTTAGTGTTCTAGGTGCTTGGAGTACGGCACATTTCTCTAGGAAATTGTCAGCCAGGCTTTTGCCTTCACTTGATAACTCATATCCTAAGAACAGGACTGTCAGATGGGCAATTCTGGACTTTTTAAAGTTGAATTTGTAACCCTCTGCAGCGAACCCAAGTATTATGGTGTTCACTCTTTTCAAGTGAGTCTCCAAGTCATCATCTGTTAAGTAAATGTCATCGACATAAGATAATGCTTCATCATCATATAGATGAAGTAATTCTGTTACTCTCGCTGAGAATACCCCCGGGCTATTCTTGTACCCCTGGGCTAACCGACAGAATTGTTTTTGAGTGCCATTTACTGAGAATGCAGTTAAATATCTGCTCTCTGGTGCTATGTTTTGACAAAAGAATCCATTGGAGATGTCCAAGGTTGTTTTGTATTTTTTGCGCACTATGTTATTCATTAGTGCAGCACTGTGTGAGTTTTGCACTGCAAAAGTTTTGCAACATGTGTTAAGGTGTCGGTAATCCAAAACTAGACGATATGAATTGTCTGGTTTGGAGACCGGAAACAAAGGGTTTTTCATTTGTGCAGTGCAAGTTTCAATCACCCCCTGGTATTCTAGCTGATCTAGTATTTCATTTACCTGTTTTTTTGTTTTTTAGCTTCTTGCTTAATTGGGTACTGCCTTTGTGCAGTAGGTTGTGATTTTAACTGGATTTTGTGAGGAGGGGAGTCCTCATCCCATCCTACATGATTTTTATATAAAGCAGGTGCTAGAGCCACTGCCCACTTTCTAGCAAGTGTGTATTTTTTATGAATTGGGATATGATTTGAGAAGGCAGGCATAATTACTTCTTCGCCATGAGGGCACTCCCTGACAAACTCTGGTGGCCAGTCTTTTTCAGCTAGAAGGATATCATAGCCCTTGGAGAGATTATCCCAAAATAGTCCCCTTATTTTCCTAGTCTTATCTCCCTCTATACGTAATGTTATCTCGTATATCTTGTGAGGTTTGCTAACCCTGGTGTCTGCAGTTTCCACTTGAAGATATTCATTCGTGTCCACTGTCTCCAGATGATTCATAAGGACTTTGCGAGCTATGCTCACTTCTGCTGCGCTGTCTAGCATTGTCTGAGCCCATTCTCCGTTTTTCAGTTGTGTCCTCAGTATTCTCGGCATTGTTAACTACCTTGATACTGGCTACCTTCTTTTTTGGAAATTGTAATTTCTTTTTTAGTTGAGCAGGTTCCTTGTCTTTGGACTTGGCGTGCTCTTCTCTTTGTTCTGATCGTCCTCTTCTTTCCGATTTCTGCGAGGAATTCTGAAAAGATTGAGAGGGACGTGTATCAATGTCTTGATATCTATCAGGCTTTTTTATATTATCCCTATTTCTAAGGTTATATCTTTTCCCAGAGGGGTCACTCTGGGGTGACCTGTGTCTCTGGTTCGGAGATTTCTCCCTTCGCCTAGGAGACCTTCCTCGGGACTGGAATTTCTTTTCTTTTGGATTGGATTGTTTGTTTCCATCCCAGTTCTTTTTTGGTGAATTATTATTAAAAAATATTTTTTCTGGACTTTCAGTCAGTTGCGGTTTTACTGGTATTCCACCTAAACTATCTCTACCTAGTTCCTCATAGGATTTTTCTATGATTCTGGCAATTTCAGCTGGTTGGTCTGCTATATCTGTCTCTTTTAACCTCTGGCGGATCGCCACGTTCGCTGCTTCACCTTTTATGTTGGCTAATAGTATAGCCGAGACCTGCTTGAAGTCTTTTAGTAATTTCATACCAAGAGTTAAAGCAGGTTCTGGACCATATTCGTCTTGAATTTGTTTTAGCACATCTGGTATCACCGAAATGGATGGAACACCGTGCGTTTTTGTGTAGATGGAAGCAAAGACTGTACCCCAAGTGTCACAGTCCTCAATGTGTGGTGCGATTCCCATTGGGAGACAGATAGTCAGATTCCTGTGTTTTTCTAATGGGGTGGTGTCAGGAAACACCGCCTCTATTTGGGTAATTTTCTGTGCCAACCAGAATGGTATTTGTTCCCGTTTAGCCGGTACTTTACCTAGGCAAGACTGGATGTTCTGTGGTGTAATTTTATTTGTGTTCCCCTGGTGAGGGGTCAGCTGTGGAAGTTTAATCTCTGGCTGAATTGTTGTAGTCCGCATCACATACTGTACTAATTGTCTATGAATTTTTATTAATTGTTTTAGTTGTACTAAAAGATCTGCTGCAGGCATTCTTTCGAAGTCTGGATGTGGTGTGTATCCGGCTAGGACCGGCCACGTTGCTCCTGGTCTACCTAAAGGACCGAGCCTGGTGATGTGATTATTATGTTTTAGGGCGCCATCAAATAAGAGCAAATGCTCTTGGAATTTGAGTGGTACTTCCACCTCCTCAAAAGGAGTGTACTCATTAGGAGGTTCCTCTATTTTGTAATAGTGGAAGTACTTTGTTACAGCATTAGCTGCTGGAAAATGTATCCATGAATAATATACCTCTGTCTGCCGATATTCGTGTGCCTCAATTACGAATATGACTGTGCCACCTCTAGGTGTCAGTCCATTTTCTATAAGTTTTAGAGTTATAGATCTCCTTTTGATGACCGGAATGAGTATTATATCCGCGTCTGCTGCTTGCATGGTAGCATCAGCATCTGCGAGTTCAGTTGCTAATCTAACTGCCTCTCTTTCTTCTTCATTTTCTGACATTTTACTGTCCTGAAGGTTATTTTGTTTGTTTGCAGATCAGGTTTCTTATGGAAACAGAGATTAGATGCACAATATTTTGGAACTGTTTATCCTTCAACGTTGACTATACCAAGAACCATACATAGGAGTTCCCTCCTGCGAGGTTTTGGAGGATATTACCTTTCACCCACTCCAGACGTCTTTGGAGTATTATGGGAAAAGGGGTCTGAGTGAGAAAGCACGACTGAGTTACTCTAAATGTCTTACGTTAGTTTTATCGCCCTTTCCAAACGCGTTGGGCGCCATGTAGTGTAGTTCCTATCTTCCCAATAGGCTCTGCGCATTGGAATAATACCTACAGCAGTAAAGGCCTAGGCCAGACGTTAACTAGGTCTACTACTGTCGATACTAGACTTAAGTTTTGGGTTTGCCAGCGTAGCTCAGAGTTCGCTAGAAACTTTCTCGAATGTTCAAGGAGGAATTAACTTCCCTGATTAGACAAGAAGGGATTTAGTTTCTGACAACCATAGAACATGACAACTTTGCTCTCCCCTAATCAAGAGTCAATCTCGAGAGTCGTGTGAACAAAAGGCAAATTATTTTACTCAGTCAGTACGTGCATTTCTTAGTCTCATCAGAATGTAGAGAAAAGGAAGAGACGGGCGTGTTCAATAAAAAGGTGTTATTTATTGATCAGTCTCTTTTCTCATACAAGAGAAATGGATCGATATTATTGCAATACTTATAGTTAAGTAAAGTGCATACATTAAAAGCAATAGTATAAAATAATACTGTAAAAACATTGATATGGTTTCTAAGCCATATGATGTTTTAAAATGAATAAAATATATTACATACACATATACATTTGACTAAACGTACTCAACTGGTGTTTCTAGATACGCCTACCCCGTGTACCTGACCTAAGTCTAATACGTGGGCGGGAATAGATAGTTACAGTTTAAGTTAAGTTTGTTTTTGCCAAGTGAATAACTAAAGAATTCTCTGTGAGGGGTTATTCAGTTCTGTACCTGGAAGTTAGGATGAATGAGGAATGGTATCTCTCTCTCTGGTCTCGATATTCCAGGCTGCCTGCGAGGGCTACCCGGAAACGCCGGTGCTGGATTCTCGGCAGGAGAAGGCAGCTTCTCTCAGCGCGTCAGGAAGGCGGGGCTGCTGCCAGCGGGGTCTGCTCTGCTCTCGGCTTCGGCAAGTATGGCTGCTCCGTCTCGTCACCACGCGTGTGTTTGCATAGGGCAAGATCGGTAATATTTATACCTTTAAGGTGCCGAGATTGACGTAAGGATGGACATAGATACGTCAATAAAGATGTCATACGATTTGCTCGTTAGCACATTCTTTTACTAAAGTTCTCGGTGAAATCAAAACAATGGCCGCAGGGTTTTGCCCAGGTTGTCATAGGTTTGATTTGTTATGAGAACTCCGTATGCCTTATCAGGGGCTGGAGGAATATCGCTTGTCTAATTAGATCGCAAGTGTTATGACCTAATCAGATAACACGTTCCTGTGCCGTAGTGTGACTGCGTCAGATAACGGTATCTGCATCATGGGGAATTTCTGCCTCATGGGCTGACTGCTAGTTAACTTGTTGGTTTGTTTAACTAGAATAGGGTCAGGAATAGGGGGATCGATTCAGAACCGATAGGAATACATGACATGTGATGCTGTGTATGGTCTTTTAAATGATGCTTCCACCTTCCTCTCAACTGCATCTGGAAGAGAGGCTTCTCCACAAGCCAAAGAAGAGGGTGTCTTACTGACCAAAACAGATTTCGCCTTGGGATTTTGTGGAAAAAGATCTTCTAACTTTTCAATATGATATATTTTAGTTAGAACCTTAGAAAGGATTCTTTGACAATGTCTTTCCACTCTTTGATAATGGCATCCTTGATTACATTATGTAGAGGGAGGTTATCAACTTTTTTCGCTGTATTTTGAACAGATAAATGAATCCTCAGAGTGTTGCGGCTCTAATTCAAAGTTTAGCGCCTCGCTAACGTGCTTCTGCATGTCAGAAAACTGCTGTACTTATGCAAATTTCCTTCTTGGCCCCTCCTCTTGATCCTCACCTACATCAACCTTAGGTCTCTGTCTTTTGTCTGGAGACTTATTCAAAGTAGAATCAAGGCAGTACCACACTTAAGCAGTGATCTTTGTTAATACAGATAGCTTAGCAACATAATCTTATCGCACACGATGAGAATTCCTGCTAAAACCAACTGTTCTTCCTTGCTCCTAATATATAAGTACATGAGCATATTGCTAGAAGACAGGAATGATGCTGACTTAGGCCTGAATCCACGCCACAGCTAATCACATGAGCGGGAAGTGCACTCAAGGCTGCTGCACTTCCACAACTATCCCCCAGATGCATCAAGAACCCATTTTGCTATTCCTTAACCCCTTGCACGCTGATGACGGAACCGCTCCGTCATCAGCTGCGGGTGCGCTGTGCTGATGACGGAGCGGTTCTGTCATGGCCCGTCCCGCTCAATAGAGCGCTCATGCGCGGTGCGAATTCCGCGCCTGCGCGGAGCGTTCTATTGAGCGGGGCGGGCCATGACGGAACCGCTCCGTCACCAGCATAGCTCAACCGACGCTGGTGACGGAGCGGTTCCGTCACCAGCATGCGGCCGCCGCATAGCCGCCCCGCCCCCTTAGCACTGCGGCGGAATAGCCGCCGCAGTGAAGGGGTTAATAGCGAAAAATAACGATTCGCTAATAAGGAATAGCAAAATGCTATGCATGAAGAAATCAGTAAAAAAATTGCGATTTCTTAAAATTCCTTAATTGCGACTCGCAAATTGCGAGTCACAATTAAGGAATACCTCCCCATTCATTCCTATGGGCCTAGAGGCCCATAGGAATGAATGGGAAGACATTCTCAATTTGCGAATCGCAATTAGCGAATCACAAATTGAGAATGCGATTTCAAGGGTGCAGGGGTGTCCAAAGGACACCCTGTTGCACCCCTGAAATTGATCTGTGCACATATGTTGCGCACACACATGTGTGTGCCCAACATGAAACTTTGAAAAATGCACTTTAGTGCATTTTTCAAAGTTTTTGCAAATTATCATGAAGTTCAACTTCATGGTAATTTGCGAGCCCTATTAGCGAAATCGCTATTTTTTTAACTTTAATGCATTGCATTTAAGGAATCTAAATTTAAGATTCCTTAAATGCAAGTAATCGCAATTTTGCATTTGGGTTGATGCATCCCAAATCCAAAAATACCGGTCGCAAAGGGGCAGATTCTGAGAATCTGCCCCTTTGCGACCGGATTTTACCGGATTTTACCTTGATGCATTTATGCCAAAATCTGCTATTGCACTGCTTCATAAGTACACACTTAACCAAAAAAATTTATTAGCAAAACCTTTTACTTGCGAGAGGTCCGCCCATGTGACACAAAACTAGCAGGTGGCAAGAGGGGTCTTTTATGTTCTTAGACCATGGAGGTAGAGAAAAGACCAGTATTTTACTGCTGTTATTCAGTTTGCCCAGATCAGCACTTGCAGCCCTGCCCCTGGTGGTCTTTGAGTTGCTTGCAGTAAAGGGTCAGTGTTTGAGTCTGTGCGCAATACAGTGAAGTTATGCATGTCTTTTCTAGGCGCTAGAAGGTCAATCAGAGGACGTAGAGCTCTACTTTTTAATTTAGCCTTTGAACGACGTTTAACTCTTATTCGTGCTTCTATGGATAATACAGGCTTACCATCAATGGTACCGTTTTTAACGTTTCTGCTTATGCAGATGATGTTTTACTTTATATTAAGGACCCTGCATATACTGCACCAGTGATATTAGATATTATTGGTGGCTATGGATTAGTACCAGGATTTTTTCCTTTAAACATATTTTGTACTATGGTTATGTTACATGGGACTGATATTATATGGAACACCATGGGTCTGAAGGATCTTCGTGTTTATTTTTTAAATACAGTAAAAAAATACAGTTGATTTAAATTGCAATAAAATAGCTAAAACTACAAGCAAATTGGACAAATGGCCTTCCCTCAGCTTAGCATGGTAGGGAAAATCAAAGCAATTAAAATGGTAATAGTGCCTCCAGTGCTATATGCACTTTTAATAATAGCCGTTACTTTCCCTACATCTTTTTTTACCTCTATTAATAAATTCCCTGTTACCTTTATTTGCAATAATAAGGTTCTGAGGATTAAATACAGAATTCTACTAATTTCAAAATTAGGAGGTTTGGGCATTCCAGATTTTAAGAAATATCCAGTCACATGCATCAATGTAGGCTTTTGCGATTCCTTAATTGCGATTATTAAGGATTCGCAAATTGTAAAAGCCTATGCATGTAGGAATCTCTATAAAATTAGCGATTCCCAAACATTCCTTTATTGCGACACACAAATTGCAAATCGCAATCAAGGAATGCCTTTCCATTCATTCCTATGGGCTTACAGGCCCATAGGAATGAATGGGAGATTGCATGCGCAATTTGCGAGTACCAACAGTTACTCGCAAATTGCGCATGCAATTTCAAGGGGGCAAGGGTGTCAAAAGGACATCCTGTTGCATCCCTGAAATTGATCTGTGCACACATGTTGCGTAGGGCATTGCCCAATGGCATGTGTGAGTGTAACCTACAACTTTGAAAAATCCACTTCTGTGCATTTCTCACAGTTTTTGCAAATTTCCATCAAGTACAAATTGATGGTAATTTGCACCCCCTATTAGCAAAATTGCAATTTGCGATTCCATCATGCATTGCATTTAAGTAATCGCAATTTGCAATTCCTTAAATGCAATCGCAATTTAAGAAATCTCAATAATTTGCGATTTCTTAAATTGCGAGAGGCTGACAGCTTGATGCATCGCAGAAGCCCTTTTTTGTGGACGCAAACAGCAGATTTTTGCAAATCGCACCGTTTGCGCTTGCAAAAATGGTTGATGCAACATTTACAGGCACATGCATCAACCATTTTTTCGAGTGCAAACAGTACCAAACGTTGTCAAATAATCGCAATTAAGGAATCGCAAAAGCCTACATTGATGCATGTGCCTGTTAGTAATAGAATTGTATCTTCTAAAAGCATATCTTTAGGGAATAATCCCTTGATTAAACTGACATTACCGTAGTAACGTATTTTTGTGTTTTCTAATTTGCAAGTTCAGTTTCAGATTCCTGTTAGCGAATATCAAAGGTATGTTATATTGTGCAAAGAAATTCTCAATACTTACAATGGTTCTAGTCCAGATCCTCAAGTCTCGAAAGTGGGTATGGAGTTGTTTTTTTGGAATGCATATTTTATCTGGTCGTATTGATTCTGAAATGTATTTATGCAAACTCTTTTGGTTTATTAAAACTAAAAGAATTATCGAATCCCATCTTTGACACACATTAGTCTTTGCAAATGTGGGGAAAATCTGTTTGTGTACTATTTCTAACTGACTTATGTACTCTATATGTCAGACCAATTCTTTCACACTGAACAATTTTTATTGGACTTTTGTTAAGTTATATAATGTGAAACTAACTGCCAAACCTGATTCCTGGAATTTCAAATTTGGATGCTATTTGAATGCCAAAATTATTTGTACATTTCAGTCTGATATTTGGTGCACAGTCTCACAAAGTTTTCATATTGATCATCCCCTTACATATAATATTATTATTGGTAAATCTTCACTTATTACTTTCCCACTTTTTTTACATGGAAGCTAAATTATTTGATTTAGTAACTTTTTCTGCTTTCAAATCCATTACTATAAACTGGAAATCTGCTAATGCTATATCTCCAAGCTCTTGGTGGAATTAGATATTATTTCTGAGGAATGTAATTGCATTTTTTTAAAATAAGAATGATAATCCGACCTCTCTTACATGTTTTATTTGGAAGACACTGGAGGCATTTCTTAGAGTTAGCTAATTTAGTAACTAAGATGTACTAGATATGTAGGAAAGTGCTCCTTTTTGCATGGTTACCCCCCAGAAGTGAGAGACAGGCACAGGTGTGAAGACATTATTTCCGAAGAACGCAGCTTCTTTCGATGAAGATGAAGAGGATGTGGCTTGTTTTCTATTTCTAATTAGATCGGGTCTCCTGGCATCCCAGGGCCAACGGGGCTGCAGGGAACAGGTGGGCTTAACGAGGCTGTCTCCAATTAAAACGGGAAGAGAGACTCAACACTGGCAGGAATTTTTCGAAGTCCCACAAAACTCACTCAGCGTGAACGGAAGCCCAACACTCCTACTTCCAGTGAGCAACAGTAGGAACATGGCCCTCACCTCGGGCGGAGGATGAAGAATCTGGGTCTGAAGTTCTGAACAAAGGAATCCGTGATCCCAGAAATACACAAATACACACAAAACCAGAACATCACCCCTGACCAAGACCATCTCACTTCAAACTAAACATACAAGAACCCTTTTTGTTACAGTTTTATATAGAGCAAACTCGTCCCAAAGGTATCATACAGCTTTAGAGGAGCATCAGTTGCATTACAGACAAAATATTTGAGGTAATAATGTTAACAGTCAATGTTTAACAATAATAAAGCCACTTATTCCAACACGGAAAATCTGACTTCTTTTCTTGCTATACCCAACTTGAAATCATCAATTTCTTTACATTTTAGGACAAAGGCATTTGTTACATCCCAAACAGACCATAACAGTAATAAGAACTAGCACTAGCCCAACAGCCAGAAAAGCAGAAGCAGTAACACACCTTTGCTCCCTCATAAGGTTTATGCAATGTATGTACCTTTGCGTACATATTTTATTTCTACTCAAACCTAGAAGAACAATTCTTCAAATTTGAAAATGGGCAATTTTCACAAGCAATACTGGAAGGTGAATATGTGTCAGAATTCCAGGTGATAACTATTTCACTATTTGTTTTTTCACTCAATACAGCAGTAGCATAAAAGGTCCTGATGAAGCAGTAGGTGACCTATGGGCCCTAGGTAAACTGCAGAAACATGTCGACCACTATACACATCTGGGTAGTTATTTGTTAACGATGCCTTAGCACTGTTTTTAAATTTTTGGGAAAAAGGAGGTTCCTATTAAAATGTTTGTCCTCGACTTTACCCAATTTTATACCATGTCACTTTAACACTTATTTCACATTATTCAGCACTGCTTTTCAGATACCACTTGTAACTAATTTAATATTCTACACACGAAGGGACTTGAAGGATAGGTTTGGCGAGGACGGGCCAAATCATGCTTTGGGCAACTTTCCCATTTGTGACTTTAACTGTTCCCAAATGATGTGGGGCGGTACAGGTTGGGATTCTGATGGGAACATCTCCAACTTTTGGAGAGTGCCCTTTGTTTGAGTTTGTCTTTTTGTATACAAACACACTGTTTTTCCTTAGTTTTTTCTCAGTTTGACCCCTGGCTATTTCTAGTTGGTGTTAGATACAGTTTAGGGCTTTAGCCCAGGCAGGTCGTTAAATATTCCCTAGGACCCCCACCCACTTAGTGATTATCGTTATATGTCATTTTAACCTTAAACAATGAAATGTAAAATTATATATGGCCCTTCATAGACTTCATTGACTTGGCAGCAGGCGGACTTTGTGCATGATTAAAAGGGTTGGCAGTGTGTGCAACCACCCTTTTTGTGCCGTAAATCACTGGGGCATGTGTTAATGTGTGCATGATTAGATTCTTCTTTTAGGTACAAACCTAATCTTACACCCAGTTTTGCCAGTCACTGTCTTTGTTAGAACAGATTCATAATTACTTTATTAAACTTCCTGCTTTCTCAAATTTGCTTGAAAATCCACCATTTGCCCACTTTAAAAAAAAAAAAATCTCCGCGGGGAGAACCCCCCTCGCTCGCTCCCTACACTGCCTTACCGTGTTGTAACAATGATACATGTCTAAAAAGTGTGTCACCAACATGAAAAGTTTGGAAAGCTGTGCCTTAGGAGCTTTGCTCCCACAACCGAGTGGCCTGCTCGTCAACAGTCCCTAACTGAAGGCTCCCTTAGCCCCATTGGTTAACATCGGGCCCCGGCACTCTGCACCTGGCCGACTCAGTGCCGCTGGTGGTGCAACTAGACTGCCCATGTAGACCTTGGGGAACCTTTGTCCTAACCCCACAAAACTGCTACTCGTAAGTTGTGTACTTACCTGGAAAACCGCTAAAACGTGTATCCCATAGTAACCCAGGTTAAGAGATTTTGTGACTAAACATTTTCTAAGTGTTGAACTGTTGTATGGAGAAAAGAGAACTCAATTGCAAAGTGTAAAAAGTCGTACTTACCTTGTATTTTGAAATCCTAAGGTATGATATCTAGGCATACCACCCCAGTACTCAAAGTAATCCAAAAGCAACTAAAACATATTTTGAAAGTAATTACTGTGTAATTTAAACTGCATTTTAAAGTGATACAAACCTGTAACAATTGAATATTCAACTACAGCTGTATTTTATTTTATTTTGAAAGTTTTATATAGGACGGACAAGACCATTGCGGGTATCAGAGCGCTTTACAACAAATAAAGGAAATAGAGGAAATAGACATACATACAAAATATTATTTGGTATAGCAAAAATCTACAAGTCTGCATATAATAGTTCAAGAGAATTTGGTCAGAAGAATCGATTTCACTTCATTTTTAAAGAATGCTGCGTGTGGGTTCTGTCTTGTTTTGGGGGGTAAGGCATTCCAAATCCTAGGGGTCATTCCTGAGAAGGAGCGGTTATAAGTTTTCTTCTTGTTAAAACTGTGGTTTCAGTAGAAGGTTATAAGAACTCCTTTTGCTTTTGTTACCACCCAATGGTACTAATTTCACTGCAAGGTATCGTGGTGTTTTGTGATGCAATGCCTTGTGTGTCATACAGGTGATTTTCAAATGGATTCTGGCAACAAAGGGTAGCCAGTTAAGGGCACGCAGGTACGGGGAGATTTGACAGTTTCTTTTGGAGCCTGTGATTAGTCTGGCGGCACCATTGATTGATGCTCTTAGTGGAGCTGTCGTTGAACTGGGAAGGCCGCTGAGAGCGACACTCCCATATTCCACTCTGGGGATTACTAGAGTTTGGACTGCCTGTTTAAAGTCATTTGCGGGTATGAAGGGTTTCAGTCTTCTTAAGGTGTCATTTGAAAGTTTGCTCCTTTAGTTGCTGCGCTGATGTGCTTCTGCATATTTAGCTTATTATGCAGAGTTATGCCTAGAGATTTGGCAGAATGGATCATGAGCGGTTGGCCGTTGAGTGCAAAAGTGCTTCATCCATTCCATGTTGGTGGTTGTTTGGCTGGGGAGCGCTATTAGGAGGAATTCTGTATTTAAGGTGTTTAATTTTAAGTGGTGATTTGCCAGCCAGGTCTGTGTTTTTTGGAGCATTGAGTTGAGGGACTTGATGTCCTCAAGTGAGTGTACCTTAATGTAGAGTTGTGTGTCGTCTGCATACATGTGGTATTGGACCTTTTATGAGTTGAGAAGCTCGGTGAGTGGTTCCATAAACAAGTTGAAGAGTGTCGGGGGGAGGGAAGATCCTCAGGGAACTCCTAAAGTGACTGGAGTGGGTTTGGATAAAGATTGATTGGTCTTGAATTTTTGTGTTCTGTTTTGAAGGAAGGAAGTGAACCAGTTGAAAACCATTCCTGATAGTCCCATTCTATGTTTCAGGAGGTCTAATAAATTGTCGTGTTTTTTTTTTTTTAAAAAGACCTTTATTATGCAGTTGCAAAAGACATGTGAAGCCGCCCATGTCCCAAGGGGCGGCAATACTCTGAACAGTAATGGTAAATAAACACAGCCATTCAGCCGACATCCCTGGGGTCCGGCGGCGTAATGCAGTAAGGTATACACATAACTGCTATATCATTGTAAGACAGTAAAGGTGGTCTGTTTTTCTTTTTTATAAAGTGAACAAATAAACAAACAATAAAGTGGAGTCAGAAGCAGTCATGAGGACTGCAGTACAGTGCTGAATGAAAATAGATCATATCGGTCATTAGTTACCGTACATTCCCACCCATCGGTCCGATACGGGACATGGCCAGTTCGGCTGTAGGAGAGTCACAAATTTCCCCTCGATAGGCATTCCAGTGCCCCCACTTCGCTTCCCATAATTTGAGGCACCCTCTAATCTTGTATACCGTCTTTTCCGCAATCATACAACGATCCATTTCAGCCACCCATCCAACCACCAACGGCTTGTCAGGCGATCCCCACTTCATTGCGATAGAGCGTTTTATCAACAGGAACCCCAATGCAGCCCACCGGATCTCCAGGGTCGTCAGGTCGTTGGGTCCCCAAATATTAAGGACACATTCTCTAGGTGTCGGCAGCAGCGGCTTACCCAGGGATCTGCTCATTTTCCGAAGTACCCTGTCCCAAAACTGTTGCACCTCCGGGCACTCCCATAAGATATGGTAGAAAGTACCGGGAAGGCCGCAGCCGCGCAAGCACAAGGTATCCGGGCACCGTCCAATCCTAGCTAGGGTGAGGGCAGACATGTACGCTCTATGCAACACTTTCAATTGGATTAGCCTAAACCTATGGCAGATAGCAGTTTCTCTCGGGGACATTAGGGCTGAGCGCCAGTCTTCGTCTTCTGAAGGACCCAGGTCGTTCTCCCATTTGATACGCAGAGATCTAAAGGGATCAGGGAGGTTATTACACAGTTTACGATACGTGAGGGAGATGGCCTTCTCCGGGAGAGGTTCCGACAGCAGTCTGTCTTCCAAAGGAGAGGTCACAGGCATGGCGGCAAGGTTCGGGAATGCCGCAAGAATAGCATGCTTAATTTGCAGATAGCGGAAGGATTCAGCAGGTGCGAGGGCATATTTCGACTGGAGATCCGCAAAAGTCAATAGTTGTCCCCTACGTACAAGGTCTCCCAGTTCCGAGATTCCTATTGTGTCCCATTTATCAAAGCCCTGGAGGAATAAATTGTCGTGTTTGACGGTGTCGAAGGCGGAGGATAGGTCCAGCAGGATTAGTAAACAGGCTTTGTTTTGGTCCAGAATTTTTAATGCCGTCTTCTATTATGTGGGTCATGGCAGATTTGGTACTGTGCCCTGATCGAAAGCCAGATTGGAATTTATCGAACAGGTTGAAGTGATCAATGTGGTAGGTAAGATGCGTGTGAACACATTTTTCTAATAGTTTGGCCAGTGTAGGGATGTTTGATATAGGGCAATAGTTATTTAGGTCTGCTGGGTCAGCCGATGGTTTCTTTAACCCCTTCAGCGCTAATGACAAGGGTAACTCGTCATGGACTTTCCATTGATTTCAATGGAAAGTGAATGGACCTCGCACACACCCCTTAGCAGCCAAGTGGTTAATATGGGGGAAACCTGACCAGTTTTGAGGATCTCTGGGATGGTTCCTTGTAGCCGAGAGGTGTTTATAATCCTGGTCTATAGAGACACTAACGTCGGTATGAAGTCTTTTCGGAGAGATGCTGGGAGTGGGTCAGAGAAGTGATTGGAGGGATTTAAGGCCATGAGCGTTTTTAGAATAGTTTATTCGCTGTAGAGTTTGAAGGATCGCCAGTCTGCGTTGTTTTTTAGGTCAAGCTTTGCGGAACAACTACGCGGGTTTCTGAGGGGGGGTCCTTGAGGCGATCATGTGAGGGTCATTTCCTTGAACAATCTTGCATTTGAGAGTGTATTTTACTTACCTGTGCCAAGTCCTGCTTGGTTCAAAAATAAACCATAACTATACCTTTTTTATACTTACCTGATTTACCTGGATTTTGTCTCTGAGTGTAATCAGTCCTTGATTGATTGAATACAATAAATGCTTAACACACCCTCTGGATAAGCCTAACTGTTTGCCCACACTACCATAAAGAGTGCTATCAGTACTTACCTAATTTAGCCTCTGCTATACCTCTGGGGACTCACTGGAGTCTGTGCACACCATACCTTACTTTGGTATAGTATATACAGAGCCAGCTTCCTACAAGATAATATTATCAAGGGAACCCTATTTCTGTTTAAATTATTAATATTATTTTTTGATAATCAAGTTTATTGAATTTGAGACAAACCACAAATTTGCTTTGGAAGCGAAATCAAGTACAACATCTGAATAATATGCACCCGTACGATAGAGGTCAGAGACTCATAAGACAAGCTTCAAAGTAGAATCATGAATAAAGATAACATTAATCAATAAAAAAACACCCTCCCCCTTAGGATAATAGGTTGAACCATTTACCCCAAATCTTTCCAAAAAGTTCGGGGCAGCCCCGGGCTTCAAAGAGGGATTCTTCTTGAATTCCACACCAGTCTACCCCTCATTGCCATTTCCGTAAAGCAGGGGACTCTGCCTGAGACCAGAGTGCTGTTATATCTTGCTTCGCCACAGCCACCGCTGTTCCAAGGAAGCGCTTATCGGCCTGGGAGACGTCCAGTCCGTCAAACATGCCCAGAATCAAACGCAATGGGTCATGGGGAACCGTCCACCCCAGGGTCATTGTGAGTTCCAGTTCCACTCCTACCCAGAATGGTGCAAGGACAGGGCATTGCCATACCATGTGATAGAAGTCCGTAGGGGCGTGAGTGCTTTGCGTGCAGGTTGGGGAGGGCCGCAGACGGGTGCTGTATAGACGCGCAGGGGTGAGGTATGCCGTATGTAGGTAGTAGAGTTGGACTAGGTGCAACTTAGAGTAGGTCGTCAAGGTCTTGGGGGCCATGAGAGCGTCTCTCCAGTCCACATCCTCTAGGGGGCCCAGCCAACCCTACCAGCGGGCACGCAGCGAGTCTAGGGTTGTAAGGCCATTGTTCACAAGGGAGCGATAAATCCGTGACACCCCCCCTTTACCCAGGTTCCCATTATCACTTGGGCCTTGAGGGGATTAAATTCAGGGAGGGAGGTGGGCGACGGTATGTGCACCCGGAGGGCATGCCTAAGTTGTTAATATTTATAAAATTGAGAGGAGTGGAAGGAATAGGGCTGTTGTAAGTCTGCAAAGGTTCTGATATGGTCCCCCACCCAGATGTCCCCAAGAAGCGAAATCCCAATGTGGTCCCACCGTTTGAAGCCCTGGAGAGACGAGGCCTCTCGCAGCCAAGTGCCACACCACAAGGGCATCTGTCTGGTAAGTTTCTTGTCCCATTTCGTGTGGTGCAGGGCAGTGCGCTAAGCCAGGAGAATCGTCTTAGTGACGGGGGGAGCCCTGCGGTTAGGGGCCCGTACAAGTAGGCCAGGAGTTGCAGATAGTCCATCGATCTGAGTTCCACTTGGTACGCCGGATCGGACCAGCCGCCTGCGTACCAGTTGCGAACCACGATAAGCCTCGTGGCCAGATAGTAAAGATGAGATTGGTTACACCCATGCCCCTATCATAAGGAGGTATGCGGCAGTGTACCAGAGACATGCGCGGTCTCCCGCCCTCCCCCCATAAAAACCGGGTGAGGATACCGCCAAACTCACAAAACCAGCTCCCCGGGAGGTGAAAAGTAATATTTTGGAGAATATATAAAAAAACAGGGAAGAACCATCATAAATTTTTTTTATAATTTAGGATTTTTATATAAAACTAATTTAGATAATCATCTTTTCTCTTCCTATAATATATCAGATATGTTCTTAGTTAGATGAATATTTCACTATTATTTTTTTGTTTGTCTCCTTGTTATGATATTATAAAAATCAATAAACTATTTTGAAGATCTAAGTCGCTCATGCCATGTCTCCTCGAGATCCCATTTGCTCTAAATTGAGTCCTCTTTCAGATGCGGCAGTCAGTGAGCTGGAGAGTGGCAAAGAGCAAAGAAAATTAGCTGGCCGGCTGCAGCCTCTTGCACGATGCTCCCAGCGTGTTTGTCACATGTGAAGCATTTCTGTTGGACAGCTGTTTGATATCAGTAGCTGAGCGCGCAATAAATGAATTTACCATAACATAGTGAAGCCCTCCGCCATCCCCCATGGTTCCGCGCCGGGACACTCATGAGTAGCTGAGCGAGCAATAAATTCATTTAACATATATTTTCCTTATCACTTGAAGACTCATGGTTACCTGAAGCTATCAGTGAAGTGAGATTGGTGTGATTTGAGAGGGCCCCTTCTCTTCAAGGTTGGAGGTCAAGGTCTGTTGTGTCTTGAGGACACATCACTACAGACCTCTCTGATAAAGGTGTACCTACACTGCATCCACCAATCTCTCACCGGCATCACAGGTCAAGTGACCTTGCCAATGAATAGGAGCTGAGTGCATAAAGCCATTTTGCATTTACCTATAGTACCCACGTTTCTGTTCTCCGTGTGAACTTCCTACTATTGTTTTTGGCTTGAATCTAATTTATAGACGTTTTTGCTGTAGTTCGGTTATGATTTACTTTGGGAGACCTAAATATTTGCAGAGTATACAGTTGCATAATAATTTAATTTGGTTTGCATTGTTTGCTGTAGTCTCAATGATGTCCAGTTTCAGATTAGCTAAACAATAGTACTCAATGTATTGATCAGAAGAATGAGATGCTCAGCCATTCAATCCTGCTGGGAGTCAAACATATGGCACCTTCATTTCAGCAACAGGCGCATTAACCACCAGCAGTGTCTCAACGAGCTAGGCCTAACTTGCAAGTTCAATGCACTGTTTATCACTCTCCATATGCAGCAAACATTACAGAAGAAATAGAGTAGTTGCCGTTTTCTACATTCATCCACCGGTTCGGATGTGTTTGAATACATATTTTTCACACAGGCCTTATTAAGACATTAAGGGCCATATGTAGGTAATCTCAATGTACCTATTCTTAAATACCGAATTTTACCGATTCTGTATTTAAGAATAGGTAAATGGGATGTAGATAATTATTCTGTAAATTTTACCGAATCGGTAGGATTCGGTAGTTAAGAATCGGTATTTACCGATTCGGTGATTCCCATTCATTCCTATTGGCCTTAAGGACCATAGGAATGAATGGGAAGCCATTCAGAATTACGGATTCGGTAAATACCGAATCGGTAATAGGGGGAACATTTTCAAGGGTGGCAGGGTGTCACATTGACACCCTGTTGCAACCCTGAATAGTGCATGGGTGCACATGTGGCACACATATCGCACTGTTGTAAAAGCAAAATAATTGCTTTTTCAAAGGTTTTCGATATTTACCACTGACTTGTAGTTGGTGGTAAATAACGAATCCTTAACTCAGGAATGCACTAACTTGAGTGCTCCCTACATTACGGATTCGGTAATTTACGAATCGGTATGTTAAGAATTCGGTAATTTACAGATTCCTTAAATTACAGATTTGGTAAAATACCTAATCCAGGAATCATGGCACCTACATCTCAAAAGCCAAATACCGGTCGGTAACGGCCGAAATTTGGTAATTTCGGCGGTTACCGACCGGTATTGGGCGACCTACATCTGGCCCTAAGTCTCGCAGTGTCAAGTAATTTTTTTCACGGCAGGTAAAGCTTGCAGACAAAGCACTGACTAATTAGAATATGTTCAAGAAAGATTGCCTAACAATTCCACAGTACCTATCTATTTGTTTTTGCTCTATTGTTCTAACCAGTGTTGTCTGCCAAAGCTTGCTAAAGGGCACAGGGTGCAGACATTGTAGTCCCACTGTGCTTGAGTAAAGCCTATTGAACTAGGCCGCACACCACGCTCTAGTAAAGCCTATTAAACTAGGCAGCATGCCACACAATTCCACAACTAACAATTCCAATGCAACCTACATAATTCCACTCCACATCACATACACCCACACCACTCCATAACACGTAGGTAAAAGACAGTCATTTACATCGCCAATAGCTCTAAGTCTTGTTTTTCCTAAGCTCAGGAATCCTCTGCAAGCGTTTTGGAGGCTTCTTACACAAACACATTTATGCACCATTGTGCAAACGTTTGTAAAAAAATCATTCTTAAATACCAATCAGCCATCTTGGAAATATAAATAAAAGTTTTCAAATAATATGTCAAAATAGCAGCCACTACATAACAATATAGGCAACACACAAAGGCACACATCATCAGCCTTATATACATTTGATTTCTTAGAAAAGATATGGAGCTGTGATTGTTGACTGTGGAACCAGTAGACTTGGGTTTTAATCCCGACTCCCTCACTTGACTACATTGTGTAATCTTAGGAAAATCTGATAATCTTCATTAATGTGAATCCTATCTGAATAGTCTAAAGAAGATGTGAAGTAAGCAGAATTGCTCCACTCGCCTGTGTACCTAGTGGCATACGTGGCTGTTTAGTGTGACATACAGCACCATGCAATTTCTCACCACCCAATTTAACACCACCCAACATAATTACACTCCACATATTACCACCCAACACAACATGATTCAAGTTCACATAATTACACTCTATTCATCACCAGATAAATACACCCAAACATAAAACTACTCTATGCTACATAGCAACAATCCACATAATTAATTACACTCCACATCATTCCACATAATTCCAATCAGCATAATTTCACTCAACACCACACAGTTTCACGACACCGAATACAACTCCACACATTTCCATTCCATTCCACAATTAATTCAACCACAAACCACATAATTGAACTCAACAACACATTTATACAGCACGCCACATACATCCAAACCACACCACAGAATACCACATCATGCCGCAAAATTCAACAGCACACCACATAATAAAACTCCACTACACCCCACAATACAAAAATACCAATCTTCATAGGTACACTACACACTCAATACCACATAATTGATTTCCACATAATTACACTGCATACCATACCACATAATTCCTCTACACAAAAACACTCCACACCACACTATTCCATGCAACACAGTTCCACAACAATTTCAATCCAACCCACATAATTCCACTCCACACCACATACATCGACTTCACTCCTTAACAAATGCATAAAAGACAATCAGCCTGAGTCATCATTCTCCCGTTTTGCGAGCCCCTAATAGCGATTCATAACGAATCGCTATTAAGGACTTGCAAAACGGGATTCATGTAGGAATTGCAATAAATATTGCGATTCCTACATGTTCCTTATTTGCGAGTAGCAAATTGCTAATCGCAAATAAGGAATAACTCCCCATTCATTCCTATGTTCCAAAAGGCCCATAGGAATGAATGGGGAGTATTCCTTATTTGCGATTAGCAATTAGCTATTCGCAAATAAGATAGCAATTTAAAGGGTGCCAGGGCTGTCCAAAGGACACCCTGTAGCACCCCTTAAATGCAAATTGAAACAGGTGTTGCGCACACACATGTCCAAAGGACATGTGTGTGTGCAACATGCAACTTAGAAAAATGCTTCTAAAAGCATTTTTCTAAGTTTTCGCAATTTACCACGAGGTTTGACCTCGCGGTAAATAGCGGGCCGAAATTGCGAATTCGCAATTTTTAAATGGATGATGAATTGCATTTAAGGAATCTCAAATAGAGATTCCTTAAATGTAATTCCTCGCAAAATAGCGAAATCGCTATTACCGATTTTTGCATTTGGGATGATGAATCCCAAATGCAAAAATAGCGCTCGCAAAGGGCCAGATTCTCAGAATCTGGCCCTTTGCGAGCCGATTTCGGCTTGATGAATCAGGCTGATGGTCATTAACAATGCCAATGTTTACTTTTAGGCAGAGACAGCCCACATCCCCCCAGCACCTGTGTTGTTCCCCTAACTCCCTGTTCTGCTACATCTCCAGTGTTTGTCTCCTTAATTATTCTTTACAGCCTCAACCCATATCTATCCACCATGCCACATAATTCCACTACACAAATCCACTCCACACCACACAATTCCACCCCACACAATTTCAGAACTAACAGTTCTAATCCAACCCACATAATTTCACTCCAAAGCAAATACATCCACGCCACTCCAAACCAATACACATGGGTATAAGACATGGTCATTTACAATGTCAGTATCTCTAACTCTCGCAAATATGAAACAAATATGCATTGAAAATGCTTGTTTTAAAATTGTGTTTCAATGGTTGAAGATATATGAAGAACATACAGACCCATGGTAAGTTCTTTTGTAAATGTTTTATTGAATTATAATGCTGACAGGGACTATTGCTCAACCTGCATTTGCCTTTTTAACATTAATAAGGGCATTGACAGATGATTATTATTGCATTTTCTCCTAAAATGATGATGTTTCGACCCGTGGATTGTTGATCTTTAACCTTTGACCAAGTCACTGGGCCCGATTCACAGAACTAACTTAAGACAAAATCCTAAACTTACTACTTTTGGTATTCACAGAAGGCATTTAGTAGTAGTAAAGTTAGGATTTTGTCTTAAGTCTGTCTTAAGTCTGTCCTAAATCTGTCTTAAGTCTGTCCTAAATCTGTCTTACATCTGTCCTAAATCTGTCCTAAGTCTGTCCTAAGTTTGTCTTAAGTTTGTCTTAAGACTGTCTTAAGTCTGTCTTCAGTCTGTCTTAAGTCTGTCTTAAGTCAAATTTAAGATAAAATCCTAACTTTACTACTACTAAATGCCTTTTGTGAATACCAAAGTAGTAGGACAGACTTAAGACAGACTCAAGACAAACTTAGGACAGACTTAGGACAGACTTAAGACAGACTTAAGACAAAATCCTAACTTTACTACTACATGGGGCTAGATGTAGGTAATTGTAATTTACCGATTCGAAAATACCGAATTTTACTGATTCTGTATTTCCGAATCAGTAAATGCAATGTAGATAAAAAGTCGGTAAAAAAATACCGAATCGTTAAGATTCGGTATTTACCGAATCGGTATTTACCGATTCGGTAATTGGCATTCATTCCTAAGAGCCTGGAGGCCCATAAGAATGAATGTCAATTACCGATCGGTAAATACCGATTCGGTAAAATAGGGAAAGAGTCAAGAGTGGCAGGGTGTCACTTTGACACCCTGTTGCACCCCTGAATAGTGCTGGTGTGCACACTAAGGGCATGTATGTCTGTCACATGGCACAGGTGTAAATGCACAGATTTGCATTTACAGAGGAATTCCTTATTTACCACCAACTAATAGTTGGTGGTAAATAACGAATCCTTAAAGCACAAAAGCACTCTTTAAAGTGCTTCCTACATCTCATTTACCGAGTCAGTAAATACCGAATCGGTTAATGATGATTCAGTAAATACCGAATCGGCAAATACCGATTTGTTATTTACAGAATCGGTAAATATACCACCTACATCTGAAAAGGCTATTACCGGTCGGTAACGGCCGATTTCGGCCGTTACCGACCGGTAATAGCCTTCCTACATCTGGCCCCAAATGCCTTCTCTGAATACCAAAAGTAGTAAGTTAAGGATTTTGTCTTAAGTTAGTTCTGTGAATCGGGCCCACTATACTTACCTGATTTGGTTGTATGGCTCCGTTAGGGGATCAGAGATGATTACGCATTGTAAACAAAGGTATTTCCAGCAGCCTCATGTGTATTTGTAAACCAAATGATTTACAGGCAACAACAAGATTGGTTACATTGCTGGTTGGGTAGGTCAGTTCGGGGGTGCGTTGGGGCGAGGGGTTGGCAGTTTATGACTTCAGATATGATACGAAGGGGGGTTTGGAGCAAGGGTGAGGAGTGCTGAAGCAAGGTTGGGGAGAATTGTTGGGGAGTGGTTTGAAATGTTTAAGGGTGGTGGTCCTTTAGGGAGGGGGGATGTATTGTTCAGATTTAGATATGTTAGTGAGGCATTGATAGTCTGTAAGGCGATGACCAGGGTATTGTGTTCCTACTGTGATGCGCACCTGCCTCATTGAAGAAGCCTTTTCCACATGCACTGGTGTAATGCATTCCTTGAGCTGCACCATCTCATCTAATACTTGCTGCATGGTTTCAGCAGTTACCCCCATGAGCGGCTGACAAGGAACAAGAGTGGAGAGGCGGGGAGACAAGAGGTCGCAGGGAGATGTACAATATTTTTAAAAAACACGCTTACCTCCTCACCACCGCCAAAGTCCTTTGTGGTCTTAGTGGCTGCCGGAAACAGGAAGCACTCAGGCTCCCTCCCCTAAGCCAATCACAGCGCTGCAATGCAGCGTTGTGATTGGTCTGAGCCCATGACTCGGCGCTCAGACGTGGAATGGGAGACTGGGTATGTTCCCCACCAGGCTGTGTGATGCAGCCTGGTGGGGAACATGCAAGGGGCGCAGGACTGTTTGGCCTGCCCGAGGGGGCCGGCCAAGGTGTCATGCCCACTTTGGAGTGCAGCAACCACTCCTCCTCCCAGACATCATGGGAACCCAACCTGGCCCCGCTCAACCTGATTGATCAGGAAAATAAAATAACAATAACAATTTCTGTTATTATCATTTTAATTTTGCTTTTACACTGCTCCGAGAGCAGTGAGGCGGCGCTCCTCTGCCTTAGCAGAGGAACCGCCACTGCCTTAGACCAAAGAACATTGGCATGACTCCAGAACAAGGCTGTGCACCAGCATATCTCATCACAATACTGCTCTCACTGCTGGAAATCCTTGTGTTTGCTTACATGCACCCCACACTTTCTCTGTTTTCCTCATACACATGTTGTGTATTTCTAGCAGTCGAGTGTGTAATTGTTTTAGGCAATTTTACAGCTTCCTTTGAGGCAAAAGCCCTCAAGTAGAGAATCTGATCTGAATTATACCAATAAAGAACTACTTCTGATTTTATAAGTGGAAAGCTAATTGTCTGACCTTCCTGCCAACACTTAACAGTGGGCTGTCATTTAGAGGGAATGTTCCATAATTGGTTTTGACCCTTTTTTTCAGCAACCTACGTCTTTCGCACTCTGTTCAAAAGCTGTGTAATGCTCTGATTATGTATGGCTTCTACTTATGTTATTTTTTAATTGGAATAACTGGAATGAAAAATATATTCATAAACCAACGTCAAGTAACCCTGCAAATTGCCAACTAGATACATTGACGTCATTATCAGGTGAAGTATTAGGTTACGTAATTTGGCATAATGTGTGCGAGCGGAGAGGAGCCGCTCATGTAAAAGTGTCCACATGAGACGGGAAAACAACATCCCTCCCTTTCCTGTCCCCCTTTCACCAGCTTTGCGCACACATAAGCTGTAGTTGGTGTGCACACTGAATGCAAACAACAGATTCTGGGGCCAGATGTATCAAGATACACTTTTGCGATTCTCAAATAGCGATTTTTAAGGAATCGCTATTTGAGAATTGCAAAATGGTATGTATGTAGAAATTCGCTATTTTTTAGCGATTTCTTAAAATTCCTTAATTGCGATTAGCAAATTGCTAATCGCAATTAATTGCTAATCGCAATTAAGGAATAATTTCCCATTCATTTCTATGGGCCAGGAGGCCCATAGGAATGAATATGAAATTATTCTCAATTTGCGATTCGCAAATTGCTAATCGCAAATTGAGAATAATTTCAAGGGTGCAGGGGTGTCCAAAGGACACCCTGTTGCACCCCTGAAATAAGCATGGGTGCACATATGGTGCACATACATGCCCTAAGTGCATCACATGGCACTTTGAAAAATGAAAAAATTGGCATTTTCAAGAAATTCGCAAATTACCACCAACTTGAAGTTGGTGGTAATTTGCGATTCCTTAGGGACAATTAGCAATTTTTTTTTGCATCATACATTGCATTTAAGGAATCGCAAATTTTGCGATTCCTTAAATGCAATCGCAAAATAAGGAATCGCAAATTTGCGATTCCTTATTTTGCACTGTACTTTGCTACATACATACCATTTTGCTCAAATGAGTTCGCAAACGCGTTTGCGAACCCATTTGAGCTTTATACATCTGGCCCCTGGTAACTAAACCAGGATCTGAGGACATTTATGATCTTAGATGAATTTACTACTGAAGAAATTCTGCTGATATGGTGGACTTTGCACATTTCTCATTTTAAGTTTAAGGGTGAGCACAGGGGGGTGACTGGATCAGAGCCCATTATTCATGATGCCCAATCTGCAAAGTTAACTTCAGTACTAGCAAATCCTGGAGGGCCAGATGTACGACTCCTTTTAGCGGTCACAAACTGGAAATCGTCCGGTCGTGTCCGCTAAAAAGGGTGGTAGCATGTACCAAACCTATTTTGCAAGTCAGTAACCTGTTACCGACTTGCAACGTAGGGTTTGCAAGTCGCTATTAAGAAGGGGTGTGCGAAGGGCATCTCTTCCTAATAGCAAGTCACAGGAGAATATAAGATTGTATTGCGATCTAAAATGCAGTTGAAAAACAATTGCATTTACCAACAATTTCAAAGTGCTGGTAAGTCAGTCTCAAACAGGAAGGGGTCCCCTTTGTGATTAGCAGCGATATTTTTTTTTAAGTAATGGCAGTGGTATCACGGACTACTGCCTGCTCTTAAAAAAAGATTTTTATTTTTTAAATGCATTCCGTTTTCTGTTAAGGAAAATGGGCTACATTAAAAAAAAAAATGCTTTATTGAAAAAGCAGTCACAACATTGTGGTCTGCTGACCCCAGCAGACCACCATCCCTGTGAGTGTCGACCATTCCCAATGGGTCACAAAATACGAACTATAAGGCTTGTCCTCTGCGACCCATTTGGGGAGCACAACAGTGTCTCATACACTGTTGTACATCAGTGTTTGCGACTCACAATTTACAAGTTGCAAAAAATGCAAATTGTGAGTCGTAATCACTAAGGGTCGTGCATCTGGCCTAGAGTAACATGAGGGTCAGATGTACAACGCATTTAACCTGGCCGTTTGTGACCAGTGAAATGCATCTTTAGGTTGAGCATTCAAGGCCTCTTGTATATACTTATATGTGTATGTACTTTGTGGGCTCTGAAGATCAGCCCTATTCAGTATTTTGAAATCCAGTATTTGTAAAGCGCACAATTACCCAAGGGTGTCAAGGCGCTGGGGGCCGTTGGGAAGATTAAGCAAGCTATTGCCCTGAGTCACATGGTGCTGGGCTAACCTGCCGCCAGCACCGGGGATCAAACCGTGAACCCTGTGGCCAGGAATCAGGCACCCTGGCCGCTGCGCCACACCTCTTACTTAGGACTTGTCTGCTTCCGCTTAGGGACTTTTTTTCTGTTCAACTGCCTCTATTTAACTGTCTTAATAGAAAACGACTAATAGAGGTCAGTCAAATTCCAGAATTACTTTCTGCTTGTTCAACTGCCTCTATTTAACTGTCTTGATAGAAAACGACCAGTAGAGGTCAGTAAAATACCCACATTTCTTTCTGCTGAGGGACTTGATTTTTTATTTTTCTGGCAACTCCCTCTATTTAACTTTCTTGATGGGAAACAACCCAGAATACCAGAATCACGTTAGCATTCTCTAGATTATAGTCCATAGAAATTGTCTTCCACAAGCACCTCTAGACAATAATATTTTTTTCAAATCTTGTATTTTCAGTGATATGACCCCGAAGGCCCTGATTTTATATTAAAAACTGAGTTTTGGACTATACAATTTCCCACAGAAATGTAATATTTCTCTCAATGTGTTTCCATACCTGACATGACACGCAGTTTGGTGCTTACTTTCCCTCCATGTTAAAGAACAGTAGATGTTTCAGCTCCAAGGTTAATGGGCTGCATAGCTAAATACATATAAGATCCCAAAGGTGAGACCGATTGCATTGCAAATGCTTGTTCTGTGTATCAACCCTATTTTGCGAGTGGGTAACCTATTACAGACTCGCAAAAGAAGGTTTGTGAGCCATAATTATGAAGGGGTGTCCAAATAGGTGGTAAGCCAGTCGCAAAAAGGAAGGGGTCCCCGTTGAACCCCTTTCCACTTTGTGAATGGTAGTGAAAATTGTATTTAAGAGAAGGGTTGGACCACTGCCTACCCTTAAAAATAGAAACTTTTCATTTTTCTTTTTGAAATGCATTCTGTTTTCCCTTAAGGTACTGCTGACGAGACATAGAGAGAAAGAATGACACAGAGAACTAATAAACTCCTTTTGGGTAACACGCTGAAAGCGCTTTCATTATTTTGAAGAGAATATCTAAAGTGATTGTGTTCTTTGTTTTTTGGAGCAGAAGTGGTTTTGATTGGCTGGCTATCTATCAGAGAATGAAAATATATATAAATTGGACATTTATTGGTTTCATTTGAAAATAGTGAATGCTATTTAAGTACTTCATACTACTAAGCTGCATTCATATATGTCACATGTATTATTCATATTGTCTGTATGAAAAAAGATTTGTTTATAAGCCATGAAGAAATGGTTAATTATTTGCAAATCTTGAGAAAACCTGTACTGTACCTGCAAGTTCCTAATGAAAGAGAATGAACTGAAAAATTACTGATGGAAGGGCAGTAATAAGTGAATCCACCAGTAGGAATTTTGCTTGACTCAGAGGCTGGGAGTATTCTAGTGGCAGACTATTTCACTCCTGCGAAAATGCATACCAGGGCATACCCTGGCAAGGCTTGGATGATCAATGGTGAGCCAGCACACATTATTGTACAACCATGAGGACAAGGAGCAGGAGACTATGGCCATGAGGATCTGGACCAAACTAAGAAGGACTGTGAAGACTAGAACCAGGAAGACAATGGTCACTATTAACAGCAGACCAGGATGACCAGAGCTAAGAGGACTAGGTGGACTAAAACAATCATGACCAGGAGGACCAGAAATTGGCTTAGAAGGCTATGAAGGCCTAGAGGACCAGGGTCTGGAGCACCAGTGGAGCAAATGTATCATCTGGGGTAGCGGGACCTCGATGAGGATCAGATGTAAGAAGAGCAACCAGAGTCCCGAAGACTAAGTGAACCTGACAAGTGTGACCAGGAAGACCATTGCCAAAATGACCAGGAGGACCTGAAAAAGGACAACCAAGTTCAAGAGGTCCAGGATTAGTGTATACAGTACCAGAAGGACCAAGAGAAATAAATATTTAAGAGGACTAGGACACCCCAAACCAGTAGAACAAGGACTAAGAGGCCCAGGGCAGAAAAGGTCAGATGGACCAGGACCTGCTGTATAAGGACTAGGAGGTACACAGTAAGGAGCACCAGTACATGTGGCCAGGCCCTAGAGAACAAGAAAGGAACAGAGCCAGGCTGGTCCAAGACTGGGGAGTCAAACAAGGTAAGGATGGTAAAAAGACAAGATTTATGATGGCCAGCACATTAGGACAAGAAGGACCAGGATGACCAGAATCAAGGAAGCCACAACGAGCATAGTTAGGGGGCTAGAGTAGGTCCAGTAGAACCTGAACTATAAGGACCCAACCAAGAGGTACATGGGAAGGAACAGGAATATAAAAACCAAAAATAGAATTACCTTATAGAAAAGGGCTGAGGGGACCAGGGACCCAGGTATCCAGAAATAGAAGAAGAAGCTCTAGGAGGACCAAGAAACAAAGGAGTAAGGGACCCGGAGGACCAGTGTGATAAGAACCAGGACCAGGAAGACCACAGCCAGAAGGACCAGGCCAGAGGGGTAGGAACTGTATGGCCAGGAGGATAAGGAACAGGATGGCCAGGCCCTAGAGGCCCAGTGCAATGGGAATTGTAACCAGTTGCAGTAGAACCAAAAGGACAAAGAGCAGGAGGACCAGGGTCAGAATGATCAGGAGAAGATCCATGAGGACTAGGAAGATCAGGAACATGATGACTGTGACAAGTTGAACCCAGGGACCAGAATAAGAAAGGAAGATGAAGGGGCAAGTACCAAGGATATCAAGAGGACCACAGCCAGGAAGATTGGGACCAGAGCAAAGAGGGCTAGAAGGATGAGGATCAGGAGGACTGGGAACAGGCTAAGGAGTGGATCAGGGACCACTGTAACAACTGGAGCGTGAAAACGTTGACATGGGGTAGCAGGACCAGGATGAGGAAGATCAGGGGGACTAGGACAGCCAGAACCTGGAAGACCAAGAGGGATGGATCTAGATGCCCACAAGAGCCAGCACCAAAATAACCAGGCTCATAAGGACCCAAAGAAAGAGAACCAGGACCAAGACGGCTCAGACCAGTGGTGCAATGACAGAAGGGCCTTTAGGACATGGCACAGGGCCAGGAGTACCAGGATGATTCAAGCCAGGAGGAAATTTGGTCCATTTGCGACTGCAAAATAGGTCAGCCCCATATGCAAACCATGTTTTGAGAGTTGTTAACCTATTAGCGACTCGTTTGGGACTCGCTATTAGGAAGGGGCGTGCCAAGTGCGTCTCTTCCTAATAGGGAGTCTCACACCAAGGTATGATTGTTTTGCAACCGCGTTTGCAATCGCAAAACACTCGCAGTTTACCACCCTTTTCAAAAGGGTGGTAAGCCATTCACAAATGGGAAGGGGTCTCCAAGGGAACCCTTCCCCTTTGTGAAGGAGTGCGAAAACTGAAAAGTTTCATTTTTCTTTTTTTAAATGCATCCCATTTTCCTTTAAGGAAAACGGGCTGCATTTAAAAAACAAATGCTTTATTTAAAAAGCAGTCACAGACATGGTGGTCTTCTGACCCCAGCAGGCCACCATCCCTGTGAGTGCTAGCCATTCCCAATAGGGTAGCAAATTAAGTTTGCCTCATGAATATTCAATCAATCAATCAAACATTTGTAGAGCGCGCTACTCACCCGTGAGGGTCTCAATGCGCTGAAGGGGGGGGGGGGGGAGCTGCTACTGTTGGAACAGCCAGGTCTTGAGAAGTCTCCTGAAGGTCAGCAGGTCCTGGGTCTGTCGCAGGTGGATAGGGAGGATCTTCCATGTCTTGGCAGCGAGGTGGGAGAAAGATTTGCCGCCAGTGATTGTTCGGTGGATGCGTGGAACGGTGCGGAGCGGAGCTGGAGGTTGAGGATGTAGAAGGTGAGTCGTTTGTTGAGGTATGCTGGTCCGGCGTCGTGGAGTGCTTTGTGAGCATGGGTGAGGAGCTTGAAGGTGATTCTCTTGTTGACGGGGAACCAGTGCAGGTTCCTCAGGTGGGTAGTGATGTGGCAGTGGTGGGGGATGTCGAGGATGAGGTGTGCGGAGGCGTTCTGTATGTGTTGGAGTCTCTTCTGGAGTTTGGCCTTGGTTCCCGCATAGATGGCGTTGCCTTGTGATGAGGGCCTGGGTGACTGTCCTTCTGGTTCCGGTGGGGATCCATCTGTAGATCTTGCGAAGCATACGGAGGGTGTTGAGCAGGAGGAGGAGACTTGCTGGGTCATTGACAGAGATGAGTCCAGGATGAACCTCAGGTTGCGTGCGTGGTCGGTGGGTGTCGGCCACCAGGAGTCGTCCCAGGCGGAGGGGATGGAGCCGAGGATGAGGACCTCCGACTTGTAAATGCTCTTCATCCATTCGGTGACAGCCTTCATTCCTTCATGGAAGTTGGTTTTGGCGGGGTCTTTGGTGAGGGAGAGGATCAGCTGGGTGTACTCGGCGTATGAGATGATGTTGAGGTTGCGCGATCAGACGATGTTGGCGAGCGGTGTCATGTAGACGTTGAAGAAGGTCGGGCTGAGGGATGATCCTTGTGGTACGCCACAGGTGATCTTGGTGGCTTCGGATCGGTATGGAGGGAGGCGGACTCTCTGGGTTCTGTCGGTGAGGAGGGAGGTGATCCAGTCCAGGGCTTTGTCACGGATCCCTGCGTTGTAGAGGCAGTGTGGGCGTAGGTTGTGGTGGCAGGTGGTGTCGAAGGCGGCCGAGAGGTCCAGGAGGATGAGACCTGTGGTATCGGTGTTGTCCAGCAGGGTCCTGATGTCGTCGGTGGCGGCGATGAGGGCGGTTTCCGTGCTGTGGTTGCTGCGGAATCCGGATTGGGAGGAGTTCAATATTGATGAGGCATGCAATTTGTGACCCCATTGGGAATCGCAAACAGTGCCTTAGACACTGTTGTATATTGCATTTTGCGAGTCACAAATTGCTAGTCGCAATTTGACGCAATTTGCGACTCGCAAAATGCAAGCATCGTACATCAGGCCCTAAGAGTATCAGGTCTAGGAGGACCAAGACACGAAAAGCCATGTGGATCAAAGGGGCCAGCAAATCCCAGAGCTAGTGTACCAGAAATCGGATGAACGAGTGAGGAGGATCAGAAGGACCAGGTCAAGGAAGGAATAGGAAGAGATAAGGAAATGGATCCTGGAAGAAAATGGATGGCCAGTAGGATCAGGACCAAGAAGACTAGAAATGCAAAGGCATGGAAAAGGTGGACCAAAATAGGATCAAATCCTGTGGGCACAAAACCAGGAAGAGAACAACAACTGTGAGGACAAGGAATAGGATGACCAGTGCCTGGCAGACCATACCCAGGGTAAGAAGACTAGGATAACAGGACCTGGAGAATCAGGAGTAGATGTTTAGGCAACCAGAGCCATAAGGAAAAGAGCTAAGGTGGCAAGGGGAACCAGTGGGGCTACAATCAAGAGGACCAGGAAGATCAAGACACAGAACCCCAAGAGGATCAAGATCTGGAATACCAGGACAAAGAAGACAAGGGTGAGGAGGAAAGGATCAGGATGACAGGATCTAGGATGAGCAAACCAGGTGGCTAAGAACAGGATGACATGAACAATGAGGATCAGGACTAAGAGGACCGGTTAGCACAGAGCCCGGATGGATGACAAGGAATGGGAGGACTTGGAGAACCAGGACCAGGAATATCACAACCAGACGGATGTGGACCAGAAGAACTAGTCCGATCATGAGCAGTGGGACTAGGGCCATTACAAGTAAAATTAGGTGGAGTAGAATAAGCAGTACCAGCAGCAAGGATAGGAGAAGCAGGCAAGTCAAAATGGAAGGGGCAAGGGCCAGGAGTACAATGCTGACCAGGAAAACCAGAACTAAGAAGACCAATGAACCAGACCAGGGCCAAGATGACCAGGCCAAGCCCGAAAGAACTTAAGGAGAACCAGGACAAGGGGACACAGTGCCAGGTGGACCAAGAGGACAGGGAACGGGGCCGAAAGGATCAGGATGCCCCAAACAATGAGGACTGGGAGTGCCAGACCCAAGAGGACCAGGACAAGTGGGCAAGGTGGAGATGGAACCAGCAGACCAGTAGTATCAGGGTGGGGAGGATCAGTAGGCCCAGGAAGAACCAATACAATGAAGGGGCGGGAAGAAGCAGGGCCAGAAAGGCTATCATCATGAGCAGCAAATATAGGAAACAAGCACCCGGGTGAGCTGAGTTAGAGGAACTCGGTGCAAAGAGGCGGACCAGAATAACCAAAACAACACAGAAAAGGAGGTTTTGGAATAGGACCCGCCAGAGTGCCAATACCTGAAGGCATACAAGGACTGCAAGGAGAAGGTAGACAGAGAGCAGGAGGACACCTATTTTCATCCCATTTATAGGTCAGGCAAGTATTTACTGAAAAATCAGAGAATGCTAAGTGAATAAAAAGCCAGGGCTGTTACACTCTGCAGTCTGAACTCTGGGTGAAAGCAGACACTGTCTGATGCTGGCACAGGGGTCTGATGGGGGGCATTTTCCCGCGGAACTGACTGTCCCGACATCCTACCTGCTGGGCTCCTGACTTTCTCGCCGCACCTGGGGGGCCAACGCTGTGTGTCTCCCCTGCCGCCGCTTTCATCCATCTTGCGGCCGCAGCTGGGGGAGACTACAGCTCCTAGGCTGCACGGCGGCTAACTTCCGGTTCCGACCTCCATCCCGCCCGGAGGCGGTACAAGAGAGGAGAGGCTCCCTCCGCGTCGCGGGACGCGCGCGGGCGGAGCCTGGCTGAGCCCGGGCAGAGGGTGGTCCGTCTGGGGCCGTCTGGGGCCGACCGTGGTCGGGCGGGCCACCCCTCTAAGGTGTTATAAAGGTGAGCAAAGTGCCAGAAGTGGGGAAACGCAATATTAATACCACCAACCAGGCTGTTAAGTCCCCCTCTGTTATTCCCCCTACATTTGAAAGTATGTTGGAGAACGCATTCAAATTAGTTACTACAGAAATAGCCAACACAGAAAGAAGGATGTCAATGGGCACTATGATCCCATATGAAGATCCCCAACCACAGACTACCTGTGTAAATGGCATTGTACCACTTTCCCCGGTGGTCACAGTTACAAAAACTGCTCAAGTAGTTAATTCTTCTAATGTCTCCCCAGCGGACAGCAATACAATTACTATTCTTGACTCTCAACAAGACCCAACAGGTCCTACTGTTACTTCAGCCCTGTCCTCCTCCAATAAGACTATCGGTGAGAAAAGGAAAAGAGGCCCCTCTAAACTAACAATCAACAAAAGGAAACAACCACCTCGTAATAAAGGGCAACCAACTCCACAGAGTATGTGGTCCCGTGGAAATCCTGATCCTGCTGGGGGTCCGGACAGCGAGTCTGTACATCGAGACGATAGCAAAGCTGCCACAATTACTATAAGAGAAGAGGAACATATTTCAATTTGCACACAGATTGAGCAAAATATGGGAAATGCCATACAAGACAAGTCTAATGGGAACCTTATTGAAACTATAGTCGATTCAATTTTTAAACAACTTAAAAGTCAAATGGATAAACAGTTTAACATGATTTTTAAAAGACTTGATAGATTAGAAAGCCTGGTGAAAAAGGAAGATGTAAAATGGAAAGGTATCATCACTATTGATCAGATAAGGGGTGAACGGTTTTTGAAAGATTTGGAGGTTGTAAATAGGGGCATTGTAGGGGGAAAATCCGGTAATTGCACACCAGCCAGAATTAATGCAAACAGGGATAGCGCCCAAGGGAACGTTCAGTCCTGGGCCTGCCTTTCCCAGGGCACTGAAGTGGTGGGCAAATCGTCACAGATTGCGTTGCCTGTGGCTGACAATCAGCCGGGCACCCCCAATACGGTGGTGGGAGCACCTCCGGGGGCAACTATGAAACCTAGGAAACCTGATAATGTTGTTCTAGGCAACAGGCCAATTGCTGCTACACGGCCGAAACACCAGCCGGGTGCAGTTCTTGACCTGCCCCCCGAAGCCAGCCCGTATGTTCTAATTTTAGCAGGAGTTCCCCACTTGAAAGAAGAGCAAAGTGAGACATGGTACCAATTAAAAAATAAGTGTATTGATTGGCTGTTTAAACATAAAGGGGTAGGGATGGAAATCTCTAACGAAATCCTGACAGTACGACGGGTGGGATGGGTTGGCCGCTCAGTTAAAAACCTCACTGGAGACTGTATTGTCATGAACCTCAGACACCCCTCCCTAGTGAATTATATAATAAACAGTAACTACACTTATTTTAACCCATCAACTGCCATGACTCCGTTACCCTTGGAATATTTCTATAGGCCCCCACTGAGACCATTCAACCCTATCACACCAACATACCCATTATTCAACAGGTTTAGTGCCTTATCTGACCTAGAGAGCCAGGGCTGACCACTAATAGGCACCAATGACGCTGTAGTTAGGTATAGGAGTGTCCCCCCAGCTGGCCCTGAGGCAGTATCGCATCTTGATTTAGATGTAAATTATTCAGTTACCTATGCTGATAGTTTAAAGATATTAAGTTGGAACATTGCCGGCCTGAAAGCAAAAGTAAAATCAGTAGATTGGTCTACCTGGATTAGTAATTATGATGTTATAATGTTTCAGGAAACATGGTGCATGAGCAGTCTGCTCCATGAGGGGTTTACCTGCCATAACAGCATTGTACCTAGCCCTGCTACGGGATGACCTAGTGGGGGTCTTTCGATATGGGTAAAGATCACTGCAGATTGCAAAATTAAAAATCTGGAAACTAATGATGGGAATTTCCAGGCCATATTCTACTCAAATAGGTTGAATATATGTTTTATTAATTTTTATAATAATGATTTTACTTCACATCCAAATAATAATTTTATAAGATTGTTTAATTTTATTGATAAAATTGTGGAAGGAGAAACTTATGGAAAATTAGACGGAATCTGCCTGGGAGGTGATTTTAACGCCCATATTAATAAGAGGTTTGCAAATACATCCGGTCGGGTGCCATCCTGTAAAAGAGGGGAGGAATTACTCAATCACCTTGCCACTCGGGATATAGTTAATGTCTTGGAGAAAGTCAGCGACATGAAGGGTAAAAGTCCCTTGGCAACCTATATAGGACGTGGCTGCCTCTCCACAATTGACTATGTCTTTTTATCTTCTTCCCTTGTGGATTGTTTGACTAAGGCTGATGTTCTCAGTACTGCATATAGCGACCATAACCCAATTTTGACCATTCTTAAATATGTAAAAAAATTGGATAAGCGAAATGAAATAGGGGCGAAAAATCTAGTGTCATCAACTGACAAATTAAGATTAATCTGGAAAGGCATTGATAACAAAGCGCTTTTACCATGCACCATTATTAGATATCCTTTATTGGTGTCTACTTGCTCATTAGCGGAGGTGGAAGACGCCATAAACCAGAGTGCAGGTAATAAAGCGCCCGGCCCCGACGGCTTATCCATCAACCAAATTAAATCTGAGCCCGAATTTTGGTCACCATTATTATGTAATGTCTTTAATAACTTGTCCCATACTCCTGTCCCGAAAACCTGGGCAAATAGTATAATAGTCCCTATCTTCAAGAAAGGTGACAGACTGAGTCCTAGTTGTTATCGTCCTATATCGTTAATAGATAACACTTTGAAGATCCTAGGAAGAGTCATTTTTAACAAGATCCGGGTTTGGGCTGAGGACAATAAGATTTTACATCCTTGTCAACTGGGCTTCAGAAGTAACGTAGGCACCGTGGAACAATGCTTGAATTTAAATTTAATTCTGGGCAAATATACTATCGCAAAAAAGGTTCCGTTGTATCTGAGGTTTATGGATTTGAGTTCTGCTTTTGATTTTGTTAATCGATCACGATTATGGGTGGTTCTTTTGGATTATGGGCTAGACAAGACACTTGTATATTTTTTAGCTTATTTGCACAGAGATTTAAAAGCCCGTGTTAGGATAAATAATGAAGGAGAGGTTTCGGGGGACATTTTAATCGGCAGAGGGGTGAGACAAGGTTGTGTCCTAGCCCCTCTGCTTTTTATTTTGTATATAAATGATTTAAGTAATTCACTGTCAAAATTAACTAGTGATGTCCCCAGAATTAACGACAAATTACTCCCCGCACTTTTATATGTGGACGATGCGGTCCTTATGGTCCGCACGCCGAAAGCACTCCGCATTTTAATAACGGGCTTTGTTTCGTACATGGCTGATCTTGACCTGTGCACTAATTTTAATAAATCATATATAATGTCGTGTGGGCCTAAAAAATGTAGCATCCAGCACATTGTATCAGGGAAAGATTTTTTAAAATGCACCAGCACTTTTCCATACTTGGGCTTGTTGTTCTGGCCTACAGGATCATGGCAGCCCCGTGTAGCACACGAGAAAAATAAGATGGGTAAGGCTATAAATTCCATAATTAGTCTCCAACAGCCCAAACGCGCAGAGGTAGTTATTCTGCTTTTGCAGATCTATAGAACCCAATGCCGACCAGTGGCAACTTATGGTGCTGAGGTATAGGGGTACACGAACAGCGCTAGCATACAAATTGAAAAAAATAGATTCTGCAGAAAGGTATTGGGGGCGTCCATCACAGCACCAACTGTCATAAAGAGCTGAACCTCCCCTATGTGGAGGATTTTATTAGGTCTCGGCCTACATTATTTTGGTTAAAAACATGGCGGAACCCCGCCGCCTCCCTGACCCGGGAGATAATTATAGACTGCCTAAAGTGCGATAGGGCTAATCATATACCCTGGCTGGGGGCAGTAAGGAAAAGCCTAGTAAGTGTAGAACTGCAGTTTATGTTTACCTCCCCCCAAGCCATCGAACGCACACAACTTAAGATAGTAAGAGGTGCCTTGTATGACTTATACCAAAGAGAAAGAGAAAAGTTGGAGCTCCATAAAGAAACCATTAGTAGATACATCCCCCTTCTTGTACCGTGTGGCAGGCCTAACAACATGCCGCAGGGATATCTGAGAAAAAATTTGGGGAGATGGAATAGGAGCCTGCTCTTCCGCTTTAGGGATGGGAGCATTAAATACTCACTCTGCTTCCCACTGGGCTTTAACAAGGAGTTGGAGACCCTGCATTGTCCCTGTAATACAGGAGGCAGACAAACACTATTGCACTTTCTATTTTTCTGCAGTTTTTATAATAGATACACTAAACAGTATTTAATCCCCCTTTTTAGAGCATATGCTGTGGTGGATTTTAACTCAGCTTTTAAGGAATTACAGCTGCTAGGCAGTGACAAAATAATTCTGAGTGTTAGCGTTTTTTTCCAATCTGCAATAACATCACGAGCATCCATGAATATGCCTTAGCGAACTATTTGCACATTATTTGCGGTTTTGCACAATTTCATATTGCCAATTTTTATTGTGATTGTACTCACCGTATAAACTGTTCATATTTGCCATAGGACGCTAGTGTTAGATTATCGTTTCCTGTGTGCTTGATTAACAGATTTTTTGTGCTTTTGCATATAGCCTACCCGCTACATATTGTATAGCTTTATATCATGACCGATCTGGTTTTATAGTTTGTTGTATTTATTGCAAATCTTACCCCTTTACTGTCTCCCTTAATAGACCATCAGATGATTTTTAAATGTGTTCCTAAATGCTTTTATATGTGATGTATCGTTGTGATAAACTTGTACTTTTATGGATGTTTTTATATCCGAATAAAGATCCTTTGACTTGAGGGGTCTGATGGGGGATCAGGGGGAAGGGGGACTGAAACTTGGCAGAGGGGTCTAAAAGTGGAAGGGTCAAAAGGAGTGTGTCCTATGAAGTATTACAGAAAGGTTTTGAAAAACTTAGGAGGCTGAACAAGGCAAACATTGCTAATGGCTAACATAGGGGATAAGAGGCAATATCATTCTCTATAGGAGTTCTCTGACGAGCAGAAGAGGAGGTAAAGGAGGCTTCAGATTGAGGAGCTCAGATGGCAAATAGTTACAAAGGGGCCTAATTGCATCTGTAATAGTACTGGGAACCAAGGCCAGCAATAGGAGCTGCAGCCTCAGATGAATGGTCTGTGAAACTCTATGGACAACTTGAAGGTTAGCGGAGGTTCGTATGTGGCAAAGAGGATGTGAGTGTCAAGACAGGTAGAATACTTTGTGTGACTCCCCGACCTTTGCACTGACATTCCCTGTTCTTGTTGAATGTGTGTTAGTGCGGTGGAGGTGTATGAAGGGTAAGACTCCATGTGTGGTAAAAGTCTGAGAAATATAAATAGTGGGATACAGTCTGGAGGGCTCCTGGTTTAGTCTGGAATGTGATAGAGAGTAGATACAGCTTCTCAAGACAATGGATGTGTATTGATTGTATCCCTGTGACTGGAGGGCAGAGATCCATACAATGAAGTGAGGGAAGATGTAGAAAAGGCCACCACCAGAAATTTTGTGAAGTCCCTTTTATAAAGTCTGCTCTTTTGCCAGCAGCGGCGATAAGAGTGACGTTCTTTTGCTATTTGCTTGACTGCCGGCCAAACAGTGCATACTGTACAATTTGTAGCTACACACAAGGTAAATAGTAAACCTTTTTGCTATTTGCATGGCTGCCAACCAAAAAGTACATGATCTCTGCTATTTAGCTAGCAGCTGGAGAAATAGTGGTTTTTTTTCAATTTGCACGGCTGCCGGCCACACAATTCAAAATCTCCACTACTTAGCCAGAAGCCAGGTAAAAGGAGAAGTTTCTCTGCTATTTGCACAGCTGCTAGACAAGCAGTGCAGTGTCTGTACCCTTTTACCCTTTTCCCAGTGGCCGCGTAAGTAGTTATGTTTCTCTGCTATTTGCAAGGCCGCTAACCAAATAGTAAATAATCTCTACTATTTAGGCAGCCACTAGATAATAGCACAGAAAATTCACTGTTTACTCCACTACCAGCTAAATAGTTGTCCCCTATTTTAAATCTCCTGGTAAAGGATTCTGATAACATTAGATTAGGTTATTCCTCACAAATGAACTTGTCATCTGGGATGGCAGCAGGTTTTCTAATGCAGCATTTAGGGAAAGGTCGCTCTGTGAGCCCAAAGAGAAATTTGGAATATCACTGCTGAAGCATGAAATCGCCCATCCCTGTCTCCCCCGTCCCTCATTATTTCACATTCTTGGGCCTGGATTGCTGACAGCGCTGGAAAAGTTCCAAAATCTATACGTGAATCAATTCTCACAAAACGAACAATTACGAGACATTTTGCTCAGACAGCTGAAAGATGCTGTGAGCAAACACAGTTGGCACAGGATGATATGTGAAGTTTTTCTCTGTATCAAGCACATTTCTGATATAAATTCCTACGATAGCCACGAAGAACAATGGTTTTCCTGTGCCCAGAGGACCAGTCACCCAATGCTGTTGAGGGATGATTCCCAGCGCCATATGGAGCAATGTACTGGCCTCTAAGTGGAGGTCTGCCATCCTTTCCAAGGCGATCTTTCAAGTTGCTAACCCTTGCAAATATGGCAGTGTTATGTTTCATATAGGTACCCTAATATAGGCCCGGGTAACATCATACCCTTTCACCTACATCACCTCCCCTACACTACACAGTAACGAGCCTTTTAGGATTGAACCTTTGCCTAGTTATAGTCCTGGGGCAGAAGAAGGGTTTCCCTGAACAATGGTGTTCTATGACTCCATCTTTAGACTGACACAGAATGAGTAAATATTCATAAGTGTTCTTGGAAACCAGGCTGGGGCTACACCACCTTTCTCCCCATATCTACGTACACAGTTCATCCCATACGTCATCCTCAAACCTAACAATGGCTATTACAAGTAACAAGTAACAAGGGACAAAGGAACCTTGGATACTTTCTGTATAAATATAGCACCTCTTGCTAGTGTAAGCTAGAGGGAACCTAGACTTCCAGGCCGACACACTGACCAGAGACGCTGAGGCTCCTGCATGCAGAGGCTCCAGCCGACAGTGGTCTAAACATCCCTTGCGGTGTCCAGTTCGAGACCAGGATGGGGTCCCACACTCTCTTGCTTAAGGTAATGGGTTTAGACTAAATCTAGAGGTATTCTTGGCTTCACACCTACTCACATGCTAGATATACTTAGGTACATCTATATCAGCATCGTAGGAGTACGCATGCTTTCTTTTATCATGCATTTTATATCCATGTATGCGTTCATGACTATTGCAAAATGGTAGAACTGTACTATCCTTTTATATTCACTTTACTGCTGATCGTATATCTATGTTTCTGTCTAACGGTTGTCGCAGTACATATATTTTACACTAGAAGAACAGCTGTGAAATAAATGCTTATTGTAACACGCCCAACTGTTTCTTCTGTGTAACTCTCTGAGACGAAGTAAGTGAGCACGAGTGACTGAGCGAAAGGTAGTACATTGTTTCCACAATCCTGGGGGATCAGGGTTGTCATGTTCTAAGGTTGCCAGAAAATATTCTCTCCCCGATAAGAGGAGATTCTAGTGTCATTGCGAGCTAGCTAACGCAAACAGGCTAACTAACATACATGGTGGGGGTGCTCAGTTAGTCTGCCTCCAATCCTTCAGTTTATGTTATCCAAACGCGCAGGTCCTGCAAGGGTAATATAGGAACTACACGATAGCAGCAGATCAGCACAGTAGACAGTCTTGCCAGATTGGGCTATTGTCCGCACAAATAGGTGATATTTATCACCTTTTATGCGTGGAATAAATTAAACTGCTAGGTGCCTTTTGTGGGCTTAATTGAGCCCTATGTGCATACTTTATGTAGGAAGGTGGATATCTGACTATGGTTACCCCCAAACTTTTTGCCTGGTGTTTAGCTGGTTTTTGACTTTAGTTGGCCTGGGATCCTGCTATTCAGGGCCCCAGGCTAATTGCTCTCTCCTTAAAATGGACTCCATGCACCTTAGGTACATACACAATTGGAATTGGCTCACCTTATTGGCCCCTGTAACAGTGTACCCAGGTACCCAGGGCATAGGTGCTTCCAAGGCCTACCAGGGGCTGCAGCACGTATTGTGCCACCCCTGGCCTGGCCTCCATATTTGACACAACTGGCTAATCACTCAGCTGGGGTAAGTCGGTGTAACCACCCCTTACTTAGGTGTAGTATGCCTATACCTAACCTAAAATGGACACATATGTTCCTATCAGGCACTCCTATGGAAGACCTCATCAATCCTGGAGGCAGAGTGCTTGGAAATATGTGAGATGGTGCTCTGGCATGAGCTGAGCCTGTCTGCAGCTTTCGGAACCATGTCCTTTAGCTGTTTCATGATACTGCCATACCATATACTCTTAAGTGCATTATAATCCTTGCGGTTAAATGCTATCTTGGGTTTGGCTTTATCAAAACATGTCGAGTAAGGTGTCATACAAATTGGAATACTACCCCCTCGCCAGTTCTGGCGATGGGGGTAGCATTCCACCCTTCTAGAGGGACACGACATGTACCTAACCTGAAACCCGGGTAAAGTTAAACAGAGCCTCAGCATCACAAAATGGATGCTGCCACCACAGACTCAAGTCTGACCGCCTGTTGCTGGGAGTCCTTCCAGCGAGGGCAGCTTGGACAAAGGGTTTCCTGCCTTGGGAAGTGCTAGCACCACCCCAGACAGGATTTTGTGTATTGGGTAGGACAGGGCTGAATAGAATCAGACAAGCCTGGGGCACACAAGGTGTCCCTGTGCATAGGCAGTTCAAACCGGGGCTGGGGCTTTCCAGCCCCAGTCCTGGCAGGAAACTGCACAAAGCAAAGGGGGTGTAACCACTCCCCTTCCTGGCCCCACCCAGAGGAGGGACCTAGTAGGTGATCCGGCCCCTAGAATTGGAATAAGAGTAGGAGCTGTGTCCTGAGGCTTCAGATCATCCTGAATCAACTTGAAACTAAGAAGACGACTGGACTTCAACATTCTGCTGCACAGAAGACTGAACAGCATCTCCCTTGTGGCCTAGGAGTGGCCACCCTGTGAATACAGGCACCATCCAGCAACTCGACGTCTGCTTTGCCGCCGCCTCCCGCCGGAGCCCGAGCCCAGAGCCTGACAAGACCCAGACGCCCAGACTTCTCACAGCCCGATCCACAGTTCCTGCAAAGAAGGGACCCGTGGAGGCACCGAGAGACGTGGAACCGGACCTCTTGAAAGACCCCCGAGAAGCTGACTGCGCAGCACCCGAGGCACCCTCGATGCTGTGCTTTGGGGTTTGAGAAGCCCCAACCTCAAGCAGCCCTTGCATCGAAGATCAGCCCCCCAGCATCTCCACGATCGGCGTGGGGCCCTTTTGCACTGTGCCACTTGATGCACCATCCCGGCCACTTGCCACGTGGCTAGCGGCCATCTTGGCAACAAAACCTACAATTTACACCACTAGTCTGGTTGCTCCAGACTGGCCATTGCTCCCCTGAAAAGGAGCACCCGCTCTGACCTTGCTGGTCTGAGTGAGAAGCTTGAATCACTTCCTGCGTGGCTTGCTTTAGCCAAGGCCTGTTTGCTCCAATCAAGTTGCCGACACCGCCATCAGTGAGAGCCTACGTGGCACAGCTCGTGATTGACTCCTGGACGTCCTTGACCTCGTCGTGTCCACGTGGCTGCAGAGACAATCTTCACCTCATCACCTGTTTGCACCCAACATCGCCTGGTTCCTTCCTGGTTCCACGGTAGTCACTGGCTAGTGACTTTGTACATTGTCCCCTCTGCTTTCAGGTCTTCACCTCTTCAGATCCACCCTTGGATCCACGGGAACTCTTCACCTCGAGCCGCCTGCAGCATCTTCAGCTCCAAGCACCATCGACCTGCATGACGAAACCCGACACTACTTCGACCCTATGCACCCGCTTCCTGTGGGTGAGGTAACTCAGCAACGCCGGTGTTCCCACACTGGTACACACATCTAGTGTCTGTGTCTAAAGTTTCATCCTTCTAGGTCACTCGGAAGGTTCCTTAATAACTAACTTTGTAACTTTTACGCACCATTGACATTGCATTGGTACATGCGTGCACTTTCCGCACTGCACCCGAGTCCCGCGGGCCTTTCCCGACTTCATCACTGCTAGTCTCGAATAGCCCCAGCAATTCCCCAGGCCCTAGGCCTCTTCACTTTCCCCATAGTGGTTCTTATGCCACTATTTTAGTATATGGTTTAGGTGGCCCCTAGGGCTCATCCAAAATTGTGCAACTTTTGTATATTTAAACTGTGTTTTGTTTTAACGCATTTGCTTCTGTGCTCATAAAGAGTATAGGGTATATTTGTAGAAATAAATCTATATATATTTTCAATATATATCTGTGTTGTTTCCTTTCAATTGGTATTCAAGGGGATTGTGTATGGTAAAACAGATTGCTTCACATGCCTTTACAGAGTTTAGCCTAAGACTGCTTAGTCCATGCTACCCCTAGGATAGCTTGTCTATAAGGTTGACTTTACAACCTGCACCATAAGAGTTGCTTGGCATGGTACAAGGTGATCACTAGAACTAGTGAGCATCATATACCAGGCCAACTTCTCACATTGGTGAGCAGCGGATTGGGATTTGAGTTTGCTGTTGTTCTACCATTACAATCTTTGAGAGTATCATTTGAAAGATCATACAGGTACCTGATAGGTACACTAAAACAAGATTAGTATACTTAAGTTCTACTGAACTTAGTTGTTGTAGAGGATAGGGAGTAGCACACCCTGACTACAACTACTAGATAGGTTTTGTAGGAAAACACAAGTGTAGGTAGATTGCAACACATCCACCACACTAGAGCAATGTCTGGAGCAGAGGGATCCACTGGACCTATCTCTGTTGAGAGTGACCCTCCAAGGGCACCATCCAAATTTGCAATCTTTCCTTTTAAGGAACTGAGGCAGCTGTGTTCCATGAGAGGAATCGAAACGGGCCCTACCCCTACAGCTGAACACCTCAGAGAGCTTTTAGACCAGTCTGAAGCTCTAAAGACCTCCAAACCAGGCCCCTCAGGGACTGGTGATGGAGGCTCTCCTTCTGAAGAAGAAAACACTGATGCCCCTGCCCCTGTTATCCACATAGATGAGGAAGACCAGGTCACTGGAGATACTCAACCAGAGGATGAGGAAGAAGAGGAGGAGGAGGAAGAAAGTGGGTCTGATGATGAGAGAAATAGCCAGGTGCTAGTCAGCAGGCTTAAACAGGCTAACTTAAGCTTATTTGGGACTGAACATGGGTCCAACCCATTCAGACCCCCAAATGGACTTAACCAGGAGCCCAGGAGAAGGAGGAATCACTCAGGTGAATCCAATAACTCCCATGCTTCTAGAGGTTCTCATGGTCACTCCAGAAGGGAGTTGACTAGCCCTCAGAGAAGGGAACATGAGGCCAAAATGAGAGAGGCTGAACTTAGGATCCAGAAGTAAGAATTAGAAGTTGCCCTGGCCAAAGAGAAGCTTGCTAGAGCAAGACAGCCTAGAGAGAGTGGATTAGGATCCACTGGTGGCAGCAATATCCCTAAGGATAAAGACAGGTCCTATGATAATAGAAACCTGAGTAAGATTGTGCCCCCCAACAACGTTGGGGATGATATCCACAAATGGATGACTGCACTTGAGAGAGCCTGCAAAGTACAGCAGGTCCCTCAGGATCAGTGGGCAGCCATCTTGTAGCTCTCCTTTGAAGGTAGAGGCTGAGACAGACTCCTCACAGTTAGTGATGGGGATTCTAGAAACTACCTGGTCCTGAAGAGTGCTCTGATTGATGGGTTAGGCTTAACCACTGAACAGTACAGGTTAATGTTCAGAGATACCCAGAAGACACAGACTCAGGACTGGTCTGAATTTGTTGAATGTGCCACTAAGGCTCTGGAGGGCTGGTTGCTGGGAAGTAAGGTTACAGACTATACAGGATTGTATAATTTAATTATGAGAGAGCAAATCTTAAGTAATTGTCAGAATCAGCTTCTACATCAGCACCTGGTGGACTCTGATGTGACCTCTCCACAAGAATTGGGTAAGAGGGCAGACAAATGGGTCAGAACCAGGAGCAGGCCTAAGAACCAGGGTGGTGACCAAAAGAAAGAGACTACCAAGCCTCAAGAGAAAGGTGGGGATAAAACCAAAGAGAAAACTTCCCCAGGGCCCCAAAACTCCAAGGATGGGGGTGGGTCCCAAGGCACTTCCTCTACACAGAAAAAGCCTTACTGCCATAACTGTAAACAGGTTGGCCATTGGAAAACAGACAGCTGTTGTCCAATGAATGGTAATAAGGAAAACATACCTCCAGGTAAAGCTCCAACACCTCCTGTCACTGTTAGCAGTGGTCCCCCAGGTGGTGGGAGCACCCCCAAGAATTTGGGTGGATTTACCTTTGGAACAGAGGTGGACTCTGGCCTAACCAGGTCCCCAACTGATCTTGTCTATGAGACTGGCGTGGGGTTTGCCAATTTCACTGATGGCCCAAATACTTTGAGCAAGTATAGACAAGAACCCCTCTTCAATGGCTTGAAAGTTGAGGCTTTTAGAGACACAGGGGCTAGCATCACCATGGTGGCTGAATGTCTAGTCCCCTCAAGGCAACTTTTACCTGATGCCAGATATCAGGTGACAAACATTGATGGAGTTCAGAAAAATCATCCCATAGCAGTGGTAAATCTCAGCTGGGGAGGAGTCACTGGCCCAAAGAGAGTGGCAGTGTCCCCAAACTTGCATGTAGATTGTCTACTGGGGAATGATTTAGAAATCTCAGCCTGGGCTGAGGTTGAACAACAAACCCATTCTAGAATGGTAAATCTCCATGGAAAGGTTAGTGGGGCTGTGATGGCTACAGCCCCAATCCAAGATGCCCTTCCTGAGAAGGTTGGTAGGGCTGAGCAAACCTCAGCCCCATCTTCAGCTAACTTCCCTCCTGAAAAGATTAGCAGGGCTGTGATGGTAACAGCCCACACCCAAACTGAGTCTCCTCCTGAAAAGGTTGGTGGGGCTGTGATGGCCACAGCCCAAACTCAAACTGATACATGTGTTGTGAAGCCTGAAAAGATGGATCACTCCACACAAACAGAGAGCATTGAGGAGGAAGAGAAATCTCCCTCCCACCAGACTTTAGGAAAGGATCAGCCTCCTCAGGGAACTGATCTTACCCCTGATGAAGGAACTGCCCCAGAGGTAGTCAGGCCTAGCCTGACAGAACGTCTGATGTCAGTGGACCCTTCTCAGGTGGGACCCAGTCTGGAGCAGGTATCCTGCCCCTCTCTACCTTGCCTTAGTCAGCCCAGGGCTGCAGAGGACAAGAAGGACAGTGAGCCCCAAAGGGCCCCCTGTCAAATAAAGCACCCACATCAACAGATTAGGGGCACCAAAGCTAGCAGCCCTAGCCAGGTGAAAACTTTAAAAACTCCTGAGGGATCCCCCTTAAAATTAGTTAGGGACCTCCCACAAATGGATTCTGTTGGGTACAGCCAAACCTGGGACCCAAAGGGCCCAAACCTGACATGTCCCTCCAGTAAGCCAACAGAAGGGACCCAGCCTCCAGCTTTAGGTAGCCAGAGGTTGACCCTGAGAGCACAGTGCAACTCAGTCAAAGAAAGAAAGGCCTACATGGTGGAAAGTGATTGGAGGAAGCTGAGTCCTACAGAGGAATCTCACTTCAGTACTCCATCTCAACATCAGCCTTTAACTTTGCCAAGACACACCACAGGTAGAAATTCCCTATGGTGGAGACCCTCAGATACCCTTAGGGTGAGGGATTGCTTAGTGAACCATGAGACAGGGGGTAACCAAGCCAGAGCTGGTACTTCCTTATATGGCCACTTAGGCAATATAGGCTTACCTGGTCAAGGATAGCCTTATCTCCTTTCGTTTGGGGGGGGGGGTTATGTAGGAAGGTGGATATCTGACTATGGTTACCCCCAAACGTTTTGCCTGGTGTTTAGCTGGTTTTTTACTTTAGTTGGCCTGGGATCCTGCTATTCAGGGCCCCAGGCTAATTGTTCTCTCCTTAAAATGGACTCCATGTACCTTAGGTACATACACAATTGGAATTGGCTCACCTTATTGGCCCCTGTAACAGTGTACCCAGGTACCCAGGGCATAGGTGCTTCCAAGGCCTACCAGGGGCTGCAGCACGTATTGTGCCACCCTGGCCTGGCCTCCATATTTGACACAACTGACTAATCACTCAGCTGGGGTAAGTCGGTGTAACCACCCCTTACTTAGGTGTAGTATGCCTATACCTAACCTAAAATGGACACATATGTTCCTATCAGTCACTCCTATGGAAGGCCTCATCAATCCTGGAGGCAGAGTGCTTGGAAATATGTGAGATGGTGCTCTGGCATGAGCTGAGCCTGTCTGCAGCTTTCGGAACCATGTCCTTTAGCTGTTTCATGATACTGCCATACTATATACTCTTAAGTGCATTATAATCCTTGCGGTTAAATGCTATCTTGGGTTTGGCTTTATCAAAACATGTCGAGTAAGGTGTCATACAAATTGGAATACTACCCCCTCGCCAGTTCTGGCGACGGGGGTAGCATACCACCCTTCTAGAGGGACACGACATGTACCTAACCTGAAACCCGGGTAAAGTTAAACAGAGCCTCAGCATCACAAAATGGATGCTGCCACCACAGACTCAAGTCTGACCGCCTGTTGCTGGGAGTCCTTCCAGCGAGGGCAGCTTGGACAAAGGGTTTCCTGCCTTGGGAAGTGCTAGCACCACCCCAGACAGGATTTTGGGTAGGACAGGGCTGAATAGAATCAGACAAGCCTGGGGCACACAAGGTGTCCCTGTGCATAGGCCAGTTCAAACCGGGGCTGGGGCTTTCCAGCCCCAGTCCTGGCAGGAAACTGCACAAAGCAAAGGGGGTGTAACCACTCCCCTTCCTGGTCCCACCCAGAGGAGGGACCTAGTAGGTGATCCGGCCCCTAGAATTGGAATAAGAGTAGGAGCTGTGTCCTGAGACTTCAGATCATCCTGAATCAACTTGAAACTAAGAAGACGACTGGACTTCGACATTCTGCTGCACAGAAGACTGAAGAGCATCTCCCTTGTGGCCTAGGAGTGGCCACCCTGTGAACACAGGCACCATCCAGCAACTCGACGTCTGCTTTGCAGCCGCCTCCCACCGGAGCCCGAGCCCAGAGCCTGACAAGACCCAGACTCCCAGACTTCTCACAGCCCGATCCACAGTCCCTGCAAAGAAGGGACCCGTGGAGGCACCGAGAGACGTGGGACCGGACCTCTTGAAAGCCCCCGAGAAGCTGACTGCGCAGCACCCGAGGCACCCTCGATGCTGTGCTTTGGGGTTTGAGAAGCCCCAACCTCGAGCAGCCCTTGCACCGAAGATCATCCCCCCAGCCTCTCCACGATCGGCGTGGGGCCCTTTTGCACTGTGCCACTCGATGCGCCATCCCGGCCACTTGCCACGTGGCTAGCGGCCATCTTGGCGACGAAACCTACAATTTACACCGCTAGTCTGGTTGCTCCAGACTGGCCCTTGCTCCCCTGGAAAGGAGCACCCACTCTGACCTTGCTGGTCCGAGTGAGAAGCTTGAATCACTTCCTGCGTGGTTTGCTTTAGCCAAGGCCTGTTTGCTCCAATCAAGTTGCGGACACCGCCATCAGCGAGAGCCTACGTGGGACAGCTCGTGATCGACTCTTGGACGTCCTTGACCTCGTCGTGTCCACGTGGCTGCAGAGACAATCTTCACCTCATCACCTGTCTGCACCCGACATCGCCTGGTTCCTTCCTGGTTCCACGGTAGTCACTGGCTAGTGACTTTGAACATTGTCCCCTCTGCTTTCAGGTCTTCACCTCTTCAGATTCACCCTTGGATCCACCGGAACTCTTCACCTCGAGCCGCCTGCAGCATCTTCAGCTCCAAGCACCATCGACCTGCGTGACGAAACCCGACACTACTTCGACCCTATGCACCCGCTTCCTGTGGGTGAGGTAACTCAGAAACGCCGGTGTTCCCACACTGGTACACACCTCTAGTGTCTGTGTCTAAAGTTTCATCCTTCTAGGTCACTCGGAAGGTTCCTTAATAACTAACTTTGTAACTTTTATGCTCCATTGACATTGCATTGGTACATGCGTGCACTTTCCGCACTGCACCCGAGTCCCGCGGGCCTTTCCCGACTTCATCACTGCTAGTCTCGAATAGCTCCAGCGATTCCCCAGGCCCTAGGCCTCTTCACTTTCCCCATAGTGGTTCTTATACCACTATTTTAGTATATGGTTTAGGTGGCCCCTAGGGCTCATCCAAAATTGTGCAACTTTTGTATATTTAAACTGTGTTTTGTTTTAACGCATTTGCTTCTGTGCTCATAAAGAGTATAGGGTATATTTGTAGAAATAAATCTATATATATTTTCAATATATATCTGTGTGGTGTCCTTTCATTTGGTATTAAAGGGGATTGTGTATGGTAAAACAGCTTGCTTCACATGCCTTTACAGAGTTTAGCCTAAGACTGCTTAGTCCATGCTACCCCTAGGATAGCTTGTCTATAAGGTTGACTTTACAACCTGCACCATAAGGGTTGCTTGGCATGGTACAAGGTGATCACTAGAACTAGTGAGCATCATATACCAGGCCAACTTCTCACACTTTATTATTCTGAGGTGGTGCCCCTTATTTCAGCAACTGCTCTGCAGTCAGAGCACGCTCACATTCTCCCACTGACCAAGTGCAAGCTGATTGGTGTGTGACTGACAAAGCAGAGTGACCCTGCCTCAGGCTGCTCCCCCCACCCACTGGTCAGGAGCCGCCCAGCCCCCAACTGCAGCAGCGCCTAGGAAAACAAGAAGCCACTCATGGCATGCTTCCACAATACATGTGAGGCGCATAGATATGTGTGCAAGTTTCAAGTCTGTTTCTAAAATTAACACCATTCGTGGGGTTGTATTATGCATACGGCATAGTATGAATGTGTGTGTCACAGCGCACGTTTCAAAAGGTGCGGCAGGCTCACACAGGGACAGGGTGCCTTATTTCAAAGAATGTGCTGCCCCCAGGCAACTGCGAACTTGTGCTGCCCTTGGTGCAGCACATTCAAATTTAATATGGAGCAGCTGCTTCAAAGATGCTCTCTGTTTCACAGTGCAGGCGGCATGCCACCTGCACTTTGAAGTGGAGAGAGATCCCCTTGCAGGCAGTACAGTGAGTAACTGCCCTGTAATTTAAAATCCTCTTTAATGGTAAGGCTGGATTTTAAGTTATAATTTAAAAAATGCAACTTTTAGAAAGTTATTGTCAAAAATGAGGGCAACCCAATCTACCCTTGTGGGCTTGGGTACTAAAAGTTATCAGGTCAAGGTGCCTACAAGGGATTTTGCTTCACAAACAATTATACATTTATCGATACTTAGGATGCTCTACTGTAGCATCAGAAATACATTTTCATAAAAATATACTAATATTCACAAAATAATTAAATTCAACAGATCCAGGTGTATTCTTCTTGTTTGTGTTTATAGCTATTTGCAAAAATATTTTTCAGTGTATCAATGTTTCTTCAAGTACAATGGTGACAGAAGTCTCACCTTCATATATGGCACTTCTTCCTTGTCAGCAATGCACAAAACCTATTTTTACACCATATCAAAAAATGACCTATACAGAGTGCCTAGATTTAATTTAAATTTCAATTCTTGGACAACAGTTGAACAGAAAATGGGTTGATGCGTCGAGGTTTTGGTCTTTCTTGTGGTGAATCTATAAGACCATCATCAGGACAAAACAATTCTTTGAAGATTAACAATCCTTCTAAAAGAATATATGTACAGTGAATTTGTTATCTGATAACTCATCAAATAAAGTCAAGAAGGATATTGTAACGGGGCGCCCGTGGCTTGGCTCCCCGTTCAGAGTTCGGGACCTATGCGAGTGCGAGAGTTCCTGCAAAGTGCTTGCATTAACCCCTCTTCTATCCCTCAGCAGACAGACTATCAAGGGTCAGGGGAAGACTTTGCTGTGATACAGGAGGCGGAGAGAGACTGGCCCTTTAACTATCAAGGAGCCAATGAGTGGGCGGAGTCACGGAGCGAAGGTACGCTGTCAAAAGAGGAAGTCCGGGACGACGAGGTGTGTTTGTACACCTGGAGTGAGGCAGAGGAGAGAGGACGGCAAGAGAGAGGATCGAAGGAGATGGAAGACGCGCTAGGCGGAGGACGAGGAGCCTTGACGGACGTGGAGACGCCAGGAGGCCAACGACCCCACGTGTCGCCCAGCCACTCACCCGGGGGAGGTGCGTGGCTCGTGCAGGTGCGTAATCGTCTCAGGGGCTGGGTGGGACGAAAGGGAGGTCCTACGGTACCTTAAGAGACATCCCTGGGTCCCGGTTTTCCCATTCCGAGCACTTAACCCCCATCACGCCCCCTTCACTGATACAGAAGAGCGGGAGCACGCGTGGGTTTGAATCCTCACCCCCTTTCCCTGATACGGCTGGCTTAGCCGGACATCGCTCTCACGAGTGTCCTTTGTTTGTTTTCTTTCTGGTCCCTTGGGAGGAGGCGAGGCCACGACGGACCCCGAAGATACCACAGCCCGACGGAGCCTGACCGGCTATCGGAGGACTGCACATCTCGACAACCGCCGACGACGGAGGTCCCGAAGTAGATCTCCCAGGAGAACCCCAGTCCTGAGAAAGACTTGTTCGGACTATTTACTTAGCACAATAAAACCAGTTATCACCAAGACCCGTCTATTGCCCTTCACTGTTAAGCCCGCGAGCACTGAAAAGCTTACAGATATACACCTGGAAAAAGGTGAAGAAACCTTCAAAAAGTTTTGAAGACAGACCATAAATACCAGTTCCACTATATTAAGTATACGAGAAAGAGTGCACAGATATTAAAAGAGAATACAAAGTACAGCTACCTCAATAAAAAGTGTGTAAAGAATCAAATCTTAAAAAATCGTACTCGTGAGCAGATCAGTATGAAAAAACATGTAAATCTTGCCAAAAATATATGAATAAATCTGTAAATGTCTACACATGAAAATAACACTTGCCTTTGTTAAAATATATTGAAATGCACTGATCAGACTATTTAAGATCAAGTAATGATGAGCGTGCCTTCCATATATCAGACAGCCTCTTAAAGATATGAATTCAGATTATGTATAATAAATCATAATGTTCTATTTACAACTACATGCTCACATTATTAAGTGTAAGGAACCATAATTACCTCAGTGTTAGACTAAGTTTATTTAGGTCAGAACATATTTATTACAACAGGTCTGTTGTCCCATTGGAAGGACACAGAGGAGAACGGCAGCAAATTTTTTGCTTGTAATTCCTTAAGCGTAATCAATTGTTGAGTCATAATGACTAGTCTATGTGTGGACATATGCTTGCCACTGCCTGACATATTCAAACCCAGAACTGTGTGGCGAGTGCTCTGTTATTTAGGTCTATCATTATATCATTTACAAGCATGCAAAGAAAACAGCAGAAAACGCTGTATTGGTAATTTCTTTAGCAAAATGTATTGCAGATTAGACATTTTGACTGGTCTGCTAGCCAATTCCATAAAAGTTATAAAGACATTCTATTAATGGAAATATGCTAATTTTACCCCCAAGGAGAGATACCTCCAAGGAACAACAGTGAGCATTGTAAAATACCCTGCCCATGTGCTTTCTTTTTTTTTTATATATATATTTTTATTGTAATCTTTTCACAACTTTTTTTTTTGCCCCCCCCCAAATTATACAAACAGTCTTACAGCACAAAAAAATGCATGTTTTACATATCCCAGTATGTTAGAAAACAAATACAAATACCGGTAAATTCTTGCGGCAGAACCCTACAAATAATATAAGATAAAAAATAAAGGAATATAAGAGCAGACAAAAAGGAAAAGTAGCAAAACACAGAAAGTATCCTTTCCTCCATACATCTGTTTACCCAACCCCTTCCCTGTTTTGCCCAGATTTCCATCTCGTAATAGGTTCCCACATCTCCCCTCCCAGTTTTTTTGCTCTTTTGCCCTTCCTCTCATATATGGCTTTCTCCAAATTGTATGAGGCTAACAATCTTGCTATCCAAGTTTGGAATGTTGGAGGTGCCTTATCTAACCAGGCCCTTGCAATACTAATTCGAAATACAGCTGCCACTATAAACAAAAACTCTAGGGGGCCTTCTTCAAACTCCGTCTTCACCCCTAGCAATAACAATTCATTACTTAATTTAATCTTTATATCCAGTGAATTCTCCAAAAAGTCCTCTATGGCCCTTTTCAAGGTATACAATTGTGGCCAATGTGAGAACATGTGAACTATATCGGCTTCGGTTGAATTGCATCTAGGGCAAGTTATACCTTCCACCCCACCCCATTGTGCTATTCTTGCCGGCGTGTGGTGAAGACAAAATAGTGTTTTGTAATGCTGTGATTGCAGCGTAGCCGAGCATAAAACTGATCTTCCTAGGTCTAGGGACTTCTGGAATCCGTCCTGAGAGGTCCCCACTTTTTCAATCAATTTTTTTGAAAATTTCTCTCTGTCATCTGTTTTATATGCGTACAATTCTGCATGTAACTGGCGTATCGTACACTGCTTACTTTGTTCAATATAATCCAAGAGTCTACAATGTCTGAATCCTAGCGGACCTCCCTTTTTGTCCCTCAAATAGCTCCTCACCTGTAGATACTTAAAAAAGGTATTAGTGGGTATTTCAAATCTACTTTGTAGTTCTTCAAATTGTATTATCCCCCCTTCGATATCCAGAAGGTCTCCTAATTTCCTAATGCCCCTAGCGTTCCATATCCTCATAGTCCCGTCCCTAAAGATATCGCCCGGGAGAGACTCATTATCTACTAGTCTCGTGTATCTGTTGAATCTACCGACTCCCAGTTTTTTTCCTACCCCTTTCCAAATCATATAGGCAGCTTTTAGGGTTTTAAACCTTGTATGTTTAAAACGTCTGTAATCTGTTGTGTTCAGAAACCCATCGACCGCACCCTCCCCCAGTACAGTTCTATATACATTTATAAAGTCATTTCCACCACCTATTAATCCCTGAAAATATTGCAAAGCTGCAGCCCAGTAATACAGTTTAAAATCTGGTGCTCCCCACCCCCCTTTTTCTTGTGTAAGTGTCATAAATCTGTAAGCCCTTCTGGTTTTCCCTTGTGCCCATACTAACCTATTAAGAATTACTTCTAACTTAGTAAACCAAAATTGTTCAAAGAAAAGGGGTATGGCCCTATACAGGTAAAGAAATTTCGGTAAGGTAACCATTTTAATTATGTTTATACGTCCCATTAGGGTCAAATGTAGATTATGAATTCTCTCTGTATTGTTTTTTATCTTAGCAAGTAGTGGTTCCATATTTAACTTCACTAAATCCATCAAGTCTGCTGACACCTTTACCCCCAAATACACTGCCTCTTTTACTACTCTGGGATCTGAATATGATGTAAATTCATTCACAATGATCTGCGTTTTCCCCTTGTTGATCGAGTATCCTGATAAGCCCCCAAAATCTGCTGCCTCCTGCTCTATTTCTCTTAAAGCCCTTCCTGGATCCGTCGTTATCAAGGCCACATCGTCCGCGTAGGCGAATACTTTATATTCTACCTGCCCATGTGCTTTCTTATGTTGCGTTAAGATCTAAGGTGGGGAAGGAACAGTTTCCCTAACTCTCTGAACCAATAACAAAAAGAAGAGTGATAATAATAGAAATCTGTTATTTGTATAACCCTCTGCAAAGAACATTTACTATGCAATTATTATTAGCAATTCATAACAGAAACTTAGGGCCAGATGTTCATAATTTGCAACATATATTTTTGTGGCAGCTAAATTATTTGGTGAACCTATCTATGTATTAATAGGTCGGTTCGCACAATAAGGATTTGGAGTGAGGCACAAAGCATCCTACCCCATTACTCTTCATGAATTAGGTAGCAAATTGTGCCTTACTCCATTGGAGGAATGGTGGCCTAGGGTCAGCAGATCACCATGAATGTGATCTCGTTTTCAATGTTCTTTTGTTTTAAATGACCTTTTTGTCTTGAAAGAAAAAGTGCTGCATTTAAAATGTTGGTTTTAAAGTTCCACTGGGCCACTTCCAACTACAAACTTTTGTTTTACATTCACAACAGGGAGGTGTCTTAAGATGACCACTTCAAGTTTGTGAATGGGTTACAGCCATCTTTCAGGAGTTGGTAACTCAAAAATAGTTTGTGATCCAAATTATGATTGCAAACAATTGTTACGTAGCATTTTGAAATTGAATTTTATAGGGATTTTGTACCTGCCCCTTCCAAATTTCGATTTTGTATGCATTTCTAAACCCATTGTGTGATTTGGCAAGGAAGTGTTTGGCAATCTTTTGTTTCTGTGATGGTTAACAAAGATAAGGACCTTGTGTTCACTAACCACACCAAACACCTTCTGGGAACCCTTCCCACACTATCCCAAAATGAATACACCTACTCTCACTGCATGTCCTGCTTCCAGCGGTCTTTAAAATCTTACCAAAATGTAAAATGCTTTTAAACAATTTAACGAGAAAACGTACTTTCACATTCACTGATCCACTCTTATGTTGCTGTCATTGCTCGCACCATGTGCCCCCAAACAAATATTCCTGGTTACGGGCCTGCATGTTCTAATACCTGGACATGATACACAGAGCCTCAAACTATGGGGGAGGCTATGCCTGGGCTCATATGATGAGGAAGGTAGAGTGCAGTGGGCATAGGATCTCGTAGCGAAGGAGTTCGATCCTTTGCATCCGACCAGGGTTGCTGCTAAGTTATAAACAAAATGTTCACCATTAATGGTTTGCCAATAGTTTATAGGCCATTTCAGAGGCACCTCACACATGGGAGAGGTGAGTGCGGCAGCCAAGGTACAGAGCGCAACTGGGGGTACCTGTTGCGATGTCAACAATGGGTTGTGAACTCTGAATTATTCTAAGTTCATACACGAGTGCTCCAAGTGTGCAGGCAGGCATGCCCGTATAAATTGTTTTGGAGCTGGAGTTGGCCACCAGGGCCAGAAGTCAGTTCAGTGGCGGCCATGCGCCCATAGCCTTAACTCAATAGAGGGGTTAAAGGGGCGCAGGGATCTGGTGCGGAAGGCTCATGGTCTACTTAAATTAGATAGGTTAGGTTGGAGTGCCGGCTTTGCTTTTACAGTAGGTCGGGGAGGTGCAGTTTATACTGAAGGGTTCACGTGGGGTTTCTGTGTGGGATACAAGGATCCTCGGGTTTGGAGGTGACACTCTGTTGTCTGTTACAGGACATATACAGGGTTGCAAGATAATTAGATAAGGAGTGCTCTGTAGGCAGGAGGGAGCTCCCCCCCTTCGAGGCGGGGGCCAAGGGAAGCTTTGCTCATATCACTAATTGGGGTGGTGCTTCAAAAAGGGCAGGAGCAGTTACACCTAATACAACAACTTTCATGTCTGGATGCGGGGTCACTGAATGATTGAATTGCAGAGGATGTGGCATCTGTGTCATATTCCTAGCTTGGAGTGGCCATATCACTGGTAGTGGCGACGAGGCTGGGAGGACTGGTGGCAAAGTGTGATGTGAAGTAAGGTTTTTAAGGGGCAATCCAGCTTGGCGGACTGTCAGAAGAGTTTGGCTAGCTTACAGGAGCTCATGGGTGACCTTGGGTACTGCTAACACCAGAGGAAACGGGGTGTCCAAGTACGGTCTGATTCTTTGTGGGATTCAAGATTGAAGCAGGACAACAATGAGACGATGCACGCATTGTGGGTTTGCATACTGGCAAGAGACGAGGTGAAGGTTAGGTAGATTCAAATGTTGCTTTAGGGGTTGGTTTAACACGTCATAAGGGCCATCAGCTGGGGACACATTATTTGGTTGATTATTTTTTGTGGGGCAACCCGGCTTGGCGGACTGCCAGAAGAGGCTGGCTAGCTACCTGGAGCTCAAGGGTGACCTTGGGTACCGCTGGCACTGGAGAAAACGGTGGGCCCGTGTAAGGTCCTATACTTTTTGGGGAGTGAAATGGAATCACAGAAAATAGAGGGGAGATGGCAGCAGGACAACAAAGAGACAACATACATTGTGGGTTGGCATGGTGCCACGGGACAGGGTGAAGGTTAAGGATTTTCAGGATGCTGGGATACATACATTTTGAAAAGGGAAATGTGTTGGAAGGAATTGATCTGGGCTCATATGGCATTTTATAAGTCAGTAGGCGCCTGGACATGTTGGAGGAGAATGATTTAGTAAAGGAATAGGCGTGGGGTATTGAGGGACATGTAGTGTGATTTTCTACAGATTAAGACCCATTGGACTCCGTGCTTTATCTTTTGGGCTGGATCCCTGCCGAGGTGGTTTTGGAGCTGTTCCAGCACATCATCAGTTATAGACAGGGCATGTAGAAAACTCATCAGGGAACTGTCTTAAGAGCAGGGAGTTTTCAAGGGCGATGGTATGTTCTTGTATCGTGGCAGGATGGAGTTGCATTTGATGGAACAGAGGGAAGTGATGGCAAGGATGTTGAACATCAGGAGATTAAGTAGATGGGTTCTGAGCAGAAGGGGATAAGGGGACAGAAAAAGTTAGCGGGCTACCTTTTTCTGGGTGGCGGGGGCCTGGGAAGTTTGGCATGAGTTTACAGAAATTTGGTGGTAAGTATAAGAAGTCTGGTTGTTTAGAGGTGGATACACGCAGTCATAGGCTGTAGAGTGAAAGTTAAAGCTGAAAAAAGTTGATTTGTACTATCAGGCAAATGAGATAGTTGCCCGGTGGAGTTTGTGGTTGGGGATCAGTAATGGTGGGGGTTGGGAGATTGGATCGTTCATTTGATGTATAGCAAAACCGTAGTTCTGTAAGACAGATTGCCCAGGTAAAGTTTGTGATGTGCACCTGTTTATATAAAGTGGTCAGTGATCTATGCTGCTCCCCTGTCTTCCAATTGGGATTTGAGGAGCAGCCGAGCAGCAGGAGGTCTGCACCTGGTGTTTTTGTGAGAGTGGAGCAGTTCAGCAACTGCTATTTTGTAAATTGGGCTATATAATAGCCCACAGTAGCCCAAGCTTATATTGGGGAGGAAATTGGAGTCTCTGGCCTTCTACCATGTTAAGTACAGGTGACCTGGGGGCTGGTGGCAGGGAGATTTTGGGAGTTTTCCCCATCCCCAATAAATAGCTTTTGGTTTCTGTGGTTAACTGCTGTTGGTCTTCTTATCAAGACAGGTGCACAAGGGGAATTCGTGTACAGCTGTCACTTGGGGCAGGTGTTTGTGGTGGCCTGGAATGTTTGGCATGAGTTTACAGAATATTGGTTGGCATTGCCAGTTGATGACCCATTTGGAAAGGGGGTAGGCAGGAAGTTCAAGATTAAGTATAGGAAGTTTGGTTGCTTAGAGGTTGATACATGCAGTCGTAGGCTGCAGGGGAAAGTAAAATTGAACCATGTTGAAATGCATTTTAATGCAAAGGAGATAATTGTTGGGTGGGGTTTGTGGAGGGACCGTAGGGTTGGGGGTAGGAGATTGGATAGTTCATTTGATGTATAGCGAGGCTTTCGTTTTGTAAGGCAGACTGTCATGGTAAAGTTTGTGTTGCCCACCTGTTTCAATACAGCAGCCCTTTTCACACAACACAGTTGGTCAGTGGTCTGTGCTGCTCCCCTCTCTGCCAAATGTGTCATCAGGGGTTTCATTGTGGTGAGGTTCCGCTGGAACATCCAGGAGATGAGGCAGGAGATGAGGCAGGTTCTCACTTGAGTACGCAGCAGGGAAATGGCAGGAGGCATTGTGTATGAAGCGCCATGAGGATGCAGTGTTTTCATTTCACCATGAGGGGCCGGAACCGTCTTTGGCCGCTAGCGCCAGTCGTTTGTTAGAGGAAAGTCTGTCAGCAGTGTCTCTTAGGGAAGACTGCAAGTTAATTACCATATCAGACTCGGAGGAACATGGTAATATAGGTAATATAGGGACAAGAGATGGAGGGGCAATCAAGTGGGTTTGGGTCATGGAGAGGACTGAGGGTGCAAGGCCAGGACAGCCTGGAACATGCCTTTCAGGTCGGGCAACCTGATCGGAAGATGCCCAATAATGCTGGCAAGGGAGGTCAGTGGCAAAATCCAACCATGGGTCGAATCCAGGCAATTTAGGGGCACCAGTTCAAAGGAACAAAGGGATTTGGATCAGCCTCCCTGAACAAGGAGACACGGGGGACTTATGCAAACATGAATGAATGATGATGAAGTGGGGGATAGAGAGATGCCTAGTATCACTGCATAGGTGAATATTTATGGATTGTTATAATGGATGACTGATTCAATGAGGAATTAGATTTTGAGAATGAAGAGAATTAATTGGAAGGTGAAATTGGTGATAATGGACCGGTGAGAGGTTTGGAGAGGTCAAAGTGGGAGGTGCCAGCATCAGTAGACAGGGCAGCCTCTAACATGGTAAGAGGTGTGGGTGTTTTACAGATTACTGACAACCAGTGCCAAAAGGCAGAGAATTCAAAGTAAAAATAGAGGACGAGAGATTAACAATCTGGAGTTGGTCAAAGGTTATAGCCAGGGAGGGATAACCACATGGCATGGAGTTGTTATGGTGGAAGTAGGGTTGAACATAAAGTATTGAGGGGAGTGTCAATAAGAGTTGGTGACAATCCAATAAAGGCAATGGAAGTGGAGGAGTAAGGAGATAAGAGAAGTGCAAAAAGGGAGTCTAAAGCAGAAGCAGGTGGTAAAATGGTGGGTAATGAGGACAAGGATAAGGCACAAGAACAAAAGGACAAGGAAGAAGGAAAGGACAAAGCGTCAGAGGTAGAAGAGACCAAAGAGATTGCGGCAAAGTGCCCTATGTCTATGCCTTTAGGAGCACATTTGTTGCAAGCAACAAAAGAAAAAATAGGATGAATGGGAGTTAGATGGCTCGGGTCCCAATGACTATTGAAAAGTGGACCTCCGTTTTCTTAATTTTTACAAGTTTTTATTTCAAACGCCATCTAGAGTGATGTGCCGCACATTTTAAGTATATGTATGTTGTATGGAGCGCTCAGATGAATTATGGTGGTTTCACATTATTTAGTTACAATGAGGAGTTTAGGGTGCGTTTAGCTGCAAACCCGCTCAAAGAATAGGGGATAAGTAAAGGATATAGTGGATTACCCCTCCTAGACCTCTGCAACTGCTTCATACAGAAAGTAGATTACCACTAAAGTCTAAGCCCTTTCAGGAGCACCCCACCCAATTTGGAGTGTTGTTTTTGGGAAGGAGACATCTCCCGCAGAATAGGGCTTGAAGGTCATTTAATAGAGGGAGTTGTACAAGAGCAGAATGCAAATTTAAACATGACTGCTCCAATTGTGGAAGTGAGATGCCCAGTTACACAATGCCCTGATCAATTTAACTACAGTTTGTAAGGGGGGCAGAACAGAGGGAGAGGCCAGCAGAATGTTGGAGATAAAGGTGCTTACTCTTATCAATTTTGAAGTTTTGAGCTATTGGTTACAGCTTTATCCACAAAAACAGGAGACTATCTCACTTTTTGGGGGATTTAAAGTGGGTTTTAAATTATGTTATCAAGGTCCCAGATCACAAATGTGGGGCAACAATTTCACATTATCAGATACCCATTTAAAGGTTGTGAGGCACAAATTGCTGAAAGAAGTGCAGGAAGGCTGAATTGTGAGACCCTTTACGCGTGGCCTATATGAAATCTTACAATTTTCCCATTGGGTTTGGTCCCAAAAAACACAAGGTGAATTCAGGCTGATGCATCGCTTGTTATGACCAGACGGTCAGTCTATTAATGATTTCATACCAGATGAAGATGAGTGTGTCAATTAGGCAACAGTGGATGATGTCTTTGCTTTGGTAAGAGATAGTGAATAGGGGGATGAATTGTCAAGGTTGGATATCAAGTCTGCTTCACTGCTCCTGCCGGTGCATCAGGAAAATTTCTCACTTTAGGAGCTACAGTTTGAAAGAGGTATCTATGTTGACAGAATGTTACAAATGGGTTGTTCAGTTTTGTGTTCATTATTCAAATTTCTCAGCACATTTTTACAGTGGTTTTTCAGGTTTGGATTAGATTTTCATGCCAGATAGGAGTGTTATTTTCCTGTAATATTGTGTTTATATTTATTGTATGAAAAAAGTCAGATAAAGAGCAATTAAAATATAATTGCTTTTCACAAGATTACTCATTATTTGAATGTTTTATTATTTTGTGGGTAAGAGTGTGATAGGTTTCAGTTTTCCATGCCCCGCCCACTGCATATATTACGCTTATGTGTTAGCAGAATGTGTCTAACTAATGATATATTCATTTATGCATTTACGTTTTTATTCTTTTATTAGTTATTCATTTATGCGTGTGACATTATTTCAGTTATTCTTAGCTTAGCCTGTGTGCCACCATTTTGAAGCATTTCCCTCTGCGTGCGAGTTGCACTTGCTCATTCCCCCTCCCGTAGGAATAGAAATATTCCACATGTCAGCAGTTTTGTTTCTTGGCTTACTGTGACTGAAACTACCAGCGAAACTCCTTATCAAACTGTTCTCATGTGCTGGAGATGCTGAGGCCTGGCTTCGCGGCCTTGGGATGTGATAACCGAATGTTGCTATTACAGGTGCAGATGCCTCTTGTATGAGGCCATTGTTCACCCTCTCTGGGGTCCAGTATTTTTCCATTATGGGCGTGTTTTCTCTGTTTTTTTCATATTATTATTTTTTTTTAAAATCTTTTTATTAGAAGTTTTTAAATTTTTACATGCAAGGCACGGCAGCCTAATTCAAACAAGAGAAATAACAAAAGAGAAAACAAAAAGAAGCCAAAAAAAAAACCCCAAAAGAAAAGCAAAAGATAACAATCCAGGCTCCAAAAACATATATCAAAATCAAGAGCATAGCAGACAGTCTTCATATATAGTTACTAGCAAAACACTTTTCTTAATATTACTTATATTTTCCCTCGTGTATAGTTAAACCATAATCAATTGTCTAATGCTATCTTTCTCCCAAAGTTTCGGAGGTGACATCTGGGTACCTTTTGATCAGCATGGGTCTCGGGTTTTTTACTCATGTCCTAGCTTCAATCCGTTCATTCGACCCCCCCCCTGTTTCCATCGGGTAAAGGGGTCCCATATCAGCTTACCCAATCTCTTTCCCCTCTTCCCCTTCCTCGCATAAATCTCTCTCTCCATATTATACATTGTTATTAATTTGGCCAACCAATGATGAAAAGTAGGAGGAATAGGGTCTATCCATGCAGACGCTATGCATAGTCTCATAACTGATGTTGCTACAAATAAGAATTCCCCCCCGCTTTGCAAATGCTCATCCTCCACATTCACTCCTAATAGGATTATTGCGGGAGTTAACAACATTTCGATTCCTAATATGTTATTTATAAAACCTTCAATGTCTTTTTTAAATAAGAATAAATGAGGACAGGTTGCAAACACATGTACCAAATCAGCTTCCGCACTTCCGCACCTGTAACACTTAATGCCCACTGTACCTCCCCATTGAGCTATTTTTGCAGGGGTGTGATATAGATGATACAGCGTTTTATAATGTTGTGCTTGTAATGATGCCGAGCAAAGCAAAGTATATCCTTTTTCTAAAGAAATACCAAAACTCTCCCTGCTAATATCTAGATTGTTTTTCCATTTATCTGTCCATTTTACAAGATCATCCTGTTTTGATTTAATCAATTCAGCATAAAACCTCTTGATTGTACAGTCTTCGCCTAACTGGATCACATCCATAACCGGGTCACAGCTAAATCCCAATGGTCCCCCCCTTTTACTCAATAAGAAACTCCTTATTTGTAAATATTAAAAAAAATGCCTAGTATCTAACTTAAATCTTGCCTGAAGTTCTGAGAATTGGCAGATCCCTTGTTCCCCCATTACATCCCCTATTCTTCTAATTCCCTTACTTTCCCATTCTGTAAATGTAAGCCCCGAAAAGATCTCTTGTGGAAAATTTGGATTATCTGCAAATCTAGTATATATATTATATTTCCCCAGACCCGTTTTTTTAGTAAAATTTTTCCAAACTGTGCATGCTGCTATAAGCGTCTTAAACCTTGTCCGTTTATAATAACTGGCCTCTGTATATTTCAGCAACACGTTCTCAGCTTCTATTCCCAAAGCTAACCCATAAATTGCAAGCGTCCCAAACTCACTCCAATCTTCTAACTCTGCCCCTCCGAGTAAACCTACCATGTTTTGAAGAGCAGCTGCCCAATAGTAGAGCCTTAAATCTGGTACTCCCCATCGTCCCCTCTCTCTTGGGAGTGTCATAAACCTAAGGGCCCTTCTAGTTTTCCCTTTTGCCCAAATAAATCTATTAATTATATGCTCTAATTTTTTGAATAAAGTAACATCGAATAACAAAGGAATTGCTCTAAATAAGTATAAAAATTATGGGAGAACCAACATTTTTATTATATTCGCCCGCCCCACAATTGACATGTGTAAATTATCCCATCTATCCAGGTCTTTCTGCACTTTCCTGATTAGGAGGGAGATATTCTTCTCTACCAGGGAATCCAAATCAGCCGATATAATTACACCTAAATATATTCCTGTCTGTGACACTCGGCTATCTGCACACGTAGTGTAGGAGTTCTTAATGATCTGAGTTTTGGATGTATTTAATTTATATCCAGAAATCTTTCCAAATTTCGACGCCTCAATTTCAACTTGCTCTATGGATTCGGTAGGGGTTGGAGTAATTATGGCAACATCGTCCGCGTAGGCTAGAATTTTACATTGCCCAATAAGTGTTAATAGTGGTGTAATTAGTTCGCACGCCTCTATTTTGCGAATAAATGGGTCCATATATATGGCAAATAGGAGCGGTGAGCAGGGACACCCCTGTCTTGTACCTCTTTTTATTCGAACTGTCCCGTATTCCCAGCATTCACACGGAGAGTTGCTTCTGGATTTAAGTATAATGCCTGGACCGATTTGAGGAATCCCTGTTTAATTCCAGATCTTTCTAATACATACCAAAGATATTCCCAGGAGACCCGATCAAATGCCTTTTCTGCATCAAGTAACATTACTGCCATCGGGTCTCCTGTGACTGTTGTGATATCAAGTAGGGTTATTACCTTGCGTGTATGGTGGGTAGTGCCCCTTCCTGGTATGAAACCATGCTGGACACTACTAACCAGTTTGTCAACCACTTTTGCAAGTCTTAATGCTAATACTTTGGAGAATACTTTGGCATCTGAATTTATTAAGGTGATGGGCCTGTAAGAACCTGGTTCCTCCGGAGTCTTTCCCTTTTTCAGTATTACTACCATCTCAGCGCCCCCCCATGATTTGGGGATGAGCTCACCCAGCTGTGCCTGTTGCATTATCTTTATTATATCTCCCTCCAGGGTGTCCCAAAACACCTTATAAAACTCAATAGGTATTTGATCGGGGCCCGCTGCTTTCCCTGAAGGAAGTTTCCATACCGCGTCCTTAATTTCGTCTGCCTGCAAGATCCCCTCTAAACCGTCTGCGTCCTCCTCCTCTAGTATATCTGCTGGAATCTCCTGGAGGTACTCCAGGAAGTCCTTTTTTATTCTCTGAATGTCTCCACATGCTAATTCATCATCATATAATTTCTCATAAAAAGTCCTAAATACCTCCCTTATTTCCTCCGAGTCTGTGTGCCCCCTACCTGATGCATCCCTGATCTCTCTCACTGTTCCTGATGCTTCTTGCTGCCTAGTCCGGATAGCCAGAGTTCTCCCTACTGACTCGCTAAATTCATAACACTTCTCCCTTTTGGTTGCATATATTTTAGCCGCCTTACTAGCTATATCGCTCTCTACGTCGCCTTTTGCTTTCAAAAGTTCTATCGAGGCACTGTCCAGTCGTGTCCCAGTCAAGATGCATTTTTCAAACTCCTCCTCAGCCTTAGCTGCTTTTTCCAATAGCTCTAGGTTCCTCAGCTGTTCCTGCTTCCGCTTGTAAGAATTAAAACTCATCGTTTCTCCCCGGACCCCTGCCTTAAAGGCGTCCCAGACCACCCCTACCCCAGCGCTACCCCTATTAACCTCAAAAAAATCGCTGATCCATTTATTCATATGTCCTATATAGGTATCCTCTTTTAACAACCCTCTTTCAAAGGTCTAGTTTGTATATTGTCTAACATTTGTTTTAGTTACCATTGTGAGCACTAAGGGATTATGGTCGCTAAGGATCCGTGGTAACCTGTCTATCCTTGAGTTTGATACAATTGTACTTGAAACAAAAAAATAATCTAATCTGGCGCAAGTTCGATGTGGAGCTGAGTAATACGTAAAGCCTTTATTATCCAGTCTCTTTTTCCCCCAAACATCTGAAAGAGCATTATTTAGGACTAGGCTTTGTAATGCTTGGTTTACTCTCTTCTTCCTGCCTTGGTACTTTCCAAAGGAACCCAATCCTAATCCATCTGCCCCATTTATGTTGAGATCCCCAGCCAGAATAATTTTAGGTGCCCAAGTAGCTAATTCCACATCTAAAAATTGGAAGATCTCTGGATCATCCTCCGTTGAACCATAAACAGTCACCAGCGTTGTCCACTCCCCATCTATCCAACATTCAATCATAGCCCATCTTCCCCATTGATCCTGTGCTTTCTTCCTAATCAAAATATTTTTATTCCTAGCTAAAATTGCCACCCCTCTCTTTTTTACCCTTTGTCTTGAATTTATTAATAAGTGAAACCCTAATTGACTAAGAAAATATACTTGTGTCTCCATAACATGTGTTTCTTGAATGAAAACAAAGTCCACGTTCATTTGCTTTAAGGCTACTGATATTTTAGATCTCGTTCGAACATCATTTAACTCGCATACATTCCAAGTTACACATCTAATACCCATAACTAAATTTGTGAAGTAACACCCACACCATTCAATCCCACATATACCCTAACCCACTGTAACTTCCAATGTCTTATATAATCTCTTACATCAACATATATCAACTTTCTTCCTTGGATCCTCCGTCTCCTTACCCATTCTTCCTTTTCTCCTATTAATCTCTTAAAGATACTAGTTGCTCTTATGTGTCGTGCCGTGCCCTGCACCCCCCTTTGTTTCCCCCCACCCACCCCTCCCCTCCCTCCCTTACTGGCAAATAGGTCAATCCTGACCTATGTGTGACAGCCAAACCCCCCTAGGGAGCTTCCCTCAACCACCCCTCCGTAATCATTCTTCTTAAACCCTTAGGTTAACTGGTGTACTGGCCTCACCCCCTCGATTTATTTCTGTGTCATGTGTGCTGTTTGTCTTATGGCTATGACCCGATCGTCTTGCGCATTCCCTTCCCTTTGAGCCCTTTCCTCCCGAAGGAAGGTCAGATATTCCTGTGCTACTATCTCTGAGAAAAATACTCTGCGTCCTATTTTAAGGCGAGAGGGAAACATCAAGTACACTTCACACCCAACATTCTGAAATGGTATTATAAGTTGTCTCATACGCCATCTTCTCTCCACTGTTGTGTGGCAAAAATCTGGGCGTGCAAAAAAAGTTATGTCCTTAAAAGTTCGTTTCTTCATTGGTTTTGCCTTTATGATTATTTCTTCTCTTAATAGATAATTTCCCACATATACCAGGATAGCCCTTGCTCTGGAGCCTGCATTATTCTTTTTCTGTAGGAGAGGGAACCGATGTGCTCGCTGCACCTCCTTGTCCGAGTCCCATTTATCCAATTCTGGAAATGCACCTTTCAACAGCTCCACCACAAAAGCTCTCACGTCTCCTCCCTCCTTCCCTTCCTCCACCCCAAGCAATCGTATATTGTTGCGCCTTTGCCTGTTCTCAAAGTCTTCAAGTTTCCAAAGTACATCGGACGCTGTTTTTTCCTGCCCCTGTCTAAATTCTTGCAGTTTTACCACTTCGTCTTCCATCTTGCCAGTCCTCTGTTCGACCTCCGTCAATCTGTCAGTAACTTCTGCATACATTTCATGCACTTTATGGAGAGATCCCTGAATTTTCTTATTAGCGCGCTTAGCTCTTTGGCTCTCTAGACGTGCTTCCCCCTGTATTTGCTTCAAGGTAGAGAGTAAGAGATCAAACCTATCTATATATGTATCTGGAGGACCTTGAACTTGTTCCTGGAGCTGCTCCTGTTCCTGGCGGCCACCACTAGCATTTTCATCCTGGTGTATCTGCGATGTGACTGCCTTATCCCAATCCAGTCTCTTGGCTACCCATGTTTGTAGCGTACTGCCTGCCCTACTAATTCTCGTACGAGGTCTCCCTCTTGGCTTATAATTTATAGCTTTCGTTTTTTTTTTAGGGCAGTATTATGTCCTGTCTCTAAATCTGAAGAGTCGATGTCCGATTCTGACTCTTGAGAGCCATTCGGTGAGGGACGATCTGACTCTGTAGATAGGGTGGTGTCTGCATCTGTCTCAATATCTTCCTCCTCCTTATCATCATCATCATTCCCTGTAAAGAAACATTCAACACTAGGTGAACCTGTGGCAGATGGTTGTCTAAGGATATTTGTATTTTCCTCATAATTCGACCTCCTGGAGTCCTGTGGAAAAACATTATTAAACCTGGTCGGTCTGACGGTCTTCTCTTTGATTTCCTTTGGGATAGCGCCACTGCTTGCGTGTACTTGCATGGATACCAAGGGTATTGAAGGTAAAGGCATGTCGACTATTTCGCTAAGTAAGAGCTCTGGCATGGGGACTACATTCACCTTCACCCTCTCTTCTGCAGTGATCGCCTTGTGATTTAAATGAGCGATGTAATCCACTGTTACTGGCTGCCTTTCCCCTTGAAGCATATCTTGCTGCTCAGAACCGGGCTTACTCGTCATTATATCCGAGTTGTTCATTTTTTTAAGCAGCATCTCAGTCGGATTCTTGTCTTGAATCTGTAATGATTTTTCCATCAAATCCTGCGCTCTACTGCGCGTCTGTGTACTAAGTTGTACGTCAGCCTCTGTTGCTTGCTGTGGTTCTTGCTGTGATTCCTGAAGTAGCTGTGACGTGTCGACCACGTCATTCTCGTCGTTTTCCCCGGTCCCTCCTACAAAAGAAGCTCCAGCCGTGCGCTCTGTAATTTGCGCTGCCTCGTCTCCGTCTCCGGCACCGGCGGCTCCCATAAAGGCCCCTCGCTCCATTAACTTCGGCTGGTCTACGGCCCTTGTTACCGCTGCTGCTCCCGCCTCCATTGTGTTATCATTATGCAGGGGTGTCGGGTGTTCTACGGTCCTTATCAATACGGAGCCTTTTATGTGCTCTGTCACTGCAGCTGCTGCTGTAACAATTTCGACGGAGGCATCAGCGATCTCTGCCTCCCTCTCTGCCTCCATTACTCTCGCCGAAGCAGTTATCGATCCTTGCCCCGCTCGAGGCGGGAAAGACTCGAAAATCGATGGCTGCCGCAGAGTCACCTCTCTTTGGGGATCAGCGCTGTAGTCCACGGAGAGCCCCCTACCAGGTAACTCCTCTCTCCTCCGCTCCGCCTCACGACCTTGTCTCCTTCTGGCCTTGGGATGTGATAACCGAATGTTGCTATTACAGGTGCAGATGCCTCTTGTATGAGGCCATTGTTCACCCTCTCTGGGGTCCAGTATTTTTCTAGTATGGGCGTGTTTTCTCTGTTTTTTTCATATTATAATGTGTTACTGTGACGATATGAGTCAGGCCTCTCGGCGCACTCTTAGGGGTGAGGTCGGACAGGGCCCTCTCATATGGGAGTTTGTGGCCTAATAAAATTGCTTGTTTATTCTTCTCCACTGTCCGGCTGACTTATTATTGGGTGATTATAGATGAGTGTGGTAAGTCACTCGGGTGGATTTGAGCCACGCTTATCAAGTAGTTCTGGAGAATGAAAAAGGTCTTAATGCGTTTCAGGCAGCTATACTGAACTGGGAGTGCCTTTGGCTCCTGAAAAACTGAGGGTCCTCTCACCAAGTTGACTTTTTGATTATGTCAGTATAGAGGTGTGATTGGTGCAGAAAAAACATCATGTTCTTTTACAGTTGGAGGAAGCAGTGGCTTCAATGAAGCTTGAGCTGAGAAAGGTTCAATGCATTCCTGGGCATTTGATTTTTGCATTGTAATGTGTTAGAGCAGGAAGAGCTTTCAGTAGACGGCTTAGTTTTTCCTGTGTCAGAAGCTACATTGCTTCACAACTGGGTACGGTTGAAAGCAGGTTTGAGAGAGGATCTCTGGATGTCGATTGCATTTTTTAAAGAATTTAACAGCTTAACCGTGCCGTCACTGCAAGATTTGTGGTTATGCAGGTTCAGATTTCTTTGTATGCCGCAGCTTCACAAGGTTTTGGCCTCTTATGGGATGCCATTGGGCTTTTTTGACATTTTTATCCTAGGTGGTAGCAAAGTGTTCATGGGAAAAATTGTTAGCCCAACAAAAGAGCCGTGTTTAATGTGGACAACCAGAGAGCGGTGGCATTGGTTGAGTTTTGACATTGTTGCAAGTTTTTCAGATGAGCGGCCTAAATTCAACATCCTTTTCCAAAGAAAGTATGCGCCTGGGGTGGAAAATAATATCACAAATGCGTTATCTCATTCACAGTGGAAGTGTTTCCATGTAGACCAGGAGGGCACCAGGACATTTGGCAGCTGGGTAGAACGGAATTCTTGAACTGATTGAGTCATCTATTGCAGGATCAAGTAGAAGACCCTACAAGCAAGCGTGGCAGACATATTTAAAGGTGGGGCTTTGAAAAGAGGTCTTACAGAAAACAATTTTTTTAAGACAAGCTGATGCAGTGCATTATGCATGAACCAAATTAACAAGAGCTTTTCAGTATGTACTATTTCTGGCAAATCTGCAGGTATTTCAATTCATGGCAAATGTTTTTGGTGTTAAAATCTTATAGTAGGCAAAATGTGTAAATGGGATTTTGGCAGGATGGGCCGGGGAAGGTGGGGTACGATCAGACAGTAGGCCCATTTACCTTAAGCTGTTGAGCAATGCTTTAAGTAAATTGCCAGTTATTTGTTTTTCAGAGCAGGAGGTTGCATTGTTTTTTGAATGGTTTGGCTATATCGCAGAACTTTTAAAATTTTGGAGATGTGGGCGTTAAAGGAAGGAGTTGTTTACTTCGAGAACAATTGGTGGCATCCACAGAAGAGGTTCAGATCTGGCCGGTGAGAAGCAAGGCGGATCAAATTGGGAAGGGACAGAGGTTGTTTTGGTGAAGGCTCTCGAGGTGGTATTTTGCCCTATCACAAGATGGGTTTGAATTGTTGCAGCTAATAAATGAATTTTCAGGACGCACTTTTATACATGCAGATGGATCACAGTTATCAGCGTTTCTAGTTCTGTGAATTCTTCGATTTGCATTGATTAGTTTGGGTTTGTTGGCTAGAGATTATGGGATTCATACTTTTAGTATTGGGGAAGCAATTAAGGGAAGGCGTTTGGGTTTTCTGAGGACAGGTGGAAAGTGCTGAGTTGATGGAAATCCTCCTGTTATAAGTGTTATGTGGAAATTAACAAATCGTGGAATTTTTTAGGTTTGGTATTATATTTTGAGGGCCAGACTGAATATCAAGGGGCAGATTTAGAACTTCTGGCACATCTCTGCAAATCAGCAGGGAAGCGCCAGAACAGATGCGTCACGTAATGCCCCCTTGCGCCAACGCGGATGCGTCGCATTTACAATGCAGCGCACCATGGTGCAAGGAGGGGCAGATGTGTGACGCATCTTGTGGCGTACAGGTGGTGCTTTCGAAAGCACGATGCAACTCCTGCAATGCACAGGGGTCGCCCATAATTAACGTGGTGCATCACTCCTTACGCCTGCTTGAAGCAGGCGTAAGGATTTGACGCAGCAGCGTCGTAAAACTGACTCAGTGAAATCTTGTAGATTTCACTGCGTCAGTTTTACGGGGCTTTCCTACGAGGGACAGAACGCCCACATGAAACCTGACGCAGGTTTCATGTGGCGCAGGGATTTACAGCGCAACGCATCTGTCTAGATGTGTCACATTGTAAATAAGTCGCAACGCGGCGCATGGTTTATGCCACCGTTGCGTCACAAAAGTGACGCAACGGTGGCGTAAAAATGTCGCAAAGGGGCTTGTAAATCTGCCCCCAGGTGTATTGTGTGGTGTTGTAAGGGTGAGTCGGTTTCACTGCAGTGAGGGTCGGTTTTGTTGCTGTGTTTTTTGCATTGTTTGTTTAGAAGTGCTGTAAGTAGGAACATGGCCGGCAGGTTTGCAGCAACACAACTAGCCCCCACCAGCTGTGAAATAGGCCCCCAGCAAGCCAGACCACTGAAACACCTGGTGCCCTGTAGTCTAATCCAGCCCTTCATATTTAAATTGTTTTTGTTCCTCTTTTGTAGGTTGTATGGCTAGTTCACTCAACATGACTTCAGTTTGGATTGTAGGACCACCATTTATTCGTGGAAAGTAGGACATTCGGAAAGCAGTAAGGACTTGGCGAGCCCGGGTGGTTATTGCATTGTGGGGGGAAGAGTGGTATGCGGTGGGGAGAGCTTCTAGAGGTCTTATCCAAATATATTACAGGCAGGTCCTGTCCGGATTTATTGGTTATTCATCATGGCGAGAATAAGTTGGTTACACTTTCAGGAATTGGGTTGTTAAAGGCATTGAAGGCACATTTATCTCACAATAAGGATTTTTTATTGGAACGCACATTTTCTAAACTGAGTTGGTACAGAGCGAATATGGGCAGGAGCGTGGAAGCCAAGGGCTATCAAAAAACAGGTGGGAAGTGAATGGGGACATGTAAGGTTTTTGTAGAGACACAGAATCTCTATTCTAAAACACATAGGGGCACACGCATCAAGGTAGGCTTCTGCGATTCCTTAATTGCGATTACTAAGGAATTGCAAAAGCCTATGCATGTAGAAATCGCAAAAAAATAGCGATTTCTAAATATTCCTTAATTGCAACTCGTAAATTGCGGGTCGCAATTAAGGAATACCTCCCCATTCATTCCTGTGGGCCTAGAGGCCCATAGGAATGAATGTGAAGACATTCTCAATTTGCGATTCTCAATTAGAGAATTGCAAATTGAGAATGCAATTTTAAGGGTGCCAGGGTGTCAAATGGACACCCTGTTGCACCCCTGAAATATGCATATGAGTCCCTCTTGCACACACACATGCCCCAAGGGCATGTGTGTGTGTGTAAAATGGAACTTTGAAAAATGCACTTTAGTGCATTTTTCAAAGTTTTTGCAAATTCCCATGATGTTTAATTTCATGGTAATTTGCGCCCCCTATAAGTGAAATCGCGATTTTTTTTTTTATGCATTGCATTTAAGGAATCTCAATTTGCGATTCCTTAAATGCAATCACAATTTAAGTAATCGCAATTTTGCGATTTTTTAAATTGCGATTTTTGCATTTGGGAGGACGCGTCCCAAATGCAAAATTACCGGTCGCAAAGGGGCAGATTCTGAGGTTTTTCCTTTGATGCAGGTGGGCCATAGGGCCTTAATTATGAAGCCCTGAGTCAGATTTACGCTGTTGTTGAGACACTTATTGTAATGCTGCAGCGGCATAAATAATGCGCCATGCTGCGCCATATTTATGAAGAGACGCATCTAGGCAGATGTTTCACTTTGTTAACCTCTGCCCTACATTTGACCTGAATCAGGTATAATGTATGCAGGGTGGGTGTTCCCCTGCATCAAAGCCTTGTAGAAGTGACGCATTCAAATCTATAAGCCTTCAGTGCGCCACTTGTAAGAAACCATTCCGTCAAAACCTTACGCCTGCCTCATTGCAGGCGTAAGGGTGACACAAGCCCTTTCACATGGGGCGTGCCCCATTTGAAAGGACACATTGCTGGAGTTGCGTCTGTTTTTAGACACACCCCAGCAATGGGGCACTTTTGTGCCTACAGATAAGTCAGTAATACTGACGTATCTGTAAATCCTAGCGTCATGATGCGCTGTACTGTTGATACGGTGCATCCATGGTGCCACAAGGAGGGCGCACTGAGAAGTGTTGCATTGCTGCTTTGTCACAGCAATGCAACACTTCTCATAAGGCCCATAGAGATTGAGCAGGACCCCAGTCCTTGTTTCGGCAAGATGATGGGCATTTGTATGTTGTGAATATTATCTGTTAGAGTTGCGTTTGAAGGTGGCTTAGTTACTCCGAGAGAAGTTGCGGGCTTAATGTTGATTGTAGTTTTTTATGAACAGAATAAGTATGTTGGAGGTGGATGGAGAAAGATAACACCTTTGGGGTTTCCTGGTTGGTGGTTTCAACAGCTCAATTGTTGTTATGGGGGGATCACACTGTGGGTGACACTGATGCAGCGCTACTCCAAAAATAATCTCTGAAACCATATCACTTATCCCTGAAATACCAGAAAATACATTCACTCACCAGTGGGGCCCATATCACTGTGAATTTCGTGCAAACAATCTCTACCTCACTATAGGGATCAGTGAAACTCCATGGAGAGCTGCTGTATCATAGCGAAATGTCTAAATCAACTAAAAGTTTATATTATATACATCTGCAGTTTTTGTGAGTTTACCATGGTTTTATCATCAGAAATATATACATTTAGACATATCGCCATAAGGGTCGATGGGTCTGCTAGTAAAAAATCAGGCGTAGGAAAACTCAAGACCAGCTCCAATTTTCCATTTATCTAATTTTTATTAAAGCAATTCTAACATGTCTAAACGTTTCTTCTATTTATTTATTTATTTAATCTTCAACTGACATTTAAATGAAAGCTTAGTTCAAAACAGTTAATTTAATTTATTTTAGAATATTTCAGAAATAACATTGACATTTTAAGTTCAGAACGTAAGTATTAGCAAAAGACAGATAGTTCCCAAAGTCCATTCTCCTAACTCCCTAACTAAAATCCCTCACTAAAGTGCCATTCCTGCAAAGAAAAATCATAAGTCAAGAAAAGAATCTTACATCATAGGAACATCAGCAATCCAACAGCATCTCTGGTAGAAAATCAGAAGTTTTTTACTCGGTAAAATCAGCACTTTTTATACCTTTTTCACTATCTCTATCTATCTAAAAGAGTAACTTTTAAAGAAAAGTCGAGTCCTCATTGGTCAGTTCGGGGGTGGATGAGCATAACCTCATCACCACATTATACATTTTTTTCCTGTCAGGGTTATTTTTTAATGCTCCCATTGTCTTTCATAGTCCGGCGTAGTCGAGTTTCCTTAATTTGCAACCTCAAGTAAAATTCTCACGTTCAGAACCATTGCTCTCATCATTTGGCAGCCATCTAAACTTCCAGGCCACAGCGGCCTTGAACCGCCTTCCGTACAGGCCCAAGCAGCTCGCATTCATTCTCATCTCTTCGGCTGTGCATGTGCTCTGCCTTTGGCTGTCACAGTAAACCAGTGACTCCATTTTGTCACAGGCCTCTTGAGTCAGAATGGGAACTACCATAGAAACAAACACAAATAAACGTTAATTTTAGAAAAATAGCCTTTCTGTTTACCTCCCCCATTACTAAGGTATTCCCTATTAGTAATTACCTAGCAAATAAGTGACACTTATGCGTAATATACTCACTTAGGTACAATCTTCTAGCCACAAATACATAGACAAAAGCACATTTATGCTTCATTCCGTTATATCAATGCAGCATATTAGTACAGGACACGACAAAATTACATAGTTAGTTAGTTATAATTGCAACATAAACAGAGATTATTTTCCACGTGTGTGTATGTCCAAGTTTTTATTCTAGGTTGATTAGTCTCATGCACCACTCCATTACTTCAGATTACATGTTATCGAAGTGTGATTTCACAAAGGGTATACAAAATGTTATTTCTCCACCTTGCTCCATCAACACAACCCAGTGACCTAGGGGCTATGGCCAAGGAGCAAGTTAATAAATTGGACGAAGGCGACAGGGGAGTGAGTGGTGATGTCAGAGGGGGCATAATTAGTAGGACAGGTTTGGGCATATTGTGGACAGGGGTCATAGGGAAGGGGGTACTTAAGATTGGGGGAGTGGACTTAGGAATTAATATTGTATCAGTGAGGCCATATTTAGTTTCTTTCTAAGGCATTCTGCCCAGGGAATTAGTTAATTTAGTACCAGATTTGTTCTATTAAAGTGGCATTTCACCCCTATAATTGATGTGTAGTGTCTCTTCGGTGCACCATCTTGCCCGATGGGGTCCAGGTAGAGGTTGGGGGAAGCCTCATTTCTTCTCTGACATTTCGGGGGAGTTGTGCAGTCGGTCAACGCTCCACGCTCTCTTTCAGCAAATATGTAGAGAGTGGAGCAAAGTTTGTAACTTTAAGGGTTGTTAGGCGTGGGACAGCCTCTTTGGCTGTAGTCACACCCAGAGGCAAGTTAGCTTGTTACACGTCAGCCCTCCCGCCCTTCCCTATGGCAGTATTTTTGTTTTACTGTATTTTACACTGAGAGTGCAAGGTTCGAGTATATTTGTTATTTAGTTTTTTAGACTTGTTTTTTGATGCATCAGGTAGCATATTTGTCTTTTCTGCTGGTAGGCGTGTCTGTTCTTTTGGTAGGTGGTGTCAACAGCACAGTTGTAATGTCTGAGCTCACCGGGTGGGTAAGTACAGTCCAGTCCAGGACTATGGTTAGGGAGCAAAAGGATGGATTTAGCAAAGTTGACCAAGGCGAGAGTGCTGACGTCAGTGGGTGTATGAGTAGTAGAACAGTGTTGGCTTTGTGATGGGTATGAGGCTATAGGGAGTGAAGCATTTAAAATTAGCTGGTGGGTTTAGGAATTAAGATTGTATTAGTGAGGCCATATTTAGTTTTGGTAAGGCAATCTGCTCAGGTAATTAGTTAATGTGGTACCTGACCTGTTCTACCCTTATATTTAGTGTGGAGTGTCTCTTTGCTACTCCGTCTCGCCCAAACAATCTCAAACTCCAAGACGCAGCCCGAGACTACCTCTGGCACTGCTATCTCTGTGTGCAGTACATGCGAAAGTAATCACTGCTGGTCAAGCTAGACTGTGTGCTGCCTAAAGTTCGCCTGCAAGTCAGCCCGCTTCCCACCACCGTCTGCCACCATTGATCTAATTGGCCACCACTGGGCTGTGACCCATGCGACTCACCACCAGTTAGCAGCACTAACGAGCCGACCAGCCCAGGGGGATCTGCCTGTGAGGTGAGTTAATGTCGGGCACAGCATTTTGATTGTTCAATTTGCTGGGTTTGCTTACTTAATTGGTCACAAAAAGGTTGCATTTTACAATATCTGATGGGATCAAAAGCACCTCCTGCAGAGATCTTTGTGTGCCCAACAATTTTCAGGGGATAATAATTAAGGCATGTAATGGTTATAATGTTTTAGGCAAACTGAAGAATTATGGCATGGTATGAAACACATGCTGTGCCCATCAGCGATACGCAGATCACACATTTGAACGAGTTTGTTTCTGAAAGATTGCCTTGTGCACCAGCAGGACCACTGACTTCATGATTTGTGTGATTTGTCACACATCTTCCATAGGTTCCTGGGTTTTGGTTATTCATTTAGGACTGAGGCAAGCCTGACTAGCAAATGGATCATCATATCTTTAATAAAAGAGCAAAGGTAGAAAAACAATGGAATGGAATTTCTTAATGTTATTCATTTGTATTTAAAGATTAGTAGCCCAAACGCCAAAAGAAGTGAACACAGTATTAGTCACTACAAAAAAGCATAAGCACTCAGGTGGGAGTGGGCGTGCATAAAGGCAGATTGGTGAGGCTTAGTAGTTTGAGGAGTGGAGGTGTGAATGAGGTGTGAAATGAGGACCTGGGTTCAAATCTGGTTGCTATCTTGATGGATATTTTATGATTCTGGCTTATCCCTTAGTCTCAGTGTGTCTAAAATTGTAAATAGTTCTGATTGCAAATGCAATTGTAAATATGTTAAACGCAAATCTGTAAATCTCCAACCGATATAGAGTACTCTGGGGCATAATATCAAGGGGGTTTATCTCTGCTTTTTTGGCTTTAAAAGCCAAGAAAGCGGAGATAAAATTATCTCCCTATTACCTAGCTGTCGCTAACACCAGTTAGCGACAGCTAGTAGGAGATAGCGACCATCTTGGGCCCCACTTTGCATGTCAGTGATATTTATTACTAATGACATGCAAAGTGGACGTGCCAAGATGTTAGCGACTGGAAACAGTCGCTAACATCGCTATCTCCTATTACCAACTAAGCGCGAATATCTACAAAAGCTAACACCTGCCCTGAGCAGTTCTTAGCCATGTTATCCAATGGGAGGTGGATAACATGGCTAAGAGCATTAGCTCGGTAATGCATGAATATCGCTGACTTTTCAGCGATATTCATGCATTGCGGCCGTTTTTTATCGCATTTGCGATAAACCTTGGTAATACCAAGGTTTATCTGCGATAAAAATCGCAGCAGCTCAGCGGTAATTTTTTGTCTCTAACCAAGCAATAGCGATAATTATCGCTATTGCTTGGTAATATGCCCCTCTGTTCTTACACAGCTCTCTGTGCCTGCTATACCAAAGCATACATACATAGAAACATACACATGTATGCCAGAAATTGGGTTATTAGCTGTGCAGGGTGTGAGGCCTGCACACTTAATAGGTTCACAGTTGTCTCCTTACTGGAAACCAAGCACCCCATTGAAGCACTGGACTCTTTCAGGGGAGCAAGGCAGAGGAGCCCAAGGCCTAGTCAAGGGAGGTGGTGTGGGCTAGTAATCTCCATTCACTGGCATGCAATCGCAACACTCAATAAATCATTGTCCAGTCAGTTCTATTTCTTTTAAAAGGAAAAGTACAATTATTTCACACACACTACTGAATACTACTCATTTATTTACAAATATATAAATAAGGTAGGTGGAAATATCTTTGGTGACATTCTGAAATTACATTTGATCCCTCATGGGCCATGACCCACAAAAACAGAATATTACTAGATAGACCATCACAATGTTAGGGGGTGTCATTTGAAACAAGGAATCAAGAAGGTCCAGAACGACTGGACACAAGTTATTCTGATGGCCCCGGATTGGGCATGGAGAGTGTGGTATAGGGAACACCTGGGCCAGAGCGTCATGCTTCTAATCAGACTGTCTCTCCGGGAGGACCTGCTGTTGCAACAACAGGGCAGGGCTCTGCACAAAAGCCTTTGGAACTTCCACCTTCATGTATGGAAATTGAGCGACCTTCCTCCGAAGGTGGTTGATGTCATCTTGGCAGCCAGGAGTACCTTGCCAAAAACTGTATGTGCCTGTCATTGAGACAAATTCGTGGTTTGGTGCGGTGCGCGTTAGAGTGACCCCTTCCAGACCAAAATTATCTGACATTCCGTTGTTTGTTTTATCTCTTGCAAGACACGGCTTTACTTTGGGCACAATTAAGGGGTACCATTCAGCTCTTTTGGCGTTTGTACAGTTGCGGACCAGCCCTCATTATTTAAGTAACCAGTTATGATGTATATTTTTGAAAGATCTCCAACACTTGTCCTCCATCTCCTTTCATCATGCTTTAGTGGGACCATAACTTGGTCCTCACATATTTGACATGCACACCCTTTGAGCCACGTCACAGCTGTCCCTTTTGACTCCACACCCTCAAGATGGTGTTCCTCATCACCATTACTTCGGTGCAGTGTGTAAGTGAATTCATGCTCTCTGTGTTAAGATGCTGTACATCACCCTCTTCTCATATATACTAGTTGTGTGAACGTGAGAATCCTTCTTACCAAAAGTTGTGACCTAGTTGCACATTGGTCAAACTATCACCCTGCTGGTGTTCTATGCTCCGTATTACCCTTCTTAGGAGAAGGAGAGACCTGATTGCTTAGACCCCAAAAGAGCGCTGACCATTTACATCGATCGCATCAAAGAACACCAGGTAGACAATCAGCTGTTTGTGGGGTTCACTCGGGTGAAAAAGGCAAGGCAGTGCAGAAGAGAACCATTTCCCATTGGATCTAACTCTGATCTGCTAACCGTTGGCCAGAAAGCAGCCTCCGGAAGGTCTGAAATCCCATTCCACCAGGGCCAAAGCTGCTACCACTGTATTGGCACGTGGAGTTCCTATCTTGTACATCTGCCAGGCGGCTATGTGGGCGTAGCTTCATACAGTCATGAAACAGACTGTCTGGACATCCAGGTTCGCTGAGAAGGGCATTTCGCCCACTCGGTTCTACAGGACGTCTTGGTTTGGTCTTGGTCTGATTCACAGACCCACCTCCTCATAGGTACTGCTCTTGTGTCTATTCAAAATGTAGGTAATTTGCATTTAGAAGTCTCTATTGGGAGAACAAGTTACTTACCTTCTATAACACCCATTCTGGTAGAGACTCTATCTAATCTCAAATTCAACACTGAGCCAAGTTTTATCTCAAATGACTCCCCATTTTATTGCAATGCTACATCTGATGTAGGTGAGGGTTTTATGATTATGAGTGGTCATGACCCACTTGGGGTCAAATGTGATTTCAGAATGTCAGCAAAGTTATTTCCAAGTACCATATTTATATTTTTGTAACTTAATGTAAAGCATTATGTGTGAGTGATAAACATATCGGAGAATACGCACTGACTTGCTAATGATTTATTGAGTTTTGTTGTTGCATGCCAGTAAATGGAGATCACAAGGCCACACCAATTCCTCTGAGTCAACCCTGGACCGCTCTGCTTCACTACCCTGAGAGAGTCTATTTCTAGAATCAGGGTTGCTGGACCCCAGTTAGCTTTTAATTTGGCCAAATCTTATTGGTGGACAGTCCTTGAATCGGACATGCCCCCGACACCACAGCCTACTGCAGAGGCCTGGAAGCGCAACCGTGCAGTATCCAACCAGCTCGACACGGTGCATTATCAGAACTGGTTCACTAATATTGGCGATTGTTTGTTTCCTTGTAGGCTCCTGTAGTGTTAGCGCATCAGCATCAGGCTGCTATTGCCTTTTTCACTTGGTCTATGCTTTTAAACATTTCTCTACATTATTCGAATTCTTACTAAGTTACCATTAGTCTGGAATTGTAGGGGAGACTGCATTTCCAGATCGGGGTTGCTGGACCTCAGTTAGCTTTTAATCTGGCCAAATCTTATTGGTGGACGGTCCTTCAATCACACACGGCCCCCGACACCATGGCCTACTTCAGAGGCCGGGAAGCGAATCCACGCAGCGGGCATGCCAAAGGCAAGCCCGTCTGTGCCCGTCCGCGGCCGGACAGCACTCAGTGTCAGACACCCTGGCCATTTTTCCAGCCTTATCTACACCAGGGAGAATTGTTTGCCATTAAATAGACAAGGTAAGCTACCCCATGTGTTTGTATTGATTTCAGTAAAATAGAAACAGAATTAGCGTCAAAAATTGCCATAACTTGTTTACAACCTTTCAGACCTTACAAAGCAAGATTAAGGTTACTTCTGCTTATAAGACAAATTTAGACCAAAACAAACACAGAGTCAAATGCTATTTAATTGACATGCACTCCCTCATTAAACACAAAATTGAATTCTCCAAATTAATTGAGCAGAGCGATATAGACATCACCTTTTTAATTGAAAGTTGGGCAGAATCGGCATCTGACCCTGATTTTATAGCTTGCCTACCTGATGGATTTGAAGTAGTTAGACATGATAGACAACTTAAGCGAGGTGGTGGACTTGCCATAGCACCCCGCAGTTCAATAAAATCCTACCCGAACCCCTTTCTCATTTAAATGCAGTAGCTCTGCTTCTAGCGCTAACATTTTTAAATTCTTATACCTTAACGGCCTAATGTGTACTGACCGCAAGGCCCAACAGAACATTTTACACAATCCCTTTTGGATTTTATGGACAATTGCGTCAACTAACCCACTTTCACCATTCTATGTGATATTCACTTTCATTTGGAACAATTAGCGGATACAAATACTAACATTCTCTTGGATAATCTTCAAAGCTTTGATCTGCTGCAGCTTATCAAGGAATCAACTCATACTGCCAGCCATACATTGGATAGCATTTTTTCTATCAATGCAAATATAAAAATTGAGAAATTATTGCCACTCATTTGGACTGACCACAAAGCCATTCTTTTTAATCTTACTATACCTGACAGTAGAAGCACATGTTATGAGGGGACTTTAATATGTAACCATCAAGCATGGAATAAAGTTGATAACAATAAACTAGATGAAATGCTAATGACAACCATTCAACACTAAGGGCCTGATTATGATGTCGATGAGTCCGACACCAACCGCTCATCGGTGTTGGACCCACAGACATCGGACACTGCGGTCCCCCCGCCATATTTCGATGCGGCTGGCAGAGGCATCTGGAGGAGGGGCCGCCTGCTGCCCTTCCAACGGGCTCAAGGAGCCCGTCGGATCATCAGAGTGTCAATTATCCCTACAATGGGGGTGGTGCCTTCTCAGACACCGTCATAGGGATTACATTGTCCCTTTCCGCCTGCCCTTTTCATGGCAGTTCGTCTACCATGAAAAGGCAGGTAGAAAGTGACTTTAGGAGCCCCTAGCGGACCCCGTTTCTTCCCTGGCCCTATGATATGGGGACTGGACAGCACCTAACATATGGTGCCACCCGAAACATCCCGGCACCGTGAGGCAGGCACCACGTGGTGCCTGTCACAGTGTGCAGGGATGTTTACAAATATGCCTATGATCAAGTTTTTACCTCAGAAATAACGGATTGAACATTCGCTTGAGTGCATCAGGGAGACACTCTTCTTGTCCTAAGGAGAGTGCTTGTTTCGTATGCTTATTTAACCCTCAGACTCGGGAGGACCAACCCGACTGCACCACTTATCTGTTTACATTGTTTCACGTTTATTACCCAGGAGTGCGTCCTTCTGTTCATCCACTTCAACCATTTTTACCCAACTTATATAGTCACAGTCTCTTCAGCCCCAAACAAGGTAGAAACCCAGTTTAGTGCATGCATGTCCGATATTGCTCAATGGATGGCCCAGAATATTTTTAACTCAATTCTGATAAAATGGAGGTGCTGCAGTTTGGTAATAGCAACACCATATGACACAACAACACCATATGACACAATGCCGGGTGGCAGCAAAATCTAGGATCTTTGCCAATTCCAGTTCAGAAGGCGAGAAAGCTGGTTGTGGTATTTGACAACAAAATCACTTTTGGCGACCACTCCAATTAGGTAACATCTTTTTTCTAATGCTAAAGATTTTAAAACTATTCTTACCATATCTCCCTCTTGAACTCAGAAAAACATTGATATTGGCACTGGCCCTCTCAAAGATTAACTATTGCAATGCCCTACTGCTGGGAGCCCAATTTTGAGTCTTGAAAAAAAAACAGCCGCCAAAGTTCTACTTAACCTCCCCGAATTTTGTTCAGTATCAAAATCTATCAGAGAAGTTCATGGCTTCCTGTTAGGACACATATTCAATTCAAAGCTCTATGTTGGATACATAAGGAACTCTACCAAAAAGGTCCACGTTTTCTTCAAGATACCTTCCAATTATACCAACCCACAGAACTCTACGGTCTGGCACAGCAGATAGAGTGCAAGTGCTGAAAGTAAGGAAAGAAAACTGGGGGGAAGAAAATTCTCCTTCTCAGCCTCTAAATGGTGGAATGAATTACCCGACCATCTCAGATCTCAGCCCACCCTTTTAAGATTCAGAAAGGAGCTGAAAACCTGGCTATTTTAACAGAGGTGACTCTTTCCGGAAATGTATAAAGCACCACTTATGTGGTTCTGGTATTCTGACGCCTTTCAGAATTGGGGCACTCTACAAGACCCTATAACATAACCTAACATAGAATGGGGTGCTTGGTTCCCAGTGACGAAACAATTGTGAACGTATTACTTGTGCAGGCTGCACATCATGCACAACTAATTGTTATTATTTTTTTTTATTTCTTTATTTGCATTTTTAGTTTTCATAGGTACAATGTCCACAGTTTATATATACCTTACATGATATGCAGCAAGTTTCAACTGGCAGTCATCCCTTTACATTAAAGAGACATAGCGGTTTGAATACATTTCTCATACTAGATGAATTCTGCAGTTCTTAATGCACCTACATCAAGTACCATATCAGGTTGTGTCTCACAGAAAACATAGACTGTTTCACATATTCTTGAGTACCATTTTATCGTGACATACATATACGACGCCCGGCCATCTGCTATTTTCGCTGGACCTGCATTGCCAATAGTCAATGGATTGGAATAATGTATTATTAACTTGAAAGTAAACATATTTAAACAAATCAACACACATAAATCGTTTTAGTCCAGTGTAGTAACTGTGTTGTGGGAGTGCCCAACCACAGCCCCCATACCCCACAATCACAAGCAAACCTATATGAAAGTTTGTGTGTTTGCGCCCCTGTGTTATCGGTATACAAGTCTTGTGTTCAATGGCATTTGTTGTTAGTGCATATGGAACCTGGATTCTATACTGCTCAAGTACGTGTATCCTGTGTATCCACATCATCATCTTGTGCGTCATTTCCCCCTGATTCTTGTTCCGCATGATGTATTTCTGCCATTTTCGTGTCCCAACATTGTGCGATGGGATATTTACACTTGCCCCAGTATTGGAACTTTCATAGATTCCCATGCTTTGTATCATTCCCCGTCGTCGGCATGGGAGCCTCGGTAGTATAAAAACCATAGAGACAAAAGAGAAACCCAGGCCTAGGCCTCATCTCATTTTGTATCCTATCACCCTCTTTTTGTAAAAAGAGACCAAATTTCTGCCAGAACCAATCAGAGCAGCCTCACCCTCTGGAACCTTCCTGAGAGAGCTCAGAGCCTCAGATTTTTCTACCGCACGTTGTGCTAGGGAGTCTCCTCTGAGCTCTGCTCAGTTTTTCTCAACTTTCTGGTTGTATTCTTCTACATTTTTCTTCAAATTCGACATGTCTGACAAGGAGAAGAAGAAGGCCTTGTTTAGGGCCTGTGCCTCCTGTGGGAAAAAACGTCTGTTTGTGGAGGACAAGCATGAGAACTGTATTTACTGCTTGTATCCGGACCACAAGGCCCCAGACTGCAAGATCTGCAGGACCTTCTCCACCAAGACTCTTCGTGACAGAGAGGGTCGTCTGTTAAACTGGCTGCAGAAAATGAAGACTCGCAAGGAGGTGATCTCTTCAGATGAGGAGGATTCCACGTCTTTTGCTTCCTCCCATCGATCAAGAAAGAGGGGTAGGTCTCCTACTGCAACTTCTACTTCGGAGGCCCCTCTTCATGCCTCTCACAAGATCTCTGATAGGTCTGAGAAGGCTGGTCCCCTTCAATCTCCTCACGGAAGTGAAAAGGAGAGGCAGGGACAGGCTGCTGGTGGTGTTACAGCCTTGAATGACAAAAAGGAAGCTGTTCTTCCTTCTCCTCCGTCCAAGAAGAGTAAATCCAGTGACAAGCACCCTGCTGTCATTTCTGGCTCTGCTCAGGACAAAAAACAGCGTCCGTCGACGACAAAAACACCAGGTACGTCGACGACAGTTCCATCAATGAAAGTTCCCGCTTTTTCTGTTCCACCGTCGACGGGATCGTCGACGGCAGGGGTGTCTACGACGACATCGTCGACGTTCAAGATCCCAAGTTCGTCGACGCTGACGACTGCCACGTCGACGACGGTGACGAGCAAGCTGCTGTCGACGGCCGCGTCAACGACGAAAACAACGTCGACGACGACCACCACTTCCACGCCGACGAGGATGGTGATGACGACGAGTTCGTCTACAAGACCGTCGACGACATCGTCGACGGTGAAGATTGTGTCGACGAAGTCTGTAATCCCGTCGACGGTTCCGCTGATGGCTCCGCCGACGACCAGGGCTCCGGTGACGACGGCACCGTCGACGAGCCCGTCGACGGGCCAAAGAGTGGTGTTAAGCATTCGAAAGATGAAAATTACACCGGAGATGACTTCTCCACGACGAGTGTCTCACCATGTACCAACAATGCTGTTGGATGATGATTCTGAGGAGGATGAGATAGAGGAAGATGACAATTATGGCCCTGCATATAGTCCATCAGAATTGCATGTCAAGATGCAGGACACGGACACGGAGGAGTATGTTGAGCGGGCGGATGCCCAGCTTATCCACCCATATGTTCAGGATGAGCGACACACTCCGGTCTTGGGACAGGGCATGGTGGCCATGCCCTCTGCACTTATTTCTGAATTACAGATGATGCTTCAAGATTATCGCCAGCGGTTCCCGTCTGAGCAACCGGGACACTCGGCATCTACTGCTCCTCCCGTCCTACCTCAGGTACAACCGACTACTAGTCTTCCAGTGAGGTCCTCTTCACCACCGCCGAGGCCAGCGTTGGGGCATGTCCGTACTCCGGACCCCTTACCAGTTCAGCCGGTCCCTCAGGATACCTCTTCGGATGAGGAGGTGATACAGGTGGACACTGGGGTTGACCCGTTGCAGGACCCTGACATGGATCAGGGGGACAGTGCACCGCATGATCCGGATGCCTCTAGTCGTGACACGTCCGTCTCCTCTCCGGTGGATATAGGGGGTTTTCATCATCTGATGGAGCGGGCAGCTAAGAGGTTTGGTTTACCTATATCGAAAGAGGAATCTGTATGTTTCCTTTATGACTTTAAAGAACAATATCAAAGATCCGTCAAGTCTATTCCCATTATCGAACATGTATGGGAGGAGGGCATGAAGATTATGCAGAGTCCAGCCACGGTGATTCCAGTACTCCCCAGGCTGGAAAAGAAATATAAAGCACCGGAAGGCAGTCCAGCTTGCCTTCTTGGTCAACCAAAGCCTGACTCAGTGATTTCTCAGGCGGCACAGAGCAAGTCAAAGAATCCGTCCACTCCGTTGACCACACCTCCGGACAAGGACGGCAGACGTCTTGATAATGTTGGAAAACGTTTTTCCTCTATGGCCAGTTTACTAGTTCGAGCGGCCAATGCCCTTGCCATCTTGGGCCGTTACGACCGCCAGATGTGGTGCGACATGGAACCCTTCGTGGAACTGTTACCTGAGCCCACTCAGGAGGAAGCCAAGAAGGTACTGGCAGAAGGGGAAAAATCTTCTGCAGAAGTAATTGACTGCGCAATGGACATTGCTTCCACGGCGTTTCGAGCCTTGGCCGGCTCCGCTGTGTTACGGCGTCAGGGTTGGCTGAAGGCCACCTGGTTTCGGCAGGAGGTCCAGAACAGAATACTAGATCTCCCATTTGATGGGGAGATGCTGTTCGGGAAACATGTGGACGATACCCTGCAGAATATAAAGAAGGACACAGACACGGCAAAGTCCTTGGGCTCGCTCACCTATCGCAAGGTCCCCTTTAGGGGCGCACGAGGTAGAGGATTTGCGTCTTACAGAGGAAACCAACAACGATATTCCTCGAAGTCTTCTCAGTCCTACAAACCACAATACTCGAATCAGAGACAAGGACAGTCAGCATCTTTCTCTCGCAACCCTCCGTGAGGCCGTCAACATCGACAAGGTCGCGATAACACCAAAAGACAATAGCGGCCTCCCGGCTCTACCTACTGTTCCTCCCCTCCTGATCACATCAGTGGGGGGCAGGATATCACTTTGTCTGGACAGTTGGAAGTCAATAACATCAGACCAGTGGGTCCTCAACATCGTAGAGAGTGGACATACGTTGGAGTTTCACAACTTCCCTCCAACGCGAGCTCCGGACGCCATCCGCACAGGACATCTGGGATTACTCCATCTAGAAGCCCATCAATTGTTCCTCAAAGGAGCGATAGAACGGGTCCCGCTCTCTCAGAGGGGCCTGGGGTTCTATTCAGGATTCTTCCTGGTGCGGAAGACGAAAGACACTTGGCGTCCCATCCTAGATCTTCGGGAGCTCAACACCTATCTCGTGAAACTCTCCTTCAGGATGGTCACTCTCCAGGAAATTCTTCCTCTCTTGAATCCGGGCGACTTCTTGGCGTCGCTGGATTTAGAAGACGCATATTTCCATATTCCAATACACCCAGCTCACAGACAATACCTTCGCTTTACAGTGGGCAAGAGCCATTTCCAGTTCAAAGTGCTTCCATTTGGCCTTCGGTCGGCACCGAGAGTGTTCACCAAGGTATTGGCACCGGTGGCGGCTTTTCTTCGGAGGCAATCTCTCGAGGTCTTCCCTTACTTGGACGACTGGCTCGTCAAGGCACCATCATTCCAGGAAGCTTCGCAAGCAGTGTCTACTTGCCTCCATTTGTTCCGCTGCCTGGGCCTTCAGTTGAACGAACGCAAGTCAGTCCTACTGCCTTCCAGGACTGCCAGGTTCTTGGGGTCCGTGTTGGACACCACGCAATGTACAGCTCGTACAACAGAGGAACGACAACAAAAGTTGCTGGTTTCAGCTCAACTACCCTGCCGCAGCAAATTCCTGTCGGTCCGCCAATACAAATCCCTTCTCGGATCGATGTCATCCTGCATACCATTAATACCGCATTGCAGGTTACGAATGCGTCCTCTGCAGGAGGAGCTAGACAAGCAATGGCGCCAGGCAGAGGGGTCGTTCAACGACAGAGTGGTCGTGACGTCAGCGATGAGGGCGGCGAGCGAATGGTGGCTTCAGAAAAACAATCTCACCCAAGGCCTGACGTTCAGGATCTCGCCTTCGCCCATGGTGGTGACCACAGATGCGTCGTTGGAGGGCTGGGGCGCAGTTCTCCAAGAGCTTCAGGTCAGTGGCCGCTAGAGTCTAAGTCAGCGCCAGTGCCATATCAATTTCCTCGAGCTGACAGCCATTCGGTTGGCCTTGCAAGCTTTTCTGCCCAGAGTGGGCAACCGTTCAGTGCTGGTCCGGACGGACAATACGACGGCCATGCACTATGTAAACAAACAAGGAGGTACCAAATCACAGACTCTATCCGCAGAAGCTCAACGGATTTGGGATTTCGCAATTCTCAACAACATCGCTCTGAGAGCCGAGCACCTGGCGGGAACTCTCAATGTCCAGGCGGACGCCTTGAGTCGCCAGACGGAAGTGACTCACGAGTGGGAGTTGAATCAATCCATTCTAGACGGAGTGTTCTCAGTTTGGGGGACGCCAACCATCGACCTCTTTGCTTCGCCGGAGAACGCAAAATGCCGGTTCTACGCAAGCAAGGTTCACCATCAGGGGTCCCTAGGGAACGCTCTTTCGATGGCCTGGTACAGCGCGTTCTTTTACGCTTTTCCTCCCATTCCCCTCATTCCTCGAGTTCTCAAGAAAATGAAGGCGGAACCCTGCAGGATGATTCTAATTGCTCCAGCATGGCCCAGACAATTCTGGTACACAGAACTACTGCGGCTCTCCCAAGCTCCTCCAATTCAGTTGAAGCCCATTCCGTCCCTCTTGTCCAGGAGTCAGGGGCAAGTTTTCCACCCAGATCCATGATCCCTCCACTTGACGGCGTGGCTCCTGAACACAGAGAATTCAGTCATCTAACACTGTCTCAAGAATGCAGAGAGGTCTTGGCTCAGGCCCGAGCACCAAGTACCAATAAAACTTACAAGGCAAAATGGAAGAGATTCTGCTTGTGGTGTCAACGGGAGGGTCTCCATCCTTACACTTCCCAACCTCATCAGTTGTTGCCGTATTTGCTATCTCTGGCTAAGTCTGGCTTGGCAAATTCATCGATCAAGGTGCATCTGGCAGCCATATCAAGGTATCGGCGCAGTTCCTCAGGTCCTTCCTTATGGTCCTCTAGGGTTGTGAAACAATTCTTGAAAGGGTTATTCCGGATGTATCCGCCAGTCCGACCTCCTCCTCCAGTGTGGCAACTCAACCTGGTATTGGCGCAACTCATGAAAGCTCCGTTTGAGCCTGTGCACAAAGCAGACTTGAAGTTCCTATCTTGGAAGCTGGCCCTCCTTCTGGCCCTCACGTCTGCGAGGCGAGTGGGTGAGCTTCAGGCGCTTTCCATAGTACATCCATTCCTGCAATTTACAAGACAAGGTCTGGTCCTTCGGACCAATCCCAAATTCATCCCGAAAGTACCATCTGAGTTCCACTTGAATGAACCGGTGGTCCTGAAAACCTTCTTTCCGCACCCTTCTACACCGGCGGAGCGGACGCTCCATTCTTTGGACGTTCAACGATGCTTAAAGTTTTACTTGGAGCGCACACGTCCCTTTCGGAAGTCAACTCAGATGTTTGTGTCCTACAGCGCACCGCGCAAGGGGTTGCCTTTGACAAAGAGTGGCATTTCCCGCTGGATCTCCAGTGCGATTCAGTTCTGTCATCAGGAGGCCGGCAAGCCACTGGACGGAAGAGTCCGTGCACATTCCACAAGGTCGATGGCTTCCTCTGTGGCTCTCTTTTCGGGAGTGGCCATTAAGGACATCTGCAGGGCAGCTACGTGGAGCAGTACGCATACCTTCACGAAACACTACTGCCTGGAGTCTGCAGGATGAGATGATGCGGCTGTTGGTCAGGCAGTCCTGCGGAATCTGTTTCATTGAGAGGTGAGCTTTCCCTACGATCCCTCCATCCTGGTGAGCACATTTTGTTTGTTTTTATTATGCTTTCTATATTGCTTATATGGTTATGTGATGCCATGTATTTACAAAATGTGTTCTTTGTAATTTACTGCTAGCTATTCTGATACAAAGCATGGGAATCTATAAAAGTTCCAATACTGGGGCAAGAAAACAAGTTACTTACCTGTAACTTTGGTTCCCCAGTATTGGTAACTTTCATAGATTTCCATGCGCCCACCCGCCTCCCCGGGGAAAGCTCAGCCTTGTTACAGAGGTAGTGGCGGTTTGCAGAACGGCTACGAAAATCTGAGGCTCTGAGCTCTCTCAGGAAGGTTCCAGAGGGTGAGGCTGCTCTGATTGGTTCTGGCAGAAATTTGGTCTCTTTTTACAAAAAGAGGGTGATAGGATACAAAATGAGATGAGGCCTAGGCCTGGGTTTCTCTTTTGTCTCTATGTTTTTTATACTACCGAGGCTCCCATTCCGACGACGGGGAATTATACAAAGCATGGGAATCTATGAAAGTTACCAATACTGGGGAACCAAAGTTACAGGTAAGTAACTTGTTTTCAAGCCGGCTATCTCTTCCCTGTGTAGTGCAGAACATCCTGCACAACGAATGACATAGTTTCTTGCAATGAATATAACACATCTCTTGTTAGCGACATATACTGATGGATTTTACATCCTTTAGAAGAGAGGTCCTCCCTGTATCTGGCTTTTAGACAAGGCCAGATGAGGGGAAGTTTGACAGTAGGTGGAGCAGTTGTAATATGAAGCAACGAGATGAATGTGTCTGGTGTCACAAGTGAGACATGGATGCAGACTGCACAAGGCTTGCAGGTTTGTATTACACTCTTAGACACATAGAGGTATATTTGTATTTACACCACCAGGGAGAGACACGTTTCTACAGGCAAGCCACTTCTGAGCTAATCAGGTGGGACCTGAGGTCAGGTTTAGACTCAGTGAGAGAGGGGAGAATCTCTGTGTAAGGGAGGGCATTACAAAAACAGCATATTTCAATAACCTGAACCTTGTGTGGTGCATGTGGATGAGGCTATGGGAAGAAGATGTGGGTCTGACTACGTAAGAAGAGGTAGGAGGTAGGCACAGTGGTGGCATGACACCCTTTGGGAGAGGTGTACCGGGGCAGTGCCGAGGGTGGCTCTGAATGCCAGGCTGTGCACCTTCAATAGTGCGCCTGGCGAGATGTGAAATTCGAGGCCAGCTACATAGTGTCCGGATGGTGAAATTGATGAACTTGTCACTGGGGAGATTATTCAAAAGGGGTTCCCCAAAAGTGAGCTATTATTGTGTTTCAGATTGCTTGAACCCAATGTATAGATCAGGACTTAGCTATTCAGAAGGGAAGGTTCTTGCACTTGCTACTAACGTTTAGGAGCTAGACGGTAGTGGTGGTGAGTACTGTAGTGAAGGCTTCTAGCCGCATTGTAGCGTTAAAGTGTCCTCCCAGGCTCCTGGCTGTGGGAGACAGTGTTAAGGTGCCCTGATGGGTAAGGCGAGAGGGGTGGGGGACGCTCAGGTCAAGATGGGGTTGGTCAGCATTGGTGAACAGAGGGTCACTCATAGCCTTGGCAGGATGCCACCCTGCAGTCAACAAGCATTGGCTCAAGGATTGTTATCTATCGCTGCTTTGCTGTCCCAGACAGTCCAATGATGCTTTCGGCTGTTTTTGACCACTATTTAGGAGTCAGGACACCTTTTTAACGACGGTGAGCAGATTCGCCTCTTGTGAATCAGGTGTGTGGGCCCCTGAACACGTTCACATTAAAACACTAGTTGACAGTATTAATTGAATACATACTGGCGCCCAGAACACAGGAGGATGTTTATTACCAAGTTCGAAACTGGGGAGCAGGGCCTCCAATCCACCTCCCACCCCCCGTTCTTTCTTTTTTGTGACGGTCTCGGGTATATATTGATGGAGCTAGGTCAATTGCATGGTCCTTGTGTTGGTGGTCTCGCGAGGTGGCTGTTCTTTCTGCACTCTCGTGCTTCATGTGCTGCAGCACAAATATTGGCTGTGATACATGAGGCATGATAATAAGCATGATGGTGTGTATAAAGCAATCATTGGTGGTTGTGTCACAGACGGTTTTACACAGGATGGTATGAGGTGATTTTAACATCTAATAAGATGGATGGAATAATCATAAACAAATATGTATTTAAAATAATATTTTTGCAAAATAGACTGTAATTTATTCTTTTATGTATGACTTGCAGCCTTGAGAAAGCCCATAGGGGGCGAAACACTCGTCGGCTGTGAAGAACCTTGTTTTAAAAGAAATAAAATCTGGAATTTGTCTACACTACATGATTGCTTTGGAATAAGAAGTCGTGTCTGTGCGTGCTGAAAGCACATGGATGATAGAGACTATTTGTGATGTGCACTGATGTTATTGTTTGGTACATGGATGTGACACTCTGCAACACCTTTGTGGGGCGGATTGTCTATGGTTAATGCTTAAGGAGGATAAGCATTCTACATCAAGGTTGCACTCAAAATTTGGTATATGTTCATAATTACTGTTCCTGGATAACAAAGAGACAAGTGTTGATGTGCAGATCGGATATAGCAAATCCCTACTTCTTTTGTAAAGATTAGCAGCAATGATCGCCTCAGTGCATCAGCCGGGGTTACCAGCAGTAATGGGAACAAGCATTTGAAATGCAATAGGTCCCGCATTTACGTGAGTTTGAGCTATTGGCATTGTAAATGGCAATGCCTTTTATTTCTATTTTGGTTTATAAAACATTAATAAGAGGCATTGTCATTTACAATGCCAATAGCTTAAACTTGTGTAAATGCGAGACCTATTGCATTGCAAATGCTTGTACTTTGCGCATTCAGTACTGAAGCGCTCAGACGTTAGCTTCAAAGCTCACTCATGCTTGTCAGGATTTCACCTGTGTTTTCATCTCGGTTTCTTTTTGCAATACATAAGTCACCAGTTTGAATTCGTCATGAATTGGATGATTTTTGTTTCATTCCTCGGTAAAACGAAGCGGTTCTTGGCACGAATTCTGATGATATGCCGCCTGCCATAGATATAAATAAAGGCAAAGGGCAGGCGGTATCGCGCAGCGAAACATGACATGCTTCCTGATTATATCGGCCTCCTAATATAACCGAAAAAAGCTTCAGCAAAATAAAGCGGACTTCACTTTTTTATTGTCCACTTGCGAATAGGAATTTAGCAGGATTATAGACTAAACCTAAAAAATGGATTCCGCATCTGTTGCATTTCACATAGAAATCTCACACAGGACACCACACTAGTGTTGGCTTCTTTACGTGCGGGATGGAAGTCTCCAGCTAATAGCATTCAGGTGGCCGGATTGGCATGGTGCTTTACATTGTTATAAAACTGCATTTCGTGGTTATATAACACAAGACATGTTCGCTAGTTTGAGTTATAATAGCTCTGCAGATACAGAAAGTACAGAAACATAAAATGCTCCATTCTGTGCAACAACAGCCTGTTCCTTATTACATAGCACGCCACAGACCCCTCACATATGTCAATCTGCACATGCATTCAGAGGAACGTGAGAGATCAGAGCTTCCACCAGTCTGACTACTGCCCCTCCCCTATATTTCCATGGTGGTCCAACCACAGTAGCACAGTGTGTAGGAGCCACTTCCGAAACTGGATCCGGGCGGTTTCAAGGGGGGCTTAGTTTGATTCTGCCCGTCATGAAATGGCCCCCATCTACAGGATGAATACTCTCCTGGTTTAATTTCTATCCCCCTATTGTTTTAGATTTTATGAGCAAACAATAACCCAATGTTATTATCCACCACTCAAATTACTTTCATATTTCACTATACTAATGTAACACTAAACCTTTATGGGTTCTGAAGCGCTTCGACACCTCGTCAGGGGTAGTAAGCGCTATAAATGCAATTACAATACGATACAATACAATACAATTTAGGAGATAGTTTCCATAAAAACATTTTAATTCCACAGCCGGCAAGATTGGTCAATAAATGAAATGCTCACAGTTGACGTCAATTTAATTTGCAGGTCACAAGTTCTAATATCAGCCAGGCCAGCTCTGTCTGAGTTCCCCTCAAGATTGGTAAATCGAGGACCTTTACACTTGATATCAGTAACCTCAGTTATTTACAGTGCTTAGAAACCGCAAATGTACGGTATGAAATGCTATGTAAGAAATGCCCAAGATAATCTCCTTGTCTTTAGCACACGTGCAGACAGCTTGATGTTTTAACATTCTGCAAAGCAAGTAAGAAAAATATGTTGCGCAGTATTTTGTTTTATTGGGGCGTGCAACGCCCATTGGGATGAAAGGGCTGTTGGACCTCCTCCCCCCCACACACAGACTTTCTCTCTTGCGCCCTCTCTCTTCTCTCCCTCCCTCTCTCTCCATCGTGTGGCGTAGTCCGGGCTGCAGCTCAGTGGGTGGCTGTCCCATGGAAATCCTGCCCTACGTACGACTCTGAAGCACAAGAATAAACATTGTCTTTTCGTCTTTTCTCGAGGGACACGTTAAGCTTCTCCTGCTCCTACACTGTCCTTACAGGAAAGGTAGAGGTCACAGGCTATTCACAACATCCCTGGACAAGATCCCCACGGTGGGGGGTTCAAATTGTGCCATTCAATGTGCTTTACCGTTATTATTATTTTAAAGGAGAAACAATGTTTGCCAACTCGCACCAATATGAAAGAGAGGCCTCTGACCTTGGAATGCTCTGGATGCTTTAAAGTAACAAGCGCGCGCTGAAAGTAAAAAAAGAAACGAGATGGGAGAGGAGGAGGCAGCAGGGGGAGGCGAAAGAGGAGGGGGCCTGCGCCTGTTTCCCTTGCAGGAACCATATGTTAATTATAAACACATGCTTTCAAATCTCGCCCCCGCAAGGGAATCGCCTAACTTGCGCTCGTTGCATTCAAAGCAATGCAATGCGTGCACGTTTTTGCCTGAAAAACGGAATCCATTGCTAAAGGTCTTTTTTCCAAGCAGCGCATGCGCGTTGCGTAGGCGAGACCTAAAAAGCGTTTTTTGAATTGCAATGAGTCTGCACGGTGAATGAATGACAGGCATAGCTGCAATTCCCCTGGCACCAAGGTAATAATATTAGTAATAAATATCCCCAGTGCCTAATGATTTATCATCTTGAAATGTCTTAAATATATTTTAGAAATCCAATAGTTTTTCGCAAAATATAAGGTTATTTGTTGTGAAAATACACACATTTGTGTCTCAAGTACATGCTTTTCAATTTTGGGATACTTGTATTAATTCAACATAGCAAAAGCTTCTAATGTAGTAGATTGGGCTGTGCACAAGAAAGCTACTTTTAGGCAGCTGGAGAGCTACCCAGTGCTTAATTTGAGCCAGAGGTTTCCGGTCCTCGGCACTGGCACTTAATTGTCAACACCGGCACTCATGACAGGTGCCGCATGGTGGCGCTCTCTGTGTTTAGAGATAAGCAGAACAAAAGTTGTTTTAATAATTCAATATACATTAAAAACAACAAATACCAGCCACCCAAGCCATTCTTATAGCTTTGGAGGCCTTGAGAAGTCTGAATTGCCACTCTTGTAGCAGAGTGACGATCACTAGTTGTGTAGGTACTGTGATGGCAGCGCTGACATGGGCAATGGGTGGTGCAAGATGCGGTGGCCTCAGTTACAGATTAATTTAAAAAAGAAGCTGCCACCATAAGGGGTGATAACAGCTGGCCAGTTAAATTGTGATTGTTGTAAGGGATTCCAATAACAAGTGGTGTGATGTTAACCATTCCTGTTAATTACCGGGTGTAATAAAGACCGCACCCCTCATTACATTTTACCAGGTCAAACCGGCCAGAATTTAAGAGGGGGAAAAAGCACGGTATTTACTGAGAAATGCAGATTTTTTTTGTGGTAATCTCCAAAATCTCTATGCTAGTCCCCCAAATGTTGTAATAGGCGATAAATATTGCATCCGATAAATTTGATGCTGGATTTTTATCAGATGCAATAATTATTGCCCTATTTGTAATCAAGCCAATACTGTTGATTCCATTTTCATTTCTTCAGCAGGTATGGACGGCTTTCTTGGGCAGAAGGATATTTGTCTTAACAGGTTAGGTTTCTTGTAAAGGATTCATCACGGTCATGCTGGTCATGCCGACCGAGCTGGGCCAATGACACCATTTTTCTCTATTATCTACTAAGTGGATGATTACTTATAGGGTATGGCGTGACCGACATCCAAGGTTACAATTGTCAGATCCATGCTACTTCACAAGATGACCCCAGCCAAGCTTTCACTAAAGAGCACGGGAATGTAGGTTATTCACTTTACCATTTCCCAATTAAAAGGAGCGGCCTCCGGTGAGTTATGGATGGTTTGTGTATTATATGAGATCCAATCAGTGGCTAAGACAGCAATGCTAGCCAGAATATTTGGAAATACACTCAGAGCCAGATGTATCAAGATTTTGTCTTTGAGCCATGCAAGGGAGCACAAAGGGGACGCAAAACCTAAGTGAGATTTATAAAGCCATGCAAGGCCGCCTTGCGTGGCCCTTCGTAGCTTGATAAATATGGAGTAATGCAAGGCAGCACAAATCGCTACCTTGCATTACTCTGCCCCAGGGAGGCGTTCCATGGGTGGAGCGTGGTTGTTCTTATGCATCCACAGATGGATCTTTGCACATTCCCAGATTTACTATTAGTGGTAGACCTGGGAATGCATAAAAATGGAATATACAACATTACATCGGGGTGTTCACACAACAATACCTTTACAACGCAAGCCGTTACAACGACTTGCGCTGGAGGGCGGTGGACCTAGGAATAGTATGATTTACTTTTCCAACTTCAGCCTACGTTACAGTAGAGAAGGTGTTGGAATAGTAAAGCATACTATTCCTTACCTTAGAGCGCCATCCAGCGCAAGCCATTGTAATGACTTGAGTTGTAATGCCCGCGTTGTAAAGGTATTGCGGTGTGAAGACTGCGTTGTAACCGATGTTTCCCATCAAAATGCAATGCCTCCCCAGGTGAGGTGTAACGAGGAGAAATATCTTGATTTCTCCTCATTGAGGGTGTCCCTGCTTGCACAAAAACAGTCCTGCCTGCAATGCAGACACCCTTGCAAAATGACACAAGGGTGCCTGCATTGGTGCTAGGCAGCCAAAAGTGCACCGATGCTAGGAAAGGACAAGAACGCACCATATAATGTCAAATACAGTGCAATTCTGCCCTTTCCCTTCCGTACAGCCTAGGAAGGTTGTGTGCTGCATCGCACTACCTGAAAGATTGATAAATATGTCCCTCGATGTTTACTGTAGGAGCCATTGTAGCAATATATTGCTATACACCCAGGCTCCTCCGGAATACAGCGGCTCTATTTCAGAAGCGTAATATGAAGTGCCACATAAAATAAATTATTATTATTACAAAAATGTTTCTGTAATAAAGAAGGTACTGGCGTTATTGATTTCACCTTTATGCTTTAAGAAGGGTGTAACAGCAGGAGCAAGGAGGAAGCCCAGCCTCAGAGGAACAGGGTCAGATTTATCATAGGATTGCGTTGCCTTTGTGTCACGCAGGGGGACGTAAGGGCATCTCAATCCTTAAGTCAGAGTTACTAAGCCAAGCAAGGCCGCCTTGCATGGACCTGCGGTGCTTGGTAAATCTGGAGTAACGAAAGGCAGCGGAAGTCATTGCCTTGCATTACTCTGCACCAGGAAGGCGTTACATGGGTGGTGAGTGGATATTCCAACGCATCTACCCATACATTTTTACGCATTCCCAGTCTGAACAAGACAGGTAAACCTGGGAATGAGTCAAAATGCTGCACCTTCCTGATAGAGGAGCAACAAGAAGAACTATCTTTATTTCCTCTCAAGGAAAATACCTCTTTGGATTGTTTTTGTGCAGGATGGTTCATCTTCTCGTGCAAAAACATTTCTCCTACAACGCAGGTACTCTTGTACCATGGCTCAAGGGGGCCTGCATTGGTGCTAGGCAGCATGTAGTGTGCCAGCGCAGTTGGAGAGCAGGAATGCATCATATTTTCAATTGACACAAAGCAGCAAGTTGTCTTACAGCTTTGTGCTGCGTTAAATAATTATAAATCTGGGCCCAGATCTCCTATTAAACCCTGTTCATATCTCAACATTCTACTATAAAATATACATTCTCAAAGCACTACAAATCCAGAGACTACAACAAGGTACACTTTCTCATCGATGCTACACAGGCCTAATGTCGAAAAGATCTGTTACCACACACCTTTCACTGCTACACAGAAATACAATTGTAAAAAATAGAAAGAGGACAAAGAAATGAAAAGAAGAGACAATAAAGGAATAAAACAAACGAGCAAAAGCAGTAACAATTTACTTCAGTACAAAATCTCAATATTTGCATGAAATTAGGTTCTTGTGTTCTCTTCTCCTAACCACTGAAGGTCCAGCCTCTACACCTATGGTTAAAAGCTGATGGCATTCACAAATCCCATTAAAACATTACCATCAGACCTAGACCCAGAACCATGCCCTGGAAAGTTAGCCACAGCAAGAACACATTCTCACATTGTCCTCATTACATCTGGATTCCTTTCCTGTAATTTGGCCTTTGTGAATAGAAACCCTTGTAGGATTCCAAACCCTTCCTCCCTCAACTCTCAGAGCCTTCCTAAAACTTGCAGAACTCTTACAGGATCTGAATGAGTTGAATTTCCATTGTCCACATGCATTTTAGTCAAACCATTTGACCCATTCTGATAATTACCTCAGTAAATCTTCCCTTCTTCTAGTGTAGAGAAAGACACACCTTTTTATGTTTATTATTAACTTTGTCTTACTACATTGTTCTTTCTTGTATTTCCGCTTTAACTACAATGAAACCAACCGTGATCCTGGTTTCATGACTGTCAGCATCTTGTAAGGTGAAACTGTTGTAATCATATTAAGCTTAGTTCTCTGTGTAAGTAATATTGCTTATAGAACATTCATCCAGTCTGTTGGGCAGATCTTTGAGTTAGCACAAGCTAGCTTACAGGATTGTATGGAGAATGTTGCCTCCGGATGACTCAAAATTGCTTACTTGCATAGAACAAAGCCAAGCAGATCTGATTGGACGACTGGTGGCCCTCTGACCTGGGAATAGCCCCCTATCCCAAGAAGGTAGTACAAATCTGGCCATTCTTTTAGATGATGAGCTCTCTATGGTCAACCAGGTCACATCGAATTGGGGCACTTGTTTTGGAATTTTCCGTTTGCTTAAAAAAGCCTTTCCTTGGCTCCCTGTTGAATGCACTTAAGCACTTATAACTAACTGGCTAGATTATGGCAATGCACTCCTGGTAACTATCAATGAGTCACTTTTGTCAAGATTGCAGGTGATATAGAATGCAGCAGCCAGACTGGTCTGTGGTCTTCGTTCCAGTACTTCTTCAGTTTCAATTATAAGATCTCTACATTGGCTCCCTATAAGAAAGTGTTGTACTTTAAGGCTTCTTCACGTGCCCACAGAGTTGTGTTTAGAGAAGATTTGGCCTAACTTCAGTCTAGAATAAAGTTTTTCCATCTATGTGGAGCCTTAGATCCTCGAATACTGCATTGGCATTTCCCCGCCATGTTTGAATAACTCATAATGGAGGTCACTCCTATTATTTTCTGGCTTTGCACAATTGGAATATGTTACTACTTCACATTCACACTTGCCAAAATTTAATATTTTTAAAAACGGTTAAAAACCTGGTTATTCTAAGGTCTCAGTCGGAAACATCCTTCTCGTTGAGGCATTAGCAGCAGGATACTCCAGCATAACATAACATAACATACCATAACATAACATCCAGCAGATTTCACCCTTACGGGTTAGTAAAGCTTGCTTATGTGTGTACTAATGGGAAGAATGATGAAGACGGACGGACTAATATAACTGCATCTACGCAGTATGACAAGTTAATGCTTGGAGGGAAATTCTGGCTCATGAGCAGAAGATACTAAAATGGAGTCTTGAAGACTCTTGTGCATGGCGTCTGCTTGTTTGAACCTAATCAAGTTGATTTTACTAATGCTAATGCGGGAAAATACATAAATAAATAAACTGGATTAGAGTAGAGCTGGGTGGTATACAGCCTCTCTCATATAACTGAATTAAGCTGAGTGATGCAAACTCCGCGCATGCCCACTGCGATAAGCCATGAAGGCCATGACTGGGCATTTGAAAGAGAGCCAAGAATGAATGTTATACCATGAGAATGGATGGTGAAGAGTTCAGCGATGAAGACTCGTACTCAGAATGTTATTAAAATTTTGCAAAGTATACTTTAAGACGTGTGAGAACTACATTTAGGAATAAAAATTAAGGGGAAGGGTTTGCGAACAATAGTCGAACTGATTCTAATGACATGTAAGCATGGTGTGATGGAGCTTCCTCCCTTGCCTGACCAATCATATTTCATATTTTTACGATATTGAAACATTAATGGGTGGAACATACAAAACAAAAGGTATAATTAAGATAGCGTTAGTTAGTTAGTCAGAGAAATGAACGCTGCAGATGACGATTTGCTGAAAGGGATCAGAGGGCAGATGATGATGAGTAGAGACCTTCTAAACGAACGCTACAGGCTCTGGCAATCCTGCTGGTGTTTTTAAACTGCTTATTTTGCACATCGCTTTTAAAAATGTGCATTGTTTTGTGTACCTGTACTCCCGGTGTCCCTGATCCGTCGTGGCTTGTGCCGTTTGAGCGGAGGGGTTAACACCATCCCTACGAGCGCCTCACTTCCTGGATTTAGCAGGGTCAGCGCTCTAGGGCCATCCTACCACTGTTGCGGTCCCACCCACTTTCCCTTTATTACGAAGTGCGTCGAGCGGACGCGCGCAGTAGAGACTGTCTAAACGAACCCTACAGGCTCTGGCAATCCTGCCGGTGTTTTTAAACTGCTTATTTTGCACATCACTTTTAAAAATTTGCATTGTTTTGTGTACTTGTACTCCCGGTGTCCCTGATCCGTCGCGGCTTGTGCCGTTTGAGCGGAGGGGTTAACACCATCCCTACGAGCGTCTCACTTCCTGGATTTAGCAGGGTCAGCGCTCTAGGGCCATCCTATCACTGTTGCGGTCCCGCCCACTTTCCCTTTATTACGAAGTGCGCCGAGCGGACGCGCGCAGTAGAGACCTTCTAAACGAACGCTACAGGCTCTGGCAATCCTGCTGGTGTTTTTAAACTGCTTATTTTGCACATCGCTTTTAAAAATTTGCATTGTTTTGTATACCTGTACTCCCGGTGTCCCTGATCCGTCGCGGCTTGTGCCGTTTGAGCGGAGGGGTTAACACCATCCCTACGAGCGCCTCACTTCCTGGATTTAGCAGGGTCAGCGCTCTAGGGCCATCCTACCACTGTTGCGGTCCCGCCCACTTTCCCTTTATTACGAAGTGCGCCGAGCGGACGCGCACAGCGGCGCGCCAAAGGCAAGCCCGTCTGCGCCCGTCCGCTCCCGGCCGACTCCAGACGCCAGGTACCCTGCCTTTTTTTTTTTTTTTTTTTTCTTTTTCTCTCCCCAGCCCTTAACCCCCCTGGGCTGCTTACCTGCAATGGGCATCATTCGCTATACTAACCAGGAGCTCCACTCCTTAAATACAGCCAGGGAGACCACTATCGCACCCCACTATGCCTGTAATAACACTAGAGAAAGGAGAATGAAGGCATCAGTGGTAAAACGTCCCGCTCCCCTGCCTCAGTCTAATCTATTTTGCATGTACTGCAATGCTAGATCTGTGCCTAAGCATGCCATGGAAATATGGGCACTCCTGGACTCTGACAGTCCGGATATATTATTCATCACAGAAACCTGGTTACAGGAGTCCTCCTCACCCGATATCTCAGTTGCTTTACCTCCCGCCTATAAAATACACAGGCTTGACCGCCCAGGTAAAAAGGGAGGCGGAACAGCTATAATTTATAAATCCAACATCAAGCTTCACACCAATGACTCCTATTTAGAATGCTGGGGCGAAATGTGCATTGCCACCATGACTATAGGAAATCAAGAGTCATGGAAAGTGGCTCTTATCTATAGACCCCCAGGAGCCAAAACTCACTTTGTGGAGAAGCTCGTCGAAGCAATAGCGCCCTACGCTCTAGCAACAGAGAATTTCCTATTATTAGGAGACATTAATTATCATCTGGATCAAACCATTGACCCCCATACTGTTGATCTTATCACAAGCTTCGACGCCCTACAGCTAAGCCTACTCCCGACAGGCCCAACACATACTGCGGGACATGCATTATATCTTATATGCACAAACTCCCCTAAAGTCAAAATTATGCAGATTGCTCCAGTCCTGTGGACTGACCACTATGTTATATAATTTACCATCACAGGCTCTCAGATCGAATCCCGGAAAACCACTCAAGTAAAACTGAGCAGACCATAGAATAAGATCACCTCAGAATCCTTTGCTGCGCACTTTTCCCCTCCCACCATCACCGATAAAACTGACCCTAACACAGCTGCCAGGGAGCTGGAATCCGCAATTGTTTTTGCGTTAGATTGCAGTGCCCCAGCACGAGTGTCAAGACCTCCTAAGAAAAACTCACCTTGGTTTACGCCAGATCTGGAGCAAATCAAACACGCAGTCAGGGTAGTAGAAAGGAAATGGCGCCAAACTAAAGATCTGAGAGATAGGGATCAGTATAAAGCTGCACACAGGCAGTATATGAAAGGAATCGCCGAGGCAAAGAAGGCATACCTTGATAATAGGATATCTCAGGCGGCCAACTCACAGAGAGAGCTCTACAGTATAGTGAAAGAATTCACTAATCCCCCTGCCAGCCAACAGCCACTCAACGAATCTAAAGAATGGGTGGATTCTGTGGCAGGATACTTCCATGAAAAAATCAACGAAATCCATAAACGTTTTCCTCAGTCACCTCCCATTTGTCAGACTACAGTCTCGCCCACTAACAGTTGCAAGGACCCCAACAATTGCATTTCTACACTAAGGGAATTTTCATCATGCTCAGAAGCAGAGGTTGAGGCAACCTTACACCAAATGAAGCCTGGAGGCCCTGGAGACCCTGCCTCTCCTCAAATTCTATCAAAAATAGCTCCTGTTCTGATCCCTGCCTTAACGAAAACTTTAAATCAGTCCCTACTACACTCCTCTGTCCCATTACATTGGAAGGAGGCCGTAATAAGACCAATCTTGAAAAAACCTTCAGCCGATCCTAAATCACTCCCTAACTTTCGGCCCATCTCACTCCTTCCCCTGTTTGGGAAGATTATGGAGTCCCTAATAAACAAACAACTCAAAATACATCTGGAGACTAACAAGCTCCTTGACCCCTCACAGTCGGGCTTCAGGGCATTTCATAGTACCGAAACTGCCCTGCTCGAAATTGTGGACAATATAAGAATGACACTGGATTCCAACCATTCTGCCATACTGGTCTTGCTCGACCTATCCGCTGCCTTCGACACCATCTTGCATCTCATTCTTTTAGAACGCCTTTCTGAGATTGGTGTTGAGGGCTCCGCATTATGCTAGATAAAAAGCTATCTGACAAACAGGCGGTCCAAGGTCCAAGTTGGTGCTCACTCCTCTAACTTTTCTGACAACGATAAGGGTGTCCCTCAGGGGTCTATACTGAGCCCTACGCTCTTTAACCTGTATGTGTCCCCTCTCGCAAAGGTTATATGAGCACACGGTTTTGGGACCGTGTCCTACGCAGACGACACCCAAATATTGATCACAATTAATCAGAACCCAGACGTAACTAAACTGAGGTTAAAAAATTGCATGGTAGACATTCATGACTGGATGACCAGGAACTTTCTAATGATGAATGCGGGAAAGACGGAGGTCCTGCTGTTTGGAAGGGCCGATAAAATCTGGTCCGATGATTGGTGGCCAGCCTCCCTTGGTTTATGCCCCTCGCCCAAACCCTCAGTGAGGAATCTTGGGGTAACAATCGACAATAAGCTGTCCATGTCTGATCACATAAGCAAAGTAGTTGGCACCAGTTTTGGCCTCATGCGTAGTCTGAGGAAAATCTTTAAGTGGATTCCCCTCTCAGCTCGTATGCCACTAGTCCAGGGACTCATTGTCAGTAGGATTGATTATGGGAATGCACTTTTGTCCTCAACAAATACCACCCTGCTGGCTCGCCTACAGGTTCTACAGAACACCGCTGCAAGGCTGGTGCTCGACCTTCCCTCCCGCACCCCTTCACTACCCTGCTTAAAAACCTTGCACTGGCTCCCAATACAAAAACGCATTAAATGCAAACTATGTTGCCTCGTCCATAAATCCATCAATGGGCACGGCCCGGCATACCTAGAACAAAAGCCTAAGGTCTACCACCTGGTGAGAACGCTTAGATCATCCAGCAAGTCTCTCCTAAGTATCCCCAGGGTACGTACGGCCAGAAACGATGACAGGGCTTTCAGCAAAACAGCTCCTGAGGCCTGGAACTCCCTGCCCCTCCAGATTAGGACAGAACCCGACTACCTGAGATTCCGCAGACAGCTAAAAACATGGCTCTTCTGGACCTGCCTTTGTCCTGCCTGAGTCTCTGCTAAGAGGTTTCTCTGCAAGCGCTCTGAGACCTTCGAGTGATTTATGCGCTATACAAATGTAAAAAATGGAAAAATGGAAAATGAAGCTTTGCCGAATGCTGGGAGAGATGCTGAACCGAATGCAGAACCTGAAGCAGAACCTTTTATCCTAATTTAATTGGGTTAGATCAGAAGATCGCGAAAGAATCTCGAGGAGGAAGAGAGTGTCAGAGAGGGGTGCAGCGCAATCGTCAGTATTCTAGAGAGGTCCTCTATCCTGTCCTGAATCCTGTCCTACAGTCTTTGTCTCCTGTCCTATCCCGGGGGACCTTCACCAGCCCTTTGGCCAAGGGGTTGGTCTTTCACACCATCCTTGGTAACTATATTTATTGTTATTTGTTGATGTCCTTTTCTCTCTATCCTCTCCCTTTCTAGGCATTGATTATTGTGTGAGTTCGAAGTATATGCTTGGTGTTTATGAATTAAGTTTTCTCTCCTATGAAAGAAGGTGACGGTGCTGTATATTGGAATGGTTCACAAGCATTAATTGAAACAAAGAATAGTTAATTTTATGTCATTTTCACCATCAACTAGTGCAACTAATGGTCAATTGGCCAGAGGAAAGAACTTTTTGATCAGTGAAAGGTTAGTTAGGAGTATTAAAAACTAATCTTGAACACGGTGGAAATTATAAACTTGACCCCCAGCGTTTACGCACTGTGAGTTTATGGGCCCAGGTGAGTATATGATAGCGGAGTATCTGTTGCTGTTGAACCGCTGGATCACTTCCATTTGGGTACTAACAAAATGTGGTCTAAACACATCTGAAATACCTTTCCAACAAAATATATCTTCTAAAATGTCATTAATGACTTCCTTGATAATTCTGTCCGCTATCCTTATTTCAGGCCACTTAAAACTGTAATCTTCTACAGGTAAATCAAATGTCATCCTTCCTGAGAGACAGCAAATGTCTCACTCACATCAATAACTAATTTACACTAAGGATTATTGTGAGAAATTGGGTCGTTGGTTGAAGAGGGATGACTTCTCACAGCTACAATACCTCGCAGGGTGAACCACAAAATTCCCTAAATTAACTCGTGCCTAGCCCTCTGGTATCTTGGCATAAAAGCAGTCAGTCTTAGCTTAGAGGCAATGTGTAAAGTATTTATGCCGCACACAAACAGATAAAAAGTGAAAACTCCACACAAGAAAAATACCACACCAACTTAGAAAAATTGAATATATGTTGAAATTGTTGCCAACAAAACGACAAAATTCCAATTAGTAGAACTGGTGATTTGCACTTTTAAAGATTTCAGGAAAGTAAAGTGCCTAAAAGCACAAAGCGTCACTTGCGGTTATCTTGTCGTATGAGACAAGGTCAAAGTCACAAGTTCAGAGCGCGGGGCAGATGCAGGGACCAGGTTAGTTATGCTGAAAGAGTTACCTTCAAAGTGCAAGGGTTTCGCTTGTGGTGGAAGGGGTTGCGAGAAGCAGGGAGAGTGTCACGGATGATTATCAAAAAAGCAAGGAGGTCTCCTTTAAACTCCGATATTGGGACAAGGAGCTATGACTGGGAAAGGAAGAAAGTCCCTAGTTTTCTGAAAGTGGAAAAAGCCTGAAAAGTATGAACTCACAAACCCGTATATGCCATAACCACATTGTTAATAAATCACAACAAGAAAAAAAAGGATAAAAATTGAAATCAAAACAATTTAAGAGAATATTTGGAAAATTGTACAATTTAATCAATATAAAACAATACTTGTGTACACAGATAAAGTGCCATATAATAAAGTTAAAAAATTGATTCCAGGTCACCCAACCTGATCCCTGGCACTTCGCTTGGTTCCAGGCATTTCTACAAGTCCTTTGTGACACAGAAAAAATATAATTTCTTCAAACCAAAAGGGGTTATAATGTTCTACCCTCTAAGCAATACTCTATTCTCAAGTGTCAATTCATCTTTCACCATCAAATAAGCCTTGATCTCCACTAACACCTTTTGTTCTGCACTCCAATCCAGCATTATGAAGTCCAGCACAGATTTTATAATCTGTCTTGACACATCTCATCCTCAGTAATTGCTGACAAACCCTCACTACCATTGATGAAAGTCGCATCTCCTTTGGGGAATGCCTCTTCACACGCATATTCCTCCTCAAAGGCACACTCTTCTAACCCCAGCAGAAGACTATATCTACAATATGTATGATATTTTTATTTACCTGGGAAGGTACTCTAGTGATAACTGAATTGTTTGTAATTCGGCTGCAAGCCTTGCTGCCACTTCTGTAAACACTGTGCCACCCACTGGTATCAATATAATGGCCACGGGTTTATGATCAGTCCTTGCAATAAACCTTGTTCCCCACAGGAACATACAGTAGTGCTTCGCACCCCGTATGGAGGCAAGTATCTCTCTCATTCACGCAGTAGTTCCTCTCTGCAGTAGCGGCTGCTGACGTCCATAAGTAGAGGGGCAGAAAATTAATCATTTTGAACTACTGACAAGCACTGTTGGAAATCAGCAATGCCTTTGGAGTCAACACCAAAACTCTCAATCATGGCTCATTATAAACAGTGTTTATAACGAACCATGGCTGGCAGTTCTGGAGTTGAGGCTGAAGGCAGTGCGATTTTCGAATAGTCCCTGTCAGTGGGTCATAACCATAAAATTAAAAATAAAATGACTACTTGCCCACTTGCTCACCTATTCCGGTCCTCGGTGTGCTTCTAGTCAGTGGGATTACCTGGTTTCAGAGCTAACTCCCCTCTACCAATCCAAACACTGCTCTCATGCTGCTAATAATGTTAGGAAGCTTGAGAGAAGTGCCAGGATTGGCTGGAGCGGGCTGGCTCGACACATCCTCAGGCACTATGGGCCTGTGCCTGCTCTCCACCGAGCTGTCTAAAACAGCTTGGGTTGGAGAAGTTTAAACTGTGCATGTCATCAGCTGTGGCCCGTGCAGGTAAGAGCGGTGTGGCCGGAGCGGGGGGGTGGGGGTGGGGGGTTTCGACAGACAATGACGAGGGAAAATTAGATAAATAATTAATTTTCACCTAATCATCGTCCGTCGAAATCTCCCCCCTCCACTGCACTGCAAGACAGCCGGCCAAAGTGACATGCACACTTGGGCTGGGAGTGGTGCTTGGGCTGGGAGTGGTGAAAAATAAAATAATAATAAATTAATTTTATCACCCTTTTATTTTGCACCTGTGCAATAATTATAGCAGTGGGGTGACGCTCCTACGCACTAATGGAGGAGCTGCCCCTGCCTTGCTGCTTCTCTTAAAGTCATCAATTTTTCCATGCATATGAAAGGAACATTTCTTATACTGTGTCTAACAGGCACAGCGTTCTCTTACGTTTAATGTGGTGTTTGAAGCCTTTGAATCTGTCTAAATTCTTGCTAGAAAGTGCCCTATAGTTCTGATTGAGGTTTTGTACATACATGTCCTGTGCGAAATATTTCTCTTAATAGCACATTCCTTGTTATCCTGAGCACAAGTTTCTCCCTTTTTTGAACTATTGCTACCAGTAGCCATATTGAAAATATTACTATTCTCTTTTTGTATAACATAAACTGGTGGGTTGTCACGTGGGTCTAATTTGAGTCACATTTTGACCTGATAGGGCCATTCTAATATTGATTAGCTCCTCTCTGCCACATAAACTTTTTCTTTTGTCCTCCTCACCCTGAAATCCATTTCTGCCGAGAAATATCATGAGAGATTTTTCCTGGTGCCATTTTTGCCCCCTGATTGTACATCAATGGGGTGCAATTTTATACTCGGCTTAACATAGTGTTTCAAGGAAATAATTGACACTTCATCAACATTTCCGTTCCAAAAATCTGTTTTTAATATATATTATTTTTATGGACATTTCCAGAAAACAGACAATAACTTTGATGTGTAGTAAAATTTGAGGCAATCTCACAATTTAAACTCTGTACAGTATAATCTCTTCACTCAGCTGCCAGCATCGGTGATGTTGTTCTTCTAGTCCTTTCACCCAGTCCACCCTGATAAGGTTTTGGGGACCCCCTGTCATTGTAAATTGGTAACCTCATTAGTTTACATTAGTCCATGCTGGCTTCCATTTGGCAAGGCTCAGGGCTTCTAGCTACTTCCAGCCTTCGTACCATCAATTGTAATATAAGATGACAATAGATTTCCAAACTATGACTAAATATTGGTTTGAAATATGGATCATTAAACTGAATGGAATAGATATATAGGATTCCCCACTTGCTGCATATGATGACATGATATCATTGGATACTGATGAAGTATGTACAAATTGTTAGTATGAATTTTGTAATTATATATTTTTCATATTTAAGATACAATGATGATAATGAAGTGCCATTTTAATGTGTAAATATTTATCTCATAAATTATTTGAACGACATTCTTTTGATGTCCCATAGCAGGGATTTTCTGGTAAATCAGTTGTTGATGGAGAGGACGGTTTTTGATATTTTGGAGTTCACTCTAAACAAGAAAAAATCGTTTGTAGAAACATCACAAAAGATGTAGTTTCTTGGTTTTCAGATAGAAACAGTTCAAGTGAAGTAGTTGTTGTTGCCTGTAAAAAATGGTGAAGTTGATAAGGAAAGAAATAAGGCATGTTTTAATGAATGAGGTTGTGACTTTAAGGAATTTTGCAACAACGATTGCTCTATTGTCTTCTACAATACAAGCAATTTTTTGCATTATCAGCATTTACTGAGGGTGAAGAGATGCATTTAGAAAAGGCACATGATACTGAGACAGGATAAGTTTGACTTTATAAGTGGGGGTGAAGTTAGAGTGGTGGCAAGAGAATTTGGACTCGTAGAATGGCAAGACATTTTCAGATGTGCACCAGATTATGTCATAAAGACATATGTAAACTTGTAATGTTGGGTAGCTTGTCCAGGCAGTCAGCACACTGGTATGGAAAAAGAATTGCATATAAATTGCCTAGTGCTGAAAGTGGAGCTTTAGGCTTTGAAAAGTTTCAGAAGTGTTTCGAAAAGGGGAGCAGTAGTTTTGCATATGGACAAGGTTCAAAGAGTTTACAGATCTGGCAAAGGAGTTGTAGTTTTTCTGTCTGGGAAAAAAATTGCGCTGAAGGCAGACTATTTGCTCAGAAGGAGAAGTTTGAAACTTATTGGAATTCAAGGTTTCTAAAAGATTACAGCAATTGGAAGCTGGAACAGAGGTATTTCAAGGAAATAGGTATAATTTGGGGTGCACTGAAACTGGGCTTGTTTGCGAGCCACTTAACAGCTCAGTTATCGGATAATTGCACTTGGTTACCAGAACATGGAGCAAAAGCGGCGGACACATTTCTGCAAGTGCGGTTGTGAAAGGAATCTTATGTTTTTCCTCATTTTGTGATATTGCAGAGGGTTCTGCCGATCGTGAAACAGGAGAGATGCCAGTCAGATTTGGTAACTTCTTTTTGGACTTCTCGGCATGGTTAATGAGTATTTGGATGTGAGGAGATTGACGTTTGTATCTACTCCTCTATGTTTGATTTTGTGCAGAAGGGATTCGAAAGTTAAAGTTTGGAGGTAAGTAGTACAGTTTATGCACCCGAAGGGGCATTTTTTGATGTAAGGAGAAGGACCAACACCATGACCGATTATATTTTTATCTTAAATTTGAGCAAAATGAGAAGTTATGTGTTGGTCATTGTATGCAAGTTTATGAGAGTAAGATTATAGAATTCAGTAATAGTACGCCGGTCCCCACTTAATGAAACACATGACGCCAACTTGATGGGCCACCAAACAGGAAAATGGCCTTTAAGAGACAAACTACAGAGACCTTCTGGGTTAAACCCATCTGGGACCTCAAGCACCGCAACTCCAACATGTTCTGGAAAATAGTGAATTTCCCAAAAAAAAAACCTGCTCATCGCAGGTTAGAATCCAGCATCTCAGAAGAAATCTTGGCTGTGTACCTATATGCCAAGTTCAACTCACAAATAGAGACAAACACAACCATGAAAAACTCGGGAGCTGATCACTCGGAGGGGACTGACCTAGCAGCCGGGCCGATGTCGGTCACAGGCAGCATGTCTATCATCGATGCCAATGAGGTACTCCAACAGATAGCAAAGGGGCACAACACAGGTGCACCAGGCCCAAATGGTATCCCTCAGGCTATTTACAAGACAGACCAGGCAAAATGGGCTGAAGCAATGGCACCACTGTTTAATCATATACTAACAGGACCAACAATTCCAGACTCAAGGAGAGAATCCAGAATTTCTCATACCTTCAAAGGAGGCAACAAACCTGAGCCTTGGAATTACAGATTAATAGCCCTCTTTCACAATAGGGCGAAGTACTATGACTAGGCCCTACTTGAATTTCTCAGGTACTAGGCCAACTTGAACTGCATTATTCCTCTCAACCAAACAGACTTCACTAGGAAAACTGGAACCACGACAAACAGGATGGCTTTGACTCCTCCAAAGTTTCAAAACTTCCTCTCTCCCTCTGCTTATTGACTACCAAGCCACTTTTGATTGTGTTAATCGCAACAGGCTCTTTGAAAAATGAAAAAAACTGTTGCATCTCCCCACTTCTTTTGAAAGCAATCAAAACCAATATTCCAATACGTGTGTTAAAAACAAGCTGGAGAGTGGAGCCAATCTATCAAGTTCCAACCCAACAGCAAGCGGTCTCAAACAGCGGTGAGTCTTGTCACCGGCTTCATTTAATCTATTTTTGGCAGACCTTTTCCCAGCTATGTCCTCCATAAACTTGCACGCCCCTAAACTAGGGCCGACACAACTGTCAAACCTTCTCTATGCCGAAGAACTAGTGCTACTTATCTGAACGAAGGTCGGCATGCAATGCCTCCTAGGAGCGACTGAAACATGCTCCTTGGCGAATGGGCTGCAAATAAACAGCAAAAAACACCAAATCATGATCTTCTCAAGGAGCACCCAAAAGAAAAGGCCATGTGGTGCCGCGACAGGAATAAAATTGAGGACGCAAAAATTATAAATATCTCTGCCCCTTATTTGATAACAACGCTCATTTGAACCGCATAGGGAGGAAATCAAAGGAAAGGGATTGCCTTGGTGGCAGCGCTCTCGGTCTTGTTTAATAACCTAAATGGGCATTAGTTCAGCCCAAAACTAGAAATCTCAAGGGCAAAAGTGGTTCCAACCCAGGCCTATGGCTGTGAATCTCCCCGAGGTAGAGACACAACAACTCTGGATGCCACAATAGTGCGAATATACAGGCAAATCTTCCAACTCCCCAGTCATACATCAGCAGCCAGATTAGGCTGGAGTTTGGATTAACAAAATAGTTCCTTGCCAGGCGTGCAACATTTACAGTCTTCTGCCACAAGCTTCAAACCGCAGAGGAAAACACAATCATCATATATGGGAGATACTCTATAACAAATTACGCTCACAAACACAAGACTACCTCGATGAAATGATTGCCATGTTAGTGGTGGCAAAACTATGGCTAGCAGCCACAAACCATGTTACTTTCAAGGGAACAGTTAACAAAACAATAACTTCCTCACTAGAAGACAGGAAATCCTAGAAAATTGCTTTCAAGCCTGATCTATACTAAACAGTTACAAGACCCTAAGACCACAAAAATATCTGGGTGAAGTTTTAAACTGTAAGATAAAAAGTAAATACTTGAACCACCGCCTTGAGATCCTGCCGTCTCAAACGCATAATAGGCCTTGGCTGAGGGCGGAAGGAGAAATTACTTGTCGACTTTGTAACCTCACGTCTGAAGACCTGGTACACACAATGTTCCTCTGTAAATCCACCTTAGGTATACATCGACAATGGATGTGCCCTCTTTGGAATGCGCCCCTGTACACAAGCCATTTTGGCCTGCCTCAACTCAGCTGGCCAGAGAACAATCTCACAGACTGTAAAAATACCTTCAAGGAGTAGAGAAAGCTAGGAAGAAGGCAAACACCACCTAACTCCCACTTGGACATAAAACAAATCACACCCCGTCTTGCAAAATGAGACATTGAACATTTTAGTTGTTCCCTCATGTTTTTAACTATGACTCACTCTTAACAACTTATTGCCTGCTCATGTAAATAATGTTTTACTGTTCCTTTTTACACTAGCACTTTGCCTACTGTTTTAATCGTATTTAAAATGACAGCTCTCATTTCACTAAGACTTTTGCACATTGTAACGATTTTAATTAATCTAACAGTAAAGGTTGTATGGCTGTATGTATGAATTTGGAAATGATGCAGATTAACAATTCTTAATTTCTTATGAAAAGCAATTTAGAGCAGTGACTTTGACAGTAATTGGAAGGTGGTTGACATGTGTGATTGAAGAGGCAGGAGGGAATGTGGAGAGTTTTGGAGCTCATAGATTAGGAGGGGGCTATGGATAGTAAAGCAATATGGCCAGGTGCGAGGTTGGACTAGTGTCTGAAGGCGGCGTATTGGTCAGGAGCCGGTGTGTTTGTGAAGCATTTTGAAATGCGTCAAACATGCATAATGCTAGCCTCCATTCTTGTAATGAAATAGGGATTCTCCAAGGGGTGTATAGAGGGAATCTAGATTTCATTAAAGATAAAGAGACTAGGATTATCCTTCCCATCCCACCCTTTGGAGGTGTATGAATGGGGAGATTATGAGAGGTATATTATGTTTTTGTGTTTAATAACTGAAACAAGGGGAAATATAACAGATTGTTGTTTTGTTAACTGAGGGACAGTAATGTCGAGGCAACAGTGGAGGTGGTATCCAGGAGAAGATTTTGGAAAGGAAGAAAAGCGGATTGTTGCATAGCAGATGTAAAAGAGGGAGAAGATTTCAGGGTATGGACATGCATAGTTTGTTTAATTCTAATTCTGGACTAATTGTTTTGGTAATCAGTATTCTTCAAAGGAGCTGCTGTGGGAGTGGCATTAAAAGTCTTAAGGCCTGAGGGGGCGTGGCTAGCAGCCGAAGATGGCGGCAGCCTAGAAGGAGAGCTCCGTGGTGAAAGCGGCTCCCAGTTTAATCCGAACAATTATCCGGCAATCTAATTACCCAGGCGGGTAGGCAGCGAAGCCCAGGACCAGGCGGCGGCGATTCGGATTCGCCGGACCTCAATCCGAGGTCAGGAACACCAGTTGCTGTCGGCGCCCCGAGCGGGCCTGTGGGCGGCCGCCGGACCGGGAAGCACAGTGTGCAGCACGCCGACCGGAAGCGGCTCGAGTCAGGCAGCCATCCGCCGGAAACAACCGAGCGCGGAGAACGCCAGGGTACTCAGTAGCCGAGCCCTCCAGCATCCGTTACCGGACCGAGGGGGGCCGATCGGCCTGTCAGGAGGCTCGGCGGAGGTGAGGGGGACGCTCGCTGACAGCGGGCTCCGGCGCCCGGAGCGACGACAGGGGAAGCTGACGCCGCCATTCTCAGCAACAGCGGCCAGAGAGCAGAGTCTGGCTGCGGCGGAACCGCGCTGCCACCGTGTGAGTACGGCGATCCCCCCCCCCCTGACCGATCAGAGTGCCTGACGCGGCGCACCAGACCCGACGGAGCCCCCGCCCAGGAACCGACAGGGCGCCTCGCAGCAAAAAGACTTCTCTAGGTGCAACCCGGAGCCCCCCCCCCCCCCCCCCCTCGCCATAAAGGGACCGAACTCGGAAACTCCGGTGTGCCGGGGTCGCTGTCAGCGGTGGCGGAAGGGGGCGGAGGGTGTCCTGCAGAACGGCGACATTCGACGGCGTGCCCCATTACTGAGGCAGTGACCCGGCCAGCCACCACACACCAGGGACCCGTGCACGTCCGCAAACTCATTGGGACGCCTCAAGAGGGCCACAATCCCTCCCGTAGCCACAGCAGGAGCCCGGGGTAGACCCCCTGCAGCTGACAGAGGACGATAGTTTGGCCCAGGCGAACCCAGGATGGCTGGCAAAGGGCATAAAGGCGGAACATCACAATCACGCCTGGACCGCTTTGCCTATGAAAAACCTGGCTCCCCCTCCCCCTCGCAGGACGCCAGGACACAGGCGAGCAAGACGACCGAAGGGACCGGGGGCAAGAAAGCGACCATTGACGACGTCATGCGGGCCCTCACGCAGGTACAGGCCACAGTGGGATCGATTTCGGCCGAGATCACACTTATAAGGGCGGACTTCCATAAAATGGCGGAGAAAGTGAACAATATGGAAGTGGTGACCAAGTCCCTGGTCGAGGACGTCTCGGAACTCCAGATTACTATGGAACGCATCTCGAAGGAGAACAGAGAACTACGAGACAAGCTCGATGACCAGGAAGGGCGCTCGAGACGGAACAACATCCGTATTATTGGTGTGCCGGAATCGGAAGACACGAGGGCCATGGACCTATATGTCGAGAAGTTGATCACGGACACTCTGAAGCCCAAAGGACTCTCCGCCTTCTTCACAGTGGAAAGGGCGCACCGAGTACCGGGGGGACGCCACAAGACAGGAGCTAACCCCAGACCGATCATAGCGAGGCTCTTTAACTTCAGGGATCGGGATGCCATCCTACAGGCTGCAAGGAATTCACCCCCTGTCAAGATCCAGAACGCGACGCTGGCATTCTTCCCTGATTACACGGCCGAGGTGGCGCGGAGGAGGCGAACCTTCTTTGAGGTCAAAAAAGAACTCAGAGCCAGGGAAATCCCATACTCGATGCTCTTCCCGGCCAAGCTTCGGGTCGTAGCGGACAACAAGACTTGGTTTTTTGATTCCCCGGAGGCGGCGCAAGATTGGCTGGAGGGTTGGAGGGCGGCGGGCCCTCGTCGCTCGAATAGACAGAACAAACACCGACCAGCTGGCCCCCGACAGGGCTCACAAACCAACGACGGGGATCTAGAGGTGCACTCCCCTTTATCCGACCATCAGGAGGACGAGGCAAACGAGGATCTGTAAGACACGGCCATGGTCCGACTGCCAGGAACATGATTTGAACAGGAACGCTGCCTTGGACACTGGGCGGAGAGGCCTCCGCAGCTGAAGTTGGGGGCCGCTGACCACGGAGAAACCTTCACTCCAGCGAGCAAGTACTATGTTAAGGGGTGGGATCAGGCACTCTGCTGAGTTGGGGGGGCGGGCAGTTCTGAGTCCGTTGAGCAGGGGGGCAGGGAGGGGGGGAGTTGGGGGTAGAAGGGGGTTTTGGTTTTTAGTTACTACACAGGGTCAGGTTAGCTACGATGGGGCACACGAGTACAAGATGGTATGGTCACAATGCACCACACAGGGACGCTGCGCAGACCTCCTGGCCGTCCCCGAGCGTAAAGTCACGGGTCGTAAACCAACACAGGATGGGGGAGAACACTAACGTAGGGCACACATCCCCGCTACTCCTCATGTCCTGGAACGTAAGGGGCCTGGGTGACAAGATTAAACGTGGGCTGGTAATGCAGAGTATAAAGAGGCTGCACCCCGCTCTGGTCTTATTACAAGAAACGCATCTCACCGGCACAGCCACGAAGGCCCTAGACAGGAAAGGCTACAACATGATAGTACACTCTGGGTTCACGAAGGGGTCCCGGGGCTCCGGGATATTGATTCATCGCTCATCCAGGTTCATAGCCCAATCAACGGCGACAGACACACAGGGGCGCTTTGCAGCGGTACACGGCCAGTGGGAGGGGAAGCCACTGAACGTGGTCTCGGTCTATATCCCACCAGCACTACACAACATAGCTTTCCCGGAACTGGGGAAATTCCTGTTAGATCTTCCTGAAGGGGAGCTTGTTATGGGGGGAGATTTCAATGCAGTGGCACATGACTCCCTAGACCGCCACCCAACGCGCATGCGTACACCAGGGCCCTCCAAACTGCATGACTTTATGGAAGCACAAGGTCTAGTGGATGTGTGGAGGCGGCTCCACCCAGATGACAGGCAATACACGTACCGCTCAACAGTCCATGACAGCCTGTCGCGGATAGATTATTTCCTGGCGTTGGGGGGGGGGCTCCTCACTTTCGCTGACTCCCAAATTAGGCCGAGAGGGATCTCTGACCACTCCCCACTTACACTGACTCTGTTCAGTCAGAGACAATCCCGCAGACGGCTTTACCCGATTTACCCGGGTTACCTTAAAGAACCGGGCGTCACCAGGGCCTTGAGGAGGGGCACACGGTCCTACCTTGCAGAGAACGTGGGGTCCGTGGAGTCGCCCACTATTCTGTGGGAGGCCTACAAGACTGTCCTCCGAGGACAGGCGATCTCGGTAATCGCGCAGCACAGACGCACACAACGTCAGGAACTAACCGACCTGGAGGAACAACTAGAAAAGGCCACACGAGACCACGAGGGGAACCCGACTGGAGACACCCAGCACACACTCCGACTGGCCCAGCAGAGCCACACCGACTTTCTGCGCCGCAGAGTGCGGGACACTATGTCCGCAACAGCGAGCAGGATATACGACATAGGCGACAAGGCAGGGAAGCTTCTGGCATGGTTGGAGAGGGCGCGGGGTGGCCAGCGGGCGATATTACAACTGAGAGACCCTCAGGGTGAGATACACACCAGTCCGGCGCACATAGTGGAACTCCTAGCTGACCATTTCCACTCCGTGTACTCCCCGGAATATGGGGTCACACGGGACATGGTAGAAAACTCCCTTGTGGGAGTGCCGACCCGCACTCTCTCCCCAGACCAACGGGACGAGCTCGACTCCGATCTGACGGAGGAGGAACTACAGGCAGCCATAGCAGCAATACACCCCGGGAAAGCACTGGGCCCCAATGGTGTGCCGATAGAATGGTACAAACTCATGTCCGAGACACTGTCCGCACCATTGCTCGATATGTTTCAGGAGTGCCGGGAACAGGGACGGCTCCCCCCTGATCAGCGTACGGCCACGATAGTCGCAATACCTAAGCCCGGCAAACCCCCAGAGGAGTGCGAATCATATCGCCCGATCTCCCTCCTTAACGCCGAGAGTAAAATCCTGGCGAAACTGCTGGCCACCAGGCTGCTGCCCCATCTGACACACCTTATACACCCGGACCAATCGGGCTTTATGCCACACCGCAGCACGGCGCTGAACCTGCGACGGCTGCATGGAGTATTGGCCCGAGCCCCGCAGCTGGAGGAAGCGGCAGCGGTACTGTCACTTGATGCCAAAATGGCATTCGATATGGTGGAGTGGCGCTATCTCTTTGCTGTCCTGGAACACATTGGTATCGGCCCAACGTTCATATCGTGGGTCAGACTGCTGTACACCGAACCTATGGCTAGAGTAACCGCAAACGGATACATATCAAGAGAGTTCCCGTTGGCAAGGGGTACGAGACAGGGGTGCCCGCTCTCGCCGCTACTGTTTGCCTTAGTGCTAGAACCCTTGGCCACGATCCTCAGGACCACCCAGCTGCTGAAAGGTATACGCTGGGAAGGTGGTGGCGAGGATAGGGTTTCCCTATACGCCGACGACATGCTCGTCTACCTCACGGACCTCACGACCGGTATCCCGGTCTTGCTGGCACTATGTGAAAGCCACGGCACGGCCTCGGGTTATAAACTCAACTGGTCCAAATCAGTGATATATATGGTGAAAGGCGACCTTCCAATACTACCCACAGATTGCCAACTACTCGTAGAACGCGTCACCTTTAAATACCTGGGGATATGGATTACAAGGGAGCACTCGACCTTCCTTGACCGGAATCTTAAGCCCCAACTGGACAAATTGAAGACTGATGTGCGCCTTTGGAAAAATCTCCCCCTAACACTGCTAGGTAGAGCGGCACTCTTTAAGATGCTGGCGCTCCCTCGCTTCCTCTATGTTCTGGAAAACACGCCGGCGGTGGTTCCCGTACCGTTCTTCCGCCTAGTCTCGGCCCAACTGTCCACTCTCCTGTGGGGGGACAAACCGGCCCGGGTCGCACAGTCGAAATTGACCAGGGACTGGTATAGCGGTGGGATAGCCCTCCCCAACCTGGAACTGTACTACTGGGCGGCTCACCTCAAGGTGATTAACCAGTGGATCCACGCACCGCAAGACGACCCAGCGTTCAGGGCGGATAGACACCAACTAGGCTTGTCCACTCTGCTAGCCCCGCTCTATAATAAAGGGATGGTGAGGAAACTAGAAGGGCCTACCAAACACACTGTTGCCCTATGGCACAGGGCTCAGAGGCGGCTGGGGTGGGAGGGAGTGATCACCAGGCTCACGCCACTGTGGGACGCCAAGGCCCTCGGTAACCTGCGCAGCTCTAAGGGGTTCGACCAGTGGGACACTATTGGGATCTCCACGGTGGGCGATCTATGGACCAGGGAGGGTGTGCTCTCCTTCACGACACTACAAGAACAGTACAACCTTGCAGAGACCGAAACATATAGGTACATACAAATAAGGCACGCACTCCTGTCGGTACTAGAACCTGGCACGGCGCCTCCGGAGTCGGCTCCGTTGGAGGACCGACTGCTTACAGACTACATGGAGGCCGGGGCAACCTCCCTCACTTATCGGAAACTCATGAATAACCTGCCGGACCCCCTGGGGAAACTAAAAGGGTATTGGGAGGACGAGGTAGGGGACCTAGATGAGGCAGACTGGAACGCAGCCCTGGCTTCGCCCAGGGAGGCGGGTATTTCCACTCGATTCAGACTGATCCAGTTTAAAGTGCTACACAGGGTCTACTACACCCGCACGACGCTGTATAAAATACATAGAGCAGAACACCCACACTGCCTGAGAAGATGCGGGGAGGAGGGCACACTATACCACACTATATGGACGTGTCCACATATACAGGATTACTGGCGGCGAGTCACACGTACGATTGGTCAGACACTACAGAACCCATTTACACCAGATCCCAGAATCTGTCTCCTGAATGTCTGGGGCCCAACAGACCTTTCGTTGCAGGCAAAGAGATGGGTGGTCATAGGGGTAATGCTAGCGAAACGTGACATTGCAAAGAACTGGGGGGCACAGGAAACACCGACACTGGCGCAATGGTGCAGAAATATGGATATGCTTATGCTAACTGAGCGGGCTGTTTATCAGCAGAGACATAATCCTCGGAAATGGAACGGGATTTGGTCACCCTGGAATAAATTTAGGGGAGACCTCTGTGAGCCCCTGCCCGAGGAAGGAGATGGGGACAGCTCAGAAGATGACGAAGGCCTGGATTGAAGAGGGGGAGGGGGGACTGGACTGTGGGAAAGTTGAGGATACGGGATCATGGGCACTTGCCCGCAGATGACCATACTGAAATGTATACTCGAACTGAGAGCTGATAGTTGTATTTAGACATTCTAATGTTGATATAGACCATTGCTAATTATTGACTTACCCTGAAAGTAACTAGTTTAAGTTGGGGGGGGGTAAAATATTAAAAAGTTGCTCTGCTGATTATGGCAGCGGAATGTTGACGCTGCATTGAAGATCTAATGTACGTTACTGTATACCATGAGACAGCAACAACAAAAATAAAACTTTAAAAAAAAAAAAAAGTCTTAAGGCCTGATTCAGATTATGGCAGACGGGTTACTCCGTCATAATGGTGACGGATATCCTGTCTGCCGAAATATGTAGTAATGGTGTACGGGATATCCATCACTGTTGTGACGGAGTAACCCGTCTGCCGAAATCTAGATCAGGCCCTTAATGTATAACGCTAACCTTCGTATCTTTAATGAAATCTAGATTCTCTCTACACATCACTTGGAGAATCGCTATTCTTTTGAGTGTAATTTTGATAGATGGATTGGCAGAAATAGTGTAACACCCCCATTCTGCCTCCCAAAGGAGGCAGAAAGACTGCCTGGTGTTTGTGATTGGGGTATGCAATAAAATACCAGGACAGGCAAGTCCATCCTGCTTTTCACCTTCTTCCCTAATGGACTGTTGGTGTTTCTGACTCATCCTGAAACAGGCATATAAGTGTCAAAAATCATGATCTACCCTCCATTGGGGCTGACAGACAACCAGACAAGCAGGGAAACTAATGAAGAAAAGGAACAGGGTGAGAGACTTGGCCATTGTGGCGTTAGGCCTGATAACAAGAATCTTACAGTACTGCTGTTTACTTTACTTACCTGCAAGTCTATATATAAAATTAGTGGTATGCCAAAAAATAAATATTACAAGCCTCTTATCCTCTTATTGTTTGTTTTCCTTCATGAAAGTGGAGCAGCGTAATTTTAGCTCCACCCTTACCCGTCCCAGAAACGTAATATATATGTGCATTTATCATAATATACTCTGTGTTTCTTAACTGTATTAATGAAAGTGAAGCGCTGGAGTGCGTTCACTGTAGAAATTAGGAATTCTTATACACGTGTGCTCTAATGTCTTCATTATGATATTCTAAATTGTAGTTCTTGTTTATACTTATGTTTTGTGTTTTGTGTTATAATGCTTTTACTAGATTTGCATTTTTTATGTACTCATGTATTTATATATTAATGCTTTGCATTCATTCTGTAATCGTGTGTGAACGTATAATCATGCATCTAATGTGCACATTGAATAGGTTAGCTTAACCAAATGCCTTAAGCATTTGGTCTTCAATATTTAACCTTCAACATGAAAGTTTTGCTTGCGATGCAATGTTCTTTCTTTTGCAGGTACGCTCACATGAACTCATAGCTAGTGAAAGGCCTATTGTGTATTAGAGATAGTGAGGTCAGGGAGGATAAATTTTGGCAAGAATGAGAGTCACTAATAGAAGACTTTTATTCTTGTGGTAATATGATGTTCAACCCGTAAGATGGGAAAATCAAGTGAAGTTGCCAATTCATACTGTGAGAAGGTGGAAAATTACTGCAGTCGATAACATGGAGTTGTCAAATATTTTGTGGGTTCAATTGGGGTTCACACTGTTAGTCTTTAGGGCAGATGCCCTTTGGACTCTGAAAGGTACAGACCTCTCGATCCCTATTTCCATTGTGTTACTTTATGCTACACATTGCCTTGATTTGGAGAACTTTTACTGAAGTCTCCACTGTGCTGATACCTTCCTACTTTTTCTAATTTAATTAGGTTTCCCCAGTTGCCCAACTTTAGTTAGGACTAGTTTAGATGACTTTAGATTTACTCATGCATAGACAGGAGGATCAAAACCTCGACACCGACCATCAAATTCTATTTCTTATCTTTGTATTGCTGCAACTGAATTTCTTGTATGCCTTATCCTACTAAGATTTAATTTAATTTGACATTTTGGTTTCCCAGTGGTGATTCTGTATCTTCATAATATGTTTTTGAAATTTATTTACATCAGTATGGCTTTGAACTTGTAATAAACCCATTTAACCTTACCGATTGATTCCTAGTCCTCATTGTGCGACCAAGTGGTCTACAATGTAATTGAATTGGTTGGTTAATGTTAGCTCCCTTTGACCTCTCTGGCAACTGTAAGGTCTATCATTTAGAGAAGTGGTAAGAATGGCCCAGTGCTCTATCAGAGGTATGCTTGAATTTGAGTTCAGGTGGCAGAGTTCTGGTCAGAGGAGATCCTGGGTCTCCAGAGAGGTTCTGGGGCCTTCACTAATCTATTTGGGTTGAGAGGTTTGAAAAGGTCTTGGGTGTAGTTCCTTTCCTGTGAGAATGGTCTGCCTGAGTATAATCTGAGTTCAGAACGGTTGTTGATTGCATTCCCTTTTTAGTGAACTACACAGAAAATGTGTTACTGTAAATTATGTTTAGCTTTAACTTTGCTCACTCAGAAGTGTTCTGTGTCATATTCAGTTGATTTTAGCACTTTAAATTGCCATGTCCTGCTATTTACTGGTGGTGGGAGTTCTAAAGGCTACATCAGATGAAGGGCCTGTTTCTTAGACTTGGGTGCAGCAGGACACCCCCCAGAAAGTGTTGGATGTCCCGTCTACCATATTAAGAGTGAACTGATGTCAATACAATTCTGCCACTTTTTGGTGGCAAACTATAAAAAAGGAAATAAGTTGTTGCCTGTGGTTCATGGGGTAGGAGAAGATGCCTTGTTGGTCAGAGGACAGGGGCCTTATGGCAGAGTGGATCCTTAATATCGATGACAGAATATCAATGGTACTTCATATCAAAGTCATTATATTGTTGGTACCAATATATTGAAGTTTCGAATATTGATGGCAGGTAAATATTTTAATTTTTTTAACAAATAATATTTCAGTTTAAATAGCTATTAATTTGTGGTTTCAATCATTTTTTCGGGTGTTTTAATTTATTTTGAATCTTTTTCAAATGTTTTGTACACGTTTGATTTTTTTTAGTGGGGTTTTTTAGGCAATTAAAAAATATATATATTTCTATAAATTTCGTAATTGTATTTTTTTAGATTGTTTGGTTAAATGGGGTATTTTTGTTGAACAGCATTTTAAATCAATATTTTCAATGTAATTTTTATTTATTAAAATGTTGTATTATTTTTTATATTTGTAATTGAATTTTTAAAATAAATGAATATATTGTTTAAGTTTCGTGATTTTCTAAAAGTTAATTGCATTTTTATTACATTTTTTATTTACTAATTAAAAAATATAGAATTTTCATAGTTTCATGTTGTTAGATTTTATAGGGTGACAGACCCCATTTACGGGGGTCACAGAGCAAGCGGGGGCTTCTGGGTCACGCCATGGACGTTTGCCCCTGCTGTCCAGTAGCGAACAGTCACAGGCTTCTCAGGGAGGTTAATCTGGGGATACAACCGGTTTAGCACCCAACAGACATCCAACAACACAATAGCTTGATTGTCCAGGCCAGTGCTCATCTTTTAAAAAGAAAAAAAAACTTTTTTACACAGTGAAACTCAATACTATACACTAGCACAAAAAGTACCAGATACCCAAGGTATGATTGCCAGGCTATTACTTCAATCTGTGTTCGGCAGCTGATCATCCTTGTAGGCAGAGGCAGGCTGCACAACAACTTTCTGGAGGCAGAGCGGCGGGTGGATATCTTCAGATGGTGGCACTGCATGGACAGCGTCGATGACCAGTTGCTCATTGTCCGCAGTCAGGTCTCCCTCCGCTGGTGGTTGAGTTTTTGTTTCAGCTACCCAAGTATTCCTAGGTCAAGGCATTGATGCAGTCCTCTTCTATGTGCATGTCCAGTATCGGCAGCCGGCTTGCTTTAAGGCACTGTGTGCCAGTGAGCTGCATGCATGAATCAGTGACACGGACAGCAGTACGTAAAGCGCACTTCTATGTAAAGCGTGCTTGGTGCACACCCCCAGATCCAAATCTTGTCTCTTTTCAAAGGGCAGGATTAGGCCTTCGTGCACAGGTTAGATTAACTTGAGGCTGGGGCCCAAATGCCAAAAAACTGAATACCAGATATGTATAGTTGAGCATGCAGGTCAAGGGTCATGACCATACACCATTCACGGTACATTCCCATCCAAACAGAGTTTTGGGTGGGTAGTGTTTTAAAATATATATATATATTTTGACTTTTTTGTTTCAAATATTTGTATATTTTTGGTCAAACTTTAAAAAAAATCTTGTTTTATAATTAATTTATTAAAATATATTTTTTTGTTTAAGAGAATTGTTTCTGATTTGTTTTAAATGTGTTTAATTTTTTCAGTTAGAAAATATTTTTAATTGTTGAAAATGTAAATATTTTGAGTATTATATTATTGTGTTAATCTAAATTTACATTTCAGATGTTATTTATTATGTTAAATTCATTATAGTACTTTTAAAGGCTTTGGTTTCAAATCATTTTATGTTACTATTTTTTACTTTAATAAATAATACATTTCAGATATTTTTATTGTCTTTTGTGTTATACTTATGTAAATACTGTGTTAAATTGTTTGTAATGTGACTAGTAAATGTAATACCCCTAGAGATAAATATTTTCTACAACGCTGTTTGTTTTGGATTGGGATTATTTCCTTTGCTCTCCACCCAGTCTTCCCCTAATGTTGCTTAGTCAGGAGTTGGAATAGTAAATCTACCCCCTAGAGTAATATTGTTTAATTTGGAATTAATATACTAATTTTAACCCACAGAGTCCAACACTTTCCACAATGTTGCTTTGTTTTGAGTGCGAATAATTAATCATTCTGACGATTCCGAGTCCAACACTTTCGCCATATTGGATAGTTTGCCCCCAAGAATTAAACATTTCTCCAACGTTGCTTAGTGTGGAGTGAGAATAGTACACATAGGCACCCCAGAATATAACACTTTACTAAATGTGGCTTTGTGTTCACTGGAAATGGCAAAATCTGACCTCCCAAGAGTCCAACATTTCTTACAATTTTGTTTAGTTTGGAGTGGATATCGTACATTTAACCCCCGGTTTATATGCATTTTCCACATTGTTAGTTGTACTTGAGTTAAAATGAAAAATCTAATCCCCACTACCTAAATTATTTTTTTTCAGTGTGAGTTAGAATGGTAAATCTGACCTGCTCCCTGCCCAGCATTTTCCTAGTAGGACTGGAGTTTAAGGCATAAATATAACCCCCTCCAATACATATTTATGTATTGAAAACTTAAAATGTATTGCAAAATGTTGTCGATTTTTGTAGGTTTCTAGGGATTTATTTTATATTTTTAAACTTTAAAAAAAAGGAATTTATTTGTTAGGATATTTAGTTGTATTTTAATTTCAGATAAATAGATGTTTTCCATTTTTTTAAATGTTTTAATTGATCTATTTTTCATAAATAAACATTTTGAAAGTAAAAAAAAATATTCTTTTTTGATTCTTTGTAATTTAACATGAATATTTGTAAACATAATTAAATAAATTAATGTTAATTATATACAATATAATTTTACAAAGTATTGCAGCTTTTTTAAAATTTGAATTCATTTTAAGTAATACAGTAAATATTTTTAAATTATATCATGTATATGTTTTGACCTATGGTTTTGTTAATTCCAATGTTTATTTTAAAACGCAATGTTATTGTAATATTTTTGTTTTACATATTTTTCAACTTCAGATGTTTTCTAGGATGATATTTTGGAATTTATGTTACCATTATTTTAATTAGAAGTATAGGGTTTTGGATATTATGGTAGTCAATATTTTGACTTTGATCTTTTGATAGATCAACATTTTTATGGTTGGTATTCAGAACTACAGCTACTTATGGCCAAGGGATTCATTAATAGCCTTCAATGTGTTTGGCAAAACTGGCCACTAAATTGATGGAATGGTGGATTTGAACCAGAAATATCAAAAGAATGAATGGATAGCACAAAGATCAGCCTCTAGTTGCCCCCTGTCCTCCACCCCTTCCTGTTTTTGTCCAACAAGACTTGAATTCTTTGTTCACTGTTTTGAAAAACGTCCGATTACCGCAAGACTTGTCTCTGGTACCTAACTTACAACTAGCAAATGAAGTATTAATTTGAGTCTCCTATAGCTCAGCTCTTATCACCACTGTTTCTGTTGCTATGGTAGCCCCATTAGAGATAATAATGAAATTTTTAATTTCAGCCTAGGTTAATTGCTGGATTTGGTAGGTTACATATGTATACCATTCTCACTGCTGCTGTGGGATTGTTTTCCATTGAATATTTCAATGATATTCTCCTGGACACTTTAACGGACCAGTAGGTCTGTTGCTGTGCTTCATAGCATTCAAGTGTTTTTAGTCAAATTAAGGGGGCATAGGACTGGAGAGACCAAATGTCAGCATCCTTTCCTCTTATGATAGATATCCTCTTAAGGCGAGCAGTGGTTGACCAAAGGTTTTGCCTGCAGATGAGGTGAGGCTGTTCAATACTCATACCAAATGTGACTTAGTTTTGAGTGGGAATGGCATATTTAACCCACCAATATATATGCATTTTCCGCAATGTCACTTGTACTTGAGTCATGAGGCATTGTGCTAGTTGTCAGGGGGAAGATAGTCGACTTGTCCCAATTTATACTAAGCCCAGAGAGACGTTCAAATGTAATATATTCTCTTATCAATCGGTTAAGCTGCTCTTTGTGGTGACAACATAAGGCACCATGTTGTCTGCATACAGCGATATGGTAAAAGGCCGCTGTCTAAATCTCAATGTAGTGTCTGCATGCTTTTGCCTCACTCTACATGCTAAGGGTTCCAACACTAGAGGAAAAAGTTAAAGGGACACCGGGCAGCCTTGCCACGTTCATCTGCATATGGGAACCAGTGAGGAGTGACTATTATTGATCCATATTCTAGCTAATGATGCTGTATACAGTAATTTTATACATTGCGTAAGTGCTTGCGGCATCCACATACGATGCAACACTTCAAACATAAACCCCCACTATATAGAATCAAATGCCTTAGCTGCATCTAGTAACACAGAAGCAGCCTTTACATTCGGATCAAGTTGAATCAGCACAGCGAAGATCATTCTCAGATTGGGTGTGGTAGACTGGTTTGGGACAAACCCTGATTGGTCTGGGAGCACCAGTAGAGGCAGCAATGGTCGCATCCAGGATGCTATGACCATAGCAATGATTTTTGTATCTATATTCAGTAGTGACAGCTGTCGATACGACTCACACCTCGCTGGATGTTTATTTGGTGTCAGTAATGTAATTATAAGTGCTTCCCATAAAGTTGGTGGGAGCATTTTATTTCCATACGCTACTGTATGCAAATGTGGTGCCAATAGGTCTGAGAAGGTTTTGTAAAATTCACTGGGGAGTCTATCACTACCAATTGCCTTATCACCAGGCAAAGTTTGAATGGCATCCTTCACTTTCTGAACCGTGATGGGTTGCACCAACAATTCCCCCTGGCCCGACGACAGCCACCTGAGCGCTAGCTCCTCCAGGTAGGCTTTTGTCTCATCTCCTGTGGCTGCTGCGTGCGGTCCATATAATGCTGTATAATAGGCTACAAATGGGTTCATGTTTCAGGCGTGCTATAGCATTTGGTACCATCCTGACGTTCTACTCTGTGATGTATGTTTTTGCGCATAGCATCTTGATCTTAGAGGCCAAACTTCGGCCAGGTCTCCAACCCTCTCCGTAAGCACTAGCCACTCAGCACCTGGACATGTGTTTTATTTCTTGATCAGCTGTCTCATTATATTAAGTAATCAGATCCCTCATTTCAGCCATGGTGTGCTTGCTTTGGTTCTCCTCATGTTGTCTTTCCAACCCTTTTAATGTCTTCTCCAATGCTTGCATCTTAGAGCTTAAAACGTTTAGTACCTCCGCCTGCAGTCCTAAGCATGTCCCCCTTATTGTGGCTTTAAAAGCTTCCCAGAGTGTATCCTCCCCCTCCACTGATCTCTTGTTTTCCCGAAAATATTGAATGATAGCTTCTCAAACACCCTCTCTGAAAATTGGGTCTAGAAGCAGGGATTGTGTGGGGATTGCCAGATTCAACCTCACGGGCAAATGGTCCAAGAGGGTTCGCGTAAGGTGGGTGACCCCTCTTACCCAGGTAGTAGCTTTGACACATACCAACCAGTAATCAAGTCTGGACCACGTTTTATGCACGGAGGAGACATGGATACCCTCCTGGGCCGACGGGTTTCTTGCCCTCCAGATATCGACTAGCTTGTGTCTGTTCATAATTTCATGTGTTACTCATGTTGCCCGTTTCCATACACTCACCGCACTGCGATCGATGTTGGTGTCTAGGTATGTGTTCAGGTACTCTCCCCATAATATTTTTTCTGGTTGAGGAGTGTACAGTTTACTCTCCAATCGTCGGTAGAACTCGGGGTCATTAATGTTCGGCCCATATGTAGTGATAACAGTAATTAACTGTCCACAGAGGGTACCCTGCAGTAATGTAAAGCGGCCTGTATCATCTGAGTTCAGATAAGTGAACGCGAAGTGTGTGCTCCTTTGTACTAAAATAAGTAGCCCCCTGGAATGTGAGTAGTAGGAGGATGCCGCCCTTTATTCCGCCGATTCTGACCCTACCCTTATTTCCTTCGCCTTCGTGAGAAGGGTCTCCTGTAGTAACGCCAGTTGAATCTGATGTCTATGTAAATAGGGAAATACTTGTCAAATTGTTTGGGGGTTACTCAACCCCCTGACATTCCAAGATATGAGTCTGACCTGGTCTACCATTTAACAGTCATAAATCTATCATGTGTGCGCTTTTCCCTGTGATGTTTCAAGAACCCTATGTGTGTGATAGATCTGCTTAGGCGACAGTGATGTACTTTACATTAATCGAACAGCAAAAAACAACTTTCCCTTTCCCCCCTCCCACTTGAGCATCCCAATCATGCCAAAGCCATTCCCAATATAACTTAACATCAAATTGCAGTAGAATCATCAAGACATTACTAAGATTCCTCTTTTTCATAAAGTGTAATTACAGTCGCTGTGGGGGTAAACCCGCGTGGGGGCAGCCAACAGCCTTGGATTACACCCGACGTGCGTGGGCGGCCGGAACTTAGCTATCACGTGTGAGTATCAACATATTGTAATGCTGGTGTTTTCTATGTACTAGCTTGCTTTGGTTGAGCCGGCCACGCGTGTTGCAAATATTCCTCTACTTGTATTCATTATCAGTCACACTATAACGAGCAAGGACCATAATTCCATTCTACATCTCCCAGCCATGCCCCTCCAATATCTTACATATATTGTCGCTAATAAGGCTCATATGGATTACAGTGCTATTTCACTTGCCACTCTAGCCAAATTGCAGATTTCCCAACTCCCATTGTGGAGTCCATCCCACTTACTGCAATTCCATCTAAGTTCAGTCTGGCAGCTACACAGTTAGTCGCTCAGATCCAGCTGCAGGAGCATGGCCACGGCACCCCAAGTATAGGCCAATGCTAATAAGTATCAGCAGCCCTTTAAGGATATCTGTTCAGTCCCTGTTTGACCATCTTGCATAACTAGTGACTATTCCGATTACGTGGGAGACGTTGATCGCGATGGACCTGACCGGTTTTGTTTCATCTGCCTTAGCAATTCCACAGCCGCACCTAGAGTAGTGCAAAACCGTTGTTTTCCCTTGTGCGTAATCCAAAGACGAGCAGGTACAGCATTGCATTTTGGATGTTCGCCGAGCGAAGTTTCTTTTTGACTGCCGCCAACTCCCTGCGGGCAGACTGGACTGCGACAGTGAAGTCTGGGAAAAAAGCCACTTCATTCCCTAGATAGCTGATGTTCTGTTTTTCCTGTGCTAGGCGCTGAACCGTATCACAATCATGGTAATTTAAGAGCCTGGCTATAATAGGTCTCGGTGAGGCTTCTGGCGGTGGTTATGCAGTCAGCGATCTATGCGCTCTTTCAACCATCAGGACCATGGAGAGATGCTCTGCGCCAAATATATCTTTTAGCATCGCTTCAATGTAGTTCTCCAGGCGGCCCTTGTTGGTACTTTCTGGAATCATCATGATATGGAGATTGTTGCACCAAGAGAGCACCTTCAGTTCTTCATTTTTGACTTTTATCATCTCCAGAATTTTACCCATGTCATAGCATCTGTCCGCCGTCCCCTGGGACTCATCCTGCACTGAGGATATTCGCTGTTCTGCTATAGCAAGGGGTGCCGCCTGTTTATCCATTTTGGCTGCCATATTGTTCAAGCAATAGTGTCAGCGTGTCTATTTTCCCATCAATGGCCTGGAGGCTTTGGTGCATCACCAGCTACGCCAATTCCAATGGGGGCTGGTCTTGGTGTCTGGCCTCCAACTCCGTGTCCGAGTGTGCAGTTGAGGGGCACGACGATCGGCGGGACTCAAAAGTTAATTTTGACTCTTGTTTGTCAGAATTGCCCATGCTTGCAGAGTGTTCAGGTCTATATGCGAGGAGGATGTGTTACTTATGACTGGGTCTAGCGACCTTTATTTAGCCCCGTATGCGCAGTCAATCAGGCTGTTGATAACTGGACACTGTCCATCACACTCAGCAGTTTCCCAGGTCACCAGTTTTTGCCACCTATGTCAATGCATATAAAAAACTGGTTCACAAATCGTCTGTTGTGTCCTATGTAGAAAGACACCAGGATCCAGTATGTACATTTAGGTCTTCTTTATTAAATCTTCAGTTCAGGTTATATCTGTCTTGACTCCTGCCAGCCCCACCAGGAGCAGCCTCCCTAGCTGCTCAGCCCATCTCCAACTGCCACATTCATCCCACTCTGACACCCAGGCATTCCACGTATCACAGGCACACCAACATTCTAAGACCAAGTCACAACCTGACTGAACAGCTAGAGGCACCAGGGCTAGAGTACATGTTATACATTTAAGTAGGGTATAACATTATCCTTCAATCATAGTGCTGGCCCCTCATAGCCATTGCTGCCTCCCAGTCAGAACCAAGGCTACCGAGCGCCTGCCACACTTCCAAGGGGGGGGGGGGGGGGGTAATCATGCGTGTAGGGCACACCTGTAGTAATCTATAGCCCCAGTGTTGTATTTACAATGTTCCAAGCCCCTCGCTCCGCTGTCACCTGCATAAGCTCCGACGCATGGCACTTCAGCGCCTCTTCCTTTGGGGCCTTTTCAGAGGTAGGCAGTTCAACTTCTTTGTATATGATGCCTCAATAGATGTTGATCGCTGCATCCTGAGTGAGGGTTCTGATTGACGTAGGGCCACGTGTATGCCCCCACCACTCCCGCAACGCTGCAACAAGGCACTTGCGCACCTCCTCCAGGCGAGTCACTGTCCCGGGCGGAGGCGTTTGTTGGCCCAGCTAGTCCCTCGTTACCCACGGCACGGCTGGCCAGGGGGGATACACAACATCCGGCGCCTGCTCCACCCCTCGATGGTGGCTCACCCCCGGGGGTCAGCAATGTAATATATCCGCTCTCACCCCTCGTCACATCAGTGCAGGCCACACATCCGTACCACCAAACATCTTGTTTGTGCCAAGCATCGATGCTGCAGCTGTCTAAACCTGCTGTGTCAGGGCCTCCTGCGTGGGGTCGCTGCTCAAAAATTGTGTGGTGTATATATTTCAGATATTGTAATCAGTCTGTTCAGTTTGCTGGAGGTGACTGTTTAGGTCTCGCTAGAGTCAGCGCATGCGCTACTCTTGCAAAACATTTTGTAGCTGCTTCAAAAAGCGCTACCTTGCCGGCCGCCAGCTTGATAGAACGTGCACAAGCGCGCGCGACGTGCACAGCACTTTTTCTCATTGCGCATGCGCACAACTCGTGGTTTTTTAAAATTATTTTTTCATTTCGCGGCCGCGCAGCGTTACTTTTACGGCTGTGCGGCCAATGCTTGTTCAACCTTGACCGCGAGGCGCGCACGCTTGGTTTTTTCCTCGTCCCTGTGGTGCGGTGCTGCCCGGCTGTGAGTGAGGGACATGCCCGGGCTTGTTGAGTATGGAATTGTCTGTGCCAAGCAATACGACTGTGTTGGATAATGTGAATTGCACAGAAAACACTTGGAAAACTTTGTAATGAACTATGACGTTTGGCCTTTCCTTAAGTAGGCAGTCATGAAACAGACATGTGCATTTATATAACATTCATTAAAAAAAAAGTGCTAGACCTCAATCCTTGAATGTGAAAATTGCTTCCACGCACGTGCACGTTCAGCCGGGATTAACAGAGTGTGGGTCACTTTACGGCTGCACTGTAGGCACACCCCTAGACATTCTTCGGTGGTTTAGCCTAGCTTTAATGCTTGCATACAATGCAGACTGTGCGTGAGCTAAACCTTTCAAAAAGACTTCGCGCCCAATCTGTACCAGCATTAGCATTACCCGTAGGTCTGTGATTTAATGTGGTGCACTCATCCCCCACTTCACTCTCACCTCTCATGCCGCACGCGAACACACTCTCTTCCAGCACTCACACAGGCACCTCTGCAGTCACTATAGAAATCAACACCTTTCACACACTACAGGCACCGCCTGCACTCACACAAGAAACCTCTGCACTCCTCTTGTGGGAGAACCTTCGGCACTCAACTCCTATAGGCACTCGACACCTATAGGCACCCCCTGCATTCACCCACTGGAGGCACCCTTTACACTGACAAGCACCCCTGAACTGTCCCGATGCACTCACCCACTACAGGCACTCCCTGCAGTTAGTTTTCACCCACTACACACGCATGCATAAGAGTCCTCCTGCACCAAGCCACCCCCTGCACACATCTCTGCACTCACCCATAGGCATATTTACACGGACAATGGTATAGGGACTCATGCAGACATTCCCTGCATTCACTCTCCACAGAACCCCTCGGCACTCACCCCTACAAGCACACCCTGGACTCACCCTGTAGTGGAACACCCTAAGTATTTAGTTATGCAGCACAATATCATTGGTGCAACATCAACTGTTGCATGGCTAAACACTTATAAAGTCCCAAAGGCGATACCTATTGGCTATGCCAATACTTGTTTATTATTTGCCGAAGCCCTCGCAGCCTGCCATCTTGCTCTGCAGGCAGTTATTTGCTGTACACCATTCAGAACCGCGAATCACCGGTGTATCTTACTTTTTGCATCTCATTTTGGCCTTCCTTTCTTCTACTCCTCCATGTGCTAGTGCAGTCGATTGTCACCCATATCACGGATATCTGATGGATTACAAATTCCGGCTGGCAGAGCTGCACTAAAGTGCGGCCATCTTGCCATGGGCACTCTAGCGCCCCTCTGGAAAATGACTTTCAAAGCATGCATAAAGTTATTAAAACTAATTATTTCTGTCAGACCTACCAGGGGGTTATTAGACTCGCATTCAAGTCAAAGGACTGCTGGTTAGACACATACACCCAGCTATACCTACCTGTGTCTACAATCAGACTATTATTCCTTTGTAAGTCTTTTACATATAGCTTTCAGCATACTCAGTGTATTTTATTTCTACTGTAAACCTAATTGATTGATAGCCTTACCCATATGTTTGTCCCATAGAGGCTACTACCAGTGGCTTGTAGCTCAATACAAAAACTCAAATAAATACATTATCCCTGTACATTCCGTAATGTATCTGTAAGGGTGACATGGTCAATGATGTCAAACAAGCTGCTGTCCAATTTATTAATTATAATCTATAAACCATTCAAAGGAAATACATCTTTGTCTTCCAAGCACATTGATCCCAGGACATTCATGAACATGCATGAACACCACTGATATGGATTGCTTCACAAGACTGCATCTTTAAAAGTACTTCACATTGGCCTGATTTTTGTAATTTCCCATAGTCAGATTTAAATTAGTTATTTTCAACTTTTTCCTGACACAAGGGCACATTCAGAGTGAACAACAAAAGTTTCTTGATAGTTTAATTTTTTTTTTATTTATCAACGAAACACTACACATCATTATACATTTTCTGTTACCACATGACCTAGATTGATGCTGTACATTATTCTCTACTGCGTTGTCATATACATCCATTACTGTATCATGCATTGCTGTAGACATTGTTATATTACAATTCATAGCTCCTTTCTACAGCATACTTCTTTTTCAGGAGCGCGTTATCATTTTATACTGTATATTGATTTCACGTCTGGCACTCCATTGCTTCTGCACTATTCTTTTGATCTTCCCTTCATTTCTTATTGACAGGACTAACATGGTTTCTCTTCCCTCCCCTCTCATAGATCCCCATCGTGCGCGTGTTGTAATGTATTCTCACTTTCTCCCTCTGCCTCTCCTGTCTCCTTTCCCACCAGGTACTTTTGATATGGTCCCCAGATCTTTTTGGGGCGGCTCTGGATTGGTAACAATTCACTATAGACATCTGACTGCGTATTGCCATACATCATATCTGAATGCCACTCTGCTATCGTAAGGGCTGGGCCCCTCGCCCAGCGCATAGCTATCCTGCGATTGGCTAGGAGCAGACCAATGGATACCAACTTCCTGTTCTCTGTGTCCACCCCCTTGTCATATCTCAGTAGTGCCAACATTGGGTCTATTGCCAAAGAGGAGCCAGTAATGTTCTGTAGCTCCTTAAATACAGTATCCCAAAAAGCAGCTATTCTGGGGCAGTCCCACGCTACATGTATAAAGTCAGCCGTGTGTTCTCTGTACCTGGGGCATTCTGCTGTTTCTCGCAATCCATATCTAAATAGTTCTTCTGGAGTGTAGTACACTCTGTTGATATATTTAAAATGTATTAGCCTATGCCTACCATTTAACACTACTGTCTTGGTCACTGAGCAACAATATCTCCAGCATTTATCATCCATAGCTTTATTGAGATCTCCCTGCCACTCTAAGCCCGCCTTTGTGATCCCAGGGCCGCGTGCCTTATGTGCTAGTGTATAGAACCGGGCTATCAATCCAGAGGGGAATTTGCCTGTATCACAACTGTTAACACTGGTATATCTGGGGGCTCCTGCATATCGTCCCCCAGAAGCTCCCTCAGTGCATGTTGTACTCAAAAGAATTGGATACGTGTCAGGGGCCTTCGTGATGTATCAATATCTTGCATAGAGTCCCACTTTTTCACTATGCTATTCCGGAACAATTCCCCCATTCTGGTTATCCCCAAATCTCGGAGTGCCTGCACTCCACCTTTCTCTTGGCCCAGCGGGAACCAAGTGCAACATTCTAACATAATGTGTGGGGAGTATAGTATAGAGTCTGCCTGGTACTCTAGTAATCGTCGCCAAGAGCATATTGTGGTATTTAGCGAGTCATATATTCCATGACATTGTGATGGATTGCGGAACAAAGTATAAGGAAGTGTGTACGCTAGTGCAGCATCCCTTTCTATATAGAGATGTGGTCGATTCTGCGGACCAATAAGCCAAAAGAAAGCTGGGAGGCATTGTGCTGCTCTATAACTGAGTTCCAAACCCGGTGCATTTAGACCTCCCATGTCATATGGCAGGACCAGAATATTCCATTGAACCCTGGGCTGCTTCCCTGCCCAAGCTAGTCTGAGCAGTAATGTTCGCAATGTATTGAAGAGTGCTCAAGGGAGCAACACTGGAATATTTTGAAATAAGAATAAAAACGTGGGGAGCACCACCATCTTCATGAACGCTATGCGTCCCGCCAGTGAAAGTGGCAACTTAATCCATTACTCAATGTCTTTTCCTAGCTTTTGTACTGCTATCCCATAGTTGTCTCTGATGACCTGTTCAGGATCTGTGTGTATCTGTATCCCTAAATACCAAACTGGGTCCGTTGTCCGGTGCACTGGGTACTCCTGCGTAATTTTAGTTGTAGCAGGGGGTAAGCGGAAAAACGATGGATTTATCCCAGTTAATTTGGAGGCCGGATAGAACTCCAAATCAGACCACCTCCGTTAGGGCTGGTGTTAGGTTTCTTTTGCGCTCTCGGATGTACAACGATGTATCATCTGCATACACTGATACTATGAGATTATACTTGGGAGATCAAATTCCTCTGTGTCTGTGGTACTCCCGCAATGTGCAAGCCAGGGGTTCCACCACTATGGCATACAAAAAGGGGGGTAGGGGGCAGACCTGCCTGGTTCCTCTTGTGATTGCAATTGGAGTTGTCACTATGTTACCCACTCTAAACTCTAGAAGAAAAAATCTTGATAGTTTTTCAGCAGCATATGAGACATGAGTCTGACAGAAGTGCCCTAGAAAATCTGGGTGCTAGAAATTGGGTCTCTGGTTGGCAGAGCCATTCAACCTGTCCAAGTAACGAGCAACAATCCTAGTCAGGGTAAGTCAATGACACGCTCTAATTTAACCAGTGCTCACCCCCTGGTAGCTTGGCACAGAGTAGCCAGGCTTAATTTAAGAGGCAATGTGTAAAGTATATGTGCACGCAACTCACAGTAACACAGTGAAAACACCACAAAAGGACTCCACACTAGTGTAGACAACAGGATTATTATTTTATAAATAAAAACAAGACCAAAATGACAAAAATCCCAAAAGTAGAAGTTGAGATATGAATTTGAAATATTAAATGTAAATATAGTGCTTAGAAGCAAATGGCACGCAAAGGGTTAATTGGCCGCCCCGGACCTGGGCAAAGTCAAGAGTTCAGGCCGCTCGCAATGGAGCACGGGCCGGCTACAGGCCCCACACAGGGCCTGCTGAACAAAAGTACCTTAATGCTTGTCACAGCACAAGATGCATCAGTGATTCCCACGCAGTTTGGGTGTTGTGCCGGATTTCTCCTCACTACGGTTGTGCGTCGGTTCTGTTGAACGAAGCACCGGTTCCAAGAGTGGAGGTTCCGAAGGTGATGCGCCAGGTTAAGCAACGCTGGAGGGACAATGCGTTGATCTTCTTCACACTGTGGCGGCGATGCATTGGTTCTGCAGAAGTGGTTCCGGAGGCGATGCGGTTGTTCTGAGTGCAATGTGCCTGTCTGGTCCCTGGAATATCGGTGATGAGTCAATCCTGATCACGCAGCAGGAAATGCATTGGTTTAAATCGATGCAATGGTGTCAAAGCGCAGGTCCTGGCAGATGCAGCACTTTTGCACACACTTCAAAGGGCCCTGGAATGGGTTGGCACCACTTGGCAGAGCAGGAGTTTTATCAAGCAAAGTCCAGGTGCCGTTGGAAGATGGAAGTGAAGTATTTGATATCCCTGAGACTTCAGCAACAGGAAGCAAACCAACAAGCCCTTGGAGAAGCTTAGTTTTTTGGTTGTAGAGATGCAGGTCCAGTCCTTCTCACTCCCAAGCGGGCAAGAAGTAACAGGCCAACACAGCAAAGCAATTCAGCAAAGTGGCAGTCCCTTCTGGCAGCACAGATGTCTTTCTTCCTGGTAGAATGTCCTCCTTCCTCTCATGCTGCTCAGGATAACCCATCAACATGCAGATGTCTGCTCAGTCACACCTACTCTGCCTTTGTGTGTGGATGTCGAGAAGAAATGCAGGAAGCCAGCTGAAACCCATCCCAGACATGTATTACAGAGAGAGGCAGAAGGCACCAAATGGTTCAAGTAGGAAATGGGAATTATATAAATTAATAAGGGGTTGGGCCTATGTTTGTTCTGTAAGGTTAGCAGTGATAGCAGTGATTTTTCAAAGTGGTGGGTCTTAAATATTAGAGATAATTTGACTTGGTGAGAGAGAATAGTGAGTGAGGCTGATAGACATTAGGGAGATTTGGGGGGTACTCCCACACAAAACATTTGAAAAAAATAGGAGGAAATAAACTTCAAAACCAGAATTGGCACTCTGGTCTACACTGGACCACTATCATAACATTGACGCATAGCGAATATATTATCTTCTTGTTTTGTTGTGCTGTACTCATGCTTCCTGTAGCCTGCTGGAGGTCGCCACTACAGTCACACGCTCCCATCATACACAACACCATACTTGGCACTGTGCATGATGCAGAAAGGATCTTCATTGCATCACCCTTAATGAACCATGACCAATCACCATGTGGCTTCAAAATAAGGCCAGACAGCTATTTGTCATGTTCTTTAATCACCCTGTCCCCACACTGTCTAATCAAATGCGGCCCATAGGGACAGGCCAACCACAGCACAACTAATCAGGACTTTGCGCTCATGCGTTTTATACTTCAAACTGCATGAGAGCAACTCAGGGATTGGTTTGGGCAGGTTAACCCGGTGCTCTAATGGACTCCAAGTGGCTGTACTGTGATTCTCCTGGTTTCTGAATAGAGCATAGGTTTGAGAGCCCCAAAGTGCGCATGTCGGAGAGGACAAAGCCAGTAACCTCTCCAACCAGACATGCGCAATGAACTTGAGCCAGCTGCCATCGTTGCAAAGCAACAATATAGGCCATGCCCTGCCCCCACAATGTATGTTATCATTATTTATAGATCGCGGCAATTACCCGAAGGTGTCCTGGCGCTAAACCACTAATTCTCTGGGATGAGGTCAATGTACAAACTCATCAGCAAGGTCAACCCCAGTCCTTTGGAGAGCCAGGAGTGGGACTCAGGAAATATTTAAATTACGGTAACTTGGAGGTGGGGGGCAATGCTCCTAGGCTCAAGAGGAGGAACTTTCGCTGAAGGTTAGGTCACTATATATCCTAAAACAAGGCAGATTTACATTTACTTACATTAATTAACAACACATTCAACTTAGTGTATCGGGTATGAAACAAAAGTGATGTGACTACCTTTTTATTCTCTTACATGAGACATGTTTAAAGGGCTTCTTCAGTGGGTGGCACAATCATTGCTTCAGGCCCATGGGTAGCATTTAATTTAAGGCCCTGGGCACATGTAACGCAATTTACTAGGGACTTATAGGTAAATTAAATATGGCTATTGAGGATAAACCAGTTTTACCATGTTTTAAGTAAAGAGTACATGCACTTTATAACATGTTTAGCTGTGGTAAAGTGCCCAAATCCCTAAAGCCAGCAAAAACGAAGTCAGCAGAAATAGATCAGAAGGCGAAAAGTCAGGGGAAACCATGCCAAGAATGGCAAGTTTAACACTAGGTTACCGGGTAGTCTGGTATGTTTGAGAGAAATAGCAGTGATATGTTCACAGAGGTGATGCCTCCCAAAAATACTGGTTTTGGCTGGAAACGTCCATCATATTAAAGTCCTGTTTGTAGGTGGGGGGAGGAGCCTAGCTCGCGGCCGTGATGGTCGCCTTTTAGCTCGGCTCCCGCAGCCCTCCATCCTGACTGCCTATCCTGTCTTTTATCCTGTCCCGGGACGGCACACTTTTGGGGAATTGGAAACATTACGGCTTGTTTGTACTTACCATCTGACCCCGGGGTCTTGACGTGCAGTGGCTCCGGAGTTCCGGCCTCCGAGAGATCGGGGCCTCTGCGAGACTTGGACCGGGACCTGGCCGGTGGGATCCGACGGCTCTCGGCCCCGGCCGAGAGCGAGAACCAGTGTTGTGAGCCGATGTGCGAAGATCCCGGCGATCCTGACCCGGACCTGTCCTGCTGGTCGCGTGGCAGACGTGGGTGAGAAGCCCCGGGACCTGATTCTGAGAGGGGGTCTCCCCCCGCCGCTGCTTTGTCCGGCGGCCCTGGTCCTCGAGGCCCGGACTCCTCTTGTTTGGGGCACCGGTGCTGGTGCGGGCGGAGACCCGTTTTGGGCGGACATCCTTTTTGCATCGAGGCCGCCCTTGCTGGGACCCCCGGCGCTTGTAAAGTCCTACATTTGAGAACTGTTATTTCCGGGGGTCCTCGTGGGCGGCGATTGGGCTGATCACGAAATGGCGGCTGGCCCTCTGGATCGAGAGTCACCTTGTGGCGGCGGGCCCGAGTTGCCTGATTGTATGGGGATCGGATCTGGTGGGCGTGAGCCGACAGTCGGAGACATCCTGGAAGCCCTCAGATCCCTGTACGCTTCCCTGGCCCTGGGCGTCTCGGTGGGTCCGCCACGATCCGCCGCCATTTTGGGCGGCCGTTTCTTCTTGTCGCCCTCTTGTTTCGATGCCTCCATTGCCTCACCCCCCTCGATTGACCTGAGTGTCTCCACCGCTGATCGAAGATCGTGTAATGTGCTGGTGACTTTAGGGCGCCCTGCTTTTCAAGGCTCGGACCCCGGGGACTCGGATGCTGTACTGCGACCCTGTTCGACATTGTTGCCTGGATTTATGGGTGGACTTCCTCCTGTGCCTGCTTCGATGACTTTGCCTGAGTTTAAAAATGGGACCACCTCGCCCGCTCCAGTGGCGCAACTGAACTCCTGTTTCTCATGGCTCGTGCTTCTATTGTTGATGCATCAATACTTTCAGTTTGAACTATTGCTCACTTGTCGATCTATCTACTCCCCACGTAGCTATGCTAGTCTCCATTCCACTCGATTATCTGCTGATTTCGTATTTAGTATGTGGTTGTACATTGCCATGTGGTGGGTGGGGTTTGTCGCTCGGAAGGGTTGGGGGTGAAATGTACGACTTCTGCTTGATTCCCGGTATGCGATTTCGTTGCACACTTGTCTCTGATTGTAGAGGGGTGGGAGGTCCCCTTCTCCTAATATTTGGTGGCGCGTGATGGGGTGATGTCCTGGTCTGTTTTTTTGAATGTACTTGTCCGGTTGGGCGGAGGGCTGTGGCCTATCGTTTGTATTATAGCTCTTCTGCTCCTCCCTCCTGTTTTCTTTTTCCGTTTTTGTGGTCTTTTTGTCTCGTTTTTCATTCTTTCTTCTTGCTATATTTCGGGTTCTGGTTTAGGGCGACAGGCACGCTGTTTGAAGGGTAGGCCGTAGCCTTCTACAGGGGTGCAGGGTGGGACGGGTGGGTTGGGTTCTATTTTTTGTTTGTCTTCTGGTTCTATGGCCCTTTTGTATATCTTTTTCGTGAGGCCGCGTCTGTCCCGACCTCCTATGGTGTGTTTCGGGTGGGGGTATGGCGTCGTTACTCCTCCTGCTACATTTTGGCTGTCTTTTCATCCGATTGCCATGCCCCGCTTGGACCGTTAATCCTTTTGTCTCCTGTCCTCTCACCATGGGGCACCGTGTCGGCGTGTCTTTTACCTTTCTTTTTTCATATTTCCCTATTCCCTTTTATTGTTTGGTTTTTCTTCCCTCCATTTTCCTTTCCCTTCCTCTTTCCCCCTCCCTACCTAGTCCCCCTTCCCTTTTTCCCTTCCTGCGTCCCAGAGGGTACTGTGACGGGCGGGTTTTCATGCATTATCTTCCGATCCCACTGTTCTGGCTTGGTAGTGTCCCGGGTGGCGGGCGTGTTACGAGGATAACGCTCAGGGGTTGACTGTATCTCACATATCCTGATTTCTCGAATGCATTGTGTTGTCCCCCTGATATTTTGCTTCACGCCCCCTTCTTAATGTTGAGGTTGATTACGCGATATCGGATGCCTCCGTATTGCAATTGTGCCTGTCATATGTCCTCTCCCCTTATTGTAAAATTAAGCCTTCTTTACTCCTGTGTTTTAGCCCTTTAGTTTCTGTATTTCTTTTTCCCTATTGCGATTATACGGCCTCTGCTTTGTGTTGAATGATTATGTACTATTTGCCTGATGACTCCTGACTGTTTTGTACATTGCGGCCGGCCGGCATGGTTGTGGGCCTCTCTTTGTTTTCTTTTGATATCAATAAAGGTTTTCAAAAAAAAAAAAAAAAAAAAAAGTCCTGTTTGTCACTCACTCAATTGGATTAGGTGGTGATCAATGTATTATATAAACATTGTAATTGGATCACTTCCCGGGCCTAGGTTGGACTTATGGAGCTACAAATACATTTGACTGATATCTGATCACCGAGTGCTCTCTCCTCCTTGCTTTGCCTTGCTGGCTGAAGGCTGAAGGTCTGACAACACAGAAGCCCTCTAAGCGAGAGGTATATAGAGCGACAATTGTAACACTTCCCCTGTAGGCAATGTTAGATTATTCTTATGCTCTGAAAGTAGTGTATAGAGCAAGGGTCTCCAACCTTTTCTGTAATAAGAGCTACTCATGTTCAATGAAAATTATCCCGAGCTACTGTAAGTGATGTGATAGTCCATTCAAGACTGTCAGCAGTGATCACATTAGTGCATTAGGCAGGACTGCCAGCGCTAAAGTAAAAAACATTATTAATTTGGAATGCATCTGCATGGGTAATACATAACAGCAATAGCTCCAAGGTAATAATATAAGTGATAAATGTCTCCAACTCAAATAGTAGCTTTTAATTTATTTTGGAAATTGAACCATTGTTCTCCAAACATCAGCTTTTGAGTTCCGAAAATACACTAATTTTTGTCTCAAATACATGCTTTTGAATTTTGGTATATAATAATTATTTAACCAAACAAAGGCTTTCATGTTAGTAGTCTGAGCTGTACACAGGCAAGCTACTCACAAGTAGCTGGAGAGCTACTTGTAGCTCACGAGCTACTCGTTGGCGATGCTTGGTATGGAGAGTGACCAGGATGGGTGTAGGAAGTAGAGAGCCTGGGGGCATATTATCAAGGCAGGCAAAGTGAAATTATCACCGCTTTTGTGGCTGTTTTCGGCCGCAAAGCAGCGATAATTTCATCGCCCTATTAGCAAGCTGTCGCTAACATCAGTTAGCGACAGCTTTTAGATGATAGCGAGCGTTTTGGGGCCTGCTTTGCATGTCAGCGATATTTATCGCTAATGACATGCACAGTGGGCGTACCCAACCAGTTAGCGACTGAAAGCAGTCGCTAACATCGCTATCGCCTATTAGCAAGGCAGGGGTAGCGATAAAAAAATTTGCGCTAAGCGCGAATATCGCTAAAAACTAATGCCTGCTCAGACCAGTTCTTAGCCATTATATCCAATAGGAGGTGGATATTCTGGCTAAGACCCTATTGGCGACGATGCATGAATATCGCTGGTTTTCCAGCGATATTCACGCATTTCGCCGCTATCGCCGGTTATTTTATCGCATTGGAGATAAACGTTGCTAATAGCACGTTATCTCTGCGATAAAATCTGGCGATGCTTGGCGATCAACAAAATGTTGCTAAGCTTCTTTAGTAATAAATATCGCTGGTTGTTGATAATATGCCCCTTGGTTCTGTGAACCATGATAGAAACATTCATCGAGTTCACTCTCATAATAACCCTTATCTTGGCAATCTGTTTAATATGTTCCCTGGTCATAGCACATAAACTAATTAAAAAAATATTTGAGTTGCGTCACGCATTTAGCACGTTGCGTGCTGTAAGCGCAATGCACCTGGGGTCATAATTGTGGCCCCCAATCTTGTTCAAGCACCAAATACAATCAGCACTACTGCCCACATGCATCAACGTTTTTTGCATTCGCAAACGGTGCGAATCGGAAAAATCGGCCGTTTGCGAATGCAAAAACCGTTTTTGGGATGCATCAAACATTTGTGCACAATTCGCATTTTTTAGCATTTCTAAAAAATGCGAATGCATTTAAGGAATCGTATTTGTGCGATTACTTAAATGCAATGCATCATTTTTTTAAAATTTGCGAATTTGAAAATTGGAAGTGCAAATTAACACGAGGTTGACCCTCGTGTTAATTTGCGAAAATTGTTAAAAAAGCAAAAAAATGCATTTTTAAAACTTGCATGTTACAGACACACATGTCCATAGGACATGTGTGTGTGAAACATCCACTTAAAAATACATTTCAGGGGTGCAGGGGGGGTCCTTTGGACCCCCCCCTGCACCCATGGAATGCATGAAGATTATGCGAATTTTAATTTGCGAATTCGCAATTCCCATTGATTCCTATGGGCCTTTTGGCCCATAGGAATCAATGGGAAATGCGAATTAGCAAATTAGAATTAGCATAAAATTAGCGATTCGGTAAAAAATGCGAATTTTACCGAATCGCTAATATTATTAGAAAATATTCATGCATCCCGTTTTGCGAATTCTAAATTGCGATTCGCTATTTTTCGCAATTTAGAATTCGCAAACGGCCGGGATGATGCGTGTGGGTGTTAGTACCCAAGGGATATGTGTATAGGCATATGCATAGAATACAGTATCATTAGGGCATTGATTCAGGATGCTGAGTCAATAGGACATTTAGAGAAATATAAATATGGTTTAGAGTCTAATGAGAATGCCATATACTGAAGTGCTTTTCGGAACAGTGAATATTCTGAAAAACAATCATCACATATTGGCATTTGTCTTCTGTTCTAATGCATCAGCAGTAGCAGGTAGATGAAGATAACAGCACTTTAAATTGGGCCATAATGTGTCTCAATTCTAATTGTAATGGAGTCTGTCACTTCACATCCACAGCTGTGAGCCGAACCAGTGAAAATGATTAAATCAGATGCAGGCGGAGGTAGGGAACAAAACCCCAGCGGGTCTCTAATGCATGACATTGATTTTCAGCTCTAAATGGGAAACAGTCATTTGCTACCTAGGTTTGGCTTTTAAATAATGTTCCAAGGTACACGAAAAGTAGGGTGCCTCGGGGCTATATTTCAAACCACAAGTTAGATGCTGTTTTTGTATGGAATAATAATTATTGAGGGCAAATGGGGACATTTTCTGATTCCAGATCCTACCCGGGGTGATAAGGAAGGGGCCTATTCACAGTGACCATCTGGATTGTGTAATGTAGTACTCCTGAAATAGCCTTCTATGTACTCTTACATACTTTTGTGAATTAGAACCAACCTGGAAAGGAAATAAAATGTTTATTCAGGGAATACTTACAGTTAGAACATATAGGAAAGAATGGGTCCTCTTTGCACTTTTACTGACAGAGTTGGATGTTTTTGGCCAATTCAGAAAGACATACAGCCTGATTCATGAAGCGAAATAGCGCCCGCAATCGCACCGAAAATGCAATTGCGGGTGCAATTTACGGAATTGGCATTCAAGAACAAAATAGACAATTCGCTAACACATAATAGCGAATACGCTAACACATAATAGCGATTACGCTATAATAGTCGCAGATTCCCGGTAGTCGAGCATTAGCGATACGGAAATAGCGACCAACCACGGAATCTGCGAAATAAATAGCGAAACGCAATATATTCTCAATCGGCATTCATGAAAAATCTACAATTGCGAAAAACCCCAAAATCGCAGTTTGCGCGGCGCAAATTAAGGACACAAAGCAGGTGGTAACCATAAAAGCCATGAATAAGTAAAATTTGAAAAACCGTTGGCCAATCACCAACAGGTTCAGGCCTGACCAATCACACATAAGGACATTCAGCAGCAGCATTAGGCGTTCCACAATGCCAGGAATGTACATGGTGGTGAGGCGGCGAAGGCTACAGCGAGCAGCACGGAGGAGACGCATGAGGCAGGAAAGGATTTACCGGCAGCGGGTCACCTTGCTGGGCCAAACCAGAGAACAGATATTTGCTAAATACAGGCTGAATGGGGAAATGATCATCTGGCTGATACATGAACTTGACCCCCTCATGCAGCACCCAACAAGGCGAAACAATTCGGTGCCTACACATGTGCAGGTATTGTGTAGCCTGCACCTCCTGGCCTCCGGGAGTTTCCAGGGCATAGTAGCGGCTGCTGGGGGGATATCCCAGCCCACCATGTCACGCTGCCTCCACACTTTCGTTGACGCCATGCTCACCCAGCTCCACCGTCACATCACATTTCCCACGAGCCAACAGGAATTGGACTTGACAAAACTACAATTTTACAATGTAGCCCATTTTCCCCATGTCCTCGGCTGCATAGACTGTACCCACGTCGCCATCTGCCCACCAGCTGCCACGGAGTATATGTTCCGCAACAGAAAGTCCTACCACTCCCTCAACATACAGATGGTCTGCAATGCCAAGACCATCATCACTGACATTGTCGCCCAGTACCCAGGGAGTACCCATGACTCCTTTATCTTCAGGCACAGCGGACTCCACACACGACTGCTCAGGGGAGAGTTTGGGGAAGGACACCTACTTGGTAAGTACACTTTGTCGACAATGTCACATTGCTATGAAGTAACTGCGCTGCACAGGCAATCAACATCTGCTCCTCTCATTCAGGTGACAGTGGCTACGCCCTACGGGAATACCTCCTGACCCCTTACCTCAACCCTGCCACACCTCAGCAACGGCGCTACAATGTTGCGCACATCTGGACAAGTAACTGTATAGAAAGGACATTTGGCCTGCTCAAGAGCAGGTTCCGTATACTGCACAAGACAGGTGGGGCCATGTATTACAGTCCTGCTGTGTGCTGCCGCATTGTGGCTGTCTGTGCAATGCTTCATAACATTGCAACCAAGCGCCGGATACCTGTTGACATCTCAGGCAGTGAATCAGAAGGGGACGACCGGCCACCAGCACATGCGCACCATGCACGCGGGGAGAACCCAGCTGAAGGCCACAGACGTCGCAACCACATCACAGAGAACAATTTCTAGCCCACCCTCTTCCCTCACCCCACAAATCACAATTGCATGCAAAATGTAATGATTACACAACGCTAATGTGTGCTGCAAAATAAATATATTTGTTTCATTCACAAAAAAAAAGGTAATCAGTACAACTATTTACTACTAACAGTATTCCTTCATACTGCAGTGTCAAAGGACAGGGCAGGCTTATAGTCAGCCTGTGCCAGTGATTGTCTGAAAGAGTCAATTGCGCCTCCTGCGCGTTATGCCCAAGCGCCTCTGAGGCTCTTCCTCTTCCGGGGCACCTGTACCTGGCGTTGCCCTGGTGCTGCGCCTAAGTGGCGGGACTAGTGTGGCAGATTGGCTGCTGATGCTGGAAGCCCCCTCACTGCCATCGTCACCCCCTACAGTGGCAGGTAGAGCAGGAGGGTGTAGTGCCGTAACCGCCGTGGTGAGGTGCTCCAGGACCCTGGTGATGTCCTCACAGCACTGTACAAGTTGGTGCTGCTGTGTTAGTGACCGCCGCGACAACTGTGAGGTGGCATTTGCAGCCACATAATTGGACCTGCTGTAGGAGGACAGCCGGCTCATGAGCTGGTGGTGGCGCCGGCTTGCTGCACTGCGCTGCTTAATCATTGCAGCAGTGTTGGCCTCCATGGCTGCAGTCATGCGGCCCATGGCCGCCGTCATGCGGTCCATGCGGTCTCCCACTCCGGCCACATTGCGCCCAATCTTGTGTAGCTGGAGCTGAATGGCATCTTGCTGCTGTGACTGGCGCTGATGGATCCTCAACATGCGTCTTTCGACGCTCAAACAGGCACTGATTGCAGCAGTGGTGTGATGGCGAGACCTCCCACGCCTGCTCTGCTGGCCTGTCACTGTGGCTGGCCGCTGTGTTGGCGCTGTCGCAGGCCCAGATGTCGTAGCACCAGCTGCAGGTGGTGTCACAGCAGGCGTTGCTGGTGCGGCAGGGACTGGAGGCACATTAGTGGCGTGCCTGGCTTTGGCTGTGGGTGGTCCGCCAGATGCAGGGGGTACAACGGTGGGGGTCCTGGCTTTGGCTGTGGGTGGTCCGCCAGATGCAGGGGGTACCACGGTGGGGGTCCTGGCTTTGGCTGTGGGTGGTCCGCCAGATGCAGGGGGTACAACGGTGGGGGTCCTGGCTTTGGCTGTGGGTGGTCCGCCAGATGCAGGGGCCACAACGGTGGGGGGCCTGGCTGCTGGTGTTGTTGCAGCGGCAGGGGCTGGTGCCTGGGTTAGCGGTGGATAATCCTCCTCCTGGGCCTCCTCATCTATTTGCAGCCTTTCACTGTCGCTGCTTTCTGCGCCACCTGTGAGGGTAAGTGGATACTCATTAGTTGCATGTGACTGTCAGACGTGCTGATGTTTCATGCATGCTGGGTGACATTGTGGAAAAGTAAATTTTGCCATGTTCTGTGTCCCTACGAGTCCTCCATCATATGTTATCTGTGCATGATTAATATGCATATGTTCTCCCTATGTTCGATTAATGACGCAATTACAGTTGTGTCCATCTCTAGTATGTCAGTTTCCAGTTCTCGTGAATACTACGAATATCAGGCCTATGTAAAGCTACGTTGCCACGTTTCTCAGTGTGCACGTTATTCCATTGTAAAGTCCCCGTTTCTAGGCCTCAAAAGGGCCTGGACACCAGATTCAGCTCCTGTCTCCTGAAGCCTCGCTGAGGAGCGATACAGCCCCCACCTGTATCCTCGACCCTTCACTTACTTCCTGCCTCGCAGTGCCCGGTTCAGCCTGGCTCTGCCTCTGAGTCTGCCAAGAGTATGTTATGTTTCCAGTTATCAGTTCAGTCCTCCTTCTCTGCATTCCTAAAGCTACTGAATCGCATCAATAGTTTCCGTCATTTGTCTAGCCTTTACGTCCCCATGTAAGAGAAATACTGTATTAATGCTCATTTAATATTCTTCATCACGCACTACATGTAGAATAATGCATGCTCTAGTCTTAGAGTCCGTTAGCCTCTCCCCTCCTGACTCTTAGTTCATATCAACATGTTCTCTAAACATCAGATACTAGATACTGTTTAGGTACATGTCGCCCTGACTCTCCAGACTCTCCAGACTTCAGTCTCTGCTCCTAGCACAGAGTTCATAGCCCCCAGCTTCTTCTAGTAACACGTCATTGCCAGTTTGCGCGCACCATTAGGTCAGAGGTCCCGGCTCCTTAGGTAGCCCCCTCCATGTTTCCGCCCCATTTATGACATATTCTGTTACGTTTGCATCACATGTCTATGTATACGCCTCTGTTACACCTACTTTCACCCTTATCTTTCGCGACTGCTATTGACCACACCCACTGCTCCGCCTATCATATGTATTGTAATGCAACTGTTTTAGTATATATGATCATGTCTTGTTATTTAATGTTACGCCGATCCTGATTCTGCCCCCGGCAGCGCTGCCATCCTGTTCCCGTGCAGGTTGTCCTGTTCCTGTCCTTTATGCTGTAATAAACCTGCAAAACTCCCACTACCTCGAATCTTGACTCTTATTTATTGAGCTATCTGTTATTCATTTATTCATCCAAAAATAGAGGTATTATTTATTTATTTACCACATAATGGCGCCCGAATAGGTACTTGCCCTTTCCCCACGCGCCGGTGAAGCCACGCCGGCCCCCTGACCCTCTGCAGCCGTGACGGAACCATACCGTGCACGTGCAGATATTTCTGCTTCAAGTATCCCTCAGGCCCACGGAGGAGACGGAGGTGGCGGTCCAGCATCCAGACGAGGCGGTGGAGGAACGCGGCGAGTCCCGACCAGAGCCCAAGCCGAGAGTCCAAGGTCCGAGGTATCCGGAGGCCCACCTGTAACAGAAGTCCGAAGTTCGTCCGTCCGGCGTCGAAGCAGTCCAGTCCAGTCCGAGGCCTTCCGTTCTTGCTGCCCGGTGAGTACCGTTGCTGGGGTAGTATCTAGACAGGGTCAATCTAATTGACTCTGGTCCGTGGGTTGGTGGTACACAGTCCCACAAACGAAGTGTCCACTTCGGTGGATGCGGGTCCTGACGTGTCTCTGTATGAGACCGGTAAGTTTCGTACTGTTTCAGCAGTGCATCTAGTTCCTGTTCTAGTCAGTTCTGTTCTCGAGAAAATTCATGTATTCTGTTTCCCGTATTCCAGGTAGTATTCTGTTCGAACTGTTATTCTGAATGTTATTCATGTATTTTAATGTCGTGGTATGAGTGCGAAGTGATTCTCGTGTTTATTGTGTATTGTATTGTGTCCAGATTATAGTTCAGTCATGCCACTCTTTTCAAAACTACGTCAGTTAAAAACCAGAAAAGGTCTGCTAGAAGCAGCAGTTCCTGTCCCGCCTAGGGACAGTCCAGGTCATTTCATGTATCAGAAGCATGGCATAAGCGCCATATTGTATCTAGATTTATGGGTAGAGTATACCAAACAGTTAGAGGAAAAGTATAGATGGCCCGTATCAGGCACATGGGATGCCGAGTGCATCATGAGAGTAGAAGAAGCATTATGGAAAAAGAAAGCCAGACAGTCACAGAAAGATGCCATCGAGTTATGGCGCAAAGAATCTCATAAAAGAACCGAAAAAGAAATCAGAAAGTCAGAATTGAGTAGAGAATCCTTAGAACGAGCCCAAGAAAAGGAATTAATCGAGATAGGTGAACGAGTCAAAACCGAACAGACAGACAGACAGAGGAACGCCCTCATTAAGGGTATGTATCCTCTTCTTGCCGAGGGTTTGCCAAAAGCGACCCCGGAGGCATCCAGTAAATTCCCGCCACCACTAGTTCCGACCAAGCTACGTCACAAACCGACCGCAGCTGATATTTTTATTTCGTCCTATTTGGACGACACAGTCCCAGAATATGCAAATCCTGTTCCTGCTCCGCCAGTCCCTGTAAATCAGGCACTTCCCGCTCCTCCCGACACCGGAGTACCTGTTACGGTACCCCCGGTCCAGTCCGCCATACAAGTCCAGCCTGCATTTCCATTTCCCACTCTGCCAGGACGAAGAGCATCAGTAGACGACTCTAGTTTAGGGGCGGCAGGGGGAGGTCCTCCTCAAACCCCGCCGCCACACAAGCGTTTAACGTTAGCCGAATTACATGCACAAGCGTCACAGCGTACGCCCAGGTATCAGTCTGTTGCAGAACTAAGAAAAGCCCTTAATGAATGTGGCTATGATCCAGTCCCAGGCGAGGATAGTATGGTTTTATATTCATTACGCGTGAGAAAAGTGACCGAGTATCTAGTCACCCTACCAGATATGAAAGAAGATCTAGACAGAATATATCGTTTCATCCGTACAGGGAATGATCCAGAAAGTATTAGTGATGTCATGTGCCAAAGAAAAGTTGAAGTCCAGCTCATGATATTAAAGTTTCTGATTAATTGTCTAATAAGGGAACAAGATTATCCGACCAAAGATCGAGCCGAAATGAAAGTCCTGACAAGGTGGAGTGATAATATAGCCGAGGGTAAGCACAGAACCATCAGTAGTATAGAGAGTATGTACAAGAAAATCCGTAAAGAAATAATAAGGGTACACGAACAACGTAAAGAAGCACAAGTAAGCGAGAAAGAAAATGACTCTTCTACAGAAGAGGTAGAGGACGAGAATCCCGACAGAATAGCGTATGTAGGAAAATCTAGATTTCCAGATCGCCATTTGCGCCTAGAACACAAGTCAATTTTTCATCATCCAGCACCAGAACAAGGTTCTCTGGAACAAGTATTTCAAGCTACCGATCACATTCTGAAATCACGAATCGGTTATAGCGAGTTAAGTACTATGCATGAACAAGAATTAGTCCGATCAGCAGTCCGATGGATTACTGATTCTACCACTTTTCCAGACGAAATAGTGGCACAAATGTTTCTGAAATTGCCCCCAGCCGAGCAGCGACTGGTGGGTATGTATATGATCCAGCACCTCATTACATTGTATGAGGGTCAACATTCTGATCCAGGTCCGTTACACGATGTCCTGAACGAGCTACTTCAGTATAGATGGAAAGGTTTAGGTACTGATTTAATTAGGGTCATTCTAGAACAGCGCCACAAATAAAGAACGTTTCTGAACCCACATTTTGTTCATGTCTCACCCCCAGAAAGTAAATCCTTTTACATAGACAGACAGAATCCGTTACGAGAAGTGCATCCAGTTAAGACAGACGGTGGTGAAATGCAACGAGTGTTTGTTTACACCCCTATCACAAAGATGGAACTCTTAGAGATGAAAAAGTTAATTCCCTGTCATGATAAAGATCCAGCAGGGTTCCACCGAGAATTAAAAGACATGCTCCGTATGGGAGAATACACGTATCCAGATATTATTAAGATGTTAAAGGTCTTGTTGCCCGCAGGGGTATATGAGAAACTCAAAGAAAAAGAATGGGAGGTGGGAGAGAAAAAGATCGATTGGGCAGTCCTAGAAACTGAAGACAAGGCACGAGTACCAGGTACCGGTCTTGGAGATAAATGTAAAGAATTACCTGAACTATTAATACAAGTTTTGCCCAGGTTATTGACTACCAGAAAAGAAGACTGGGATGCAATCTCAGCCTGTAAACAGAAACAAGACGAAGATATTAGTGATTATTATTCCAGATTTGAGAAATGTTTTACCATAAACAGTGGCCTCAAGACGAGTAGCGAGTCATACCCTCATCTTTTTGTTACTAAACTAGTCGAGAATTCAAGTCCACAAATTAAAAATCGAGTTTTGAAAGTCGAAAGTACCTGGCAAGCTAATACCCCGTCCCAGATGTTACAGATGCTTCAATACCACCAGAATAGAATCAGAGAAGAGCAAGAACACGAGAGAAAACGTATGAAAGACACGAAAATGAAAGTACTAGTTGCACAATCTGTTCCTCAAGACAGTCAGAAGAGGGGACCAAATCAAGCCAGTCATCCTGCAGCTCCCGTTAAAGGAAACTGCAATTACTGTAAACAGCCAGGTCATTTTATAAACGAGTGTGCAGTTCTGAAACACAATATAGCTACCGGTAAGACTAAAGAAAGACCACGTCCGCCGAGACAAGAACAAGTTACACAGACTCCTCAGTCACAGAATGCACCACAGACAGTTACAGCACCGCAGCCTATCGCTGCAACACAGCATGTTACACAGCAGATGTACCAGTATGCACAGTCCGAGTATCCAGAGTATCAGCCATATTCATGAAACAGCCTAGAGAGGGAGGTAGGCTTGCCTCTCATCGAGATACCTGTAGATCAAGAAGGTCCCTATGTTCACAGTCAAGTATTAGGGAAAGATAGAAAGTTTTTGATTGATACAGGGGCAAGTAGGACCACTATAAGTCACGCCGAAGTTCCAGGGGCTCCGCTCTCAGGCTCAAGAAATGTTTCCCTTGGATTTTCAGGAAAACCTATTGTAAATGAAATATCAAAGCCAGTTACTCTAGAAGTAGGTCCACTGTCCCGCACTACTGATCTGCTACTTACTAAGTCATGTCCAGAAAATCTATTAGGCATTAAAACACTGAAAGAATTAGGTGCAGTTATATGCTGTTCCCCAGAAGGAATACGATTGTTCCTACGTGACTTCAAGGGTCACTATGTATTACGAGATTTTGATCCCAGATTGTCTAATGTTCCGCAGCATCTATGGGCGCAAGGTCCAACTGATGTCGGCTTTATGCAAATCACACCCCATCATGTGACTCTCAAGCCAGGTGTAGTCCTGCCACGAATCAGACAGTACAAATTGCCACCTGAGGCTGTAGCAGCCTTATCCAAAATTATTGACGAGCTCATGGCTCAAGGAGTAGTTGTAGAAACTGACTCCAATGTATGTAATTCTCCGATCATTCCTGTTATGAAACGTACTGATCCAAATGCACCTCCAGTATATCGATTAGTGATTGATCTCCGAGAACTTAATAAATGTATTATTCCCCAGTATCCAGTCGTCCCAGATATCTCTTCCCTATTGACAGCCATTGATTCCGAAGCCTCATTTTTTACTGTCATAGACCTCAAGAACGCATTTTTCAGTGTCCCCATTCATCCAGACAGCCAGTTTCTCTTCGGATTTTGTTTAAATGGAAGGAGCTATATGTTCACACGCGCTCCTCAAGGTTTCACAGAAAGTCCTAGTATTTACAGTCAAGCACTCAAGAGGCAACTAGACAACATTCACATGCCAACTGACACTGCCCTGCTCCAGTATGTCGATGACCTCCTGATCACAGCCCGTTCTGAACGTGACTGCGAGCGAGCATCCCTTACAGTCTTGTATTTCCTAGCCGAGATGGGACACAAGGTGTCCCCTTCGAAGCTTCAATTCTGTGTCCAGCAAGTGGTCTACTTAGGACACTTACTGTCCAAGAGGGGTAGGCAGTTGACACCAGACCGTATCCAGTTAATAGCGAGTCTTCCTCAGCCCAAGACCCAGAAGGAGGTACGTGCTTTTATTGGCCTTACTTCTTATTGCAGACAATGGATTCCTCAGTATGCATTTCTAGCCAAGCCACTGATACAGTTAACGACACAGGAGGCAGCCGTATCGACTGTCCTCCCTTGGACATCTGAACATACACTCAGTTTCAATGAGTTAAAGAAAGCCCTATGTCAAGCTCCAGTTCTAGCAACACCGAACTACAGTAAGCCTTTTACACTTTTCGTCACTGAACGCGAAGGTACAGCATTATCTGTCCTCACACAAGATCAAGCAGGACAGTACAAGCCCTGTGCTTATTTTTCGAGCACATTAGATCCTGTAGCCCAGGCTCTGCCTGCGTGTCTCAAGTCAGTTGCAGCCACAGCACTAGCTATCAGACAAAGTGATTCCATAGTCTTAGGACACTCCCTGACAGTACAAGTCCCACACTCCGTGGAAGTTCTTTTAAACCGAACACAAACTCAGCACTTGACAATTGCACGTTTAACAGGTTATGAATTGACACTGTTCCAGCCACACATAGAAATCAGACGCTGCAACGTTTTAAATCCTGCTACATTGTTACCATCAGTTACTTCGAATTCTGCCACACACGACTGTGTGGAAGTAGTTAACATCATGACAAAGCCAAGACAAGATCTGACAGATATTCCATTACCAGACCCCGACCTGACACTTTATGTGGATGGTTCATGCATGAGAACTAGTACAGGAGAACTAGTCGCCGCGTATGCAGTGACTACTGACACTGAAGTTATTGAAACACACCGCAAAGACACCCTGTCTGCTCAAGCAGCAGAGCTAGTTGCTCTGACTCAAGCCTGCATACACGCCAAGAACCTGAAAGTTAATATTTACACAGATTCACGTTACGCATTTGGAGTCGTACACGACTTTGGAGTGCTCTGGCAAGAGAGAGGTTTCATGACTTCTCATGGAACCAAGATTCAGCATGGTCTCCTTATTCAAGCTCTGTTAGATGCAATACATTTACCGACATCCATTGCTATCATGAAGTGCAAAGCACATACGAAAGTTACTGACACTATTTCCCAAGGTAATGATCTAGCAGATCGCACAGCCAAGCTTACAGCACAGACCCCAGACACTTCAGTTAATCCGACACAGACACATACTCCAGATCCGACTACATGTATGACAGTTAAAGACCCTACTCAAGATGTCATAGATATCCAGTCACATGCTACTCCCGAAGAAATCAAGAAATGGTCCGAACAAGGAGGGGTCCAGACAGATCAAGGATGGTTAACGAAGGGTAGAGCCACTTGGTTTCTCCCCGACTCCATGGTTCAAGTCATTATTAATACCGCACATAGTCCAGCACATTTAGGAGAAAAAGCCATGTTAGACAGTATCCAGAACATTTGGTTCAACAAGCATTTACGAGCTGCAGCCAAGCAGAAAGTCCGTACCTGTATGATATGTTGTCAGTTTAATCCAGGTAAAAGTGTCCCGGTGGAACAAGGTGGATTCCAGCCCCCTGACCACCCTTTTGAAGTCCTCCAGATGGATTACATTCAGATGGAGCGATGTCGAGGTTTCAAGTATGTCCTTGTAGTTGTATGCGCTTTGTCCAGGTGGACGGAGGCATATCCAGTCCCAGATTACACAGCCGCGACCACTGCCAAGCAGTTGGTTCGTGAGTTCTTCCCCCGTTACGGACTCCCTAGAGTCGTATATTCTGACAATGGCCAGCCATTCTCATCTGAACTCATGAAACATGTGTCCCTTTTGTTAGGGTACCAGTGGAAGTTCCATTGTGTACGCCATCCTGAAGCAGCCGGTCTCGTAGAGAGACATAATCAGACCCTGAAAATTCGAATTGCAAAAGTTTGTCAAGAGAAAGGTGTGGACTGGCTCGTAGCTCTGCCAGTCGCTTTGTTTTATATGCGCATGGTCGCACATTCCAGATCAGGTCTGTCCCCGTACGAGGTCGTATTCGGCCGCCCCCCTAACATGTGGGGTACTCCTAGACCCCGAAGTATTACCGATGTTTCAAGTAATATGCTGACAGATTACCTAGCTTCCTTGATGTCTGCCCTCAACTCTTGTCGTTCACAGGTTGCTGCCGCATTTCCAGACAATACCGAGGTGGCACCGCATGAAATCGTTCCTGGATCCATGGTTCTTGTCCGGAATTTCGACCGCTCAAGTCCGCTGGAGCCTCGCTGGAAGGAGCCCCGACAGGTCCTCCTCGCCACCCGTACAGCCGTGAAGTTGGAGGGACGCAAAGGCTGGGTGCATCTTTCGCATATAAAGAAATTTTATGGATTGAAGCCAGTCTCAAAGAACATTGCCCAGGATTCAAAGGACTGCCAAAGTACTATTCTTAAGGACTGTCCCGCAAAGAACAATGATACTGAACCCTCCCTGTTAGAGAAAACTCCGCAACAGGAGTATAAACTCAAGTTAAGGTCTAGTAAAATAAGTCAGCCAGTTTGATTGTCTAAGTCCTCCCCTAGGTGAAACGGTTAGACCGGTTTCTGACATGTATAAAATAGACCCCCATAGTGAGAGAGTTAGTCAAAACTCAATCCGATGTATCGTTTTTCTATGTTTCATATTATTTCTCAGTATTATGATTTCCTGCACCAGTTATGCATTTTACTTGTATTTTCCAGTTTCTCATGTAAATAAGTCTTCTAATGCTACAGTAGAGCACACGTTTAGTGATCTGCCTCCTCATGAACTCTCCTACCGCCTCGCTATGCGTAACAATTCTTTCATCCGCATGTTACATTATTCACACCAGACCAGCAATGCCACTAATTGTTGGGTGTGTGGTCGACTCCCCCCTTTCCAGACCCCGAAGGGAGTTCTGCCACTCTTTCCTTATCCATTTTCACATAATGGTTCGTGTGGAGCATGGTCCACGTTAACGTCATCCTCAACAGATATGTCTTTTCTTAATAGTACATGTTTCCCAGACAAGCAAGGTCTTCCCCACAGAACAGGGTTAGATCTAGAAAACGAAGTTTACAATTTAGGTAATTATTCTTCGAATTTCATGGTCCTGAATGTTCAGTCTGATTCCACTCCAGACTTACCTGTTATTTCAGTACTACCAGTCAAAGGCGAATTATGTGTTAGAAATAATGGTTCCGTACATGTAGGACATAGCGATTGTACTACTATTGTCAAATATAGTGACAGTGGGAAATCTATTTTTAAAGCTTCACGTCATTCTTATTTTATTTGTGGTCAGACCGCATATGTTCGTCTGCCCCTCGATTGGGAGGGAACCTGTTACATTGCCTTCCTACTGCCACCTGTTTTCCTAGCCCCATCTGATTATCATAGAAACACACATCTAGTACACATTAGACATAGAAGGGAGATCGAGTCCCCCATTGTCGATTATACTGAAACTGCTCTAGAACAGTATACAGATTTCAATAGAGGTTTCTTCTTCTTTATAGGACCTATCCAGAATAGTAAGCTAATCCGTAGGTTAACCAGAACCCTTGAAGCTGTAGTAAATGAGACTGCCTCTGCTCTAGGTAACTTAACCGAAGAGCAATCTGCTATGAGATTTGTCGTTTTACAGAATCGTCTCGTCCTTGACGTCATATTGGCCGATAGGGGCGGGGCCAGTAGAGTCATCGGATCTAGTTGCTGCATTTTCATTCCAAATAACGCGCCGTCTGTTTATTCAGCTATAACCAGACTCCATAAAATTGCCCATCTGTTACACCAAGACCCAGGCACCTGGACATGGTCCGGTTGGTTCTGGAATATAATTTCCGCTTGGGGATGGAAAGTCTTGTCCTTTCTAGGTATTGCAGTAGCGATCATATTCAGCTGCTGCCTCTGTATACAATGTGGCCCTGCGATTTGCGGCATTTGTGCTACCTCTTGTATTCCTAGTCCCAAGCCCCATTCTAAATCCCGTTCCAGGATAATTCGAGACGAGCAAATGATACTGTATGAAATGATAGATGGTATCATGAATATTGATGTTTCCTGATGGAAACGTAGTGACAAGGAGGGAATGTGGAAAAGTAAATTTTGCCATGTTCTGTGTCCCTACGAGTCCTCCATCATATGTTATCTGTGCATGATTAATATGCATATGTATTCCCTATGTTCGATTAATGACGCAATTACAGTTGTGTCCATCTCTAGTATGTCAGTTTCCAGTTCTCGTGAATACTACGAATATCAGGCCTATGTAAAGCTACGTTGCCACGTTTCTCAGTGTGCACGTTATTCCATTGTAAAGTCCCCGTTTCTAGGCCTCAAAAGGGCCTGGACACCAGATTCAGCTCCTGTCTCCTGAAGCCTCGCTGAGGAGCGATACAGCCCCCACCTGTATCCTCGACCCTTCACTTACTTCCTGCCTCGCAGTGCCCGGTTCAGCCTGGCTCTGCCTCTGAGTCTGCCAAGAGTATGTTATGTTTCCAGTTATCAGTTCAGTCCTCCTTCTCTGCATTCCTAAAGCTACTGAATCGCATCAATAGTTTCCGTCATTTGTCTAGCCTTTACGTCCCCATGTAAGAGAAATACTGTATTAATGCTCATTTAATATTCTTCATCACGCACTACATGTAGAATAATGCATGCTCTAGTCTTAGAGTCCGTTAGCCTCTCCCCTCCTGACTCTTAGTTCATATCAACATGTTCTCTAAACATCAGATACTAGATACTGTTTAGGTACATGTCGCCCTGACTCTCCAGACTCTCCAGACTTCAGTCTCTGCTCCTAGCACAGAGTTCATAGCCCCCAGCTTCTTCTAGTAACACGTCATTGCCAGTTTGCGCGCACCATTAGGTCAGAGGTCCCGGCTCCTTAGGTAGCCCCCTCCATGTTTCCGCCCCATTTATGACATATTCTGTTACGTTTGCATCACATGTCTATGTATACGCCTCTGTTACACCTACTTTCACCCTTATCTTTCGCGACTGCTATTGACCACACCCACTGCTCCGCCTATCATATGTATTGTAATGCAACTGTTTTAGTATATATGATCATGTCTTGTTATTTAATGTTACGCCGATCCTGATTCTGCCCCCGGCAGCGCTGCCATCCTGTTCCCGTGCAGGTTGTCCTGTTCCTGTCCTTTATGCTGTAATAAACCTGCAAAACTCCTACTACCTCGAATCTTGACTCTTATTTATTGAGCTATCTGTTATTCATTTATTCATCCAAAAATAGAGGTATTATTTATTTATTTACCACAACATTCCCTGGATGGCTGTGGATTTGCGTACTTTGGAACCTGTCTGGCTGCATTGTGGTACTACTACATTGTGGACAAACGACATCTCCCACAATGCTTCAGGGCATTTCCTGATGCGCAACAAAGGCATGACTAAGGGACATTATGTGAGCCTATTTGGTCAGGGACGGTCATAGGGGATAGGGTCGCAGTCGCATGCCACTTACCTTGGGTGTCTTGGGTGGGGCGGGAGGAGTCCAGAAGTGTGACGCCAACGCACACCTCCCTCTCCAGGGTGTTCTCCACCTGGTCCTCCAAGGGTGTGTTCGGAGGGACTGTAGGTCCGCCACCTCCAGTGCCCGATGACTCTCCAAGGCGCTCCGCCACCCTCTCCTTGGCACGACCTCGGAGGTCATACCATCGTTTCTTGAGCTCCTCCAGTGACCTATCGGCCACACCCACGGAGTTCACACTGGAGGCTATTCCCAGCCAGATCCTCCTTTTGTCTTGCTCCGGGACCTTCCTGGAGTTTATCCCAAAGAGTCTGTCGTGGTTGGCCACCACCCCTTCTATCAAATTTTCGAGCTCCTGCTCGGAAAACTTTAGCTTCCTCTTCCGCCCTGTGCTGTTGCTGGGGCCAGGAACAGGTTCCTCTGACATGGCAGCAGAGTAGTAGGAATTTCGCAATCACCAGAATAGCTGCTGCTTTCCAACTTGCTCCCTCGAGGTCTGCCTCACTGTGGTGAATGGGGGTGGGAACTGCCTGCTTCCTGGTTGTGATGTCATCACTGAGCTCGAAAAGCGACTTCCCGTTTTCCCGATCGCGCGAGATTGCGATTCGCATTCCCGATCGCACGAGATTGCGATTCGCATTCCCGATCGCACGAGATTGCGATTCGCATTCCCGACGCAGGTAGCCGGAAATAGCGATTATTCTGCAATTATCGTTAGTCGCTAACGGATTTTGCGCCCGCGTGCGAGTCGCTTTTTTTTTCCGGTAATCTTCATGAATTCTGATTTGCGAGTTCTCAATAGCGGTTCGCATTTTATCGCTATTTGAGACTCGCAAATCCCGTTTTTCATGAATCAGGCTGATATAAACAGTATTTAAAAGACTACTCCTGTAGTACTACTTCTCATACTCACACATGTTTTTTTGAATTGGCCCAAAAATTTCTAATGGTGGGGCATTTAATTTTACAATTGTGTGGGAAAAATAAGAATGTGGCTTCTGTCAGCAGAATAAATCAATCGAAATGAGTGAAGATTGAAGCAGGGATTTGACAAGTCAATAGCATATTTTAAATCAACTCCTTAGGTCTTCTTACCTCTATCAAGTGGTTCTAAAATTGCTCTAGTGTACTAAGTTGCAAATAATTTTCTGATAGCCTTTGTGCATGACTTACAAAAAATATGCAAAAGTCGTGAAATTCTATGTAAGTACAGCTTTGATATGAAAGTTGTGGTTTACCTTGAAAATCTGGATATTTGTGATGCTTTTGGAAAGACGTTTAATTTGATGTACCTTTCCTTGCTTAGTGCTTTTTCACTCGCAAGGGAAAGTGGGGTCAGATACGGGGTGCAGCACTAGCAAGAGTCAGAGGTAGAGGAAAGGCTACTAGCAGGGTTCAGAGCCACATCGTTTGGTTGACATAGGAGAGGGGCTGACCAAGAGATAAAGGAACAAGGTAGCCTGGTCCTTACCCACCCACAACCCAGGAAAAGCAAAATGGCACCAGTGCGCGCATACAAGAGAGGCAGCGACTAGGACACAAGTTGCTCCTCATAGGTGCACAACAAAGATAAACAAACCCCAAAGGAGATCATTGCTAAGAAGGAAGGCAAGACTTCCCTGTATCTGCTTTTGTGACCTATTAGCAAATTAGACTGGGAGCGGGACCAATGTGACAGGTCTTGGTGGAGGGGAGGAGCGTTTGAGGCAGAGGACATGGCAGTAGCTGAGGATTGCATCAGGCATGAAGGAGGAAACTCTAGTTGGAACTTCCTCTGCATACAACAATACCTCGCAAGGTGGGATCGCTATATTGAAGAGAAGCCCGTAGAGTCAACTAGAATGAGAATGTGCTTCTACCTCAGAAGGGTACAGCGGAGATAATATTTGTACCATTGGCCCAGATGGACAAAGAGGGGATGAGAACAAAGTTACCCTCATTGTTGAATAGGGCAGGGAAATGGATTCCATGTTTAAAGAAAAAAACATCAGGTATCAATCTAGCGATAGGAGACATTAAGAGTCTGCTAAGCAATCTAACTGCGGAGCAGACTAAGACGGTATTCACTGAAGCTCATATTCCAGGAATCACGCTAACAGATACCCAGCACAATGGGCCTCATTTAATACACACAGGCACTGAATCTGGACCGCCTTGAGATAAATATTCCCTGACATCAAGATGTGGGAGGGCTAAAGGCAGAGACTATGAAGTCAGAGAAAGGCGTAAACAATTTCCTGAATAGAATGAAGGAAAGATGGGGAAAAGAAACCGGACATCTGTGGACCGATACGGGCCCACAAGTCACATTTTTCTGCAATATCCTTAAAAAAGGGTTACCCATCGCATCGAGATACAGAGCAGGCTAGACAGCGTAGTTGGTTTAGATACAAAACCCTGGCAGGAGATACACTCTCATATAATACACTACCATAAGAAAAGGATAGAGAGAAGCAAGAGCAGGCCCAAAGAAACACAGCCAAATTAGTTCAGCCTAAGTTGAAATAGACTGCCCACAAGAGGGCAGTGATGGCTGCAACTGTGCCGATGGCACCAGTCACAATGGGGGCTCCAATGCAAAACTTTAGAGGGTACCAAACAGGCACTCCTGGAGCATGAACAGGTTATGGTAGTGGAGGCCAGAAAGGCTGGCCGCAACCAGACCCTAGAGAGTGCTACTATTGCCGTAGGTAGGGTCACCTGGTAGAGAGGTGCAGGATAAAGGCATACCATGAGTAGAAAAAGCAGCAAAGGTTAGTGAACCAGGGCCAGCCACCACAAAACCCCATGAACGTCCCTCCTCACTACCAAGCACAGGGTAATCAAAAGTACCATACACTCAGTCTCAAGGGGCGTTTGCCGGTTTCCACACAATCGCAGCAGGAATAAAGCAATTGGGCAAGCACTTGGCAGCAGCAGCCACAGACAGAGAACCCGGCACAACTGGGAAAGGTGCCACAAACTCAGCAAGGAGAGTTGATGGTGTGGGGAGGTAACGCCTTCACACAATCACAGAGACAAAATCCACAGTATAATAGGACCCCTCTGAGTAAATAAAGACAACAAAAAATAATAATCCCAATGACTTAGCCCCAGAAGTTCACCTCCGATAGTAAAGTCAAACAGCATCCCCCTTTTCCAGAACAGAAAAGATGACAGACAGCAATGGAGGAACAAAATGTTTTCTCTTGCTTCCAGGAATTCAGGGTGCTGTGGGCTGTGTCAATCAGGTGTTCACACTAAGTCCGGCATCGACGGTGAGTTCATGGGAGCACAGAATAATCAGGTTGCCCAGAGCGCCTACAGAAATTAGGTCTCACTCTGCTGCTGATCCACCAGGGTGTGGTTCACTGGTCACACCCCAGGGGCAGGGCAGTCTGAGGAGAGGGCGGGAGAGAAAACTATTTTAAAAAAAAGAAAAATTAAAAAACAAGGTCCCGCAGACAGTCTAATGGGACCCACCAACTCAAAAGGACCTCATTTTCGGGTACCATGCCCGCGCTCAACAATTCCTTCATGGCATGTAGTCCCAACAATGTCCCCAAATGCTCCAAAAGCTTCTGAAGCAATGGAGGTCTCCCTTTCAGTTATTAATGAAGCCAACCCCGTTGGGGGGAAACAATGTTTTTCTTGCATCTGGGATGGTAAGACCACTAAACTCCACAGCCACCAAACGCAAGAGTCAATACGTCTAGAGGCCTAAGCGTAGGGTGACCAGACATCCCGGATTGACCTGGACTGCCCTGTTTTTTCAATCTCTCCCAGGAGGTTCTGGTGGCTCAAGCACATTTCCCAGGTTTTTGAAGAGACCCTGCTGAACTAGCCTTTATGAGTTTTGGTTCAGGAATAGATGCCAGTATTTTTATAGTCATAGTTAGTTTTCTCTTTAAGTAGAGGGGTCTGCGACTCCTCCATTAGTGAGCACTGCCTTCAAAGTATTCTGCGCCCCTCTGCAAAATGACATTTTAGTACTACTCCTGTTGGACCCGGCCTCATGGCGTGGTCCTACCCCTCCCGCATGGTGGGTCCAGGACGACATCGGCCCTCCACCCAGCATCGGGCAGCCCTTTTGCCCGACACTGCACGCCCCAACATTGCTGGTCCGGCCACCATCCCGGACCCCCACTACCGACCTGGCTCCAGCGTGGGCCCCTCACGACCTAAGCACGAGGCTGCGCCCGACTCCATCTTGGGCCCACCACATCACGACCACGTGGCCTCGGCCCCGGCCCAGGCCTCAGCACAGCCCAGACATCGAGGCACCAAGATCCACCCAGGTGGTCGAGTGGCCACTCGACAGATCCCGGAGAAAAGGGTGTTTCGACGGCCCTCCAGCCGTCCCCAGACGCCTGGGGTCGATCGCCCACCGGCCTCCCTGGGCGCTGGCTCCACCTCCCTGCTGGGTGTCTGGACACCATCATCCCGGCCCCTCTGACCCCCAGGCGCGAGGGTCCGGACATCAAAGGACTCCAGTCCTATATCTGGGCCAGCCCTGGATTAGGACGACAGTTGTATCCTGGACTGGAAAGCCCTGCTGACGCTGTCACGGCCGACCCCAGAAGAACTCCTTTTCCTGGAACCTTACGAGAGCTTGAGAGCCTGCTGGCGCTGCCGCGGCCCACCTTTGCCGAACCATCTTGAGAGCCTGCGGGCGCTGCCGCGGCCCACCTTTGCCAAACCATCTTGAGAGCCTGCTGGCGCTGCCGCGGCCCACCTTTGCCGAACCATCTTGAGAGCCTGCTGGCGCTGCCGCGGCCCACCTTTGCCGAACCATCTTGAGAGCCTGCTGGCGCTGCCGCGGCTCAACCTCTCGGAACCCCCGGCTCGAAGATTGAGAGCTGTGCGCAGGGTATCCCTTCCTACACCCCAACCGAGACTGTCCCGCTTCCCTAACCCCCCTTTTCCGAGACTTTACAGACCCCTCAGTCTACTTGTACTTATCGCTGGGAACCAGCGGCCTTTACTTCCTGATAAAGTTTACGAACTCGACCTCTGGTGTGGTGTCCATTTGTGGTGTGTGGTTACTCTGCTGTGCGATCCTAGGAGAAGGCCCTCACCCCGGAGGCCTCTCAGTAACGCTTGGCTACTTCTTGACGGAGAGGTGGACCTAGGGGTGGTCAGTCAGACATCTTCTGCCTCCCCCGGGGTCGCCTTTCTAACATTGGTGGCAGGCGACGGGATCCGAGCCGACGCAGATCGTACAAGAGAGTAATTCACTCACTACCGAGAAAAACACACCGCGACCATGACTACTCAGGAAACCAGACCGACAGCGGAATTCCAGAAAGAAAAGATGGAAGATTACAGCCACAAGGAATTAAAACAATTTTGCAAAGACCTAGGCATCGCTACCACGGGCCTCAACACCAAAGAGGATTTTAAATCAGCCCTGCAAGCCTGGGCGGACTCCGATAACGCGCCGCCCCAGAATGAAGATAACCCGGGCCCGAATGGACGCCCGGAGACCGACGCGAACCCAGCGGGGGAAAGACCCGCAGACCTAGACACGGGCCTCCCCCACGGAGACGCCCGAGAACGAGAGAGAAACCGGCTCCACGAGCTGGAGCTCGCCCGACTCCGACAAGAAGGAGAGATACAGCTGGCAGAAAGGAAATTAGCCCTCGAGCAACTACGGCTGGAAGGAGACCTAGAGGAAAGGAGAAGACAACGAGACCTCGAAGAAAAGAAACTCGTGCTCGAGCATGAGCGCGGCCTCAAAGAACTGGAAATCAAGGCCAAGACAACGGAAACCGGCACCGCCGGGGGTAAGGCCTCATCCCCGCCGGGGGACACGAAGGTGCACATACCCAAGGAGGTCGTCAAAGAATACTATAAGAACGACGACATCCAACAGTGGTTCAAGGCCTACGAGGTCGCCATGACCGCCCATCGAGTACCCCTCAAAGACTGGGGCACCGGCTTATGGGGGAAGTTCATCAACGAGGGGAGAGACGCCCTGCTAGAGCTCCCCGACGCCGAGATGACCTCGTACGAACACATGAAGACCGCCCTCCTCACTCGCTACGGACTCACCCCCGAAATGTACCGGCAGCGATTTTGAGACTGTAAAAAAATCCCCGGTACCACTTGGGTGGAGTACGTGAACTTTTACAGCAGAGCCTTCGAAGGGTGGATCAGAGGCTGCCAGGTCACCACCTACCAGCAGTTGGTCGACCTCATCCTATGGGAGCATCTTTCCAATAATTGCTTTGTCGAACTCCGGCAGCACCTCCTCGACAGCAAATTGACAGAGCCACGAAAACTCGCTGTCGAGGCGGATAGATGGGTGAGCAACCGAGTTCCCCGGAGTCCGATGGGAGACTACGGCCGGGGATCCCCGGGGAACCACCGACCCCGAGGCGGCGGAGGAGGCCAGAGCAGGGGCCGAGACACCCCCGCGGGGTCATCCCCTACCTCCCCGTCGCCATCCCTGGGTTGGAGGGGAGGCCCCCCAGCCAGGCCCGGGCCCCGCCCGAATGTCACGTGCCACAGATGCCAGCGACAGGGCCGTTATGCGAACGACCCTCTCTGCCCGATGAACCAGCGACCCGGCGCCACCGGTCCCCCGAGCCGCCAGATCGCGGCCGCCGCCCTGAGTGCAGAGGGAGGCGAAGAAGAGGGCGACGACACCGAGCAGGCCGAGTGGGAGCCCGCAGCCATGATCTTAGCATGCCAGGGTGATCGAGACATGATCCCCCGAGACCCGATCCCAGGTAACACCCAGAAATACCGCCAATGGGTCACCATCAATGGACGCCGGGCCGAAGCCCTCCGGGATACTGGAGCCAGCGTGACGGCGGACCGCTGCCACTTGGTGACCCCAGAACAAATTCTCCCCAACGTCTTGTGCCCAGTGCGGTCGGCTGACAACTCTGAAAGTTTGTGCCAGATGGCCCGCATCCCCTTCGAGTGGGGAGGGGTGTCGGGCATGCTGAAAGTGACTGTCCGAGACGAGGCCCCCGTGGACTGCCTCCTCGGGAATGACCTGGAAAGCTCCCTCTGGGCCGGCGTAGAGCGGAGAGAGCATCTGGGGATGCTAGGCCTTCCCGAGTGGGTTTGTGCGACCACCCGCTCCATGTCCGCCCGGGCTCCCCCCGCCCCCCACGGAGGAAGCCCCGATCGAGGAGCCGGAGTGGCCCGCACCTCCACCGCCCGCCGTCCCTGAGGATACCGACCCTGAACCCGGCCCCCCGGGGCCCAGCCATGAGGAAATCACCGAGCTCGGACACCTGCCGGAACTAGCCCAGTGGCGCCAAGAAGGTGGCCCCACCCGCGAACAATTCTGACAAGAACAGAGCACCTGTCCCTCTCTCGAGGGAATTCGACGACAAGCCGCCACTCAAGCCGCTGGAGACCCTGCGGGGTCCCACTGGGTCTATTGGGACAACGACCTTCTCTACAGTGAACAGAAGATTGCCGAACTAGGGGCCAGCCGGGTGCTGGTCGTTCCCCTCCGATTTCGAGACTTCCTCTTGAACTTAGCACATGATGTGCCCCTCGCCGGGCACCTGGGGCAGGACAAAACTTACAGCCGCCTGGTGACTCATTTCTACTGGCCGAAAATGCGCAACGATGTGCACAATCACTGCAGATCCTGCCCGACCTGTCAAGCCAGCGGGAAGAGCGGGTGGAAAGTCAAAGCCCCGCTCCAGCCGTTTCCCGTGGTCACCACCCCCTTCGAGCGAGTGGGGATAGACATCGTGGGGCCCCTGGACCCCCGCACCCCTCAAGGGCACCGCTTCATCCTCGTGCTGGTGGACCATGCCACCCGATATCCGGAAGCCATCCCCCTCCGAACCATCACGGCCCCAGTAGTAGGCCGAGCCCTAATGGGGATCTTCTCCAGAGTCGGCTTCCTCCGAGAAGTCGTGAGTGATCGGGGCACAAACTTTATTTCCAAGTATATGCGATCCCTGTGGCAACAGTGCGGGGTCACATATAAGTTCACCACCCCGTATCACCCCCAAGGAAATGGACTTGTGGAGCGGTTTAACCGAACACTGAAGGGAATGATCAAGGGCCTCGAGGAGCCACTACGACGCAAATGGGATGTTCTGCTGCCTTGCCTCCTGTTTGCGTACCGCGAAGTACCCCAGAAGTCCCTGGGGTTCAGCCCCTTCGAACTATTGTATGGGCACCCGGTCCGGGGCCCCCTCAGCCTGGTCAAAGAAGGCTGGGAGACGGCTGCCCGAGGTGCTCCACCAGATGTCTACCAGTACCTCCTGACCCTCCGCAACCAGACTCGGAAGTTCCGGGAACTTGCCGAAGCCAACCTTGAAGCCAGTCAGGAGGAGATGAAACGCTGGTATGACCAGAACGCCTCGTCCATCGATTCGAACCGGGCCAGCAGGTCTGGGTCATGTCCCCGGTTGAACCTTGTGCCCTCCAAGACAAGTGGACGGGGCCCTTCAGAGTGGTGGAGCGCAAGAGCCCCGTCACCTATCTGGTGGACATGGAGTCCCCCAGGAACCCCCTCCGGGTTCTACACGCTAACCGGCTCAAGCCGCACTTTGCCCGCACTGAACTAAGCCTGCTTTTAGTGACCGATGAAGGAGCTGAAGACGACTCCGAACCTTTGCCAGATCTCATGAGCACCACTGAGAAGGACGGCTCCATCGAAGGGATCATGCTCTCCTCCACCCTGACCCCGGAGCAGCACCATGACTGCCGGCAGCTGCTGGGGCAGTTTGCAGATCTGTTTTCCCTCACCCCTGGAGTCACCCGGTGGTGTGTCCACGATGTAGACACCGGAGACAGCCCGCCTGTAAGACACCGAGCTTTCCGAGTGCCCGATCGAGTTCGGGCCTGCATCCAGTCCGAGGTGGCCAAGATGCTAGCGCTGGGGGTAGTCGAACCCTCCGACAGTCCGTGGGCCAGCCCAGTTGTCCTGGTCCCTAAAGCCGCCGCCCCCGGCACGCCCCCGGAGCTCCGGTTCTGTGTTGACTACCGGGGGCTGAATGCCGTCACCAGGACCGACGCCCATCCCATCCCCCGGGCGGATGAACTGATCGATCGCCTGGGGGCTGCGAAGTATCTCAGCACCTTCGATCTCACGGCCGGGTACTGGCAGATCGGCCTCACCCCTGGAGTGCAAGAACGATCAGCCTTCTCGACCCCTGATGGCCACTACCATTTCAAGGTGATGCCCTTCGGCATGAAAAACGCCCCGGCCACCTTCCATAGACTCGTGAATAGAGTGCTGGCCGGACTAGGAGAATTCAGTGCTGCCTATCTAGACGACATTGCGGTGTACAGCCGCCACTGGGGTGAGCACCTGACCCACCTACGAGAGGTCCTGTCGGCCCTCCGACGGGCCGTACTAACCCTAAAGGCCAGCAAGTGCCAGATCGGCCAAGGGTCCGTGACGTATCTGGGCCACCAGGTGGGAAGCGGCCGGGTGGCTCCCCTCCAGCCAAAGATTGACGCCATCTGAGCCTGGGAGCCCCCAATCACCCAAACAGCCGTACGAGCCTTCCTGGGGCTCACAGGATACTATCGGCGCTTCATCAAAGACTATGGAAGCATTGTGGGGCCCCTCACAGAACTGACCTCCAAGAAGCTACCCCAGAAGGTGCGCTGGACCCCCGAGTGCCAAGCAGCCTTCGAGACTCTAAAGACTGCCATGTGCACCGCCCCTGTGCTCCAGGCCCCCGACTACAGCCGAGAGTTTGTGGTCCAAACCGACGGCTCGGAGCACGGCATTGGGGCGGTCCTCTCACAAGTGAACTCTGAGGGAATCGACCTTCCCGTTGCCTTCATCAGCCGGCGGCTGCTAGCCAGGGAACAGCGCTGGAGCACCATCGAGAGAGAAGCCTTTGCCGTCGTGTGGGCCCTAAAGAAGCTCCGGCCCTACCTCTTCGGCACCCACTTCCGGGTCCAGACCGACCACCGGCCCCTGCGGTGGTTGATGCAGATGCGGGCGAGAACCCGAAACTGTTGCGATGGTCAATCTCCCTCCAGGGGATGGACTTCACTGTGGAGCATCGCCCCGGCAACGACCACGCCAATGCTGACGGCCTGTCCCGATTCTTCCGCCTCGGCGAGGAGAATCCCCAAGAAGATGGGTGACTCTCCCCTGCCTTCAGCTGGGGGGGATGCGTGTTGGACCCGGCCTCATGGCGTGGTCCTACCCCTCCCGCATGGTGGGTCCAGGTCGACATCGGCCCTCCACCCAGCATCGGGCAGCCCTTTTGCCCGACACTGCACGCCCCAACATTGCTGTTCCGGCCACCATCCCGGACCCCCACTACCGACCTGGCTCCAGCGTGGGCCCCTCACGACCTAAACACGAGGCTGCGCCCGACTCCATCTTGGGCCCACCACGTCACGACCACGTGGCCTCGGCCCCGGCCCAGGCCTCAGCACAGCCCAGACATCGAGGCACCAAGATCCACCCAGGTGGTCGAGTGGCCACTCGACAGATCCCGGAGAAAAGGGTGTTTCGACGGCCCTCCAGCCGTCCCCGGACGCCTGGGGTCGATCGCCCTCCGGCCTCCCTGGGCGCTGGCTCCACCTCCCTGCTGGGTGTCTGGACACCATCATCCCGGCCCCTCTGACCCCCAGGCGCGAGGGTCCGGACATCAAAGGACTCCAGTCCTATATCTGGGCCAGCCCTGGATTAGGATGACAGTTGTATCCTGGACTGGAAAGCCCTGCTGACGCTGTCACGGCCGACCCCAGCAGAACTCCTTTTCCTGGAACCTTACGAGAGCTTGAGAGCCTGCTGGCGCTGCCGCGGCCCACCTTCGCTGAACCATCTTGAGAGCCTGCTGGCGCTGCCGCGGCCCACCTTTGCCGAACCATCTTGAGAGCCTGCTGGCGCTGCCGCGGCCCACCTTTGCCGAACCATCTTGAGAGCCTGCTGGCGCTGCCGCGGCCCACCTTTGCCGAACCATCTTGAGAGCCTGCTGGCGCTGCCGCGGCCCACCTTTGCCGAACCATCTTGAGAGCCTGCTGGCGCTGCCGCGGCTCAACCTCTCGGAACCCCCGGCTCGAAGATTGAGAGCTGTGCGCAGGGTATCCCTTCCTACACCCCAACCGAGACTGTCCCGCTTCCCTAACCCCCCTTTTCCGAGACTTTACAGACCCCTCGGTCTACTTGTACCTATCGCTGGGAACCAGCGGCCTTTACTTCCTGATAAAGCTTACGAACTCGACCTCTGGTGTGGTGTCCATTTGTGGTGTGTGGTTACTCTGCTGTGCGATCCTAGGAGAAGGCCCTCACCCCGGAGGCCTCTCAGTAACGCTCGGCTACTTCTTGACGGAGAGGTGGACCTAGGGGTGGTCAGTCAGACATCTTCTGCCTCCCCTGGGGTCGCCTTTCTAACAACTCCTATTTATGTGAAATGTCCTGATTTTCTGGGCTTTAGAACGCTGGTCACCCTACCTCAGTGTGATGACGAGCTCGGAACTCCAGTCAGGTGTTAACTGAACATTTCAAGGCAGGGTGGGACCCAAGGGAAAAGGAGTGCCAGGGACCGAGGCTTTCAAGTCTCTGCCCCTGCTTAGATGGATCACAGGGCACCAGGTGCACCCCTGCCAGGCTCCACCCCCCTTCCAACCATTGTCTGCTCGAGTTGTTTCATGCTTGGAAGTACAACCCAAGACAACAGTCAGGCCTGAATTCGGACCCCACGGGAGATGGTATGGGTAGGAAGGCAAGAACCACAGAGCAGCCTCAGAACCGCTCCCGTGGGGCAAGGGAAAGAATTAATTTTGCACTTCAGGTAAACGCTCAAACTAAACTAAAAAGGAAAACCACCCAAAATTAGCATAAACTGAAGATTCCAGCTGAAAGGCAGGGTCAAGATCAGAAAACCAGGTATCTGAGGCCACAAGGGAGGGCCAAGTTACACACTCTGTGCCGAGATTCTGTCTAGAAAATAATAAACACCCTCACTCCCCAAATCACTGAAAGATGTTTCTAACAGGGGTTGCCTTTCGATACCTGGTAGGGATCCCTCCCCTGTGGTGAAATACAGGGCCTCCGAAACCAATAATAACGGATCATATTTGAGCAGCTGAATTAACAAAGAACCAAGGCATAGATTCATCAAGCAAATATCCGCTCGCAAAGGGGCAGATTCTCAGAATCTGCCCCTTTGCGATTGTTATTGCTATTGCGATTCTTATTGCTATTGCATTTAAGGAATCTCAAATTGAGATTCCTTAAATGCAATGCATGAAAGTTTTAAAAATAGCGAATTCGCTAATAGGGCACGCAAATTACCTGGACAGATGAAACGCAGCGACTGGAGGAGCACAGGTGACTCCCGGGGGAACTATACCTCAAAATACAGTATCACGACAAACGTTATGTATATTTTTATGGTTATGCACGGTATGCCAACTATGGGTAGTCCCACATGTGAATACTATAGAGTAACCGCCGAGTCACAAGAGATTCACTAATTGGGAACTACAGCGCCTGCATAGGGACCTCTTATATTTCACCTACAGTTACACTAAGCAGAACACCATTATCCTACATTCACTGCACAGCAACTTTTACATAACACATGGTATCAGCACATGACTAAAGTTGGCTCCCAATTATTGGCCAGATCATGGTATGTCAGCTTATTGATCCCACATGTGGTAGGTGCAGATAGACAATACTTGTCCCAGAAGCAGCCCCCGAGAAAGCAAAATGCATTGTACACTTTTCTAATGTAGGATAAGGGCCAAGATCCATCCCAACAAGTTAGAACCACACCGGGTAGTTGTAAACCTAAGTTTGTACGACACCAACTGAGGTTCCGTGGTTTTCGGGACCGGACTCCATTTTGTTTGCGTTGTTCATAACGCCATTTTGTGTTGCCCTCACGTAGGCCGTGGAGGTAACCGAACAAACAAAGTTGCATGGGCCTCATTGTTCATGTATGCATTAAACAGGCCCTTTTCTGACTTGTGAGTGAACTGCAGGACACTGACCTCTTCACCTGAAACTGACCCTTCTCTGGCTGATCGTTGTCTGAGATTGCCAATCAATGTTCAGGACCTCGTTAACCTTTAGTTTCCTTGCACATATCTTATCCTAATCAACATCTGAATTGTTTCTTTCCTAACGACTTTTCATTATTCTGGGTTTGTCCGGCTTGTGGAAATTGAATTTGGGACATTCCTAATAATTAACTTTTGGGTTGGGTTACTGTAAATTGGGTTTTTGTTAATGTGATACTCAGTTAGAAAATGTGTCCTATTGGTCAGAATTTTGCGCAGTGGGTGTACATTTATAATGAGAATATTGTGTATAAAAGGTGATGCCTTGCTCTATGAAATTGAACAGTTTCTTGAGTTGTACACCGTGTTGTATTGCTGGGATTACTGTTACTAGCTGCAGCTAATAAATTTGATCTCTGACGCCACCTAGAAGTATTCCGTGTCTCTGTTTGCCAAGACAGGAGAACCCGAAGACTTTGGGCGTGTCCCTGGCGCCGCTGGGTTCTAAAACCCGGTTCTTCAGTTGGCGCCCAACGGTGGGGCGACTTCAGTGGTACCGGTCCAAGCCTGAGGATCGTGAGGAGCCACGTGAGGAAATTCTGGAGGAAGGCCGCCACTTCATTGGCCCCTGCATGTCGACGTGGACCGAAGGTCTTTTCTGCGAGGCTTCCCGCTTTCCAACGGCTACGAAGGACTGCTGCCCTGACTGTCGCCCTGTCTTGGACCCTTGATTGATCCTTTGTAGAGCGAGACGATAGACGGTCTTCTGGTGGCATGACAGATATTTGGTTAAGTATAAGTGGGTCGCTCCCACGACTTTGTTTTGGTTCTTGGTTTTGATTCGGTTCTTGCAAAAATCGAAGCCGAGGGGCTCGTACATTTACGAATGTATCGATAGTTGATAACCCCTTGAAGTTTGAAGCTAGAATAAAGAGATATAAGATGCCTGGTCTTAGCAAAATTAGGAAATGGTTTAGTTGTGGTTGCAACAGGGATTCCCGATTGGAGGATTCGTGTCCGATACCTCCAGTTGGAACTCCAACTTATGAGCTCTATTCAAAACACGGAGTGGGTCCTATCACTTATAATGAAGTGTGGGTCCGCTATACAAAAAAAGATGGTGTCTTACGATGGCCCCAACATGGTAGTTTAAATATTTTAGATAATCTGGAAGTTGCGCTCTTTAAGAAGAAAGCCCGTCCGGCAATGTTTGACTCTTTCCTCCTTTGGCGAAAAGAAGCCAAACAGCGAGAAGTTAAGCAAGCACAGAGAGATAGGAAAGATAAGAATATGTCAGTACTACAAGCTGCTAGGCAGTTTAAGTCAGATGAGGAAGATCGAGTGAGTGAAGTTTTAGATAGACAGCGTTGCATGGCCATGGATAAATGTTATCTGGCCTTGCTGTCTTCTCCTCTGAAAGTGACGGAAGACCCTGAAAAATATCCTTTGATGTCTCATTTACTGAGATTGCCACCTCCTTATGTGCAGGGTCCTACTGCGCCTCCATTACCCCCGGTTGTTCTACCCTTTGTTGTTCAACCTCCTGCTGTTGTTCAGCCACCCGGTGCTCCACAGATGGTTTTGCCTCCTACTGCGCAACCCACTCTAGGGTCGCAAGCTTTGCTTCCAGCTTTGCCTCAAACTCCTTTGCCTTCTGCTTCTGCATCTCAGACTCCTACTGCTCTTGTTCCTACTTTGTCTCAAGATTTTAACTTTCCTGTTTTTACGCCTACTTCTTCTCCTTCTGCTCGAAAACAAATGACAGAAACTGTTGTTAATCTGTTGTCTCCATTGTTTGGGCCACTGAGTATGACCCCTGTTTCGGAACGAAAGCAGAGTCTTAGTCAGTTTCCTAGTTCCGAAGAGCGGGCGGTGTTGGATTTGTTGGCTTGTAGATGGATTTTAAATGCTTCCAGGTTATGGATGTTTTCTTTCAGTGGGAGCCGCCTAAGCAAAGGTATGTTTTTAATGTGATGTGTGCTTTTCTGAGGCAGGAATGGGAAGATAATGAGTTGGGTCAGATTCCGCAGGAAGTGCTTGATGTTCAGTCAGAGTTTGCTAAAGGGACGATAGTGGAATCTGACGTTACTGATGCTGTAGAGACGATACTTGCCTTCAGGACTAGACTCCCGTCTCAGCCATTGTACGAACCTGATCCTTCTGTTAGGAGGAAAGTGAAGCAGTATCCTATGAGAGAAGTTCCTCCTGTATGGAGAGAGGCAGTTCAGGCTGATGTCGGTTTGGGTATTCAGGCTGCAGAAGCCCATGTTCAGCGAGTATGGGTACATGTTCCATGGAAGAGAGCAGAGGTCTTAGCTCTTAAGCAGACTTTACCTGACCCTCGTAAGAATCCTGCTGGTTATTACAAGGAGTTGTCTCAGACAGTTGAAGCGTGTATTATGAATTTAGCTGACATAGACATGTTAATGGGTAATGTAGTTCCTCAACCTTTGTGGGCGAAGATTCGTCATGAAAATCATGCTGCAGAATTAGGAGATACGTGGGCTAATATTGTTGCTGCAGATGGTCGACAAGGTTCCACCTTGTGTTGTCACCCTCAAGTCGAATTCTAGGCTACCTCGTATTCCCCAATATAAAATATCGAGCGATGGCGAGAGAGCTCTATTAGCGATTGTCTATGATCTGGTTGAGAAGGGTGTAGTTGAAGAAACGAGAGGTAATGTGTGTAACAGTACTGTTTTGCCTGTCCTTAAGCGTACTGATGCTTGTCAGCCACCTGTGTATCGGTTTGTGATTGACCTTCGAGAAGTAAATAAGATTGTGGTGCCACAGTTTCCTGTTGTCCCGGATATCACTGCTTTGTTGACTCTGATTCCTGCTTCGGGAGCCTGGTTTTCTGTTATCGACTTGAAGAATGCTTTCTTTAGCATTCCGATTGCTGAGGAGAGTAGGGATATTTTTGGCTTCTCTTTAGGAGGACGAAGCTTCCGGTTTAAGAGAGCTCCCCAAGGTTATTGTGAAAGTCCCTCCATCTATAGACAGGCGTTGAAAACTCAGCTTGATAGCTCTGTGTTGCCTACTGGTGCTACTCTTATCCAGTACGTTGATGATCTGTTGGTTGCTGCTGATGACGAAGAGATTTGTAAAGAGGCTACTCTTTCTTTGTTACGACATTTGTCTGATCTTCATCATAAAGTGTCACCTTCAAAGTTGCAATATTGCCGCCAAGAAGTGACCTACTTAGGTCATTTCTTGTCGAAGGAGGGAAGAAGGTTGACCCCAGAACGAATTCAAGCGATTGCGCAAATGAGTGTACCATCCACACATAGAGAAGTGCATGCTTTCTTAGGTATCACCTCGTATTGTAGACAATGGATCCCTAATTTTTCCCTGCTAGCGAAACCTCTGTTGGCGCTGACTCTCAAAGGTACTCCGCATCCTCTCCCTTGGTCTGATGAGTGTCAGAAAAGTTTTTCTGAATTACGCGATGCATTGTGTTCGGCTCCGGTATTGGGTACTCCTGACTACAGTAAACCTTTCACGTTGTATGTTAACGAGAGAGAAGGTTGTGCATTGTCAGTGTTGACTCAACAATTCGGGGACAAGCAACGCCCATGTGCGTATTTTTCAGCGACGTTAGATCCGGTAGCTAAAGCGTTGCCAAGTTGTTTGAGAGCTACAGCGGCAGCGTCTGTTTCTATCCGACAGTCTGCTGGTTTGGTATTGGATAATACGTTGATTGTGATGGTCCCACATGCAGTGGATACTTTATTAAACAGGACCAAGACTCAGCACCTTACTAGTGCACGTCTGTCAGGATATGAGTCGACTCTTTTAGCTAGCCATGTTCACATTAAAAGATGTAATGTATTGAATACAGCTACGTTGTTGCCGATTTCTGTAGAGTCAGATGCTCAAGAACAGCATGATTGCTTTCTTCGAACAGAGGAAGAAACAAAAGCTAGAGTTAATCTAAGGGCCACTCCTTTTGAGAATGTTGATGGTACCTTATGGGTAGATGGTTTGTGTTTTAAGCTTCCGAATGGTGAAACGACTGCAGCATATGCCGTCACAACTTTACATACAGTTGTTGAGACAGCACGCATAGCACAGAATTCTGCGCAAGCAGCAGAGTTGATTGCATTGACACGAGCGTGTGTATTGTCAGAGGGAAAGCGAGTGAATGTTTATACCGATAGCCAGTATGCGTTTGGTGTTGCCCATAGTTTTGGACGTTTGTGGAGAGAAAGAGGATTCCTTACTTCCCATGGCACAAAAATTCAGCATGGGCAGTTAGTGAATGAACTTTTGGAATCTCTTACTCTCCCAAAGCAGATTGCAATTGTGAAGTGTAGTGCGCATAAGAAAGTTGTGGATGATGTAGGTCGAGGGAATGCGTTTGCAGATGAAGTTGCGAAGGAAACGGCGAGAGACATGATGAGCCGTATGTATGTGGCAGGTCCTACAAAATGGTTTGTGGAAAGTGGAATGTGTGAAGACACAATAGAAAGTGTGAAGATGATTCAGGCTGAAGCTACTGAGAAAGAAGTGAGTACGTGGAGAGAAAGTACGGGTATGTTGGATTCGACAGGTTGTTGGGTTGAGTTGTCAGAACACCAGCAATGGTTGTTGCCTGATGCGTATGTGCTCTCAGTGGTTACAATGGCTCATGGAATGGCTCATATCAGTTGGAAGGGAATATGCAAGTTGTTGGCTCCAGTTTGGCAGAATGCTGGAATTCCGAAATGTGCTGAGAACGTGGTGAAGCATTGTATGATTTGTCTGAAGTATAATCCTGGCAAGGGAACTCCAACTCCAGCTGGTCATTTTGCTCCTCCGACGTATCCATTTGAAGTGATACAGCTAGATTACATTCACATGGAGAGATGTAATAATTTGAAGTATGTCCTTGTGGTTGTTTGCGCCTTTTCCAGATGGATAGAGGCCTACCCCCTAAAGGATAATACTGCCTTGTCTACAGTTAAGGTTTTGCTCAAAGAGTATTTCCCTAGATTTGGTTTGCCGAGAATTGTATGGTCGGACAATGGGAGTGAATTTGTGGGTCGAGTCATGAGGAAAGTGTGTATTGGATTAGGGATAAATCAGAAGTTCCACGCAGCGAATCACCCCCAGTCTGCTGGACTTGTTGAATGTTACAATGGTACCTTGAAGCTGAAATTAGCTAAGGTACAAGCGAGCACTGGTCTTACATGGCCGGATGCCTTGCCGTTGGCTCTTTTGTCAACAAGGACGACAGTGCATTCTCGTGTGGGACTTAGCCCATACGAAATAGTTTTTGGTCGTCCAGCGAATGTTTGGGGTGTGCCTCGTCCTGAGAAATACAGCGACATTGAGTACCCTATGTTGGTGGATTACTTACATGACTTGACTGCTAAATTACCTGTTCTCCACCAAGAGGTCTATGACAGTTTGCCGACAGCTACTGCAGATCCAGGGCACACGATCCAACCTGGTGATTTTATCTTGACGAAGAATTTTCAGCGATCCAAGAATTTGGAGCCGAGATGGACTGGTCCCTATTTGGTATTGCTGGTCACTAGAACTGCTGTTAGAGTAGCTGGTAAAAAGAACTGGGTGCATGCCACCCATACGAAAAAAGTTCCGTTGCCCTTACGGTATGACAAGTGGGTGAGGGATGGAAAAGCTGACTCCGAGTGTGAAAGGGTTCCTAGATTCGTCCCTTTTAGTGATGCACATTTGACATGGACCCAGACTGTGCCTAGCAAAGAGCGCTACAATCTGAGATCGAAAAAGGACGTTTGAAATGGACAAATAAATCTGAATTTTTTTATGTAGTGAATTACACCTTGTCAGATCAAGAGACTTTTTTACTTTTTCTTTTTTGAGTCACCATCCGGACTCAGCTGCAGGGTCACGGTATAAGTTCTTAAGGTGTGAGCCGCGTATTGACACAAGGTCTGTGGTTTAGGGTCGTTAGTACGATCTTGACGCACACTTAAGTGAAGAAGGAAAATTGCCGTGAGAAGCACGTTAGAGGATGGAGTCTTTTGAGTCCGACAAGGGTGTTAAAAGAGTTGATTTCAGATTGCAAATGTGTATATTGGTTCGTAGCAAATGTTTTTTAATAATGTGTTTTCTTATGCTTTTGATCATTACGTTGGTTTGTGTGGGTTGGATTTTCTATGCATCACAACAGACACCTGCATCTACCTCCCAACCTACTCTTTCTTTTCCTACTGTTTCTCCACATGAGTTTCATACGTTGCCTGAACATGAACAGACACGAAGATTGGAATTTGTGAACAATTCGTTTATACAGATGTTGCATCAGCATCAGCTAGTTGTAAATACCATGAATTGTTGGGTGTGTGGTCTTATGCCGCATACGACTGATAAGGGAATGCCATATTTGGTTTTGCCTTTTTCGCCTGGGTCAGTATGGGCACTCCAGTCAATGTTTATCTATGCGAATGAAGCATCTCCTGTACGTTCTGCCAAAGATAATGCGAATAATAATGCCTTGATACAGGGAATAGTAGATATGGTCAGAGATATTGATGCATATAATGCTATCCCTAAAGATGAGGTACGAGCATATGTTGGTTGGAACAAGACGAGATATAGCATTAGTCTGACAGAGAAAGAGAGACAGAAAAGGTCTCCTCCTATTTGGATTGTACCCCACCGAGGTCATTTCTGTCTGCAAGGTAATGGTCAGAATCCGAGAGCTCAGCTTGGTAAGAGTGTGTGTGCTCACACCTATGTCTATACGTCCCAGAAATCTCCACCGTTCGTGCCAGCATAAAGGTACGTATTTTGTTTGTTATGATAGATCATATACATGGTTGCCTTCTGACTTTTCAGGCACATGTTGTGTGGAATTTTTGCTTCCCCCTACGTACACAGCTGCTTTCAACTACCATAAGACAAGATATGGTAGAGGTGTTATCGATGCGAAAGATACTGTCGCACAAGAAGCTGGAGACTTCTTTAAGGGTTTCCTGCCCTTTTGGGGTCCTATGGCTAATGGTAGGACAATTCGTCAGCTTGCAAGAGTGGTCGAAGCCACTATAAATGAGACTGCAGGTGCTCTTAGCAATATTACAGCTGAGCTTCAAGCGGATCGCCTTATGACATTACAGAACCGCTTTGCTTTAGATATTATACTCGCAGATAGAGGTGGAGTATGTAAATTGATCGGGTCTAGTTGCTGCGTTTTCATACCAGATAACGTCCTGACAGTGTACCAAGCCATCTTGAGGTTACATAAGTCCGCTGAGTCTATACATGTAGATGAAGGGAACTGGTCATTGATAGGATGGTTTTGGGAACTGCTGTCCAAATGGGGATGGAAGATTCTGATGTTTCTTGGTATGACTTTAGCGATCTTTTCCTCGTGTTGCTTATGCATCCAGTGTGGTCCCGCCATTTGTAGTCTTTGTGCTACAATCTGTGCGAGAAGACCAGTCCCGAGAGAAGCGAAGGATAATAAGATGATGTTACAGCAACACCTTGACGACCTGATGAGAATAGATATAGACCTGGATTCAGATTTACGTGAGTTTAGGTCATTGCCTACGTAATGGCAAAAGGAGGGACTGAGGTTCCGTGGTTTTCGGGACCGGACTCCATTTTGTTTGCGTTGTTCATAACGCCATTTTGTGTTGCCCTCACGTAGGCCATGGAGGTAACCGAACAAACAAAGTTGCATGGGCCTCATTGTTCATGTATGCATTAAACAGGCCCTTTTCTGACTTGTGAGTGAACTGCAGGACGCTGACCTCTTCACCTGAAACTGACCCTTCACGAAGCCAATTTCTCTGGCTGATCGTTGTCTGAGATTGCCAATCAATGTTCAGGACCTCGTTAACCTTTAGTTTCCTTGCACATATCTTATCCTAATCAACATCTGAATTGTTTCTTTCCTTACGACTTTTCATTACATGGGTAGTGCTTTTCAATTATGGGTTTGTCCGGCTTGTGGAAATTGAATTTGGGACATTCCTAATAATTAACTTTTGGGTTGGGTTACTGTAAATTGGGTTTTTGTTAATGTGATACTCAGTTAGAAAATGTGTCCTATTGGTCAGAATTTTGCGCAGTGGGTGTACATTTATAATGAGAATATTGTGTATAAAAGGTGATGTCTTGCTTTATGAAATTGAACAGTTTCTTGAGTTGTAGACCGTGTTGTATTGCTGGGATTACTGTTACTAGCTGCAGCTGATAAATTTGATCTCTGACGCCACCTAGAAGTATTCCGTGTCTCTGTTTGCCAAGACAGGAGAACCTGAAGACTTTGGGCGTGTCCCTGGCGCCGCTGGGGTCTACAACCCGGTTCTTCACAACCCAGCTGACCAGACTCATAACCTTGGGCATCAGTGGTCGAGCTCACCAATGGCTCGAATCCTTTCTATCAGGCCGGTCCCAAAGAATTCAGTTGGGTGAGCAGGTATCAGATAAGGGGATGCTTAGTTGTGGAGTCCCTCAGAGCTCCGCCTTGTCTCCACTCCTTTTCAATATATACCTGCAACCACTGATAGCAGTCCTAGCCAACAGGGACTGCAAAATATTCAACTACGCAGATGACACACAACTCCTCCTCAGCATCGACAACACCCCCCCATGCCCAAGCCCATGTACAAAATGTCCTCAGATTCACAGTGAGTTGGATGTCAGCAAACTCACTGAAAATCAATCTGGATAAGACAGAGGTCCTGGTCATCCCCACAATAAACTCCCCCCGGAATGATCACTTCTGGCCCCAAGAGCTAGGCCCCACCGCCACCCCCGTGCCGGCCGTGAAGAGTCTTGGTATAAAAGTTGACTCCAAGCTCTCCATGGCCAATCAAGTTTCTTTGGTGGTCAGTACATGCACCGGTCTGATCAGACAGATGCGGAAACTTGCCCCCCTTCTGTCTACTCCCTCACTTCAAATGATAGTGTCGGCTACTATTGTCTCAAGGCCAGATTACGGCAACGCCTTATACATTGGCCTCCCAGAGAAACAAGCTAACAGACTTCAGGTGGTCCTGAATGACACAGCGAGGCTGGTCTTCAGGCTCCCTAGAAGATCTCATGCCACCCCCTTGTTGCGCAAATGGCATTGGCTCCCTATTAAGCAAAGAGCAAAGTTCAAGGGGCTCTGCATCGCCCATAAATCAATATATGGCCTAGCCCCAACTTACATAAAGGAACACCTTGAGGCCTATGTCCCTGGCCGCACACTGTGGTCATCCGAGGCCTGTCGTCTATCCTGCCCTCGGTATAAGGCTGCATTAAAAGGAGGTAGAGCCTTCTCTTTCCTAGCCCCCCAGCTCTGGAACCAGCTACCTGCGCATCTCTGAAAGGAATCCTCCCTGCTTCGGTTCAGGAAACAGCTCAAAACTATCCTGTTCAGGGACTCACTAAGCACAGTCTAAACTCACGCTCAACCCCTGTGGTCGTCTAGCAGCCTCGCCCACCCCCTCCCTAATGCTAAGAGACCTGACGGTGATTTAGCGCTATACAAATATCAATTAACAATAACAATAACAACAGTTCTATACATCTTCACTGAACCCACTGATATCCAAACCAAGCTGAACAGGATGCTTAGGAAGGGTACCGTAGGGTAAGATATCACTAGGGCCCAGAATTTCCCAGAGAAGAGATTTTTGGAGGTAGCAATGCCCCCAACCCAGTGCACCAACACATCTGCTCCAGCATCCACCTGTGGACCGAGAGTGGCCCTTAGTGTACCCGGGAAAGTTTTTTTGAACAAGTGGTCTCCCGGCATGGAATTCCAGTGTAGGTCTGTCCAGCTCGGGGATAAAATGGGGAATGGGTTGCATGGAGAAAGGTTTAATGAAAGTATAACTGGAATTCTGGGTGGGTGGATACACTCCGAAGAAGGGAAAGGGCAACCCCTGATTCTATGAAACACTGTATTCCTTATGCTTTTAAGGTAAAGGAATGCTTCCGATAGGCACGAATGCTAACTGCAAAGTGCTACATATTCTGGATATACAATGGGGCACCTCCACGCTTATAGATTTTTATTGACCGTACGGTGAGCATGCCTACACTCGAAACCAGTGAAATTCAGCAGTGATAGTTAGCTGAGCTAACTATAACTTATGATCCCGCAATGCACTGCTTATGGCCTCACATATTACATCACTCATTACATGGTCACTGACATCACTGATGACATCTCAAATGACATCACCGATGATATCATCCAGTGAGTATGAGCATTTTCTAAATGTAAATATATACCAAGGTACTACGAAATTTAAAATAGTATACTTTCTGTACTACTAATGAGTGATTCCAATTTTTAACATAGATTATGTGAGTGGCTGTGTCACTGTGTGTATCTCTGTGTGAGTGGGTGTGTGAGTGGGTCTACAAATGTGTGAGTGGTTGTGTGATTGGCTGTAAGGGATGGGTGTGTGAGTAGCTGTGGGTGACTTAGTTGCAGTGTGAGTGACAGTATTGGTGAGTTTGTGGGTATGTCAGTGGCTGTACGGGGGAGTGACTAGCTGTATGAGTGGCTGTATGGGTGGTTGAATAGGTATGTAATTGACTGCATGGGTGTGAGTGGGTGTCTGAATGGCTGTATGAGTGAGTGACTGGTTGTGTAAGTGGCTCTATGGGTGAGTGAGTGGCTGTTTGAGTGGTGTTTGGTTAAATGAGTTGGTGTATAAGTAGCCATATTTTTGAGTCAGTGTCTGGGTGAGTGAGCAGATGTGTGAGTGCATGTATGGATGTGTGAATGGGATTGTAAGTGGTTCTGTGGGTGTATGAGGGAGTGTGTGAGTGCTTGTATGGGTGAGTGAGTGGCTGTGTTAAGAGGCTGTATGGGTGAGCGGGTATGTGATTGGCTGCATAGGTGAATATGTGGGTGTGTGAGTAGCTGTATGGGTAATTGACTGGTTGCATGAGTAGCTGTATGAGTGAGTGAGGGGTTGTGTGAGTGATTGTATGAGTGAGTGAGTAGTTGTGTGAGTGGGCCTATGGATGAGTGAGTGGTTGTGTGAGTACTTGTATGGGTCTATGAATGGGTATGTGAGTGGTTGTGTGGGTGAATGAGAGGTTGTATAGGCATGTGAGTGGGTGTGTGAGTGGTTCTCTGGATGATGTCATCAGTGATGTGATTTGAGATGTCATCAGCGATGTCACTGACCATGTCATTAGTGATGTAATGTGTGAGGTCATAAGCAGTGCATTGTGGGGGCACAAGATATACTTACCTCAGGTAACTATATTTGCTGAATTTCTATGGTTTTGTATGAGTCAAATCTGAGCCTCACTATAACGTCCCTGTACTCTTTGTTTTTTTCTGCGAATTTTGTAGAGACGTAAAAGGTAATTTTAATTTAAGAGGGTGCATTCTGCAGGGAGCTGTTTTCACTTGCTCCCTGCGCCTCTCTTCTCCCTGCGCAGAGGCCTCTTCTTCTGCGCCCCGGTCCTGGGCTCTTCTACTGGTGCTGTTAGGGGCCTGGGGGGCAGTCAGGGGTGTCTTCCTTCCAACTGCCCATTGCACCAGGCTCCAGCACCTTTCGCCTCAGCAGACCACACACCAGAGAGAGCTTCTCTTCCTGTGCAAGTACTTTTTAAAAGTTGAGTAGGGGGCTGGCAGGAAGTCCTGTGTGTCCTATCACACAACGACACATCACTTCCCTGCCCCCTCCCTCCTTCTTGTCCAGCCTCTGGGTTGTTCAAAAGGGAGTCGACCAGTGTCTCTGGCCACATGGCCTCTGAAACCCAACTCCTTCCCCCCTCAATGCCTTTACGTAGTTCAGCTTGGTAGTTCAGCTTGGTGCCTGGCACCCAGTGACAGCAGTTGATGGATTGGCTTATAGCTCCACCTATCTTTTCTCCTTGGAGGGAAGATCTTCGCTCTGGGAAGAAAGGTCATTAATCTAACCTGCCAGGGCCAGACCTCAGCCAGGGACTCAGAGAAATATGATATTTCTGGACGACCCAAAAGCACTACAAATATGACTTTGGACTCTGCAGAATACTCATTTTCACGTCCGCTACACTGGACATTCGTGCGTGTCTGGAATGTGTACGCCTTTGGGAAGTTACTCTAGCCATGGGTTCCACCTTCCCATAAGCGAATAGGGAAGTATAAAACACAGTAAAACACACTGACTTTCCCTGGCATGTTCCCTTCCAGTGTATAAAGCCTATTCCCTGTCACCACCCAATTCTCCATAAGTCCTGCCACACCATTCACTATGTAGCTGCTCCTGGACTGCGCACGCTAGGAATCTCCCCTGCGCAGCCATTACATGTGTACACACGCATGTACACATGTGTCTGCATGTAACCAGCATGGTGCCCCATACTCTAGCTGCTGTGCAGCGGCCTAGTCAAGCCAGGTGTACACCAGCAAAATCTCCATGCAGTCTCCTTCATTATGAGTTCACTGTGGGTGACTCCCAGATTATGAGGCTCCCCCACACTAAAAGCTCAACAATTAGGTGCTCAAAAAGCGAACAATCCGGGCGGTCCATAGTGTCAGAACCACCTTCTAACACACGCCGCGCCCAGCTGATTCCTACAGAGAAGAAGTAGTCATTCTACATGGGTACACTTCCCGTAGTCAGCGATAACTAGTTATAAGGGGTTCTGACCAGATCCCCCTGACTCACCAGTTATCCGCTCAGACCACCTGCTTCTCTCATCCATCAAGTCTCCACCCATGCAGGGATCCTAGACTACCCTAAGACCCCTCCAGGCTCTAGGTTAGGTACCTCCAGATCACTCATGGTCTACATGGACTCAGCCTAACTAGGCCCACCTTTACCCTTGGGCATGCAACACTATGCCTACCCCTCCTCTGGACAAGGGTACAGTGCCTCGGCACTGATGCGGTCTCCTGGGATAGGTCTACATCCCATCCCCGGGTCACTAGCTAGTCTCCCTTCCAGAGTTTGTTCCAACCAGGACCCTCGCTCCGTTTTGGTCCGTGCACCCTAAAGATGCAACCTCTCTGGACCCTCACCCTCAGCCTGCCGCTGAGGTCACTTTGCTGCCACCACCCTTTCGGGATGACTGGCTACCCTAAAGAAAGCACAGCCACTCAGGCTTTTCCCACACAGAAAAGCTCCTCTGACCACTAGCCTGACTCCAAAAATAGGACCTCAGACCGGTCTCACTACCACACTGGCAGTGCTAGGGAGGAACACTGAGGGTGCCTTGTCAGACCCCCTACAGCTCATTCTCCCCACCAGTAGCTCCACACGGAAACTACCGCGGGAGCCTAGACCCCTTTCTTGTTCTCCGCTGCGAGAACAGCGTCTATGCACCCTTCCCTCCGAGAGGCACGTTCGCCTCCCGGAGTACCCTTATAGAGCCGGTGGGCCCCGAGTTAGCTAGACCCAGGCCCACTTCTCATGGCTCTCCCGGTCTCCCAAGCAATGCCTTGGGAGACCGTCCAGGGACCTACATGGTCCCTGGATGGCCTGCACTACCCCTTCTGAAGAGCAGGGTCCCTTCACTTAAGATAGGCCCCACCTGCCTTCAGGGTAGTACTACCACTCTCAGCCAGGGACCCTAAAGATCCCGGCTAGGCCTGCACCACCCCTTCGCGAAACACAGGGTCCCTTCACTGAAGATAGGCCCCACCTGTGTTCAGGGTGGTACTACCTTGCAGAAGTCCACCTCCTGCCTCGAGCTAGGGGGAACACCCCATGCTCCTGGTCCTTGGGTCCAAGTCCCAGACGACCTACCCGACTGGTTGCCGGCTAGGCATCGCCCCAGCCACCACTTCAGGTTCCCTCCACCAGCTCCAAGTCCTGGGGTTCAAGTCCCACAGGAACTATCGGACTGGTCACCGTCCATCACTAACCCTTCAACTGGAAACTAGGGAGCACGTGACCCCCACTCAGATCTCCACTGCGTCAGTTATCTTGCCCACCTAGGGTGCCTAGGGGCTACCACTACATACCATCACTCAATAACCACCCTCCTTTGGGGCCACCCACTACCAGGGGCCACCCCTGGGTTGCTCACCTCCCCACCAGTTAACCTGTTGGGGTCCCCCACCATGGGAACCCCTGGTGGGTTACTACCCGGGGTGAAGAAACCTCCTGCCCCACCCTTCCAGTGGTTTTGGCCTGTGCCAATAGCAAGAAACTTTCAGCGGGGGAAGGATAGCTGGGGCACTGTTGGAACCTGAGATGACAGGTCACCTAGGGTAGCCTGGCCTAGGGTAAGACACAATCACTAGAGGCTTAAGCGTAAAGGTTGCAAACCACCCAGCAGTAAATCAACGCAAAAACACCCAAAAATGACACTACACCAATGTTGGAAAAATACGAGCTTGTTTATAAAAATATTCTTTGCTCTTATGTCTTTAGAAATCACAGCTTAGTACATACAGTTGTCATGAAATTAATAATAATACTTTCAGAAGTGCTAACTTACATCACTATCAGCATCAATAGTACATTACATTAGATTCCAGAATTGGTTAGATTTGATTTCTATGAGACTCTAAAACTTTTCCCCCTCAACACCACTACCCACCAAAAAGGTACACATCCAATGAGAGGTTTCAGTTTTACAAGACGTTTACATCAGTGCCAGCAGCCTCTATGAGGAACTTTTACCCCTACTTAATCAGCAGGTACTCTCAGCACAGCATTGGCAGTGGTGCTACTCCCAGATTCTGGTCTAGTAGATGTCTTTCCTCAGACCAGTTAGCAACGTGGTTCTTATCATCCAATTTCACCCCCACCTCCAAGGACACAGTAGGGGGAAAACGACTGGTGAAACTAGATCACTTTATCATGCACTAGTTAACTCTCCTTCCCTCAGGAAATGATCTAGTGTTAGTTCTCCTTCCCTCAGGAAATGATCTAGGACACAGTCCTCCCCCTTCACCCCACACTCTCCTTACTGTGTCAAACTTCCGCCCTGTCACGCGGTTCAACCGAGGTCCCAGCCGGTAACTGTTGAGGCGGTTTCCACCCGTCCCGCGAGCTAAACTCAAGGCAGATGCGGGGAGGTCCGGGGAATGTCTCGCCGGTGAGCCGGAGTCACCGCTGGTCTCCTCCGCTACCGGCCACACAACCCCAGGGCTGGCGCGAGTAGGTCCGACGGGCGCTAACAAGCGCCGCTTCCAAACCCCTTCGCTCGCTGGCTCCGCCTTCCAGAGCCGGGCGGCTCAACGGGGCATGCGTGAGGGGAAAGTGTCTTCCCGCTGGAGCCCGCGCTCCTCCGCTGACGCCTCCCTGCTACTCCGCCCACTCGGAAATCCACAAGGACTCCTCCAGGACCGCTCCTCACCTCAGGACTGGCAACCACAGCTCCAAATCGGCGCCGCTCACCATGCCAATTCAGGAGCAGTTCAGCTCGACTTCTCTCTGCCTCCGCTCCCTCAGCACTCATCACGACAGGTAGGAAGAGGGACACTGTGGGATTTTGTCATCAGGGGGAGATGCCAGCAACCGGGGCAGAATTCAATTAAAGAGCGGAGAAAGGGGGCCACAAAGATTAACCCCTCTCCATTTGAGATTCTCTTAGCAACAGTCTCACTAAAGTCTTTTCACTGGGCAGAGGACTGCACTCCACAGTGCTGCAGTCTCCTTCTCCTCTTCACATCCCCATTCTTCCAGTCTGGGGATTGGTTAGGCGCCCAGGGTCTCCAGTAACCCTAAACAGCGGGGACAAGACAAGTAACCCAAGGGGGGTAGAGTGGTGGATCAATAGGGCAGCGTCCCAGTCCAGGAGGTCAACCCTTAGTCTAACCTCCCCCCACCTTCTGCTATAGCCTGTCCTCCAGCTGACTCTCTCTGGTAAGACAAAATGGCTGTCCAGCATTCCGCCTTTTATAGGCTGACCCTCAGGGGTCCAGAAGGGACCAGAAGGTTCTGGAATGCCCTATTCTACTCTATGGGACAGGTTCTAGGTTTGTCAGTTGGGACAGTTGGTAGCCACCATTTTGTGACTCCAACTATATTCCTGTCAGAAAAGGCCTCTAGGCCTGAGGTGAAAAACTATGAGGGGCAAAGAACACCTATCCCCTTGACCAACACCTTGAAAAAAAACTAGTGGACGCAAAAATTAATAAAAGTATGAGGGGCAAAAAGGAGACAAAATAAATAATAAATTGGAGGGACTACGCAAAAAGCCAGACAGGTCTAACACGCGTCCCCCCCAGTTGAAAGTGGGGAGAACTACCCAACCCCTTGGGAGTCCTCATCACTAAGGCGGAAATACCTAGAGAGACCGTCTGCGTTGGCATGGTCAACTCCAGGTCGATGTTCCACCCGGAAGTCCATTCACTGTAGGGAGATGGACCACCTCAACAGCTTGGGATTCTCCCCCTTCATCTGCATTAGCCAACGAAGAGGTCGGTGGTCAGTCTGAACCAGGAAGTGCGAGCCAAATAGGTATGGCCGCAGCTTCTTCAGAGCCCACACCACCGCGAAAGCTTCCCTCTCAATTGCACTCCACTCCTGTTCCCGGGGAAGCAGTCTCCTGGATAGGAAGACCACAGGTTGATCCAGGCCCTCTTCATTTAGTTGCGATAACACTGCCCCAATGCCATGTTCTGATGCATCTGTCTGGACAATGAACTCCTTGGAGAAGTCTGGGGCCCTCAGGACCGGTGCTGCACACATTGCCTGCTTCAGTTTCTCAAAAGCTTGCTGACAAGCTTTCGTCCAAACTACCCGTCGAGGTTGTTTCTTTGAGGTGAGCTCTGTGAGGGGCGCTACAATTGTGCCATACCCCTTCACAAAGCGACGGTAGTAGCCTGTGAGGCCCAGGAAAGCTCGGACCTCAGTCTGTGTCTTGGGGGGTTCCCAGGCCATGATTGCCTCAATCTTTGCCTGCAGGGGTTGCACTGTCCCCCTACCCACCAAGTGTCCAAGGTACACAACCGACCCCTGCCCAATCTGGCATTTGCTGGCCTTGATTGTCAATCCAGCTTGTTTCAGGGCCTGGAGAACTGCGTGCAAATGTTGCAAATGGTCCTCCCAACTGCTACTGAAGACAGCAATGTCATCCAGGTAAGCAGCAGAGAAACTCTCCATTCCAGAGAGGACCTGGTTCACCAGCCGCTGAAATGTGGCAGGGGCATTTTTGAGCCCAAAGGGCATTACACAAAATTGGAAGTGTCCCTCAGGCGTGGAGAAGGCTGACCTTTCCTTTGCTCCATCTGTCAAGGAGATCTGCCAGTACCCTGAAGTGAGGTCAAAGGTACTTAGGTATTGGGCAGCTCCTAGCCGGTCAATTAATTCATCCGCCCTAGGGATCGGATGAGCATCAGTCTTTGTAACTGAGTTCAGTCCCCGGTAATCCACACAGAACCTCAGTTCTGGTGTGGTGCCTGGTGGAGCGGCTTTTGGCACTAGCACCACCGGACTGGACCAAGGGCTGTTGGAAGGTTCTATAACTCCCAGCTCTAGCATCTTGGCAACCTCTCCATGGATGCTAGCCTTCACCTTGTCGGACAGCCGGTAGGTCTTCGACTTCACTGGTGGGCTGTCCCCTGTGTTCACATCATGGGTACACAGGTGAGTCCTTCCCGGGACAAGGGAAAACAGCGTAGAGTACTGCTCCAGTATCTGGTGGCAGTCCTCTCGCTGCTCAGGAGTTAGAGTGGGAGAGAGTATCACTCCCTCCACTGACCCATCCTTCTCTTGAGACGAGAACAAGTCTGGGAGAGGTTCGCTTTCCGCTTCCTCTTCCCCATCAGTCACCATCATTAAAATGACCTCGGGCCTCTCATGGTGGGGTTTGAGTCGGTTGGCATGCAGCACCCGTAGGGGCTGTCGAGGGGTCTTAAGGTCCACCAGGTATGTGGCCTTACCCTTCTTTTCCAACACTTCAAATGGGCCTGTCCAGCGATCCTGGAGGGCACTAAGCTCCCCAGGTTCCATCACCCACACTTTCTGGCCAGGCTCCAATTCCACCTGGTGAGCATTGTGGTCATACCACTCTTTCATGACTGCCTGGCTGGCCTCCAAGTTGTCAGAAGCTTGCTTCCACAACTTCGCCATTTGGCTCCTGAAGGCCAGCATGTAGCTCACCACATCCTGGGGGGGTTTCCTGGGAGACTTCTCCCAACCATCCTTCACCAGGCTGAGAGGACCGCGTACAGGGTGCCCATACAGAAGTTCAAAGGGGCTGAAGCCCACTCCCTTCTGTGGCACTACCCTGTAAGAGAATAGCAAACAGGGTAGGAGGACGTCCCATTTCCTCCGCAGGCTTTCGGGCAGACTTCTGATCATGCCCTTCAAGGTTTTATTAAACCTCTCAACCAGTCCATTTGACTGGGGGTGATAAGGAGTGGTGAACCGGTAGGTCACTCCACACTCCTTCCACATTGCCCGCATGTAAGCTGACATAAAGTTGGTCCCCCTGTCAGACACAACTTCCTTGGGGAATCCCACTCGGGTAAAGATCCCCATTAGGGCTCTAGCCACCACAGGTGCAGTGACTGTCCTCAGAGGAATTGCCTCTGGGTACCGTGTGGCATGATCCACCAGAACCAGGATGAACCTGTGACCCGCTGTTGTTGGTGGATCTAAAGGCCCTACAATGTCGATGCCCACCCTTTCAAAGGGGGTGCTAACGACTGGAAGTGGTTCCAGGGGAGCCTTCAGCTTTACCCCTGTTTTCCCACTGGCCTGGCAGGATACACATGTCCGACAGTAAGTGTTGGACGCCACTTTCATCTGAGGCCAGTAAAAGTGGAGGACAAGCCGAGCAAAGGTCTTGTCCTGACCTAAGTGTCCTGCCAAGGGTATAGCATGAGCCAATTCCAGCAGAAAGGCTCGGTATTGTTGCGGGACTACCAAGGCCCTTGATGAGCCAGGTAAGGGTACCTTGGGTTCACTGTAGAGGAGTCCATCCTCCCAGTAAATATGGTAGTGTCCCGTAACATCACCTGCTGCCTGGGCTTCAGCCTGACGCCTCAGTCCCTCAAGGGTAGGGCACTCCCTCTGCCCCTTACAGAATTCCTCTCTGGTAGGCCCTCCCTCCACATGCCACTCAGCAGGGATAGGTAGATCCTCCAGAGAGTCTACTTCCCCCTCCACGGACTCCTGGTCCACCACCGCAGGTGGCCGATCTGTCACATGGGGTGTGGAAGCCAAAGCAGGCTCTTCCTGACTTCGGGTCTGTCCCTTTTTGGCAGCGGGTTGGGCCATTGTTCCAGGCTCCAACCCAGGCGAACTCCCTCTCCGGGCAGTCGCAGACCGTGTGCTCACACAGGCCCAGTCAGGTGTACCCAGCATCGCAGAGTGCGTCCGGTATTCCACCTCTCTCCAAGTGTTGTGCTCCATGTCATTCCCCAGCAGACAATCAACTGGCACGGCAGGGCTTACGGCAACTCGAAGTGAACCTGCAACCCCTTCCCACTCAAAGGGAACCTCAGCCACTGGATAGTGGCCCATTCTGCCGTCAGCCATCGCGGCGGGGTGGAGTACATGGGGAACCACCTGCTCTGGAGATACCAGTTGACTTCTCACCATAGTCATACTGGCTCCTGTATCTCTCAGAGCCTCCCCTCTCTGGCCGTTGATGGTGACCCATTGCCCATACTTTGCAGTATTTGGGGGCACCTGGATCTTAGGAACCATCTCCCGTTCTCCCAGGGACACTAAGATGACACCCGCCCACTCACCCCCCTTATCTAAGGGCAACTCCTCCCCGAGCGCTACACTAGCTACTCCCGGTGGTTTTCCTCCGGTGGGAGGGGGTGGTCTCTTTGGGCATCTGACATCTCCCTTATAATGTCCAACACCACCACACTCAAAACAGTGGAGAACCCTTGGCTGCTGGCTTTGGCCAGGATTAGGGTTTCTGGGCGGGTTTGCCTTAGGAGTGAAACCTGTTCCCTTTCCTTGGAAATTGTTTTGGGGACCTTTAGTGAACTCCCTCTTTTTATCTCCCCCCCTCCTTCTTCTGGGGGGCGCCCTGTCCGGCCTTTTGGGAATCCCCTCCAGTCCCCTTTGAGGACACCCGGGTACTTGCCCAGATGTCCGCCTCCTCTGCAAGCTTCCGGGGATTGGTCAGCTTGCTGTCCACCAGGTGTTGGCGCAGCTCGGGAAAACATTTTTCGAGGAGGTGCTCTTTCAAAAATAGATCATACAACCCCTCATAATCCTTCACCTCACTGCCCTTGACCCAGCCCTCTAATGCCTTTCTTGCGTAATCAAGGAAGTCCACCCAGTTCTGGGTGCTCAACTTGTGGCTCCCCCTGAACTTCTGACGGTACCTTTCTGGGGTAAGCCCAAACTTCCTTACCAATGCTAGCTTCATGATGGGGTAGTTGGTTTGCTCCTCTGGTTCCAGGGCCAGCAAGGTGTCCCGACCAGCGGGAGGCATGTACCTATACAAACCACCCCCCCCAGTGCTTCTCCTGCACCCCATGGGCTCTTAAGGAGACCTCATAGACAGCCAACAATTTGGCTATGTCGTCCCCCTGACTAAAGCTAGCTATAAGGTCTTTTGGTAAATAGGGTCTGGACTCCCTGGCTGTCTCTTTAAATTCGCTGCCACCATTTATTACAGGAGAGGGCCCCCGTTGTAGGGCCTGGAGTTCCAACTCTTTCAACCTGAACTCGTGAGCCATCCTCCTCTCTTCCTTCTCCTGCTCCAGCTTAGCCAACTCCCATTTTAATTGCCTCTTTTCCCTCCTGTCAGCGAGCTCTGCTTCAGTTAAGCTTCCCCCAGAGGCGCTACTGCCCTTCCTGGAGTAGGACACTGGTCCTGGGAGTAGGTTTTCCCCCTCAGAGTGGAATAATCCTTCTATCTCCACAACCATGTCCCGGTCTGTCCCTTCATCCTCCTCCTTCCCTTCTTTGTGTGCCTCCACCCAAGCCCTTAGACTGGTCTGGAGTTCCCCCTTCTTGGCACCATGCATAAAAAATACCCCCATTTTCTGGCAGAAATCTTTCAGCTGAGCCACAGAATAGGTGTCTAGGTTTTCTAGTGCAAACTCCATTTTACAACAGGAAATACCAAGTTATACACACAAGGAAATTTGAGTTGCAAGGGCAACCTGAAGCTACCTCCACCCCACCACCAGGAACAAATTTGGAAAAACAAAAGCACAAATTAGGAGGGCCGCTAGGAGAAAACTCCTGGTGTAGTCTAGTGAATTACGCTCAATTACTACTGAGTAGTTGCAACCACAGTCAGGATCCCACCGCTAGACACCAACTTGTTGGAACCTGAGATGACAGGTCACCTAGGGTAGCCTGGCCTAGTGTAAGACACAATCACTAGAGGCTTAAGCGTAAAGGTTGCAAACCACCCAGCAGTAAATCAACGCAAAAACACCCAAAAATGACACTACACCAATGTTGGAAAAATACGAGCTTGTTTATTGTTTATAAAAATATTCTTTGCTCTTTTGTCTTTAGAAATCACAGCTTAGTACATACAGTTGTCATGAAATTAATAATAATACTTTCAGAAGTGCTAACTTACATCACTATCAGCATCAATAGTACATTACATTAGATTGCAGTATTGGTTAGATTTGATTTCTATGAGACTCTAAAACTTTTCCCCCTCAACACCACTACCCACCAAAAAGGTACACATCCAATGAGAGGTTTCAGTTTTACAAGACGTTTACATCAGTGCCAGCAGCCTCTATGAGGAACTTTTACCCCTACTTAATCAGCAGGTACTCTCAGCACAGCATTGGCAGTGGTGCTACTCCCAGATTCTGGTCTAGTAGATGTCTTTCCTCAGACCAGTTAGCAACATGGTTCTTATCATCCAATTTCACCCCCACCTCCAAGGACACAGTAGGGGGAAAACGACTGGTGAAACTAGATCACTTTATCATGCACTAGTGTTAACTCTCCTTCCCTCAGGAAATGATCTAGTGTTAGTTCTCCTTCCCTCAGGAAATGATCTAGGACACAGTCCTCCCCCTTCACCCCACACTCTCCTTACTGTGCCAAACTTCCGCCCTGTCACGCGGTTCAACCGAGGTCCCAGCCGGTAACTGTTGAGGCGGTTTCCACCCGTCCCGCGAGCTAAACTCAAGGCAGATGCGGGGAGGTCCGGGGAATATCTCGCCGGTGAGCCGGAGTCACCGCTGGTCTCCTCCGCTACCGGCCACACAACCCCAGGGCTGGCGCGAGTAGGTCCGACGGGCGCTAACGAGCGCCGCTTCCAAACCCCTTCGCTCGCTGGCTCCGCCTTCCAGAGCCGGGCAGCTCAACGGGGCATGCGCGAGGGGAAAGTGTCTTCCTGCTGGAGCCCGCGCTCCTCCGCCGACGCCTCCCTGCTACTCCGCCCACTCGGAAATCCACAAGGACTCCTCCAGGACCGCTCCTCACCTCAGGACTGGCAACCACAGCTCCAAATCGGCGCGGCTCACCACGCCAATTCAGGAGCAGTTCAGCTCGACTTCTCTCTGCCTCCGCTCCCTCAGCACTCGTCACGACAGGTAGGAAGAGGGACACTGTGGGATTTTGTCATCAGGGGGAGATGCCAGCAACCGGGGCAGAATTCAATTAAAGAGCGGAGAAAGGGGGCCACAAAGATTAACCCCTCTCCATTTGAGATTCTCTTAGCAACAGTCTCACTAAAGTCTTTTCACTGGGCAGAGGACTGCACTCCACAGTGCTGCAGTCTCCTTCTCCTCTTCACATCCCCATTCTTCCAGTCTGGGGATTGGTCAGGCGCCCAGGGTCTCCAGTAACCCTAAACAGCGGGGACAAGACAAGTAACCCAAGGGGGGTAGAGTGGTGGATCAATAGGGCAGCGTCCCAGTCCAGGAGGTCAACCCTTAGTCTAACCTCCCCCCACCTTCTGCTACAGCCTGTCCTCCAGCTGATTCTCTCTGGTAAGACAAAATGGCTGTCCAGCATTCCGCCTTTTATAGGCTGACCCTCAGGGGTCCAGAAGGGACCAGAAGGTTCTGGAATGCCCTATTCTACTCTATGGGACAGGTTCTAGGTTTGTCAGTTGGGACAGTTGGTAGCCACCATTTTGTGACTCCAACTATATTCCTGTCAGAAAAGGCCTCTAGGCCTGAGGTGAAAAACTATGAGGGGGAAAGAACACCTATCCCCTTGACCAACACCTTGAAAAAAAAACTAGTGGACGCAAAAATTAATAAAAGTATGAGGGGCAAAAAGGAGACAAAATAAATAATAAATTGGAGGGACTACGCAAAAAGCCAGACAGGTCTAACAGGCACCTTCTGTGGAAACCCTCCCAGACCTTAAAAAGCGCGGGAACCTCACAGGACCACTTTTTCTCCTGACCCCCATAAAGGTCAATCCACCCCTCCACCCCCCCTCTGTGATGTAGGTATCAGTTGCTGTCCCTATCTGTTGAGGTGGAGACACCCTCCGCACGCAGGTGTAGTGCCTGTAGTGTTAGGGTTCAACGGTGTACAATATGGTTTAGAACATTTGTTTGTAATCATTTCCTGGAAAGCACTATCCCGCTAGCACATGATAATCAACATAGCGCGGTCATATCAATACAGTTTACATTTAAACCATAATATCCTCACATGACACATAAATGTGTGGGGCTTTCCTTTCCCATACCTTAGTTCACATAACCAAAACTTTGAACCCTTCTCAGAGCCTTGCGCTCTTCCATTTGCTCATTACTGCATAGGTAATGTGTGGCTAAACTGGACTTATCAAATGCTATAAATGCACACCAGAATGGGATACTATGTTTCCCGCCGCTAGACACCAATGTTGGAAAACGAGGCAGCATCTGTGAGGCCTGCACAAATAACATGACACATTTGTCCTTCACCGGGAACCAAACACCCTAGGGCAGCGCCTGACTCTCAGAGGGTAACGTTGCAGAGCAGTCTGAGGCTTACTCAAGGGAGGTGGTGTGGGCTAGTAATCGCCATTTGCAGGTGCGCAAAAATAACACTCAATAATTGATTGTCCAGTCTGTAATTTGCTTTATAAAAGTAAGAGTACATTTATTAAACAAACACACCACTCAATACTATACACCAATTTACAAATATACATAAGCTGATGGAATTACTTTGTGATATTGCATAACATCTCCACCCCTCCCGCAGGAGGGTGGGGTCTAGTACCACCACTCCCATGTATGCACATCATCTTGCTCCCAATGCAGTGAATTTATTTATTTATTCATTGATGCATTTTTCTATAGCGCAGACTTTACCCGAGGGTGTCAGTGCGCTTCACAATAGGAACAGAACTGAAACATGAGAACATTACAAGTGAACAAATTACAAAAGCAAAAGTTACATTACATGAGGCGAAAGTGACAATCATGAGCAAACAAAATACAAGAGGTAGCAAACGGTGCATTACAGGAGGAAAAAGTGACGTGTGCAGGTTGTTACAAAAAGCGTACAAAGTACAAGTAGAGGTATAATACTGCAGTCAATGGAGGACACTCAAACACAAGAACAAACACCACAAGGCAGTGGTGGCACTCATGCAAGTATCGAAAGCAAACAAAATATAAGAGGTAGTGTGTTACAAGAGAACAGTGACGTGTGCATGTTACAAAAGAGTACCAAACACAGGTAAAAGGGTATTACTGCAATAAATGTCAGTCTCTCAAACCACACGAACACACTGGGAAGGCACTTCCATAGTCATGGAGAATAGACATTTTCTATACTAAAGGGTCTTCCTTCAGATAATAGTGAGGGCATGAATTAACTTTGGAAGTGTCTTTGAAGGAGGAGAACTTTGAGGTCAGTTTTGAAGGCCTGGGAGGAGGTGGTGGTCCGGAGCTGAGGCGGAAGTGAGTTCCAGATTCTCACTGCGTTGCCTGAAAAGGATTGGGCCATCGATCTTTCCTTCTTGAAAGTGGGAGGTTCAAGCAGTAGATTTTCCGCATTTCGTGATGGTCTAGAGCCTCCAGAGAGTTTCAGTTTATTCGCCAGATAGCGAGGAGAGGAGGAGTGCAAGGCTTTGTGGGTGATGCAGGCAGTCTTGTAGATAGATCTTGATGGGAAGCCAGCGGAGGGTGGATAACATCGGTTTGATGTGGTCGCTTCTTTTGGCCCCATAAATGAAACGAGCTGCTGAATGGAGAACAGACTTAAGGGGGAACAGGTGGGATTGGGGGAGGCCAGTAAGAAGAGAATTGCAGTAGTCCAGTCTGGAGAGGACCGGCGATTGGACCAGGGTTTTAAGGTCGTGCTCCGGGAAGAAGCGACAAATCCCCCAGAGAAGGCGCAGTTGGTATCGAGCAGACTTTGCAATTGAATTTATGTGGGAGAGTAGATTGAGTTTTGTATCGAGCATGACTCCAAGGGATTTTGCGCTGTCGACAATGATGGGTTTATTGTTCAGTAGATTCATCTGGTCCATCCATGATTGAACCGGGGGAAGAGAAAGTGAGGAGGAGGAATTCAGTTTTGAATTCCTCCAGTTTGAATTCAGTTGATGTGTTGACATCCAGTTTTGAATGGAGTCCAGAGTAGAGCTTAGGACGGAGAGATCGTGAGTGGAGGCAACCTTGAGGTATATTTGAGTGTCGTCTGCGTAGAGATGATAGTTGACCCCGGATTTACTTAGGAGATTTCCCAGTGGTTCCAAATAGAGATTGAACAGTGTGGGTGCAAGTATAGAGCCTTGAGGAACACCTTGACCCACCGCCAAAGGAGATGACAGACTGTCCGTCCCAGTGGCGACCCCACCCCCATTACCTGAACAAGCATGAAACAGGCTACACCTGCCTTGGTGACACATGACCCTGACTGAGCATCTCCTACTGACCATACAGTATGTACCTCTACATCTTAAGGGCTAATAGTCTGGGGTCTTCACCTAAGTGCAGCAGCAAGAATACATGTTTATGCACACTTTAAACTGACAGTACTAGGCACATTTGGATTTCATTAAAAATGCAGTGCAATTACAGTCCCTAAAGGCATCACAGATGATCACAGGATTAAGTAAATACAGTCAGACACCCTAGCAGGAGTGTCTAGCCACTTAAATCCACTTTGCTTATGACATCACCTTAAAGCAGTACTTCAGATGCAACATCAGTCTCTTGAAAAGAAATAACCATTAATAAATGCATTTCAGTGCAATTACACCATTTCACCTCCAAGGGATGCCCTTCTGAAGATATCTCCAACTCAGCCCTTCACTCCATGATGCACCTTTTAACGCACCACCCAGCTGTAGAACAAAAGTTCCAACCTAGGAGGTGATGCAACCTTGGCTGAGCCCTTGAGGGGTTATTCTTTTTAAATCCTCCTGTGACTTAGGGGGACTTGTCTCTTTGTGCGGGGGGGAGACTGCGCTTCTCCAGCAGCTCCCCCCAGCACCTTTTCACCATTGAGGGTGACCCCCTCCTCTGGGGGGCCACCATGCACTAAAACAAGATTCCTTATGCCTTGCAAGGCATTATGGGGCGCTTCAGACTCCTATCTGTGAATATGGTATGAACGGCTCTCCCGCTGGGCCGGGGAGAGCCGCTCTGATGCTGCCGGCAGTCTTCTGCCGCGTTCCAGCCTCTTTGGGTGGCCGGGTCCCACCCGGACCCCCAGGTACTGTCCTGCGGCCCGGGAGGCCCAACCCCGGCTGCTCGTGCTGATTTTTCTGGGGCCCGGTCCCACCCGGGCCCCGAGCACCACGCCTCTTCTTGGGGGTTCTTCCGGGGGTCCCGGTCCCCCCGCTTGCCTTCTCGCTGGAGGGCAGCCTGGTAAACCCACACCCGGCTGCCCCCGCTGGCTCCCCGCGCGGCCAGCACTCTTCTGTGCTGCCGCGGGAGCCGGCAGAGCACTTCTCGTCTGCCTGCTCCGGCGGGTAGACGCGGACTCAAGCAATCCCTTTTGGACCTCGGGGGAGTGCGGCGGCACTCCCCCAGCCTCCTCCTCGTCGCCGGGGCCCAGGGATGGGGTCCCGGGCCCCTGGATATCTTCGGAGGGCGCGACAGAGCCCCCCCTCCGCCTGACTTCGGGGCCCGGGGATGGGGTCCCGGGCCCCCTCCATGACTTCGCGGCCCGGGGATGGGGTCCGGGCCCCCGGGCATCTTCAGGGACGGGGGGCAACGGCGCTCCCCCGCATTGGCGGGGGGCCAGGGTAGGATCCTGGTGCCCCAATAGGGCCATTTTCATGGGGGCGCGACGGCGCTCCCCCGCCTCCCTCCTTCACATCACCGGGGGCCAGGGTGGGCTCCTGGCCCCCTTCGGGCATCTTCACGGAGGTGCGACGGCGCCCCCCGGCTTTGCTTCTTCCTGGGGCTGCCCCCGGGACCTGACCCACCCCAGGGGCATGATTGCGACTGGCGGCGGAGCCCCACACGCTCCGTCGTCGGTCCCAGGCGGGGTCAAAGGTCACCTACCTTCTCGGGGCATATCTCAGCCCCCTGGAGTCCGATTTTCCCCATTTTTGCGTCTTCTCGCTCATGGTGGCGTCCCCAGGCCACTGGGAGCACTCTCCTACGTCCTCCGGGTCTCCAAAAGTGTGCATTCTGCAGAGAGCAGTTTTCACTTACTCCCTGTCCCTCTCTTCTCCCTGCGCAGAGGCCTCTTCTTCTGCGCCCCGGTCCTGGGCTCTTCTTCTGGCGCTGTTAGGGGCCTGGGGGGCAGTCAGGGGTGTCCTCCTTCCAACTGCCCATTGCACCAGGCTCCAGCACATTTCGCCTCAGCAGTCCACACCCCAGAGAAAGCTTCTCTTCCTGTGCAAGTACTTTTTAAACGTTGAGTAGGGGGCTGGCAGGAAGTCTCTGTGTGTCCTATCACACAGCGGCACATCACTTCCCTTCCCCCTCCCTCCTTCTTGTCCAGCCTCTGGGTTGTTCAAAATTGAGTCGTCCAGTGTCTCTGGCCACATGGCCTCTGAAACCCAACTCCTTCCCCCTCACTGCCTTTACGTAGTTCACCTTGGTAGTTCAGCTTGGTGCCTGGCACCCAGCGACAGCAGTTGATGGATTGGCTTATAGCTCCACCTATCTTTTCTCCTTGGAGGGAAGATCTTCGCTCTGGGAAGAAAGGTCATTAATCTAACCTGCCAGGGCCAGACCCCAGCCAGGGACTCAGAGAAATATGATATTTCTGGACGACCCAAAAGCAGTACAAATATGACTTTGGACTCTGCAAAGGGAAGTTACTCTAGCCATGGGTTCCACCTTCCCATAAGGGAATACTGAAGTGTAAAACACAGTAAAACACACTAACTTTCCCTGGCATGTTCCCTTCCAGTGTATAAAGCCTATTCCCTGTCACCACCCAATTCTGCATAAGGCCTGCCACACTATTCACTATGTAGCTGCTCCTGGACTGCGCACGCTAGGAATCTCCCCTGCGCAGCCATTACACGTGTGCACACGCATGTACACATGTGTCTGCATGTAACCAGCGTGGTGCCCCATTTTCTAGCTGCTGTGCAGCGGCCTAGTCAAGCCAGGTGTACACCAGCAAAATCTCCATGCAGTCTCCTTCATTATGAGTTCACTGTGGGTGAGTCCCAGATTATGAGGCTCCCCCACAGTAAAAGCTCAACAATTAGGTGCTCAAAAAGCGAAAAATCAGGGCGGCCCATAGTGTCAGAACCACCTTCTAGCAGTGTGTACTTTTCATTCTCTGACTGCTAAGTGAGTGCATTTCGTAAATGAACTATTAGGCTGGGGTACAGGGAGCGAGAAAGGAAAGGAAGTAGGATCTAAAAATACCCGCACACAGGCTGTTCACATATTTCAATATATATCAGCGGTTAAAAAAGCACAAATGAATCACATTTTATTTTTGTACTTCTAAAGTGTAATGGAAACAAACATTTTTAATGGAATCAAAACAAATCAAGACACACAAGGCCTGATTACGAGTTTGGCTTTGCGGAAGAGGACCTCCATGCCGGCGGCCTGCCCTGGTCAGCACCGCCAAGCCCATAGTCGGGCTGCCTGTCATATAATGTTAGTTTCTTGTGTCTGGCGGGGTTTTTTTTGACAGTCCCACAGCAGTGCCTCTGAAAATGGGCACCACAATGGGAATGCCAAAAAAAGGTCCTGCACAGCATGGACTATAAAGTCCATGCTGTGCAGGAACTGGGTGCATGCACATGGGGCACATATTGTGCCCCTTGCATGTTCCACAGGGCCCAGAGACACAAGGGGACCCTGTAGGACCCCCTTTGTTTCCTCTTCACCATGGTGTTCATGGCGGTCCCGCCAAGCATATTGCTGCCTCAACACCATTGCGCCACCACCAGGGAAAAGGTGGTTCCCTGGTGGCATCCGCACAGCAATGGCGGTCTAACCACTCTAGTTGTATTAAGGCGGTCAGAGCGCCGGTGGCTGGACCGCGAGGACCGTCCGACTTGTAATTAGGCCCTTGTGATTTGCAAATGATAAATATTCGTATTTTCCCTCCCGAGTTCGTGCTCAAATTATATTTACTATCTTGAATTAGGACCACCTCATGTGACAGATATCATCAAGATTGTTCCTATACTCTTGTGGCATTCTACGTTCTGCATTCTGGATACAGTAACCTTAACACAGACTATCATTAAAAATCGTCTAGTTTTGGATAACACCCACAAAATCCCCTGGCTCCAGTCTGTGAGGTTAACTCCGACCGCACTGGGGATGGAAGAATTATTTACTACCCCCAGTGCGTGTAAAAAGATCTTGAAGCAAAAACTGCAGTCTATTTTCCTTTCTAAGGCGATTCACGAGCGCCAAGATGTAAACTGTTAGAAAAAATCAGTGATGTTGTACCATCTGACATCGCCGATACCAGAGAGAGTATAGTCATAATTAGAGGGCATAGCTAACTCACAGCATAGATATATCTTGATGAGATTCAGCTTGAACTTAATCCCGCTGGTGTTGTGATTTCCTACGAAGAGGTTCAGGCGTTCACCTGTCGCTTTGTCCATGCGATAAGGGATCGGAGCAGTTTGAACCACATATACTCTTCTTTTGAGGCTTCTATGAGAAGGAACGTTTTAGATTTTTACTCCCAATTTTAAAGAAACTTAAAATTAGGCAGTGTTGCCTTGCTTTATTGTATCTAAAGAAACTTCATGACCCACTCACAAGCTATGCATGCATAGAACGCCTCTGCACGCCTGATCCTCGACATCCCTCGCCACCCCTTGCCACAGCCACATCACACCCCACCCCACTTGAGAGACCTGCACTGGCTCCTGGTCAACAAGAGGATAACCTTCAAGCTCCTCACCCACGCACACAAGGCACTCCACAACACCGGACCAATGTACCTCAACAGACGACTCAGCTTCTACACCCCCACCTGCCAGCTCCGCTCCGCCGACCTCGCCCTCGCCACAGTCCCCTGCCTCCGAAGAGCGACCTCCGGCGGCAGATCGTTCTCCCACCTCGCCGCCAAGACCTGGAACACCCTCCCCATCAACCTACAGCAGACCAAAGACCTACTGACCTTCAGAAAACTTCTCAAGACCTGACATTTCGAGCAGTATCAGCATTCCCCACGCTAGCGCTTTGAGACCCTCACAGGTGAGTAGTGCACTTTACAAATGATATGATTGATTGATTTGCGATAGCCACTTTTTTATTGGCGTGTCTAAGGAGGAGGAAAGAGGATGACCTTAATGTCTACGAAGGGTGATTAGGCGATTTACCCTTAGATCCTATATGACCGAGGTCTAATGTTATTGTCTCCCCCTTTCTTTGTAATAATTCCTCTATTCTTTTTGATGTTTTAATGGGATATTTATTAGTTTTAATTGGTCTATGGGACCTGAGCTGAAACCAGCTCTATTCGATCTATTAATTTTTTTAAGAAGTTTGAATTATCTTGCCTCAAAAATGATTCTATGAGATTATCTTGAGTACTTTGTAATCAGTTTTTTTTGTTTTTATTGTAATCTGATCTGGTTTTTACATGTTTATCTCTATTTTGGGCTTTTATGATCTGTATTTTTAAATGGATCGAATAAAGAGATTGATTGATTGATTGACTAATCCAGACCCATGGCGATGTATAAAAATATAAATTATGCACTTCAAATAAGTTATATTTGTATCCAGTCACCAAGGAGTGTGGTTTCAGAGGTGACACAGCCAGTACGGCTGATAAAATTACTCTGAAGTTATACCCTGTGCAAAATACAACTCGTTTTCAAATGTTGTTCTTCCAAAATGTTGTCAGTAATATTAAACTGCTGGATTCTCTGAGTAGGTTTCTGCCACTAGTTAAAATGAAACGTGAATAACAACCCTGTGCTTGAAGGACACCACCCCCGAGGTTCACACAAAAAACATATTTGCATTTCTGTATCTCAGCTTTTGCCTGCCACATATAGTATACAATTGAGATTTTCACTGATCAGGAGGTATTGTGGGGGATTTTCAGTCCATCAGAATGGAATTATTTCAACTAGTAAACACAGGGGGTTCCTCAGTAGTCCCACAGTTCTATCTTAACCCCTTCGGTGCTGATGACGGCTCCCGGTGGTCATCAGTTACGGTGGGCGTGTGCTGATGACAGCCGGGAGCCGTCATGACCACGCCCGCGATCGGAATGTGCCGCACAGGGGTTAAAGATGTGTTCCACATGGAAGATTATTATGTCTGACAAAATATGGTCTGCTTGGTTCCAATGATTGCTTCAGGCTAGTCACATTCTGTTTTAATTATTACTGATTTGTGATTCCTGATGCGTGTAGGGAGGCTGGTTACTGTTTTGTCTACATATTGCTTTTCACAGTCTTGTCCTTGGCACTGGATGAAACAAATTACACAAGTTGTTCAGCATGCAAGATGTTGTATTGTGCTATAGGCTTTTTTTTTTTGTAAAGGTTTTAATTAATGAAGGTTGGGAAATGAATTCACATGGGATGCCAGAATGACAGCAGTGAACCCCTGCATTTCATACAGCATTTCTGATTTCAGCTCTCACAATACGTGTTCTTAACTTGGAAGTTCTACAATAAGTAGTTACAAAATATTTCCAGAAAAACTTTAGCAATTTTTCCTAAGTGGCAATATGCTAAATGTTTTTGCATTATATTTTTGTAGTTAAGGGCTTATGGATGAATATCTTTCACATAAGCCGTTCAGTTGTTTTTCTTTTAGTGTCCCCAGTACCTTAAGTGGGCAACTCAAAAGATTTGCCAACTTATATTCAAAGTATATTCACACATTTGGAATATCTAAACAAGCTCCTGAAGATTTTCCTTGCAAGTGCCCTCAGTACAACAGAAGAGTCTTATTAGTGGTAGTGCTTGACTGCTGATGATGCTGACTTTAACGTGACGTGGATGATATAAAGTCCAGTTTAAATTAAATTCTTGGCTTCTGATACTATTTTCTGTTTGTGAATGCTGAGAACCACAAGGCAAGACAAGGCTTGTGCTTGACATTGCTACTGGTGAATTTGATGATAGAATGAATGCTGTTTTATTCTTCCTACAATCCATACTCGAAATGGAAGTATGGTATGCAAGGAGTACAAAACTGGAAGAAAATGAGTGAAGGATGGTAAACTGGAAGAAATACGTTTCTAGTAGGTAATTTTGGAAGTAGACAAGTGGAAGAATGCACCACTTATATCAACGGTATTCTTCCTACCATAAATGTTAACAGAACCTCTGTCTGATAATGTTGGAAAAATTGACTTACATGTGATCCCCTATTAGGACAAGAGCACTTAACCCTTGCATTTGTTAATATTTTTGTATTGTCTAAAAAACATACAGTTCATGGAGGAGTAATAGTTGCTACACCATTAAAACCTAAAGAAGTAGGAAATCACATAGTTAAGGTGCCACCTTAGGTCCAGATGTGTCTAATGAGTGAAAGAAGGGAACTGGTGAATATGTGAATTAGCCAATGGTAATCGAGTTGTTCTCTGCGAGGGCCCGCATTATGTGTACGTTACTTGTGCCTGTACCAAACTCTAATGAAGTGTTGTTGTATAAAAAACTCAACTACAGACACCATTGTAATCACTTACATCCATGAACATATATTCTTTTCAACATCAAACATGTTTTTACATATGCTACTTACTCAAAGTATGGATCCAGCTGATAGGAAGTATACTTCCTATTTTGAACAAATCTGGACTAGACCCCCAGAACATATCAAACCTTTGCCCTATAACACTGATGCTGGCAGCTGCCAAATTATAGATTCCTACATGGCAAAGGAACCTAACAAATGTATGTACTACAATAACAACTATCCAACAATATACTAGTAATGCACAAGCTGGATTATGTTTTAACAGACACACTGAAACAGTTACACTTGTAGTGCTTGATGATCTTTAAACAGTATCAATATTTTGATATTATTAGATCTAGCAGCATCACTTGACACTGTAGAGCATAATCAACTTATGCAGAACTCATCAGAGCTGACATTGTAGGGGGATAGTCAAATAGTTCACTGTCTTCCTCTGAAGCAGACCCCAAAATATGTCTTTATGGTCGTTCATATTGACTTCTTACCCTTTTATTATGGTGAGAAGCAAGGTGGCTTGGTGTTTTCCCCATACCTGTTTGGCCTCTATTAATCAAACTCATGGACTTACATTATACACTCACGAAGACGATACAATGATATTGTTCAGGCTCTGCGGTCAAAGCAATTAGGACCTATCACTTTCAGGACTCCTTAACTGAGGTGAGAGAATAGATGAGGCACCTCTGGTTAAAATTAAATAACAACACAAATGGAGTTCCAGTAATTGGAAACAGCATCCATTATGACACTCCTAGCTGTGTCCTTCTCATTTCAGTTCTTTTCCCACTTCCTTAATCCATTTACCGCGGCCGTTATTTCGCCGCAGTGCGGGCGTTCCGCGAAGTGGGCGGGGCCGGGTCGGCCATTGGCCGTTCGCAGCACCAGCGCGGTAGTGCTCGCGACGGCAAACGGCCGACGGAAGCACAGAAGGGGTTAATATCAGTAAAATGTTTAGAAGTTGATATTGATGGCTCTTTAGAAATGGGAACCCAGTTATTTCCCAGAGTTAATAAAAGTAATTTTATGATGTGGAAACTGTGGCCCCTACTCCACCTTTTATCTGAAAACAGCTGACACACAGTACTAGCTACACTGATAGGCAGGAGGCTCATCTTCGGCAACACTGCTTATTGGGTATTAAATGAAAGCTTCTGCAGAGACTCTAAGCAATTCAAAATTAAGTAGCTCTCACTGGTTATTTGGCTACTTACTACTGTCAACAACAAGTGCTCCGCTGTGTGTGTGTGCACACCAAATCCTGTACGGCATGGACTTTCCAGTCCATGCTGTGCAGGAACTGTTTTTGTTTTTCCCATTGCGGTGCCTAATTTCTGTAGCACTGCTGTGGGAACGTAAATAAAAATCCCGCCATACATGAGAAACACTAGGAATCTGGTGAGCAGGCCGGCTACAAGGTGCCAAATGACATCAGTGATGTCATTTGAGATGTCATCAGTGATGCCACTGACCATGTCATGAGTATTGTAATATGTGAGGTCATAAGCAGTGCATTACGGGGCATAAGTTATAGTTAGCTCAGGTAACTATAAGTGCTGAATTTCTATGGATTTGTACAAGTGAAATCTGAGGCCAACTATAATGTCCCTATAACCTTTGTTTTTTTCAGTGAATTTCTATTTTTTTTAATTCTATTTCATAATTATAACATCCCTCTAATCTTTGTTTTTTTCAGCGAATTTCTAAGGTTTTTTTATATTCTAGTTCCTAATTATAATATCTCTGTAACCTTTGTTTTTTCAGTGAATTTAACCATATACAATTTTTGTATTTTCCAACTGTAACCTGTAAACTTTGAGAATAGGTGTGTGAGTGACAGCATAGGTTGATGAGTGGGAGTAAGAATGGATGTATGGGTCTGTGAGAGGGTGTGTGAGTGCCTTTGTGGGTTGGTGACTAGTGCTCTTGAGTGGCACTATGGGGAGGTGAGTAGCTGTGTGTGTCTGTGAGGTCCTGTGTATGTCTGTGAATGGTGTGTGAGTGACGCTATGGGTCTGTGAGTGGATATGGGAGTGCCTGTGTAGGTCTGTGACTGGCTCTGTGATTGGTGCTATGGGTCTGTGAGTAACTGTGTGATCTGTGAGTGGATATGTGAGTGCCTGTGTGTGTCTCGAGTGGGTGTGCAATTGGTGCTATGGGTCTGTTAGAGGGTATGTGAGGGCCTGTGAGTGGGTGTGTGAGTTCCTAGGTGGGTCTGTGAGTGAGTGTGTGAGTGCCTGTGTGAGTCTATCAGTGGGAATTTGAGTGCCTGGTGGGGCTTTGACTGGGTGGTGCTATGAGTCTGTGAGTGGATGTGCGAGTGACAGTGTGGGTCTGTGAGTGGGTGTGTCAGTGCCTGGATTTTGGGCATTTTCATACTTAGGGTATGTAAAAGGGAGAACCAAGGACTCTGCTCATACCAGGAGATGACAAGAAAGAAACCACTTGTCACAGTCACTACAGATCAGATTGTGCTCCATTAGATCAACTATGCATTTACCTCCATTAAGGATTTCAGATTGTTTTTCAACGTGATGTACGAGAGGAAACACATTTGATTTGCCTTCGCCAAGCCCAAGAAGTTATGAACGTTTGTGCTTTACTCAAGTGGAGATTCAACTGGGCACCTGCTATGTTTATATTTGTAAGTGCCTTTAGTTGAGGTTTAATTTCTGTGAAGTGCACACCAGGGCCAGACTGGAACCTCATTTTCTCCTAGATGAGTCCCATGTTTGGCCAAAAATGTCTACCTAACTGGAGTAATTTCATCTAGTTAATTAGTAAGTGCTACCTTGGTGGGTAAATGTCTTGTACATATTCTGCACTAAAGCTGCATAAAGAACCATGGGTCACTGTCTCCAGTGACCTTGTGTGCATGTAATTTCGATATTGTGATTGTTCCTCATGCGTCTTCATCCATAAATCAGTGATAACGTGAATCCTCATCAAAAGAAGATGACGAGACTACAAAGAGGTGAATCTCCACCAAACAGGGGTACTTCTTCGTGACTAAATTAAGTAAGTGCTTCTGTATTTGATAGAGATGTTCTTGTTTTCCTTCGCATCAATAACGCTTCACCATAATCGGCTGGAAACGCGCACGGGCCTTCTGTTAAGCTGTCCAGCAATGTGGGAAATGCGGAAAGACTTTTGAATACTACTAGCTAAAATGGGGATAGGGATCATTATCAGCCCCAGGGACTCCCAACCCAGGGCCTGGCTACAATGCCATGGGTAGGGGGCCACGCATCCTTGTCCCCGGGTCGATTTTGGCCTTGGAGGTCTAATCCTCCAGTGCCTGGCCACATCTCCCTTGGTGCCCTGACCCCCCTCTTTTCTCTGCTCCTGCTTGACAGATCACCCCGAAACTTTCCATGCACAATTTGAATCATGGCATGCTTTTGTTGGAAAAATTCTTGAAGACTTGTCAAACAGCACCATGGATATAGCCAAGTCAAAAAACACTTTTCCTATGGAAACTAGGTCCTAACTATAACTATCTACTGACGACCTCCAGTATGTATGATATATATGAGTTTTCTGCTTGCTCCATCAGGGCGGTAGCAATGTGTGTTCTATATGCCTGCCTTGAAGAGTGCAGGCATAGAAACAGAATGGAATTCTTCTGTGGGAACCCCCTTTTTTCATGGCCCACATTTGACGGATCACCCCAAAACCTTTCATGTGCAAACTTGTCAAAACATAGCCCTTTTCTGGGAAAGTTTCATGAAGATTCATCAAATGGCACCAAAGTTATTACAAACAACTAGAGAAATTCAGCCATTATAGTTGGTGAGCTAACTATAACTTACACCCCCACAATGTACTGATTGTGACCTCAAATATTACACCACTCATGACATGGCCAATGACATCACTGATGACATGGTCAGTGACTTCACTAATGACATCTCAAATGTCATCACTGATGACATCATCCACAGAATCGCTAACAAACCCACTCACGCCCCATAAAACCTTTATTACACCCACTCCCACACAACGATTCACAGACCTGTACCAGTACTTACACACCCACTCACTGATTTACAGATCTACACATATACACTCTCATTCACTAATACAGCCACTGGCATATCCACTCATGCGCCCATAGAGCTACTCACACACTGAGTCAGTCACGCATAGAGCTACACACACAACTACTCATTCACCCATACTGCCAATCACACACCCACTTACCCATACAGTTACACATACACTCACTCACTTACTCATACTAATACTGTGTATTCACTCACCTACACTGTCACTGACACAAGCACACACTCACCCATACAGCCACTCTCACATTCACTCACTCACTTACCCATACAGTCACTCATATACCCCATCACTCACCTATACTGCCTTTTGCACATACCCAGTTACTCACCCATATACCACTGGCACATGCACTCACTTACCGACACAGCAATACGCACACTTACTCACCCATACAGCCCCACACACATGCACTCACTAACCCATATAGCCACTAACTCACCAATTCACTCATCACCCACCCACACAGACACTCAGACACCCATAGAGGTAGTCAGGCAACCAGTCACTCACCGATACAGAAAACCGCACACCCACTCATACACCCATTCAGTCACTTAGACACCAACTGACAGACACATACAGACATTCACACAACTAGTCACTCACCCATACATTCACTGCGACACCTAATCACTCACTTATACAGTTAGTCACACACCTACAGAATCATCAAATCAGGCACTCATACATCTACTGATTACCAATACACCTTGATATATAATTTAATACGAGGCCTCCACTGGCTCCCCGTCAAGAAGAGGGTCACTTTCAAACTCCTCACCCACGCATAAAAATCCCTCAACAACATCGGACCCAAATACTTCAACGAGAGAGTTTCCTTCAACATACTCAAGAGGAACCTCCGCTCCACCAACCTCGCCCTGGCAGAGGTCCCCCGCATCCGCAGAAACAGAACCGGCAGGAGATCTTTCTCCTACATCACAGCTAAGACCTAGAATGAGCTCCCTGTGAACAGCAGACGCTCCCAGACCCTGCACACATTCAGGAACGACCTTAAAACCTGGCTCTTCGTCTTATCCAGAGCCGCTCCCCCCCACCCCCAGCGCCTTGACACCCCCACGGGTGAGTAGCGCACTTTACAAACTCCTGATTGATTGATATAATCAAACTTTTTTTAAAAAGTAAAGTCCACATTTGTAAAGCGCACAATCACCCGTAAGGGTCTCTAGGCGCTGGGGGCCGTCGGGAAGATTAAGCGAGCTATTGCCCAGAGTCACATGGTGCTGGGCTGACCTGCCGCCGGTGCTGGGGATCGAACCGTGATCCCCAGATTCCGGAGTCAGTCGCCCTGGCCGCGGTGCCACACCTCTTCCTTAAACACTCACAGTTACCGGATGATGTCATCAGTGATGTCATTTGAGATTTCATCAGTGATGTTACTGACCATGTCATGAGTGATTTAATATGAGAGGTCATAAGCAGTGCAATGCGGGGGCGTGAGTTATCGTTAGCTCACTAACTATAAAGGCTGAACTTCTCTGGTTTTGTACGAGTGAAATTGGACTCTAACTATAACGTCCCTATAACCTTTGATTATTTTATTTGCCGACTATAACTACCCTGTAAACTTTTACTTTTTCAGTGAATTTCAAAGGTTTTCTAAATGCTAATTCCTAACTATAACATCCTTGTAACCTTTCGTTTTTTCATGTAATTTCTATGGCTTTTTAACTAGTAGTCCTGTTTGCAGAGTGATGGAGGAATGGGGCTGGGCCCCCACCCAGCTCTCACGAATCCCGCTGTGAAGGACTTACAGGAGGTACAGGAGGGCTTTGACCCCATGGGCCCTCGGGAGTAAGTGGACTTCATTCCCCAACCAGTAGTGCACCACGATCCGCGTTTGCAAAGCGGTGGAGAAAGGGGGCGTGGCCTCCAAAAATCTCTTAGCAATCCCACTGTGTGAGACTTACTGCAGATAACAAGGAGGGGTAGTTGACTTCTAAAGACGCCCTTGGAGACCAACTACCACTCCTGTTACCTCCAATAAGTCCCACACAGCAGGATTGCTGCGACCTGGTAGAGGCCACGCCCCCTTTCTCCACTACTCTGCAAACACGCCTCCTGGTATAGTACTAGTAGGGGAATGAGTCTCCTTGGCTATTAAGGGTCCTCGGTTCCCAATTAGCCCACCTGTTACCTCCAACAAGGCCATCTTCCAACAAATAAAAAGCTGTGGTAAGGTGGAGCACTTACAAACCGTGGAAGACCCCTGCAGCTAGGAACAGTCCAACGTGTGATGGCCCCTCCTCCCTCCTTCTGTATGGGCATTGCAGCCCTATGCACAACTCAGTTGCCTCCCACGTCACTGTTCCCAGCTGCACTGGTCTTCCACGGTTTGTAAGTGCTCCTCTAACACAGCTTTTTATTTGTTGGATGGTGGCCTTGTAGTGAAAAGCATTTGTGTTTTATTTTGCAGACTCTTTCCTCATGGAGGCCGTGCTCATTGTTTACTTAAAGCAAAACCAAAGGGTATGATGGATGGAGTGTTGAACATTGCAAGCACTCACCCCCAGTCAACTGATCTGGGTTTAATCCATCATCATTCTTTAGCTCACTCCGCCACCCCAGTTCAGACATGGCCATATGCAAATCAGTCTGACCCTGTGACTCATGGGAACAGTCCAGCCTGAAATGCCAAGCCATGTCTTCCTTGGACCAGAAGCAAGCATCCTGGGACCGGTTTCTGGCTAAACATCCTGTGACTCATGGGAACAGTCCAGCCCGAACTGCCAAGCCATGTCTTCCTTGGACCAGAAACAAGCATCCTGGGACCGGTTTCTGGATAAACATCCGTCATCAGCCACGCTAGCTTGAATGCCGTGGCAAGGTGAGCAAGGGACCAACGTCTGGGCATACCATGCCAACTAAGTGCAAAGAAAGCAAAACCAATGGGGATGATGGATGGAGTGTTGAACATTGCAAGCACTCACCCCAGTCAACTGATATGGGTTTAATCCATCATCATTCTCTAGCTCACTCTGCCACCCCAGTTCAGACATGGCCATATGCAAATCAGTCTGACCCTGTGCCTCATGGGAACCGTTCAGCCCGAACTGCCAAGCCATGTCTTCCATGGACCGAAAACAAGCATCCTGGGAACGGTTTCTGGCTAATCAGCCGTCATCAGCCAGGCTAGCTTGAATCCAGTGGCCAAGTGAGCAAGGGACCCACGTCTGGGCATACCCTGCCAAACAAGGGTGAACAAAGCAAAACCAAGGGGGATGATGGATGGAGTGTTGAACATTGCAATCACTCACCCCTAGTCAACTGACCTGGGTTTAATCCGTCATCATTCTTAAGCTCACTCCGCCACCCCAGTGTCCTAGGATGCTTGTTTCCAGTCCAGGGAGGATCTGGCTTGGCAGTTCGGGCTGGACTGTTCCCATGAGGCAAAGGGTCAAGACTGATTTGCATATGGCCTGGTCTAAACTGGGTGGCATGGTGAGCAAAAGAAGGATGGATTTAACCCAGTTCTCTTGACTGGGGGTGAATGTTTTGATTTGTTCTGCATTCCGTTCATCAATTGTGTGCCTTTTGCTTTCTCACCCTAGGCGCGCCAGGTATGCCCAGACGTGGGTCCCGGGCTCACTGTGCCACTGTGGAATCAAGCTATCCTGGCTGAAGAGGGGTGAAACCTCGAAACCGGTCCTAGGATGCTTGTTTCCGGTCCAGGGAGGACCTGGCTTGGCAGTTCGGGCTGGACTGTTCCCATGAGGCACAGGGTCAAGACTGATTTGCATATGGCCAGTAGCGGTCAGCAGTAGGTGTTTCTGTAGGGCGGTAACGTGGGGAGGGGCAGGGTGGGGGGTAGTAATGTATGGATTACGGAGTTTTACAGGTAAGTAAACATTTAAATAAATAAAACGAATTTTGTTGCGCGCAATGCATCACATTCCCTTTTAGGAAGTGCATCACCTTCAAGGTCCATTACAGTATATAAGGCCTTGGACATTAAAGGCTCGCCACATTTCAAAACCACGTTTCACGTTTCAAAAAGAGGAACATCGCCACAGGTGAATACAAAACATTCATTAAAGAACACAAATACTCAAGAATTGATCTATATACACAAAATCCCACACAATACCAAATCCATTCAACCACTCAACCACTTTGTCACAATCAACACACAATTCTTCATTCACACTACACAATCACACTCATACACAAAAAGTCCCCTATAGTCCATAAGTCAAGATTTGTTCTTCTAAATAGAACGGAACAAGGGACCAAACACCAAAAACAGTGCAATGGATTCTACCTAGGCTTGGTTATGTACAGCTAAATGATACACAACAATGAATTCATAACACACTTATTTTGTGCTGTACAACCAGCCTTGACCGTGTAAAGAAATGCATTTGTTATCAAACAACCAGCCTTGACTGTCTAAAGAAATGCATTTCTTTAGACAGTCAAGGCTGGTTGTACAGCACAAAATAAGTGTGTTATGAATTCATTGTTGTGTATCATTTAGCTGTACATAACCAAGCCTAGGTAGAATCCATTGCATTGTTTTTGGTGTTTGGTCCCTTGTTCCGTTCTATTTAGAAGAACAAATCTTGACTTATGGACTATAGGGGACTTTTTGAGTATGAGTGTGATTGTGTAGTGTGAATGAAGAATTGTAGGTTGATTGTGACAAAGTGGTTGAATGGATTTGGTATTTTGTGTGTTTTTTTGTGTATATAGATCAATTCTTGAGTATTTGTGTTCTTTAATGAATGTTTGTATTCACCTGTGGCGATGTTCCTCTTTTTGAAAAAAAGTATGTAAAAAGAAAAAAGAATTTAACTTTCAAAAAATAAAGTTTATTGATTAAACACGGCACATTTAGACTAGCAGCTTTTGTGCCTTGTCAATTTATCCAAACGGTTATCAGTATTGGCATTTGTGGTTGTTTTGGTGTTTCAAGGGCTCAGCCTTACTGATTAGAGCCATTCCCATTGTAGCTCTAGAGCTAATGTTGGAGCATCGGTGGGGTGGTTTATAAAGTACTGGACTTCCCTGTTTATGAATAGGGAAAACAGAGTAGGGGCTAACACACACCCCTGTTGTACCCCCTTGGACACTGGAAACCTCTCTGTGATCTCCCCCGGTTTACCCCAGCGGACCTGCGCATAGGTTGGTTTATGTAATTTTAACAGAATAGCCACCAGTTCCGGAGGCATCCCCATTTCCAACAAAGCATTCCACAATTTCACGCGGGGACAAGATCAAATGCGGATTTAAAATACACGAAAGCTGCATACATTGTACCCCCTCCTGTGAGCAAGCCCTTGATCCTCATACCATAGACCTAATCACCAACCTGGATGCTCTACAGCTACGCCCACTCCCAACAGGTCCAACCCACATAGCTGGCCATACTCTCGACCTTGTCTACACCAACTCCCCAAAGATTGTGATCACACAGATCGATCCAGTCTTTTGGTCGGACCACTTCATCATAAAATTTGTCATTAATGGCACCCAGGCCCTGGCAACTCGCCCGACCAAGTTAAAAAAGAGCAGGCCATGGAATAAGATCACCCTCGCTGCCTTTGCCGCCCACTTTTCTCCTCCTACCATCTCTAAGAGCACCAACCCTAGCCTAGCTGCCATGCAATTTGAATCGGCCATTACTCTTGCATTGGATGGCATTGCTCCTGCACGAGTATCTAAACCCCCCAAAAATAATTCACCTTGGTTTACGCAAGACCTGAAGCTAATAAAATACTCTACCAGGGTGGCAGAAAGGAAATGGCGACACACAAAAAGCGTCCAAGATAGGGAAACCTATAAAGCTGCACACCGGCAGTACATGAAGGAAATAGCTGAGGCAAAAAAAAGTCTACCTACGCAACAGGATTGCGTCAGCAGCCAACTCACAAAGGAACTCTTTAACATCGTTAAAGAATTCACAAATCCTTCAGGTTCGCAGCGGGTGCCCCCCGACACCAAGGACTGGGTAGAATCTGTAGCCTCTTACTTTCATGAGAAAGTCAATGACATTCACAAGCGCTTCCCCCAGTCGACGATAACTGATCAGACCATTGCCCCAGACGTCAATAGTTGCAACGACCCCAACCACCATATTGTCACGCTAAGTGAGTTCTCACCCTTCTTAGAAAAAGAGGTGGACCAAACCCTGCTGAAAATGAAGTCTGGAGCCCCGGGAAACCCTGCCTGTCCGCAAGTTCTATCCAAAATCTCCCCGGCACTGATCCCTGCCCTCACCAATATCCTCAATTAATCCCTACTTCACTGTTCCGTCCCTAAGCACTGGAAGGAGGCAGTAGTAAGGCCTATTTTAAAAAAGCCCACAGCCGACCCAGATCAACTAGTCAATTATCGCCCAATCTCCCTTCTCCCACTGTTTGGAAAAATGATGGAGGCCCTAATAAATAAACAGCTTATCACCCATCTTGAGTCCAACAAACTCCTTGACCCTTCCCAGTCCGGCTTCGGGGCATTCCACAGCACCGAAACGGCCCTGATTGAGGTCGTGGACAATATAAGACTGACCTTGGACTCCAAACAATCGGCTATATTGATCTTGTTGGACCTTTCTGCGGCCTTCGACACCATCTCGCATCGCGTTCTGTTACAGCGCCTTGTGGAGGTTGGTGTCGTAGGCACCGCACTTCAATGGCTGACAAGCTATCTCGGCAACAGGCGGTCCAGGGTCCAGATAGGCTCGCACTCTTCCATCTGCCTTGACAATGACAAGGGTGTTCCGCAGGGATCCATACTGAGCCCGACCCTTTTTAATTTATATGTCTCCCCCCTTGCGAGGGTCATCAGAGCACATGGTTTTGGAACCGTATCTTATGCCGACGATACTCAAATCCTCATCACTATCAATCAGAACCCTGACGACACGAAAAGGAGGTTCAAAAATAGTATGGTTGACATACATGATTGGATGACCAGGAACTACCTCATGATGAACGCAGGAAAGACAGAGGTCATGTTGTTCGGTAAAGCCGACAAAATCTGGTCGCCAGACTGGTGGCCAGCTTCCCTCGGTCCCTGCCCAGCCCCCAAGCCCTCTGTCAGGAATCTTGGGGTAATCATTGATGATAAGCTAACTATGTCTGAGCACATCAGAAAAACCGTGGGCACCAGTTACGGCCTGATGCGCAGTTTAAGGAAGATCTTCAAATGGATCCCACTCTCAGCACGTATGCCCTTAGTCCAGGGACTTATTGTTAACAGGATAGACTATGGGAATGCTCTTTTTTCAGCCATCAACTCAACATTACTAAATCGATTGCAGGTCCTTCAGAATACCGCCGCCAGGCTAGTACTTGATCTACCCCCTCGCACTCCCTCAACCCCTGCCTTCAGACTCTGCACTGGCTACCCATACAAAAACGCATAAAGTTTAAATTATGCTGCTTAGTCCATAAATCTGTAAATGGTCATGGACCTACCTATCTTGAACGCAAGCTCAAGGCCCACGTCCCAGTCAGAACGCTACGATCTTCCAGCAAGGCCTTTCTCTCTGTACCTAGAGTTCGGACAGTTAGAAATGGTGACAGAGCTTTCAGTAAAACCGCCCCCGAAGTCTGGAACTCTCTCCCCATTCAACTCAGGCTAGAGCCTGACCATGTGAAATTCCGGAGACAGCTAAAAACATGGCTTTTCTAGCCGTTAAGCTCCCCCTGCTCTCTTGGGTTCGGTTGACAGGAGGTTCCTTTGCCTGCTAGCACTCTGAGACCTTCGGGTGATTTATGCGCGATACAAATGCAATAAAATGGAAAATGGAAATGGAAAACATGTGATAACCACCTGCCAGGATATTAACACGAACCTGAAGACCTGGTCGAGAGTGCTTGTGTGTGTCTGAAACCCCGCTTGTAGGGGTGTTAAAATATCTGTTTCCATTATCCAAGCCTGGACTCTGCCAAGCACTAGTCTGGCTATAATCTTCTGAACAGAATCTATCAGACTGATTGGTCTGTAATTCCCCGGTTGTGAGCGGTCGCCCTTCTTATATATCAGCAAAATTTCCGCACCAGACCAGGTGTCTGGAAGTGGGGCACCATTAGCTATTGCATTCGCTAAAAACTTTAAGTAAGGTACCCAGAGCTCTTTTTTCTTTATAAATAGGTCAGCAAGTATGCAATCTGGACCCGGGGCCCTGCCTCGCGGAATTAACTTTAGCACAGATTCAACCTCAACACTAGTAAAGCACAAGGGTTCGTTGGTTATTTGCCACTGATGGATCTCTTCATTACAATTTGTGGACTGGAACTGCACCTCAAAGTGTGCAACCCACTGTACTTGGGCGACATGGTTAGTCGGTACCTGCTTCAGGTCACCACTACCCCATTTGACTAGCTGCCAAAATGAGTCATGTTCCTCCCTTTGCATGCCAACAGCAAATCCTGCCATCGGCCTTCGTCCCATTCCTTCTTCGCCTGCAACTGCACTTTCTTATAATTTTCTCTGGTCTTTTTAATGTTTCCCTGCTCTTTGGATCTAATGGCCCTCGCTAAGGATTTGTATGCCTTTCTACATGCGCTGTTATACCATGAGCCAGCCTTCGTAGTCCTATTCTTCCTGGGGATACTACTTTTAATAAAGAACTTTTTTAAGTTCTTAAATTACTCTTCATGGACTCAGAGAATAATGAGATTTACATCCTCCTGTGAGTCACAGTCAAGAAGTTTGGACGTTGAACCCATTACCAGGTCCCTCATCTGGGCCAGTTCTCCCTCATTATTTGCAATCCTTGCCCACTGAACTCTCCACAGGTCATTGGTTACAGTGACCTCTTCTGTGTTATACTCAACCTTCCTGGTTTTTGCACAGCAAAAGCTTACATCATTAAGTTTTAAAACCAATGGATTGCGGTTACTTTCGATCCACCTCAGAACCTCCATATCCACTACAAATGACCAGAATTCTACCTAAATAAGGATGTAGTCTATCCGATTGCTTCTTAATCCGTTGTCAAAGGTATTTGCACCCAGCCTATCTGACTGCGTCCTCCCATTTGCTGCCCTCATTCCCCTTTCCAGACAAAAGTCCTTTAGTTTTAATGCGGCCTCAGTCCATTTTTTAATAGGTGTTAGTTCTAATTGAGGGATGTTCCATTGTGCATCCTCATCTTCACTAAGCTTTCCATCTTCCTGATCCAGGGGCTTGAAGCTACAGTTGAAGTCTCCAGCTATGATCAAATTACCGGTGCCCCAAACATTTTCCATATAACCATCGAGGGCAGTGACCACACTGGATCCTCTGCCACCCGGCTGCCCTCGTGAATAAACATTAATAATCGTTATGTCAAGGCCTTTAGATGATCTAACCTGTATGACCATAATATTCGGGCTGTCTATTGTTATCTCTTCCACCCTTCCACCCTCATGCTGTCTAACCCAGCAGGTCAACCCACCAATCGGTCTTCCTCTCACTCCTCCTGTTGAAGCCTTTGAAAAGTTTAAGAAGCCTGGATGGTAGACTCTGTCTAAGGACCAGGTCTCCTGGAAAAGCCAGACATCAAAACCATCAATATATGATGTCCAGTCTGTCGACGTGGATTTAGATGATAATCCCGCGATATTCCAGGAAGCTGTGGTCAAATAGGTTTTTGAGAGACCATTAAAAAAATTCTCATGTCTACTAATTTCCTCAACGTCATGTTCCTTATCATGTTCCAGTGAACTATCGCTAGGGGTGCTAATTGTATTGTGGGAGAAAGCTACTGCACTTGGCGAAATTGTAATCACCGTACCACTATGACTTGTTTTCCTTGGGGGTGAGCCCCCTACACCTATGCTACTTAAACTGTAGGCCTGTTTACCCTGGGAGGAAACCACCTGTTTGTTCAGCAGAACATGAGCGGGAAGACCCAAGCTACTATCGACCTCATCTTCGCCCATATGTCCCTCTGAAACAGATGATGGGGAGATATTAAGTGTTAACAGTCAATCGATTTCTTCTAAGGAAGAAAGAATGTATGGACTGGAAAGTCATGTTGATTGGGTGCTCTATGGGGTCACCACCAGCCATTAGGCCTAAATGTATTCTGTGGTTTATAAAAAAAGCCTAGAGGGAGAATTTTTATATCATCTGCTTCAGTAAAAGAGTGGCTGGCTATTTCCAATATATTCTGAACCAGTGTTGGTGATCTAAAACTGAGGACCACACAGTCACTTAGCAGGGACTTAATTGACTTTCCAATTCCAACTGATTCTATGAACCATTTTAAACTCCAAAAACAAATGGTCTCTTATGCCTGTCCTATTGCCCAGCAAATGTAATGCCTTGTTTTTGAGCGTCGACCAGTGTTCCCGAGAACCAGGTGGGAGCTTTGGGACGTTATCGAGTACCACTGTATATGGCGTGGCCTCTGGTGGGAGATGCAGAGAGGTATGTGGATTCATATCGCATGCTTCACCTATCACTAGGGGCCTACTCCTAGTGCCATTTTCCCCTTGCTGCGGCTTCAACTTCGTAGGAATACCATTACTTATGTTAGTGGAGTGATTGGTCACAGTGCTTATGGCTGTTACAGTGGGAACTGAACTATTACAAACATTAACCGGGATTCCCTTTTGCGCTATGTCTAAAGCCCCCACCTGATTGTTGGTTACCCACCTCCCCCCCGATCTCCTGTACGTTCGATTAGACAGGGTTTATTCGGTTAGTACTGAAGATACCCTGTTCGATCTTCTTTAATCTATCGCCAACCAAAATCTAATTTTCACTTTCATCGCAAGTCATAGCCAATCCGGGTGCTAGTCTTTTCTCATAAAGTAGAGTCTAAAAGATAGCTACGTCCCGTTACGCACTCTTCTCTCTTAACCCTCTTTCGCTCTCTCTGCCTCATGCACATATTCCGCTCCGGCTTCATGCTCTCTCCTGTCATACATTATCCCCGACCATTTACAGCAACTCCTTACCAATGTATTAAATTCCTTTGTCCATTGGTGTAATTTATTTTCCACCTCCCCTACCCCGTAACCTTTTTCCCATTTTCTGATTCTCCAGCGCCGCAAGGTCATACGAATGGCAAGAGCACTATGCAAATATGATCACTCCACTGCAAACAAAAAACAAAATTAAAAAAACATTGCTATTTACAACACCATTAGGTCTAACTTTCACAAATGCGAGACCGATTGCATTTCAAATGCTTGTTTATGAGAGTCACCATATGTTGAGAGAGTTGGAGGATAGATCGAGAGATATCTATCAGAAAACCTAGAAATTCTAGATGTTGATAAGCACTAAGAGCAGATTTCTGGATATTGATAAGGAAACCTATTCAAAGTAGAAGGTCTTGACAAAGATGTAATTGCAAAAGAAGAACAGTTTTGTCCTGGGCCATAATGAGAAAATCATTGAGGCACACGATTAATCCGATTCCCTGTGCCCTGAGGAAGGCTACCACAGGTTTGAGAATCTTGTTGAAACACCAAGGAGCTGATGATAGGCAGAACGGAAGAGATTTGAATTGGAAGAAGGAAGGACCCATTTGAAACGGGAGATATTTCCTGGGAGAGGGATGAATTGGAATGGTAAGCTAAGCATCTTGAAGATGCAGTCTGACTAGCCAATCATCCTGAAGTAATATGTCCCCGAGGTGGAGGATAGTCTCGATCTTGAAGTGAAGATATACTACAAAGTTGTTGAAAACTTTTAAGTTTGTTACAAGGCGAAATCTTTTGTTATTTTTCATTTCCGAGAAGATGGTAAGGAGGAAACCTGTGGGGTTTAAGTCTATTAGTTCGATAGCCTCTTTTGAAAGAAGAGCTTACATTTCATCCTGTACCAGAAGGAACTGATCCTGAGAAAACTGAAGAGGACAGGGAAGTTGTAATTGTAGCGGGTACAGATAAAGCTCTATGCGATACCCTTGAACTGTTTGAATTATCCAAGAATCTGTGATGAGAGAAAGGCAAGCGTTCACACAAAGAGCTAATCTGCCTCCTACGGGAGAAAGGCCAGAATTGGAAACTCTCAACTGAATATTGTTCTCCTTTATTCCTATTTCCCCTGGAAGCCTCTGGAACGATGGTGATAGAACTGGGGTGTGTAGCCAGTATAGACATCGACTTGGGAGCTATGGTTGAAGAAGCCTCTGTTAAGGTTTTGTCCTAGTGAGGGGTGATTGCCAGCAAACTGACTCCTACCTTTGCCAACCCTGGCCAATACCCTAGACGAAAACATTTTCTTTGTCCATTGTGGCAAACGGTAAGTAGACATAATATCTAAATTTTAATATCGATGTGACATAATATCGATGTTTAAATATCGATGTTGAAAAATATCGAAAGTATAATTATCGACAACAAAAATATCGTAATTAGTATGTGTGTTTAAATATCGGAATTAAAAATATCGAAGTCAAAATATCGTTGTGTTTAAATATCGATAATGTGTTAAAATATCGATACATTTTTGTTTTGTAATTTTTTTGTTTTATTGTTTTTTTTCTAATTTTGTAATAGTAATGTGTATCTATAATAAAATTTGTTTATATTTTTTTTAAAAATCATATATAATTTTAGGAGCGGGATGTTGGGTTTATAGGAAATAAGGGTGGGGAGTGTTTTAAAAATGTATATATTATAATTTTTAAATTTTGGAAAAATAAAAAATAATCATTTTCAAAAATTTTTATTTTTATTATTACATTTTAAATATTATTTAAAAAATGATTATATAATTTTAGGAGTGGGATGTTGGGTTTATAGGGGATAAGGGTGGGGAGTTTTTTAAAAATTATATTTAATTCAAAATAAATTTAAACATTCTAAATTTTGATTTATTTGTTAAAATTAAATGAAATTTAAAAATTATTACACATTTTTAATTATATTTTGAATTTCACATTTTTTTTAAATTTAAAAAAAATTAAATTTAAATTTGACATTAATTTAAATTAATTAAAAAAATTATTCAAATGTTTAATTATATTTTGAATTTCAACCTTGTTAAAAAAACAATTACAATTTTAAATTAAATTTGAAATTAATTTAAAATAATTTAAACAAATTAATCAAAATAATGTAATTTTTTTAATTTCGATGAACATTTTTTAACATTGTAAAAGATTTAAAATAATATTTATAAAATGTACTTGATATTTAAAATAAATTATGATTGAGTTGAATTGTTTATAAAGTGTAAGGAGTGAGTTATTTTATAAAAAATCTATAATGATTTAAATTGTACACATTTTACTCAATTTAAAATGTAAATTTTAAATTTATTAATTAAAAAACATAAAAATTGGATACAGTAGTATTGTATATAGTGTTTAAGGGTTGTTTTTGTTTTAATAAAAACATATATTATAGGCACCTACACCAAATTAATGTACATTGGAGTGGGATTAGAAAATTATATTTAATTGGGTTTCAGTACCTACCTCAAATTAATGTAGACTGGAGTGGGAATAGTAAATTAGATTTAATTAGTGTCCAGCACCTTCACCAAATTAATGTAGATTGGAGTGGAAATAGTAAATTATAGGTAATTAGTATCCAGCACCTACCCATAATTAATGTAGACTGGAGTGGGAATAGTACATTATATGTAATTAGTGTCCAGCACCTACCTCAAATTAATGTAGATTGGAGTGGGAATATTAAATTAGATTTAATTAGTGTCCAGCACCTACCCCAAATTAATGTAGACTGGCGTGGGAATAGTAAATTATATGTAATTAGTGTCCAGCACCTACCCATAATTAATTTAGACTGGAGTGGGAATAGTAAATTATATGTAATTAGTGTCCAGCACCTACCTCAAATTAATGTAGATTGGAGTGGGAATATTAAATTAGATTTAATTAGTGTCCAGCACCTACCCCAAATTAATGTAGACTGGAGTGGGAATAGTAAATTATATGTAATTAGTGTCCAGCACCTACCCCAAATTAATGTAGACTGGAGTGGGAATAGTAATTTATATGTAATTATTGTCCAGCACCTACCCCAAATTGATGTAGACTGGAGTGGGAATAGTAAATTATATGTAATTAGTGTCCAGCACCTACCCCAAATTAATGTAGACTGGAGTGGGAATAGTAATTTATATGTAATTAGTGTCCAGCACCTACCCCAAATTGATGTAGACTGGAGTGGGAATAGTAAATTATATTTAATTAGTGTCCAGCACCTACCCATAATTAATGTAGACTGGAGTGGGAATATTAAATTATATGTAATTAGTGTCCAGCACCTACCCAAAAATAATGTAGACTGGAGTGGGAATAGTAATTTATATGTAATTAGTGTCCAGCACCTACCCCAAATTGATGTAGACTGGAGTGGGAATAGTAAATTATATGTAATTAGTGTCCAGCACCTACCCATAATTAATGTAGATTGGAGTGGCAATAGTACATTATATATATATATATATATATATATATATATTTTTTTTTTAAACCTTTATTTGTAAAATACAGTTACAGGCCTACAACCACCATGGCCGGCCAGTCATACGCAATAACAGTAGCACAATAAGACACAGCTTATCAGCTGACAAACGAAGGCCCGGCAGCGAAAAAGCATGATGTTATTAGAATTCGTGGCAATAAGAGGATATTTAAAAGGTTTCACATTTTATATAAGATAACAACAAAAACGTAACCATAGGAAGAGTCGAGGCGGTACCTTGCAATGTAATGACTGTCTCATATGGCATGGGGAGAAGGCGAACAATAAGCAATGTTATGAAGAAGGAGAGATCCTGGGAGAAGGGGGGGATAGAGAGCAAGCAACACATCGTACATAACGGGAAACTGGGAAAACGAAACGCACAGTCAAGGAGATCGAGGAGTGTCGAGAGCTTCAGTAAGGGGGGGAGCGCATATCTCTCCTCGGTATGAATTCCATTGACCCCATATCCTACCTCATTTCTTGGGCCTACCACGGGAAACATACACGATTTTTTCTCTAAACATGCACCAGTCCATGTTTTCTTCCCAGGTGAGAACTGACGGTGCCCTCTGAGATCCCCACAATTGAGCGATGTCTCTTTTCGCAGCCATGTTGCCCAGCGTGACCCATTGAGTCTGAGCAACAGTGCAGTCATTCGGCTCCCAGACGTTCAACAAACAGCGTCTGGCCTCAGGCAATAACTCAACGCCCGTCACCTCACCCATCACCGCATGCACTCGAGTCCAAAAAACCACTACCTCCGGACATTCCCATATGATGTTGAGGAAGATAGCAAGCATACCACAGCCACGCCTACACAGCCCATCCACAGAATAACCCATATGCATCAATCGTGGACCCGTGACATAGACTCGGTGCAAAATCTTCAGCTGTACCAGTCGGAGACGCGCCGGAATCGCGACCTCTTTAGGAGAGGATGTCGCAGCCTGCCAGTCTTCATCGTCCAATTCCAGTCCATCGCCAGTCCAAGCACATCGAAGCTGTATAAGAAGGTCCGAACGGTCATTGATGAGTTTTTTATAGATAAGAGAGATAGTGCTGTCAGGGACTTGTCCGTCCAGCACTCTGTCCTCCAGGGGAGAATACTCCGGGATCGTAGATCCGGCTGGGAGAACCGATTCAAGTGTGTGACGGACCTGGAGATATCGGAAATATTCCCTATCACTCAATTTATACTCCTGTTTCAGTTCATCAAAGGTCTTAACTCTATTTTTGGCCCAGAGGTCACCCACTTTACTGATGCCAATAAGGTCCCATCTATTGAATCCCTTCGACGTCCATAGACCACCCAGTCTCTCCGCGGCATATAGGGGGGTCGCTCTAGTCAGCCTATCCGTCCACCCCGTAGCCGTAGTCGCACTACCCCACACTCGCACTGCCACTCCAGTGGGACCCGTCAGGTTCTTCCTGGCGGCTCTAGAATAGAGCGCTCTGTTATAGTCGCCCCCGGGCAGTTGCCACCTATCCATCTCGAATGCGGGATTCGGAACTGGACCGTACATGGAATGGTTAATGGCGCTCAACTGAGATGCCCAGTAGTATCTTTTAATATCAGGCAATGCTATACCACCGTCGTACCAGGGCAAAGTCAACTTTGCCAATGCAATGCGAGGTCGTCCGCCTCACACCAGTCTCCTCTGGAGGCCCTCAATTTCACGAAAATAGCTAGCCGGCACCAGATCAAGTGTGTTTTGGACGGCATACAGGAAGCGGGGAAGAGACATCATCTTGAACAGGGCCGCTCTTCCCAAGGGGGATAAAGGCAAGCCACACCACGCCGCAACGTCCGACCGAAGCCGGGCAAGCGGAGGTAATAAATTCCGCTCATAGCGTACCGCGGGGTCCAACGAAATATAGATCCCCAAGTATTTAAAGCCACCTCTAGAAACGGGTATCGGGCAAGCGCGGGGCAGAGAGGGTGATTCTCCAGTGAGCGGGTAAATACAGGACTTAGCCCAGTTGATAACTAAACCGGAGTTCCTCCCGAAGGAACTCAAGACGTCGAAGAGGACTCCCAGTGACCTACGGGGAGAGGTCAGGTACAATAAAATGTCATCGGCATATAGCGATATGCGATCTTCGAAGTCAGGGGACCATCGAATGCCCTTGAGCGAGGGTTCCCAACGGAGCCACGCAGCAAGGGGTTCAAGGGCAAGCGCAAATAGAAGCGGCGACAAAGGGCACCCCTGCCTCGTGCCGCGTCCGAGAACAAAGGGTTCCGAGGCCCTGCCGTTGACCACCACCTGAGCCAGCGGTTGCTCATACAGAAGCTTGACCCACTCAATGAACTTAGGGCCAAAACCAAATTTAGCAAGAGCAGCCCACAGATATGGCCACTCCACCGTGTCAAAGGCCATCGAGGCATCAAGAGAAACCAGGATGGCCGGCTCATTAAGAGACCCCGCCCTCGCCAAGACACCATGAAGACGGCGAAGATTGAGCGCGGTATTCCGATGGGGAATAAAACCAGACTGGTCCGGGTGTAGTACATTATATTTAATTAGTGTCCAGCACCTACCCCAAATTAATGTAGAGTGGAGTGGGAATAGTAAGTTATATGTAATTAGTGTCCAGCACCTAACCCAAAATATTGTAGACTGGAGTGGGAATAGTAAATTATATGTAATTAGTGTCCATCACCTACCCATAATTATTGTAGATTGGAGTGGGAATAGTAAATTATATTTAATTAGTGTCCAGCACCTACCCCAAATTAATGTAGAGTGGAGTGGGAATAGTACATTATATGTAATTAGTGTCCAGCACCTACCTCAAAATAATGTAGACTGGAGTGGGAATAGTAAATTATTTGTAATTAGTGTCCAGCACCTACCCCAAATTAATGTGGACTAGAGTGGGAATAGTAATTTATATGTAATTAGTGTCCAGCACCTACCCCAAATTGATGTAGACTGGAGTGGGAATATTAAATTATATGTAATTAATGTCCAGCACCTGCCCCAAATTAATGTGGACTAGAGTGGGAATAGTAATTTATATGTAATTAGTGTCCAGCACCTACCCCAAATTGATGTAGACTGGAGTGGTGATAGTAAATTATATGTAATTAGTGTCCAGCACCTACCTCAAATTAATGTAGACTGGAGTGGGAATAGTAAATTAGATTTAATTAGTGTTCAGCACCTACCCCAAATTAATGTAGACTGGAGTGGGAATAGTACATTATATTTAATTAGTGTCCAGCACCTAACCCAAATTAATGTAGACTGGAGTGGGAATAGTAAATTATATTTAATTAGTGTCCAGCACCTACCACAAATTAATGTAGATTGGAGTGGGAATAGTAAATTAATGTAGATTGAAATGTCATTAGAAAATTATTTATGTCAATTAAAACATTCCATACAGTTTGTGTGTTGTTGAAAAATTTGTATTTTTTTATTAACATCACAAAAAATAACATTAAACATTAGTAAGACATTTTTATTTTTTACAAATATATTTATTTATATATTTGTACAATTATGTTATTTTTCATTTTACATTTCAAATTAGTTTTGAAATATTGTTTTTTTCAAAGAAAACATATTTAATAGACATAAGTATTGTTAGAAGTAAATAAAAAATACTGTTTCAAAAAAATATATACTATGTATATATTGAAATACATGTTTGTACACAATAGTTTTCTATTAATATTAATATAAAAATATTAATATAAATTTTTTTAACAAACATTTTAAATGTAGAAAATACTGTATTACAGCTTTATTTATATACATTTTCTAAAACTTTTTTTAACATTTCTAAACACCATTTCAAGATTTTTACAAATATAATAATAAATATTATGTATTTTATAATATTTATTTTTATAATTTTACAAAATGTGAACATTTTGGTAAGTATTTTAATACAAATAAAAAAAAACAATTTTTTAATAGTATTCCTTTGTTTATTTACTTAACTAATAATTTGTTTACATTAAATAATAAGTTTGTCATTTCTATCTTTTTATTTAGTTTTGGGTTGTTTATTTTGTAACCGCTTTAGGTTGTTTTGTGTCGTTTGGAAGAAGTTCAGCTCGCGGTTGGGAAACACTTCACGTCTCTGAAGGTAAGGTTTGTTTTATATGTTTTAAGTGTGTTTTAAATTAATTTTGAGAGTAGTTTGGTAGTATTTAGTGTTTTTAGAAGTAAGTTTGTTGTATTAGCCATTATGATATGTTGTATTTGCGGATGTTGATTTTACATACTTTTTAGTGTTGTGTCGGCTTGTGTGTAGAGTTAGTGTTTCGATGTTTAAAGTTTAATAATAGAAATATTATGTTAGTATTACTTTCAGTAGGACTTTATGTGTTATTTTATGTGGGTGGGAATGTTTGTTTTATGTATTTCTCTTGCAGGAGTTCGTGATGTCGGAAGGAAGCGTTTTTTTTTTTAAACCTTTATTGTTGTAAAAGGAGAACAACCATCATGGCCGGTCAGTAACGCAAATCAACAAGAATAAATCAGTACACAGCTCATCAGCCGACAACCCGAAGGTCCGGCAGCGTAGAAGCAGGATAAAGTCGGGAGCATCTGGCAATGGAGGATGAATAATAGGTTTTATATTTTAATACATACAAACAACAAAAAGAAAACCCACAAGAAAAAAGTCGAGGCAAAAGTATCAATATGAGGGCCGCTACGTGTTGCATGGGGGAGACATTGAAAAGTAAGCTTCAGGAAATCATGGAGGTGGGGAGCGGGGACCAAGAGCGAGCAATACTATACAAAGAGCCGAAGCAAAATGCTGGAACGTCGAAGTCAAGGAGATTCCGTAGTATTAGGGGGTTCAACAAGGGGAGGGTCACAAATCTCTCCACGATACGAGTTCCACTGACCCCAAATCCTATCCCACTTCCTGGGTCTACCTCGGGAGATGTACACAATTTTTTCTCGAAACATGCACCAATCCATGTTCTCCTCCCAGGCCGAAACCAGTGGTGCCCTAGTAGATCCCCAGAGTTGAGCAATGTCCCTTTTTGCAATGAAATTCCCCAGCGTGACCCAGTGAACCTGAGCAACGGTGCAGTCATTCGGTTCCCAGACATTCAGCAAGCAGCGTCGGGCCTCAGGAAGTAGCCCGACGCCCGTCACATCTCTCATCACCGCATGCACACGATTCCAGAATACCACTACCACCGGGCATTCCCATATAATGTGGAGGAATGTAGCAAGCAAGCCACAACCACGCCGACATAACCCATCCACAGAATAGCCCATATGCATCAAACGTGGACCCGTGACATAGATGCGATGAAGAATCTTTAGCTGCACCAGTCGGAGACGCGCCGGAAAATAGCGACTTCCCTCGGGGAGGAGATTGCATCCTGCCAGTCCTCATCATCTAATTCCAGCCCGTCATCAGTCCATGCCTCACGCAGCTGTATAAGAAGGTCCGAACGGGTATTAATAAGTTTTTTATATATGAGGGAAATAGTGCTGTCAGGAACATGCCCTTCCAGCACTCTATCTTCCAAGGGAGATGACTCAGGGATCAAGGTACCGGCAGGGAAGACCAAGTCGAGCGCGTGGCGGAGCTGAAGATAGCGGAAGTGTTCTCTATCACTCAGCTCGTATTCCCGTTGCAGCTCGTCAAAAGTTTTGACTCTATTAGTGGCCCAAAGATCCCCTACTTTGCTAATACCGATAAGGTCCCATCTATCGAATCCCTTCGAAGACCACAATCCACCCATTCTCTCAGATGCATATAAAGGAGTCGCCCTAGTAAGTTTACCAGTCCAGCCCGTAGCCGATGTTGCACTTTCCCATAAACGTATCGCCACCGCAGTGGGGCCCGTCAAACACCTCCTGTCGATCTTGGAATAAAGCGCTCTATTATAATCACCTCCCGGCAGTTGCCACCTATCCATATCGTAAGCGGGATTAGGAACAGGACCATACATGGCGTGGTTGATAGCACCCAACTGGGACGCCCAATAATAGCGCTTGACGTCAGGCAACGCTATACCACCGTCATACCAGGGCAAAGTCAATTTCGCCAGCGCTATGCGCGCCCGCCCGCCCCAGACCAATTTCCTCTGGAGGCCCTCGATTTCACAGAAGTAACCAGCTGAAACCAGATCCAGCGTGTTCTGAATGGCATATAAGAATCGGGGAAGAGACATCATCTTAAACAAGGCCGCCCTCCCCAGGGGGGAAAGAGGCAATCTACACCATGCCGCTACATCCGATCGAAGTCTAGCAAGTGGAGGCAATAGATTCTGCTCAAATCGGACCTTGGGGTCCATAGAAATGTAGATCCCCAAGTACTTGAAACCGATGCTGGAAACCGGTATAGGGCAAAAGCGAGGCAAAGAGGGTTGACCACCCGCAAGCGGGTAAATACAGGATTTAGTCCAGTTGATAGCCAAACCAGAATTCTTCCCGAAAGAGCTCAGGACATCAAACAAGACACCCAATGACTTACAGGGAGAAGTAAGGTATAATAGGATATCATCGGCATAAAGAGACACCCGAACTTCGAAGGTAGGGGACCACCGTATGCCCTTGAGCGAGGGCTCCCAGCGAAGCCACGCGGCAAGGGGTTCAAGAGCAAGCGCAAAAAGGAGGGGCGACAAAGGGCAGCCCTGTCTCGTGCCACGTCCGAGAACAAAAGGAGCCGAGGCCCGTCCATTAACCACCACCTGCGCGAGCGGTTGTTCATATAAAAGTTTAACCCATCCGATAAACTTAGGACCAAAGCCAAATTTAGAGAGGGCAGCCCACAAATAAGGCCATTCCACCGTGTCGAAGGCCATCGAGGCGTCAAGGGAAACCAAAATGGCCGGTTCAGCAAGAGACCCCGCCCTCGCCAAGACACCATGGAGACGTCGAAGATTGAGTGCAGTATTACGGTGGGGGATAAACCCGGACTGATCAGGGTGCACTAGATCGCCGATCACCGTGATTATGCGGCTCGCCAAGATTTTAGCAAGAACCTTAGGCTCTACATTCAAAAGCGAGATCGGCCGATATGACGAACAGTGTTCCCGGGGCTTTCCGTCCTTATGAATGACCACAATGGACGCCAGTCTCTGATCCCGGGGAAGAAGCCCGAGATCACGTGACGCCAAAAACGTACGTCGAAGGTGCGGCGCCATTGTGTCGGGACACAACCTATACAGCTCGACTGGCAAACCGTTAGGGCCCGAAGCCTTAACACAGCGAAGTGCACGGATAGCGAGCGCCACTTCATCGGTAGAAAAATCCGCCTAGGCAGCGTGATATCGCGGAGCAACAGATGCGAGTCCTCCTCAGGTCTGCCCGAGACCAGCAAATACACCTTCCGAAAGTGCTGGGCAAAGACCTCAACTATCTCGACCGGGTCCACCACTCGCACACCATTCATACGTTCAATAACAGGCACCACACGATTCACTCTATCCCGTTTATCAAGCCAAGCTAGCAATTTCCCTGCCTTATCACCCACATCATACAGACGTCCCTGTTGTTCACGATGCATCGCCTTAGCAGCATCGGTCACCAGAGCCCTATATTCAAACTGTTTAAGTGCCAGGGAGTGCAGACTATCGGGCGTAATTACAGATTCCATCTGTACCTCCAACTCAGAGATATCGTTTTCAAGTTGCACCACTTCTGCATTTTTGCGCCTCCTGTCGCTGGCAATCAAAGAGAGAGTCTGACCCCGAACCACAGTTTTACACGCCTCCCATAGGGTCACAGGAGAGGATACTGACCCTTCATTCTCGGCAAAGTAATGATCTATATACTTAACCACGTCCTTACTAATGTTGGGGTTACGAAGATGCCAAGGATTTATAGGAGCGACACGACCCCCGGACTCCAGCCGCACATCAATGGTGAGCCACAGTGGGGAGTGATCTGAAATCCCCCTAGCCAAGTGCCTAATTTCTCTTACGGAAACCATCTGTGCCGCTGGTATAAGAATATAATCAAGTCTCGAGAGACTACCATGGGCCCCCGAATGAAAGGTGTACTGGAGCTGTCCAGGGTGAAATTGCCTCCAACAATCCGCTAAACCCAGTGTATCAATGAAACTGCCCAACCACAGTTGCGACGCGGGGAGGGTCCTACGAGGGCTACGATCCTCCTCTCCACTGACAGCCGAATTAAAATCTCCACCCACCACCAGCAAGCCATCAGGGAGCCCCAGGACCACCCCCCCCAAATCGGAAAATGTGGTAGACTGTAGACCAGGGGGGACATACACAGACAAAATGGAGATCGTCTTCCCCTCCCATCGACCCACAATAGCGGCGTATCGTCCCCTATCATCCAGCACCTCGTCATCCACTTCTAGGGGGAGGGAGTTCCTAACCAAGTTACCCGCCCCCCTCGATCCCGTGGTGAATCCAGAGTGGGCCACCAAACGGTAGCCTCGTCTATTCAGCGCTCGGCGTGTATTACCTACCAGATGTGTTTCCTGTAGTAGAACAATATCAGGGGAGTGCCGCTTTAAATACTGTAAAACAATCCCCCGTTTTAACCTATCTCCGAGTCCATTAACATTCCAGCTCAACACCCTCAGCCCCCTACCCCCATCCCAGACAAAACTCAACCGTCCCCCCCGCCACAAAGCAGGCACAAAGGATATAATAGCGACCAGTTCAGAACCTCGAAACAAACAAACAAGAAAAGATCCCCCCACCGCCCTCCAATGAACCCTCAACACACAACCCCCCCCACCCTGCACCCCAGCGGTAGACTAGAAAGCCACCCCAACTTGCAGTGTGCCTGTCGCCCCATTAAACTAACCTACAAGAAGAGAGAGAAAAAACGTCCCCTGAGGAGGAAGAGTCCCGAATCCCCCCACCCCTGGGTATCTACAACATATAAAACATCACTATCCCCGAGCCACTGCAAAGCATCCAATAATGGCTCATCGGCACCGACTCACTACTCCTGTTCTTCCAGGCCGCCCTCGGCCCCTTTTGAATTCTCCGGATCGGCGTGCTGTGACGGCAAAGTGTCCAGCCAGTCACTGGCCGCTTCAGGGCGATCAAAGAAAAAAGTACGTTCATTATGCACAATCCACAGGCGAGCCGGAAATAGCATGGCGTACTTCAGGTCCATGTCCCTGAGGCAACGTTTCACTCCCGTAAAGGCCATACGTTGCTTCTGCACCTCTTGAGTGAAATCCGGATAGAAACTGACCGACACATTTTCAAACTGGACGGGACCATGAGTGCGGGAGGCCTGCAGGATAGCGTCTCTGTCACGGAAGTAAAAAATCCTGGCAATGATGGGCCTCGGGCGGCCCCAAGCTTGGGCTTTCCACCGGGAATTCTATGAGCACGCTCCACAGCAAAAAATTTACTAAGGCCCTTCGGAGTCAAATAGTTGTGGATAATGTCCTCCAAGAGATCCGTTGACACGTCCGTAGAAGTCTCCGGGACACCTATAATGCGAACATTATTCCGTCTGGCTCGGCTCTCAAAATCATCCAGCCGACTAGCAAACGAGTCTCTAGCCTGACGAAGACCGCGGACCTCGGTCTGAAGATCCGAGACATCCGCAATCAGGCTTGCTGTTTTAACGTCCAGGGATTTGACCCGTTCATTAGTTTTCCCCAGGTCCGCCCTGATAAGGTTGACCTCAATCGCAAACGTATCCAATTTCGTGGCAAGCGTTTCATATTGTTGACCCATAGCAGTCTGGACACTGGCAATGGCGCCCATGACGTCCGTCAGAGTCGGCTCCTCATTCGCAGGGGTACCGTCACCAGCCTCTCCGAGGGCCTTGCCCGGACCACCCGGGGACACCTTAGGGCGAGTGAAACGTTCAATAGTTTGGGTCTGAGCGGCTCCCCCTGGATTCGGGCCCCTGGTGTTGCGTCGTTCAGTGTCCGCCCTGCCCGTCATGATGATCAATGACCACCAAAGGGGTCCTCTGAAATCTGGTCAAAATGAAGCAATTCACGGCAAGCGCAACAAGTCGAGAGGTCGAGGAACAACAGCTAGAGTTAAGTCAGCGACTAATCCAGGGCAGCAGTGGCAATCAATAAGGAGGTAGCACCCACGATGGCCAAAACCGAAACCGAAAGTACACACAGGGGCAGCGGAGGCGTCACTCCAGCCGTTGTTGTTCGATTGCCACCTGGGCACCTCGGGCTCCTCCCCAGAAGCGTTTTTTTTTTTTTTTGAGAAGTGTTTATTAGTTTTATTAGCTAATGGTTTTTAGACACTTCTTCAAATTTTTAGGTTTTCCTGGAGCGTTTATTCTATATTTTTACATTTTTCGGGTTTTGTATGGTATTTCGAACGACCTTCGTGGAATGGATTTATCTGTTTTGGGACAGTTGTATTTTTTCATTTTTTTTTGGGTGACTTTTTTTCGAAACTGGATTGTTTTGGTGGAAATGGATTCTACAGCATTTGGAATATGTTTGGTAAGTGTTTTAAATGTTACTTATTGTGGGTGGGTAATGTTTTAATGAATATTGTTTTGTTTTATTTATTTCAAAGATTATTAATGTGTGTATATATATTTTATAATATAATATATATTGCATACATTAATTATTTTCGAGATAACTTGTATGATTGTCATTATATTGTATTTTTTGATTTTTCTAAAGGAATTGTTTGTGGCTTAGAGTAGTTTAGAGTAGTGTTTTGGCTATTATTGAGGTATTCTATGCCTGTTGTGCTAGGATGTTTTTGGAGTTAGTTCAGTAATGGAATTCTCCATTCTGAATTCCTGATAACTTTGCTCTTTCTGGAGGCATTTAATAAATTGTTCAATTGTTGGTTTAGTTCTGCCTGTTGATTGGAGTAAGGCATTGTGCCAACCTTCAACGGCGTTGTTGGTTTTAGATTCTCCATTTAAGGTGCTTTTGTAAACGTTCCACCAGGGTATTAAGATTTTTGGATTTCTCCTGTGGCCAGATGTATGGAGTCTACCTATCCAAGTATCCTCAAAGTAGTCTAAGAGAGGACTTAATTTTGCTTCATTTTGTTTGTAAAATGGGCTGTCTATTAAAAGGTTGTAGTGTTTGGCCACATCTGTTTCAGGAACGTAAGCTAGTGCAATCAGTTTTTTTTATTTGATACGCAAAAGATGAGCTTGTTGCATATTCTATGCTTAGGGTTGTTTTTGTAAATGCCTCCAAAGATACTGATTAGACTGATAATAGCAGCCTTGGATACAGGTATGGGGGTGTATTTTTAAAATAGTTGAGAGCATTGCTTGTTCAAAATCCAGTATTATTTTTTCTGGGGAATAGTCATTTGTTTTTTGTTTGATAATGTTTAATAATTCCATATATGTTGAATTAGTTTTATTTGGAAGCAGTGCATACAGTAGAGGTATATTACAGTTTTGATATAAGCCATGTATTGTGTAAAGTTGGTAGAAAGGTCTGGGACAAATGTTAAAAGTACCGTCCATCATCCAATATTGGCATTGTTGGAGTTTTATTAGGTTTATGGCTGTACCAAAGATTATTAGTCTTTTCTCGTTGTTTTCATTGTCGTAAATAATAAAAGGTATTTTGTTTAAAGTTATAGTTTGGTCAGGAGTTAAATTTATATCGCTATATGTTTTAGGGGGTGGAGTGGTAGTGGTAGTTGTTTTTTTGGTACGTGATATTGTTCTTTTGAGAGAAATTATATTAGGCATTTGGGTAGTGGCTGTTTTAGGGATTTGGGGAATTTGTTCTTTTAAGATTAGGCTTGTTGGTTTTTGGGAACCTGTACTTGCTTCTTTAATGTTTTCTAATGCTGTTCTGACTTATATTTCTGTTACATTTGGTGAATGGTTGTGTTCCCTCGTGTAAAGGACAGTTGCTTCTCTAGTTGTTGCTCTTCCATAACATTTGTTTGAGTAATATTTGCAACATTTCCAATTTACTTTCATCCCAAATTGTTTCTCTTGGGTATAAGTGTAACCCATGTAGCAGAGTAATAGTTTCCCTTTTTGGCTGGTAACAAATTCTGCTCCTTTTGTGATTTTGTTCTTTTTTAATCTATAAGAAATATATGTTATAGTTATTTTAATTATAGTTATATGTATTTTAAGTTGGAATTATAAACATTTATATTGTGCATGCTTACCTTTGGTTGAAGTTTAGTCTGTGATTTTGATGTTCTTTACTCTTTTAGTTGTGGTCTGTATTTTCTGGTTTTCTTTATCCAGAAAAAACCTTTATTTGTGTTAATTGTTCAGTTATATTTTTTTTAGTTGCTTTTACAGGTTTTGCAATAGGTTTTAGCTTATACTTATTTTAGCTTTTTGAAAAGTCTTTGGATATACTTACTTTGTTAGTTGTATCTCCGTTTGTTGAATTCAGTTCTTTGATATTTGTTGGTAGAGTATGTTGTAGTGGTGCTACAAAATAAAAAGGACATATGCATTAGTTATTAAATTATGTTTGTAATTTTGATGTTTGTAGCAGTTAGTTTTAGTCACATCATTTTATTGACTTACTTTTTATTAATTGCTTTTTATGTTGAGTTTTAATGTTCTTGTAGGTGTAGTCGAATCTGTCCAATTTTCAGTTGTGGCCTGTATTTTCTTTGGTTTCTTTCTCTGTTAAAAAAAAGATTTATTTATGTTCAATGTTTAGAAAAATATTTTAGGTTGCAGTTATCTTTTATGCTTTAAGTTTTATGCTTAACTTATTTAATGTAGTTAGAGAAATATATGAACATGCTTACTTTGTTAGTTGTTTCTTAGTTTTCTTAGTGTTTTTTCTGTTCTTTAGTAGTGAAGTTTTCTGTAGTGGTAGGAGATAATATACAATACATATGTATGAGTTATTTTTCCTTTTTAGTTCATTTTTTATTTTAGCAGTTACTTTACTTAAGTTAATTTTAGTTACTTACTTTTAATCCTCTGATTTGTAGGTTGAATCTTGATTTTCTTGTAGGTGTTGTCGAATGTATCCACAGTATTCTCTCCTGTCTTTTATTTTTGTCAGGTAGTTTGTTTGTCGGATTTAATTGTTTATATAGTGTTTTGGAGTTAGTAATTAGTTTGCTATTGGTTAATTTATGTTGGTAGTGTTTTTATTGGTTCGTTTGTATTTTTGAAAAACAGTTTGTGTATTTATTTACCATATAAGGTTAACGCTAATTAATTATTTGCATACATAATTTTATATATTATGTTTAATAAATATTTTTTAAATTTCTAAATGATTTTATTTTAATTGTAAAATTAATTATATTTATAGTTTGTTGTGAAATGTTTATTTTAGTGTTTATAGTATTTTTTAATGTTAAAAAGTGTTATAGAATATTAATAAATATGTTCGATATTTCTAAAAGTACGATATTATTGTTGACGATAATTTTACTCTCGATATTTTTAACTTAGTGTTTATATTTTTTAGTAGTCGATAATTAAATATTGCGATATATATGTTGTCGATATTAGTGATAGCGATGTTTATGTAGTGCGATATTTATTTTCCGATATTTGTGTATGTTTTTAATTATGTATAGGATGTTGATATTTTTGATGTCGATATATTTGTGTCGATATTTTTGTACTACGATATTGTGTCTTTCGATATTATGTCATAGATTCGTAGCAAACATGGAGACCTAGTTTCCGAGTTCCGAAATAAAGAAATCTCCGAAAAAAAGACCTTTAGCAAGTCGAACTTCTTCTTTGGTGGTGAGACTGCTAAGTTTGGAGTCAATTTTTAATCACAAACTTTTGCGCCTCTCTTGAAAAATGTGCACATTGGTATTGCCCTCAATCCTTGCTTCTTCAGCCAGATCCAAAATCCTGGTAAGGGGACTAACCAAGTCTAAAATCCTGTCTTGATAGTTGGACCAGGCTCTATCAGCGAATTTTTGGGTAATTTCCAAATTTAGTAAAACACATCAGTATGTTCGGGTCAATGACATGAGTGGCCATAACGTTATTGGGAAGGGAAGGGCGGGGACATTCTGATTTTAATTTGTTCCTAAGGGATTTGACAAGAGCCTGGCAAAGATAAAAAAGAAACATAATCAGCAACATGCTCTGCAGGGAACCACTATGTGGAACTTGGATGATGACTAAGGGACGTATTAAACATGAGTTCCCCAAGATGGTCAACTAATTTGTTAGACACTGGTTGAGAATCTCCACCATCATTAGGAGGCATTTTATGCCTTTTCTAACAGGGCCTATAACCCAAAAGGATCTGAAGATACGTCAATAATATGCATATCCATTAGGACATCATCAGGTAACTTGAAGGGGGGAAGAAGGGAGCCCCAAAAAGGAAACCTCTTGGAAGGAAGGACCAGTTTTTAATGAAACACGTTTAACAAACTAACTAGGGGTCGCTGAACATTTCTTACCCTTTTTAGAGGTAACTTCCGAAAGGGAAGAGAGCATTTTGGAAATAGAAACTTCTAAATTCCTTGAAGCATCCAGCTTAGAGACAGATACTGTATGATGCACGGAATCCTTAATAAAGGATTTTAAATTTTCCTTAAATGCCTGATATTCTTCCTCCTCAACCCTAATAATGTAGAAAGGAGGTAATAAATAGATATAACACCCTTCAAAATGAAGCAAAGTAAATACAAAAATCAGTTTCTTACCTCAGTTGGGAGGGAAAGGGTGAATATTATTATAGTCTTAAAGAAAAAAGTGCCCTTAAGGGTTGCAGCTCTGAGCGAGAGGGCGGTAGGGGAGGGCGGCGTTATTAACAGCAGAGACTTCCGTTGAGGGAAGAGCGGGAAAGGAAGGAACGATATTGCTAAGTGTTGAGAAGGGTAAGACCCCTAAGGACAGAAAAGCAATGCCGAAGGCAGCGCTGAGGAGGACAAGCTGACATGAAGGCAAGCAAGGCAGGAATGCCTCCAATGGCAAGAAACGCTTGAGGCAGACCGGAGCACTGCATCGAGCGCATGAGCAAAAGGCAGTTAAAATCGATGCTACCAGAAATAAAAGCACAGTAATAACAACATACAATAATGTAAACTGTATATTAGTAAAGGAAAATATGGATATAGTACTTATCTGGATATGAACAGCAAGAAAAGAGGAACTATTGCTCTCAGTCAAGATAATTATTAGGTTACTCGATGTGCCATTTTAAAAAAAAATTTTTTTTTATTTAATGCGATTTTATTTAGCGCGAACTTTACCCGAAGGTGTCAGAGCGCTTTACATAAGAACCAGTTGCAAAACATAAGGAATAAGGATTATATGTGTTACATAAAAGATACAAACAGAAAAAATTGCAAATGTACAAGATGTAAAGTCACAAAAAGAAGAGACTGGTGATTAGAGTTATCTCTATATACATAGGGAAGGGCTACAGATGGGTATACTCTAAGAGTCACATAGGAATGGTAGAGAGTACAAAGGTCTACTGCATATACTAGTGTTTAGAGTTATCTCTATATACGTAGGGAAGGGATACGGATGGATATACTCTAAGAGTCACATAGGAATGGTAGAGAGTACAAAGGTCTGCTGCATATACTAGTGATTAGAGTTATCTCTATATACATAGGTAAGGGATACGAATGGATATACTCTAAGAGTCACATAGGAATGGTAGAGAGTACAAAGGTCTATTGTACATAGGGAAGGGATACAAATGGATATACTCTAAGAGTCACATAGAAGTGGTAGAGAGTACAAAGGTCTACTGCAAATACTAGTGATTAGAGTTATCTCTATATACAGAAAAGCAGAGTTCCATTAAGTGGGGTCGGAGGGGGGATGCAGTCTGAGGGGGGATGTAGTCACAGCATCAAGGGAGGGACAGAGAAGGGCAGGAAAGTGAGACAAACGAGATAGGGAAGCAGATAGTAACGAGTAAGACAGCGAGGAGTGTGTCAGAGGCAACAGGAGAGACAATAGAAAGGTCGCTAGGACAGAGGGGGAGGTCAGAGATTGATAAAATAGCGGAGGAGAAAGGTAGAAGAAGAAGCGAGTCATAAAAAGAAAATGGCGGGGAGCACAAAGGTCCAAGTCCGAAAGTCCAGGAAGAGGGCTGCCATAGCCAGCAAGTCCGGGGGGAGAAAGGCAGTCCGCAGCAAAGTCACAGCCTCATCGTCCATGAGGAGCTGGGGCAGAGGAGTTAGAACCGGAGACCAGGGATCAGGGAAGAAAGACCACAGACGCCAAGGCAGCTTATGATGTCACTGTAGTTCTTTTACCAGGTTCTCTGGGTAATGAAGTTTTTTGTCTTCCTTGGCTGCTGTTAATAAATAGAGAGAAAAGACAGCATAATATGAGCCTCTGGACTCGTAATAACATTTAATAGACACTTGGCATGTTTAACTTACTTTGATGTGCGAGTTTCATGCAGATCTATTGGGGCGCATCATTAAAAGAGGGGAGCAAAAAGTGTTCCTGTTCTAACTACTCTTTAACAAATCTGTATGATATTTGTCAAGAATGTCAATCGGCATGGATATTGCATCTCTAAATATGAGAACACAAGGACTTCACTAGTTTTGAGATATTTTTTCAGTTTTGTTTTCTATAAACAATAACAATAAAATGTATGTTCATTACTGCTCTGGAAATGACAAAATATCATGAAACAAATCGGAACACTGTAGAGAAGTGGGACAAAATGTGCTGGTGCATTCATAATTCTTTTATAACTCACTCTTTACCCTTTGCTCTTTTTGTCAAAGATGAGTTCTGAAAAAATCCACTTGAGAGCATAATTGTGCTTTTTCTACCAATTTTGCAAATGTGCATACCAGTTGAAAAACTAGAATTGGGTTTAACTTGCATTCTGTATAACTAGATGGTGTTTTGCTGCGCAGGAGGTTGGTGGCCTCCAGAAAACCACCATTGCCCTGATAACCGAAAGCTGTGTATAGCAGTGGTTATCCACAAGGTGCTTTTGTGTGGGCCCTATGTCACAAACCTGTATGTTTTCACAGGGATGCGAAGGAGTGTGAAGACTGCTCTACACTTGTCCATTAGAACTCCTTGTCTAGTCGAAATGGGAAGATTTCTTGTGGAAGAGGGAAAAACATAATGACAAGTTCAATATGCCTAGAGGGACTAGTTGGGCTGGATCAATGTGTAATGACTAGCTTGAACATTACATAATTGTTAGAAATGGGGTCTCTAGTTGGCAGTGGTTTGCACCCTGTCCAAGTAGTTCCGCACAATCCTGGTCAGGGTAAGTGTAGTACACACTAAGTTTACCTGTGCTCATCCTCGGGTAGCTTGGCAGAGAATAGTCACGCTAAACTAAAGAGGAAATGGATGTGTAAAGTATGTGTGCACACACACACAGTAACACAGTGAAAACACCACAAACGTACTCCACACCAGTTTAGAAAAATAGCCAATATTTGTCTGAGTAAAACAAGACCAGAACAACAAGAATCCAACATACACAAGTCAAGATGTGAATCCTTCACATGGACCCCAGTACAGTACCTTGTTTTCGCCATAAAGTCAAAGATGGTGCACTGCGCAGCGCAGGTGAGGCATTGCGAAGGCAGGTGATGCGCTGGGTCCTTACTGCTATGCAGGTTGCTGGCACAAATTATCTTCTTCAGAGCACCTCTTGGCCTGTGGGAGATCAAAGTGAAGTGAAGTGAAGTGAAGTGAAGGGGTTTTGTAGAGCGCGGCTGTTGCCCAAGGGCGTCCAAGCGCTGGTGGTGGAAAAGAAACACAGATTCAGAGGAGGGGGAAGGCAGGGGCGCATTAGTTTCTGAATAGAAGGGTTTTAAGTTCTTTGCGGAAGTGTAGAAGGGAGGGAATGGCTCTGAGTGAGAAGGGGAGCGAGTTCCAGAGTTTGGAAGCATTCAGCGAAAAAGACCTGCCTCCTGCTCTGGCTTTTTTGATTCTAGGCACTATGGCGAGGAGTGCGTTTGTGGAGCGCAGGGTTTTTCCAGGGTAATAGGGAGAGAGAAGTAAGTGGTTGATTTCCGGGTTTGCTCTGTAAAATGCTTGATGTGATATGCAGAGTGCCTTGAATTTTATTCTCTCTCTGACTGGGAGCCAGTGAAGGGATCTGATCCCTGCCTTGACTGACTCTCTGCGAGGTATCTGTAGAAGGGTGCGGGCGGCACAGTTCTGTGTTCTTTGCAGTTTTTCCAACACATACTCTGGGGCTCCTAAATATAAGGCATTGTTGAAGTCCAGCCTGGATTGTACCAGACCCTGGAGGACCACCTGTCTGGCTTCGAGAGGTAGTAGTGGCAGAATTTTCCTCAACATTCGAATGATCCCGAAGCAGGTTGCAGCTGTTTTGGTTGCTTGGGTGTTTAGTGTTAGTTTGTTATCTAGCCATACTCCTAGGCTCTTTATGTTTTCCTTAGGAGTTGGCATAGGTCCCAAAGAAGGCCTGCACCTGCTGTTGAACCTTGATCCTCAAGTGATGGACATGATCCCACTTGTACCCAAGACACAAGAGTGGACTCCAAGGACTAGTTGGATAGCCTCCTCTTCAGCTCCAGGAACACAAAAGCTGCAAGAAACCCAAGTCTCTGCTCACTTGTATGCCTGGCACTAGCTTATGGGTGGTGGAGTCTCCCTGACCAAAAGGTAAAACGTTTCCTGGTCTACCCTCCTTTGCCCACTTTGACATCACTTCCTGGGGGTTTGGCCTTGAGCAATCCCACAGTGCATGGTTCTGTCAAAATCTACCATTGCTGAACCTTTCTTCCCCGGGGTGAGCTCTGGGTACACCTCAGAGGTGTGTCTTGGGAATTGAGAAATCACAATGGGGTAAGGGCCTGTTTCAGAAGACCAGTTCTGAAACTGGTTCCTCCACCCCACTGGGATTGGTGCCACTCTGGATGCTTGGACAATGATAGGGGCAGCTATATGTGTGACTTACATCTGCATCTAACAGGGGATGCCCCTTTAAAGCTCGTGCAGTTGCTGTGCACACTCCCAGGCCATCCTGACAGCAGGAGCCCACATCTTCTCTCAGTCAAGGGTGTTTTGTTTCATTCCCTGGTAGCCATTCACACGTTCTTGCAAGCTGCCAGGTGACAGTAGGCTTTAAGGTGTTATGATGTAACCAGTGTTTTTTTATGGAAGGGTCAGCCTTGCCACAGTGAAAAACGACAATGGAGATTTTTTATTGCCAGGAAATGTAAAACTTAAGTACACATGTCCTACTTTTTAAATACCTGTCACCCTGTCATGGACATTTAGGGCCTTCCTTAGGGGTGCCTTATCATTATTTAAAGGGGAGCTTTAGGCCTGGCATAGAGTTTATTTTTCCAGGTTGAATTCCAGTTTTAAACCTGCACACTCAGATTGTAGGGGAAGCCTGAAAACATGTTTTACGTTGTCACCTTAGTGGTGGCACAATAGGTGCTGCAGTCCAGTGACATTTGATTTACATGCCCTGGTACACAGAGTACCATATACTAGGGGCTTATAGGTAAGTTAAATATACAAAAATGGGATTAGCCAATTCTACATTTTTGTAGGGGTCAGAACTTTGAAAAGGAAGGTTTTCCATATTTGGTAGACTGGACACCATTAGGGCGAGATAGGAACGCAGCACACTCTGTGCTTCCTCTCCTCTTGACAGCTCAGTCTAGAACCATTAGAGAAACATTACAGTGTGTCTATAATTCCTGTACTACGGCTGGTGTTTCTTATAGATATCCCTCTAAGTCTTTCCTTGCTTTCCATAGTTACGTCCAGCACTGAAATGGAGATCACTGTTTTCTCTGTTCCTAGGCCAGGATTATGTTTGTCTATCATTTCATGTTAAGAGCAGTACTTTCTATATGTTTTTTCTACTTTTCATTTCTGCTAAACCTTATGGCACCCTGGTGTGTAGCCAGGCAATGCAGTCAATCCCTGCTCTGCACAGCCGGAGGCCATATAGAAAGGGGTGGGGGCTGCAACACGATACCGAGGCATAATCATTCTACTCTAGCTCCATCACATTGCCATCATTCAACAAGAATCAGCAGGTAGTATGAAATGTAAGACCGGACAAGAAATATAGACAAGGATACACAAGAAAAGACTGAGATCTAGGGTAAGATTTATCACTCTTTCACGCAGCGCAACGCAGCAAGCCACCTTTGTTCACTGCATGATAGGGAAAGGGCAGTAATGCGCTATATTTAACATTATACAGCGCTTTCCTGTTCTTTCCTAGCACTGGCACACTTTTGTCTGCCTAGCGCCAATGCGGGCACCCTTGTGTGATGGTGCAAGGGTGCCTGCATTGTAGGCAGAATTGTTTGTGTCCAGGAAGGGACACCTCCTGCACAAACACAATCCACAGAAGTATTTTCCTCTTTCTCCTTGTTACGCCTCATCTGGCCATAGCATATTGAAGCATTACCAGGTCTACCACTAATGGTAAATCTGGGAAAGTGCTTAAATCCATGGATGATTGCATAGAAACACCCGCTCTCTACCTATGGAACGCCTCTCTGGGGCAGAGTAACACAAGGCAATGATATACACTATTTTGATTAGTCTAGATTTATCAAGCCATGCAGGGCCATGCATGGTGGCCTTGTGCGGCTTGATAAATCTTACTAAGGTGGCACCAGGGCAACGCAAAATCTTGATAAATATGGGCCCCGGAGCCTGGAAGACCGGACAGTGGTGGTTGGGGATGTGCTGTCAGTCAGAGAAAAAATACATAATCAGAAGAATTAAAGGGCTGCATCCAGGACAATTTAAGCACCAGTGTTGTGGGAAAAGATGCCGCACAACTATTTGGTTGCAAGGTTCCTGTACTCCTAGGGCCCGATTCACAGAATGAACTTAAGACTAAATCCTAAATTTACTACTTTTTGGTATTCACAGAATGCACTTACTACTTTTGGCATTCACGGAATGAACTTACTACTTTCGAGATTCACAGAATGAACGTATTACTTTCGGTAATCACAGAATAAACTAGACTCATGTGTCACCCTCTGTATGTAGCACCACAAGTCCCAGAATCCTTTGCATTAGAAATGGCAAATCCTCCCCCCCTTTTGAAAACATGGGCACCCGTACATACACAACCCTGCAAATTCAATAACTGTTCATATTGACTAAAAATGTGCAAGGCTATACGGAAATGCTAAATAAAGTTAAAAATATAAAGTAGCAATTGACAATTATTAGCAGGGAAGCGCCAGTGCCAATGTGACATGCAATTCAACCCTTGCGCAAACACGGATGCGTTGCGTTTAGATGGTGGTGCACTGTGGCGCAGGGATAGACAGATGTGTGTTGAATCTGATGGTGTGTAGGGGGCTTTGCTGGAGTCGTGTCGTAAGAGCGATGCAACTCCAATAATGTCCATGCACTGCCCATACCTAACGTGCTGCGCCACTCCTTACGTCTGCTTAAAGCAGGCGTAAGGTTGCGTCGCAGCGGCCTCTGAAAAGTGACTCTGTGAAACCTTGTAGATTTCACTGAATCACTTGTACGCAGCATATCCCATAGGAATGCCCACCCTGGCTACATCAAAGCTGACGCAGGTTCAATGTTGCGCAGGGCCTCACAATGTGACGCTTCACCATAGAAGCATCACGTTGCGAATAATTCTAAATGTGTCGTCTGTTGTACACCACCATTATGTCACAGAAGTGATGCACCAGCAGTGTGAATCTTATTCAAGGGGCTTGTAAACTTGCCACAAATTCTCCAAGACGTACATCACCCTGTGCCAGCCTAAATCACAAAGCAGAAGGTGAGAGTATCATCAGATGCAAATATGTCATACACATTTTTTGTTGTCCATTTTCCACTCTGCCACGCCATTACATCCCCAACACACCACTGCTCCTACCTGCTGCGTCTGCGGCAGTACTTCACAACACTGTTAGCGCGCAGAAGATATGGGCAAATCCCCGAAAAGTTCCCCAAGCACATTTCCCATTTGTTTACTTTTCTCCCATCTCACCCATTGACACATCCAGCCAGAGCACAGACAACTGCAGTAGCAGAGGTCACAGCATTTAATAGGAATAATCAGCAACGTACAGAGAAAGGCATGACAACCACACTAACTGGTAAGTCAAACTGGCCAGGAGATGGTCAAAATGCATATTGTCAGGAGACGACAATGGGACAAATAGTGCCCACCTATGTAAGTCAACCAGTGGTGCAAAATATGCTTCATTACAATTGGAGTTGTCAATGGACATTCACCTTTACCATATGACATTTGTGAACAGCGAAAGACAAAATATAAAATGGCTTGGCTCATCATACCTTTGTAATTGTGGTACACAACATGTATTTCACCAACAGACCCAGACCGGGGAAACCAATCCTGTAATCGAGGGCCACAACTAGTCAAAAGGGTGTACCCACTATATTGTAATAGTGTCTGTAGACCTAATCAAGAACGTCTATTTGCACAGATACGGAAATGAAAAACAAACAGTGAGATACCAGTCTCTGTAGTAATGACAATGCATACACTGTCCAACTTCAAATCTTTCTAACATACATTAAATTGCACAGTCAAACCAGCTGGTCATGTATTGCGTACATTGGATGGATAATTTTCTAGGCATCAACAAAACACGATAGTGGACCTTACCTCTGGATTCGTAGACATGTCATTGTGATATAGGTGTGCTGCAAAAAACAGGGTTAAACCCAGACAGAGTCACTGGGACCTGGGTATACAAGTGTTATGGACAGAGGGGTCCCGGACGTGAAGGAACAATGTATATACAGTGCAAAGATTTTGTAGAAATGAAAAAAGAAAACAAATGAAAGATGCAATGTTTTTATTCACAAAGCACCTATATCAACCTTTTCATGGTTATATGATATGTATCCAAGAAAATTATTAATTTCATCAAAATATTCTTGTGCCTACATATGAAAAGGGGAGGGAAGTGCCGTGAAGGAAATCGGTGAACAAAGTGGAATTAGAACACAGTAATCATTTATATACACCAGTGGTCAATATTCATATATACATTCCTGAGATGGTCCCCCTAGATCGGAGCCACACGAAAAATGCAATTATCACTGTATTATTACAAAGAACCAAAAAACCCCTAAATAGCTGTACAAATCCTGATTGACAATAGGAGTTGGTAAATGTAGTGAGAATAGTCAACGTTTCGACCCTAAGAAGGTGTAGGGTAGATTGCCCTTACAAAGCAGGTCTTCATCAGGACTTGGGGGACGGTGGGCAAGCCTCCTAGGGTAACAAGAATAGGAAAACTAATCAAAAATACGGGTCTAAAGAGAATCCCAAAATTGCCATAGCGGGGGTACCCGCTCGGCAGAGTCATTAAAATACCTACACTATGCGAGGACTAACATTCATGATCAATTCATTTGGTGAGCAGACAAAAGACAGATTGGATGGCCAACATGGCGTTTACCTTCAGAAAGGAGAAACAAGTGGGCTGGCATCAGGTGTGTCCAAACAAGCCTCGTACTTTTATCTAGATCCACGAGAGAGCTGTAATTAGGGTGAATGCTGTTACCGTGTACACAGAAAGTTTAAAATACACAGAACAACGTGGCACGTTGCATGCTCAGTGGTTTACCTTTAGTCCCAGGAATCTAGGTCAGGACTAGTTGGAAATGTCCGTATCTATGAGAAAGGAGGGGGAGGACTAATCATTAAAAAAGTCAAGGTCGTCCCAATATACGATGGGGTTTCTCGAAAGGAAGCTTACAGTAACCCGATGTTGGCTTACCTATTCAGATTGTTTTACCTGCATTTTCGAGGTCTCGAGGCAATCAATGCACGCATCGTTCGTAACCGGGAAGTGAAACAGGGAGGGGGCGTGGTTACGTTTATATCGAGTGCAATTGAGACTGAAAACAGACTCGCCGATGGGTTGCTGGGTAACAGTGAACACATTCTATCTCGTCATGAGCCACGGAGTTGTAGGAACGAAATAATTCTACCCCATGTCGGGTTACAAGATCATGTTTTCATGTGTCGAATATTAACTAAGGCAGAGCAAACATCTGTTCAGCCTAAAAGCAGTAATTATTATTATTCAGCTATTGGAGCGATATTATTCCGTATAAGCGTATATCCGCTTAAAGTTGAGTTTATTAAGGCATGGATGTGAATAATATTATTATACAAAGTGGGATCACTCAAAATGGACACAAATGTGTATACCTACCAGACATGGTGGTAAAAACACGGAGCATGTAAAAATCAATCGAGCCCAAGCTGGTGTACCTAACAGACACGTTGGTAAAAACCACGACCACAGATTGATATTATTCATAATGAACAAATATTGCCAGACTGAACAATGAAATAGTTAGAAAAGGGTTATTGGAAAACCATAATGAGAAAACGAATAGGGATGGTTATTTCAAAGAAAACAACAGAATTGGTAAAATCTACATGTTGTGCATGTACCTACCCAACAAGGTGGTAAAATACACGACTCATTTTTATGTCATTATAGTATTGGCAGAGGCCATAGAATAGTAGATAAGAAAGATTCACAGAACAGCATGTTAGTAGATAGGAAGATTTACAGAACAGCCAGTTGTGCAAAGCTACTCTCAGGCTCATTCAGGCCATTTTGTACAGAGTCGAAAAAGTCTATCCATTTGAGTTCTCTAACATTGAGGATAGGGGCAATGTTTCCTCCTCTTGGGCCAAGTTTCACTTGTTCGAGTACAAGCCACTTAAGGGTTTCAGGAAGATGGTTTTCTTTTATACAGTGTTCATCTATAGGCGCCCCCATCACTTTACACCTGACCCGGCTACAATGTTGTAGAAAGCGCATTTTGACGCGTTGTTGCGTTTGACCGACATAAATTAAGTCACATGGGCAGACTATACAATACACCACATCTGTAGTGTTGCAGTTGGTATGTGTTTTCAATTTTATGCGGTGGTGTTTGAAAAGGAACTCCTTCGTTTGAATAGTGGAGGGACATGCCTTACAATTTCCACACTTGAAGTGGCCCACAATGGGTGGAAGGTTCCAGAGTGAAGTGATGGTTAGTGTGGATGTACTTTCCAAGTATGAACAAACCACATGATCGCGAGTGTTTTTGGCCTTCTCTAATGAATGCAGGGGTATGCTGTGGGACCCAAGATCTTCCGAGATCATTGTCCAGTGTTTGTTTACCGCTTTTTTAATTGCATGGCTCTTGGTTGAAAAAGTGGTTACACATATTAGACGTTGATCTTCATTTTTGGTACGTTCATTCGGTTGTAGCAAAGTCACCAAACGAATTGATCATGAATGTTAGTCCTCGCATAGTCTAGGTATTCTAATGACTCTGCCGAGCGGGTACCCCCGCTATGGCAATTTTGGGATTCTCTTTAGACACGTATTTTTGATTGGTTTTCCTATTCTTTTTACCCTAGGAGGCTTGCCCACCGTCCCCCAAGTCCTGATGAAGACCCGCTTTGTAAGGGCGATCTACCCTACACCTTCTTAGGGTCGAAACGTTGACTATTCTCACTACGTTTACCAACTCCTATTGTCAATCAGGATTTGTACAGCTATTTAGGAGTTTTTTGGTTCTTTGTAATAATACAGTGACAATTGCATTTTTCGTGTGGCTCCGATCTAGGGGGACCATCTCAGGAATGTATATATGAATATTGACCACTGGTGTATATAAATGATTACTGTGTTCTAATTCCACTTTGTTCACCGATTTCCTTCACAGCACTTCCCTCCCCTTTTCATATGTGGGCACAAGAATATTTTGATGAAATTAATAATTTTCTTGGATACATATCATATAATCATGAAAAGGTTGATATAGGTGCTTTGTGAATAAAAACATCGCATCTTTCATTTGTTTTCTTTTTTCATTTCTACAAAATCTTTGCACTGTATATAAATTGTTCCTTCAAGTCCGGGACCCCTCTGTCCATAACAATTGTGATATAGGTAGCATCAAGGTAGTGGGCCCATTCTAAGTGATATGTGGGATCACTCCTTACATTATGTATGACACACTTCTGCAACGGTGGTGCCCACAACTGCTTGTGTTCGTCCTCTTTGCCAGAAATTGAATGCATCACATGTGGCAGCAGGAATGTAAAGTTTCAAAACACACTTATCATTGTAGGTACAATGCGGTCCTCCCAGAATCAAAGACACACACTGACTTCTGCTACTAGGTTGGACTTGACATCTGTCCAGTGACCACACACTGCTCCGGTGCTGGGCAAGGTAAGTCAACCTGCCTGAATGCTCATTAATTGTGCCTTTCACCTCCACCGTATGTGTTGTACAACACTGTTGTCCTGCATCACAATATGCTCACATAGGGCATTTGAACACATGGCCGATCAGACCCTGGTGGCAATTGAGAGGCTGACACAAAAGGTATGCCAAGTGTGTGCAGAATGGACATACAATAGAACAATGTGTCATATGAACTGACCAAAACACAACAGGCTTGCAATTTAATGATAGGATGAATCCCTAGCAAACTGTACATGGTTAAATCAAAATGAAATTGGTATGGCTGAGGCATACACTGGTGCCAGTTGTGTACCTTTCAGATGGGTGTAGGGGCTGCTAAGGTGACTCTTCATGCAGTTACACCTGCAAAATGAATTGGCTGAAGAGCAACACGATAATCCAGTGCAGGCGGGAAGCCTCAAAGCTTCTCACCTCATCTGCAATGTGTGATCATAACCAAATGTTGTTTTCTGCTTGCCTCCCTTCTATCGTATTCACATGTATAGGTGAGTGTTTGACATATGAGGTTTGGATGTCTGCTGCACAAGACACCATCATCCGTTGTCATGTAAGTAGTACCATGATGTTGGAAATAGAGTATGGGAACAGAGAACACTTAAAGGATGGACATTAGTAATCTGTGTCCTCTCATTCAAAAATGAACTGTGTGACCTCATGGGTAGGGAAGCACACATGGGCAACTCCTTTCTGACTTGTTAACAGACAAAGTTCCACCCATGATAAAAGTTAGTCTCAATAGTAAAGGTGAAATCAGTCAGATGCAGATGAGTCAGGGTCATTTATCCCCTTCTTTGAAATATCAGTAACCTTCTCATGCAAGTTTGTCAGTTGATGTGTCATCCTATTGATGTCAGTGCTGCATGGATGTAACAGCTGTCAAATGCTGCTTGTGAGCAGGTGCCCACATGTAAAGTCAAAGAGGTAAACATGCTGCACATCGTCCTTGATTATCCGCAAATGGTTAATGAGAATGACATGTTGGCTCATAGCTACAATCTGTTGTACTAAAATATGGACATGTATTTCTCATCACAGGTGCTGACAGGATGAGACCACTGCAGTGGACAACATCCCGGGGGATGGATGACATCCTGGCTGCAGCTGTGAAACCGTCGCGCACCTGTCCTTAGGTAAATCGGGCATTAGGTGTGTCACCAGCTTAGATTACCAAGCCATGACAGAGATCGAGATCTCCTTCTGCATGGAATCAACAGTTGTTGTTTACAAAGTGAAATACAAACCAGGAGTGTCACATATGCCTGTCTGTCAATTGGTGATGCAGATCATTGAGAATGGAGTTTCTACCCTCTACAGCTATCAGCTAGATTCATCAAGCTTAATTGCGCTCGCAAAGGGCCAGATTCTGAGAATCTGGCCCTTTGCGAGTGCAATTTTTGCATTTGGGATTCATCATCCCAAATGCAAAATTCGCTAATAAAGAATTTGCTCATTTGCGAGGAATTGCATTTAAGGAATCTCTATTTGAGATTCCTTAAATGCAATTCATGAACCATTTTGAAATTGCGAAATCGCAATTTAGGACCGCTATTTACCACGAACTCAAACCTCGTGGTAAATAGCGAAAACATTTTTCTAAGTTGCATGTTACACACACACATGTCCTTTGGACATGTGTGTGCACAACATCAGTGTAAATTCACATTTCAAGGGTGCTACAGGGAGTCGTTTGCACACCCCTGCACCCTTGAAATCGCATACTTATTTGCAATTAGCAAATAAAGGCCCATAGGAATGAATGGGGAGTTATTCCTTATTTGCGATTAGCAATTTGCTAATCGCAAATAAGGAATGTGTAGGAATCGCAATTTATTTAGCGATTCCTACATGAATCCCGTTTTGCAAGTCCTTAATAGCGATTCCTTATGAATCGCTATTACAGACTCGCAAAACGGCCCTTTGATGCATCTAGCTGTTAGTCTACAACAACTATAAGGAGACAGGTGCAGCAGGATACACCAGGGGGAACGCGAAGGGACAGAGAGTTGTGGCTGGAGCTAGTGAGTTTGCTAGTATTATGTACATCTCTGTGTAACACCTCAGTGCTACAGTGTGAGCAGTCATTTATGGTGGTACCCTAACCAGTTCACATGATCCTTATTTGCTGATGCAAAGTACAGTTAATACAACACTGGTGTTGCAGAACATGTAATACCTGGTCAATCACTAATACGGTTGCAACGTCTGTGTTTCAGATGATGCTGAGGGAGAGGCTGACAGACCGGCAACCAGTGCTGGCCGACTGCGAATCAGAGGGGAGAATCCCCTGATCCTCCAGGCAGTGATGTTGGCAGCAACTCATGCCCAAGAGGAGGATCAAGATCATGAGGACGTTGACTTTGAGGAGGAGGATGAGCACATATCCATTGACTCTGGGGATGAGGATACTGACGTCACGGCATCACATCGTCTGCCAAGCAATGCTCGTCTGCCTCCTCTCAAACAAATACTCCATTGTCATCGGCATAGATCAAAGCAGCCACGGCTCACACACATCCAATCACAGACATCACTCGCTCACAGCCCTCACATCCGGGACGGACATGGTGGTTCCCCTACCCGCTCTTCCCTACGCAGTGTATCCCTGCCATCCTCTCCACCATCTGTGGGAAGTACCAGCCCTGTTGTGGAGCAGGTATCCCCTAGCACCCTTCCCCTGCCCACAGTCTTCCACCAGCCACCCCCCCTGGTGTTGGACCTGCTCATCTCATCCCTGGCAGACACCTGCAGAGGGGGCCTGTATGTGGCGATGGTGGCCAGTGGGAGCAGGACTTCTACCAACAGCAGGCAGATAGGAGGCAGGACTTTCGTGCCATAAGGGCTACCCTATCAGTCATGTCAGGGTCCCTGCAGGACATGGTCCAATTCCCTCAGGGGGTGGACAGGGTGTGTCAAGCTTTGGATAGGATGGATAGCACTTGGCAGGACATGTCTAGGAATATGACTGACCTGATATCCAAAGGGAAGAGAGTGCAAGACGGCATGCCTTAGCCATGAAGATGATGGAGGGCATGGTGAGAGTGATCCAAAGTCTCCCTTCACGGCCAACCCAGGGAGGGGAACCATCATATCGGCCTGCAGGACAGCACATCCACACACCTGTAACAACAACTGAACAGCACCACAGCCAAGGTACACAAACACACCAGCACCCTGAACAGGCACCCCCACCACGCCCACCACCTGCACAAACACCACCAACCTATGGACAGTCACTCCCACCACCCCACCACCTGCACAAACACCACCAACCTCTGGACCGTCACTCCCACCAGCAGCCCCACCACCTGCACAAACATCACCAACCTCTGGACAGTCACTCCCACCACCCCCACCACCTGCACAAACACCACCAACCTCTCAACCGTCACTCCCACCATCCCCATCACCTGCACAAACACCACCAACCTCTGGACAGTCACTCCCACCACCCCCACCACATGCACAAACACCACCAACCTCTGGACAGTCACTCCCACGACCCACACCACTTGCACAAATACCACCAACCTCTGGACAGTCACTTCCACCCCCTGCACAACCAGCCCTTGTCCAGGTACAGACACCAAATGTGCAGACACCATCTGCACCTCTTGATCACCCTGTAGAACACCCACATACACGAAGGCGACATGCTCAACCTCACCCCTCACCGCGTTCATCACCCCCACTATTATGGAAACGCAAACACGATCGCCAGTGACATTCAGGTGGCTAATTTGTCTCTGGGGTCCTTAGGTGTATAGTGAAAATAAAGATCTACAAAAGTAATATCCTGTTGTGTATCATGTCCTGTCTAACGATGTAGGTATGTGTGTGTGTGTGTGTGTGAGACAGTTACAAGTGTAACACATCATAGCAACACGTTATTTTGTGCATAGCATATGAGTCACTAAATATGTGTCCATCTTTGGAAACAGACATTCAAAATGAAGTCAAAAAAGTTAAACAAACTAGAATTACTCAAAGATATTTATGTAGGAACAAAAACTGACCGTCCGTTTGGAAGGGAGAAAGGAAAACAAATGATGATCTTAATGCAGAAGGAGAAGGGAACTTGGATTGGGGTGGGGCAAAACAAATATAATACGTCAGGGAGCATCAGGGAAACCAGTCTATTTACAAGGGGAAAAAGAAATCTTCACCCAGAACAATGTCTCAGTCAAAAAGTCAAGTGTCTTTCTGGTCATCGTCCAGGACCACAATGAGTAGATCCTCAGGGTCGGACACATCCACATGGCTGGCTTTTGCAGGAACAGGCACCACATAGGGACGTGACACACGAGGAGTACGGGGGGAAACAGTGTGGGGCAACGGACAGGGGGACACATTGACGGTGGTATGAGAAGGGATTTGGGAGACAAAAGACGACATGGCAGTGCTCAGGGACTGGATGTGGGTGCCGAGGTTGTCCATCACGCTGACTGAATATCATTTACTCCAGCTCTGCTGCAGGCTCGCATCAGCATTTTAGCGTGATTAATGCGTTTTTAATTCTTTTCACCAAAGCGCCGATGGAGGCTCGGTTAGAAGGCTCCTAGCGTTTTTTTCCTTTTAACCTCACTATTATTTTTACTTTGTTCCATGTCACAAATGTTGTTTGATTAATAAATTACCTTTGTGTTTATGAGTTGGGCATGATACCCGTTCCACCACTGATTGTTCAGTTTGCTGTGGAGGGATAGATCGCCTCGCCAGGAAGTGTCTCTCCCCACTTCCGGTTTGCACTGAGGTTAGCAGTCTAGCTGCTCACCTATTACGATATAAAATTCCCATGCCCCCCCTGACGCGCAGCGGTCGCGCCACGAGTGTGCCGAAGGCGCGCCTAAGGCAAGCCCGTCTGTGCCCGTCCGCGGATCGAGCCTAGGGCCCACCCCCCCTGGCCCGATGGTCGTACAGGCCGTAGGCCCTATATTACGCTACTCATCATCGCAGCTCAAAGAATTAAACATTTACGCTAGCACTATGCAGTGCAAGGCGTTACCACTTGCCTCCTGCTTTCCATCTGCACCGTTACCATGCCCTTTCTGCCCTTTTTCTCTTCCTACCCCCCTCTCGGCCACTACCCGTACCCCCACCACCCCCAAGATTCACTACCGGGCGGCGCTAATCAACGCACTCTCCCTTCCAAAGCACAATCTGGAAATTATGGAGTTAATTACCAGACACAAGCTGGACATCCTCTTTATCACGGAAACCTGGGGGGATCTCGCCTCAGGGCCGGACTTTCGCGCAGCTATACCTGACGGTTTCTACGTGGCGAGGCAGGACAGACTATCGGGCAAAGGAGGTGGCCTAGCGATCATTTATAAGGCCCCGTACCACATAAAAACAGAATTAATCTGCCATATTGACTGTGAGGCCATAACTTTCCCCATTGCACTCAATAATAACCAAACCTTCAAAGGTACTCTCCTGTATCGTCCCCCTGGCCCTCGTAATAGGTTCCTCTCAGCCCTTGTAGATCTTATTGAACCATCTGTAGGATCCTCGGACTACACTATACTGGGCGACTTTAACTTCTACCTTGAAGCCCTTAGTGATAAGGACACTAATCAGCTTATCGATGACTTACAAGCAGTAGGTCTACAGCAGTTAGTCGTAGGCCCAACCCATCTAGCAGGCCACACGCTTGACGGGCTGTTTACCAACAACCCCTACATCACGCTGCCTAAGGTACTCCCCTTGGCATAGTCTGACCATGCGGCAGTCATGTTTACTCTGAAATCACACGACCCAAACCCTCCCCAGTGCAGAGCACACTTGCCTAAAACCACTCGAGCCTGGAATAGAGTAGACATACCAGGTCTATCTAAGGTGCTGACTACCTCCCGTTACGAGAGCTCAGCTGATCCCAGCCTACTCTCTGATAGGTATCTTGACTGGGTCCAAGATGCACTCAATGAGATAGCCCTGACAAAATCTATTTTTCCCAATCGGAATATGCCATCCGCCCAATGGTTTTCAGAGGACCTCAGGCTCCAGAGGCAACACTGTAGGAACCTGGAACGACACTGGCGCAAACACTATAACTCTCACGAGAAACAAACTTATAAAGCTGCGCTAGCAACCTACAAGCGTTCCATAGTTGCGCATAAAAGCTCCTTTTACCAATCTCAAATCGAGTTCGCCGGCAACTCTGCAAAAACACTGTTCCAAGTAGTTAACTCCCTGGCCAACCCTCCATCCTGTCCGGCCATTGAGCCTTCCCAGGAGCTAATGAATTCCGTAGCCAATTTCTTTTCCTCCAAAGTGGTTAATATATACTCAGCATTTACCACCCAGTATCAACCAGAGGAGTCTCATCCAGACTCTCCACTGCCTATTCTGCGACCCATTTTTTCCAATTTCCGCACAGTATCCCGGGAACATATTAGCAAACTCGTCACCTGCATCAGGTCAGGGTCTCCCTTAGACCCGTGCCCGCCTACCATACTCAAACTTATCAATGAGGACATCACACCCCCCCTCATGGACATCTGTAATTCTATGCTGAAGCTCAACGGGGAAAAAACGGAGATCCTTTTCCTTGGGAATAGTCCTGATCTGTGGTGCTCCAAACACTGGCCGGCGGAAATGGGCCCCATTCCACCAGCATCTACGCACGTCCGCAACCTGGGGGTGACCATAGATCAGGTCCTTACAATGCAGCCGCAAGTGATGAAAGTGACGGCTACCTGTTTCGCCATCTTGCGCTGGTTGAGAAAGATACTGTGGATGTTGACGTCCGACACCCAGAGGTCTGTGGTCAACGCCTTGGTGACCTCCCGGTTGGACTACAGCAATGTACTCTACCTGGGGGCTACTAAGGCGGTTACCCGTCGCCTCCTTACCCGTCGCCTCCAAATGGTCCAAAATGCTGCGGCGCGCCTACTCTGTGGCTGCAAAAGGAATGAACCCATTACACGACATCTCAGGGAACTTCACTGGCTCCGAGTGGAGAGCCGTGTGAAGTTTAAAGCCCTGAACTACATGTACAAAATAAAAGCAGGCACGGCTCCAAGATATTTAAAATCCCTGCTGACGACGTATTCCCCAACACGCACACTGAGGTCGTCCAACCAGGAACTTTTTTGTGTACCTAAGGTCAGACTTGCTAGGATGGGCGTGAGGTCCTTTGCCTCCATAGGTCCAAGGCCCTGGAATTCCCTCCCGCCTGCCATTCGTGCGGAGAGCTGCTACGGCCGTTTTCGAAAAGCAGTCAAAACCTGGTTGTTTAACCAATAACCTATTACCCACTGTATGTTGCTCCAGTCTCCATTAGCGCCGGGAAACCCTACTTGGGTAGCTGTCGCGCTCTACAAACTGAAAAAATAAATGAATAAATAAATATGTTCCTAACAGGTTCCTACCCGGACATATGGAAAAAGGCAGTGATTAAGCCGCTGATAAAAAAAACCTCCCTTGACTCTCTAGATTCCGCAAGCTACAGACCAATTGCTTGCCTCCCCTTTCCATCTAAAATATTCGAATCCATCATGAATCAGCAGCTCTCAGGGTCATTCTAGACCAGGGGGGGGGTGGCGGTGGCTCTCATTCTGTTGGACTTGTCCGCTGCCTTCGACATGGTCGATCACTCCATTCTGATCGACCGTGTCGCGACCCTGGGGATTAACCATCTAGCAAAGGAGATCATTGCATCTTTCCTGGCGAACCGCACGCAATCGGTGAAACTGGGTGAATATTACTCGCCCATCTTCACCCTCCCGTGCGGAGTGCCCCAGGGATCATCGCTAAGTCCGACACTATTCAATATATATGTGTTGGACTTGGCAAGGGTGATTAAACAACACGGACTGAGCCTAACCACCTATGCGGACGACACCCAGCTGGTGGTGGCGGTGCATAAGGACGTGTCAGCTGTGGCAACTAGATTTCAGGAGGGGATGCTCGCCATCGGTTCCTGGATGGCGAGCAATTGCTTAAAGTTAAACTCGGACAAAACCGAGGTCATGACCTTTGGAAACCTTCTGCCAAGATGGTCTTCCATCTGGTGGCCAAGTGAAATAGGCCTTCCACCAGTGCCAGTCACTAAGGTCAGAAACCTCGGGATCATGTTCGATGATAAGTTGCTGTTTAAACAACATGTGAATTTAGTGGTATCCGCCTCCTTTCACATGTTAAGGAAAATCAAGAAAATACTTCCATACCTTCCTCCATCTGCAGGAAAAACGCTGATCTCCACTCTTGTATTTTCCAAGCTGGAATATGGTAATGCCCTGTTCCTGAATGCTCAGGAACAGGTGCTTCACAAACTACAATCGATTCAGAATGCGGCAGCGAGAGTTCTGCTTGGCATCTCCAAACGCCAACCAACCTCAGCGGCCATACGTCAATTGCACTGGCTAAGAGTCGGAAATAGGATTAAATTCAAAGCGTTCTGCATCACCTACAAGGCAATGCACAATGTAGGACCACAGTTTTTGAGGAATGCATTTCACACTTACGCCCCCAGCAGATCGTTGCGATCTGCCTCGTCATGTCTTCTTTCAGTTCCCCGTACTAGAACCTCCACTTGGGGAGACAGACGTTTCCTAGTGGCAGCCCCCAAACTTTGGAACTCGCTTCCTTTGTCCCTCAGACGCAGTCCCACTCTCACCAGCTTTTGTAGACTGCTCAAGACATGGTTATTTGATCAGTGATTCTTTCAGCGTGCTTTGACCTGGGAAACATATGCGCCGAGACACCTCTAGGTATTTGCGCGCAATACAAATCACAAAAAAACATTAAAAAAACAAACATAAACATTGATCGGACAAGGTCCGCTCGCATGGAGCGTATCTCCAGACACACTTGTAGCAACATGCGAGCGGATCTGTCAGGTTAACCCTCAACCATCCAACTCAAGTCCCCTGGCACAGCCACAGGAGGAACAACACCGGGAGTGGTCGGGGGGACAGAAGTGATGTGGTGGCTCTGGTCCGGAGCTGATTTGTTTGGCTTGGCGGCTACGAGCAGGGGGACAGGTTTCAGGGGATCGAGCTGGAGCTCCCGATGGCATGGGGGACTCTAAAGGTAGGGAGGGGCAGGTGGCAGGCCAGATTGAATGTTGGCCTGCCCCAGGGACACCTCTTCGTGAGCCACTGGTGATGAGTGTGTGGGTGAGTAGCTCTCCACCACATCATGGTCCGAGGTGTCCGGTCCTCCCCCCCTACAATGTCCACAGCCTCCACCCGGGACGTAGTCGTGTTCTTCCTCATCCCGGGTGGGCGCAACCCCCTGGCCTGCAAATCTTGAGGTCCCCTCCTCCTCCTCTTCTTCCTCGCTGGTGGAAAGAGGGTGTAGCCGCCAGCAAACTGATGTCCTCCTGCTCCGGACTTGTTCCTGCGTATCTCTTGTCTCACCAGCCGTGCCTGCAGAAGTGTAAGTAAAATCCTGATGTGGTGGTTGTTTCATGCAGGACGATACACATACATAGATGAGTGAAGGTCAGATTTTGTTCTCCTCTGATCACACTCTACAGTTGTCAGGGGCCGATTTACAACTTCTGGTGCATCTCTGCTAATCAGCAGAGGTGTGCCAGAAGAGTTGCAACGCATCTGCCCACCCGTGCGCTACCCCTGATGCGCCGCATTTACAATGCGGCACACCGTGGCGCTTGGGTGGGCAGATGCGTGATGCATCCCCGGTGGAATAGCGGTGCTTTGCTGGAGTGGTGTGGCAGGTGTGACCCCACTCCAGCAAGGCTCGGGGGTGCACGATCGCTAACATGCTGCGTCATTCCTTACACCTGCTTCAAGCAGGCGCAGAGTTTTGGCGCAGCATGGCCCTAAAAGTGACTGAGTGAAATTTTGTAGATTTCACTCAGACACTTTTAGGAGGCGTTCCTGCACCGGATGCGCCACGTTGTAATTACCCAGCAGCATGGCGCTTTGTTTGCTCCGCCGCTGCGTCACAAAAGTGTCCCAATGGCGGTGTAAAAGAGGCGCACTTTGTAGATCTGCCCCTCAGTCTTTATGGCCTTAATGGGGGTTGGGAGCACACTGCCTCAGAGTCCCAGCACAGTTTGCCCCTTTGCATCCTGGTAAATGCAGTACACAGTTCAAACTTACTTCAAAATCATCTGTGGTTGCTGGAAATGTTGCCAAGTTCCTCTCAGGTCACAGTACCACTCACAGGCAGACAGCAACCCCAGATGGTTTTTCTTTGCTCTCTAAAACTGCTGCTCTCTACTGATGAAGCGCTTAATACAGAAACACGTGTCTAGAGATATACAGCAATGTCTGCACCAACTTTGGTGAATAACTCCAGATACTTTAGAATTAAGTTTGAACTGTGTACTGCATTTACCAGGATGCAAAGGGGCAAACTGTGCTGGGACTATGAGGCAGTGTGCTCCCAACACCAATTCTGTTTATGTACTTACATTACATGTATGTTCACTGTCATATACTGAATTTAGTTTGACATGGACATCTCATGTGTATTATTGTGGCTTACGCAACTGTATTGCCCAAACCTCAACCTTGGCATTATTGTGATCTGTGTGTCCTGTCACTGCTACGCCAGTTCAAAAACCAGTCCACCAAACGAGAATATGAAGAGTCCAGATTTAATAGATTCTTGTCATTGATATGGATTTGCAGCTATTTAACGTCTGGACAAGTGTCATCTGCTTTGGAGCATTGTTTGGGACAAGCCGAATGTGGGTCACACATGAAGTTGAAGTTAAGGTATTTATTGAGCGCACGACTACCAGGCGGTTCCTTGGCGCTAAATATATCCATATAAGGTCTGGACTACTCCTCTAGCTACATTGTGAGTCTAGCCTTTTGCCATCCCCACACATCATCGGACAATCCAGTGCCACCAGGGGCATAACTGTTGCTTCTGGCGCCCAGGGCTATCCCTCAGGTTGCCGCCCATGGCCGATGGGGGAGGGGGCTTCGGGAAAAAGGACATATTTTCTCCGGAGCCCCCAATGAAGTCAACCGTGTAGCTTGGCTCTATCGCGCCAAAAACCTCCAGCTTGTTATTGATATAAAGAAGTTTGTTTCAATGCAATGAAAAACTGTAAGATCTTCAAACTGCTACAAAGCACCTGAAATGGAAAGGCACTAATCTGTCTCTTTCACATGTTACATTTGTTTTATAGCGGTCCTCATGCCAGTGTAGGGTGTCAGAGCACTTTACATCATACACACATTATACAGAGAGAACAAATCATACATGTGCAAATCAGTTTATAGGAAATGTTAGGTAAGACATTGAGGCTTACAAGTTGTAGGAATCACACGTCATCCTTTTAAGCAGGCAGTATACTTTAAGTGTGTGGTCCAATAGAGGCACAAACGCAGGATTATAAACGTACCACCGTGGTTGGTTTTATTAAAAAGAATATATTTCTACCCAACCAAACCCTTTTAGCAACATTGGGATAATGAGGGAAAAATACATTTCTAACCTATACCATGCAGTTTAAATGAAGATCATTGATTGCGTTTCATATGTATATGTGATATAATAGGATTGTAACTTATGAACTTCAAGTAACAAAAGGATCATTGTGACAAGAGCAGTAACCCCCTGAGCTTGCCACATAAAATGCAGTGTAGTGATCTGTCGGGCACACGTTCTATGCAGCAGGCACATTAACTATCTGCGCTACTTGATGATGGGTGAAACTGCCTCTAGACAAATCGCTTATCTGGCTGCAGCAGGAACATTATTCACGAGAGTTATCTTGACATTTAAATTTCTTCCTGGAGATTCCTGGATTGACAAGAAATTTAGCAGAATGTGGTTTTATTCCAGAGTACACAGCACCTCAGGGGTGAGGGGGTCCCCACATCATTGTAGTTTGAAGAGCCGATTCCCAAGCGGCCCGACCGCCAACAGAGACAGATGTTGGCCTTGGCACTCTTATCTGCTTATTCTGGGCAGAGACTGAGCAAAGAGAAAGGAGAACATGAACCATGGTAGCATGCTTCTGACTCGCAGATGGAGCCAGAAAAGAAAAGCGAGCGGGCCAGCACTGCATCGCTTACAATACACAGAGCACACACACAAAGGCCACTCCACTGCCTGAAGTAAAGTAAAAGTAAACTGAAATACAGTCAGGAGAGGGAAAACTGGCGCACGCAATGTGCACCGGGCACCTGCACCACAACAGCAGAAGCAAACAATACTTTTGATATTAAAAGAAAAGCCAAACGATTCCTACCTTGGTTGTTGAAACAATACAAACTATAGTGAAAAGGAGGGAGGCCCGGCCCTGCGCTTGTAGACGAGGGAACCCTGCAGCACTCTTCCCAGAAATTGCAAAGTTTATCAACTCTGCACTGCAGCGGCCCGATGCCCAGGGCTGCACTGAAATGTCCGTGTGTAGAGGTTAGGGGGCACAGTCAAACTCAGCTGTCGAGGTGGCAGCATTTCCTGGGGACTCAAGTCTGTTGGTGTTGGGATGAAACTGAAAACACATCCTGCTACTACCGCAGCATGCGCTGAATCCAGACCCTGCAGCGTAGCGAGACCGTCTGCCCACGTGCACACTCAAGACGGCAGGCAAAACATATTTATCCTTGGGTAGCAGGCCTCAGACATTCTCCCACACTTCAATGCACCAGCCGGTGGTCGGCTCTTCAGGGTCCAGGGACTTATGTAGGCTGGATGGCAGTGCCAATTCGCCACGAATGAGGCCACTGGCTGTGAAGGACAGTATGATGCCACTGGCTGCATTGGTGTTAAAACACTATGGGGCATATTATCAAGGGGGTTTATCTCCGCTTTTTTGGCTTTAAAAGCCAAGAAAGCGGAGATAAAATTATCTCCCTATTACCTAGCTGTCGCTAGCACCAGTTAGCGACAGCTAGTAGGAGATAGCGACCATCTTGGGCCCCACTTTGCATGTCAGTGATATTTATCACTAATGACATGCAAAGTGGGCGTGCCAAGATGTTAGCGACTGGAAACAGTCGCTAACATCGCTATCTCCTATTACCAACTTTTGGAGATATTCGCGCTAAGCGCGAATATCTCCAAAAGCTAACACCTGCCCTGAGCAGTTCTTAGCCATGTTATCCAATGGGAGGTGGATAACATGGTTAAGGTTCATTAGCTCGGTAATGCATGAATATCGCTGACTTTTCAGCGATATTCATGCATTGCGGCTGTTTTTTATCGCATTTGCGATAAACCTTGGTGATGGCAAGGTTTATCTGCGATACAAATCCCCGCTGCTCAGCGGTAAAGTTTTGTCTCTAACCAAGCAATAGCGATAATTATCGCTATTGCTTGGTAATATGCCCCTATGTTACTGCAGGGGTTCTGGTTGTGTGGACATGGCTTCGCATGTCCTGGCCCCCGGCTGTTATTGATTGATGTTCTGGTCCACGGCTGTTATTGATTGATCGGTGAGGGCTTTCTGCCCGCTTCCTATCAAAGCTCAGTTCTTTCAGTTCCCTTTCCAGCATCTCTCTTATCTTTGGGGGAGGGGGTGTACACTCAGGAGCACTCAGTCTGCTGTAATGACAGTGCACCAAGAGCTACGAGGACAGATCAGAGTGGACTGAGGAAAAGGGGTTAATTAAGGGGTACCGTCAGCTAGGTCTAGACAAGAGGCTCACTTCGGAGGCACCACGATCTGAGGTTCCAAGCCGAATTCTAGGAGTGGGGGGTCAAAGCATAGCCTGTGGTTAAATAAACGTGGCAGCAGGGGTGGGGTTGGGCACAGCCCAAGGAAGGGTCCTGTTCAAAACTCGGCCGGGGCTGAGGCCCTACTCCAGCAGTGCGACACCAGAAGCGGAACTACGGTAGGCGCGAAGTGAGGGTTCAACTCGAGACCACCATGGATGAGGGGTAAGAGCCAGGCCGTGTTCAAAGGAGAAGGTTAGACCTAGGAGAGTTATTAGGGATGAGGCTGAGGGGATTGAGGGTGCTTCGGGTGTCAAAACGAGGCCAGAGAGCATCGTGTTTAAAACTGGGCCAGCGAGCGGCTGAGTGCTCACTCGATCCTCCATGCGCTCGGCTGCACACAGGCATTGACCGCCAGATCCCTGGGCACCACTATGGCGTGTGACGTGTCCCTTAGCCTCACTCACCTCAACTCTGGCTAGGCAGCGGGAGGGGCTCGCACCCGCTCCGGTCGGAACTTCCTTGCAGAGCAGGATGCCTCACCTGGGTCTGCAGCCAATCTATTCCACCTCGCTGCGATTATGGGGCCAATCAACAAAGTTAGGCCTTCCGGCCTCTGCAAACCGATCACAGGCTGCCGATCTACAGAGGCCACGCCATCGTCCCAGCCCCGCCCCGCCAGCCAATCCACAGTTTCCCGCCTGAACCGCAGCCCTCGATTAGGTAGGGAGCTGCAGCTGTCAGCAGCATCCGCCGACTGTGCCCGTCTCGTGGTTTTTGCACAGTCACAGCCGCAAGTGTGTGCGGGGGTGCACTGTACATCGGCGCTCACTAGGGTAGGGGCGGCGACTCTACTGCGTGGCGCACAGCACTGATGTCCCATGATGGCGGCCTTTATAATTTATTTGGGGACACTGTGTCATGGGCCATCAGTGCCACGCGGCCGCCGCCTTGAAAATAGTGCCGCCTGGGGCGGACCGCCTCCCCCCAGCCCCCTCTAGCTACACCAGTGAGTGCCACATATTGGCTTTGTTGACTTAATAGGTAGTGCAGTACACCGGTGAACAGTGGTGGGTGGTTGTGACAGCTACCTGTACATGTAAAATGTTATACAGGCCACTGAGGGTGAGACGTATGTCAGTGGACACACCTTGCAAATTTAGGAACACTTACAACTGATGCAAGGATCTCAAAGTCTGTCTTGACTCCATGGCACATGATGATCTGTCTCAATTGGAACCCAACTCTACAGGTGCAATGCGAGTCACAAAATCCAATACTCTATGGCCTACCATGCACACACTGGACAGTCTCTGTACCATAGCTCATCCAATGCACACATCAGGTATGATTTACTTGGTTAAAGGGTAGTGGTGCTGGCAGAGTAGAATTCAATATGAATGCATGAGTGTGGCTCATTTACCCAGTTGTCATGAAGTAACTACAACTCCCAAAATGCACTCTGCCCTGTACAGTCCATATGCCACAGTGTGCTTCTTTAATCTTGGTGACTGCTGCTTGGACACGGAATTGGTGAATGTAGGCATGGGACACACAATGGTACAGCACTGTTTCACTCACATCATACTCCCAGACACATATTGCATATGATGCACTTACTAAGTCCCTGCTGCTCATGCTCCTCCAGCTTAGCATGGAGGGTCGGCCAAGCTGCTCGCAGGACCCCCCAGTACAGTGGGGAGAGGCGAAGACGATGTACATGGTGCTGGGGGGACAAGCCGATTCATAAAAGGGGGTGGTGATGGACAGAGTATCTGAATTAAGCAGAACACTCCTACCCAGTCAAAAGATCAGGGCTTGATCCATCACAGTTTTTTAGCTCACTGCACCATCCCAGTTCAGAACCTGGCTACATGCAAATTAGTCTGGCCCTGGCCCAGTGCATCATGGGAACAGGGCAGACCAAACTACCAAGCCAATTCTTTACTGGAAAGGAAACAAGCTTCCGGGGACCGGTTTCTGGCATTGCAGCCGTCTTCGGCCCGGCTTGCTTGAATCCTGATGGTGCAGTGAGCAAGGGACTCACATCTGAGTATACCCTACCACACTTATGGTGGCCAAAACGATTCATAAAAGGGGGTGGTGATGGACAGAGTATCTGAATTAAGCAGAACACTCCTACCCAGTCAAAAGATCAGGGCTTGATCCATCACCGTTTTTTAGCTCACTGCACCATCCCAGTTCAGAACCTGGCTACATGCAAATTAGTCTGGCCCTGGCCCAGTGCATCATGGGAACAGGGCAGACCAAACTACCAAGCCAATTCTTTACTGGAAAGGAAACAAGCTTCCGGGGGGACAAGCCAGCCAGCTCCGTAGCCTTGTGACGGGCCCACCGCTTTAGGTCCTCCCAGCGCTTGCGGCACCCCCCTAGCACTCCTGGTGGACACTCCCACTGTACTGCAGCGCTCGGCGATTTTGGCCCATAGCCTGCCCCGGGCTGCAGTGCTCAGCTGGTGCTAAGGGTTCCCATATAGCTGAGTAAATTTCTCCAGCACCCCCTCCACCAAGATGTCCAATTCCCTTTCTGAGAAAGGGGGTGCTCTCTCCTCATACTCCTCAGCCATTATGGGGAAATAAGTTTGATGAGAGCAGCAGGATGCCTGAGAATCTGATCAGTGATAGAGGATGACTCAGAATGAACACAAAATGGCTGCCAACTACTTCCTGTGATGTATTTCCTGTCTCCCACTTCCTGTATAACATTGCCTGTATGAAATGATGTGTTCCAGTTTATTTTCGGAATTTGCGGCCAGAAAACGTAGTTTCGGGATCGTCGTTTACGTGCACGCGCATTACGTCGCGACACCGGAACTTACGATTTTGTGCCGTAACCTCCGAAAATGACCCGGAACTCATTACATCATACAGGAGATGTTATACAGGAAGTGGGAGACAGGAAATACATCACAGGAAGTACTTGGCAGCCATTTTGATTTCATCATGGTCCGTCCACAATCAGTAATCAAATCTACTGCCATCCTGTTGTTCTGTTGTAGAAATGACAGTGCAGGTGTAAATCATGAATATGTATCTAAAGGAGGAACAGATCATTTCAAGACATTTCTGCACAGGGAGGGGGGGCTGACACAACATCAGATCCCAGTTTCATTTTCTCATACTTTGCATTATGGGACATGTAGTCCATAATGAGTGCTCAGTATCAGAGTTGTGTGATGTGTTACGTAACATTGGTGTGGAGCAGTGTGGATATGTCACAGACACATGGGGGCAGATTTACGTGCCCTGTATGCCACATTTGCGCCACAGTTGCGTCATTTTTGTGACGCAGCGGCAGCGCAAAGCCAACGCCATGCTGTGGGTTATTTTCAACGTGACGCATCTGGGAAATGTGTCATTTTGTAAGGCCCAGCACCACAGTTGAGCATTCCTGCGCAGGGGGGGGTTCCAGCACAGGAACGCCTCCTAAAAGTGGCAGAGTGAAATCTAGAAGATTTCACTCAGTCACTTTAATGGCCATGCTGCGTCAGAACCCTGCGCCTGCTTGTTGAAGGCATAAGGATTGATGCAGCATGTTAGGCATAGGGTCACCACTTGCCTTGCTGGAGCTGCGTTGCGCTTGCAACGCAACTCCAGCAGTGCTTCACCTTTATGGCAGCATATGCGTCACGCTTCTGTCTATACTTGCCCCATGGTGTGCCGCATTGTAAATGCAGCGCATCCATGATGGCGCTAGGGGTGTCTGCTGTGAGGCACAATAACTGGGGCATCCCTGCTGATATGCAGGGATGCACCAGTTATTGTAAATCTGCCCCATGGTGCCTGATTCTCCCATGACATCATCACTCACATTCAGGGCCCATCATTTGTGGTGGAGTTAAATCTGTTGAGGTTACAGGCCTAAGTATGCAACCTTTTGTGAATTGGTGACCCATCCTTATGAGGTCCAGGTATGTCTCTCAGGACATGTATTGTTTGTCATCAGCGTGAATAATTGGTTTTAGGGATGTCCACTACACTGATCGCTGACATGGGCACATGACCTGAGGCGCACTCCACCTTTTGACTACTGTCAGCGGCTGTGATTTGCATGCAGTTAGTATGGCTTGCAAAGTCGTCTCAGGGTGGGATTTATTGACACTGTCGTGTCTATCCAAGTTTCATCATTGACAACAGACAGCCAACCACATTTTGTCCATGACACTACTGGTTGCTCATGTGAAAAACGTGGCAACGAGCTGATCACGGACTTGCACGCCCTGCCGTTGGTCAAGTGCAATGGCCCAGTTTCCCAGATTCAGAGCTAGCCGAGGTTCCAGAGGCATGTGTAAGCCATGCGTTAAAGCTAATATAATCTTGCACACGACTTCTGGGGAGTACTGCAGCACACCCCCTGTACGGTGGAGACATCTGAATCGCGACTTCAACAGCCCAAAAGTGCGCTCTATGATGGCTCGAGTCCGTATGTGTGCCCTATTGTACCTACGCTGAGGTACAGTGTTTGCACGCCTGTAAGGGGTGAGGAGATGTGGGTAGAGTGCATAGCCAGCATCACCTGAGGAGGGTAGAAAGGGCAGTTGTTAACATTTCCCTCTTTGGCTTGCACAGAACATGATCTATACATTTGTACATGCAGTGTCTGTTGGGCCATGATTCTCATTGTACAATGGTTAATATTGGGGGGCATTCAGACATTTCAATGGCACATATCACACATTTTTAGTGCTTGGTATTTACCCAGTAGCCACATGTTGCCAAATTCTCCAGCAGCCATACGCCGGACAAGAGGTGACATGCGGAATATGAAGCTGTCATGTGTACTGCCTGGAAACACTGCATGCACATCGATGAACCTCCCACTGGCATCACAGACAGTTTGCACATTGATGGAATACCATCTGTGTTTGTTGCAGAAGATGTGTGCAATGTGGCGGGGTGGCTGAAGGGCCACATGGGTGCAGTCAATTTTACCCAGCACACGTGGGAATTGTGCAAGGAGATAAAAATATCTTGCTGCCGTTTGTCTCATGGCCAGTGTATGTGGCATTTGCATGTAGTCTAGCAGGGATGCATCTCAGTACCTGATGCAGGCGCCGGAACTGGCTCGCCTGGGAAATGCCCACAGGGTCACTGGTGACCCTTTGGAAAGACCCAGTGGCAAAGAAGTGGAGGACAGAAAGGATCTTGAGATATGCTGGTATTGCATGTGAGCAGCAGGTCACAGAATCAAGTTCCTAGTCCCACTCACAGACCATATCCAAGATGACTTCTGGAGGGAAACGGTACCTGGCCCTTACATCTTGGCTGGTCATTCCAAATAGGTTGATCCTCTGCCTGAAAATCCTCTCTGCTCTCCTCCTCCTCATGTAGTTTTGCCGCATGGCAAGGGGCAGTGCTACGAACACGTTCAGTGACATCCTGAAAGGGTTTGTTTGTGTCTGCTCTGCATTTATCCATGTTGGTGGACTGGGATTGGCTGCAGTGTGTCAGCTGATCAATGGTGGGTGATGGTAGGCACTTGACCAGGTGTTTACCCTTGGCTAACATGACCAACTGCAAAAATTCCTATCTTCCGGCCTGAAATCGGAGTTTCCGGCGAGGAATAGTAAATTACGGCACTATTTCGGAAATTGCGGGCCAGAATCGCGAATTCCGCCGAAGAGCCGTAAATTACGGCCCGGCGGCGGAAATTACGGCCCGTCGGCGGACGTAAAGTTAGTAGTCGTAAGTTTATTCTGTGAATACCGAAAGTAGTAAGTTCGTTCTGTGAAACCCGAAAGTAGTAAATTCATTCCGTGAATGCCAAAAGTAGTTAGTGCATTCTGTGAATACCAAAATAGTAGTAAGGTTAGGATTGAGTCTTAAGTTCATTCTGTGAATCTGGCCCCTAGTTCGCTTACAATATTTGCATTCCATGCATTTTTTTTATTTTTCTCTACCTTTCCTTCATGTTTCTTCCCACTTGCCTCCCTTGTTTAGGAAGAAGGCTCCTGTCAGTTTGGGCCTTCTACACCACATCGTAATCAGAAGTTTCTATCATCGATAGAGTCCCCTTTGCTGTGCTCAGTAAACGTTTCAGAGTACTTCCTAGGTTTGTTACCAGCACTATTTATTGACGCTTCCGGTGAGGGACAGATTTACAAGACACTGATGCGTATCTGCATTATAGCAGAGATGCGTCAGTTTACTTGCGTCACGCAAAAAAACCTTGCACCACCATGGATGTGTTGCATTAACAATGCGGCGCACCATGGCGCAAGGATTGACAGATGCGTCACGCATCTGTTGGCGCAAAGGTCACGCATTGCTGGATCCATGTCGCAAGCATGACGCAACTTCACCACTGCTCAGGAAGGCCTATACCTATTGTCCTGCTACACTCCTTACGCCTACTTCAAGCAGGCGTACGTTTTTAACGCAGTGGCGTCGTAGAAGTGGCGCAGTGAAATCTTGCAGATTTCACTGTGTCACTTGTACAAGGTTTTCTTGCGTTGGAGCGGCCACCCTGCATACATTATACCTGATGCAGGTATAATGTGGTGCAGGGCTTTCCAACGTGACTCTGCTCCTTAAATGCGTCACGTTGTAAATGCGTCGCAACGTGGCGCATTGTTTACGCCGCTGCTGCGTCACAAATGTGATGCAACGGCGGCGCAAAAGTGTAGCGGGGGGCTTGTAAATCTGCCCCATAGTATTTTCATACTCAAATTGTGTGTGTTTACTGTTATATCTAGACCTGGTGTGCCTCTGGTGTGTGTGTTACCATTTCTCCTCACTCCCGCTGAGAAAGAGTGTGAGAGAGAGCGAGAGAGAGAGCGAGAGAGATGGATTAAATCATAAACCGTGAAAGACAAGCCTTCAACCTCCTGAGTGTTTCTCTTCTACTCTCCATCCCCTTTCCCTCCTCACAAGCTGTAGGTTTGAGTTCATTAACGTCTCAGTCCACAGCGCGGTTGTGGTTGCAAAATGTAACTGGAAAATCCTTGAAATTCCTAAATTGTGATTAGCTCCGCAAAAAACAGCTCCTCACCTGCCAAGGGAGTGGAAGGCTAACCAAGTTCCACACTTCTCATTTCCACCATCTCGCCCTTATCTGCGCCTGATATCCTGCCCTGCCCCAGCTGCGCTCCACCTCATATCCCTTCACCAACCCCTCAATCTCCAGACTCCCGGTTGTACTCTCGAATTATCACTCCAGGGCAGTGCTTAATTTGTAATAAACTAAGAGCCAGGGCCCTGGTCAGGAGGCCAGCACAGCTTCCACCACCCATTGCTACTGCCAGTGATGCCAATGACAGTACCAACACAACTACTAACCATCACACTGCTACCAGTGTGACAATTCAGACTGTTCAAAGCCCCCAGAGCTATAAGAATGGCTTGGGCTGCAGGTATTAGTTGTTCTTAATGTATAGTGAAATAATAAACAACTGTTGTTCTGCTCATCTTTTAATTGCACAAACAGTGCCACCATGAGGCCACTGTCATAAGTGCAGGTGTTGACAATTAAGGGCTGGTGCCAGGCACTGGAAACCACCTTCTCAAATGAAGCACTGCTACAGGGATAAACTGGAAACAAAAATCCACCCTTGCAAAAATTGTTCAAGCCAACTCCACACCACAGAGACTACAAATAGAAAAGGGCAATGGGTGGGTGGATGGGAGCGGGGTTTGGGGCATGGCAGCCTATCTTGCTCTTATAACAGCCTCCTAGCCCGCAACCCAATGGGAAGTTACCAGAGAAGTAGAATGGCCATTCTGAAAAACCTCAGTCCCCCTGGCACTCAGTCTGTCACTGAGTTCCCAGCCTCCTCTCATATCCACCAGGCACATTCTGGTTATCTTCTCAATTAACTTCAATCCTCCCTCCCTCTCACAGCTTCGCCTCTCCCTCCTCTTAACATCCCCTGTGCACATTCACAAACAAGTATTAAAGTCTATTTTCAATTCATTTTCTTGTACTGGTTCTTTAGTTTACCTCGTGCTGACTGGAAGGGCTAATTGGCAAGAAAATAATCCTCAAAGACCAGAACAATGTATTCTTGGCTCTTTTTAATATTTAGATTGTAGGTCATATCAATTATTAATGCATTGCAATTATACCCTATTTGCTTGTTGTGTGTGATACGTCCTCAGAGGCATCTATATGCCCAGATATGTAAATCTGAGTTCGTCATACTTTTTCTGATATCTCTGAATAATTAAAGAAAAATAATTAAAATTCGAAACAGATAACTTTATCTTGAAAGCTTACAGAGAAAAAAAATTATATTGGCATGCAGGGAACGCGTCAAAATATGAGAGGATATTAAATTCAGCAGCGGCAGCGCAAAAAGGAGAGTAATTTAATGTTTATATGTAATAATATTCAGCATTATAATAATGTGACTGATAAATAATGTAGAAATAAATAGTTAGCAAATTGATCTTATTTTGTCTCTTTTTGCTTGAGGTGGCCGTTTTGCAAAAGTGCCAGAAACACTTTATCTGCCGAAAAAACAGCTGTGGGGAGCTACATACACTTATTCCCTAGAGCAACACATACGTGGTATTCTTTCAAAATGTCGCCCATTGTTCTTTCGATTTTTTTCACTGCGTTTCAATCAGAATGTTTTATTTTTGTTAAGTTCTTTTCTAGTTATTTGCTATCACTTTATATTGTACCGAAAAATGAATGTAAAACACATTGAGTAGTGCCTCGATCCTCTAACTGTACAATCCTCTCTAGTTTGGTTTCCGCAAGGGTCAGCAGTCTTTATTTCTCTATATTTACCACGTCTCTGGGCCGTCACCGACCACTGCTTGCACCGCAGATTAGCTCCTTCCTTAGTGTACTTCAGGAAAGATGTCAAAACTCGATGCTTCATAAAGTTCCCACCATCATAGATAGACTGTGTTTTTCTCTCCCCTGCCAGCTCAGTCTAAGTCATCAAGACAGACATTGCTTCCTGTCCTGAGATTTCTTGCAAGATCCTAATGCATTCTGGGTGTTGTAGTCTCCCATTAAACTAAACCCACTAACACATCTTCTGGACATGATCTATAGGAGAGAAGCCCCGGACTGGAAATAGTGTCAGTGATGACATGGAGTGAGAAGGGTCCTCCCATTATGCTGTTTCTGATTGCTTCTCTTTTTATTCGCAGTTAGTATCCTGAGTTAGCATTCTAAACACACTTGTAAAAAAATGTAAATGCGAATCCGTTTTTATCACGGCGATATAATCCAGCGATAGAAAAAAAGGTGCTAAGTGCGTTCAGCGATAATTATTGCTGCATCTTGAAAATATGCCTCTCCGTCATTTACAATACCAATAGGTCAAAGTTTCGAAAATGCGAGACCTACTGCATTGCAAATGCTTGTTTTGGTAGGCACGGGGAGATCAAGTGATTTGCCAGAATCACAAGATGTTGAGTCAACCCCGAGAATCAAACCTTAGTTTTCCAGCTCCAAAGTCGGCAGTCTAGCCGTCAGACCACATCCTCTCCTCTCCCCTCTTCTCTTTTTTACTTTATGAAAAGTTATTATTGAATTGTTTTGTATACCTTTTATATACATTTGACATGTGGGCGCACAAGAAGCATACAAAGGCAATATTAATCAGTATTGGTAGTAAGATCAAATGACATATATGTATTTTTTATGTAATTTGTTAGGCGGTAGGTCTAATCTGCTTTGCGTCCTGTTGGAAGGCTCAAAGAACATAATAAAGGTCCATCCTTAAACCAGACGTCGCCAAATAAAATTCTAAACTAAGGATGGGGCAGAGAGTAAAGGCAATGCACTGAGAACTGAGCAAACAAGGTACAAACTCCTGTCAGAAAGCAGCTGTACGGTCAGGGCCACTGGAATTGTGCGTCGCCAGAGATTTTCGCATAATTATAGATTTCCCGCATTTGCCTCATATTCAATCACCTGCTGCATAATCTGCATATTTTAACAACAAAAAACTGTTTCTGGCTCAAAAGGTTCAAAAGTTTCTAAAAACGTAGCAGAGACACGCGTTGCCAGAATGGAGGGCCCTTTGTAATGTTGGACTGGTCATTTTCCTTTCTGTTGCTTATTGCTGTATTGAGGTGTTAAACTGACACTAAAAAGGTGAACTAAGGCTCAGTGTTAACAAGTTTAAAATTGACAAAATAATCAAGTCATACTATCTACATAATTTGCCTTTTCTTGCTGCATCTTTTACTCAACTCTGTCGTATAATTTGGCCCTCCACTGCCGCATAATTCTAGTGGCCCTGTGTAAGGAGCACCTTGTGGACTGACGAAAACAGGGAACTTACACCAAAGTATCTAAACTTGTTATTGAAAAAAGGTTCTACTTACTCAAAAAATTTCAATACCGCCCTTATTGGTCTCAAACAACAATTTCACATTCAGATTGTTTCAGGGTGTAACATTTTCTGACCCTCTTCTGATTAAGTTAACCCATTGCCACCACATAAAGGACAAGTGGCAAGATACAGAATCCCAGCTAGGGTTATGCACCTGCTTCCTCAAATGTACCCAATAGATATCGGTTGTAAGGGGAGGTGTAGGTCAGAGCCAATATAGGGGGTGACTCCATTATCATGGAAGGTTGTATTGTTTCAGTGTCGATAGGACCATAGCAAAAAAGAAGACATAAAAGTTACGACCAGATGTGGATGCTAGGCAATGGATGTGACCCAGTTGCCCATGCATGCAATTTATAATAATGATCTTCCCAAGGCGGACTGCAGCAAACCTTATTCCACCTAACTAGAAACCTTCACTCAGTGTCTTCTCATTTAATGAATCAATGATCTCTTATGAGGATGAACTACAGTGCGAGTCACTGGGCATCAAAAGGCAGTGGCTCTGGAGCACACTTAACCAGAGTCTACCATCTGAATCTAACCACAAGCAGTACTGAACATTTTTGAAAACTCTTGGCACTTGCATACAACATATCCTTAAACGTCGTTCCTTTGCCTGGAGTCAGTGATCCTGAAGGAACAGAAAAGCAACTTAGTTGCTTTCTAAAAAAAACAAAACAGCACATCATTCGAACCTAAATAACTTCCAACCAATCTCCACCATTCCTTCTCTGGCAAGGCTCCTGGAGAAATGCGTCCATACGCAACTATGCAATCACATAAACCAGTTCCACCTTATTGACCAGTACCAATCCTAGTTCCATCAGGGTTAAAGCACGGAAACAGCACTAACACACGTAGTTGAAGACGCGCTTAAAATGCGGGATCAGAATGAATTATGCCTCCTCCTCCTTTTGGACCTCTCTTCAGCCTTCGATACGGTCAAACATGACAGGCTACTTGGCTTACTAGAACGCAGAATGGGGTTATCGGGGGTTGTTCTAAACTGGTTTGCCTCGTTTCTTTAGAACAGAGAATCAAGGTTATCCAAACTCTATCCAATTCCACTTCAGTCACTCTAGGAGTCCCACAGGGGTCCACCCTATCACCTACTCTCTAAACCCTCTTCATTGAGACCCAGACAGATATTCTGAAATTCTCTAATGTCAAATACCACATGTATGCAGATGACACCCAACTGTACCTAAATATATCCTCCTTGGATGATATCCATCTATTCAACACAACTCTTGGAAAAACTCAAAACTGGATGATAAGAAACCACCTCAAACTCAACTCACTCAAAATGGAATTCCTCTTAATCACACCACCAAAAGGATCCCTCGACCTCAAAGATCGGATGTAACATCAAACAGCCTTCAAATGCCTTCCACAAGTTATAGATTCCATGAGATCACTGGGAATAACACTCAACAAGAATCTCAACATGCAAGAACTCTTCAGCACAGCCCTTAAAGGAGCCAACCTACAAAGCAACATACTAAGAAAAATAAAAACCTTCCTCCCCTTCAACGACCTCAAAATAGCTGAACAAGCACTACTAATCCCCAGGTTAGAATATGGAAGTGCTACCTTTTGTAGTCCGCCTAGATCCAAACTGGCTTCACTACAGGCGTCTCTTAATTCTGCTGCAAGACTCATCACTGGATCCAAGAAAAACAACCACATCACTCCCGATCTGAAGACACTTAACTGGCTCCCCTATGAGGGAAGGATACAGCTGGAAATGTCCTGCTTGACATATAAAGCACTTCACTTTAACACACTGAAGTACCTAGCTGACAAACTGGAACTGTCCGGCGGCTGCAGATCCTCTAAGAGCGCCAGCCCTTACTTTTAAAACGACAGAAATTTCTAGAAAAAAAACCTACAACCGAGCCCCTTGCGCCACTTTTGCGTCACTTTTAACATTGGTGCTGCTTATTGGAATAAATGAAAATAAAATGAAGACAAGAGGCGTAAGCTTTCACAATCACACCGGCTCCTTGGTCAGTTTTCACAGACCCAATGATCAGAAGTGTCTATAGTTGTATTGTACATCATTTATGCACACACATAAAAAGCCTGGGACGTATTTACAATCCCCGTGCGCCATCGATGCGTCACTTTTAATATGGGAAAAAGCGATGCACAGGTGTTGCAAGGGTCTTGTAAAAAGCCCCCAAATTTGAAGAGTAGCTGGCCAGTGTGGACACCACAAAGAGCTGTGGAAGGTGTGTGGACCGAGGGCTGTGGTCTTACCTCACATCATCACAGCATGGGAGGTGAAGAAGAAAACTCAACATCTGGACTGAGGGCTGGGGTCTTACCTCACATCATCACAGCATGGGAGATGAAGAAGAAAACTCAACATCTGGACTGAGGGCTGGGGTCTTACCTCACATCATCACAGCATGGGGGATGAAGCAGAAAACTCAGCATCTTCAGATACATAAAAGGAAGGTATATTCACAGCTCCAAAGCCGGCAGCAGCGCTAATGAGCAATATGAACATAACACTTCAAATGGAACATCTGCCTCATCACGCCGCAATTATCAAACTTACTTCTTTAATTAGGTTATTTTCTGAAACGCCGTGGTTGTCTGTTTTATGTATTATAATTTCACCGTACACATTGATGATCCAAGCCTCACGTGCGTCTCTCAAACGAGGTCTAAAATGAAACCTTAATGAGCAAGCCGCATCATGCTAGAACATCATTTAGGAGCTGGCAGCCTGTCTTTAGTGGGCTGAAGCCTCTAGGAATTATTGTTATGTAAGTCGTTGCCATTTATATCTACATGTATATGGTCATTGTACAACTCTTTCTGTAACAAGTAGGTTAGCTGCGTATGTATGTATGAATGTATGTATGTATGTGGTGTTGGTAGGGCCAATAGACAGTGAAGCTCTGTACAGGATCAAAGGCAAAGACACAGTCAACAAGGAGTGGAGGAAGAGCTGAGACCTGAGAGCAGAGGTGGATGGACTGCTGCTGCATCATGAGGCAGAGTTCTTCCCTAACTGGACTGGGGTTGGGCTGGTCCTGATGGATACTGGATACCTGGGGCCTCATTTATGAGGCTGTGCGCCACTTTTATGCCGCTGGTGCGTCACTTTTTGTGACGCACCAGTGGCGTAAAAAATGCGCCTTGTTGTGCCACATTTACAAAGTGACGCATCTAGGCAGATGCGTCACTTTGTAAACCCCTGCGACACATTATACCTGCGCCAGGTATAATGTATGCAAGGGGGGCATATTGACGCAAGAAAGGGTCGTAGAAGTGACGCAGTGAAATCTATGTGATTTCACTGCGCCACTTCTAGGACACAAATGCATCAATTTCTTACGCCTGCCTCACAGCAGGCGTAAGACTGACACAGGCCCTTTCACATGGGGCTTGCCCCATGTGAAAGGATACATTGCTGGAGTTGGGTCACTTTTGTGGCACACTCCAGCAATGCGTCACTTTTGCGCCTTACAGATACGTCAGAAATACTGACGTATTTGTAACTCCTTGCGCAATGATGCGTCATACTGTAAATATGAGGCATCATTGGTGAGGGCGCAGTGAAAAGTGACGCATCGCTGTTTTCACGCAGCGATGCATCACTTTTCATAAATGAGGCCCCTGATGTTTTTGGCTGCATAGACGGCGATGGCCTTTATTCCTTGTTTTGCTTTTTTGCACTTGTTTGTCTCCTGTCTGATGGTGTTCTGCTGAGGGTATGCCAAGAGCCCCCAGTGATGGTGAGCCAGATAAGCGGGGGTGCTGGTCATGATGCTATGTAGATGATGCAGCTGGGGCAGATGGGGCAGGCCAGCAAGTAAAGCATGTGGAGTTTTATAAGGGTGAAGGTGGTGCGGTCAGTGCAGTGATATCAATGTATCTTCTAAAATGTAGGTATGCGTGTGTTTTATCTTGAGTTTCTGTGCATGTGTGTGTACACCGAAGCGAAGATCAGTCAAACCCCGCCTTTCAACAAAGGCTTTAAACCATAACAAAATCAAATGAAATGTGTCTCTAATGTTACTAATGATGTGAAGTCTTTATAATTATGTATATGTATCCTAGAAATGAGGACCTGTGCTTCACCAAAGTGTACAGTCCCTATATTACTGTCAAGGCCTCTAACCCGTAGCTGGTGGCGTGGTCCAGTTGGTGCGGAAATTACGTGGATCCTCCCAATCTAACAACAGAACTGGGGGCACAGTATCAAGCAACCAGTTTCGGTGGCTGTGTGGGGCTTCAGCCGGTCTCCTTGCCTGGTGGGTGGCAGAATGTAGGAGGTCACTGTCTTGTGAACTGTGTAGTCTAAAGTATGGGTCCACATAAGACTGGGTCAAGCATGTTAACAGTATCATAAGCATGTACTATAAAATGACACACATGCTAGTAACAACAAAAGGCTATGCGTGTCTTTCACAGAAGGGGCAACCCTTAAAGAGTAGCTTTCTAGTCACACCAGTTTTTGCCCCACAATTGGTTAATGTCCAACGTTAAGTTCTCACTTGTTCCTTCGTATTGCAGGGAGGGTCTAACGCTAAACTGCCCTCTGCAACGCTCCTTACAGTACTCTTAGCTCAGACACTTAGTTATGATTGCTGTATTGTCTTTGCTATTGTTTTACTGCTCCAGGTGCCACTTTGCATAATTCTTGATCCACGTCAAAGTACAGGTGCAAGTTCCTTTGGATGGGGCTACATTTGGAGATCAATTTACTCAGGAGGAATTGCCTCTTCTGGAAAGTCTTCAGTCCTCCATTTAAAGTCGAAAGCAGTGTTCAGGGCTTCTATAAGAATGATCTGGACCTCTATTCAGGGGAAAGAGGTATTAGTAAGCTCAGATAACAGTGTAGCAGTCTCATATGGGGATCAACAATAAGAAGACAGATCATCTCAGCAGTCTCATCCCCCACTCCCAAGATATGTCTCAATTTCCCCTGGTTTCTGATGGCTTATGGCGGAGGTATGGTACACCATAGCTAGACCTCTTTGCAACCCACAAGAATTTACAACTTCTGAATTTCTGTTTGTAGCTTCCCGAGATGGGAGCATGCCTTAGCGGTCAAATGGCCTCAGAGACTCTTTTATGCGTTCTCTTTGTCTACTTTGAACCCCAGATTGTTGGAAAAGATTAGAAACTGCACTCAGGAGTCATTGTGCACTGCATCTTCGGCTGAGGAGATCTTGGTTTCCCTCCTTCAGCTCCTAGTGCTGGATTTGTCTTGGTATCTTCCTCTGAGACCCCTCCCCTTTGCAGAGCAGTTCACTTTCACTTCCTCTCCAGAAGCACAAACTGGTTTCGGTTTGGAGGTTGTGGTTTGCAGTTTCTGTAGGAGGGTTTTTAATGGAATTATGCAGTTGCTATTCTCAAGGCTCGATGGTCTGCATTTGGGGATTCAGAGAAACCTTGTGAAATGTATGCATGGGAGATCTAGCTTCATGTAAACAAATGTACTTTTCTTTCTCCAAGCCTCGGGTAATAGCTTTGACTTCCCCCTGGGATCTTTCTTTCGTCCTTGGGGCTCTTCATGGGCATTCGTTTGATCCAATAGAGGAACTTTCTGTCACATCATTTACTATAAACTTCACCTTTCTGGTGGCTGTGATATCGGCCAGAAGGATAGAGGAGCTAGAAGCTTTGACGTGTAGTACTCAATTCTTGACTATAGTGGAAGAAAAGGTAGTTTTATTGTCAGATCCAGCCTTTATTCCGAAGGTATCCGCTCCTTTTGTCAGATCACAGCAAGTTATAATTCCAGTTTTTTCCTGTTCCCTTCTTCTCAGGAGGTTCAGTTTCACTTATTCGATGTTAAAAGTTGTTTTGTTCTATCTTCAGAGATCAAAAAAATTTAGGAAGTCAGACCACCTTTTGACACATTTGGGTCTGCTGGTCAGGGCAAGAAGGACACATCTCTTAGGAGATTTCTTCAATGATCACAGTCAGATGAATTCCATCAACAATTGCTTAGTAGGCCAAAGCAATGGTCATCAGCTTCCTGAAGGCATTCAAGGAAGATCCAATAGAAGTTTAAACATCACACGAAGACGGATTTGCTTTATCCGATCTGCACATCAAAACAAGTCTCCTTCCTCTGAGAAAAGAAATTCACCTATATACAAGTGTCAAATATTGGATGTTGAGTGCCACCTTGGTGTAAAATGCTTATCAACCTCAAGCATTAGAGACTGACCATCTGCCACCATCAGTGCTGCAGAGTGTCACATCAACAAAGAACAAATACACCAGTGCACATCATATACAGTCACTTTTTTTCTTGTGCAATCAGCACTTCTCTTCAATTCTTGTTATTTCAAGCTCACTCCTTTTCAATCCAAGGGAGTTGCGTGGTGTAGCAAAAATGTAGTTTTTATTTCTTTCAAGACAAAATACTTCCCAACCGACGCACGTTTCGCCCTCTGCGGGCTTCCTCAAGGCCAAATTCTCAAAGTATCTGACACTATGATGACCAAAGTATGATCTTGTCGTTTGAAGTAATCCTTGGTTTGAACTTCACCAAGAGTATAATCCAATCTATCTGTGTACCGGTAATGTAGGCAGTGTTCTTCGTAATCTATAATCCAGGAGCCATGATAAGATCCATCGCGGACGCCTCAATAGTCGTTACACCTCCGTACCCAATAGGAGGATTGCTGCCTTTTGAGCTGAAGTGAGAAGACTTACCTTTGCTGAAATATGAAGAGCAGCCGCATGGACTTCAACACTTTTATCCAACATTACAGATTAAAGAACACTGATGAACCTTTGGTGTTGGGGTTTTGAGCTCAACCTTGCCAGCCTTTCATTATCACCTGATACTTCTGTTAAGTCACTGGGGGCATATTTACAAGCCCATATCTCCACCAAAATGTCACTTTTATTGACGTGGTTGCGATATGGGCTTCGCCTTATTCACACTGCAGCGTTAAGCAACTTAACATGGCTTAACACTGTCTTGTAAATAAGGCACCCTTTCGCACTATACTTTGCGCGAAAGGGGAGGGCAATGGGCGTTGCGGTAGATGTTCCGCTTGGGCTCCCATTGATTTTGATGCTGCCCCATATTTACAAGGGTGGAGTTAATATGGGGGAGCGCCAAAATTAAGACCAGGGAAAACCTGGTCTTACCAGTGCACAACTAGGAGAAATGCTTTATTTCTCCTCGTTTTTGCTGTTTTTATGTGTGCTGCATTGTGCAACACATATAAAAATAGCAAAATACAATGCATGATTGTTTATGTGCAGGAAGGAGGTGTCCCTTCCTGCACATAAACTGTCATTTTGAAAATGACGAGTTGCAACTTCTATGTGTGCTGCACAAAGCGCACACATAGAAGTTACAAATCACCATTTAAGATTGTTTATGTGCAGGAAGGGACACCTTCCTGCACATAAACAATGATTCCCCACAACTCCCCACTATAGTGCAAGGGTGCCTGCATTGGTGCTAAACAGCTAAATGTAGCCCCAGAGCAGGGGAAAACACAGGTCTGCACCATATTGGTGTAAATACGGTGCAGTCCTGTGTTTCAGAAGTGACAGCGCTCCATCACTTCCTTGTAATATGCCCCTGCGTATTGTTGGATCTCGGTGTTGAATTATTATTTTTGAACAAAGCCTGGTATTAGCTTGGGGATTCTTCATAAGTAATGATTAGGATAAGGATGTATAGGTAATATGCCAGATTACTTACCAGTTGTCTTCATTACTTTTAGTTCTGATGTCCTCATACAAGTCTTAGCAACCCACACATTCTTTTCTCATATTTATTATTTTAACGTGGATAAGACATTAGGATGCAGGCTAAGACAAGCCCTTAGTGGAGCCCATAGGCTAATGGGTGGGACTTGGTTATCAACATTTCCTATTTTCTTTTTCCAGTCATGGAGGTTGATTACCTCATAAGTAAAGACTGGTACATGGATTTCAAGACTAGGAGGAATGCGGATTACTGGTGTGCCATTGGTGGACCAAGCTAGGGGGAAACCCTGACATATTTTGAAATATAGAAGGATGCAACACTGACATGAGCAGCAGCCGAAACGTGTCGGGTATCTACGCTCCTGCCAGGGAACCAGTGAAAGACACCACTGGACGTGAACGTAACTGCGCACCTTATCGTTTGGAAAGGGTGGTGGTGACTGCTTGCATGGTGGTTGAAGAAGCATGGAGGCTTCATCAATTGCGAGGAGATGGATTACTAGATCAGTGTACTAAAGTATCCATATTATTTATGTATGTGTAACTCAAAGGGCACAGCTTTAAATCCTGGTGACTCCACACAGCTTGTATCCTTCTGAGGTTGATAAAATGAGTATCATTTAGTTGGGAAATAGTACCTTTGATAAACGACTAGAGACCAGACTAATAGTATAAGTGTACTATATCAATAAAATATTAAATATTATTAGTAATTATAGTAGCAATAAAGAATTGTACAGGAGCAAAATGCGTGTTAATGTATTACCATATGGCAACATTAACCACAATGCCTTGGTACAAGAGCATATGGGCTAGCAAGCAAAGGCTTGGATGCAATTGTGATGTAGTAGGTTAGCTGCTAAATATAAAACTACAGGGATAATTAAGACCAAGCAATGCACATGTAGGTTGTTAAGGCTGGTTTACAGTATCAGATTTAGGTTCAGTGGTTGCCAATGGTTACTCAGATCCTCATGATTAGCACAGCAGTGCCACGCGCTTCTACCACTCAGCGGTTACTTAATCTTAGATATTAAGTTTACATATGGTGTTGTAAGTTTACAAACCTTTTCGCAGCTCTGACAATTTCTTTTTTAGATCTGTCAAATGCGTGCAGCTGTGTAGCAATTTTGAACATAACAAAGATTGTGAGGCTAGTTGTCAAGGGTGTCCACTGTTTGTGCTCACGCTTTTTGTCCACCTGTGGTGGTTGATAACTGTGGACTTTGCTGCTCCTGGTTCAGTAAATTGCTGAGACAGGCTTTTTAGTGGTATAAATGAAGCTGTTCCCTTCCCTTTTTCCACCCCCCATGTAAGGATATATGTGTGCATAAGATTCAGGGCCAATTTACCCTGTTATTGAGGGCAATATACCTCTTATATCATAATAAAACAAGCATTTGCAATACAATCGGTCTCACATTTGTGAAAGGTAAAGATATTGGCATTGTAATTGACTCGCCTTTGGGACCTTATAAGTATTTAGCTATGCAGCATATTTTCCTGGGTGCTGCCACATCTACTGTTTTTTCACATGGAATCTTTGGCACTAATAGTGCACATTATAGCACTGCTTTCGAAGTAAAAATTCAAAGTGCTTTCTTGTACAACTGGTACTAATGGTTGCCGATTTTGAAAGACCACGAAAACATGATGACAGAAATCTTTAAAAATATCCCTGCAGTAGCATAAGCAAAAAAACAACATTTACGAAGCAGGGAAAGGGTGTAGTAACACAGGCCATTACTAGGTGTACCTCTGAAATTTGAAAGGGACCTCTATTAGCTGCATAAGGGACTGTACCCTCAATTCAGCCTACTTTCTGATTCCCGAGTTCCTGGCAGTAGCGGTCGGCAGTAGGTGTTTCTGTAGGGCGGTGACGTGGGCAGGGGGAGGGGCAGGGTGGGGGTAGTAATGTATGGATTACGGAGTTTTACAGGTAAGTAAATATTTAAATAAATAAAACGAATTTCATTGCGGGCACTGCATTACATTATCTAAAGAGCTTTTTAATATTATTAATTCTCTTATTTCCCCCCGGTCATAGACCCCTCGCAGGAGCTCTGTGACAGACTATCAGCTTTCTTTTGTACTAAAATCTCGGACATCTATGCCCAGCTGAAAGCATCCAATTTAAAAATGGGGCTAGCCACTCAGCCTGTAATCTATCAAAATGAAAGTGCTATTGGGGAGGAGACACCTAGATTACTCACTTTTCCTAGTATGTCATTGGAGATCACTGACCATTTACTAGAAGGAGTCACCTCCGGATCCCCTTTGGATCCCTGTCCCATGAAGGTGCTTAAAAGTGGCAGGGAAGCTTTTATACCCCACCTTACCACTGTCATGAATCTAGCCATCTCATAGGGGCAAAATCCTGCTTCTTGGAAGTCTGAAGTGATTAGGCCGCTTCTAAAAAAGCCTGCATTGGTCACTATGGAACTGAAAAATTATCGGCGATTTCCCTTCTGCCAGTTCCAGCTAAGATTTTAGAAAAATACCTAAATTCCCACCTCAGTGCCTATCTAAGGGACCATCAAATTCTTGATCGCTCACAACACGACTTTAGAAGCTGTCATGGTATGGAAACTGCACTTACTGGGGTATTTAACAACCTTTACTGGTCCTGCTCGACCTTAATGCAGCATTCGATACCCAAACTCCACTGAGGCTTGTGAATCGTCTCAGGGAGATAAGGATCGGTGGTTCAGCTCTGGGGCTCCAAGCTTTCTTTCTTAGTGATCGGACACAAACGGTGAAAATGGGCAATTTCTACTCAGCTCCAAACTCCCTTTTGTGTGGTGTCCCTCAGGGCTCCTCCCAGTGAATGGTGGCCGGACTCGCTGGGTAACTGCCCAAGCCCTGTTTCCCACAGGAAAAATTTAGGAGTCCTAGTGGACAATTCCCTTTCTTTAAGTCTACAGATCAACAGGACAGTGTCTACTTGTTTTGGGTTAATCAGAATTATTAGGAAGATCTCTCAGTTCCTATCATTTGCTTACAGCAAACAAGCTGTCATCGCTTTAATAATGTCCAGATTGGACTATTGTAATGCCCTTTATTTGGTTATTAACAAGGGGCTGGTGCAACGCCTGCAGCTGGTGCAGAATGCCGCTGCCAGGCTGGTAATGGACTTGCCAAAATATCACTCAGTTTCGGCTTCTCTTACCACACTGCACTGGCTTCCGTTAGACCGCAGAATCCTTTTCAAATCCCTCTGTCTGACTCACAATGAATGAATGAATGAAATGAAAAGACGATTTGTAAAGCGCGGTGGCTACCCTGAGGCGTCCCAGCACTGCGGAGGTCGGAGCAGAGGAAGAAATGCGGGAGATTACACAGGTTTGTTGAAAAGCCAAGTTTTCAGGAGTTTCCGGAAAGTCAACAGGTTAGGCTCGGCTCTAAGTGTGGGGGGAAGGGAGTTCCAGAGTCTGGCGAGGTTGTGGGAGAGTGAGCGGCCTCCGCACCTATCTCTCTTGACAGGGGGCACTGTCATGAGGTGCGAGGTCCAGGATCTCAGCTGTCTGTTAGGGTGGTAAGCGTTTATAAGGGGGAGGTTGATGGAGGGACCTGTGCCCCAGTAGGACCGGTGGGCAATACACATGGCCTTGAACTCGACCCTGGACTTCACTGGGAGCCAGTGAAGGTCTTTTAGTCGGGTTTTGACTGAGGTTCTGTGGGGGATTTGGAGAAGGGTTCTAGCTGCGCAGTTCTGAATTATTTGGAGTTTGGTGAGAGTAGACTGTGGGGCCCCAAGGTAAAGGGCATTCCCACAGTGTAAACGAGACAGGATGAGGCCTTGCACCATGATCCGTCTTGAGTGGAAAGGGAGGAGGGGGAGGATCTTGTGCAGTAGTCCGAAGCAGATTGGCGATAATTTGGTGGCCTGATGGTTAAAGTTGAGGGACCTGTCCAGCCATATACCGAGGCTTTTGATTACTTCTTTCGGAGGGGGAAGGTGGCCTAAGCAGGGGGGCCAGATTGGGTCGATGGTTTTGGTCATGGTGTTTCCGAGGAGCATGAGCTCTGTTTTTTCGTGTTCAGCTTCAGGCAGGAGGATGTCATCCATGAGGAGACTGCCTCCAGGCACTTGTAGAGACCGTGGTGTGCGTTGAGGGGGGGTCTAGGGAGACCACCAGCTGTGTATTGTCGGCGTATGTGACAATTTTTACTCCATATGGGCGGACGACCTCAGCTAGTGGACTCAGATAAATATTAAAAAGAGTGGGGCTCAGGGAGGAGCCCTGTGGTACTCCGCAATTCAGGGGTTTGCTGTGTGAGACGTGTTCTTTCTCAAATACCTGGAAGGAGCGATCTGCGAGAAAGGACTTGAGCCAAGTGATTGCTTTTCCCGAGACCCCCACTTTGCTGAGGCGGTGGAGTAGGATGTTGTGGTTTACAGTGTCGAAGGCGGCACTAAGGTTGAGGAGAATAATGGCCGTTGAACCACCCTTGTCCAAAATCCTTCTTGCTTCCTGTTTGGTTTGGGCCCTGATGGTATCAAATCCATGTTCAAGTGCTATGCTCCCACTAGGGAGCTCAGGTCGGCGAGAAAAACACCTCCTCATGGTACCAAGGTTCAAAAAGTTTAAATGGGGAAGTAGAGCCTTCTCGTTGGCCGCAGCTAAGTTGTGGAATTACCTCCCAGAGGAAATCTTTGGGCAGGTGTCACATTCCCTCTTTCGCAAGGCCTTAAAGACCTGGTTGTTTACAACTACCCCTGTCTGAGCGTGTTTCCCTCTTGTCCGCACATCGTCCTGCTATAGCGCCTTGACGCCCTTGGGCTAAGTTAGCGCCCTATACATTTTATATTCATTCATTCATTCTATATAACCTATCTGGTACAAAACGCCAAATGAGTGTTTGCGGTGTGTGTCGCCCAGCAAGCAAGCACAGGTTTTGGTGGCTAAAGTGTTTGCTTATACTGTTGATCACAGCGCTACGAGGTCTGCAGGGGATGAAAGAGCCCAACAAGTAGGGGGGAGGATCGAGGTAGCCGCAGCCCATGGGATGGCGAACAGAGCCTGCGAGCGGCAGAAGTGCTCATGTTAAAGTGAATAAAAGTTCTGACGCACAAGCTGTTAAGGCGGCAATGATGTAAAGGCGGCCGCCCGCCTGTCTTTTCTATTTATTTACTTGTGTAGCATTTGTGGCATGCCGTGCTTTAGCTTCCTATGTTTAAAGCTAAAGCATGGTGTTGGGTATGTACATATGCTTTGTGTGAGCTGTCACGAGCGCTATGTTGTTTGATAGCTCGTGACAAGCTCGTGCATTAAAGGGAATGTAGGGATGCTTTGTTATGACTTGAATATCTAGAATGTAGGGAGTAAGGTAGTTAGAACTGTTATGGTCTTTAGAAGCCTGTACCTGAAGACGAGAGCATGTTAATAAACCTCGTCCAACTTTAACTCATCTCCTGCGTATTTAATCTGCTATCCGACTTCTCTACACTGGCGACGAGGATGGGATGATCCAGAAAGGAAATTATCACTTTTAATACATTGTTTGGGGGGAATAGCATTCAAAGAATTCAAAACATTACCAGTTTTAGTAAATCCAGGGAATATAAATGTGTATGAATATGCTTCGTTACAGCTAAGCTTAAGATATGGTAAGAAAAAGAATATTGTCATGGAGAGGTTTATTTTTTATTCACGGAAGCAATGTGCAGATGAACCTGTAGAAGATTTTGTTTCAGCTTTAAGATCTTTGGCTGTTACGTGCGATTTTGAGCACATATCTTATGAGCAAGTTTTGAGGGATCAAATTTTGATGAGGACTAATAACAAGAAAGTGCAGGAACGACTTTGGACAACATCTGATATGTCCCTTAACAATGCTATAGATATTGCTAAGTCGATAGAACATTCAGAGAAGTTTGTCAGGGAGATTAGAGGAAACGATAAAAGTGATGTTTTTAGTGTATCTAAAGATTATGACAAGTCAAAGAAAAGTTTTTCACCAAGGAGTGAATTTTCATATAGAAATGATAGTAAGTTCAGGAATCAAAAACATGAAAAAAAAAATTCAAAATTGCTGTGTTTTAGGTGTGGAAGCGATGGACACTTGGCTGATAATAGAAATTGTCCAGCTTTTGGGAAAACATGTTCAAAATGCAGCAAGAAAGGCCATTTTACAAGATGTTGTAGGTCGTTATCGGGGAAGATGAATTGTATACATGAATGTTGCGAAAGTTATCCTTCAGATGATGAAGGAGCATTTCAAGTAAACACTGTTATCAACGTGTGTGAAGATGGGGATTGTACGAAATTTCCATCTTGTATGATAACTATTGATGACATCAGATTGGAAATTTTCGTAGACTCATGTGCATGGTATACCATCATTTCTTTAAATGTTTTTCGGGAGAAATTCCCCAATAGGAAGTTGCTTGAATCAGATGTATCCCCTGGTGGCTACACAGGCCACAAGATTGATCTAGTAGGATATTTTATTGCGAATATAAAATTTACTGACCGACACACATCTGGAAAAATTTATGTGTCAAGATCTGGATTATCACTTTTAAGTTGGCCACACCAACACCAATTGGGGATGAAAATTGATCCCAGAGCTGACCCTCCTGTTTACGTTGTGCAACCATTGACTGTGTCAAGTGCTCCTAGTGGTAGTTCACTACTAGTAGAGAGCTTACGTAAATCATTTCCTAATGTTTTTAGTGACACTTTGGCTCGATATAAAGGTTTTGAACATGTCATCAAGTTAAATGAGAATGCTACGCCTGTTAGACATAGAGTAAGAAATGTCCCTCTGTCATATAGGATCAAACTTAAAGAAATGTTGAAAGACTTATGTGAAAAAAATATCATTGAACCAATAGAGTCTTCACCTTGGGTTTCCCCCATTGTAATTTCGGTTAAGTCCTCTGGCGAACTTAGGTTATGCATTGACCTCCGCAGTGTTAATGGTGCCATTTGGGTGGATTCACATCCTTTACCAAATCTTCATGAAATGGTTTCAACCTTAGCTGGTGCACAAGTTTTTTCGTGTGTTGATTTGGCCAGTGCTTACCATCAGGTGGTACTTGCTGAAGAATCTAAAAACATCACTGCATTTATCACGCCTGAGGGTTTATACAGGTTTTGTCGTATGCCTTTTGGGTTGGCGAGCGCTGCATCAGTGTTCCAGAGGCTTATGAGAGATACTTTGGAGGGGTTGAATGGTGCTATAGCATTCCAGGATGACATTTTAGTGTATGGAAAAGACGACATAGAACATGACAATAATTTGAAGTGTGTGATTGCTGCTTTATCAGAAAAAGGGCTTACTCTTCGTCTTGACAAATGCAAATTTAGGCAAAGAGAGGTGGAATACCTAGGTCACACTATTAGTGGAATGGGAATCAAACCGAAGAAAAATCATGTTGAAAGTATCATAAATGCTCCTGTGCCTACATCGAAAGAACAACTAGTGGCATTTTTAGGTCTTATTGAGTTTTATGCTAAGTTTATCCCAAATTTTTCAGCAAAGGTTGATCCTTTTAGATGTTTGTTGAAGAGGAATGTGAAGTTTCTTTGGACTGATGAAATGACGGAGACTTTTAGGTCTTTGAAAATGTTTGTGGTGAATGCTCCGTGTCTTAAACCCTTTGTGGTTGGTGTGAAATGTATTGTTATGGTAGATGCAAGTTCTTCTGGTCTGGGCGGAGTACTTCTGCAGAAGAATAATGAGAAAGAGTGGGTTGTTGCTTATGCATCAAGAGCCTTGAGAGATGCTGAAAAGAATTATTCTGTCATAGAAAGAGAGTTGTTGGCTTGTGTTTGGGGAGCTGAGCACTTCAGACCTTTTCTATGGGGTACAAGATTTTTGATAAAAACTGATCATAAGCCCCTTGTGTATCTCATGGCTCCAGGTGGAGGCAGAACTATGTCGGCACGTCTTGCAAGATTAGCCTCAAGATTGCAGTCTTTTCAATGCAGAATTGAGTATGTTCAGGGTAAAGCGAATGTACATGCTGATTGCATGTCAAGACTGATTTCTGACATGAGTTGTCCTGAAGTGGTTAATGAGGATGAGTGTGAGGTTGCTTTTACCTTCCATGATGTCAATTTAGTGTGCAGTGAACAGTTTTCCTTGCAGGAGGATGTTTGGTTGAAAGAAATGAGTAAAGATTTGGATTTGTGCAATGTCAAGAAGTATCTTGTACATGGTTGGCCGGAACAGAGGAAGTTATCTGGAAATATGATGGGTTTTTTTAAGGTTCAAGAAGAACTTGCTGTGGAGAGTGATTTAATTCTTCGGGGAGACAAGATTGTCCCGCCTTTTTCCATTAGGAATACTCTTCTTGAAATTGCTCATGAAGGACATTTGGGGATATCCTTCAGCAGAAGACGTTTAAAGGAGTCTTTCTGGTGGCCAGGGATTGACACTTGTGTGGACCATTTTGTACGTTCATGTTCTTATTGTTCTAACAGTGATAAAACAGCTGTTGCTTTGCGTCCAGAACCTTGTCCAATTGACTTACCTTCTGGTCCTTGGCGGAAACTGGGGTTGGACATAATTGGCCCATTTAGCTGTTTACCTAAACAGGAAGCTTTTGGTATAGTTCTTATTGATTATTATTCCAAATGGCCAGAGGTCAAGATGGTTAAAGAGGTTACTTCTCATCACGTAATAGAGTTTTTGGATGAGATTTTTTGCAGAGAAGGAATTCCTCAGGAAGTCGTGACTGACAATGGCCCACAGTTTGTGAGCAAGGAAATGGAACAGTTTTTAGTTAAATGTGGTATCATTCATAGGAGAATTGCGGTTTTCCATCCAGAGGCGAATGGCCAGGTTGAACGTTTCAACCGTGTGATCAAAGAAGCCTATTCAACTTTCTATCAAAGGTAAATTGAATTGGAGAATTGCGTTACAATCAATGTTGTTAGCTTACAGAACTTCACCTAATTCAGTAACATTAGTCACTCCTTTTGAGCTCTTAAGAGGACGGAAGCCTAGTACAAAGTTAGTACCCTGGTGGTTAAAAAAGAATTTGGCTGGTTTTGAGAATTGTTTAAAAGTAGATTTTGAAGCTGTTCAACACAGGGTTCAGTCATACAAGGATAAGATGAAGCATGATATGGTTAGGAGAATTGGCTCCACGTCCAGTCGTTCTGTTAATGTGGGTGATTTTGTTCGAATCAAGAAGAAAGAAGGTGTGAATAAAGGTTTCCCTGTGTGGTCAAGCCCTAGGAAGGTGATTGAAGTTTTTAGGAATGCTGTCAGGGTTGATGGTGGTTCTGTGTGGAATTTGAGCAGAATTTCTGTGTTTAATGGGATTGTTCAGTCGGAGGAAGACTATGACAGCAATGTTTTTTTGGATGTAGGGGAACAGAGTGGTAAAGGAAAGTGTGCACATGCTGAATACAATTCGGGCAACACAAGAGTTGCACGTTCTCACCGTATGCCTGTTAGGTTTAATGATTTCGTGATGAACTAATAATTTTTAGTTTTTTTTTTTATTGTTTCTTTGTTTTTTGTTTTCATTTTAAGGGGGGAAGGTGTGTTGGGTATGTACATATGCTTTGTGTGAGCTGTCACGAGCGCTATGTTGTTTGATAGCTCGTGACAAGCTCGTGCATTAAAGGGAATGTAGGGATGCTTTGTTATGACTTGAATATCTAGAATGTAGGGAGTAAGGTAGTTAGAACTGTTATGGTCTTTAGAAGCCTGTACCTGAATACGAGAGCATGTTAATAAACCTCGTCCAACTTTAACTCATCTCCTGTGTATTTAATCTGCTATCCGACTTCTCTACACATGGCATGCTGTGAATGCTACAAATGTAAATAAATAGAAAAGAAAGGCAGGAGGCTGCCATGTTTAAATCTAAAAACGGCGCAGAAGCTGTAAAGCCGGCATTGATGTAAAGGCGGCCACCCTCCTTTCTTTTCTATGCATTAATTTTTGTAGCATTCACGGCATGCCGTGCTTTAGCTTCCTATGTTAATGCCATGAATGCTACAAAAGTAAATAAATAAATAAGAAAGGTGTGCAGCCGCCATGCTTAAAGATAAAGTGTACGCCTAGGATGTAAAGAGTGCGCAAACACACAGGAACAAACATTTAGAGAAAGGATTCCGTAACAGGCTAACGGTGGTGGCTGCCTCTGTACGCGGTTGGTGAGGAAGGGGCCGGAGGGGGAAAGGCAAACAAATTAACTTCCCTTCTTTGCCGCTCCCACATGTCTCTCCTTAGTCCCCGCAGAGCACCGGGAAGCACCTAGTCTCCTGGACTCTCCCGCCAATTACAAAGCTTCAGGAAGAGCATCGTGATCGGTCTGAGTGGCCAAAAAGCCCATTCAGGCAGTAACTGGGAGGCTGGGCATGTTCTCCACTGGGCTGTGCAACACAGCCCAATCGAGACCATGCCAAGTGCGCATGACTGTTTGGACGGCCTCATAGGCCGTCATGGGCACTCAGGGAGGGAGTGCAAACCACTCCTGCTCTCTCTTAGTGGGGGGAGCCTAACCCCGCCACGCCCGACCATGCTGGAGTCATAGAGCAAAGAAAAATAAAAGTGATTATCATTTTATTTTTATATTGCACTGCTCAACGAGTGGTGTGGCGAGGCCCTTCCGCCTTAGCGAGGAACCGCCACTGCAGGCCAATAATCCAAAGGAGGAGTAAGATACAAGAATGTGGGACATATAACCACCAGAAACCATACAGAAGAAATCTTTTCAGAAGGACACACACTTTAACCAATCGGCAGCGAGGGTGTTGCCAAAGCCCGTAGAAGTGAACACAGCATGTGTGCAGAGCAGCGCATGCGCACTGCTAGGCTCGACTTGAAAAGGGATTTAAATACAAAAAAAAACAGGTCTTACACAAGGGCACATTTTTGGGGAGCAATAATTTACCCTGTGGTCCTCACGCTGCTCGGCTGCAGGCTTAACCTGTGTTTTTTTTGTGTAAGGTAGCTCAACTGGAGTTGCCAAGTTCTAGATTTTTTTTTTTACAAATTGCTACTCTGGTGGATTTTTTTAGGAGAGGCACATGAGTGGAAGAACGTGTGAGTGAGAAAAAGAAGGGATAAACCAAGACATCAGACCACTCCATGCAAGACAGCACTCCTTTACCTAAGCGGCTGTGCCATATTTACTCCCACTTACCGAACTAATGTGGCCCAGGGAGCTTTGATGTAAGGCGCGGTCAGAAGTCGCGGCTCGTGCCCTTGTTATGGATCAAGAACAAACGTGAAACAGTGGCTGCACTAAAGAACATGAGTTGTACCTTTACCTTGGGCTTTAATATATAAATCTTGACTGAAGATTAAGAATAGAAAAGAAAGGATCTGCAAGACTCTGCAAAGGCCCAGAGATGAAACTGAAATAGAACTTTTCATATAATTGTCAGTAATAATTTTCTACACTACCTTTCTTTCTTTCCTTACTTTGTCAGTCAAGGGCCATTAAGCAGCCCTGGAACACATTTAAACATGCTTCTCATCTTGTATTTAGCGTTTAGTGTGTGTACTAACTAGGTGGAAAAAAACAGTTTTGAGCTTTTGGTTTTGCCCAGAGTGCTCCCTGACCAAAGGCTAGCTCTGGGGGCCGATATGCATCTTTTGACTTTATTTCATCTCTGGCCTGGTCAGCAGCACAAACTACGTCATACTGAAAGCCTAACCCTCCAGTATGGCTCTAACACCAGAGGAGCATCACAAGGTGTAGCCCTCTGTTAAAATGTAGTTTGCCACATAGACAGGTAATGCACATTAAGGCTAAATGCTTATTCTTCAAGTTGTGTCTTCGGTTACAGGAAGATGGTAAGTTCCATGCAATGCCCCACCAGGAGCAGGCTCCTTGCTGCTCAGCCCATCCACTCCAACTGAACCTTCTTCAAGCACAAACACTCTCAGCATTCTAATGAACTCACCACTGGCTGAGCAGCAAGGCAGAGAACCACAATGGGGAGAATGCATTATATTAGCAAGTGGACTACAACACCCTCTCAGTGATTCTTTTCAGTGCCTACATGGTGACCCTGGCACGCATCCGTAACAGACTGAGTGGTATGCAGGTGGACCATCAAACTGTAGGAGGGGCCAGGGATTGGGGGCACACTAGCAAACGAACTGAAGCGAGATCTACTGCATGCCGCCGGACTGACTCCTCCACTGGCCAGAAAACTGAGACCGTTCTTGGGGTCCAGGGCAGTTAGGCCAGTGGTGTAGGAAACCTCCCTGCTTTAGCAGCTTAAGTGGGGGTAGCCACTGAACTGGATTGTCTTGCAATCTGGGTCCCACTAAATATTGATTTGTTTTCCGTTTGTCCTCTTATCTCTTCAGACTCAGCCTCATAAAACAACCCAGGGAAGAGCAAAGCAGGGCTGACAAGTGCTGGCCAAGAGCTGCTAAAAGAGCCAAGTTCGGGAAATGTAATTATGAAAATATAATTCTCAATGAAAAAAATGACCAGGAAAGTAAAGTTAGTGTGGGGACGTGGAGAAGGAGGGTGAGATAAGATTGAAAAAATTGTTTGATAAACGGAAAATTTATGGTAGCTAGAAACTGGTAAAGAAAAAGGTGTGAAGGATAAAAATAATGGAAAAAGAAAGGAAACGAGGAAGGAAATGTGAAAGAAAGGAAGGAAAGGTGAACACAACATAGAAAGGTGCAAGGATGAATGAATGGTTGGAAGGATGAAAGTTTGGATAGATGGGTGAAAGGATTAATTAACACAAGGTAGGAAAGAAGGGTGAAAGACTGACTAGGTGGTTTGAAGGTTGGATGAAAGGCTGTTAGCATAAATGGATCGAAGAGTGGGAGGATCGATGTGTGAAAGGAATGATCATTGAATCGTTGGTATGATGAAAGAATGAATGGATGGATAGATTGTTGAAATGATGGATTGATAAGTGAAAGGATGGATGAATGAGTGGACCGATGGATGGAAGGAATGCCAACAAATTGTTGAAATAATGAAAGGATGGGGTAAAGGACAAAAAAATGGATGGATGGAAGAATGGGAGGATGAATGGATCAACTGTAGAATGATGCGAACACTAGGAAATGAAGAACAGAGCGCTGAAACCTTTCAGACACTCACCCTCAGTCCCAGATCTGGGTTGAATCCATCATCATTCTTTAGCTCACTCACAGACCTGAGTTGAATCCATCATCATTCTTTAGCTCACTCGCCACCCCAGTTCAGACCCAGCCAAATGCAAATCAGTCTTGACCCTGTGCCTGATGGGAACAGTCCAGCCCGAACTGCCAAGCCAGGTCTTCCCTGGACTGGAAACAAGCATCCTGGAACCGGTTTTGGGGTAACACTTCTCATCAGCCAGGCTAGCTTGAATCGAGTGGCAAAGTGAGCAAGGGAAGAATGTACAGATAAAGAGAGTGAATCCAGGAAGTGTTGGGCTTACTGTTTCTCTCATTCGGTGTCATTAGAGTTTAGGTTCAAAGTGGGGGGCATTTTAATTTTCTTGCTACTCCCTTGAGTGAGGCAGCCCATCTCCTAGTGAGCCATCATAACTTACTGTACCCCCCATAAACCGCAGTACACCTTTTCCCTTCTTCCCTCCTCCTTGCTCTCCATGGGGCATATCATCAAGCCCCGGAGATAAAATTATCTCCGCTTCAGCGTCCGTTTTCAGACGGAAAGCGGCGATAATTTTATCACCTAACAGCAAGGTCACGCTATCGCGTGAATCCTTGCATTATCGCCCTGTCCCCCAATGCCCATCTTTGCATCTCTAATGAGATGCAAAGTGGGTGTTCCTGCCCTGACATAACTGGAGAACTATCGCTAAGCAACATTTCTCCAATTATGAATGGGCACGCTAACCTGCAGAGCGACAAGCAAAGTAGCGATAACTTTAATTTCCTTACGCCTGCTTCAAAAATGACTTAGCCATGATATCCTATGTAAGGGGACGTATGTCATGACAACGTGGGCGTTACCCCACGCTGCCATTACGACGCATCCATTACAACGCAAGTCGTTACAACGACTTGCGCTGTAGGCGCTGGATTGTGGAATAGTTTAATTTTCTATTCCAACTCCAGCCCACGTAACAGTAGGGAAGGTGTTAGAATAGAAAATTTCAATTCAATTCAATTCAATTCAGTTAATTTATATAGCGCGCTACATACCCAAAGGGTCTCAAGGCGCTTGAAGAGGGGTGGGGGATTACTTGTCGAATATCCATGTTTTAAGTTGCTTTCTGAATGCTAGGTGGTTCTGAGTGAGGCGAAGGTGAGTGGGAAGTGAGTTCCAGGTTTTAGCCGCCAGGTAGGAGAAGGATCTTCCTCCCATGGTGGTTTTGTTGATGCGAGGTACAGCAGCAAGGGCTTGGTTGGAGGAGCGCAGCTGGCGGGAGGGGGTGTAGAAGGAAAGTCGTGTGTTGAGGCATTCGGGTCCAAGTTCGTAAAGTGCTTTGTGTGCGTGTGTTAGGAGGCGGAATGTTATCCTCTTATTGACGGGGAGCCAGTGGAGGATTTTCAGGTGGCCAGAAATGTGGTCTTTACGCGGGATGTCTAGTATGAGTCTGGCTGATGCGTTCTGGATGCGTTGGAGTTTTTTCTGAAGTTTTGCGGTGGTACCGGCGTATAGGGTGTTTCCGTAGTCCAGGCGGCTTGTAACCAGAGCGTGGGTGACCGTTTTTCTAGTTTCAGTGGGGATCCAGCGAAATGTTTTTTTGAGCATGCGAAGAATGTTGAAGCAAGATGATGAAACGGCGTTGACTTGTTTGGTCATCGAGAGTGAGGAGTCCAGGATGACGCCCAGGTTCCATGCGTGGTCGGTCCGGATAGGTGCTTTTCCAAGGGCCTCTGGCCACCAGGAGTCGTCCCAGGCGGAGGGGGAGGTACCTAAGATAAGGACTTCTGTTTTGTCTGAATTCAGTTTCAGACGGCTGTGCTTCATCCACTCGGCTACTTCTTTCATACCTTCATGTAGGTTTGTTTTGGCGGTGTTAGGGTCTTTGGTGAGTGAGAGGATCAGTTGAGTGTCATCAGCGTAGGAGATGATATTGAGGTTGTGTTGGCGTGCAATGGCCGCGAGGGGGCTCATGTATACGTTGAAGAGGGTGGGGCTGAGTGAAGATCCTTGTGGTACGCCGCAAATGACTTCAGTGGCCTCTGACTTGAATGGTGGGAGGCGGACTCTCTGAGTTCTTCCGGCAAGGAACGAGGTGATCCAATCCAGTGCTTTTCCTTGGATTCCGATGTTTCTGAGGCGTTGTAACAGGGTGCTATGACAGACTGTGTCGAAGGCTGCGGAGAGGTCAAGGAGGATGAGGGCGACTGTGTCACCATTGTTCAGTAGAGTTCGAATGTCGTCTGTTGCTGCGATGAGTGCGGTCTCAGTGCTGTGTTTGGCCCGGAAGCCGCACGGTGAGGAGTCGAGGGATTTGTTGGTATCGAGGAAGGCGGCGAGCTGGTTGTTGACGGCTTTCTCGATGACTTTGGCCGGGAATGGAAGGAGCGAGATGGGGCGGTAGTATTTGAGTTCGGTGGGGTCAGCTGTGGGTTTTTTCAGAAGGGCGCTGAGTTCGGCGTGTTTCCAGCTTTCCGGGAATGTGGCGGAGTTGAGGGAGCAGTTGATGACGTCTCGGAGGTGTGGAGCTATGATGGAATCAAATTTGTTGAAGATGTGGTGAGGGCATGGGTCTGTGGGGGATCCTGAGTGGATGGAGTTCATCAGGCGGATGGTGTCCTGAGTGGAGATTGGGTTCCAGTCCTTAAGGATGTTCAAGGGGGGTGAAGGTACTGCAGAAGGTTGGGGTTGTTGGACTCCGGGTTGGTTGCCAAAGCTGTTGTGAATGTCTGCGATTTTGTCGTGAAAGAACAAGGCTAGGGAGTCGCAAAGGGCTTGAGAGGGAGTGATATCGTTGAAGTTGGCTGTGGGGTTGGTGAACTCTTTGACGATGTTGAATAGTTCCTTGCTGTTGTGGGCGTTGTTGTCAAGTCGGTCTTTGAAAGCGGCTTTCTTGGCAGTCCGGATCAGTTGGTGGTGTCTGCGGGTGGCGCTTTTGAAGGCGTCCCTGGTGCTGGTGTTTGGGTCTTTTTTCCAGGCCTTCTCAAGGGAGCGTCAGAGTTTCTTGGATTTCTTAAGATCATCGTTGAACCAGGGGGCGTATTTGCTGCCTAGTTTGATTTGACGTTTTTTCAGGGGTGCTAGGTTGTCGGCGCTGTTGGTTAGCCATTGAGTGAGGTTAATGGCTGCTTGGTTGGCGTTTGAGGAGTGGGCAGGGGGGTTTTGAAGAAGCGATGAGGAGATTTGGTCGATGGTGATTTTGTTCCAGTTTCTTCGCAGAGTGGGTTGAGGGTGGTTGTGGGTTGTGGTCTTTTTGTAGGTAAAGTGAACGCAGCTGTGGTCCGTCCAATGGAGAGCTGTGGTGTGACTGAAGGAGATATGTTTGCTGGAAGTGAAGATAGGGTCGAGTGTGTGACCTGCGTAGTGAGTGGGGGTATTAACCAGTTGTTTGAGTCCGAGGTTGGCGAGATTGTCCAGAAGGGTGGTGGTGTTGTTGTCGTTGCTCTTCTCCAGGTGAAAATTGAGGTCTCCCAATAGAATGTAGTCCTCGGAAGGGAGGGCGTGTGGGGTGATGAAGTCAGTGATGTCTTCACTGAATTGTGCACGGGGTCCTGGTGGTCTGTAGAGGAGGGTGCCTCTGAGTGTGGTCTTGGGGTCGGTGTGGATCTGGAAGTGAAGGTGTTCGGCGCTAGCGAGGTTGACGTCTGAGCTGGTTGAGATGCAGATGGAATTCTTATGGACGATAGCTATGCCTCCTCCTGTTTGGTTGGTGCGGTCTTTTCGGATGATCTTGTAGCCTTCCGGGATGGCGATGGTGATGTCTGGGGCTGAGGAGGCGTTCATCCATGTTTCTGTTAGGAAGGCGACGTCCGGGGAGATGGTGTCTAGTAGATTCCAAAGGTCGATGGCGTGTCTGTGGACCGAGCGAGTGTTGAGCAGGATGCATTGTAGGTGGTTGGTGTCAGATATCTGTTTGGTGTTAGTGGAAGGGGTGTTGGTCTTGGTGCTGTCATACTTGCAGGAGTTGCATGTAAATGGTCCATGGGTGTGTCCAGGGGCGGCTTGGGCGCAGTTGGGGAGTCGACCTGGGTTTAGGGCTAAGAGGGTGGAGGGGTCGTATGTAATGCGGGTGGGGTGGGTGGTACGGGGGCCAGGGGGTCTGGCGCTGGGCGCGGTCCAGGCACGGACGGGCGCAGACGGGCTTACCTTTGGCGCACCTTCGGCGCGTCCGCCGAAAATAAAACTATTCTTTTACCAAGAGCGCCCTCCAGCGCAAGTCATTGTAATGACTTGCGTTGTGAGGACAGCGTCGTAATGACAGCGCGGTGTAAAGCCCGCTTTGTCATGGCTGTCTCCCATGTAAGGTGGTTACAAGGGCGAAGTATGCCTTGCCCTATCAGCAAGCTTTCACCAAACCTTGTGCGATTATCGCTGTATTTCCAGTGATAATCGCACAATTGGCAGCTTGTGCTCTAAATTTTATCGCTTTGGAGATAAGCATTGCTGATAGAACGCTTTCTCTGCGATAAAATTCAGAGTTAGCCGGCGATAATTATCCTCGTGCTAAGAGCGCTGAGCGATAATTATTGCATGGCCTTGATGATATTCCCCCATGTTTTCTTCCCTCTCATAAACGTCATCAGTTGGAATCCCAGAAAGACCTGCTCAGCCATCCCAGGGCAAGACAGATTTTGAGGGTCCCTGCTGTGAAAAAGTCTTAATTTTATGGCCCATTTTCCACTAATTCAAGCCCGCATGATGTCTAAAACACTTACAGAAATGGGGGAAGAACAAAAACACGTTGAACTACAACTTCACAGTGGCCCCAAAATCTTGTAGATTCCATTGGGCATAGAGACAGAGGCAGAGGTAGGAGAGGGGAGAGAAGTTAACATACAGCAATAGAGAGAAGTGAAAAAGAGAAAGAAAGTTCATTTTCCCAAGGAGGACGTTTGAAGGAGGGATCCCAAGGCAATTACCCCCTTTTCCTATGCCTTAAAACATCTCTTCTGACACCGATTCTGGGGTCCCATTTTCCTTTCATTGTGGCATAGGGGGGCCCTCCAACGCCATTGAGTTTTTAGAAAAAATCTTTATATGGTCTACACATCGAGCACTACTAAAATGTTCTATATATATAAAAATGTCTAGAAATAGGTATAAATCCTAACCATGCTCCTAGCAATTACAGGCATTTCCCACACTGGCTTAAGGACAAGGCGGGATCCCTCTGTCGCTTATGTGGCACAGCGCCAGAGGATAACGAAAACAACTGCTAACATTTCAATTTAACCAACGAGGAATACGCTCACGAAGACAAGCAGTTCTTGCCTGCTCTGCCCCCAACGATCCGCAGTTGAACTGTAGATTTGTGAAGTTTATGAAGGTGGTGGAAAAGAAAATGCCAAAACTTGACTTTTAACTGCCTCTCAGATAATATTATAATACTAGTTATATTTCATTCGAATAATGGTCGTCTAAAAACTTGACATTTTATGATTTTAAATGTGAATGAAAAATGAAGACAGGTGATATACCATTTTATTTATGTAGATGTAATTTTAATGTTTGTAGTGATATACTTTCTTGCATGTAGATGTAATTTTAATGGTTGTATTGTAATGGTTTTTATTAACTATGCAAATACAAATGTACCTACTTACTTACCTAGCAATTACAGGGCTCAATAAAACGCGAATACAGAATAAAAAAAAAAACATTTAACTGAGGCTAAGGCAAGAAGTTTATATGAAATGTTAGGAGCAAGTCAAGATTATTTCTAAAACAGTTAATTGTAAGGAACAAGATAAACAAGAATATGGAGTGTGATCACATTTTGGTGCCGCCGCCTACCAAGTTGAAAACTAATGCTTGAGCTCCATCTTGTGCATACAATTGAAAACTACACCCTCTGAACAACTTGCTGAAAAAGAACATTACACACAGCCAGATCACATATTAAGGCTTTGTTCAATATATCAATAGAAAAACAGAAGTTCAATTTCGCCCTTAAACTTTTAATATAAAATGACACTATAGATGTAAAAGCGGAATTGGGCGTGAATAGATGCCCTCTGAAATACAGAGCCTCCCCGGTTACTTACACATAAAAAAGACAGCAGCTATGAAGTTTAGTTGTGTTGTTGTAATGTACATGTGTATGTGTGATGTTATGTGTTATGCCTTGTTTATGCTGAATCGTGTTTTATACTATGTTTAATGCGCTGTTAAGTTTTAGATTATACTAGGCATTTTATGTTATGACGCTTTATGCTTTTTGTTGTTTTATGTTTTGCTTTATTTTAGGCGTTAGGTATGTTTTATGCTATTTTAAATGTTATATGTTATGTTTCTTTGTGCAATGCACAATTTGTAGGACTCATAAAATATGCTGATTAATAGTTAGATTATTTGTTTATTAATATTATTTATTAAGTCTTGTTTTGCAATAGGTAAATATATAACAAATCAATTATCCAACAGTATAATGGGAATTGGAGACCTTTTATAAAAGAAGCTGTTTAGCTATGTGAAGCTATGAAGAGAATTACACGCTTATATACTTTACTGACTTAATTACTTTATTGAATTTAAATGTGATCTATTTCTGGGATATACAAATATGTGACATTGAACATGGTGGAACAATGTAACTTAGGGCCCATTTTGCACAGGTACTGTGACTTTGAATTTAAGTGCACTGCAAACGTGCCATTTGTAACTGTTTTGGGTGTATTATGAATTTGAACATCCATGTGGTAGGCTGACAATTCAATGTGTAAATATAGAATTGCATTTACACTAGGGGATAATAGTGCTCACGTCACTGCGCAAAACTTACAGATGCAGGAGCACGTTAGTGCGTTGGTGGTTGTTGGCCACGGTACACGTTTATTTGCATTCTTCGAATTGATTAGCACTTTGTAACTTCATTTTAAGTAAGTAGCAGTAAAGATTTTGTAATTGTGTACTCGGGAATAATTATGTTTCAGTTTCACTGACTCAAGAAGTTGGAGTGGAGCGGTTAAGAACGATGTTATGAAACTTTCAAACTTCGGGGGTTTGTTCTCTTATGGGTTTTTTCCAATATATTTTTTATTGTCACAAGTATAATTATATATCTTGAAATAAAGCAGCACGTTTAAAGAAAGTGGTCCTCGTAGCCCATCAAATGACATCCACAAATGGCACATACAAGATAAAAATATTTGCGCAAAATTTCCATTTTCTGATTCAGTCCCCGCTTTCCCACCCTCTGCCTGGCAGGCAACAAGAGTTACAGCAAGATCCGAGCAGTCCCGGGAGGAGTTGTGACAGAATCAAAACATCGGGAAAAGATGCAAAAAATTGTATGAAATACAGGGTCCTGCCAGCGGGAGAAGTGCTTTAACAAACAGCCGCGGCCCGTGCTGGTAAGCACGGTGGGGCAGTTGGATAAATCAATCAATCAATCAATCAATCAGTGAATTTGTAGAGTGCACTACTTACTCGTCAAGGCGATGGGGGCGGGGGGTGGGGGGGGGGGGGGGATTGCTGCTACTGCTCGAAGAGCCAGGTCTTGAGGAGCTTCCTGAAAGTGAGCAGGTCTTGGGTCCGCCGCAGACGGGTGGGGAGGGTGTTCCGGTCTTGGCGGCGAGGAAGGAGAAGGATCTGCCACCGGAGGTTGTTCGTTGGTTGCGTGGGACGGCGGTGAGGGCGAAGCTGGCGGAGCGGAGCTGGCGGGCGGGGGTGTAGAAGTTGAGTCTTTTGTTCAGGTAGGCTGGTCTGGTGTTGTGGAGTGCTTTGTGTGCGTGGGTGAGGCGCGTGAAGGTGATCCTCTTGTTGACGGGGAGCCAGTGCAGGTCTCTTAGGTGGGAGGTGATGTGGCTGTGGCGGGGGATGTTGAGAATCAGCCGGGCGGAGGGGTTTTGGATGCGTTGTAATCGTCGCAGGTGTTTGGCCGGGATTCCTGCGTAGAGTGCGTTGCCTTAGTTCAGCCTGCTGCTGACGAGGGCTTGGGTCACTGTTCTTTTTGTTTCAGTCGGGATCCACTTGTAGATCCTGTGCAGGGTGTTGTAGCAGGAGGAGGAGATGGCGTTGACCCGTTTTGACATCGAGAGGGAGGAGTCGAGGACGTGGTCTGTGGGTGTTGGAGCTGCTCCCATTGTGGTTTGCCAACAGGAGTCGTCCCACGCAGATGGGGTGGGACCTTACTTAGATGAGGACCTCCGTCTTGTCCGAGTTCAGTTTCAATCGGCTGCTTCTCATCCACTCGGCGACGGCCTTCATTCCCTCGTGGAAGTTGGTTTTGGCGGTGAGCGGGTCCTTGGTGAGGGAGAGGATGAGCTGGGTGTCGTCAGCGTAGGAGATGATCTTCAGGTCGTACTGGCGGGTCACTTGTGCGAGGGGGGCCATGTAGACATTGAACAGGGTCGGGCTGAGGGATGAGCCCTGGGGTACACTGCAGATGATGTTGGTGGCTTCGAATTGGAAGGGCGGGAGGCGGACTCTCTGGGTTTGTAGTGTAGTTCCTATTATCCCAATAGGCTCTGCGCATTGGAATAATACCTTCAATAGTATAGGCCTAGACCAGACGTTAACTAGGTCTACTACTGTCGATATTAGACTTAAAGTTTTGGGTTTTGCCAGCTAGCTCAGAGTTCACTAGAAACTTTCTCGAATAGGCAAGGAGGAGTTGAACCTCCCTGGATAGACAAGAAGGGATTTAGTTTCTGACAACCATAGAACATGACAACTTTGCTCTCCCCTAATCAAGAGTGTATCTCTAGAGTCGTGTGAAAACAAAAGACGACTTATTTTACTCAGTCAGTACGTGCATTCTTAGTCTCACCAGAGCAGAAATAGAGACTTTTGAGCAAGCTCGCACACGGCGTTCCCTGAATTTGGCCTTCAGCTAGAATAGCAAAATACCATGAACAATTTCCCTCCAGTTCACGGACAGCAATTTTTTTTTTCAGCAGCCCAAAAATATTTTTACGAATTTTTCGGGACACTTATCTTCTGCTTAAAGTAAGAACTATTCTTAGAGAACTAAAATTTCTATTTTTAGATACTTTATAGACATTAGCTGCCCGCTGATATGTTCATAATTATTCTTATCCTGTGATGAAATGGTCTCGAACCTTTTTTCTGTATTTAGAGCCATTTCATCTGTAAATTCTCATATACAAATTAGTGATAATGTATAGATATGCGTGATTACTTTAGCATTATTCTACAGCTTGAGTGCATATATTACATGTGACTGTTTTTTCCGTATATTTGATAATTTCAAAATGCATTTATGTATTTTGGGGTGGTAAGGTATACACAATACTCTACAGTATGTTTTACTATGCCTAGATTAGTAAATATGTCCATAGTTGACCCTTTCTGCGTAATTTGCAATGTATGTTCTTCCGAAATTTAGGAAGCCTAGAATTGACTGTAAGTTTTTTAGTGTTCTAGGTGCTTGGAGTACGGCACATTTCTCTAGGAAATTGTCAGCCAGGCTTTTGCCTTCACTTGATAATTCATATCCTAAGAACAGGACTGTTAGATGGCCAATTCTGGATTTTTTAAAGTTGAATTTGTAATCCTCTGCTGCGAACCCAAGTATTATGGTGTTCACTCTCTTCAAGTGAGTATCCAAGTCATCATCTGTTAAGTATATGTCGTCGACATACGATAATGCTTCGTCATCATATGTTTGTAGTAATTCTGTTACTCTCGCTGAGAATACTCCTGGGCTATTCTTGTACCCCTGGGCTAACCGACAGAATTGTTTTTGAGTGCCATTTATTGAGAACGCAGCCAATATCATACCATATGCTTTGAATGAAACCATTGCCTTACGTACAACACAAATGCTCATTTTATGTGTACAACCATTTTTTAAATGCATTTTATGTATTTTTGGGTGGGATTGTAAACACATGCTTCAGATATGTTTTAGTGCCTAAAATTTAGTAATGTCGAACATAATAAAGTGTAGTGGGTGTTGTATAGCTTTTTAGGACCCTAGTGTAATTTTCCTGATTCATGCCCTTATATAGGTATAAATCACCATACCCTTATATAGGCATAGAAATCATAACCATATTTAGACATAGCTCATGCAGTCCAAAAACGGCATGGCTACTTCCACTAGTTCTGAAAAACCACAACGATTTCTTGGAAAACTCAGATTCAGCAGTTAGGGACTTCCCCTTGCTTGAATATTGATTTGTCCAAGAACTCATGGAGTTTTCAAAGAACTGAGACTCTTTGATGACGTTATTATGTCCACCTTTATGTCAAACTCGGCACCTTCAAGGTATAAATATGCCCACACTTGCCCTAGCAAACACACGGTGGTTTGGAGCAGTTTGACTATCTACTTGCCCGACTCATACTGCTGCAGCAAGTGCCGAAGGAAGCCGACCCTCCAGCAGACGCACTGAGAGAGACGCTGTCTTTTCTCTTGCCGAGAAATCCAGCTCCAGTGTTTCCAAGCTCCCCTTGCGGGGTGTTGGGAAATCGAGTCCTGAATACCAGACCTCCTTTATTCTAAATCAAGGTACAGAGCTGATTAGACCCTAAGAGAAATCTTGGATAGATTCTTGGCAAAGAATACTAAACCTATGCTACACCTTACTTACTTCTTCCCTTGTACTAGACTTAGATTAGGTACATCGGGTAGGCGTATTTTAGAAGCACCAGTTGAGTACTTTTTAACCTTTTGTTATTTATGGATGTATTTTATGGCTTAGAAACAATACCATGCTTTTACAGTATTATTTTATAATACTCTTCTTGCTGTACGCATTATACTTTACTGCCAGTATTATGATTGTAGCAGTTCATTTCTTCTGCACGAGAAAGAAGACTGTTCCATAAATACTTTTTATTGAAAACGCCCATCTCTCTATTTCTCTGCACCTCTGAGTCTAGTATATTCGATAGAGACCTAGTAGACATAAGTCCTACATCAAATCTATAGGATATATTGTTCCAATGCGCAGAGCCTATTGGTAATATAGGAACTACACTACAGGCACAATGTGGGTGACGTGGGGGGTCCAGGTGCAAGTAACGACGCAGAAGAGGAGAGGGAGAGGAGTGGAGATGGCCTGCACAAATATACACTCTTATGGAGGGCCTGAGCGTAAACAGAAAATAAGGTACCTCCAGAAGGGCAAGACCAGTGGAAGAAACTGGTCGCCCACAGGAAGCTGTACTTAGCCCATGCTCCACGGAATTAATAAACACAGGAAGACAAAGTGAAACTGGGAGTCGCTGACTAATGGGAAGCAACGAAATGAGAGTGACCTGGTAATGGATTTTCTCTAAGCCATTTTAAGCTATATTTTTTTGTTAAATACACATGCATGCTCTGTCTCGAGGGCGACACAAGAAGGCGCAAAAACATGACCGATGTTGCCATTCATGTCAATCTTGGCAAGCGTGCCTTTTTTCTTTTATTTTTTATTGACCAATCTAAGAAGGCGGGTGTACTTACAATTTTTTAATTGACTGAAGTGCACAAAAGTGTTTTTTGTGGTGGGCCAGAAGCAATTTGGTACCTGGCCTTCCAAAAAATGTATATAAATTGTAAAAATGAATGAATGGAATGAGATGGCAATGGAGAAGAAGGTAGGGGGTAACCAATGGAGTGGGTGAGTTACACCAGGGAGAAGCCAACACAGGAGCGCAGGGTAAACCATGCGAGCAAGACAGCAACACAGGGAGCAGGCGTGAAGTATACAAGCGAGACAACAACATGGAGTGTGAAAAAGCAGGCACAGAAGTACACTTGAGAGTGAGCAAGCAACTACAGAGGGAGAGAGCTAACACAGACCGCTGGCCCGGGGCTTGTATTTGGCAAATGAGATGGGGAGAAAAAACGAGTACAAGAGACCTGAAAAACTCACTTCTTGCACTGTCTGGTGGGCTTGACTTAAAAATAAATCCATTTTATTCTTATTGATAAGAAAAGCAGTCTTTTGCGTTATGAAAGCTCACTTGGTTAATACGATTACAGCAGCTGCCTGGATATGTAACCGCATGGTCACAGATTTGAATTCTGGGTGGTGTACTGGGAATGGTAACATGGGCATTTATACTTCTATGAGGGCTCAGCCTATGGCAAAAAACACTGTTAATATGCAAGTTATTATTTTAAAGTTGGATTACACACCATAATATACAATAAGCATAAAGATTCTGTTTAAGAAAAAGAAATTGTTTTTAGAATATATATAGTGTAGTAATATGCAATCAGACTGTACCCAGGGCAAACCTTTTTTATAAGCATTCATTAAAAGAACGTGGATCAGAGTTCAGTTGGTAACACTCTTACATCACCTCTCAAAAATATAAAATCTTTGTCAACATCAAACTTCAAATGGCTCCATCAATTAAAGTCTATAATGGCTCCCAAGCCAGTTAATGAACCAGTCGAGTACCCTGGCACCCTGGTCAGAAGGCATGCTTCTTTCTTAGATGTCTGTCAATATCTGCTCTCTGGTGCTATGTTTTGACAAAAGAATCCATTAGAGATGTCTAATGTTGTTTTGTATTTTTTGCACACTATGTTATTCATTAGTGCAGCACTATGCGAATTTTGCACTGCAAAAGTTTTGCAACATGAGTTAAGGTGTCGGTAATCCAAAACTAGACGATATGAATTGTCTGGTTTGGAGACCGGAAACAAAGGGTTGTTCATTTGTGAGGTGCAAGTTTCAATCACCCCCTGGTATTCTAGCTGATCTAGGATTTCTTTTACCTGTTTTTTAGCTTCTTGCTTAATTGGGTACTGTCTCTGTGCAGTAGGTTGCCATTTTAACTGGATTTTGTGAGGAGGAGAGTCCTCATCCCATCCTACATGATTTTTATATAAAGCAGGAGCTTGAGCTACTGCCCACTTTCTAGCAAGTGTATATTTTTTATGAATTGGGATATGATTTGAGAAGGCAGGCATAATTATTTCTTCGCCTGAGGGCAGTCCCTGACAAACTCTGGTGGCCAGTCTATTTCAGCTAGAAGGATGTCATAGCCCTTTGAGAGATTATCCCAAAATAGTCCCCTTATTTTTCTAGTCTTATCCCCTTCTATACGTAAAGTTATTTCATATATTTTGTGAGGTTTGCTAACTCTGGTGTCTGCAGTTTCCACTTGAAGATATTCATTCGTGTCCACTGTCTCCAGATGATTCATAAGGACTTTGCGAGCTATGCTCACTTCTGCTGCGCTGTCTAGCATTGTCTGAGCCCATTCTCCGTTTTTCAGTTGTGTCCTCAGTATTCTCGGCATTGTTAACTACCTTGATACTGGCTACCTTCTTTTTTGGAAATTGTAGTTTCTTTTTTAGATGAGCAGGTTCCTTGTCTTTGGACTTGGCGTGCTCTTCTCTTTGTTCTGATCGTCCTCTTCTTTCCGATTTCTGCGAGGAAGTCTGAAAAGATTGAGAGGGACGTGTATCAATGTCTTGATATCTATCAGGCTTCTTTATATTATCCCTATTTCTAAGGTTATATCTTTTCCCAGAGGGGTCACTTTGGGGTGACCTGTGTCTTTGGTTCGGAGATTTTTCTCTCCGCCGAGGAGACCTTCCTCTGGACTGGAATTTCTTTTCTTTAGGATTGGATTGTTTGTTTCCATCCCAGCTCTTTTTTTGTGATGTTGAATTATTATTAAAAAATATTTTCTCAGGACTTTCAATCAGTTGTGGTTTTACTGGTATTCCACCTAAACTATCTCTACCTAGTTCCTCATAGGATTTTTCTATAATTCTGGCAATTTCAGCTGGTTGGTCTGCTATATCTGTCTCCTTTAACCTCTGGCGGATCGCCACGTTTGCTGCTTCTCCCTTTATGTTGGCTAATAATATAGCCGAGACCTGCTTGAAGTCTTTTAGTAATTTCATACCAAGAGTTAAAGCGGGTTCTGGACCGTATTCGTCTTGAATTTGTTTTAGCACATCTGGTATTACCGAAATGGACGGAACACCGTGCGTTTTTGTGTAGATGGAAGCAAAGACTGTACCCCAAGTGTCACAGTCCTCCACGTGTGGTGCGATTCCCATTGGAAGACAGATAGTCAGAATCCTGTGTTTTTCTAACGGGGTGGTGTCTGGAAACACCGCCTCTATTTGGGTGATTTTTTGTGCTAACCAGAATGGTATTTGTTCCCATTTAGCTGGTACTTTACCTAGGCAGGATTGTATGTTCTGTGGTGTAATTTTATTTGTGTTCCCCTGATGAGGGGTCAGCTGTGGAATTTTAATTGCTGGTTGAATTGTTGAAGTCCGCATCACATATTGGACTAATTGTCTATGTAATTTTATTAATTGTTTTAGCTGTGTTAAAAGCTCTGCTGCAGACATCCCATCGATGTCTGGATGTGGTGTGTATCCGGCTAGGACCGGCCACGTTGCTCCTGGTCTACCTAAGGGACCGAGCCTGGTGATGTGATTATTATGTTTTAGGGCGCCATTAAATAAGAGCAGGTGCTCTTGAAATTTAAGTGGTACTTCCACCTCCTCGAAAGGAGTGTACTCATTAGGAGGTTCCTCTGTTTTGTAATAGTGGAAGACCTTTGTTACAGCATTTGCTGCTGGAAAGTGTATCCATGAATAGAATACCTCTGTCTGCCGATATTCGTGTGCCTCAATTACGAATATGACTGTGCCACCTCTAGGTGTCAGTCCATTTTCTATAAGTTTTAAAGTTATAGATTTTCTTATGTTGACCGCGATGAGTATTATATCCGGGTCAGCGTCTTGCAGTGCATTATCAGCTGCTGCGAGTTCAGTTACTATTCTAACTGCCTCTCTTTCTCCTTCAGTGTCTGACATTGTACTGTCCAGAAGGTTATTTAGTTTGTTTGCAGATCAGGTTCTTATGGAAACAAAGATTAGATGCACAATATTTTGGAACAGTGTATCCTTCAACGTTGACTAAACCAAGAACCATACATAGGAGTTTCCTCCTGCGAGGTCTGGCGGATATTACCTTTCACCCACTCCAGACGTCTTTGGAGTATTATGGGAAAAAAGGGGTCTGAGTGAAAAAGCACGACTGAGTTACTCTAAATGTCTTACGTTAGTTTTATCGCCTATCCAAAGACGTTGGGCGCCATGTAGTGTAGTTCCTATTATCCCAATAGGCTCTGCGCATTGGAATAATACCTTCAATAGTATAGGCCTAGACCAGACGTTAACTAGGTCTACTACTGTCGATATTAGACTTAAAGTTTTGGGTTTTGCCAGCTAGCTCAGAGTTCACTAGAAACTTTCTCGAATAGGCAAGGAGGAGTTGAACCTCCCTGGATAGACAAGAAGGGATTTAGTTTCTGACAACCATAGAACATGACAACTTTGCTCTCCCCTAATCAAGAGTGTATCTCTAGAGTCGTGTGAAAACAAAAGACGACTTATTTTACTCAGTCAGTACGTGCATTCTTAGTCTCACCAGATTGTAGAGAAAAGGAAGAGACGGGCGTGTTCAATAAAAGATGGTATTTATTGATCAGTCTCTTTTCTCATACAAGAGAAATGGATCGATATTATCGCAATACTTATGGTTAAGTAAAGTGCATACATTAAAAGCAGAAGTATAAAATAATACTGTAAAAACATTGATATGGTTTCTAAGCCATATGGTGGTTTAAAATGGATAAAATAGATACATACACATATACATTTGACTAATCGTACTCAACTGGTGTTTCTAACTACGCCTACCCCGGTGTACCTGACCTAAGCCTAATACGTGGGCGGGAGTAGAAAGTAGCAGTTTAAGTTAAGTTTGTTTTGCCAAGTGACTGACTTAAGAATTCTCTGCAAGGGGTTATTCAGTTCTGTACCTGGAATCTAGGATGAATGAGGGATGGTATCTCTCGTCTCTGGTCTCGATATTCCAGGCTGCCTGCGAGGGCTACCCGGAAGCGCCGGAGCTGGATTTCTCGGCAGGAGAAAGCAGCGTCTCGTTCTCAGCGCGTCAGGAAGGCGGGGCTGCGCCAGCGGGGTCTGCTCTGCTCTGGGCTTCGGCAAGTCTGGCTGCTCCGATCTCGTCACCACCGCGGGTGTTTGCATAGGGCAATATCGGTAATATTTATACCTTTAAGGTGCCGAGATTGACGTAAGGATGGACATAGATACGTCAATAAGGATGTCATACGACCTGGTCGTTAGCACATTCTTTTGCTGAAGTTCTCGGTGAAATCAAAACAATGGCCGCAGGGTTTTTCCCAGGTCTGTCATAGGTTTGATTTGTTTTGAGAACTCCGTATGCCTTATCAGGGGCTGGAGGAATATCGCTTGTCTAATTAGATGGCAAGCGTTATGACCTAATCAGATAACACGTTCCTGTGCCGTAGTGTGGCTTAATCAGATAACGGTTCCTGCATCATGGGGGCTTTCTGCATCACGGGATGGCTGCTAGTTAACTTGTTAACCAGAATAGGGTCAGGAATAGGGGGATCGATACAGAACCCATAGGAATACATCACAGGTTCTGCCGGAGAGGAAGGACGTGGTCCAGTCCAGGGCCTTCTTCTGGATTCCGGATTCTTGGAGGCGTGTTCTTAGTGTGTGGTGGCAGACCGTGTCGAAAGCGGCCGACAGGCCCAGGAGGATGAGGGCTGAAGTTTCGCTGTTGTCTAGCTGGCGTCTGATGTCGTCTGTGGCGGCGATGAGGTCAGTCTCAGTGCTGTGGTTGTGTCTGTCATCTGTCAAAACTACCCCCCAAACTTCCCTCTCGGACCACCGCTCTTACCTGCACAGGCCGCAGCTGTTAACAAAAGTATGGGAACTGTGATCCTGAGTCCAAAGAAGGCGGGGTTAGTGAGCGTGGGGGTGGGGTCAAAGTGGTGGTTAAAAGGAACACAATATTCTGTAACTCTTTTGGTGATTTATCACCTTCAAGTAACTGAATATAAAATAACATACACCTTAAATGAAAAATAAATGCAAGTTAAACTAATCAGAGATGCACTATTTTACATTATGAAACCTTTATTGGTTAATGAAGTAGGAGAGTAGGGTCTGCTTCCTATGGTCACCCCCACTTTTTGCTGTGATTTTCTGGTTTTTTGACTTTAGTGTGGCTGTGGGCCTGCTAATCAGACCCACAGCCCAGCTGTTCTCTCTCTAAAACGATACCATGTACTTTAGGTACATACCTGATTGGGTATTGGGTCACTTCTGTGAGCCCCTGTATAGTGTACCATAGGTACCCATGGCATAGGTGCATCCAAAGCCTACCAGGGGCTGCAGCATGTATTATGCCACCCCTGGCTGACCATCCAAACTGACACCACAGGCTGATCACTCAGCTTGGGTAAGGTTGTGTAATCACCCCTTACTTAGATATAGTATATCTATATCTACCTTATATATAGACACATAGTAACCTATAAGTCACTCCTATGGCAGGCCTTAACAATCCTGGAGGCAGAGTGCTTGGTTTTATGTGAGAGGGTGCCCTGGCATGAGCTGAGCCCCTCTTTAGCTTTCGGAACCATCTCCTTATAGCTGTTCTATGATATAGCCATACCATATACCCTTAAGTGCATTATAATCCTCGCGGTTAATGCTAACTTTGGTTTGGCTTTATCAAAATATGTTGTGTAAGGTGTCAAACACTTTGGAATACTACCCCCTCCCCCCGCCAATTCTGGCAGCGGGGGTAGCATTCCACCCTTCTGAAGGGAGAAGACATGTATGTTACTGCTTTACCCAGTTACAGTTAAACAGAGCCTCAGCATCACAAAATGGATGCTGCCACAGACACGAGTCTGACCTCCTGCAGCTGGGGGAAACTCCAGCAAGAGAGGCATGGACAATATGCTTCCTGTCGAGGGAGGTGCTAGCACCTCTTCAGACAGCCTGTAGTGTATTGGGGCAGGGTGGGTTGAATGGAAAGATGCTTTTCCAGACACTGCCTGGGGCACACAAGGTGCTCCATGCATAGCCCGGTTCAAATCAGTTGCTGGGGCACTCCAGCCCCACTCTGGCGCAAAACTGGACAAAGGGAAAGGGGTGTAACCACCCCCTTCCCAGGTCCTCCCATAGGAGGGACCTAGTAGGTAATCCATCCCATTTTCCTAGTATAAAGATAGGTGCTGTGTCCCCAGGACTTTAGATTATCCTGGAACGAAACTCTGAAACAAAACGCTCGGACCTTCGACGTTCTATTTAAACTAGAAGACTGAAGACATCTCCCTTGTGGTCAAGGAGTGACCACCTTGGGCAAACAGGCACCACCAGTAACTTGCTGATTTGCTTTGTCGACGCTCCTGCCGGAACCCGAAGACTCAGCAACACAGGAACTAGACTTCCAGACTTCTCTGACTTTGATCCACATCCACAGCAAAGCTGAGACCCGTGGCAGACACGAGAGACGTGGCACCGGACACCCTGGACTTCCTTCATTTTGCTAACTAAATAGACTCCTGAGGTAACTCACAGTTGTGCATTGGGGTACAAGAAGCCCCAGACCCGAGCACCATTTGCACCCAATCTCCGCCCTCCACACTCCACGAGTGCTGCATGGGGCCTGCTCCTGCATTTCAGCTTGACGCGTCTTCCCGGTTGCTAGCCCGTTGGCTAGTTAACCCCCTGAAGACTTCTTTTTGAATTTACACTGCTGGCCTGGTTGCTCCAGGCTTGCTCCAGCATCCCTGCAACGGAAAAGCTCCCCAGACCTTGCTGGTCTGACTCAAAGCCAATCTTCACTTCCTGCTTGGGTTGCGGTTGCAAAAGCTTGTTGGGTCTAATCCAGATACTAATGCCCCAGTCAACTAGATCCTTTGTGGGACAGCTCGAATCCAGCTCCTGGTTATCGTGGACGCCTCCTGGTCTTCAGGGCTGCAGAGACAAGCTTCACCTCTTCACCTGAAATCACCTCGACATCGCCTGGTTCCTTCCTGGTCACTGGCTAGTGACCCAGACTCTGTCCCCTCTGCTTTCAGGTTCTTCACTTCTTTGATCCACCCTTAGATCCACCCAGACACTTTTCATCTGGTCGCCTGCAGCACTTCTTTGCAGATCTCCATTGAAGCGATCGACGAAACCCAACATCAAAAGGCACCTATGCACCCGGCTTTCCTGGGTGAGGTAACACGAGTACTCCGGTGCTCCCATGGGTCTTGACTCTTGAAGTGTCCTACTCTAAAGTGGTTTTGTTGTAGTCCATCCGGAAGTGCCCAAAATCTTTAACTTTGTAACTTTTACGTTCCCATTATAAGTCAATGGCAACTCGCGACTGTGTTTAGACACTGCACGCGTCTCCCGTGGGTCTCCTACTTCCTAACCTTTGGTCGTCTAGCGCTGCCCCAGCATTTCTCTAGGCCCTAGGCCTACTCACTGTTTATGAAGTGGTCCTTATACCACTTACTTAGTATATGGTTTGTGAGGCCCCTAGGGCATAACTGTATTTGTGCAACTTATAGTATGCTAATTGAGTAACTTGTACTGTACTTTGATCTCTGACCTCATAAAGAGTGCAAAGGGGTTGTGTTAGAAATAAATATAAATACATATATATTTGATATATACCTTGTGTGATGTCCTTTCATTTGGTATTCAAGGGATTATAATTGGTAAAACAAACAGCTTCACGTGCTCTTTGGAGTTTAGCCTAAGACTGCTGGTTCATACTACCACTAGGATAGCTTGTCTGTAAGGTTGACTTTACAACCACCATCAATAAGGGTCGTTTAGACGGGTACAAGGTGCCCACTAGAATAGTGGACATCATATGCCAGGCTAACTACTCACAAATGCTATCGCTGCAATTCACTGGGTGGGTAATCAGGGAGACACAGAATTGAATTGTGGTTGGTGCAGTGGTGACTTGTGTGTTTTTAGTATTATGAGGTTCCAGCCTGTGACAGAAGGCACTATGAATAAACTTGCAATACACACAGTATAAGACAGGCTGCCACAAAGTGCACAATAAGATTTAGGTTCAAGATTTTTAAAAAAGTGTTTCCAATCTATGGAGAACATGCAGACTGTACGTAGTGCGAACATTTTTCATAACTGTTATTATTATTGCACAGCTCAGCAGGTCACCTTACAATACCTCCCAATAAGAATACTCATGTAACTTGTAGTACATTGTAAGTTACCTTTCTAGTCTTTGTGGAACTTACTTGCATGGTGTTCTATATTCTGTATTCTATGTTTGATTATACTGTGGATTCCATGCTGTGGCAGTTTACTGGTTGCTGCTGCAGTTGAGGGTCTGCTCTTGCTCTACCTCTTATCTTGAATAAAGAACTCTACTAACTTTATCTACTTGGCCATTGGAACTCATTTGCCACATAACTCCATCAATTAAAGCTAATATCTGCTTCCAAGCAGCCTTTGCATTTGCAGATTAACCAAATGCGACATTTACATTTCTTTCAGGTAGTAGAAACCCTGGCAGGTAGGCCTATTTCCTCTACAGCTGTCTGTCCTCCCTCGGCTACACAGCACACGAGACTCTCTCCCATCCCATTTCAGCCGAGGCATCTCAAATTGGAGAACCGGGCCTTATGGGCCAAGCGGCGCAGGGCACGCCTAATATCTCCGGGTTCACCTGCCTTGACAGACAGAGACATGAGACACTCTGTTAGGCGTAGAATAGCAAGTTTATTAGCTGCAGCTAAGCACAGTTATCTAAGAAGTACCACACAGGTAGGTTCTCAAGAGACTGCCACTTCATTCCGTGGCGTACAGTCTTTTATACAGAACAAGTTTACAATGACAACTCCCAATACACACAAAACTGACAAATAGGAATAGTTGGAAAACAAACTATCGAATGTCAAAAACACACCCTCCTTTCAGACCCCGTGTGCTCTCCTCTCCTCAGGTTAATCAAAACTAGTGCCCGTAATTCAATTTACAGGTGGTAGAACATTGTAGTGCATGAGCCACTTTAGTGGTCTGATGATCTTTGATGACCCTCGATCACCACCATTGTGTACTGACTTTAGTGTGCTATGTTCCTTTAGCCTTAATGTAGGGTGGTCTTGCAATAGAATAATCTTGCCAAAGAATAGAAGGTGTGGGATGTCGAGGTGCAGAGTTGTTGGTGATGGCGCACACATGTGCTCCATAGGGGATACTGAGGGATTAAGGGCATAGTGTTATTTGAGTTAGGTGAATTATGACTTTAGCCTATTGGCTTTGACGTGGTCTAATATTATTCTGCTTTTCAAGTAGTAGAGGCCTATGCTTGAGCAACTCCATATTCTAAACTGCAGCCATCTTCTGAGCCTCTGTAGGTGAGAGGTGATATTTGAGATTACATGTGTTGTCCACCAGTAGTGAACCAGACAGAACCGATTCTTATCGGGTGGAATGTGCTCTCTTCGTGCCGAGTCAGAGCAAAACGCTTGGCCAGCTGCTTGTTGTGCTCTTGGTACGAGGTGGTACAGGAATCCAGTGAGAACTGTGGGCGGAGTTAGCTAGAAACTTCGATGGAGAGCTGCATTCTATATTAGAGAAAGGGGGTCCGAGAGATGCTCAGATTCAGAGAGTTTCTGAGAGGCAGAGAGCTGAGATGCTGAGAGCTGGAGAGATGCTGAGATGCTGGTCTGGTGTTTTGGCGGTCTGATGATACATCACGGGGCAGACGTGCAGACGTGTGTGTACCACAGAGAGTCCGGAACCAACCAGCGAGGGAAAGAGAGACGGACCCTTCTTCAGATGACAAGACGCCTAAGATTATGGTGAGGTGTTCGATGTATATCTAACTTTATCTAACTATGCTTTTATTTTCAGGCTCTATGTATATCTATGTGCTGATGATTGCTGATGTTTAGTTATTTCTTTCTTTTGTCATCCTATTATCATGTAATAAAGAAACCCTAGAGCATATCATTTGTTGGTATTCCTTGTGAGGGAAGGTTGAGATCTTTTTTACCAAGTACTTACAGAGGGATGGGCGATTCCCCTCTAATGGGTAATTGTTGATACGGAAGGGAAAATGCCTCCCATCAGGGATGTCTAAATTACATTGCCAGGAGGAGCATGCGTTGTGTACCCTCTTAGATTAGGAGGTGTTGTGAATTTCTGCGTACCCTCTTAGATTGGGAGGTGTTGTGACTTGTTGTTATTTGCGAGCTCCTCAGCAATGGTATTATATATTGTCAGTGTTTATTTCTTTCTTGGGTAAGTATTGTGAAATATGGTGTCTTTCTGTAACCTGAGAAAGGATGTGGTAAGTAATGACCTGGTGACTGACAGAAGCACCAAAACATAAGGAGAAACACGTCATTACAATTGGCGTAGTCGGCAGGATTTGAACGTTGATTTTAAAAGGGGAAAATATTGTTGGTTTTTTTTGCAATTGAAAGCAGACTCTCAGATATCAGTTGATTTATTTGCATGGGGATAGCCCATATGGTTTTCTGGCTCAGGAGTGAGCTAATTGTGTTGGGTTGAACGAGAATTGCTGTGTGTTTAAATGTGTTTTGTATAAAGGGCTTGTGAATAGCTTTTTTACGTTAGGCAGAAAGGGCGGGATCCCTTTACAGTGTTCAGTAAAAAGAAATGCATTTAAAATGTGCGCAGCTGCAACGTGAATGTAACATCTCAGAATATAACCCTGAAAGGTGGGATGATGTTTCAGACAGAGATAGTGGGATTATTTTTAATGTGTTGTTTAACTTGCAGCCACAATTTGAGCATTTGCCAAAAGAGCTGAAGGAAATGTTAATTGATGTCCAGTGTGAAAATATTCCTTTGACAACAGACTTAAACGTGCATGATTTACAGGTGAAAAATGTTACAGAAAATCTAGTCAGATTGCCAATTGCACAGGCTGTTTTAATTAATTCTTCCGAAGAAAGTTTTCAGTCAGATAAGAAGACCCGTGTTTTAGAATTAATCACCAGTGGTGGAAATAAATCAGTCCTAACAGTGCACGATACATTTTGCTTTAAAAGAAAAATGCAAGCATATGAGTTTGAAAGTGTACAACAGCGAATTGAGTATGACTGGCTACTTCCAGGTTTTAAAAATTTATTTTGTGATTTTACCCAAAAGCAAAGTGCCTATTTTAGCAATTCAGATGCTGCACAAAGGCCCCTGACTATGTGCTTTGGCACACTAAAAGATACTGGACAAAACAGCGTGCGAGAAAAGGTGATTTGCTTATGGGAGATTGCACTAGTAGTAAAATGGCCCTTATAGACAGAATAGCAGTTGGGTAGGATTTCACAGAAGCAGGGTTGGTGACCCCAAAAGCTAATGTTTAAAATGATTTTATGTAGCTGGTGCGCAAATATGATAATTCTTTGCCAATGATAGTTAACTGTTACAAATTAAACAGACATAGACCTTCTTTGACTGATGCTACCCCAGATAGTACAGAAATGTAATGTGATGTTGTTATGCAACTTTTTTAAGGTTGTCACTGTTTTATACATGATAGTTTAAATTTGCCTGAATTAGCTAAACAGAAGAGCAGAGCATTTAGAAATAGAACGTAGACGAAAGAAAGGGTTTTTTGACATCATGCTGTTCCATTTAAGAATGGAAAATTCCACAGCTTTTGGGTTGGTAATGGCTGGAAACTAACATGCCTTGACCTTGGGAGATAACATGTATTCCACGGAGCCTCCTATTCCCCCGGGCTCTTTGTAAGGGAGGGGGGGCGATCGCAGGGGCAGTCTCTTCTCTGTTTGTTATGTTTGGCGAGCACCCAAATTGTGTCCATGGAAGAGCTCTGTGTCAAGACTTTAAAGCTTCCTTTAATTGGAATGATAGGGAGGCTTGCACAAAGGTGCAGGCTTCATCACCATCATGCCCCATCCCTATGAGGAGGTAGGCAGAGCAGACAGAAATTGGCAGCGACTCAATTTTAGATCGCGGAGAACTGCAGGGAAAGGAGGGGTTGCGAGGAAGAGAGCAGCCCGTCTCCTGCTTGTTATGGTTGAAACTGAGCCAGCTCTGAGACACGGACATCTCTGGAAGGGAGGGGGTATGTTAGCAAGGAGTGAGAAGAGCGTACAGTTGACTGCCCCAGCCCTTCTGACTGTGTAAGAAAAAATTAGATTTTGCCCAAATAAACTTAGAGAATATAATGCAGGTAGCATTCTTAAGCTATTCCCCAGATCTAGAGGAGAGCTTTGCAGACAGAAATTAAAATATTGAACTTTGAGAGATGTAAAAAGAAAATTATGTGCGTTTGAATTGAAGTTTTTTTGTAAGATGAGAGATACGTATTTATCGTTTCAGGTTGCTGGGATGTGCTGCTGGGATGGGCTGCGAGTGACCTTGCCCCGCCCCGCCCTGTTTGTTTTTTTGTCTTTTTTATTTTTATTTTGTTATGTTAGTTTATTTTTTTTGAAATTGGAAGTCTCCCAAGCCTGGAGCCAGACCGGAGCGGACGGTGATGTCCTGTGGCTGATGGCAGAGGGGAGCTGATGATCTATGGAGGACCAAATCTGATGGGGTTCTTCTTTGCCGAGGGGATACTGATGAAGTTGGATGCCAGAGAGCTGTCATCTACATAGATGGACTGCTTCTTTCTAAGCGAAGAAGGGATCAGCAGAGTGTTCTGCAATTGGAACTGTCCCCTTCGAGTGAGGCTGACTTTGAAAGGTTGAGAGCTGTGTCTTTCGCACAGGAGAACTGCTTGTGCACCCTGACAAGTGACAGTGGTGTTTTTTTGTTTTGCTTTTTTCACAGAAAAGAACACTTTTTTCCCATAGAGACACTGTTCTGTACTTGGAGTAGATATTTTCTGAGCTACAGTGGGCTGCCTTGGCAGTAGAATTTGCAGTTTCATTATTAGAGGTTCACATGACACAAGCTGAATTATTTTGTGATATTTTACCTGAGTTATGAAGTTTCAGAAGTACAAAAAGAGAAAACCAGTTAATTATGATCTGCTTTGAATGCTATGTTTTTGAGTAGTCACTTTAACACTAGAGTTATTGCTTCTGTTTTTGATTCTGTGGTGCAGTTTTTACTCTTTCAAATATGGCCTACAGTCTTGCATGATTCACCCTGACAATTTAGTTTTTTACAGTTTTGCCTATAAATGAGAAATGCACTGTTTCAATGACAATCTGATCTTCAGTTAGGTTTTATTCAGTTTTTGGTTATTGTGCATTGATACTGCTTTTACAGTTACCGGATACAGTGTCCCAATGATAGTTTTGTTTTTCAGTCATAATGTTCAGTTGCTAGTCAGTGATTTTATTTTTGATATATGTGAATGGTGATGTTCAAGGGTCAAGGGGTGCAATGTAGTGCATGAGCCACTTTAGTGGTCTGATGATCTTTGATGACCCTCGATCACCACCATTGTGTACTGACTTTAGTGTGCTATGTTCCTTTAGCCTTAATGTAGGGTGGTCTTGCAATAGAATAATCTTGCCAAAGAATAGAAGGTGTGGGATGTCGAGGTGCAGAGTTGTTGGTGATGGCGCACACATGTGCTCCATAGGGGATACTGAGGGATTTAGGGCATAGTGTTATTTGAGTTAGGTGAATTATGACTTTAGCCTATTGGCTTTGACGTGGTCTAATATTATTCTGCTTTCCAAGTAGTAGAGGCCTATGCTTGAGCAACTCCATATTCTAAACTGCAGCCATCTTCTGAGCCTCTGTAAGTGAGAGGTGATATTTGAGATTACATGTGTTGTCCACCAGTAGTGAACCAGACAGAACCGGTTCTTATCGGGTGGAATGTGCTCTCTTCATGCCGAGTCAGAGCAAAACGCTTGGCCAGCTGCTTGTTGTGCTCTTGGTACGAGGTGGTACAGGAATCCAGTGAGAACTGTGGGCGGAGTTAGCTAGAAACTTCGATGGAGAGCTGCATTCTATATTAGAGAAAGGGGGTCCGAGAGATGCTCAGATTCAGAGAGTTTCTGAGAGGCAGAGAGCTGAGATGCTGAGAGCTGGAGAGATGCTGAGATGCTGGTCTGGTGTTTTGGCGGTCTGATGATACATCACGGGGCAGACGTGCAGACGTGTGTGTACCACAGAGAGTCCGGAACCAACCAGCGAGGGAAAGAGAGACGGACCCTTCTTCAGATGACAAGACGCCTAAGATTATGGTGAGGTGTTCGATGTATATCTAACTTTATCTAACTATGCTTTTATTTTCAGGCTCTATGTATATCTATGTGCTGATGATTGCTGATGTTTAGTTATTTCTTTCTTTTGTCATCCTATTATCATGTAATAAAGAAACCCTAGAGCATATCATTTGTTGGTATTCCTTGTGAGGGAAGGTTGAGATCTTTTTTACCAAGTACTTACAGAGGGATGGGCGATTCCCCTCTAATGGGTAATTGTTGATACGGAAGGGAAAATGCCTCCCATCAGGGATGTCTAAATTACATTGCCAGGAGGAGCATGCGTTGTGTACCCTCTTAGATTAGGAGGTGTTGTGAATTTCTGCGTACCCTCTTAGATTGGAAGGTGTTGTGACTTGTTGTTATTTGCGAGCTCCTCAGCAATGGTATTATATATTGTCAGTGTTTATTCCTTTCTTGGGTAAGTATTGTGAAATATGGTGTCTTTCTGTAACCTGAGAAAGGATGTGGTAATGACCTGGTGACTGACAGAAGCACCAAAACATAAGGAGAAACACGTCATTACAAACATGTGTAGAATGCTTCAAAGGAAGGGCTATGTAACAAGAGAACACACGAAGAGAATGGTGAAGGCCAGTTAAACAAGATAAAGAAGAGAAGAATGGTGAGACCCAAACAGTGGAGTAAGACATGGATTAATCAGTCTAGACATGGCTTTGCGAACTCGGCCAGACCCTGACACCGGTTTCGTAAACATGGACAAGGGTTGTTCTTTAACAGAAAAACACGTAGCAGCTGAAAAGGCAAAAACACCAGTATTTACCGCGTTAGCCGTGCTGCCTGAGTGAGGCAACACAAAATGGCGGCTAAGCATAAAATGGCGGCTGAATACGAAGCGGAGCCGAAAACTACGTAACCTCAGACCCTCCTTTTGCCATACTCAGGCAAGGCACAAAGGGACCCATGTTAGTCTGAGTCAATATCAATGGTCATGAGGTCATTGAGTTGTTGCTGCAACATCATCCTAATATTTTCTATTTGCTGTGCTACTGGCTTGGAGACACAGACAGTGGCACAAAGTCCACAAATAGCTGGGCCACACTGTAAATAGAGACAGCAAGAAAATATTATGGCTAGAATCATTCCAAGGAAAGTTAACACTTTCCATCCCCAAGTGGACAGTAGTCCCCAAAACCATCCCATCACAGTCCAATCTCCAGTGTCCTGATGAATGGATGCAGAGATGACATGTAGCTTAGAGATGGCTTGGTATACTGTAGGGGCATTATCCGGAATATAAATGCAGCAACTAGACCCAATCAGTTTACAGACTCCTCCTCTATCTGCAAGAACTATATCTAGAACCATCCTATTCTGTAAAGTCAGAAGACGATCTGCCTGAAGTTCGGCTGTCAAATTCTACAAGGCTCCAGAAGTTACATGTATTGTGGCATCAACCACACGAATCAGGTGTCTAATGTTTCTGCTATTTGCCATTGGACCCGAAAAGGGAAGAAACCCTTTCAGAAAATCTCCTCCCTCTTGTCCAGCTGTGTCTTCCGAATCTACAACTCCTCTACCAAATCTCGTTCTATGGTGATCAGCAGAAGCAGTATATGTAGGGGGAAGGAGAAAAGCTATATAACATGTTCCCAAAAAATGTGTGGGAAGCCATGTATAAGCTCTGTCATGACAGATAAAATATGTACCTTGAGATGGCACTAGTGGTGAAGAAATCAGGGGTGTATAGACATATGTATGGGAACAATTACCCTTCTCTTGCTTAATTTTGGTATTCTGGCCATTTATTTGCAGACACAAATGACCTCTTTGGGGTAGGACCCAAATCGGTGTAAATTTCTTTTGTTTAACTTTGTCAGTGAGGCTGATGGTATAACGAGTCACATTCCACCCATCATATGCTTTCTTCTCATCTGTGGGAATTTTACTAATATCAGCAATCTTTGCCATGGTTACTATTCCCTTTATCAAAGGACTGTGCCTGAAATCCACTCCACCATTATAGGACCCATCAGGAGGATATCGAAGTTGATTCTAGTATGCATTGGAAAACATAGCCAGATAAGCCCAAGCAGAGCCCTCATAAGAAAATGGAAGGACTAGATACGGCATTCCTCTCTGTGTATTATGCGGGATGAGACCACAAACCCAACAATCAGTAGTATTTACTATCAATTGATGCTGGTGTAACAATTGAATGAATGAATTGTTAAAGTATTCCATTCTTCTCATTTGCTCATGGTCTGGGAGTGAGTAAAATTTATGCGGAGAAACAGTAGTAGAGGAAATTAGAGAAACCGAAGTAGGAACAGGTGCTAGCTGCAAAATATGTACAAGCCATCTATATATATATATATATATAATATATATATATCTTTATATATATTTTTTTATATATATATATATATACAAGCATGCTAATAAACTGCATAAACACACTAAAACACACAATGCTACGCCACAACGACTAAATAATAATTTCTTATAATGAGCTCTTTTCGTCATTTTAATATCACTCCCTTTTCCTACAATATCCATTACTCTAAAGGTGTTGCTCACGATAATCTTCCTTAATCACTTGACTGTGATTGTTAGCCGTCCTATGACACTGCAAGTCCTGTTGACGAAGTCACTATTCAGGTCACAGCTCAAGACTCCTACCGTGACCCTGCAACTTGATGGATTTTTTTTTTAAATACAAACAGAATTCTGAAACACAGAATTAATTGTCTTTAAGCAACCTCCTTCTCAGGTTGTATCATCTCTTTCCACGTATCGTTTGATCCTTGAATAAACCTTCTGGATCTGTGGTATTGAGTCTCAAGTGTAAAGGTACAGCTTCCTGTAAGACGTCGTCGTCTTCCTTCTCCGAACTAGTCCAATCCAGGCGTGCACTGCTGAACGGTACAAATCTGGGTACCTTCTCACACTCGCTATCACCGACACCTTCTCGGACCCATTGGTCATAAGGTAACGGTAATGGTACCCTTTTGCAATGCACGCCGTGGATCCAATTCTTCTTTCCAATGACTTTTACAGCTGTACGAGTGGTCAAAAGTACATGTCTCGGCAGCCCCCAACGAGGTTCCAGGTTCTTTTTCCTCTGGAAATTCTTTAGACAAACCTAATCCCCAGGTCGGATGGAATGTCCTGGATCTGAGGAGGCCTCCGTCAAAGCGTTTTGGACCTGTTGACGAATAACATGCAATTTAGTGGTGAGGTCATGCAAGTAGTAAACCAACAACGGGTACGGAATGTCTGAGTACTTTTTGGGTCTGGGGACTCCCCAAACATTAGCTGGACGTCCAAAAACAATCTCGTATGGGCTAAGCCCCAAACGAGAATGAACAGTCGCTCTAGTTGAAAGAAGTGCCAAAGGCAAGGCATCAGGCCAAGAAAGACCTGTGCTGGCCTGAATCTTCGCTAGCTTAAGCTTGAGAGTGCCATTATAGCACTCTACCAGACCCGCTGACTGAGGATGGTTTGCCGCATGGAATTTTTGCCTAATACCCAGGCCCACACACAACTTCTGCATAATTTGGCCTACGAATTCACTCCCATTGTCACTCCAGACAATGCGCGGCAAACCAAATCTCGGGAAGAATTCCTTCAAAAGTATTTTAGCAGTAGACAAAGCAGTGTTGTCCATCTGGAAAAGGCACAAACCACCACCAGGACATACTTGAGATTGTTAAAACGTTCCATATGGATATAGTCTATTTGCAGTACCTCAAATGGATACGTAGGGGGAGCAAAGTGACCTGCAGGAGTTGGAGTTCCCTTTCCTGGATTGTGCATCAAACAAACAATGTAATGTTTCACCACATTTTCTGCACATTTGGGAATACCTTCATTTTGCCATACTGGAGCTAAAAGTTTGCATATCCCCCTTGAGTTAATATGGGCTGGTCCATGAGCCATAGTAACTACAGGTAGTACATACGCATCTGGTAACAAACGCATTTCCTCGACCCACATCATCAGTAATCTTTTTATGTGCACTGCACTTTACAATTGCTATTTGAGTAGGTAAAGCAAGTGATTCTAGAAGGTCAGTTATTAACTGACCATGCTGTATTTTAGTGCCCCGTGGGAGGTAAAGAATCCTCTTTCCCGCCACAAACGACCAAAACTATGGGCAACGCCAAACGCATACTGACTGTCTGTATAAACAGTCACTCTTTTCCCTTTCGCCAACACACATGCTCTCGTTAATGCAATCAACTCTGCAGCTTGCGCTGAGTTCTGTGAAATACGTGCGGTTTCTACCACTGTGTGCAAAGTTGTAACAGCATAAGCAGCTGTCGTCTCGCCATTAGGAAGCTTAAAACAAGACCCATCTACCCACAGGATCCCATCCGGATCCCCAAGTGGTGTATCTTTTAGATCGATTCGACCTTTTGTTTCCTCTTCTGTACGAAGAAAACAATCATGCAGATCTGGTACAGTTTTCTCATCCAAAACAGGCAACAAGGTTCCTGGATTCAGAACATTACATCTATTGATATGTATATGACTAGCTAAAAGTGTCAACTCATATCCAGACAAACGGGCGCTCGTTAAGTGCTGGGTTTTCCTCCTATTAAGAAGAGTATCTACTGCATGTGGCACCATAACGTTAAGAGTATGATCCAACACCAATCCAGCAGATTGACTAATAGAAATCGCCGCTGCTGCTGTTGCTCTAAGGCAACTAGGTAATGCCTTAGCTACCGGATCTAATGTAGCCGAAAAATAAGCACATGGCCTTTGCTTGTCTCCGAATTGTTGTGTCAGGACTGATAATGCGCAACCTTCCCTTTCATGAACATAGAGTGTAAAAGGTTTACTGTAATTTGGAGTACCCAATACAGGAGCAGAACACAAGGCAGTACACAAATCAGAGAAACTCTTTTGACATTCATCAGTCCACAGAAGAGGCTGGGGCGTATCTTTAAGGGTAAGTGCCAACAGAGGTTTAGCAAGTAGGGAAAAATTTGGAATCCACTGTCTACAGTAAGAGGTAATGCCTAAGAAAGCACGCACCTCTCTTTGTGTGGATGGTACAGGCATCCGTGCAATTGCATGAATACGTTCTGAGGTCAATCGCCTTCCCTCCTTCGACAAGAGATGACCTAAATAGGTAACCTCTTGTCGGCAATATTGCAGTTTAGATGATGATACTTTATGGTGTAAATCAGACAAATGTTGCAGAAGCGACACAGTCGCAGTTTTACAGACATTTTCCGAATCAGCAGCCACTAACAAATCATCAACGTATTGAATAAGAGTAGCACCCGAGGGCAAGGAAAATGTGGCAAGCTGAGACTTCAAAGCTTGGCTGTATATTGAAGGACTTTCACAATAGCCTTGAGGTGCACGCTTAAACCGGAAGCTTTGGCCTCCGAGAGAGAAACCAAAGAGATCCCTACTCTCCTCAGCAATAGGAATGCTAAAGAAAGCATTTTTAAGATCAATGACCGAAAACCAAACTGCCGAAGCAGGAATCATAGTGAGCAAAGCAGTGATATCCGGCACAACAGGAAACCGAGGGACAACAATTTTGTTGACCTCTCGATGATCAATTACAAAACGGTACACAGGTGACTGAGAGGGATCAGTACGTTTAAGAATAGGCAAAACAGGGCTATTGCAAACATTCCCTCTAGTCTCTTCAACCACGCCCTTCTGAACCAGGTCCTGGACAATATCCAACAACGCTCTCTCACCATCATTAGATATTTTGTATTGGGGAACACGTGGCAACTTAACGTTGGGTTTAACGGTAATCACATACGGTGGAATTTGAAGCAAACCAACATCATTTGGACCCGTAGCCCAAAGCGTAGCAGGAAGTGAACGCAATTCAAGTGGCAGCTGTTCTTTAGATACATACATTGGAGAAGTCAATTTATCACCTAAAGTGAGATGTACACCAGAAGGTGAACAATACAGCGTAGCATGCAGGTGTTTTAATAAGTCCAAACCCAACAAATTCTCTCCACAACCCGTTGTTAAAAGAAGCGGAGCTTCCAAATTGTACGGACCAATAGAAATGGGAAAAGGACAAGAGATCGGATTAGTAACTGGGGCGCCAGAGAATCCTACAGAAACATTCGTTAAGCCAGACAAAGGTGCCCCAGGGAGTTTGGAATGCATTATAGAACTTCTCATTGCACCAGTATCCAAGAGAAATGGTTCTGTAACACCTAATGCTACAACATTAACATAAGGTCCTTCCTGATCCACTGGAACTGATACGACTCCCTTACTTTGTCTACGGCTGTCCTAGCTAGTATGAAAAGCAACGTTCTCATCATCAAAACTATAGTCGTCGTTGTAATATTGTGCGGACTGATATTTTTGTTGATCAAAACAATTTGTGGAATCCTGAGGGGGAGAGGGACGTCGTTCCTGAGTCGACGCACCACGTCCCCTACCTCTGGATATGGACCGAAAATCACCACGACCCCGTGATGCTACCGACCCACCATAACGCTGCAATAAAATCGGACACGCATTCTTGAAATGACCATCCTCTTTACAATAGGCGCATTGATTAGGACCCAACGGAACTCTCGGAGCTGAGGATACCGGTTTCTGCGACAACTTCTGAAACTGTGGGGGCTCTTGAAATTGGGGCTGAGCAGAACGAGGGGGATAAGCCTGTTGCAGAAGAACCTTCATTTTTAATTCCCTAGTCTTCTTCTCCACTTTCTCTTTATCCTTCTTATCCCTATTCTCATAATATTGAGCAGTAGCTAATATCTGGGCAGTGGAAGAAACGGCCCATGAACTCTCTGATTGTTTCAGTTTATGCAATAATTCTGGAAGCAAATTAAAGACACACTTATCTACGAACAATCGCTGTCCACCTTCAGTACTCATATCTTGACCCCTATGGTCGATGAAAGTCTCCTCGAAGCGAGTAAAGAAATCGGAGACACTTTCATCCGTCTTTTGTTTGCACGCCGCTAACTTATCCCAGTTAACGCGTACCGCAGGCATCATTGTTTTCATAAGATCTATTATTTTACCAGGTAATTCCGTAATTAAATCATCAGGTTTGGCACCACCTATTTGTCCTGCATCTGCTGCGAAAATAGCAGCCCAATTACCGCCCAAAGCTGCATCATGATCTTGTATACGAATCTTAGTCCATATCGCTTGTGGGACTACATTTCCCATAAGTAAATCAATATCTGCCAAATTCATAATGCAGGCATCAACAGTCTGGGACAGCTCTTTATAGTACCCAGCAGGATTCTTACGAGGGTCCGGTAAAGACTGCTTAAGTGCCAATACTTCTGATCTTTTCCAAGGATTATGTACCCATATACGCTGAAAATGAGCAGGAATACCTGGGTTAGCACCTGCTTGAGGAACCGCATCTCTCCATATTGGAGGAACTTCTCGCATAGGATATTGCACCATTTTACAATGAACCGTGGGGTCAGGCTCAAGAGAATTTTGAGAAAAAAGGCGGATCGGAAAGTAACAAGCTTTTGAATAGCACGCTCCACAGCAGGACCCACAATAAGCCCCTTATCAAATTGATCCTGTACTTCGAATAAATCCTGAGGAGGTGAATCCAAATCCACATCTCCCCATCCTTTAATCAGAATATTGCACATAGCATTGAACACGTATCACTGCGTAGGCGCATTCCATTGAAGGAAAGTATCTCAAATATCACGTACACTATACTGTACACTACTCATAATCCAATTACGAGCAAGAGAATCTAACATAGTCAGTTCTTCCAAATCTGGAATCTGACTACGAGATTGTCTCCTAGACGATGCAGGAGAAAAATAAAGAGGCCCAAGAAAAGGTGACAAAAGACCTGAAACAGTGTCGACTAAACGTTGTCGGGCTGTAGGGGAATCTGACACTAAAACAGGAGACAATGTATTCTGTAAAACAGAAGAAGAATCCATAGCAAAAGAAACGGCAGATGAAGGAGACAAAGGCACAGAAGTTTGGGGTACAGAAGTCGCTGGCAAAGGGGGAGGAGCTGGAATCACAGGAATAGGCAATTGTGCAGGAACCAAAACAGGTGCATTAACAGCAGGTTGTAATGGCGGTGCATTAGCACCTAACACATAAGGTGGAGGTAAAGTCAGCAGATGAGATATAAAACAATCTTCGTCTGGATTTTTACTCTTTGGTGCAGTAGGTAACACAGGATAACATCTATCTATTGCCATGCGATGTTGTCTTTCCGATACCTCTATCACCTGATCAGCTTCGTCATTTTTAAACTGTTGGGCAGCTTGTAAAATCGTCATACTCTGCTCTTTCTTATCTTTCTTCATTTGCTTAATTTCTTTCTGTTTGGCTTCCTTACGCCAGAGGCGGAAAGAGTCAAACATTGCCGGCCGGGCTTTTCTCTTAAATAGAATCGCTTCCAAATTATCTAGTATATCGGACTCAAAAGAACCATTATGTGGCCACTGTAAGACACCATCCTTTTTTGTATATCGGATCCATGTTTCATTAAAAACAATAGGAACCAAACCATGTTTTGAGTAGAGCTCGTAAGTGGGAGTTCCAACTGGAGGAATCGGACAAGAATCCTCTAGCCGGGAATCCCTAGAGCAACCAAAACAACAAAATTTCCTAAACTTACTAAATCCAGGCATTTCGTAACGAACTGGACTTTCTTACAAACGTCAAAGGGTGTTTAGACAATATAGTCACAGCACAAACATACTTACCCTTTAGCTTCGGTTAGCGCGCTAATCGAATAACAAAAACAAAAACAAAGAGTGGGTGCTACCCACGAATACTTAACTAAATGTTTTTCTCACGCCAACAGATGTCCGTCTAACATCTCACGATACCAATCATCACCAGAGGGCCAAGGCAGGGCGACAGTCAGGGCAGCAGCCGTCAGCAGCCGTCGGGAAGGAGTAGCCACGCTTCAAAAGACCTTCGGTCCACTTCGACATGCAGGGGTCGCTCACGTGGTTCGCGAAATCCTCCGTAATTTTCTTGCGAAGCTCCTCACGACCTTTGGGCAAAAACTACTACCTCTGAAGTCGCCCACACGTTGGGCTGCCAATTGGAGAATCGGGCCTTATGGGCCAAGCGGCGCAGGACACGCCTAATATCTCCGGGTTCACCTGCCTTGACAGACAGAGACACGAGACACTCTGTTAGGCGTAGAAAAGCAAGTTTATTAGCTGCAGCTAAGCACAGTTATCTAAGAATTACCACACAGGTAGGTTCTCAAGAGACTGCCACTTCATTCCGTGGCGTACAGTCTTTTATACAGAACAAGTTTACAATGACAACTCCCAATACACACAAAACTGACAAATAGGAATAGTTGGAAAACAAACTATCGGATGTCAAAAACACACCCTCCTTTCAGACCCCGTGTGCTCTCCTCCCCTCAGGTTAATCAAAACTAGTGCCCGTAAGTCAATTTGCAGGTGGTAGAACATGTGCAGAATGCTTCAAAGGAAGGGCTATGTAACAAGAGAACACACGAAGAGAATGGTGAAGGCCAGTTAAACAAGATAAAGAAGAGAAGAATGGTGAGACCCAAACAGTGGAGTAAGACATGGATTAATCAGTCTAGACATGGCTTTACGAACTCGGCCAGACCCTGACACCGGTTTCGAAACATGGACAAGGGTTGTTCTTTAACAGAAAAACACGTAGCAGCTGAAAAGGCAAAAACACCAGTATTTATCGCGTTAGCCGTGCTGCCTGAGTGAGGCAACACAAAATGGCGGCTAAGCATAAAATGGCGGCTGAATACGAAGCGGAGCCAAAAAATACGTAACCTCAAAATGCAGCTGCGGTCCTCAAATGCAGCTGCGGTCCGTGCAGATAACAGCAGTGGGGCGGTGGGGCCACGTGGATTTTGAGGGACGATGCAGAGGGAAAATTAATTATTTATTTTATTTCCCTCCGCATTCTCTCTTGAAATACCCCCATCCCCAGGCGGCCCCACCGCTGCTACCTGCACAGACAGCGACTGCTCCCATTTCGGAAAAACTGTCCTGGGGTGGATGTTGAATAAAGTAGGGGAACTGCTTTTGTCAAATTTAAAAATTATGGGCAGGTTATGCCCCTTGATTCCGCCCACTTTGACCTCTTGCTCATGCCAAAGATGCATGCCCGATAACTACCATGTAGTATAAACAGGAGAATAATAATAATAAACTAATATAAAAATAGTCGAGGGGGGCTCATGGAGACCAATCATCACTTTTAATCTGAGTCTTAAACTCTTGACCAGGACAGCCCAAACATACCCAAGTAGTATTTCCTCGGGCCCGCCAATTCTTCCCTGTGTAGGTGTGCACTTTCAGATTGCATCAATGGAATTAAAACTGCGGTCCAGGTCTCAAAGATAGGGTGGGTCGTGTTTTTGCAATATATCATAATATTCTGCTTTGCTAAAAGCAATGCGAGATCTTAAAATCCAGTAGAGGCTTTACCATGTTTAGCGGGGGACACAAACCCAGCACAACAGATTCTAGGGAGTTCATTAGAAGGCAATTCATTGTATGAATCAGCATCTCCATAACCGTAGCCTGATAAGATATGAGAGTACCCAGAGTACAGGTGGTAGGGGAACAGTTGGAACACCGGGTTGGGTCAGGTTAAGGGACAAGGTTTTAGGCCTCAGGGCAGGGGAGGGGAATGGGTAGTCAGGGTAATTTTTAGGGCTTAGGGAAAGGTGGGGTAGTTTTTAGAGCTGGAGCGGTCTGGGTTTGCCTAAGGGCAGGGTAAGGGGTTGGGCTATTTGTAGTTCTAGGAACAGTGCAAGGGGTGGGAGGGGGTCGAGGTAGTGTGTAAGGGTTTGGGATGAGCATGTGGGTTGGGACGGGGTAGGGGTATTTGGTCCCCAGGGTGGGGAGGGGGCAGGGGGAGAGTTTGTAGCTTTGGGCAAGGGGGGAGGAGGGGTTGCGACCTTAGCCATGCATATCCCGTTACTATTCATGCCTTTATTACAAAATTATGTGGTAAAGGAATGCATGGTTAGGACGCATTCGTGGTTTAGGCTGCGTGGTAGAGGCATGTGTGGTTTATCCAGTCGTGCCTCTGTCATACAACCTACGTGGTAAATCAGTCTCTGGCAAATGACATTGAGGACAACTTGAGTCTGCACCAGTATACATTTTAGACACATGGATGTCAAATATGACCTATTTCAAATAATACATTGAATATATTTAAAAAGTGTGTTGCGTGATATTTTGCGTTAAAAAAAGATAAATATTTCCTTCGCTTTTTATTGGAAAAGTCAAATCTTTCCATTTAAAAGCTATTTAGCAGGCTATTAAAAGGCTATATTGACCAATTCAATTTATTTTCTTTTAAAAAACGGCCTATTCAAAAGTAAAGAAGTCACCAAATGGACAAAGTGATGGGTAAAAAAAACCTCTTTCACAAACTTTTTAAATTTTTTTTAAAAAGAAAATGAAAATAAACGCTAAGACAATGTAGCCTCCTCGGCTACATCCATGTAAAGCCGGAATGCAGACACTGCAGCTTTAACAACTCTCAATCCCCCAGTGTCACTGTCACTGGCAGGTGCTCCAGTTCTTTTTTAACAGAGACATAGGGTATTGCCACAGTAATTATCACAAAGGAGAACTATCACAAAGGAGAACTAGAACTACACAAATATAACTATTCTCTCTTTGTTAGGGGAGCTCCACTGATAATCATAAGGGCATAATAGAATAGCAATCCCATCCCTTCCAAGGGCTGTAGAAGGAAAAGGCTACGCAGAGAGGTTCCTCAGAGAGGGGTGCCATACCTGGGAATCTACACTAGAGTTTGATTCAATACAGTGATGCCTTGTAAATATATGCACAAACCTCCAGGTAGCTGCCTTAGAAATCTCCTCAATATGAAATATGTCAATAAGGTGGTGATATAATGATGATTTTTTTCCTTTGAGGTATTCCCTCACTTGAATTATATTATATGTTGGTTATTTAGATATGTTATGAAATACAGAATGCACATGTATTCATGTCAGTATACATTGTAACATGATAATCATGTCAGCTTTAATATATTCATGTTGTTTGTATGAATTGATTTCTCTGTTCTTGTTATTGTTTTAAACAATGAACAAGGTTTTATGCGAAGTGATAATTTCCCTTCTCACTTATTGTATGGTTTTGCAAAATGTAAGTAAGTGAAGGTATGCCAAAATCTTTTTGGCTAAATATTTATTCTGAAAGGTTTGACAATCATCAGATATGTTATTTAAACGAAGAACAGGGTGTGAAGAGATATACAGGAAGTTTTGTACCACAGACTCAAAACAATAGCCACACATAACTTCATCACCTTCATTTGCTGAAGGCTACCGGGAGGCACATTTAGTCTCTGCACGGTGAGCTTATCTGCCTACCATTACCGACAAGAATAGTAGATGCTGATATTTTACTGAACATTGGTTCTATTGTTCAGACAGAAATGTGTGTGAACCATCTTTAAAACTTAAACTTAAACTCAAATTAGGACCCATATTTGGTGCTGATGTCAGTTTAGTTATCCGAAAAGATGAGTGTGGGGCTGGGAATATTAATATAAAGAAAGCTTTACAATTGGGGATGCGCCTGGTAGCCTTACTTGGTGCTGGTGTACTTGGTGACGGCCTTGGTGACCTCTGACAACATCCTCCCTTAAACTTAACGGGGATAAAACGGAGCTCATGCTTCTGGGCCCCACCACTCCCACACCTTTTAATTCCCCCTTCAACTCAGATCCAACCCCAATTTATCTTCTTTTCGGAAACAATTAAAGACCTTCCTTTTCAATGTCCACCACTAATTTCCTGGCGAACTACCTCTGTCAAGTAATCACACCTTTCAATTAGCGCTTGGACGCCTCAGGGCAGCAACCGCGCTCTACAAATATACGTTTCATTTCATTTCATGACGCCCCAGGTAAATTTGGAAACTAGCCGGCTGATGAAGGGTGTTACCCAGAAACCAGTCCCAGGATGCTTGTTTCTTGTTCAGGGAAGACCTGGCTTGGCAGTTCGGGCTGAACTGTTTCCATGAGGCACAGTGTCAAGACTTGTTATCTATACTACTATAATAAAGTAAGAACTTTCAGGCTTTGAGGCGGGTAAACTCGGGAACCACGGCGCCAATCTACACACCCGATACACCGTTGAAATCGTCAGGGTGTGTAGATGGTTATAGGCTATATAAATATTAAAAATAAACGTTATTTACAAAATGTATATTAAAAAAAAGTAGTCCCTCCAAAGTAGTGCCGATTGCGACGTGCGTGCTCACGTCTGGAGCACGGGGAGGAGCGGCGTCGGAGGAGCGGCGGACATGGCGCGGGGGAGGAGCGGCGGCGGAAAGGCGGTGAGGAGCAGAGCGGCAAGGAGCGGTGAACTAAGGAGCGGCGGCTGAGGTAAGGCTCCGGGGACAATGTCGTGGCAGGCGGGGGTCGGGGCAGGCGGGGGACGGGGCGGGCGGGGGCACGGGCTGCTGGGCAATGTCGGGGGAGGCAGGGGTAGGGGAAGCCTTAATGCTCCCAGACAAGGTCGGGACGGGCTGCTAGTATTTCATATAGATGCCCTAATATAGGCATGGTTTTAGATGCCCTAATATAGGCATAATCTTTCACCTACATTAGTTCCCTATACTCCACAATAATGGGTCCTTAGGGATGAACCTTACCTAGTCTGTGGCCAGGGTACAGAAGGAGGGTTTTTGCTAAACAAAGGTCTCCTATCCATAAGAGTTCTTGGAAACCAATCAGGGGCTAAAATCCACCTTCATAACATCTACGTACACGGTTCATCCCATATGTGATCCTCATACCCAACAATGGCTAGCAGAAGACACAAGCTACAAAGGGACTCTATACTTTTCTGTATAAATGCAGCCCTCTTGCTATAATTAGTCAGAGGGAACCAAGACTTCCAAACCGTCACACTGACCAGAGACTCTGAGGCTCCCGCATGCAGACGCTCCAGCTGACAGTGGTCTGAACATCCCTTCCAGGGTGTCCAACTCGAGACCTGGAGGGGTTCCGACATTCTCACACTTCAGGTAATGGGGTTCGACTAAATCCTAGAGGGATTCTTGGCTCTTACACCTACTCACATGCTAGGTACACTTAGGCATCGTGGGAGTATGTGCTTACTTTTATAAATGCATTTAAAACCGATGTATGTGTTCATGACTGTTGCAAATGGTAGAACTGTACCATCCTTTTATATTCACTGTACTGCTGATCATATATCTCTGCTACTGTCTAACAGTTGTCGCAGCACATATATTATACACTAGAAAAACAACTGTGCAATAAATTCTTATTGTAACATGCCCGACTGTTTCTTCTGTTTAACTCTCTTAGACGGAAACAGAATAAGTGAACACGAGTGACTGAGCGAAAAATAGTAAATTGTTTCCACGATTCTGACGGATCAGGGTTGTCATTTCCTGAGGTTGTTAGAAACGAATCTCTCCTCGATAAGAAGAGATGATAGTGGCACTGTGAGCTAGCTACAGGGCCGGACTGACTACCGGGCATTTCGGAATTCTGCCGAGCTGGGGGCTGCTTGCACTGCGATGGGGGCTGATTTCGTTTATGGAGACCTGCGTGTACTTCGAAATAATTAAAGCAAAACTAATTTCGTTCAGTACACGCAGGTCCCCATCAACGAAATCAGCCCCCAGCTCAGCAGCATTCCATACCGCCCGGTAGCCAGTCCTGCCCTGGCTAGCTAATGCAAACAGGCTAACACATTCTGCGGGGGTGCTCAGAGTTAGTCTGCCACCAATCCTACAGTATATGTTACCAAACGCGCAGGTCCTGCATGGGTGCTATAAGAACTGCACGACAGACTGATTTGCATATAGTTGGGTCTGAACTGATGTGGTGAAGTGAGCTAAAGGAATGATGATGGATTCAACCCAGATCTGTGACTGTGTTTGCTTTGTGCGCCCTAAGTTGGCAGGGTATGCCCAGACGTGCATCCCTTGCTCACTTTGCCACTGGATTCAAGCTAGCCTGGCTGATGAAGGATGTTACCCAGAAACCGGTCCCAGGATGCTTGTTTCTGGTTTAGGGAAGACCTGGCTTGGCAGTTTATTTATTTATTTTATTTATTTATTTTTGGCAATTTTTAAAGCGCGCAAATACCCTTGGGTGTCTCGGCGCTGTAGATACAGAACTCTCATGGGGGGTGAGGGGTATGGAGGTTTAGGTAGGGAACAACCAGGTCTTTAGTTTCTTTCTAAAATTCAGAAGAGTCGGAGCACACTTGATGTGTAGAGGGAGCGTATTCCACAAAATGGCTGTTGCCACTGAGAAGCGTTTGTCGCCCCAGTTGGCCCTTCTTGTACGGGGGACCATGAGTAAATGTGCTGAGGATGACCGCAAAGTTCTTGTGTGTTCAAGCGGTCGGAAGGCTCTTCTTAAAAATAGGGGTCCATGGTGGAGTGGTGTGGCTCACTGGTTAGAGGCGGCAGACCCGTAAGCAGAGGACGGCCCGGGACCAGGGTTCAATTCCCGACGCGGCAGGGTCGTTGACCAGGGTCAGCGGGCTCGATAATTCTCGCCTCAGTGCCTACTCTAGTCAGGGACCACACTCGGCAACTCTGGGCATTAGCTTGCCTCATCTTCACAACGGCCCCCCAGATCACCGGGGATGCTTGGTCGCACCTTAGAGATACCCATTAGGGACCATCTCTCAGGGTGAGCCAGGACGGGTTCCCCAGCGGTCGAAGCGCGGAGATACTCCTCCGGGAGTTGATTCTAGCGCTATATAAACCCACAATTAAATTAAATTAAATATGATCATGGATAGCCTTGTATGCTATGCATAGAGCTTTAAATTTGATACGGCTCCTCACCGGTAGCCAGTGCAGCTGTCGGATGTAGGGGGAGACCGATGCAAACCTAGGGATGGATAGCAGTTCGGGCTGGACTGTTTCCATGAGGCACAGGATCAAGACTGATTTGCATATAGCTGGGTCTGAACTGCGGTGGCGAAGTGAGCTAAAGAATGATGATGGATTCAACCGAGATCTGTGACTGGGGGTGAGTGTCTGAAAAGTTTCAGCGCTCCATCCATCATCTCTTTGTGTTTGCTTTATCAAGAATACACCTCAAACTGTCGGAGGTGCCAGGTAGAGTTCTGCCACGTGGTCTGGACTTGCCCAATAATCAAGCCCTACTGACAACATGTTAAGGATGCTCTTGCCAAGGCCCGGCATTGCTCTGTGGCACTTATGACTAGAGCAGCTTCCCTTGGCCTAGGCTCATGGGCTAGATGACACCCCTGCTGGATCTTGGTTTCTTCCAGGCTACAGTGCACAACATTTGGCGTTGTGATAGTGTGCATCCCCCCACAACATTGGATCAGACACATATTTCATCTAATGAGGCTAGAGCATGATGAACACCGCTCCCGCCAGACAGCCATTCTTCAGATTTCCACCAGACTTCATGTGTGAAGGGATTCTCCAAGAGCTCAGCTTCTTTCCACTCAGATTATCTTGGGCAGACCCCTTCTGACCCCTTCTGATACCTATGGTTGTCTGAGGAGTGGGGATCAGCTACAGCCGCGTTCATGTGGAAAATTGAGGATTCATACTGTATCTACTGTCTGTATCCTTACCATATAGCCAGAGACTGAAAGCCTTGCAGGAAATGTTGTTCAAAATTAAGCCTGGGCAAAATGTATATCATTTCCTATGTGAAAATACATGTTTTTATGTGAAAGGCTGAAACAGATATTGGCACGAGGATGCATATTACGCTAAAAAATATCACACAAATGCACATGTGGCATGAGCAACAGCCCTTTTTGTTTGGTTTGCTTGCATTATTCCTGTGCTCCCGCGATAGGATTTTTACCTTAACGAAATCTCAATTTTGCAATGCTGCGTACAGGCGTAACCTCCCCTATGCTCCGCCCTGTGCGTGGCTACGCCAGGGCGTTTTGTAAGCAGACCCGATGATGAAGCATGTCACACACATTTGTGTGTGAGTGAGGGCAGTTTTTCAAAACACACAATTGTGCCACTGCTTTTTATTTCTCTTCGGAGGTCGTTTCCTCTCCACCCCTTTATGTGTGTAAAATTAACCTTGTGCATTCCACGTAATATTCGTAACGTGAAATGAATCACGAAATTACGTTTATGAAATGGCTCTTAGTTACAGAAGAAAAAGTCGAGACCATTCCATAGCAGAATATATAAACTGTTTTGGTTTATGGATAAGGTCAATATTGTTTCCAGGAAGTATTCAAAGAATTCTTGTTCTCTAAGAATAGTTCTACTTTAAGCAGATTACTTTGTGCCAAAAAAAAGGTTGAATTTTGGAAAAAAATCAAATCGTAGAAAAAATAGAGTTCCAAAGTTAGAAGTTTTGTTTTGAAAAAGCGAAGGTCGAATTCAGAGTTGAAACACTTCATTAAGTAGATAAATCGTACACAGATGAGAAGCATCACCGTCAGCGTCAGTCGCATTAGCAATGTTCGCAGTAGATGGTACCTGTGTGCCTGTTGGTTCACGTATTTCACCCTCAGCTGGAATTGCCGGTGAGACCTCAATGAATGCCGTCATCAGGATTGGTAGCCGTTGGGGGCAACGCAATGCATGAGCCATTACCGAACCAAGCAAAGCATCGACATCCGTTGGCAGTACATGCATTCCACTCCACAAAGCAGGCATCGTAGAACAGGTAAGATGCAATCTTGCCAGATTGGTCTGAATGATAGGAACCATGTGGTATTCAGATCTCTCAAACGAGCCAAGCCAATAATCTGTGTTATGCGTTCACGATACTGCATTGCCAGAAGAGTGTTTTCCATGGTAATCTGGGTATCACTGATGACTGGACTTGCCTTAACGGAGCTAAACGAACAGAAATAGTATCCCTGCTACGAGTCCCAAGACGAGAGGCAGGCCACTGAACACAGAGTGCACCAAGTTTGGAAAAATGCCTAGGACTGCTTCAAAGGGTGCTAACAGTCCCAAAAAAATCGTCTTAAATACATGTATAATACCACTGACATGTTTAAGATACAACCTAACATTTCTGCGAAATGTATGAGGCAGTTTGTTGTTATAGGGCATGTATCTCTGCAGAGGACCTTGCAACTTGCAGATCATACGTCTCTCCGGACGAGGTCAGTGGCACAGTTTTTTGCAAAAGAATGGCTTTCATTCTGCTTAAAGTATCAATTCGTATAGAAGAGATGTTCAGTGAAGGCCATAGCGTCGACTCCCCGTCTGTCTTAGTTTTAGGAAACAATACTTGCATACAACAAGTGACCCTGGCTGACACACTAATGAGATAGGCTATTCCTCGCATCATTCCACAACAGCTGTGATAATTCAACAATATGTAGCTCCCATTGGAAAGCCGCCTAAAAATTGGATCTATCACTTCTGCCGGGGAACCTTGCAGGTGGCATAAGTTGTTTGAAGAACCATCACAGGCTCCATGTAATGAATGCCCTCACATAGAAGTGTACTGCTCAATGTGGCTTTGCAATTTTTACCACTAAGAAATACCTCCTTTTCCCCACTCCAACATTTGTGTGTGTGGTAAATCCCAGGTCGACTTTATGTATTCGTTACCCAACTTTCATACAGGCCTGCTGGTATGTGTTTTAAGCAATACTGAAACTGGAAAATCGTCACTGGTATCGTGATGGTGCCATGCATTATCCATTCAATAGCTGGTTTCTCAGAAATGGTTAATGATAATCTTTCCAGTTTTTCTATGCTCAGCACTGTATAATCTGCTCCCCTCTGTGCCAAAGATATTTGTTTATCTGTAAGGTTAAATCCAGAAAACAATGACGTGGTGTGATTAGACGCCAAGGCACATAGCCTGAACGAAGATTTTGTAACGTCCAGCCTAGCAGCATTGTAGAACGCAATTGAGACTGTCCATGTTGTAACATGAGCAAGTCCTGTTCCATTATGTCTATGGCAGAGGATACAATGCTATACAAATAATACATTCTGGATGACAGAGTTGTTAACCCACTGTCAACTACAGAGAGAGCTCTCTCTAAATTAATAGATCAATTTCTCGTATTCGTTCTGTAGATTCCATTTGCGTGACTTTCCATGCTTCATTATAAGCAGCGTATATACCGGCGTATATGAAACGTTTATGATGTGGTTTACGAGGCCCTTGTAAGAAGTCTCTCAAATCAATGCCATCTTTAAGTGAAGTAAAGTGTTGTTTTGTATCTGTGAGTGTGGATTTCTGTAGCCACTCAAGGCACAGTTTTCCTACACTTTAAGTTGTTATTATCCCTGGATGTTGTCTCTGGATATATCTTGGATGTTGCCTAATTACTGTAAACCCTTGTGTCTTGTTCAGGAATCTATCTTGACAGTCATTTGTGTCTGTAGGCCAAATTAACCATTTTTTCCAAACAGGATTAGTTCTGTTTTGTTGTAAAATGTAGTTTACGTCTACCTCCTCATCTGTTGTTCCATTACTATCAGGTGTGGGTTTAGGTATGAGCGGTTTGTTTAAATCTTTTATCTTAGCCAGGCCAAGACAAGACGTCTGTTGAATAGTTTTATTTAAAAACATTATTTGTTCTGAGATAATGCAGGTTCTAAATAAGGCTTCTAATCTTGCACCTGCCAGTCTTTTGTGCCCCAGACGGGAGGCGGATGCTCTGGGTTCTGCCGCAGAGGAAGGACGTGGTACAGTCAAGGGCCTTCTCTTGGATTCCGGCTTCTAGGAGGCGTGTCTTTAGAGTGCGATGGCAGACCGTGTCAAAGGCGGCTGACAGGTCCAGGAGGATGAGGCCTGATGTTTCGCCGTTGTCTAGTTGGCGCCTAATGTCGTCTGTGGCGGCGATGAGGGCTGTCTCGGTGCTGTGGTTTTGTCTGAACCCGGACTGGTTTGTGTCCAAGATGTTGTTGTCTTCCAGGTGGTGGGCCAGTTGCATGATGACGATTTTCTTGATGACCTTCGACCAGGAACGGGAGCAGGGAGATGGGCCAGAAGTTCTTGAGGTTCTTGAGGTTCTTGAGGTCCTTGGGGTCCGCCTTGGGCTTCTTGAGGAGGGCGTTGATTTTGGCGTATTTCCAGCTTTCCGGGAATGTTGCTGTTTCGAAGGAGATGTTGATGACCTTCCGTAGTTGGGGTGTGATGGCAGCGTCTGCTTTGTTGAATACGTGGTGTGGGTATGGATCTGATGGAGATCCTGAGTGGATGGAGTTCATGATCTTGCATGTCTTGTTGTCGTTGTACCAGGAGGTCAGGCGGTTGGTGCTGGTGGTGTTCACAGGGGAGGTGGGGTCTGGCGTAGTCGGGAAGTCATGGTGATGAAGCTGTCATGGATGTCAGCGATCTTGTGGTGGAAGAAGATGGTTAGTGAGTTGCACAGTTCTTGTGAGGGCGGTATGTCGTTGGCGTTGGAGCTGGGGTTGGAGAGTTCCTTTACAATGCTGAAGAGCTCTTTGCTGTCGTGTGTGTTGTTATCCAGGCGGTCTTTGAAGGAGGATCTCTTGGCTATTCTGATGAGGTGGTGATGTCTGCGAGTGGCGTCCTTGTGGGCTGCGTGGTTGTCGGGAGTGCATTCGCGGAGCCATATCTTCTCCAGTTTCCGGCAGGCACGTTTAGAGGTCTGCAGCTCGTTGGTGAACCAGGTGGCTTCCTTGCTGGCGTGGTTGTTGGAGGGTTTCTTGAGTGGACGAGGGTGTTGGCGCAGTCATCGATCCACTGTCTGAGGTTGCGGGCCTGCGGCGTCTGGGTTGGTGGGGTCGGTGGGTGGGTTCTGGGCGAAGGTGGTGATCAGCTGGTCTTCAGTGACATTGCTCCAGCAGCGGCGAAGCAGCTGTTGGGTGCGGTGGTGCGTGGTTGGTTTGTTGAAGGTGAAATTCTGCAGCAGTGGTCGATCCAGTGGAGTTCGGTGGTGTGGTCGAAGGCGACGTGGGTGCCTGTGGAGAAGATGGGGTCCATTGTGGCCAGCGGCGTGGGTGGGTGCGGTGACGAGTTGTCTGAGGCCGAGGTTGGCGAGGTTGTCGGTCAGGGTGGCGGAGTTGGCGTTGTTGTTGTTCTCAAGGTGGAAATTCAGGTCCCCGAGGAGGATGAAGTCCATGGAGGCGAGTGCGTGGGTGCTGGCGAGGTTGGCGATGGAGTCGCTGAATTGAGCTCGGGGTCCGGGTGATCTGTAGATGAGTGTTCCTCTGAGAGTGGTGGTGGGGTGGGTGTGGATCCGGAAGTGCACGTGTTCGGCGGTGTTGAGGGTGTCGTCTGCGTGGGTGGCGACCTTGAGGGTTCCGTTGGTGCGATCCCTGCAGGTGATCTTGTAGCCGTCCGGGATGGCTATGGCGATGTCGGGCACCAAGGAGTCGTTTCACCAGGTCTTGGTCAGGAAGGCCACGTCTGGGACGGAGGTGTCGAGCAGATCCCAGAGCTCAACGGCATGTTTGCGTGTGGAGCGGGTGTTGAGGAGTATGCAGTGGAGGTGGTTGGGTCCAGTCCTTGGAGGTTTGGTGGTTGGTGGTTCTGTTCTCGGTTCAGTTCTCGGTGTCGCTATCCGACATCTTATTTATTTATTTTATTTATTTAATTTGTATAGCGCGTTATAACCACCGGGGTCTCTAAGCGCTGACCCTGCGCTGATCTTGTTGAAAGTCTTGCAGAGCAAGTTTCAAGGAGACATTGATACTGTGCACAATATTTTGGAACACTGTATCCTTTAATGTTGAACCAAACTAAAAACTAATACATAGGATTTTTGTCCTCCTCAGTTATGGCAGATATTATCCTTTCACCCACTCCAGACGTCTATTGGAGTATTTTTCGGGAAAAAGGGCTCTCTATGAAAATCACGTCTGAGTTACTCTAGAATCTAGCGTTAAATTAGTGCCTTACGAAACGTTGGGCGCCATGTAGTGTAGTTCCTATATTCCCAATAGGCTCTGCGCATTGGAATAATATATCCTATAGATTTGACGTAGGACTTATGTCTACTAGGTCTCTATCGAATATACTAGACTTAATTGTGAGTGCCAGCTAGCTCAGAGGTCACTAGAAACTTTTGGAATAAACAAGAAGGGATTAGTTTCTGACAACCGCATAAGCATGGCAACTTTGTTTCCCCAAGATAAAACGTATCTTCAGAGTTGTGGAAACAATAGATAGATATTTTACTCAGTCAATCGTACATGCTTCGTTTTATCAGAGGTGCAGAGAAATATGGAACAGTCTTTTTTCTCGTGCAGAAGAAATGAACTGCTACAATCGTAATACTGGCTGTAGAGTATAATGTGTACAGCAAGAGGAGTATTATAAAATAATACTGTAAAGCATGGTATGGTTTCTAAGCCATAAAATACATCCATAAATAACAAAAGGTTAAAAAGTACTCAACTGGTGCTTCTAAAATACGCCTACCCCGATGTACCTAATCTAAGTCTAGTACGAGGGAAGAAGTAAGTGAGGTGTAGCATAAGTTTAGTATTCTTTGCCAAGAATCTATCCAAGATTTCTCTTAGGGTCTAATCAGCTCCGTACCTTGATTTAGAATGAAGGAGGTCTGGTATCTCTCTGTTTCAGGACTCGATTTCCCAACACCCTGCAAGGTGAGCTTGGAAACACTGGAGCTGGATTTCTCGGCAAGAGAAAAGACAGCGTCTCTCTCAGTGCATCTGCTGGAGGGTCAACTTCCTTCGGCACTTGCTGCAGCAGGATGAGTCGGGAAAGTAGATAGTCGAACTGCTCAAAACCACCGTGTGTTTGCTAGGGCAAGTGTGGGCATATTTATACCTTGAAGGTGCCGAGTTTGACGTAAAGGTGGACATAATAACGTCATCAAAGAGTCTCAGTTCTTTGAAAACTCCATGAGTTCTTGGACAAATCAATAGTCTAGCAAGGGGAAGTCCCTAACTGCTGAAGCCGAGTTTTCCAAGAAATCGTTGTGGTTTTTCGGAACTAGTGGAAGTAGCCATGCCGTATTTGGACTGCATGAGCTGTGTCTAAATATGGTTATGATTTCTATGCCTATATAAGGATATGGTGATTTATACCTATATAAGGGCTTGAACCGGGAAAATTACACTAGGGTCCTAAAAAGCTTCACCCCATGCCACACGTTCTTGCTTGCACCCATCCCTTCGCCAATATCGTTGACTGTTGCCATTCCTCCGGCCTCCACCCTTACTTGTTTCTTCGTCCCTCCTGTCCCAATGCTTGTAGCCTGTCCCGCCTGCCACCACCACCCCCAGAAAAAAGAGATATTATGCAGCCAACGCTGGTCACATCATATTGCTTTTTTCCCAACATCATATCAAACACCCGTAACTGGATGAAGTCTCAACTGCTTGATTTCTTTGTGGGTGCCTAGAATTATTGGCAGAGCCAAAAACAGAATCGTATTGGCTTTGCTAGTGCTTGTTTTTTTGGTGATACTCACAATCAGCAGCAAAAAGCATTGGCAAAGACAATGGGTCTCAAAGGGGTGACCTATTGGATTTGCCAATGCTTGTTCATTCAAGGGGTGTGTGTTATATTTGATACAAGTTACTGGAAGGTGAAAGGCCAACAAGTTTACAAAATATTTTGTTTTTTCTAACCATGTCTCTGACCTCGCCGCCAAAGCACTCAGGCTCATAGCTTCCATAGTTTTAGACAGCTGGGTTAGAGAAAGCAGAGGCCTCCAGTGCTCTTGAGAGCGCTGAGTGAGACCGCTCCCTCCAATCCTGGCGCTGCTCATGCTGGTGAGAGCAAATATATATGTACGGGTATACCCAAATCACCCTCCTACATCTGGGTAAGGGACACTATCACATACAAAAAAAATGGGTATGGAGGAATAATTATAAAGTTTTTTATTTTTGACTAGAGCACATTTAGTTACCCTCTCTTCAGCTTTTAGTCCTTCACACACATATTATCAAATAGATAGAGACACATATACAATGGCACCAATCAATGAACAACACATAATTACTAACATAATGACATGTGAAAAACATATACAAAACCATACATTCAACTGTACGATGCCAATACCCAGAAAAAAATGTAACTAATGTTCACCCATTTGTTCTGTGTGATATACTCAGAGGTAGTCCAAGTGAATACTTTAGGCAAAGGAACTTATTTTCTTATAGCTGTACTGTGTCACTAAAGAGTTACTAAACCACTCCTTATGAATGTTTAAAAGACTCCTCCTTAATAGATGTCGACGCGGACGCGTTTCGGCCTTAGACGTTCTTCTTAGCCTCCTCAGGACAAGGGCAATCAAACAAAACTAAATAAAATGAATATAAGAATTAATTCACATTCATTTCTGACCTCATACATGTATAAAGCATACTGGCTAATCCGGTCAGATGCCCGTGCAGTTACGGTTACCGCAGTGCCATCAAGGATGTGTAGTTAGTGCAAACAGCAAAGAGCAGAACGCCCCAGGAGAATAATCTATAAATCAAAGGTTCGATAGGATAAGGATATAGTCAATAAAAAACTTGCACCATGAAAGTCCCTGAGTGAAGTCCATGAAGCTATACATGCGTCGTTTGAAATAAAAGCCCCAAAGCACTTGGAAAGACAGAGATACGGGCCTATATAGTAATCCCTAGTCGGATCACTCTACAGTGTACTTCCACTGGCTATTGGAGCAGAGCTCCAGATGCCGAAGGTTGAACTAGTCCCTTCCTCACCACAGCTGGGTTAAAGTTAAGTCTGAAGATATTATTTCTATCCTTAGCAACAGTGCTCCGTAGTTGAGGAACTGGCAGTTAACGCCTGGTTAGGAAAGATGGCCAATCAGGTGGCACCTATCAGATCAGGTTCTGGTGGTCTGAGACGTCTATCGGCTCCCTGGTTCAATGAGGACTTTAAACTTCTGCGGCAGGACTGCAAAAAGCTCGAAAGAGCTTGGTGCCCGTTTTATTTACCCAAGGATAAGAAACGTTACAAAAAAGAACTAACCATACATCAGAGAGGCATAGAAAATCCCAAGCAAAGTACTTTGCTGATGAAATTGTTAGTTCTACTAATAATCACAAAAAATCACTAAAAAATGTTTATCAATTATTCTGGGTTTTTTCAGCCCCTGGAAGCATCTCCAAAACATTGTTCTCAACTCTCAGATTTTGTTGAGATGAAGATCCTGGGCATTGTCGAGTCCCTAAAGGCTGGGGACATCAATAACAGCACTGACCCCTATAGGTCAGTCGGCCTGAGTGCATCTACTGCCATCAATTGCTGAGCGACTGTTTGGCCTGTGGATGAGACCCGGTCAGGGCCCAAGTCATCGTGTGCTCTTTGAAATAGTTTTCTCCTATTTCATTGGAGGATTCCGAGCGGGTTCTTAGAACTTACAAGTCTGGCTCCCCTAACAACCCTTTACCTCTCCAAGTTCTGGGTGCTAATGCACAGGCTAGAAATCCCACTCTGAATGTGCTGTTAAATAACTCACTGCATCTTGCCATTGTTCCCAGCTGCTGGAAGAACACCCGATAAATTCCACTGCTCAAAAAACCTTTGGTAAATAGATCTGCCCTGGCCAACCACAGGTTGATTTCCGAATTAATTAACACCTAGCTTACTCAACACCAACCAGTTGTACCATCCCTCTCAATCGGGCTCTCGCTCTGGTCGCAGCACTGAGTCTGCTTTGGTCGAGGTCTTGGATACTATTAAAATGGCATTGGACAATGGGAAGAAGGTGGCTTTGCTGCTTTTAGACCTTTCAGCAGTGTTTGATACAGTTTCCCCTCCTATCCTACCCTGATGCACAGGCTGCGTGTCATCGGGATAGGTGGGACTGCATGGGCCTGGCTGCATTATTTTCTGTCAAACAGATCTCAGTTGGTGTGGATGCCAACATTTGCATCTGGTTGTAAGTCAATTGAGTTTGGGGTTCCGCAGGGCTCTGCCTTGAGCCACATATTGTTCAATATCTGTATCTGGCAACCCTGGTGGAATCCTTTGGAGTGCAGGTCATCTCCTATGCGGATGGCACGCAGATTATTCCCACTTGGTGCGGGAACATCTCTAGTGCCCAACGCAGATTTGAAGCGTATCTGTCAGCTGTGTTTCAGTGGATGTGCCAGAACAACCTTCAGGGCAACACAAGAAAGCCAGAGATACTGGTCTTTGGATTTCCTCCCCCATTGTGGAGTGGTGAAATTTGGCCAAGTTTTGCTCCATCTTCTCCATCCTCTACTATGGTAGTGAAGAACCTCGGAGTAAAGTTTGAAATAATCCGTCCTTCAAACCTCAAGTGGAGAGCACAGTTGGAACTTGTTTTGTCCTCCTGCATTTCCTAAGGAAGTTTCTGTTCCTTCTCCTTGCCTCTTGTCGGAAGATAATATCTCTGCTGGACTAAGCCATTGCACTCTACTGGTGCCTCCCTTTGTACCTACTCAACAAACTCCAGTTGGTGCAGGATGCTGCCGATAGGCTCCTGCTGCATATCCAGAGGTACATTTCTTTTCAGGCCCATCTCAAGGAGCTACATTGGCTGCCCAATCTGTCAAGAGTAAAGTTTAAGGGACTAGTGCTTGCCCAGAGAGCTTTTGATGGATTAGGTCCTAAATATTTATCTAAGCGACTTTTTCACTAGCTGCCCTCCAGAACACTACGTTCGGATGACACACTTCTGGATGTGGCTCCTATGGCAAGGAGGATCCTCCTTTTTTGCCCTTACCGCTGCCAACTGCAATGCTCAGCCCCAGCACCTGCAGGCTATTAAGAATATGGGTTCTTTTAAATGTACTAGATGTACAGCTAGCAGCTCTAGATGATTGATATCGAGAGGAGTCTGATTGGGTGTCCAGTGGGCCTGTACAGTCAACTGTGATTGCACACCCCAACCTGTGAGTGATGGGTCTGTTGTTGTGGTCCTCTGCAGAACTGGGTCTAGGAAAGGCCGTCCTTTAGGAAGATTGTTGAAATTGCAGAACTGCAGAGAGTGGCAAGCATGACAACTGATCAACACTAGTTCTTCTGGCTGACCAGCCGCTTGAGACCATTGATGCGCTAAGCAATCCTGTAACAGGCGCATATTGAGCCTGGTATAAGGTACTATAACTATACGATGTGCCATGGTGCCCAAGAGGTGCATCACTGTTCTTACTGTTATTTGCTGATGAAGCACAAACTGTGGGGTAAGTGTTTGAAAAGGATTGAATTATTGCTGTACTTGCTGTTTGAGAATTAAGGATGGCTCTGAGGTAAGGTTGTTTTTGAAGAGGTTGTAGGTGTGACGAGTACATTAACTGTGAAATCTAGACGATGAAGTAAGTTTACAGTAGTTTGAGTGTGTTGAAAACAGCTCTGATAGATTGAACTTTTGATGAGCCAGTCATCCAGATATGGGAAAACATGTATGTTTTGTCTGGGCGGATGAGCTGCTACTACAGCTAGACATTTGGTGAACACCCTGGGGGCTTTAGTGACCCAGATCAGAGGTAACTTAAATTGAAAGTGTTTTCAGTTTAGTAGAAATCTGAAGTACTATTGATGTGCTGAGTGACTTGGAATGTGAAAGTAGATCCAATGCGGCCATGTAGTCGCCTTGTTGTAGTAGTGGGATGATATCTTGTAAATTGACCATATGGAAGTTATCCAAGGCAATGTACCTGGGTCTAAGGTCTAGGCTTGGCATGAAGGACCCAACATTTTTGGGAATGAGAAAGTAAAGTAAGTAAACTCCTGTGCCCTGGTGGTGTAGTGGCACCGTTTTATTGCTCCCTTTTGAGGAGCTTTTACTTCTTTTTTTGAGCAGCTGTTGATGATCTGTTGACAGTCTTCCCCCAACAGGTGTAGTATGATCGGGGGAATGGCAGATAAGCCAAGGCTTTGTGGCTGTAGCTGACGGTTTATTGAAACCGCCTCTACCTATGCCTCAGAAATGATTCTCTCTGTAGGATCCTTTATAATATCCTATTGGGCTGTATGTTGTCACTAAGGACGCTGATAAAACCATTAATCCCTGCTGAAGATTTCAAATCAGTAGTCCAATCCCTAGTCCTCTCAAAAATCGACTATGGCAACGCTATCCTTTCCGGAACCCCCAAAGTCCACCCCCGCTCAAACCCATACTCAACCTTGCGGCCAGACTTATAACTGACAATAGATGTTTCAACCACATCTCTCCTACCCTTAAAGTCCTTAAATGGCTCTCTCTCGAAGGCAGATCTGCCTACAAAATTGCCTGCATTACACACAAAGCTCTTCACCTGAAGTCCCCTTTCTACCTCTCGAGCAAACTCAAAATAGCGGGCTGCTCCCATCTGATTAGAAGCACCCACACTCTCCTCCTCGTCCCCTCTCTGCAAAAAAGGAAGCCTCTCAATCTTGTTCCTTCTCTGGTAATGTTCCCAACATATGGAACATCCTCCCTATTGATTTACGCTGCAACTCCTCTTACTTCAGCTTCAAAAAAGACCTCAAACTCTACCTGCTGAACAAATATTTGGGCCCTTATATCTTCTCTCTTGCCACACGCCTTCTCCCTCTCTCCCTCCCACCTATCCACCACCCCCGCATCCCCATCTGACTTTTTCTCCACCTCCCCCGGACACCCTTCTCCTCTCCTTCACCCCTCCCCTCACATCAAACCTGCTCCTTATATACACCGACCATGTACTTAATCCTCTTGTTGTTGTAAAAAATGTGTATACTCATTATTTCTCTGCCTTCATTCAATTCCCTCCGTCACTTATCTACCATCGCAAAGCTTATGTTTATTATGTTCCCTATACTGATCTTATCTGAATACTGCACTTGTCTACTGAATTTTTACTTTATTATGTGCATTTCTTATGATACTTTTTGACCGTACTTTCTTCATACTTATGTGAAGCACTCTGATACTCATGGGTGTAGCCAGCGCTATTTAAAACCATTTATAAATAAAAAATAAAAAAATATAGAAATATTCAGTGGCGGGGTCTTTAGATGTACTTTTTGCTGCTCTAGGTATGGGGAGAGATGAAAACTCCCTCTTTACGCAGGTGTTTGTAACACCCCCATAGCTTTGGCAGTTTCACGGTCTTTGACTTTCTGTAGTAAAGGATCTGTCAACTTGAGGACCAAAGAGATTTTCCGCATCAAAAGTAAAAGAGGTGATGTGTTGTTGCCCCTCTGTCTTGAAGCCTGGAACGTTGAGCCAAGCATGTCTTCTTATGAGGACACTAGTGATAATCCCTGTTGCTGCTGTATCAGCTGCATCTAGTGCACAGCAGATCATGGTGTTCGCTATTTGTTTCCCCTCTGAGGCAATCTCAAATTACCCTTTCTTGTATTATTCTGGGAGATGTTGGAGGAGACCCTCCATTTCGTCCCAGTGAGTCCGGTCATGGAGGGAGAGCAGACCGGAGGAGTTGGCTATCCTCAGATGATTGATTGTGCTGCCACTCTCTTCCCCGCAGCCTCTATTTTCCTAGCTTCTTTGTCTGTAGGGGTGCCACTACAGACGTTTGTGAGCCTGCCATCTTTGCAGAGTCTGGTGGTAGTTGACCATTTATGTATGTTTGGCCAGTAGGGGACGGCTTATATTTTCCATTCACTCATGGTGTAATGACCCTTGCTTTTCCTGGGTCTCTAAAAATATCTATTGTCTGTCTTGGCATACCTTTACGCCTGGGCAGATATTGTGCCAAGCATTGAGTGGATGAAAGTATCTCGAATAGAAAAGCCTCCTCAAGTGGTTCGGTGTGGAGCTGCATCTTCTGACATCCAGCTGATCTTTTTTCTTTTTTTAACACATATTTTATTAGTTTCACACATGTAAATACACAATCATGGCATATCAGCGACATAGAATACAAAGAAAGTGTATATCATTACCGTTACGTCAGCAGTGCAACATGAGGAATATACTGATCAGCAATTGACATTAATCATTCCGAGTACAGGATAAACATACTAAACAATTCAACAGTTCCTCCCCCCTCACAAACAGGTTGACTAAAAAAGACAACACCCCACCCACCCTAGACTCAGTACCACTATAGCTGTACAATCACGTATCCACCGAGAGACCAAGCGGTGCAACCATAAGGTGAAGTCTTGTGCACACACAAATTATATAAAAGTAGAGGGCCTCGAAGGGGTCTGTCGTTTACTCATTATATACACCAGTCTAATACTGCACATATTAGGCACATGCAATGATTCAGCCCAGTGAAGGTTCAACAGCCAAAAACTCTTCCACCATCATATCCCAATCCATGGCTATTGGGGTCTCCTGAGGCCTCTGTTTTCTTCCCTACATAATGCCATACTTTCGGCCCTCCCCCAGAGTACTACTTCGATATGCCATGCTATTACTGACGGAGGCTGTGGGGATTTCCATCTCATAGTGATAGATCACTTTGCCAGAATAAGTAATACGTTTTCAAATTAGTGCTGCGTTCCCTGTGCTTTGCGTTTTTTACAAAGCTCCAACATACCAAACTCCACTCCATTTTCCCCTACTCCTGGTGTTTCCTCAGCAAGGAGTTTATATACCTCCTCCCAAAAGGGTGCCAGTTTTTCGCAAGACCAGATCATATGTAGCAGCCCTGCCAGTTGGGTATGGCATCTGGGACATGCATTTGTAATATCCGGGAACATTTTATTCAGCCTATGTGGGGTCAAATAAGCTCTATGTACTAACACAAATTGAATTAACTTAATTCTAAGGTTGTGTGACACTTTCTTTGGATACTACAATGATTTCTCCCAGTGGTTGTCCGTTAATTCATGACCTAGATCTGCAGACCATTTATACCAGAGCTCCTGGAGCGGGACTGATGCATGTATTCGGATGCTTCTATAGAGCCATCTAGTCAAGTGTCCCCCGTTCCCCATAAGCTATGTCATGGGTACTAGTGCATGTATTTGGGGTTCAGCTCCATCTGGTGCCCAGGTACTTCTGATGTATCTACATATCTTAGCGTGCAATATATAAAGCGAGTTGGGTACTCCTTGTTCGCTAACAAATGCATTATGATCCAGGAGCATGTTGTCGGCAAATGGCATACCTACAGTGGTTACACCTTCCTCAGTCCATTGAGACAACTGCCTAGCCGAGATGATACCAGTCGGTGTGAGGAGCCCCATCAGAGGGATATTAGGGGCGTACGGGTTGAGCTCTTTGGTGTATTGAACGGCTTTCTTCCAATACGCTATGGCCACCTTTAGTAAGGGGGGTGCGGAATGGGGAGGCCCACGCTTGGGGAGTAATAGCATGCGCAGTGCTCCCTTCTCCCATGCTGTCTGGGTCATGCCTATTTCCTGCAAGTGGCGGCCGGCAGTCCAATAGGACAGCCACTGCAGCTGACTGGCATAGCAGGATGCCTGGAAATCCAGGACTCTCAAACCTCCCTGGGTAGTACTAAGCTGCAGCTTAGCAAGCCCTACTCTCCATTGTCCCTTACCCCAAATCAGTTCAGCAAGTAATGAGTTAAGTGTTTTGAATATGCGAGCCGGGATTATTACTGGTATATTAGTGAAAAAGTATAGCAGCCTAGGTAGTATGAACATTTTAGATATGGCCACTCTTCCTGCGACGGAGATTGGCAGCGAAATCCAAAAGGAGATTTGTGATTTAAGTGATTTTATTGCACGGTTCAGGTTACCGTCCAGCAAGTCCTGGGGCTGCCTATAAATCTGGATATCCAGATATTTAAATGTAACAGGAGCTATAGAAAATGACCAGTGACCAAATCCATCCGGGTCCGCAGAATCAGAGTTATGAAAAAAATAAGCTGTTGATTTGGATTCATTAATAGCAAGGCCAGACAATATTTGAAATTGCTTGAATATCTCAGGGAGCGGATCATGGGGTCCGCGTAAATCATTGAGGTACAAAATAATGTCATCAGCATGAGGATAGGAGTGTAATCCCCAATCTGATACCCATGTCTCTTGCAGCCGTTTGCTCCTCTATGGTAAGCGGTTCCAGCGCAAAGACAAAAAGCAGGGGTGATATAGAGCAGCCCTGCCGTGTACCTGTGGCCACCGCATATGGCCGAGATACATGCGCCCCAGTCCTGGCCCGAGCTGTCGAATTCGTGTACACGAGCTGTACCCACTGAATGTAGCCCTGGGGAATGCCGAATAGGTAGAGAGCTCATAGCATATAGTCCCACTGCCTGTTTCAGTTCTAAGGAGATGCATCCAGCCGATGTATTTCCAGTAGGCATCTAGGAAATTATGTGGTGTAGGCATCTAATGTTGAGGGATGTGCTCCTGCCCGGCACAAATCCGCACTGATCTATATGTATTAAGCATGGCAGGTATTCTTGTAAACTATGGGCCAATACTTTACTAAGGATTTAATAATCCGTATTTAGTAAAGAAAGGGGCCGGTAACCTACCATATCTTTTGGGTCGCTACCTGGTTTCTGCAGGTATGTCACCAAGGTTTGACTCGTGGTAAGAGGTAATGCTCCAGTTTCCACAGCAGTGTAGTATAACCATTCGCGGTGAGGGGCTAGTTGGGTTGAGAAGGTCTCACAAAATTCCACAGGTAGACCATCCAGACCTGGGGTTTTGTTGCGGGGTAGGTCTTTTATTGCGGAACATATTTCAGCCTTTGAGATTGGGGCAGCTAAGTCGTCTATCTGCGCCTTGGTGAGGTGTGGGAACTCTACGCCTCCTAGGAAGCTATTTACTTCCTACATTGATAGCGCCACACGTTCTGTGGTTGCTGTGCTTCCTTCTGCTGTAGTGATCTCGATTATAGGGATAACGTTAGGGGCATCACGTATTATTCTAGTTATCAATGCACCAGCCCTGTCCGCCTCAACCGGTTGACGATGCATGCATGTGCGGTAGTCTATTGTCCGTAACTGTTCCAGCAGCTCTGTGTGTTTGAAATGCGCTTCCTGCAAAGCCTCCTTATGCATGTCATCTAGAGCGGCAGCAGATTCCAGAGTTTCAGTTCCCCATCCACCATCGCTCGTGCCCCTACTTTAGTGCCGATGACCACCCCACAGATAACCGTCTTAAACGCCTCTCACTCCAATTGTCGTGTACTGGCAGTATTGGCGTTTTCTGTGAAATATTGCGTTATCGCTGTAGAGAGTGTCACGGCATACAGGGTCCTCCAGTGAGATTGGTTGTAACCGCCACGTTTGGACTGGTGTGGGAATCCGGGCCCATTCTAGTATCATTTCTAGTGGTTTGTGGTCTGAGAGGGTCTTTCCAAGGTATGTTGCGAGGTGAGATACTACCTAGCAGTGAAACAGAGCAGAACACCCTATTTATATGTGTGTGTAACAAATGTGTGGGGGAGTAATATGAATATTCTCTACTTAATGGATTATGTATCCGCCATGCATCTCCGAGTAACTAACCATTTGCACAGCTCGACAATGCCTCAGCTTGCTTCCGACCAACTGCACCTACTAGAGGCGGGTTTGAACGATCAAGATCTACACTCAGCGTGGCATTGAAATCTCCTCCAATAACCCAGGTTGTGTTTAGTAGTGTTTAGTGTCTCCAGAAATTTGTCTGTGTTGGGGGAATATACACTGCCCAAAATAAGTGGCTCACCGTCCAACGTGCCACGGAGGAGCACATATCTAACATGCGCATCTATCCTCTGCTCTCAAACTATAAACGGAGTACCGCTTCTAATCCAAATAGCAGCTCCCCTAGCAAAGCCCGAATAGGACGTACCAAACAACTGTGCCCTCCATTTTTTCCAGAGTTTGAGTGCCTCAGAATGTGTCAAGTGTGTTTCCTGCAAGAAAACAATCAGTGCTTTCCTTCTGTTTAGTTGTGCATAAAGTCTGTGTTTCTTGTGGACAGACCCGATCCCCCAAACATTCCAGGTTAATATCTTGTATTTCACGGATGTAACCATTTTCCGAGGTGTGTTGTACTTTGCCTGCTTCAGCACAGGCTCACTGGCACGTGGCCCAAAGACAGGAAACAAGTCTAATCGAACAAATATCCACCCTCAATACTAGGTTTCCCTTTATACCAACAGAGGACCGAACTACGGTTATTAAGAAAACCATTAAAACTTCCATTACAAGCAAGAATGCAGTTGCACTGGGGGGAAGGTAACCAACACCAAATTTAGATCTAGGGGCGGCTAAGTCTGGGCCTGTCCCTCATCCGGCCCGTCCCAAGCCCTATTTTTCTTGCATATACAAAGCCATGGGAACATACATATCAGAAGGTGAGTAGAACTACCCAGTGAGTATGACCCCCCCCAATAAAGAGGCCTCAAAGACAGGAAGTCTTCCGCCTCAGCCCAGATAATCGTTCACCATTTGTGGGGTGATAGAAGGGAAGAGAACCAAACTGTTCTCAGAGTCTGAGTGGATAGTATTATCTTCGGAGGAGTCTTGTGACTCCACCATTGAATGTGCGTCGCGCTCGTCCAGCGCCACCACTGCCTGAAGTACAGATTTCTTACCTTCCAGGATTTGTTCCAGAGATGAGCTTACAGTGGCCTCAGTTCTGGGTACTCTGTTCCAGTCCTGTTTACCGCACCCTACTCTCTGGTGCGCAGGGGGGCTTCGATTTGGAAGTTTGGTGCGAATCTTGGGTGGAGCCCAACAACAGCGTCACTTCAACCCATTCTTCTGCATCAGCCGGACAGTCAAAGAAGTGAGACTTCTGATCATGGATTACTTTCAGCCGTCCGGAAAAAAAAACTCATATTTAAGGCTGTGTGTCCGAAGCTGTAGTATAACTTCTTGGAACAATGCTCTGCGCTTTTGCACCGCCAGGGTAAAATCAGGATAGACACTGTCTGATTTTCAAACTTAATGATGCCCTTGTCGCGGTCTGCCCAGAGGAATGTGTCCCGGTCATTGAAGTTGAAAATTAGTGCTAATAATGGCCTTGGCTGTGCGCCAGGGGGTGGTGGGAGCGCCTTTATCTGGTGCACCTGCTCCACACTGTAAAGTTCTGAAGGCCCCTCTGGGGCAAACACTTCCCGCAGCCCCTGTTCTATAAATTGGGTAGGATTGGACCCCTCGCTCCAGTCCGGCAGCCCCACAATATGAATATTGTTGCAGCGGGCCCTCCCCTCGGCATCGTCCACCCTGTCTTGAAGCTCTGTTAGTTGTCGCTGTAAACTTTCTATGTGATCCAAGTGTGTTTTGTGCGGAGGGAGTATTTCTTCCTGGTGTAATTTAGAAGTACGGACCTTGTCTGTCAGTTTACTATGGTCGGCTTTTAGTAGTGTGAAGTTCGTGGCCAGCGTGCTGCCTTGCCTTCCTGGAGTCGCGCACCTCTTGCAAAATCAAGTCTAACTGATCAGCTGGACCTGCCACATTAGTTGGGGGTATAAAGTCTTGATCAAAGGAGCTGGCTGCACCCTCCATGTCAGAATGGTCAGATTTATGAGCAGCTAGAGGCTCTTGTGTTTTCCCCTAGTGCGCCCCACCTTGCGTATTCAGTGGCATAGAGTGTAGGACAAGGAATATCTGTGGGTATGTCCTCCACACTAGCTATGCTGTGTGACCTAGGGGAGTATTGGTCTGCTACTGCTGGAATATTGTCAGTGCTGGTTACATTTGTGGCTTTGCGCTAGCCAATGGGTATACAACACTGTGGCCAGTGGCATGAAGGGTAGACTTGCAAAGAAAAGTCCCAGACCACTCCGCAGATCAGAGGGGGAAAAGGACCAGCAAGGCCCAGGTGAACGCAGTACTCACTGTTCGCCGCTCCATTGTTGCTGCGATAGAACAAGCAGGTAATAGCACCTTGGCGTGCCCAGCAACGACCCTGAGAGGGCAACACGTTTCCCAGCATGCCGCTGAGTCGGGACCTGAGTCAAACAGCACCGTGCAGTGGATCCGGCCGGCTATGCAGGTGTTGCATGGGCCTGACCAACACCTTTAGCCATAAGCCAGTTCTGAGCTCTGGATACTCATCAACAGTGGGTGAGCGGCAGGAGTTCCAGAGGGCCCGGGGTGGGGGGGCTTGTATGGTGCAGGGAAACCCATGAGACACTCCAAGGGGGTTGGTAGGCAGTATACCAGAGTATGCAGGAGCAGGCATCCACCACAGCAGCAAGCAGCTGCAAAGTCGCACCGGAGTCCTGCTAGTTATGTAAATCAGCACACCACTCTTCTCAGTAGTACCCCTAGGTACAGGCCCAAACACCCACAATCCAGGAACTCTGCTCTGCACAAGACGCAGGATCGAGCGTTCCGCGGGCCGAGATATACAACCTCGTCACAGAGGCCCGCTCCGCGGCGACTCCTGCCCGTTTTATACACAATAGTTGATCGCGCTCATTGCCGTTCCCCGGAGAGGCAGGCACAACCCATGGGGCAATGGTCCAGCACACAGCTCCCGCTGTGCGCAGACGAGATCGAGGGATTCCCCTCCGTAGTGCCGCAATGAGGTCAATGGCGTCCGCACACCTCCGGTGCCGATCTGGGACATCAGGTACTCAATCTCAAAGCATGGATGAACGCGTACACAAACCAGCAGGCCGCTCTCATAGGGGTACCCCGGAAGAGCAGGCTCACCCCACAGGATGCTAGTACAACACGCAGATCTGTCTGCGCACAGGCGGTGCACCTCCATACCTCAGCATTGCCGGAAATGGCGTCCTCGCTCTACCAGCATTCGTTTTGGCCCTGGGGGGGTACTTCACATTACCCGGCAGCATGCACCGGACATCGGCGCCGTCTGGGTCCGCCTCTGGTCGATACTCCGGTCTGCAGGCTAGCGGCAGGGTGCTGATGGCAGTGGGAAGGAGCGGCACAGCACGGCCCGGGCGCGTGCCGCCGAGAAAGACAGCCACGCCTAGGCCTCCATGCCGACGGTCGTCAGACAAACCGATCTCCGGCTCCTCGACTCCCAAAACCAGCTCAGAGGGCCCTCGGGCCGCCACCAGGCAGTGATGGGTTTTTGGTGGCCTATTAATGGGAAGGATTGAAGCAGGATGCAGGGCCCAAACCGGAGCTCGTCTAAGGCGCGGCTGCCATGTTCGGCGGTTACAAAGCGGTACAAAAGGGGGTGGTGATGGACGGAGCATCTGAACCAATCAAACACTCACACCCAGTCAACAGATCTGGGTTTAATCCATCACCGTTCTTCAGCCCACTCCGCCACCCCAGTTCAAACATGGCCATATGCAAATCAGTCTGACATTGTGCCTCATGGGAACAGTCCAGCCCGAACTGCCAAGCTATGCCTTCCCTGGACCGGATTCAAGCTTCCTAGGACCGCTTTCTGGCATTCCAGCCGTCTTCAGCCAGGCTTGCTTGAATCCAGTGGCAAAGTGAGCAAAGGACTCACGTATGAGCAGACCCTGCCAACTTATGGCGAACAAAGCGGTACAAAAGGGGGTGGTGATGGACGGAGCATCTGAACCAATCAAACACTCACACCCAGTCAACAGATCTGGGTTTAATCCATCACCGTTCTTTAGCCCACTCCGCCACGTTCGGCGGTTAGCCACGCCCCCTAGCTGCTCTATTCATGATATCGAAGTATGTGGTAGTATCATCTGGATGGGAAGGTTTAGCTGAATACAAATCTGGATTTGTGTCTGCAGGTGGGTCTGTGTAATAGATGTGATTTTGAGGGTGAATAGAGTATTGGTACCCTTGGCCCCTAAATGAATTAATAGAACCCTCTGGGGAGTAGTTTGTATCAGCAGGAGTTGAGTGTGCCCTTGGTGTCACCGGTGGCAGTCTAATGGGCGGTGGACTGGTAGCCTTGTCCCTCCTTTTTCTGTGGTTTGGTGGGAAGGGGCTTTCCAAGGCTTCTTCAAAAGTTAACTGTCTCTTAGCTTGCTTTTCATCTGTTTCGCGAGGTGTAGCCATGATTCTGTAAACGTTCAACTACCGGTTCCACAGTTTCTGAACAGGCCTTTTGTTTGACTGAAGGATAGGCAGGGCAACTGGGATTATGCTGCAGGGGAGGGCCAAATTATGCGGTAGGGTTGCATACATTATCCTTCAAGAAAAAGGCAAGATATGCTGCACATTTTAGGATAATATTGCTTCAATATTTTGTAACACAGCAATAAGCTACAGAAAGGTGACCAGTCAACCTTTACAAAGGGCCTTCCACTGCGCGGCAACTTGGAGGTGTCGCTGCCTTTTTAAAAACTTGTGAACCGTTTGAGCTACAAACAATGTATTTCTTGTTAAAATCTAGATTATGTAGCAGATGATGGATGATGTGGCAAATATGGCAAATGTATAATTATGTGAAAATCACCGCAGCCGCACAATCGCATAATTTTAGTGGCACTTAGGACTTAGGTTCCATAGAGGCTTTTGGCGCCAATGGTTTCGATGCAGAGTGCCTCCTTTCGGACGTACTTGACTTGGTGCCGAGCAGACCGAGGTTTCGGCGCCCGGGCTCTTGATTCAGAGTTTCGAATTAAGGCTGATGGCTGGTGGGTCTTTTGCTGTTGTTTCAGCGCTGGGCTGGGTATATGCATTAATGGTACAGCTGTTTGATGCCAGCTATGGCCTGAAGGCAATGGTGGCCTTTGCAAGGCTTCGGTTGGTCCAAACCAGTCTGCCGCACCTTTGGGATATTTTGTTGAGACTGTGGTTGGGATAGATTGTGTACAGTACTCATTGTTTGTCCCAGTGGAATGTCCTGGATTTTGAGCTCGGACCCCGTACTGTTGCCCTGTGAGAAGGAGCCCTCATCCGCTGCGGAAGTCAGAGCGTACTCCTTGTAGTGGTACTCTTCGAATCCAAAAATGTCAGGAGTGCTGTGGATGGTGCATCTGGACATTTTGGGGCACCTTAACCACTTGGATGCTAAGGTACTTCTGGATATTTATATTCATTTCCATTGAAATGAATGGGCACTCCATGACGAGCTGAGCTCGTCATGAGCGTCCAAGGGGTTAAGTGCTGATCACGCAGTGTCGTCTTATAGAGGAAGCCCTTTCATGCCTTGCAGATGTATTCTTGATGATCTGGAGAAAGGCACAAGTTTCGCACCAGGTGTTGGTCGGTGTGTGGAAACGTGGCATGGTAGCGTGGGCAACAACCAACAGGTGTTCGTTCCTTCACGAGATGGGCATGGCATGAATGGAACTTGGAGAAGAAAGATCTGCGCGGAAGGGCAATCAATCAATCAATCAATCAGAACATTTGTATAGCGCGCTACTCACCCGGAGGGTCTCAAGGCGCTGGGGGGGGTCCGCTACTGCTCGAACAGACAGGTCTTGAGCTGCTTCCTGAAGGCGAGGTGGTCCTGGGTCAGGCGGAGGTGGGTCGGGAGGGAGTTCCAAGTCTTGGCGGCCCGGTAGGAGAAGGCCCTTCCTCCTGTGGTGGCTCTTCGGATGCGGGGGACGGCGGCGAGGGCGTGGCTGGTCGATCGAAGCTGGCGCGTTAGAGCGTAGAAGTTGAGGCGGCTGTTGAGGTATCCTGGTCCTTGGTTGTGTAGGGCTTTGTGTGCGTGGGTGAGGAGCCGGAAGGGGATTCTCTTGTTGACCGGGAGCCAGTGCAGGTCTCTCAGGTGTCCGGAGATGTGGCTGCGGCGGGGGATGTCCAGGATGAGTCGTGCTGAGGTGTTCTGGATCCGCTGGAGTCTCTTCTGGAGTTTGGCGGTGGTGCCGGCGTAGAGGGAGTTGCCGTAGTCCAGCCGGCTGGTGACGAGGGCCTGGGTGACCGTCTTCCTGGTTTCGGTGGGGATCCATCGGAAGATCTTACGTAGCATGCGCAGGATGTTGAAGCATGACGAGGAGACGGCGTTGACTTGTCTGGTCATGGAGAGGGAGGAGTCCAGGATGAAGCCCAGGTTGCGTGCGTGGTCAGTTGGTTTGGGTGCGTTGCCCAGGGCGGGGGGCCACCAGGAGTCGTCCCAGGCGGAGGGTGAGGATCCCAGGATGAGGACTTCCGTCTTGTCCGAGTTCAGTTTCAGGCGGCTGTTCGACATCCATTTGGCTACGTCTGTCATCCCTTCGTGCAGGTTGGCTCTGGCGGTGGCGGGGTCGTTGGTGAGGGAGAGGATCAGCTGGGTGTCGTCTGCGTAGGAGATGATGTTCAGGTTGTGCTGGCGTGCGATGGCTGCGAGGGGGCTCATGTAGACGTTGAAGAGAGTTGGGCTGAGCGAGGAGCCTTGAGGGACGCCGCAGATGACTTCGGTGGCTTCCGATCTGAACGGGGGGAGGCGGACTCTCTGTGTCCTTCCGGCGAGGAAGGAGGTGATCCACTCAAGTGCCTTCTCCTGGATTCCGACGTTGCTGAGGCGCTGTACTAGGGTGCGGTGGCAGACAGTGTCGAAGGCCGCGGAGAGGTCCAGGAGGATGAGGGCCGCTGTTTCTCCGTTGTCGAGCAGGGCTCGGATGTCATCTGTAGCTGCGATCAGGGCGGTCTCGGTGCTGTGGTTGGCCCGGAAGCCAGACTGCGAGAGGTCGAGGGAGCCGTTCGTCTAGAGGAAGGCGGCCAGTTGCTTGTTGACGGTCTTCTTGATGACTTTGGCTGGAAACGGGGGCAAAGGCCCTCTAGGCTTCAGTCGTCTGGAATGAGTCTACAAGCGACCGTTGATAACTGCGATTGACAACAATACCGATGGGAGAGGCCTAAATAGTAGTTTTGCGCGGATGTCGAGAGAGAGCAGAGGAGTCCACTATCAAACCAGACAGCGTAAAAAAAACAATCTAACAATGGAGTCTAATACTATGCGTATTGCAAGCAACAGTAGGAGTCACTACCAGGGTCGGATTGGGATCACAATTTAGCCTTGGACCGGACAAAAAAAGTGGCCCACATTCGCTGGGTGTGGCCCACATTCACAGGCGTGCCCCACATTCACAGGCGTGCCTTTTCATGAAATACACAAGGAATGTAAGTGGGAAGATATTGTTCTTAGGAAGGACATAGGGCCAACGTGACAATGTCCTACAAGCTGAGCAACTGAAAAACAGTGAGGCCCCTTTCTATTACAAAATTATTCCTCAGCTCTCCAGCGAAGGAGCACCTGAAAAACAGCAAGGCCCCTTTCTATTACAAAATGATTCCCCAGCCGTCCAGCTCAGGAGCATCTGAAAACAGCGAGGCCCCTTTCTATTACAAAAGTATTCCCCAGCCGTCCAGCTCAGGAGCATCTGAAAACAGCGAGGCCCCTTTCTGTTACAAAATAATTCCCCAGCCGTCCAGCTCAGGAGCATCTGAAAACAGCGAAGCCCCTTTCTATTACAAAATGATTCCCCACCCTCCAGCGCAGGAGCATCTGAAAAAACATCTGAAACAGCGAGGCCCCTTTCTATTACAAAATTATTCCCCATCCCTCCAGGGCAGGAGCACCCGAACAGTGAGGCCCCATTCTCTTAAAATATTATTCCCCGGCCCTCCAGCGCAGGAGACCTGAAAAACAGCGAGGCCCCAGCTATTTGTAAATTACTCAGCCCTCCCCAGCCCTTCACTGCTTGGGGCAATGGACTGACAGGAGAGGGGATAAAGCAAAAAACACAGCCGCTTGGCCATCCATGGGGGTCAGGAGGAGGCTGAGGTGAAGATGGTGCGAGTTCCAAACATTACCTGGCCCCCACAGCGAGACCCATTCTTCCTCGCCCAATATGCCCTGAATGAGAAGGGCTGTGGGCGAGGTGTTAATGCAAACACTGTTTCTGGGCTGCGTGGGCCCCAGGGGGGCCGAGGTGAAAACGGCTCAAAGGCCTGAGCAACACCTGGCCCCCAGGGAGGCCGATTCTGGCACACACTCACCCCTCCCCAGCCAACCATCAGCAAGATTGCTTGGCAGGGGGTCAAGGAGAGGCCACAGCTGATCAGCGCTGAAGGGCCGCACAGCGAATGCTTTCCTCTCCCTGTCAGTGCTCTCTGTGGACTGGGAAAGGGTGGAAAAAAACTGCCCACAGAGTGCACTGAGACACCGGCCCTTCGGCCCATGCCCGAAGGCCCGTAGTGTCAATCTGCCCCTGGTCACTACACCTTGGGACTTGAAAGACTTCTTTGAAGAAAAAGAACTTGCACACTTCCAAAACCCAACACTAGATGGCAGACTATGCTAAGCATGTGTAGCTACAGCCACACATGCCATCAAACATACATATTTCTTCCACAGATTGAGGACATCAACTTTTCAACAGGAGTGGAACAGCACAGAGCCAGTACATGCTGTTATTGTTATCTTCTCTTTAATTGCCACAGAGATTTGCATAAAGATAATGCTGTGCATTAAATCATAAACAGGGATCCTAATAACATACTGTAGTCTCTTGGACAGTTTATAGATTACTCTTGTTGATTACCTTGCGGGGTTGCATTACTAACTCTATTTCAAGAAATCCAGTAGAACTTTTTCCTTTACTTTCTCACTTCCTAGTTAAGTCCTATCACAGGATTCCCATGGCTCACCAGCACACTAAAAAGATGGCCGAGTATTCAGCACACCCCCTGCTACTGTTTCTGAATCTCCCTTGCTCCACCATGCCTAAGACTCAACACAGTTCTCCAGATTGCCACTTGCCTGAAGAAAAGATGGGGAGGTAGTCTGCACACCTTTTGCAAGTCCTTCTACAAATCACAGACTACTATTAGATGAGTGTTTATATGGAAAATACTCTGTTCTGGTCTTTCCTCTTTCTCTACACCCTTTCTGCCTATTCAGTAGGATGTAGAACTGTCAGCTCCTTTTTCCAGTTCCACTCTGTATTGGAGGATATATAAAGATGTCTTCTGCCCTTCAAACGAGGTTTCTCCTTTTGCAGCTTTGGCATTTTTCTAGACTGCCCTGGTACCATGAAGGTTGTAGTGGCAGGGTCTGACTGGTCTATCAGACACTTTAAGAACCCCTGTTGGTGCGGGTAAGTACAATGCTTCCAAGGGCCAGTGTGCCATCTCCCTTATCATCCCACATACACCTCTGGCCCCCCAACAGCAACCCACATGGAAGGAAGTGCAGCGCATGACATAACCCCCATACCTGTAGTGGGTAAATTTCCTTGTGGCAGTGAGTTATTCGACCCAGCCAGCTAATACATAGCAGCCCAGATAAATGTGTTAAATTAATGGCTCCTAAATGCCTCAGAGCCCTAATGACTGGACATGGCACCACCAAGCTTTGGTGCCGACAAGTCAGAATTGGTATGGGCAGATACAGCCAGGTGGACCACAGTGAAGGAGAAAGGCACCAGTGCTAAGATCCATTGCGGTTCTCTACGACCCATTTAACCCCTTCCATGCTCATGACGAGCTCAGCTCGTCATGCAGTACACTGCTCGTGTGCAATGGGAATAAATGAGTGCCAGCGCTCAGGGGGAATTGCTGCAGCATTGATGGTGTTAAGAGCCGGGCATTCTTTTTTGGTGTCCCAAGGTGGGGTTCATAGAGTAGTAGCTTTCAGCCGATTAGAGGTCGACCATGCACAAGGAAGGGTGGAAAGTATCACTCCCAGGTGTTACAATTAGGTGGCCCAGGATGCGCTAAATACAATGTCACCTTGGTATGTTGATGAAAACAAACTATATGGTCAGACAATTTGATATGTCACTCCCTGGAAGGTGAAGATAACCACATGTGGTCTGAAGGAGAAGACTTAAGAGTGATACTGACCACCAGAGCTTAAAGTCATGTTTTATTTTGATATTTTAGTTTAAGGAGTACATGCGAGGGACGTTTTCATTAATCAATTATAATGAACAACATGGCTTTACTTGGTTTTTCAATTAGTTCGTTGACCCTCGCCCTTGGATAGGCATCAAAATAAAATACCTTGTTGCCCTGTCCAAAGTTGGCTTGATGGATTTGGTTTGGGCACTAGTATGATGGTAGAGGACTAGTCACTGCTGGAGAGTTCAATGATATCCGTGGGAAGCATCATGACACTAACACATTCAGACAAGGAAGGTAAGAGAGGTGCCAGTACAAAGTAGATAAAGTTAACATGAAATAAACTTTATTAAAAGGACTGTACAGACTGAACATTTTAAAACACTGTTCTCTGCATGGAGCAGAGGAAGCGCACAATTTCCAAAACACAGAAACAGTAAAAATTAGATCAATTACAGGAAACCAAGCACTTTAAAAACACCACCACAATCAGTGCAATACTATTTTGCATTGGTTTTCTTCTCCTTGAAGAGAAAAGTATAATCTTGCCACAATTTCTACTTGTACATGAACATATGAATTAAAGAAAATTAGGCACAACACAACTAAAACATAAAAATTAACGTTTTTGGTAATGCCATTACACACACGTCTTCTTTGCATTCAGTGCGCCTGCACTGAGACTGCAGAGAACTTATCATATGGCCTGCGATAACTGAGGCAAGGAAGAACAGTTGGGCAGTTTCAGGAACTACTCGTACAGTTCATTTCAAGAATCGAGTGGATTTACGTCTTTATGGGATTCACAAAAACCCCAAAGTATACATACCTAAATCTATGAAAATCATACATTTATATTCATGTCACTAAGCACACACTGGTGGGTTTTCCAATAGCAAAACAATCCAGCCGTTTACTATTAATCATAGCATTAATGTCTTCTTCTATTTCTTCCTGAGGAGAAATTCATTTGCATGCACCGTTTGTAAATAATATCAGGGTATCTAGACATTTGCCATATCATATGTACACACTTGCTACAACCTTTTTTTTGGAGTAGTTTTAGGTGGGTAAATAGTTTGTTAAAATACACTAAAATATCTTGGTGAACACCCACCCACACGTACAATTTTGTAGGTGTTTACAAGATTTCTAATCTTCCTCCGGGGACACTTTATTCCCACATCACTCTCAAACTAACAACACTGGAAAAACGGATATACTGGCAGATTTTCCCCTCTTGCTAAGTGCAATTTTCATCTACGTGATTCACTTGATCTAAATTTTGTGAATCACAATGCAGTATTTAAAAAGAAAATGTAATGTTACTTATAAAAAAATCTGTGATTCAGACCACAAATGGCCCTAAACACTTGGTAAACTGAGGTACACGAGAAGAAGCAGAGATACTGGCCATCAATGCCAACTGAATGTATGACGGAATCATGCATGCTTTTAGCATGCATGCCTTCACAATGCCGGTATTAGAACGAAAGCGTCATTACGATGCGTTCCTTTAGGACGCAAGTCATTACAACAACTTGCCTTAGGGGGCGCTGGACTTTGGACTAGTATCATTTACTATTCCAGCTCCAGTATGTGCAACAGTAGAGAAGCTGTTGGACTTAAAATCCAACATCACTCTACCAATGCGCCGCCCCCCTGAGCAAGTTGTAATGACTTGCGTTGTAAATGAACGCATGGTAACAACGCGTTTGTTCTATTGCTGGCGGTGAAAAGGCACAGCGTGCCTCCAGCTTCGATTTCATGGAAGTTTCCCATACCAGGTGCCTTAAGGTAACATTATCCTATTGAGTCTTAAACTGGGGAAACAGAAAAACACCAAGCCTGAACTTCTGCGAACAATCTCTTAAGAGAGAAAGTACAAGTTTCTCTGTGTAAAGGTGAATACGACAGCTTTTTGCCTTTTCTGAAATGTCGGGGACCTGCTGTGGACGACAAGGCTGTGTAGTGTAGATACTCTCCAGTAAGGTCTATTTTCTGTGTGCATTACAGTAGATGTTTCCATGAAGGTTCCCATGGTATAATGAAACACAGCCTCGCTTTGCTTTGAGCTCAGTTATACTGTGTCGACTGCATGATACCCATAGGAGTGCCATAACACATTGCACAGGTGAAGCCAATGTGCCGACACAAGTGCTCCTATCATTGAATCGAAGATAGAATAAACCTCATTTGGCTTGAAATTAGAAAATTTATGTAGAGCCTACCTGCAAAGTTGTGTCCCCACTATCTTCCATGTATTTTCTATCAAAAGACCCAAAATGTGAAAAGCATAATTTCAGTTTGTTTTCCCCTAAATGCAAAAGAAATATATGCCTCTGCATGGGTGCCAAGACCTGCCAACAGTGCAACCTACTCCTAAAGATCATACAGGACAGGCAGCGAGACACTATCCTTCCACCAAGGCATCTCTACATACTCCGTTTTAGCCTGTGGTACCTATCACGGTAGCATTGGGCTTGTAATGTGTCGTTCAAGCAAGTAACTACATTAAGACCCAACCAATGGGGTCACAAACAGTGGGTCTCATTTCGTCTGAATCCTTCCTCTTATTGCTGCTGAGAGCAGGGTAACTGTGGAATGCAAAAGCTACTTCTCTTTGGACCCAGAGTGTTGCAGATGTCTGCTGTGACTGGTTTAACTCTGAAAAACCTTAGCTAATGAAACCTGAAAAGCATTAGAAAGGGGGGGGGGGTGATCAAATACTTGGGGTGTCTAAAAAGAACACGAGGACTGTTGCAGTTTTCCATACGCCATTCCCACCCCAAACTTGAAAAAGAATACACATCCATGTTAAATTTTACTGCAACGCAAAAAACAAAAGCAAACATTTAGCCAAAACTGGGAACAGAAGATGGACAGGGGGAACCAAACAACAACGCATTTTTGACATTTGACCAGCAATAGTATTACTGCCGGTCTAACAGTGTTGGAGTCAGCCCGCCACATACAGACTTTGTATTGTACATGCACTTCTCTTTTGTAACTGTCAAATCGAACCTGTGACTGTGGACAGGCATCCTTTAGCACTGCTGGACAATGCCATGTGTGACCAGTCAGCATTTTACTTGGGAGGCTCTTTCAGAATGAAATTAGCACAAACAAAGCACACACTGAATTGAATTTACTTTTTTCACAAAGCACTAATAGACATAAGTGATAAGTGTACGGCTTGTGCAGCACACTGTAATTCATCATTATAAATGGGCATGTCCATGTCATGCCCTGGTCTCACTCCTTCTTGCACGGTTTGCAGCTTGTATAATGATTTACAACATGTCAGCATCATTAGAATTTTGTGCACTTTGCACCACTCATGATGCATAAACTCAATGATTTTGGCACTCAGCGTTTAGACCTATTCAAGTTACTTTTTTTTTTAAATGGGTAAAAGCCTCCATTTTTTACCCACTTCACCAACCACACCCATTGCATGTACACTTTCCGACTAAAATGTTACCTGTGCATTTAATGTTAATGGTCACCTACCATGACACGTTTAAATAGATTTCCCTTTTGACAGTAAATATTTTCATTACATCTGATACTAAAAGGGAAAAAAGTTACAACGTCCTAAACAAAAACAGAGTAAAAGGTACTAAAACAAGGTTTCATCAAATACGAGAGCAAAAAAAAAAAAAAAGAAGAAAACTAATTCATCCATCCACAATCAGATTACAGATTAAGAACGCTCCACGGGGTGAGGGCGCACAAGGCTCCTTTAAATACTGGAACGTAGGCCGCTCGAGGGAGCTAAAGCATTTAGGATTTATTAAAAGACTTCATAGTGGTTCCATCATTTTTCTCCCTACAGTCAGAAATACTTATCATGACAACATCAAGAAAATAGTACCATAAACACTTCAGATATGAACAGACATTGTGCTTACGTCACGTTTAAATATAAAACCAGCGAGTACGCCGAGTTGCCACACCCGTTACTCGAGCCACATGTACAGTTCTACTAAAAAGGGGTTTTATGTTTCGCAGCAGAAGCATCTTCTTTGGCCTATTCGTCCTGCTTCCGCTTGGGCTTTTTTGGGTTCCGCGACCGACTTTTTGCTTTGCAGAGTGGGCAGATGGGCGCATTTCTGTGGATTTGCTGGTGACAAGACAAGCATGCCTAAAACATCAGAAAACAAAATGAATTAGTGACGTTGTAAGTCATTCGTGCAACATTAATAATAATTAAACCTAATATCATGGGGGGGTGTTTGCTCTCCTATGCAATCTGTTGCAAAATGGAGGATGCAGCAGCTCTGGTGTGCTGCACACGTGCTGCTCATTTGCTACTGCTCATGGCAGAACTTGCTGCTTCAGCAGAATGCCTCACCAGTCCAGGAAATAAGAGTTCTCTGAAATTCCAGTAGAATATGCAACATTTACATTGTTTCTTAGGATTTCCTGTAGGAAACATTGCAGGCTCACATGCCGTCTGTATGGTACATTTACTGACCACCATGTGCACATGATTTAAACAAAAATCCTTTCAACTCTTCAGCCACATTTTTGATTGAGCGCCGAGGCTTCAGCTGAAGCAAATATTTTTCAACCCGGTGAAAGGTATCCCATGGCAATCAAAAGGGCGAATGACCAACCCTCCCGACAGCAACACAAGTTGCAAAACGGATTGCCTCGTTAGTGATGTCATCTGTATAAGGCACAGACCCCATGAAAATGAAGTGAGGCTACAATAATATGATCTACTGAAGCAATTCTACTCAATGGAGCAACATGCTTGCAATGCAATAACAAAACATTCATTGTATGTGCCTGAACCTCCTGTGCAACTTTAAATAATTTTTATCCAAACCAAATACAATTTCAGGAGCTACAGCAATATAACACTTGAAATTAAACGCAAAAATAAAACACTCAGAGACATCTCAGAATTCATCATTATTGCTAGCAGGTTCTTAGCATGCACGCGTGACCATGATGGTTGCAGCATCTGAGCGAGCATGCAATGGATGAAGCCACGTTGACCCTGCAAGGGCTGTTCTAATCATGTGTCTTTGGTCCAATGACCACAGCTACACGCCTCTGACTTCCTGTTTCAAAGTATATCTGAACACTAGGTGCCTTCTTCGATAAGAGAAACCAATCCCTAATAAAACACTTCATTACAAACATGTACTCAATTTACCATATCCCTGTGGGATGAACTGAAAATCAGACTTCATGTCAGAAGTGTGTGAACTCGAGGGAAAGAGAGGCAAAGGTTTGAATCCGCCTCAAGCCTTTGCACATGCCTCCAGATAAAGAACTAAAGAGAAGGCTCTTCTACGGTTATGCCCTTAAGCAAGGTAGCATCGTACCTTTAATGTCTTGCAAAACTCAAATGTTATGCGTGCTCTGGATGCGTCATCCGCAGTCAATGGCTGATCTCAATCACAATATCTTCCAAAACACCCACCCACGCTCATCCAAACATTGCAAAACCTGCCAACTAACAGCCCCCGCTCAGCGAAAACAAGTATTCATCACACTACCCACATGACCACATCTTTGCCCACTTGAATTTCAGCCCATATCATCACAAGAGAGTCACCATCTGCACACATCAATTCCCAAACAATAGCGAACTCTGGCAGGGACACAGCCTGGACCGAGAAGGGGACGGCGCTGATACAACATCACCCAAGGGTGAGAAGCTCGTATGAGGAGGAGGAGGAGAACTATGAGAGGAGAATGAGTAACACAGAGACACCATCTGGTGGCAAATGAGGAAACACAAGGTCAAGGGACAGGAAACCCTACCCAGAGATAAAGCAGACTGGAACCTCTGGCTATAAGTTAGTGTATATGTAACAAGGACCCCCTGTATTCAAAAAGAATCAGATTCCTAGACCAGGGATAAACAATGTTTGAGAAATAACAATCTAGGCAATCATAGCGAACATAGATCAATGTCAATATTAAACAAGGAAATTAAGCTACAACAGTAAAGTAAAATTCAGTATTTTATTAGGAATTAAACAAAGAATCACATTTCAAGACTTGAGAAAAGGTTCTAATTAAAAAATTCTACATTTAGAGAATTGACATAATAATAAAAACATTTTATGTATTAAAACATTTCTTTTAGTAAACAACAAGTAAGGGGGAAATGAGTGGCAAGTTGGTACTCTACGCGCGTTTCGGCGACCAGCAAGTGAGGTTACTTCTGCTGTCCGGAACCTTTAAATTGTTGTAGTCAAATAAGGATATCTTTACAAGACGTGAAAATGATGTATCCTCCTGATATGGGGATCTTTGATTAAAGAAAGCTTTTTTCTTTTTACACTTGCTTGAGGTGCTTCAGTCTTGGCGAGGTAGTGATATTTTTTGATTAAAATAACTCCCTGTCCAAAACGATATAACAGGGCTCCAAAGGTTCCGGACGGCAGAAGTAACCTCACTTGTTTTTAGTTTATCAGTATAAACCCTCAAAATAAAGAATATCGATGTGGGTTCAGCTTTACCAAAACAACTTATTCAACACATCCAAAAAACTTCGATCATAATCATTCGTGGCTGCTCCAGAAGAAGGCGCTGGTCGCCGAAACGCGCGTAGAGTACCAACTTGCCACTCATTTCCCCCTTACTTGTTGTTTACTAAAAGAAATGTTTTAATACATAAAATGATTTTATTATTATGTCAATTCTCTAAATGTAGAATTTTTTAATTAGAACCTTTTCTCAAGTCTTGAAATGTGATTCTTTGTTTAATTCCTAATAAAATACTGAATTTTACTTTACTGTTGTAGCTTAATTTCCTTGTTTAATATTGACATTGATCTATGTTCGCTATGATTGCCTAGATTGTTATTTCTCAAACACCTCTGGCTATAAGAACACTCAAACAGGGAAGGTGCCCAGTAGAACGGGCAGTGGTAGGCTGGTGAATCCAGTAACATAAAGCGCACGTTCACACAGAAGGCTATATTGGTACTGAATAACCGCTGGGATTTGAACCTGTGACCATGAGGCCGAACACAGGCCTCTGCCGTGGAGTATTAGTCCACCAGAACCAGCCAGGAGACCGGTGCAAGCCACAAGAATGGAAAACCCATCAGACCCAAGTGATGGACAATCACCCGCTCCGTATAGCAAGAGCCCAAATACCACAATAGGACCATCCTAACAGGCACGCACAGAGTGGGCACAAACTCATACAGAGGTCCACTGAGTCATATGATGGTCTTTTAGATGCTACTGCAAGTAGAGAAACCCACATCACACATTCCGCTTTTACCTGGCTTGCGTGCACATATCAAGACCAGTGTTGCACATCCCCTCTGCGCTCCGATGTAGGAAAAATTGCCTCCCTCCCTCCATGCTGCCACCTATCTCTGATGGGATAAGAATCGAGTTGCAGACCCAATTCTACACAGAAAGAGGCAAGATGTCAGACAACTGGTACCTGCTATCATAAGCAAATACTGTATATTATACCATTACATATTACCTCATCGGGAATAGGGCAACCTGTGTCACCCACGACCTTGCAGAAGTCAGAGGGAGACAGTTTGCACTCAATAAAAAGTCAGGCATTGCTTTGAAGAACACAAACTTGGCCACAAAACCATTCAGGTGCTCGAGATTTCTAGGAGTAATGTTACTCTGCCGCCCAACCTGACCTCAAATCCTTCTGCTGCCTTCCAGAAGTAAATGACTTCTCAATCCGACCCCAATGCCATTTCCGGTGCCCACCTTGCATAGTGGGTCTCTATGATGCACACAGACGTCACGGTCACCCCAGACTGCTAGGAGGGCACAAATAAGGGTGACGCCCCTAGGAACAGCCAGATTAGGTCGCAAGAAGGCGCGTGTCCCTGCTGTTAGAAGGGAAAAGAAACTATCATTTTCTCTCACTGGAGATCGATCTTATAGATTTCCGAACTTGCTAAAGCAAAGAAAACAGCATTGGATCTCTCACAGGGTAGTGGTTATACTGCCATCTTGTGGAGAGCTTCAGAAATGCATGTAAAAAAGTTACAATAGCAGGGCTGGAGCCTGGCCTGTAGTGTCTGCAACACTCCTCTCTCAGTTCAACCAGAATCAGAGCACTAATTACACAGGGTCATTGCGAACGAAGAGAGGTAAATCAGATGCTACTAGAAATCAGATTTCAGATCAGATTTTAATGTCTTTATTTCGATAAATAAAATCATAAAAGACAACTTAGCAAAATATTTACAACAATATCGACATCAATTCATGTTACAAATCGTTATATATAAGGAAAAAGGGATAGTTATACCTATGTATGTAAAATCATCACTATACGTCCTACTTGAATCCAAAGTTAAAAAGTTATTAAACCATCAACGACAAAATCAAGACATTATTTAATCCAAATATGTTATCATAATAGTTAAAAAGCTCTTAAAATGAGTTTTAACAGGTATTAGTGGTGGGCACTATACAGCTTACACTCTGTCCAGTAACGATAGGATTCCTTTTTGTTCTGATTACCCAAGCCCAACCTAGGTATTTAGCCAAGCATATCACAATAAAACCAGTTGTGTTTGTTTTTAAAACCCATATTGCATCTGAAGATTTATTACAGTTCATACGTTTAAAAATGGGTTTTAGCCACTTTGAACGGGGTTCGCTATATCGCGGGCAAACAAACAAAAAGTGTCCCTCTGTTTCCTTACACCCAGGGCAATGGCTACATAGATTACTAGTTTTGTTATTCCATGTTGCTGTGAAGGAATTGAGGGGTAAGGTGCCCACCCGAAGTTGGTGATATAATTTTTTATCTAGGGGCTTTGAGATAAGATCCCAATATAGCTCCCGAACCGGATCCAATTTAAATCTTAAAAAACGCCCTGTCAGATCTTCAGAGCCAGATGCCTGGACCAGAGAATGGCGGGTAGAAGCCCAGAATAGGCTCTTGAAATCCTTTTTTGAGGGAAAGATGCTAATATCTGGCGAGGACCACAGGTGGCTAAGGCCCATGTCAAACAGGGTCTTTTTCACCATCTGCAACCATGGGATTCTCTCTGAACCCCCAATAGCCTTCACCTCGGATACCTCCTTTGCAAAGAGTGACAACTCCTCTGTGGTCCACAGACGCCTCCAGGTAGACACTACTCTGTAACGTGCCATATCCGTAATTGGACGGCAACCCATGTCGTGGCAAAGAGGGATCAGTGGTGTAGATTGGGGGAGTCCCACCAAACTACGAAGGAACCTGCACTGGATTTTGTACAAACTTGATAGATCCATAAAACCCCATAACTCTGCCCCGTACAATGTCGCAGCGTTGATTTTAACATCGTAAATTTGTAAAGCCGGGGCAACCCTTTTGGTAATCGATTTCTTTTGCTCCCGCAAAAGGCAACCAGTGAGTTGGGACAGTTTTAATTGCTGGGTCTCAATTTGTGGTTTCCAGGACAGTCGGCAATCCAGAGTGACCCCCAGATACGTCATCGTGTCAACTTGTTCTAGGTTAACCCCATTAAGTTGTACACTACTACGTATTGGTTTTTTTTTTCTGGAGAAAACCATAAATTTTGTTTTCCCCACATTTATCTGAAGGTCATTACGATTACAGTACTCCTCAAAATGGTTCAATGCCCTCTGCAGCCCCCCCCTTGTTTTGGATAAGAGGAGGGTGTCGTCCGCAAAGATCAACAATGGGAATTTTGTCCCCGCCAGAGACGGAGCATCAGTGTTAATTAACCCAAAGAATTTCACTACCTGGTCTATAAATAGTAGGAATAGGGTGGGTGCGAGAACGCACCCCTGGCGGACTCCTCGGGAGACTGGAAAAGACTCCGTAAATTGGCCTTGTGCCCCCCATCTGACCCTAGCGAAATTGTCTTCATGTAGTCTGATAATAATGTCCACTAGTTCCCCCGGCATTCCTAGGTCCCTTAAAACCTGCCACAATTTTCCTCTCGGCACCAAATCAAATGCTGATTTGAGATCTATAAATGCAGCAAAGATGGTTCCGCCGCCAAGTATGACAAATTTCCAAAAAATCATGCAAAACCTCAGGACCTGGTCTATAGTACTTGTACCGGGTCTAAAACCTGCCTGTAACGGGGATAGTATTCCTTCTATATCCATCCACCCATGAACCCTCACCAAAATCATACGGGCAAAAACCTTTTGAAAACAATCAATTAAGCTAATCGGGCGATAGTTCCCTGGATTTGTTCTATCGCCCTTTTTATGTATAGGGAGAATCTCTGCCCCTTTCCAGGTCTTGGGAATGTGGGCACCTCTCGCAATGATGTTAACTATATATGTTAAGTAAGGTACCCACAGACCTGTATTCGCTTTAAAGAGGTCAGCCGGAATTTGGTCCAACCCAGGTGCCTTCCCCCTTTTTGTTAGCCCCAATGCATAATCTGTTTCAGCTTCGGTAAAGGACAGAGTCAAATTGCCTGGTGTTGTTATCGGCAGCATAGACATTCTGGACGGGGAATCATGGGCCACTGGACAGAATTGGGTAGAGTAATGTTTGATCCAGTCTTCTGGGCAAACATGGTTGGACGGAATGCGAAGCTCACCATCTTTACCACATTTGACGATGTCCCAGAATTTGACATGGTCGTTTGATTGACTAGCTTCCAGAAGATCTGCCCAAAATTCGTCTTCCCATTCCTTTTTTGCCACCCATTGTACTTTTTTGTACCTTTTCCTCGCCTCTTTAACAGCACAGATGTCTCTAGATTTAACTTTTTCTATGAGATGGCTATGAGCCTCTCTACATTCTCTATTGTACCATTTACTTCTTGGGGGGTTCAGATGTCCAGTATTATGATTACATGGTTTCGATAGAATATGTTTAAGTTCGGAAAAACAATTATCATGAATATCCATCAATTTATGTAAATCATCCTGACCCTTTTCAACAGCAACAGACTTCATGTTATTTAGAGCACATGACACTACATTTTCAATGTTGGACTGAATCGTTACATCGTTTGAAATTAGTGACCACTTCACTCTCCTCCGGTCATTTGATACAATTATCACCCCTTGCCCCCTAGGATCAGGTTCCCTTAATCTTGTCTGGTCACACGTTAAGAATTTCAAGGACAAGGGGTTATGGTCACTCTCAGGTCGAATCACTTACTTCTAGTTCCAGGTTCGCCACTCTCAGCTTGTGATGCTAGCAAATGAATGGGCCTATTCACAAAGGCATTCTGGAGTACGTTAACTGGTTCTCCTATAGTGCTCTTTTACATACTCTTACAAACCTGTGTGATGGGGCTGCAGAACAACTAAAATAGGAATACACTGGGGCTATCAGGGGAACCTTCACATAGAATTAGTATGAATAGAAAGGGCTGTGCCCTGTGTGTACTTCACTAATAGGGAGTTAGACGTTTTGAGGCCAATTCCCAAAGCAGTGTAAAAGAGTACTGCTGTAGGACTACTCCCTGTATTCATGTATGTTTTGTGAATCGGCCTCTAAAAATGAAATTTGAGGATCACAAAACCGAATGCCAACATGGCCCAGGAAAAGAGGTTATTGTTGACAACCTTAGGAAAGTAAAAACTTGCTCTGGATATTGCATCAAAGTCAGGGCTTGAAGAAAGCAAGTGGCGAAGATCAAATGGCTGCCTTGAACATTATACTGAATTTGGACAGGACTATGCGAGCAAAATTAATCTGACATTGGACCTGTCTTTGAAGCACAGCAAATGCGACACGACAAATAAAACATTTTAAAGGTATCTTTATGTATAGCCTGGACTTTGGCGACCCACCTAAAATCAGGTTACGACCTGCAGGAGTACACCTTGCACTAACACACTTGAACTCACTCTCTCTCACTCCAGAAATATGTAAACTTGCCAGAGGCCAGGCCTGGTTACCTTCATTGGAGGAGGCTGTTGCCTGAACGTCGCCGTTTGCCGTGTGTCCTGTTTTCTTGCCACCTGCAGCTGTTGGGCGGCAGCTGCTGCTGCAGCAAGGGATTCTGGGATGGGAGGCTCTTGTGGTTCTGTCTGCCATTCCGCTTTTTGCTTTTCAAAATAACTGGACCAAAGCAAAAATAAATAAATCAGGAAGCATTGCACGCATAATTATTTATAAAATGAAACTTAACACGGATTATAAGACTGCTCGTGCATAAGAACAGGCTGCTTTGGTGGAGTTGCCATATTATAATTTATTTATTATCATTATTATTTTTTAACTTTTTTTTTCATTTTGTAAGAACAACACAGCGGGTGATCATGCTTGAACAACACAGACACCAGTGATACACGATATTCAAACCTCTAAAAATACCAATAACCAGGGGCGCCATATTATAAAATTCTATGTCGATAAATGACCATTGACGTTTCGATATTCGGGAAGATACAAAGCCGAATCAAGAATTTAATCTGGTAATTATAAATGTCAAAGATTGTGTACAATGCTGACAAAGATGATATGGAAGAGAGAACATGTGAAACTGGATTTTAGAAATTATTAGTGGCCTGATAATTAGCATACAACACTGCACTAGCTTGGGCGAGAAAGATACAAAGGTATTAAATTGTCAACAATCCAAGCATTCATTTGTCTGGGTGTCTGTTTGAGGCTGTGCATGCACTGGAGAAGATCTGGCTACTGAAGAAGGGCACTAGTAATCAACACCATTTCATCTGCATATCCACAGAAGAGTCCTCCTCGCTAACCAACAAGGTAAAGAGTGTAAATGTCCCAGGGTTAATAGAACAGCCTCCCATTAGGATAATCCAGGTAAACCTTCTACACTAGAAAAAGAATGCACTCTTGATCTCCTCCCACTTCCCCCCACACTGTAGCAGCAGTTCCAGCAAACAGAGATACATAGTGGACCTGCAACCAACATTTTTCTGCCAAATCTTCTCCCAGAATGAGAGAAGGAGTCTCTCCAAGGGAAAATAAACTCCTGTAGAACCTGTGGGAACCTCTAAATTTGAAAGCAGAGAACAGGGTAGCGGGGTTGGTGCTTTAGCTGCACAAAGGTTCTGTCTAGCGGGCTATCAAACCCTACGCAACTCCTGCAGAGCAAGGCTCTCAGCAACCTCTTTCTCTGCTGGCACCTTGCGACCACGTCAGCAGAAAGTTGGCACCAAATGCAAGCCACAATAGCCATCTTTAACCACACGATACAACAGTCTCCGAAAAAGGGAAAGGATGAGAGTATATGCGATAAGTTTGACGTCAACTTGTTACATTCTCCCTTCTATTGTGTCATTAGTGTTGGACTTCTTTTTAGATAGTTAACTGGTTACTTATTACATCAGAGATGCTGCTTTTACCAATTACATTTTTATTGAATATAGGCAAAGATTCCGTTGTGTTTTTGCAGAAACACCCCTCTTCCTGGAGAACTGTGATGCTACAAAAAAGCCAGCCAATCACTCAGCTTTAGTTTGTATTACATCATTAGCAGTGACCAATGGTCTTTTCATTGTTTTTTTCTTCATGTAAAATATTTTTCCAGTCACCAAATAACGCTTCACCTGCACTGAACATATTTTAGTATTTCAGTGTAGATATAGTTATTCAACAAGCAACATGAATTGTTAGATTCAGAGGTTCTGTAATCCATCAATCCTCTTTTGCAGATTGTCAGCAACATTCTTTCACCGGATAGTGCACAAATGTATCAGATTATGCAGCCTATAGAATGTTTTGAAACCAGTCATCCAATTGTGAATCAAAATGATAGAACCATGCCTTTGGCATCTGTGACCAGAATCTAAAAGTTGGCAGCGATGAGTTCTTACCTGAGTAACAGAAAATACTGGATTTTTTTAACCAAAGAACATGAAATAAACTATCACTATTTAAAAAAAAAAAAAGATTAATCCATGGGTATTTAATACCCAATTCTCCTCCACTGTGGTGTTAAAATATTCCATTTCAGCTAAAGATTTGGCATTAAAACTGTCCATCTTCTATTACCTCCGGGGCGCGACTGTGCCACCAGTTTGAGCTTTAGGCAAGGTTGGTGAAACCAAAAATCTATGGTTTGCATGTCCCAGGGTGTTCGTCTGACTGTACCTTTCCACGTTTTAATCCATAAAGTTAATTGAGACTAATGACACAGCTGGTAACTATTACCTCTCCAGCACTAGTTAGCCAATATAATAGTATTCTGAAACATTTATTAATGGAGAAGTTAAAGAACTTTTCTAAATTCAGATTCATGATGTTGGGCTATAATTTCATCTTTCTTAGATGTGGCTTACCATCCATTTGCCAAACGTTCTGCAGAATCATAAGGCACAACTGGGTTGTTGACGCTCAAAAAAAACTTCTCTTTGGATCCTATGTTAGTCAAGACTCCTAGCTCTTATTCTTAACAAAAAAATATCCCACAGCATTATATTGTTGTGCACCCTGTGGGTAAACAAAAGAACACTGGAAGAGATGACTTACTCAAGGGACAGCTTCTCTTCCTCCTCGCAAAGATCAGGCAATCGCTGCAAGCCCAGAGTCATCCGCAGCGCGTCCACGTGTTCCTTCAGCGGCTTATACTCCTCATGGAGCCGCCGCGTGGACTCCAAGAGCTTGTTGAGGTCATTTTCAGACTGCTTGATGGTGTTTTCCATCTAAACCCAAAAACACAGCAATAGGCTTAACACACAAAGAGCCAATAGGAATGCAAGGTAGGATAACTTTTTGATGTATATAAATGGTGCTCAATTGTACTTATCTACATCATTATTCCTTTAAATTCAAAGGGCTAATACTTAGCGGCTGATCTCAGGGAGTGCAAGTTCCCGAGCTCTGAACACTTTCTCTAATCTTAAAGAAACAGCGGACAGCTGGGTGCCTAAGACAACGATAACACTCAAAATTGAAAGCCAAGTCAAAATGATGAGTGACAACCAGATTGATTTTATCTACGATCGATGTGGACTTAGTCCACTTAACTTTTTGCAGATAACTGATGTAATGCCCAACATCTAACCAGTCAGATTCACCTCAAATGTAGCATAATGCCATACATCTATGTATCCAAACACACTACTCAAATGGACATATGACACTCTGAACTAGCATGCAGCAAAGCACACACAACAACAAAAAACAATAATGACGTACACCTATAAGGTGTTTGGTTCCACCTAAGCAGTTTTGAAGCGCTTGAAAATGTACTTACGTTAATATATGGCCAGACCTGGGACTAGGAGCAATTCATCTTGGTGGCCATGCAAATAATATGGTCATTTTGTTACCTGCAATTGACATGTGCCACCCTTAGCCCAGTGAGATGTGTAGGATGAGCAAATAGATGACCACACAAAAACTGCAGAAGGAAAAGGCAGATCTACTGACTGTAACTAAGAAGGAAATAGCAAGTTTACTATATGAGGGGTAAGCAAAATACAGATTTACAGTCTGTAACCAATGTAGAGAGAATGCAAAGGGAAGTTTACAGCTTGTAATCGTTTATAAGAAAAGACAAGTTTACTCCCTGTAACCAATGGAAGGAAAACATGATTACTGCCTGCAACTGAGGGAGGAAAGTCAGACATTCATTGAACAGGAATAGATGATCATGTGTAGGGATGTGTATGAGCTCAATCAGGGAGCTGTACAACTTCAGCAGGTCAGTTGCCCAGGAGAACACATGGCAAGCCATGACTGGAGGCCTTGTAGGTAGGATGATTAAAGTTTGGTTAACATAACTGAAACCAGACTGACAGTGATGGCTGTTGTCTGACTGGCTGCACAGGTATGTGGCAGAATAGATGATGTGAGTGTATTTTTGCAGAGCAAGGCAGTTCGTGTTAAAAGATGGTATCTGATTAAACAGGAGTAGTGCTTGTGGGCACTGCCCAATTGGCATTCCTGTGTGAATGACTTTTCAAGCCACTGGTGACTTCAGGACCTTAGTTCTCCAAAGAAAGGAAAAAGGAAACCCTTGCAGATTTTGGAGCCACAGCTATTGCCATAGGAAATTTGTGTCAGGAAAGTACATCCCTTAGAAGGACCCGAGAGCTTCTTGGGAGAAATGACCTCACACTAGCTAGCATGATGCAGTTTCCTGTTCTCAATTATTTGCACACTGCCTGTAGAGTAGATTTATGACGTTTTATATAGTACAGAATCTTCCAACTGGCCCAGGCTATCTACAGGGGGGCTGTGAGGATGTCTGTGTGAGTGCAAATGTGTGTAGGAGGATAACTTGCAGGTGCCTGTGAAGAGTGATTTGAAATGCTGCAGGAGCACGAATGATGTGCACATAAAAAATTTTCTCCAGGGTGTGTTCTTGGGTTCTACACAACAAGCTGCAGGTGCCCGAGGACAATTAGTTCCTGCTTCCAAATCTGTCAAATATCTTACAGTTATTAAACAATATAAGATGACACCTCACCTACCAAATAATGGCATGCTTCATCATTTGTGTCTTCCTCATCCGGGTAGGTTAATACCACCTGGATAGGCTGAAGCAAGAAGTGGGAGCTCATATCTGATATTGTTCTGTACTAGATGGCCGCAACGAATAACTCGTGAACTATTGGTAGCTCTCCCGCCTACAAGTATCTCTCTTGTGTGCAACCCAGCCTAGTCCCATACCTGCTGAACCCTGGAGTACAAGGGTGGTGTGCAGCCAGTCGCCACTAAATGATCTCCCAACGCGCAGCTTTAGGACAGCAGTCAATCAACAAATATCCCCCTCTGGTATGTTGGACTTGCGTGTAATGTTAACTCTCGCCGTGAAGAACGTCTGCTGTTGAGGACAAACGGATTTCAAAGTGTACCAGTCCCCACTGGTCGGGAGAAAATCCATGAAAATGCTCAATGATCTGACGTGACATCATCTATCCTTTGACCCATAATGACATCACCTGATGACTAGCAAAACTCCAAACAGCCTTCTTATTACTTCTGAATAGCTATGGAAAAGGCAAAAACTAAAAACTAAAAAACTTTTTTTTTAAATCACTCACTGGAAAACCCAATAGGTCTCGCCTTTTTGGTCTAGCAAATGTTAAAAAATAGTACAGGTAGCTAAAGAATGGACGACGTGGGAGTATGGGAAGGAGGGAGCAACACATATATAGTACATGAGAAGTGAGGTGGAGTGGATATCTGAGGAAGAACACAACACACAAGGGTGAGAGCAAACAAACTCATTGTAAATGTATGTGTCTTGTAAAGCGCACTGCTGCCCTGAGGCGTCGTGGCGCTATAGACCGCTGGGGAACCCGTCCTGGCTATCCCTGTGAGATGGTCCCTACTGGGTATCTCCAAGGTGAAACCAGGCATCCCCGGCGAATGTGGGGGGCCGTTGTAGAGATGAGGCAGGCTAATGCCCAGAGTTGCCGAGTGTGATCCATGGTTAGAGTAGGCACCGAGGCAAGAATTATCGAGTCCTCTGACCCTGGTCCACGACCCTGCCGCGTCGGGAATTGAACCCTGGTCCTGGGCCTTTCTCTGCTTCCGGGTCGGCCGCTTTAACCAGTGAGCCACACCACTCCACTCATTCACCGGACTGCTTAAAGATAAGGAAAAAAAATGTTCACTGAATTTGAGCTGTGGGGGGATAGAAAACATCAATAAAAGGATAGTGAAGAATGTATGCTTCAGGGCAGGAACAAATGCAAGACGCTGAAGGAAACCCATCAAATACGAAGAAAGTGAATGAGACTAACAGGAAAGCCAAACAATGGCAAGCAAAGAGCTGGCTCGAAGCACACTAAGCGGCTCAGTACGATGTCGGGAGGAAAGCCTCCGCCCGACAGTCGGAATCTCCTGGACCCTGTCGGAGCCCTTCTGACCGACTCGGTCAGTTTACATTCCGTCCGGCTCATTACGATGTACACAGTCGGAATGTACACCGTGCGGTTATTCCGAATCGTTTCCGAGTGACTCGCGGAGTATTCATGTCGGTCGGGACCGCATCATACACACCTATGGACACCGTTTCCGCCCTCAGGATTACGATGTTGGTTTCCAACAGCCTTTCCGCGTCGGCCTGTCTGACACGGAAAGGCTATCGGCTGTCGGAAAGTCCCTTTGGGAGCCCCTGGCAGGGCCCCCATGCCAGAGGCCTACAATTGATGGCCGAGGGGGTACCTGAGGGACCCCCCTGTAAAACCCTGCACTATGTGGCAGGCACTGTGGGGTGCCTGCGACAGGGTGCATGGTTTTCTGCAAACACCAAATTTCCCTATAGAAGCCTGTGTTACGGCCGGTTATGGGGCAGAACACAAGCTCCCACAGGGAACAATGGGACTCCGACCAAACAGTGTTCGGTCGCATCGTAATCTGGTGGTCAGAACTGAAGACTGCAAGTTGGTCGGTCCCGATTCCGGATTGGTGTTGTGCATAGGCTTTCTGCCATCACACTCAACCTCCAAGTTTTAGGCAAGATCCACAAGAACAAACACTTCAAAGAAAATGAGAACAGGCCACACAGCACTCCCAAAATTATCAATCAAATTATGTGATTAATCTAGGAAGGCCTAGATAAATGTTCTGAATCTATCGAAACAAGATAATGTATTATAGGTGATTCACAGTCTGTTATGTGCAATGCCCATTATTATAAAGCAAACTCCAAGTTCAGAGATCCAAGTCGTATTCTTCCAACTCTTTATTGCATCCATAGACATATAAAAAAACTTCACAGCTCACACCGCGGACACGTGTTTCGTCTCATTGAGACTTTTTCAAGGCAAAAAATAGTAAATGTGTGTACGTATTTGTATTCTGTTTAAGAGGATCGACCCGTATCCCTCAAACTGCGGCAACTCAGTGACGTTCATACAGTCGATCACCTAGTCAAAGTACCTCTCTTAAGTATTCAGTCTGTGTGGAAAGTCTTCAATAAGTGAACAGGCGTTTTAATAAGTCACGAATTGTATAGAATGTTGAAGCCAAGTTAGGCTATAGGGGATCCCATGCTGTGTGTCAACACCGCAAATGATATTAAGCTTCAATGCTCTCAATTCACGGCTATGCTCACCATGTCATATAATTACACTACCTCTCCACTGTTTTTCAATAAGTGAAACGTAAATGTTGAGTGGAGATTCCTCTTCAATATAAGTAGGCGCGCCACCCAGAAGTCTCTCCAATCGTCGATAAACCACAGACCTCCAAAAACCGATAGCCAAGAACAAACACTGGCAAAGTCAGTAGGTCTTGGCTCCAAAAGGCCAAGCAATTGGAACAGCTTACTGTTGTACATAAAGGAAGTTCTTGAGTCAGGAATATATTCAAGTTGCTTTATTCAAGACAGGTTACAAGTCCAGATGTTAAGATGGTAATAAAGGACCCCACCAGGAGTGACCTCCCTGTCACTCAGCCTGCCTGCACCAACAGTCAGTAAACTAAGGCAAAACCCTTAACATTCTATGATGTCACCAGGTATTCTCACATTGACGACAAAGATCACATATAACACTTACCCTGTTTTCGACCACTCCTGTGCACTGGGATGACTCACAGTCGGAGAGCACACTGATCCTGCCCCTTGATTGATTGATTGATTGATTGTGGGTTTCTAAAGTGCTAGAATCGACTTCCGAAGGAGTATCTCTGCGCTGTAAACCGCTGGGGAACCCATCCTGGCTTTCCCTGTGAGATGGTCCCCACTGCGTAACCAGGCATCCCCGGCGTATGTGGGGGGCCACTGTGGAGATGAGGCAAGCTAATGCCCAGAGTTGCCGAGTGTGATCCCTAGTTAGAGTAGGCACCGAGGCGAGAATTATCGAGTCCGTTGAGCCTGGTCCAAGACCCTGCCGCATGGGGAATTGAACCCTGGTCCCGGGCCGTCCTCTGCTTCCGGGTCTGCCGCTTTAACCAGTGAGCCACACCACTCCACTCATTCACCGGACTGCTTAAAGATAAGGAAAAAAAATGTTCACTGAATTTGAGCTGTGGGGGGATAGAAAACATCAATAAAAGGATAGTGAAGAATGTATGCTTCAGGGCAGGAACAAATGCAAGACGCTGAAGGAAACCCATCAAATACGAAGAAAGTGAATGAGACTAACAGGAAAGCCAAACAATGGCAAGCAAAGAGCTGGCTCGAAGCACACTAAGCGGCTCAGTACGATGTCGGGAGGAAAGCCTCCGCCCGACAGTCGGAATCTCCTGGACCGTGTCGGAGCCCTTCTGACCGACTCGGTCAGTTTACATTCCGTCCGGCTCATTACGATGTTCACAGTCGGAATGTACACCGTGCGGTTATTCCGAATCGTTTCCGAGTGACTCGCGGAGTATTCGTGTCGGTCGGGACCGCATCATACACACCTATGGACACCGTTTCCGCCCTCAGGATTACGATGTCGGTTTCCAACAGCCTTTCCGCGTCGGCCTGTCTGACACGGAAAGGCTATCGGCTGTCGGAAAGTCCCTTTGGGAGCCCCTGGCAGGGCCCCCATGCCAGAGGCCTACAATTGATGGCCGAGGGGGTACCTGAGGGACCCCCTTGTAAAACCCTGCACTATGTGGCAGGCACTGTGGGGTGCCTGCGACAGGGTGCATGGTTTTCTGCAAACACCAAATTTCCCTATAGAAGCCTGTGTTACGGCCGGTTATCGGGCAGAACACAAGCTCCCACAGGGAACAATGGGACTCCGACCAAACAGTGTTCGGTCGCATCGTAATCTGGTGGTCAGAACTGAAGACTGCAAGTTGGTCGGTCCCGATTCCGGATTGGTGTTGTGCATAGGCTTTCTGCCATCGCACTCAACGTCCAAGTTTTAGGCAAGATCCACAAGAACAAACACTTCAAAGAAAATAAGAACAGGCCACACAGCACTCCCAAAATTATCAATCAAATTATGTGATTAATCTAGGAAGGCCTAGATAAATGTTCTGAATCTATCGAAACAAGATAATGTATTATAGGTGATTCACAGTCTGTTATGTGCAATGCCCATTATTATAAAGCAAACTCCAAGTTCAGAGATCCAAGTCGTATTCTTCCAACTCTTTATTGCATCCATAGACATATAAAAAAACTTCACAGCTCACACCGCGGACACGTGTTTCGTCTCATTGAGACTTTTTCAAGGCAAAAAATAGTAAATGTGTGTACGTATTTGTATTCTGTTTAAGAGGATCGACCCGTATCCCTCAAACTGCGGCAACTCAGTGACGTTCATACAGTCGATCACCTAGTCAAAGTACCTCTCTTAAGTATTCAGTCTGTGTGGAAAGTCTTCAATAAGTGAACAGGCGTTTTAATAAGTCACGAATTGTATAGAATGTTGAAGCCAAGTTAGGCTATAGGGGATCCCATGCTGTGTGTCAACACCGCAAATGATATTAAGCTTCAATGCTCTCAATTCACGGCTATGCTCACCATGTCATATAATTACACTACCTCTCCACTGTTTTTCAATAAGTGAAACGTAAATGTTGAGTGGAGATTCCTCTTCAATATAAGTAGGCGCGTCACCCAGAAGTCTCTCCAATCGTCGATAAACCACAGACCTCCAAAAACCGATAGCCAAGAACAAACACTGGCAAAGTCAGTAGGTCTTGGCTCCAAAAGGCCAAGCAATTGGAACAGCTTACTGTTGTACATAAAGGAAGTTCTTGAGTCAGGAATATATTCAAGTTGCTTTATTCAAGACAGGTTACAAGTCCAGATGTTAAGATGGTAATAAAGGACCCCACCAGGAGTGACCTCCCTGTCACTCAGCCGGCCTGCACCAACTGTCAGTAAACTAAGGCAAAACCCTTAACATTCTATGATGTCACCAGGTATTCTCACATTGACGACAAAGATCACATATAACACTTACCCTGGCTTTCCCTGTGAGATGGTCCCCACTGCGTAACCAGGCATCCCCGGCGTATGTGGGGGGCCACTGTGGAGATGAGGCAAGCTAATGCCCAGAGTTGCCGAGTGTGATCCCTAGTTAGAGTAGGCACCGAGGCGAGAATTATCGAGTCCGTTGAGCCTGGTCCAAGACCCTGCCGCACCGGGAATTGAACCCTGGTCCCGGGCCGTCCTCTGCTCCCGGGTCTGCCGCCTTTAACCAGTGAGCCACACCACTCCATCTAACTTGGAAGGTCTGTGAACAATGGACTTCGACAGCTGGCCTGGGTCACTGTTCCATTGAAAGGGAGACCTTACCTTCAGTACTGAATAGTTTGAATCGTCTTCCTAACCTTGGGGTTCAAGAGTTATCACTGTACAAGGGCACAGTCAAGGGTCCTTTGTGATGGTCAGTAGTCCAGTGGCTACTGGACTGGCCAGTGCCTGTTTCATGCCCCTGGAACTGAAACAAAATGCGGAAGAGAGAGGGGAAACAAGAAATGCACAAAAAGAGAGAGACTGCCAGAGGTAACGAGAGAGAGAGACTGCCAGAGGTAACGAGAGAGAGAGAGAGAGAGAGAGAGAGAGAGAGAGAGAGAGAGAGAGAGACCGACAGAGAGAGAGACAGAGAGAGAGACAGAGAGAGAGAGCACACACGCACAGGCAGACAATGAGACGTGTTAAAGGATTAAAAGTGCTCGCTCAGCCCTTTAAAGGGGTCTGAGTCCAGTGACATTATGTACTCTTATTCACCTTTTTCTGTTCCTTGCTACTCGCTTATTCTCATTCTTCCTTTTTGTTTTGCACTGAAGTGCTTTGAAGCGGTTAAGCAGTATCACAACCACTATAAATGCAATCAATATACCATGGAGCGAGAAGCAAACATTTTACTACCAAATGGACACATGTATAGAGGAGGAAAACAACAACATTGAGATGAATAGATGCTCTGCAGGATGGGTTAAACTGAGAGACTTACTGTGGAGATTCTGCGCCATAACAGTGGCAAATCCAATCCTTTACATGGGACTAATGTGAACACCAGTAACATAATTTTGTTTGAAAAAAAGGTGTAGATGCTTTCACAATTTGGAGCCTTTGATGTGAGCCAAGCAGATAACACTGTCTGAGACCCTTATTATGAGATGCTCATTACAGGCCAAAGCGGGAACTCTGAGTGGTGAATGAATACCACAGTAATATAGCAGCAACAAAACAAAGACAATGTGACAGGCACGAGATGCAATGCAATCTGGATCACATTCGATGCAGATCGTGGTGTGATTGCATGGGCTGAGGGTGGGAGTGATGGAAAAAGGGATCCTTGCTAGATACTACGCCATAGGGGCGAAATGTAGTGCCTATGAACTATGGCCAGATGCTTTACATATTTTTTTTGAGTTGTGACGCCAGAGGAAAATTGGAGTCCAGTCATAATGTTGTGTATATTCACAAACATTTGAATTGCCTTTCCAGCACTAAATGTAGTACAGGCAGATGCTTTATACAAAAGTATGGGAACGGCGCAGGGTTTCCCGTTTTCCATCGACTTGGAACCAGTAGAATACCAAGATAGTGGGAACAGAAACTGGGATGAGTTTAAGATTTCCATGTGTGCAAACGATGTGCTGTTATTCCTGAAGAATCAGAGGTACTTAATGAGTTCATCCATTGAGATAAGGAAAAATACTAGGCATGGGAAGAACGTTTCATTCTGCCTGCGGAATTTGTCAAACCATGTAGGCCAAATTCTGCTAATCGTCAGGTGACAGGATTTTTTCCCCGCAATGCTCTAGAAATTGGAGATAGAGAGCGAGTTATGGCGTTCTCTAGCACGATTTTCTAACCCGGGAGGTCGTGGGCGGAGGGTTGCTTCTCAAGTAGATTTGCTGCAACTTGAATAGATTTTTCACCCTGGTGGCAACAAAATCAACTTGAATGGCTGTGCGCTCTTGCGCACCGCATGGCGCTGTCTGCGTTGAATTTTCAGTGCTGCTCACGCTACTGGCCCGATATTGCAGCGTGACATGCATATTTTCCGCCCTTGGCAGAACTCCACGGAAGCGTGTGGAGTTTTTATGTAACATTGTTATGTTACTTGGAGGAAGTATTGTCCGCGACTAATACAAGATGCAGATCCTGAACGAATTCTGAATAAATGTCCTATAGAATATGTATAGGCACCTCAATCAAAGGAAAGACGTCAACTGGCTCACCTCCTTTTTAGGAGAAAAACTGTTCCTACTAAGAAGTAGTGCCTGCCTACACCTTGGAATCTCTTAGTTATGGAAACGTTGGTGACTGCACTAGAATGCCCAAAGCAGATCTGTTTCTCAAATTAGGATTTCTACTCAAACTGAATGTAGAAGTTCATGTGCCTTCAATAAATATCCAACCACAGAGAAGCCAAATATTGCAGGCCCATGAAAGGGAGGAAACGATCAGGTCATGGATTTCAAGCTATAATTCATTAACCTCGTGTCAACTCTCGACCAAGGATGGGGATGGAATGAGAATTTAGAAGGACGAACGTCCTTTGTGCGGGGAGTAGTGACAAGGGTGTCAAAACAATAGGGCTATTAGTAGATAGAAGCAGTAAACCCCTATTGAGAGAGATTTTTTGTATTGCATTTACAAATCAATACAGAAAATATATAGATAATAATTCCAAGAAGGTTCAGGACAGATTAGGGCGCGGGGTGGTAGCCAAGAGAGAGATGGACACTAAGAACATCAAACCGTGCCTCCATGGGCAGGATGAAGAGCAGATAACCTTGGCCTGTTCCTCCCCATTTGCATCAGTATCAATGCATCTATAAATAAACTAACCGAGTTCGAATGCACTTTACATGCCAGGCACATCTCCTAGAAGATAGCTGGTGGCAAGCAACGGTGATCTATTTTAAATTGAAGATGCGGGTGAAAGCTTATTGACTTAAGAAAATATAAACACCATTTCAGGAATGCTGCATATTTAAGAGCCCGAATTTCGATCTTCATTCAGCTGGAGTTGCCTCAGGGAGGTTGAATGGCAACCACTCGGTGCACAGACATAATATCGACTCCACAATATCGAATGGACAAAATATCGAGTTAAAAATATCGAATATAATAAAATATCGATAACAAAAATATCGTTGTTAAAAATATCGATTACAATAATGATAATAAAATATCGAGTCCAAAAATATCGACTCAAAAAAATCGACATGACAAAATATCGATTAATAGTCAAAGTAAAAAATATCGATATTATGTTGAAAAAAGGTAAAAAATATAATTACATTTTAATAGTAATATAAATTGTAGTTAATGTTTAGGAGCGGGATGTTGGGTTAATAGGGGATAAGGGTGGGGAGTAATTTAAAATAAATAATTAATATATGTTTGTAAATATTTTTATATTTTAATTAATTGGGAGATAATTAATAATAGTTAATTAAATTATATAAATTTCTATAAAATTTTAATTAGTAATTAATTGGTAATTAAATAATATTAATTAGTTAATTGGAAAATAAATCATATTAATTAGTTAATTAATATAATTGGTAATAAAATTTTATGTAGTAATTAATTGGTAATTAATTATTATTAATTAGTTAATTGGAAATTGAATAATATTATTTAGTTAATTAATTAATATAATTGGTACTACATGTTTATGTAGTAAATAATTGGTAATTAATTATTAGTTAATTGGAAAATAAATAATATTAATTAGTTAATTAATTAATATAATTTGGTATACATTTTGTATTAGTAATTAATTGGTAAATAATTAATATTAATTAGTTAATTACATTATTTAGAGTAATTGTTATATATATAGTTTTTTGTTATAGTTCATTAAATAATTGGGGAAATATTTTTTAATAATTAAATGATAAATATACAGTTAATGTGCTAAAATATTGTTATATTTGTTATTGGTATCAATTGAAGTTAATGTTTAGGAGCGGGATGTTGGGTTAATAGGGGATAAGGGTGGGGAGTAATTAAAAATAAATAATTATTTATGATGTTTCTTATAAATGTAAATGATCAATTAATTGGTAAAGAATAAATATTAATTTGTTAATTAATTCATATAATTTGGTACATATTTATCATTAGTAAATAATTAGTAATTAATTAATTTTAATTAGTTAATTTAATTAATAATAATGTTTTTGTTTTTTAATAATTTATTATTATTAAATATTTGTTTGGGAATAAATATTATAATTAATTACATTCAATTAATTACAGCTATTTTGCTAATATATTAAATTATTAATTAAAGTTAATTAATCATTAATATTTAATTAAATAATATTAATTACATTTGGGTACAGGAGGAATTTTTGTGTTCAGGGTCAGTTTTCTCTCTTTAGGTAAAGGGGTATTTTTATGTTTCAGGGTCAGTTTTCAGTTTGTGGGTAAAGGGGTATATTTAAGGTTCAGGGTCAGTTTTCAGTTTTTGGGTAAAGGGGTATTTTTAGGCTTCAGGGTCAGTTTTCAGTTTGTGGGTAAAGGGGTATATTTAAGGTTCAGGGTCAGTTTTAAGTTTTTGGGGAAAGGGGTATAATTAATGTTCAGGGTCAGTTTTCAGTTTTTGGGTAAAGGGGTATTTTTAGGGTTCAGGGTCAGTTTTCAGTTTGTGGGTAAAGGGGTATATTTAAGCTTCTGGGTCAGTTTTCAGTTTTTGGGTAAAGGGGTATTTTTAGGGTTCAGGGTCAGTTTTTAGTTTGTGGGTAAAAGGGTATATTTAAGGTTCAGGGTCAGTTTTTAGTTTTTGGGTAAAGGGGTTTATTTAAGCTTCAGGGTTAGTTTTAAGTTTGTGGGTAAAGGGGTATATTTTTTGGTTCAGGGTCAGTTTTCAGTTTTTGGGTAAAGGGGTATATTTTTGGGTTCAGGGTCAGTTTTCAGTTTTTGGGTAAAGGGGTTTATTTTTGGATTCAGGGTCAGTTTTCAGTTTTTGGATAAAGGGGTATTTTTTGGGTTCAGGGTCAGTTTTTAGTTTTTGGATAAAGGGGAATTTTTAGGGTTCAGGGTCAGTTTGGGGTTTTTGGATAAAGGGGTATTTTTTAGGCTTCAGGGTCAGTTTTCAGTTTTTGGGTAAAGGATAATTTTTTGGGTTCAGGGTCAGTTTTCAGTTTTTGGGTAAAGGGGTATTTTTTAGGGTTCTGGGTCAGTTTTCAGTTTTTGGGTAAAGGGGTATATTTAATGGGTCAGGGTCAGTTTTCAGTTTTTGGGTAAAGGGGTATATTTTTGGGTTCAGGGTCAGTTTTCAGTTTTTGGGTAAAGGGGTTTATTTTTGGATTCAGGGTCAGTTTTCAGTTTTTGGGTAAAGGGGTTTATTTTTGGATTCAGGGTCAGTTTTCAGTTTTTGGGTAAAGGATAATTTTTTGGGTTCAGGGTCAGTTTTCAGTTTTTGGGTAAAGGGGTATTTTTAGGGTTCAGGGTCAGTTTCCAGTTCTTGGGTAAAGGAGTATATTTGAGTTCATGGACACTTTTCAGTTTTAGGGTAAAGGGGTATTTTTAGGGTTCAGGGTCTGTTTTGTGTATATAAAGTGTGAGAAATTTTTTTATAAATATTACAAATAATTGAAAAATTTTAGTGCAAAAAATTTGCTATTTTTTATGCTAATAATAATTTTTTTAACTACTCCGCAAAAATTAAACTAAAAATATATGTTATTAATATTTATAAAATATATATAAATATTTGACAAACTTTACACAATAACATTATAGTAAAGTAGCTATTCTAATTTATACATGGTCAGTCTTCAGCACCTTTCCAGATATTACTTTCACTTGAGTAGGAATAGTAAATAATAATTGGTCAGTGTCCAGCAACTTCTCTGATAATACTTTGAGTGGAGTAGGAATAGCAATTATTAATTGGCCAGTGTCCAGCACATTTGCATATAATTTTACATTAGTGTGTTATTATATTACAAGACAATGCAAAATGGATGTTTTCACAAAACTTTATTACAATTTTCAAAATGTTTCATGTGTAATACAATACAATCACTATCAAATATAACAAACATTTTTGGAAATGTTGTATTTGCAGAATAACACATTATCTTTTATGTACATGTTTTAATTTGTCACACAAACTTTTTTCACAACATTTCTTATGTCAAAACAAAATATTATTATCAATCACTTTCTGTAACAAGTATTTATATTGAAATAAATAAAATACCAGTTATTTTTCTGTTTCTTCCATTTATATTTAATAATGTTATTATATATTAATATTATTAAATATTTAATTTTAATATTTAAATTTTTATAAAGTAACATGACAATTATTATATTTGCTCAAGATATGGAAATACTAATTAATACATTTTTTTCACATATTTCTGACAATGTTGTTTTTAAATTATACATATAAATATATTATGTTGTTAACTTTATAACTGTAAAGGGGAATAATATGTTTAATAATAATATCTGGTATTGGTAAAAGATTATGTATGCAATTATATACTTTTATAATACTTAGACATTATTATAAAAAAAATTAATTAATTAATAAAAATAATAACAAATATATTTATTATTATTATTATTAATTAATAAACGTAAACATTTTTCTTTTCTTTTCAGAAATACATACATTCAGAGAAATAAAAATACATTATTTAAGGGCATTATTTATATAGTAAATGGTTATAATTTTTATATTAATAATAATAAATAAGTTATATTATTTATTATTAATATTTTTACAAAACAATTAATAATGTTTAGTTATAAACAAACACAAACTTATTCCTATAAATGTACACAAACATACATTTTTTACATATATTATTTCAAGTGTTACATACTTATTTAATATTAATATATTTTAATTACTATATATTAATTAATATTAAATACATTTACATTTTTTACACAGTTTAAATTATAATGAGTCTACTGTATTCATTTGTTACAATAACAATGTGTATGTATTATATTTTTATACTATAACATTGTATTTTCTATGATACCTTCTCTAAATTGGTTTAAGGGGACTACTTTTTTACCGCGTAAGGTTATTGCGCTTCATTCAGGACTGGAGAAGCTCGCGGTTGGGAGTTGCTTCGTGTGGAGAGAGGTAAGGTAAATTTTATATACCATTTATGACTGAGTGGTAATGTTTGAGGGTATTTTCGAACTGTGTAGTGTTTTTGTGTGTATGTATGAATTGTTTATGTAGCGTTTAGGTGTAATGTCGTCGTTATAGATGCGTCGTGTATGTTTTAGTTCTAGTGTTATTTGAATTGTTAGGAAATGTCTTCTTACATGGTTAATGTTAATTGTGAGTGTATTTACAAATTTTATGGGCTATTTGTGGGTGGGTTTCGTTATGTATATTTTTTTACAGGTTCCGGTTCCTCGCATGAAAACTACATGGAAGGAAGCGTGTTTTTTTTCGGAGATACTAATGTATGACTTATTATAGTTATATTTTTACGTGTATCTCCTATTTTTCGTGTTTGCCAGGAGCGGATTTTATTAATTTTTACCTTTTTTCGGGTTTTTTGAGGGTTTCGTATTGGATTGATACATTGGTATGCGTCACCTTTTTTTTAAAGTTGTGTGTATATCACTTTAAATACTAAAGTGTCCACACTACTGTTTTCGGGATTTCCTGGAGCGTTTATTTTATTTTTACATCATTTTCGGGTTTTTGATGGTTTCCGATATTGGATTTCTCTTACTTTGTAATGGATTGTATGGATTTTATTTTGCTTCATTACGTCTCTTTCATCTACAAAAATTGTAAGTATTTTTATATTTCTATTTATTGGGTGGGAAATGTCGATCTTTATGTAATGTGTATGTGTGATGTAATTATAAATATTGCATATTTGTTCAGAAATAATGTCCAACATTTTGATAAGTTTGTAAAACAAATATATCTTATTTATAATTGTTTAGAAATGTTTATGATTGTTATATGTACCATTATTGTAAGAAGATTTTAGTATATTTTGTCTACATTTTTATAGTAGGGTTTTAGCTATTATTGACAGGTATTCTAATCCTCTAGTTGTAGGGTATAGTGTGACTTGACTTTGCAGTAGTCGGAACATTTGTTTAGTTTGTTTACTTAGTTTTGGACCAATTTGGGTCAGAGATTGTTCCATTCTTAGTTCTTGATAGCTTTGTTCTTTTATCAAAGCTTCTAGTAGGTTATGGAATGTGGGTCTGGTTCTGCTTGTGGTAGCTTGGAAAGCATTATGCCACCCTTCTACACTGTTGTTGGTTTTAGCCTCTTGGTTTAAAGCACTAAGATAGACATTCCACCAAGGGATTTGGAATTTGGGTTGGCGTCGATGTCCAGATCTGTGCAACCTTCCCACCCAAGTATCTTCAAAATAATCCAGTAATGGGGTTAGTTTATCTTCATTCCTCTTGTAATATGTGCTGTCAATTAATAAATTATAGTGTTCCGCTACATCGGTAACAGGAACGTAGGCCAGTGCTATCAATTTTTTAATTTGATAGGCAAAGGTGCTATCTGTTGAGTACAAAATACTTAAAGTTGATTTTTGGAGATGTCTCCATATGCTCTGATTGAAATGATAGTAGCAACCCTGGATTGCTGTGTGGGGAAATATTTTCAAAATGCTATTAATCATAGCTAATTCGAAATCAATAATTATTTTTTCTGGAAAATAATTATTGATTTCATTTTTGAGAACATTTAATATTTCTGTGTAAGTGTTTTGCTGTTTGTTTGGTAGCAAACAGTAAATGAAAGGGATGTTATAGTTATGGTATAACCCGTGGATGGAATATAGTTGATAAAAAGGTTTTGGGCATGGTTTAAATGTTCCATCCATCATCCATTGGGGACACTGTTGGATTTTTCTTAAATTACTTGCAGTTGCAAACATTATGATTCTGTTTGTACTGCTTTCATTGTCAAAAAGGATAAATTTGTCTTTATTGTGTGTGATGGACATTTCTGGTGAAATAATAATTTCCTCAAAAGTAGTAGGGTTGGGTGGGGTTGTGGAAGTGCGTCTTTTAGTGTATGCAATTGTGCGTTTTAGGGAGTCAATAGAGGGTAGTTGACCTGAAGCATGGGCTGGGACTTTTACCAGTTCCTCTTTAAGGATTTGTGTTGTTGGTCTATCACTTTGTGTGCTAGCAGTCTTTATACTTTCTAAAGCATCTCTAATTTCAATTTCTGTGACATTGGGGGGATGATTGTGTTCCCTGGTAAATAGCACATTAGTTTCCTCTGTAGTAGCCCTTCCATAACATTTGTTTGAGTAATATTTTGTACATTTCCAGAAAACTTTTCTTTCCTGACTATAAACATAACCCATATAACATAACAGTAATTTATTTTTCTGTGACATAACAAATTCTGCACCTTCTGTCATTTTGTTTTACTTGTTCTAGGAAAGAGTAGAAAGAAACAAAATCAAATAACATATATTTCACTTAGTGGTGCTAACATAATTAATGTTGTATTTATACTTACGTTTACTAAAAGTTGTAATCACAAATGCAGAACTGTATTTTGAGGGACTTTCTTGTATGTATTTCTTTATTTACTGTTGGTATGAAAATATAGAAATGCTAAGTTAATGTTTATACATAACAAACGTTTTTCCTAGGAAAAAGCAGTTTTTTAATTTGCTTAGTACTACATTTGATGTGAACATTACATATACTTACTTGTTTAAATAGTTGAGTTGTAGTATTTGGTGGAGTACATCAAGGTAGTAAAGTTTAGATCTGTAGAGAAGATAGAATAAATACATGTCACATATTATACAAATTATTTTGAACCGTTGGGAAATTGGAAATATGTAAAAGTATACTAACTTCTAAATATGTACTTTTCTTTGCTGTAGGTAGAATAGATGTATGATGTATTCACAATATCTGTAGAGGAAATATAAAATACATAACATGGTGTTAAGAACATAGTTCTTGTTTTTTTCGGAAGTTTTAGACAAATTGAAGTATACTTTCATTTTTTACAAGGGTAGTCTTGTCTTTTGGTATAGTTGATGTTGGATGTTTTTATTGGATCTGTAGGGAAGATGTAATATGCAAGATATGTTGTTTAGAAAATAGCATTTTAAATATTGGTTGTTTACTAACAAAAACATATATACTTACATGTTTAATTAGTGTAGTTCTATACATTTGTAGTGTAGAAATCGGAAAATCGCTGAATATCTGTGAATAAAATGTTTTAAATAAAGTATGAATCTTGTGAAATAGTGTTTAAAAACAGCTGTTGTTGTATAACAGAGCATTAATATATACTTACTATCTTATTTTGCAGGGGAAGAAATAGGAGCATGTATTAGGATTTTTATTGTAGTAGTTTCTATCAGAAAAGTAGGAGGAGATAAAAATTAAATAAGTGGAAGAGTTAGGAGATAGAAGTAAAAGAGTAGACTACTAATTTTGAATTTTAAATAATGCAATGTAACTTACTTGAGTAATTAGCTAGTGAGCTGGATCTTTAAAGATGTTTGTTCAGGAACAAAATCTTCAGAGTGTTGGCATCTTCTTTCTATAGAGTTAGCAGCAGCAAATGGTAGAATGCATTTATCCCTTTTATAGTATGTGTATTTTGTGTGCTTGGATTTGATTGGTTGTAGGATGAAAGGAAGGATTGTATAGGCTAGTTTGAATTTTTTTATGTTAATTGGTGTGTTTGTTGATGTGAGAATGGTGGTATGTGGTGCTTTCCGCATTAAAGCAGGTTAGTTGTTAAATAAAATAGATGTGTAAGTGTAAAAATATTATGAAAATTTTAGTTACATGTAAAGATTCTTTTTGAAATGATAGAACGAATTTAATATAATGTATAGCAAATGATGATAAATAGTAATGGTATAAAAGTAACAGGTATTATATGTAAAATGTTTTTTGTATAGAGCAATGACTTTTATAGACGATTAATATGGTTTTTTAGACATGAAAGGGTACAAAAAATAACTCGATATTTGTTTAGAAACGATATTTTTGTACTCTATATTTTAGTAGTCGATATTTTTGTAGTGTTAGGTGTAATTTCATGAACAACAATATATTAGTAGTCGATATTTAATAAGACGATATTTATGTACTCGATATTCTAAATACTCGATATTTTTTAGTCGATATTTTTGTATTTTGTGTAATAAGTATACAAGGTCGATATTTTTGTAGTCGATAATTATTCAACGATATTATTGCTAGTCGATAATGTGACCGTCGATAATATTTCAGTGATCCCAACCACTCACCTCCCACTGCTACCCGCAGGAGAAAATGCAGAAATGCATGGCTCGACATTGTCACAAAACCAATATCAAAATAAGAGTCTATTTATTAAACATCCTCACAGCATTAGGCCAAATAGGCATTTGCTGGACGCAGTAGTTCCCATAGGAAGTCCACTTTATATCAAAAGAATGTATTTACCTGCCGTTCTTCACATAGTGGCATTAATTGGATGCTACGCAGGCAGCTCAATGAATAATAAATGTTTTTCCACCAAGACAGGTATTAAAAGCAGGCACTAGACCCCCATCATGCACAAAACCTCTGTCGGCAGCCATGGATGAATGGGAGAACAAATTACAGGTCCTGATAATTAAAGAGTGCGTACCAACATTGGGGGGTGGGAGGGGGAGGCTTACTTGAGATAACAGAACAAGTCAAAATGATGATCCACTAACGGAGGCAAAACAGCTTACAAAAAGACTTTTTAGGTGGAAGGAATGTTAGAACGGCTCCATCATCGAGACAGGATATATGCAATACTGTACCCAGCAAAGCTAAAGGTCATGCTTGACAATGAGACTCCTTTCTTTAGGACACCAAAAGAAGTCTGACAATGGCTGGGGACGAGGAGCGAATCACAACATGCTGCCATATCCGATGGAAAGACGGAGTGGCAGACTTAAAGGAGTACATGACCGCAGCGAGGAACTACCGGGACAAGCCAACAAAGGCTCAGGCTTCCCTGGGCAGAGTGAAGGTGTTAGCTGCAGTGAAGCAAACTGGACCGCTGAATCAAATGGTCAGATGTGGATACTGTGATATCTCATGACCTCCACCAATTGCAGAGATCCCAGGGGAGCTACAGGGAGCTCCACCAAGTCACGCGGAAGACTGCAGACCTGTTAATGTGCCCTCCATGATTGACTGATTGCAGTGATATCCATTACTTGTTGGAAATTTTCATTGCTGTTGAGGCGTCCTACACTACGTTGGGGGCAGAAGCCTCTATGGAAACATGGGCCACCTGGGAAAGGGGGAGTCGGGTATTATCGATGATGGCAGAGCTGGACACCACCCCTGAATCAGGTTTACAACTGACTGTTCCCAATGCCAGAGTGACCATCAAGAGTTTGCGGAATCACTCGAGGCACTAGTTGGCTGTATTCAACTGAGGGCATGGCCAGGGATGTGGGTTTGCTTAATATGTTACATTGTTCAATTGTGCACCGCTGTGCCTTCTCTCACTACCCCATATGTCCCAAGTGACACCCACTGAATTGATTGCACTCAAGCACAAACGACTAACATGCTGACTAGAGATTATTGCCCTCTGACTTGAAATGTGAGGGAGATGGGCTCCTACGGTAAGGGCTAGCAGAGCAATTCATACCTCAAACGCCGCAGGATGCAGTTTGCATGCCTCCAAGAAACACATATGACGGCCGGGGAACTGGCAACACTGCGCAAATAGTGGCAGGGTATGCTCTATGGTACCTTGTACTCTGCTTTGCCAGTGGGGTGTCCATATGGGTGGCTCCTAGGGTACCCTTTGTAGTGGAACATTCTCCATTAGACTCTGAAGGGTTGCTATGTCACTTTGGAGGGTGTCCTGGATGGGGAGCCCCTTAATTTAGCCATTATGTATTCTCAGAATGTGGGGCAATCTCTTTTCCTTGCTTCCTTAACACCCGCACTCCTTAACTCGCCGCGCTCTACGGATTCTGGTGTCGGGACTTTAATTGTGGCCATATCTGCCACCTGACATATCCACTTCCCCGCTAGTGGGAACTCAATTACACAAACACCAGGCAACTACAACAGTGGACCTTTAATATGCAATATTTTTATATAAATATATTTTGCATATGCTACACCCGTGCTTACGCGATTATTCAGATTACTTAACATTACATTCTTTATACACTCAGATAGATATGATTTAGGTCAGTAGGGCCTTGATGAGTAAGTGCAAGAATGTGGAATATCTAGGCAAGACACTATCAGATCATTGCCCATTACTGGTGACCTTTTCAAGGGGTCCTACACGACCACTTGCAACAGTTGCAACCACAGGCATTGATGGAAGGGCCATTCACAGCTCATGTGGATGACCAATTACTCAATTCTTTAATGAAAATGAGGGCTCTGCTACCGATACAGATGTGGAATTGAGCACGTTCAACGTGTTAGTCAGAGAGGTATGCATGACGACACAGTATGGTATGAAATGTGGGTTGGGGAGAGAGATCATAGGAATAGAGGAACACCTGAAGATCAAGAAGTGGGAGTGGGTGTCCAATCCAGAGTATCTTCAAGTTCAAGAACATAGGGAGGCGCTTCACGGCCAGTCTACATTAGATTTTCAGGAGCACACAAAATAAAATGAGCTAGTCGGGCAGCCTGCTAGCTTGGCTACTGCAATCAGTAGTACAGCACACGCCCCTGTGAGCGATTCAGTCTACTGCAGGTCATATAGTCAATTCACAGCTAGCTATTAATGGGGAGTTTGAGAAATACTATGCATCATTGCACAGGACTGACAAGATCCTAAACCAAGACTCAATACAGACTTACTTACGTAGCATCAAGACACCCACTCTTGACCCCCTGCAAACGCAATTTTTGGATGACCCACTGACACTAGAAGTCAAGATGGCGATAAAACAGATACTTAGAGATCGGACTCTGGGAACGGATGGCTTCCCCATCAAATTTTATACCACTTATAATGCCCAACTGGCACCAGGCTTCTTGTGTGTGTAAATGAAACAGCATGTGAGCGGGGTTGGCTGTCTGAGCCAATGAGAGAAGCTCTCATAACTGTACTCCCGATTCCAGGACACGATCCACCTGAGTTAAAGTGTTATCGCTCCCTTTTCCTTCTCAACCTGGATTACAAGATCCTCGGGAAGACGCTAGTAAACAGACTGACACCACTGGTACAGATATTGATACGCCCTGATCAAAATGGGTTTATTCCTGGTAGAAACACATTCTTGAACTTAAGCCGTTTGTTCTGTACCATGGAGGGGGCTTGTAGGACTGACACCAGCTGCTGAATGGCTCCCCTGGACACAGAAAAGGCTATTGACACTCTGGGGTGGCCACATCTGCAGACAATTTTATCCAAATTTGGGATGGGGCTGGAGCTCAAGAGGTCGATTGGGATGCTTTACAAGACACCATTGGCCAGGGTCTGCACTGGAGGGGTTATATCAGACAGGTTCAACAGAGAGAGGCACCAGACAGGGCTGTCCCCTATCCCCATTACCCTTCGCTTTGGCCATGGAACCACTGGTGTGTCTCCTACGCACAAGAGGACATCAGTAGGGAGTCTGTGTATTGAGGCGACCTGTGGCCGAATTGATGTATGCCGATGAGACATTGATCTATTTAAAAGTGGACAGACGAGTATTAGTGGAGGCCACGGAGGTTACTGAGAAATTTGAGAGAATATCTGGGCTACACATTATTTATTTATTTATTTATAAAGTTTTACATAGTGCGAACTTGATCCCGAAGGATATCAGAGCGCTTTACAATTTGAGGCAATTAAATACTTTGCCACCCTATTCCCCTATAAACCCACATCCCACTATGGAACTAAAAATGCAAAAACTGGGAGAAGTCATGTTTGTTTCCCTTGTTGAGGAGTCTGGAATCCCAACAGCACCAACACTGCAGTGGTGTTATGACTCCATTAAATATTTGGGGGTACAAATTTACCAAACAGAACACGACTTAATGGATGGTAACCTAGGGAAAGCGTTGTCATCGATCCAGCAATCACTCCCCTTCTGGTCACCTCTCACCTATGGGTAGGATTTCAATAGCAAAAATGCCCCTCTTCCCTCGGCTTCTATATTTTTTTCAGCTTTACCAATAATATAGAAGTCACCCTTTTTTACGGAATTACAAAGTCTGTTGGTCTGCCTAATATGTGGTTCTGGACTGCACAGGGTGACCATAAATACACTGTATGCTGCGATGGAAGAGGGGGGCATAGTTACGCACTGTACTACGCAGTGGCACAACTTCAGTGGTCGATCCGTTGGCTCAGGGATGCAGATAGGCTAGGAACTTGGTGATAGGCCCTTGTTAGAGCGGCTCCTGAAGTCCCCCTCTTATCTATGCGTTTGTAATTTGCTACTGTGGGTGGCTGCCTGGTGCTGGAACAAATACATTCATAATGGCAGGAGTGGCTGCCATGAGCTCCAGAATCCCCATTGTGAGCCTCCCCTCAAAGCAGGCGATTAGAAAAGACACACCAGACGGGGGAGGAGGGGTTGGATTGTTGGGCCATGGTAGGGCTGCAGACTTGGGGAGACATGGTTACTGAAGGGGGACTACGCCCTTTTGAGGACGTATTGCTGGACACTGTCTAAACCCAGGACAGTTCCTCTTATATTCAGCTCTGTGTGAGGTGGCGGGTGAAATGTGGGGCTCAGAACTTGAATTACCACCACCGGCGGGCCAAATGACTGGACTGCAGCTAGACAGGTCTGGATTGAATGGGATACTACTACAAGGGGCCATTATACCAGCAGACAAGTTCTGAAGGGGTGGTGGGAGGAACGATTTTTGACAGAGATTTCAGAGACCGCACAGACGAGAAGTTTGGGCTATGTCGAAACAGTCTCTAAGAATTCTCGTTTCCGGTTCGCACAATTTAACTGTGTCCATGACACATATCTTTCAGCCGATCGTACTGCGAGAATGTATGATGACACCAAACCTGTCGGCCCATGCTGCAAGATTTGACTCCGCTGATTTTATTCACATGGTATGAGCCTGCCCGATAATTACAGAGTTCAGAAATGAGGTTCAACTTTGTTTATCTGAGGTTGCTGCCTCCATATTACCACAAGATCTATTGAGCTGCCTGCTTCACACGGGGTGGTAAACAAGCAAACAGAGCAAATAGGTGGATATCAGAATTTGGTCCCGGTACTGGATAAACGCCGAATAACCAGGTCCTGGAAGGCAGAGATGGCTCCGCTTAATCAACCAGTGGCAGAAAGATGTGTCAACTTTGTATATCTGAGGTTGCTGCCTTCATACTACCACAAGATCAATTGAGCTGCCTGCTTCACACGGGGTGGTAAACAAGCAAACAGAGCAAATAGGTGGATATCAGAATTTGGTCCCGGTACTGGATAAACGCCGAATAACCAGGTCCTGGAAGGCAGAGATGGCTCCGCATAATCAACCAGTGGCAGAAAGATGTGGCCAGATTGGCTATATGCGCAGATGGAAGGCACTGGATGGGAGGTGTTGACCGTGGAAGCAGTGGAAGGTCTACTTAAAGATGAGCACGTCAATTGGGTGAGTTGGACTGTGATCATGTAACGAGCGTAGGGGCCCACTCCCCTTTGCAGTATATAGGGCTGGATTAGAGGGGGGGGGGATGGAGAGGAGGGGGAGGAGGAGTACCTTTAACTGGAGGTAGCGGCTTGGAGGGGGCCTGTCAGGTGTACTGCCAGGCATCCCAAAACTATAGTGAACTGGATCAAGGAACAACATGTGATCTGTTCCGATAGCGAGAGATGTGGGGGTGAGGTGCAGAAAGCGGAGATTTGATTCCTTTTAAATGTGTAATATGGGGTTTTTATCTACTAAGACGGTTTGGTTTTTCATACATCGACTGCAAATGTGTTCATGGGAAGTCATGATGTATACACTAAGTTAAGGCTGCATGCATGTCCCCAATGTCTCTCTCATTGTATTTGAGTTGCTTTTTTATGTGATAATAGAATAAAGATTTTTTTTTTTAATTGAAAGAGTCTAAGTAGGACAACAAATTAAGTAGGAAGTCAACAGATGATGACTAGGATGGAACAGAGTTTCGGGTTCCAGTGACCTACCCAAAGGGCATAATCACTGAACAGTCCCCAAATTGAAAAATTACAATTTGTCAATTTTACAGTTTTATGCTTTGCTATATTCATTTTTAAAAATGTCTGTTTTATCTTCTCATGTTTCTGAGTCGGTTTAATGCTTTGAGCAACAGATGTTTTGTCAAAAGTTAATAAACGTTATAGAGTCTAGTCTGCTCGGTGTGACCCCTGACAGGTTCTGAACAGGGCATCCAAATACCAAGTTCCTTTGAAGAGGCTCTTCCATTTGCCTGCACCTGGAATACTACTTGTTTGGAAAACCACAGCTTTCTTTCAGGCTGATTTACCCAGCTGCAGCATTCTATGATGGGGTCATGATGCCAAGATTCACAAGACCTCCAAAGGAGGGAGAAGCCAAAGTGTAGACTAAAGCTGTGTGCCACCGCCCGCTTCTGCATTCTTCCCACATCACAGTGGGGGCACCGGCTGGATCCTAAGTAGGAAAACATAGAAAGTGTCCCAAAATCAATACTGGCTTTCTTAAGGCAATTCAGGTTGTGCAGTTAATGTAGCTACAAAAAGGATAGCTAGTCTGCTAAGGATTCATAGGGATCGTCCAAGGAATTGAATATGGGAGCTGATCTTTGCAGATGAGACTGCTACCTTCACCCCTCTGTGTGTAATTCTTGAGGTGAAAGAACATGATTCAGAGACAAATTCCAAAACAATCCAGAAGAGGAAATGATCACAATACTTTTAATTCTGATTTTGTTTCTGAAACGAAGTAAAAGAACGGAGTCAGAAAGCTGTTAGCAGCAGCCAGCGAGACCAAATCACGAGCAGTAGCCATCAGTCAACTTCATAGCTCCATCCCCCTATAAAGAAAGAATCTGCCTTTCAGTAGTATGCTGTTCCCAGCTTCGGCCTGCACTGGTTCTTCTGTATGGTACCTAGTTAATAGTGAGCCATAGAGCAAAAAAGGTCAGAGAGGCCAATCTGTAATTCACGCCGTGGAGTCTACCGCATAAATGAGGAGTGACAGCATGTATGAACTTGGCCAAACCACTGCCTGCAGATGAAAAATGTAAGCATCTCTAATGAGGACTGACAATTCATACATTCCCCCTCCCCCAAATGATAAAACATAAATTTGCCCTCACCGACTCATTCCTAACTTGGCATTCAGTTCAACGGAGCTCCTTAAACTCCCAAAAATCTCAAAGAAATGCATTTCTTACATTAAATCACCTTAGACATTTATGATAGGTAATGCCTTTTATTGACTTGTTGCTCTGTATTTTGTTAATGTTTTTATGAATATACAAGGCATTATGGATATTTTAGTCAGGCAACCTTTTGCTTATTCTACAAGTGGGAGTGACTAGTATACCATCCCACCTTACAAACTGTGGGACGTTTTGCAACTATGGCACATACTAATAAAATCACTATGGTCACAGCCAATTCCATTTAAATGTCCTATTCATAGCTAATCAATGCTATTCTGACTGTGGTAAAGAATGACATTAACAAAAATGCCGACTGCAAAAGAACAGAATGCCTTCATTAGTAAACACTATGGGCCTGTTTACGATGTCCGGCGGAAAGCCTTCGACCAGCATTCGGAGACTTTCCACCCGGCATTGTAGAATTCAGTCTGACCGCCGTATTAGGATGACAGTGGTCGGAGTGAAACCAGCAGGGGATTCCGACGCAGAGGCTCAAGGAGCCAGGCTCGGCTATGCCGTCAGGATTATGATGCCACTTTCCAACAACCTTTTCTATCGGCCTTTTTACTGAATGTGTGTCTTGAGATCTGCAGTGCTAGGTAAGGTACTTGCAGCCCTCTCTCCTGGCTCAAGCAAAAGGGCTCAGGGGATGCTTCCTCGAGTTCCAGATCTCCTTCCTAATCTTAGAGTGCCTAATTGCAGCATTTCATACAACCATCAAACAGCTCTTGCTCATCTGCCAAATGGCACGTTCAGCCCGCACACAAAGCACATACCTGCTCTAAATGCGGAATAAGCCTTACATGAAAGAGAACCTACATATGTTACTTACTGTTGATGAGATGGAATGCCACTGGCAAGCCATTATTCAGTAGAAATCCCACAATGCTAAATTTAGGATGAGGATGGGGAATAGGAAGGAGGCAGGCGAGAGAGGGTGAGTAGTCGTACAAAATATATTGTTGCGAGTCCGCACCTTTTGGGTAAAGCAATTCCTGCAAAAATAGGGAAAACGTTTGTTTATAGGTTAGAGTAATGGAACACACCATTGTTTACAGGTGTGCTGTAAAGAAAAAGGGGTTTGTGCAAATGAACAAATCTCTCAAACACTCTGTGGCCAAGTAGTAACTTTAGAGGAGGATGCGCATAAATGGAAATATTCAACATGCATAGATTTCTATGCATATTTTGGGGTATTTTTTTGGGAATAACGAGAATCTAAAATGCTGAAATTTCTGATTTTTTGCTGAGCCTTTATGAATTGGGTCCCACGATTCAGTATGCAGTGTATGGCGGCGCACAACTGGTGCCAATGATGGCACTACAGGAATGATGATTAGGTCTACGGGTTGCATCGAAGCAATCGAATGACTCCTGAGGGCAAAACTAAGAAATCCCTTCTACTTTTAACAGCCATAATGGGGCTTGGCAAAAGTAGAAGAAGACGACATAGCCAAGCCGGTCTACAATACTGGGGTAATGAAGAAATAATGTGCTTTCTTGCAACCGCCTGTGCTCTCAGAAATAACAGGTGTTTCCTTTAATCTAATGACAAGCACTCCACGTAGCGACCTTGGAAGGACGGAAGGTCAAGTTGGCCTCACTAGGAGTCAAACTTATTACCTGCTGAGCACAGCAGAGAGCAGGAGGAGTTCATAATCCACAAAGCTGAATTACCTTATTTTGTTTTTGTCGAGTGCTGGATGGCGAGCTCTGGGAGTGGAAATGGCCCTTATAAGTTAGAGTTCACCCTGGATAGGTTAATAGAAAGTAGAATACTTATCAAAGCAAGAGGGGGGACGAGGAGAGGGACGAAAGGTGCAAATCTTGTTTTTATCTGGTCACACTTGCTGCACATTAAAAGTTACAAATTGATTACAAATTGCTTTCTTTGACTGGAAAGTTAGAGGGTTTTGTAAGGCGAGCTGCCTAACAATCGTGTCGGGCACACATCATTTAAATAGCTTGTAAATGAACTGTACACATATTTAAAATTTATTTCAGTACCTAGGAAAGCACTTTTTTTTTGCACTTTTGAAGTGAGATGGAAAAGATTTTAACAGGATAACATCTAATCACAATACTTGGTGATGTGCAAATGATAAATATTTGCAAAAACCCGAATTCCAAACATTATCATTTGTACGATATATAGTTTTATGAGTAAAACTGCATGTCAGTAGGAAGGTTTAAGCTACCACATCATGCTTTAGTAATATATTTATTATAAGCAAGAGTTTTTAAACATGATCTGGGAAAGATTCATGCCATCTCCCTGGTGACAATGTTCTTAGAGAAATAAGAAGCAAGACAGGGGTCATGTGTACCCTATATGTGAGCTAGATTTACATTATACATGGAGAAAAAGTTTAGTCAATAAAATCAAACAAAAGAGTTTATTGTACAGCTGATTAGCCAATGCAAAATGATTTGACTAGGTACAATTCAGTCTAATGACAATCCTCTTACACTGAACATTCTACTTTGTTGGCAATCACAAACTATGAGATCATTCGATGGGAACCATACGTTAAGACTGTGCTATGCCATCTGTTGTCTATATAGGAATTATTATCAGAATATATTTGCACACTGTTCTAGAATACTAGGGGCCTTTTTATGAATTTGGCAGGCATGATACTGTGTCACAAATGTGGTGAATATCCTGCCCAGTCAGATTACAAGTGCGTTATAACCTATAGCACTTGTAATATGGCAGACAGGATATCTACTACATTTGAGATGGTGTACCCTGAGTGCCAAAATATACATAAGGCCCTAAAGCTGAAGCAAATCCAAGATTTTGTACAAGTTAAACAGGGCCCACCAAAGCACAATGGGCAAACTGAAATTACCACGTACCACATTGATGTCCGCGTGTATCAGCCGGAGTTCCTCCACGTGCGCCATCTTCTCCTGCAGCAGTAGGTCCATCTCTTGCTTGTACTCTTTCAGGTGCCGCTCCTCAGACTCCAGCGACTCAAACTCACACTTGAGCCGTGTCTTGATCTTCTCCATCTGTAGAGTCTTATTCCTATAACGATAAGCCAAGCGAGACGGATGAGGCATGAGCCAAAACACCAATGAAATGCTAACACATGGTTTCCAGAAATCCAGGACACCAAAAAAATGCAGAATCTTCGGAATTTAAAAGAAAGAATTTAAACATGCAAATAAAACTTTTTAAATTCTTCGATTAGAGCAACAGTCAATCAACCGTGTTGTCCACCTTCACTCCTGAAAATGTGCATCAATGCGATTTATCACAAGACCGGAAGACCAGAAGGGATGTGTCCTTATGCCTTGGTTGAGATGCTGTTGTGAAAAATTACTCAATCATGTGCAGTACTGTGCAGACACAGCATTATGAAACTTCTACATTCAAATTATTATCAGCATCTGGGGAGTGACTGTCCTCTCCGCTAACACTGTTGGAGCCAAAAAATACACCATAACCTAGATACCTTTTCCTAATCCCCAAACATCTGCGGAAGACCCTTTAAATTCCATATTGTTCATCTAAAATAATATATGAGTTTCCAGAGTGTTTTATAGGCCAGATCCAGTGTAAAAATCTGCATAGGTAAGGAAAAACAATACCAGTGCCATACTTGCAATCCACACTTGGTATTGGATGGAATTTGTGCTGCAATAACAGCAACAATGCTGTCAGCTGAAAAGTAGCATTCCTTTTTTGGGGTGAAAAGCACATGTCTTGAGCTTGGTTGGTTCAGTTTGTTGGCAAGCCCGGTCTTTAGTTGGAGCAGGAGGAATTCTGTCTTCTGTGGGTTTAGTCTTAGCTTCATATTGGTTATCCATGCTTGTTTTTCCTTGGGAGGGGTGGGAGTGGTGGTGGTAGTAGTTAGAGAATCAAAGCAGTTTGAGCATTCAAATTTCAGCTGGAAGTTCCATGTTTCAAGAGCACAACACCCACCGGTTTGTCTTACAAAGGAAAACGGTGAGGATTGGGAAACATCAGTCCCTACAGGGGAGAGAAGGAATTGGCAATTTCTATGCATTACTACATTAATATCATCTTAATCAGTCAAGCATCATACCCCTAATATCAATTCTTTAGTGCATAGTTTTGAGGAGTACAATACGATTTATGATGTCAAATGCTGCCAACAGGTCCAAAACATCCAGGAAGCAAACATTACCCTTGCCGAAAGCTCTTGGAAAGCCCGGCTCTGCCACCCCAGTCTTTAATGTAGATGACAGTGTCTCCCCCACTAGCTCGGTGGAAAACAACTATAGCACCTTCAGTAGCAGGATAACAGCTATTACGGACTCTATCGTTCCTTTGAAACAAGGTACTTCTAAAGGACGAAGATCCGCTCCCTGGTTTACCGACTCCCTTAAAACCCTCAAGTCAGCCTGTAAACAGGCCGAGAGGAAGTGGAGACACGGCTACTGTGACACCAACAAAACCCTGTGGAAAAACAAACTTTTCGAATACAAAGCGGCCATTAGAGTGAGTAAATCGGACTATTACTGCTCTACTATTGTCAATGCAGCTAACAGTTCAAAAAACATATTTCAAATTTTAGAGAATCTCCTACATCCGGACTGTACGAAAAAAACTATTCCTCCATCCCAGACGCTCTGTGATAACCTCGCAGAGTTCTTTCTGGATAAAATTAGGACAATCATCAACAACCTGGGATCCTCTCTATCCCAACACCCGCCTACCTCTCATGCTACCAGCCCTGCATATTACACCCCCAGTCCAGTCGGCTTGGCCAGGGAAAGTCTTCTGGCTCTCCCCCAGATTCCCGAAGCAGACTTTGAACGACTGGCACTGAGCATCACCTCTGGGTCCCCTCTTGACCCACTCCCCCCAAAAATCTGGAAAGCTTATGGGCACGAGCTATTCCACACTCTGCGAAGGATCTGTAACCAATCTCTTCGCAGTGGAGTGGTTCCTAACCCCTGGAAGCAAGCATTAATCACCCCGCTGCTGAAAAAACCATCCCTGAATCCAGAATGCCTTTCTAATTTTCGTCCCATATCGCTTCTGCCTTTTCCGGCGAAAGTGGTGGAGCGATGGGTCAGCACCTGCCTATCATCTTACCTCGAGCAGAATCACGTTCTGGACGCTTTCCAATTTGGATTTCGTCCAGCCCACGGCACGGAAACAGCTGTACTTACGGCCATGGAAGAACTTCGAGTGCGGGCAGACAGGGGCCAGGCAGCGGCCTTGATCCTGCTGGACCTGTCTGCCGCATTCGATACTGTCAACCACGTGATCCTGCTGGAAAGGCTGAGAGCGGCGGGTGTTGATGGCTCTCCCCTGCTCTGGTTCCACTCTTTTCTCAGCGACAGGAAACAGGCTGTATCCCTCCCCCCCTATCAATCTGCCTTTTCCCCAGTCCCTCACGGTGTACCCCAGGGTTCCTCTATCAGTCCGATTCTCTTCAATGTATATTTACTACCACTGGTTTCTCTCATTAAATCACATAACATGACCACAGTAAATTACGCAGACGACACCCAGCTTATTGTTTCCTGGGAGGGTGAAGACTCTATAACTTTAGAAGCATTCCACGACTGTCTGAGAGACACTGCCGGCTGGCTACACCACAACTCCCTCCAATTTAACTCCTCTAAGACCGAGGTTCTGTTCTGCCCAGCCAGCCGCATACCTCGCCCCCTGCCTGCGGATTTCTGGCTTCCGGAAAATTCGGACAACCCGTCACCTGTGGCCAGTGTGCGGAATTTGGGCGTCATGCTGAATAATAAGCTGAGCATGGAAACACAGGTCTCGAGAACAGTTGCCACCTGCTCTGCTCTTTTGAGATCACTGCGTAAAATTCTGCCACTACTTCCACTTTCCGCCAGAGCACAGATAGTCAGGTGCACCATCCTTAGTCGCATCGACTATTGCAATGCTCTCTTGCTTGACTCCCCCTTGGTACTGCTGGACCGTCTCCAACGGGTCCAATCAGCAGCAGCGAAACTGGCACTTGGATGGTCCAGGAGAGCCTCAACCACTGCTGCCCTAGCCGAGCTGCACTGGCTTCCCCTGAAGCAACGAATTGCCTTCAAGTCTCTGTGTCTGGTCTTTAAGGCACTACATGGGCTAGGACCTATCCCCTTACAACGGATGTTCAGCTGGTACACCCCTACCAGAGCCCTTCGATCCGCTACCGCTCGACTTGTAATAGTGCCCAGATTCAAGAGAGCCAGGATTGGAGGAAGATCATTCCGAGTGGCGGCTGCAAAGCTCTGGAACAGTCTGCCTGCTGACATTCGCCACACTTCACAGCTCCTTCCGTTTCGAAAACTAATAAAAACTTGGCTTTTTCCCTAGTTTCCCCCCCTCACCAGTTATCTTTCTCCCACTGTTTTTTATCTTAGGAGTAAGCTACTCTAGCGCCAGGATGCCTGCTAGGCGACAGTTGCGCTCTATAAATGTTTTAAATAAATAAATAAATAAATAAGATGTGTAGGGTATCATCAATCATTTTGAGGAGGGAGATTTAGGTGCAGTCCAGAATGAAAACCAGTTTCGAAGTCACCTAAGAGATGGGTTTTGCAGGTGTACTCAACTTTTTCAGTTGTACATCTTTCGAGGAACTTTTGTGATGAAAGGGAGGCAAGTGATGGACCTATTCGTATCCAGAACTTCTAGGAGAAAGTACACATGCTGGCTCTTAAGAGAAAAATGGAAAGATCCTAGATTCGGGCAGGAATTAATGTTTTGTCTAATCTTAGTGCTTTTGTGGTGATGAGAGTGAAAACCGTCCATGAGATTGAGGACTTGTTCTTGAGAGCTTGAATTTCTCTGTATCAGACAGTGTAATTAGCCATGTCAGATATTATATTGCTTAGTAGTAGGAAGGGTTAGTATTGAAGTCTTGTGATAGCTTCACAGCGTGAACCATGGCCTGAAGTAGAGGCTTTCTGTCAATGAGTTTATGGTCTCTGGATTATACCAGTTTGATTTCTGGCCTCAGATGAAGCAAGTGTACTGCTGCTCTGCCGCAGCCAGGATAGAAAGGGAATAAAATGTGGACTCACCAATCCAGAGTGACCGTGCTTGAGATCTGTATGGAGTTCTTCCTGGTGCTCACCAGTCCTGGTGAGCTCTTGGAATGAGAAGGAATCAGTATCAACTCTGAATTAAAGTCAAGCACTAAAAGGTTTTGCCTCGTGCTGCAGAAAAAAATACCGAACCACGGGCCATCAAACTGGGATGCTTACACCATCTGAGCAACACTGTCACCTATATGAATGCCTAATTACAGTAATCAACAGCTGAAAGTGGCTAACTTCTGCAAAGTGTCTGGCTTGCTGCTGCACACCATGTCTTGCAATTTTCACAGCTTTTGATCCATTTGAGCTACACAAACGCTTTCGTTAAAAACCGCAATTTATGCAGCAGGTGATGGATTAAGCGTTTAGTGCAGTAAATGTGTATTTATGTCCAAAGCACCACCGCTGCCAACAGTGTTTTTCCAGTGGCTCTGCCTAGGCTTCACGGTCAAACTATCATCTTTCCATTCTCCGGAAATGTTCCAACTATGAGCGGGTTGGAAGGAAGGTACAATTTATCGCAGCAAATAAAATCAGACTTACACGGGTTTGGAATTTAACAGGTGTGATAAATTATACCTATTTTGGGCTTCCGATGAATAAACGTGCTGATTTTAATGTTTGCTGCACCAAAATCTGCAAGTTATGTTAAATCCTGTATGCTTATGCTCTTTTGAATTTCAGACGGTGTACCTTGCCGAAATTTAATAATACGTGTGTTTTTTATAGCACCCGGTAATTACTAGATGCAGTAAACGCAATTCAACTTGCAAGTCCGAACCCTGCACAAACATGGATTGATCAGGGGTTGGAAAACTCGACCCACTAAGAATCAGAGAATAGCCCCTCAGAGCCCCTAAAGCAGGAGATCTTTAAGGTGCAGAGACAGCCAATAAATGTGGACTATGTTATATGGAAAATATCAATAAGCAGATTCTAATTGGTTGCAAACTAATATTAAAGCAGTTTAAAGCAAGTCAGCTTTAAAAGCAGCTTTATGGTATAAAATGTGTGTGAACCTGCAGTGGGATCCCTTTTTGGCTAAACCTCAGGAGTGCAATACATATACTCAGGGCTTTAGTGGGATGAAAAAACTGTGGGGTCTCATAAAGGAGCGTGGTCAATGTCATTTAGGGAGTGGCTGAAAAACACATAAGCTAAAAATGTGTGCTTAGCATAGTGTGCCGCCCGGCTTGTATTTTGCTGTTTCTGACAGTGCATCCAGATGATACAGCAAGAAACATCACACTTACAAGTCAGGACTATTAGCTTTGTCAATGGTTGTTAGCTGCATAAGAGAAACAAGCAGCAACTACGGCTTGTATATAATATTGAAAAGGCTTCCAGTTAAAGCTCTGGTGACACCACGACAATGTTGCTGCTCTTGAGTTTCAAAAAGCGAAGGGCAATACAGAGAGAAATTGACTCTCTTTAAAGGATTTCCCTGCCCCTCCAACACTCACCTGGCATGACGCCATGCCGTAACTTCTCCATTAGTGAGAAGAAGCAGGGTGAACAGCGCACATTAATCAATCAATTAATCAATCAATCAGGGAATTGTAAGCGGGCTACTCGCGCTACTCACCCGTGAGGGTCACAAGGCGCTAAGGTGGGGGTGGGGGGGAGGGGGAGGGGCGCGCAGATCTGTTTAGCCGAAGAGCCAGGTCTTGAGGGTTTTCCTGAAGGTGTTCAGGGAGGGGGCGCGTCGGATGTCTGCTGGTAGCTCGTTCCAGGTCTTGGCTGCAATGTGAAAGTAGGATCTTCTGCCTGCTCTGGCTCTGTGGATGCGCCGGGTTTTGGCCAGTACGAGGTTGGAAGATTGGAGGTTTCTATTGGGTACCTAGAAGTTGATTCTGTTGTTGAGGAATTTGGGTCCGTTGTTGTGTAGGCAATTGTAGGCGTGAGGGAGGATTTTGAAAGAGACTCTTTTCTCCACTGGGAGCCAGTGGAGACTTCGTAGGTGTTGACTGATGTGTTTGTGTCAGGGGATGCCGAGTAGAGTCTGGCGGCGGTACTATGTATTGTCTGGAGTTTGGGGAGTAAGGAATTGTCGATTCCGGCGTAGAGTGCATTTCCATAGTCCAGTCTGCTGGTGATGAGTGTGTGAGTGACTGTATTCCTTGACTCAGGGGGATCCACTTGAAGGTCTTGCGGAGGGTGTTGAAGCAGCTGGAGGTGACGGCGTTGACCTGACATGATGTGCCTGCTGTCACTGCAGTCAGGAAAAAAACGGACCGCCTGTGCCAGGGCACAAAACAGAGCCTGACAGAGACCCGTTTCGAGGCCTCCTTTAAAAAACTGCCGGTGCTCAGCACCGGTGAGATCCGGGCCACTTAAAGCCCTGCATATACCACTATGAATTTCTCCTAATAATTCCTAAGACTGTGGATGTCAGCGAAAGAAAGTTCTTATATAAGGAATCTGAGATGTCACCCTTTAATTACCCAAGAAGCACTCATGAGCTGCTCATACAGCTGGCTGGATCGGGCTAGAGGTACATGAAACACACAAAAGGACGAAACAGGTCCTAGGGTCTTTGTGTTCTGTTTCAGGGAGGGCCTGGCAGCCGGGATGGACTGTTCCCATTGGAGCAGGTTCAAGACCGATTTGTATATGGCTGGGTCCAAACCGAAATGGCATGGTAGATGAAAAATTATGGACTGGGATGCGGCCCTGAACGATTGACAGTGACCTGGATTAATTCATGCATTCCACCCATAATCTTGGTGTTTTTGTAGGTGACAACCTAAGTGCGTCGGGTATACTTAGACAAGGGTCCCGTGCTCACTGTGCACCTGGAATCAAGCTATACCTGGCTGATGAACCCTGATCAGGGAAAAACTGGCCCTAGGTTGCTTGCTTTCTTGTTCAGTGAGGACCTTGCCTGGCAGTTTGGGTTGGACTGTTTTCATTAGAGCAGGCTCAAGACTGATTTGCTGGGTTCAAACTGAGGTGGCATAGTGGAGAAAAACAATAGACTGTGGTCGAGGCCCTGTGCCAGTGTGCTGAGATTAATTCAAGCACTCCACCCTTCACCTTGTTGTTGTTGCAATGGATCCTGACTGGAGGCACAGTGTGTATCACAACACACCTTAACTGTAGGGGTCAGATCTACGAATACATTTATAATGGCCGCAATCCTGCGATTTGCTAAATCACCAGATTACCGACCATGAAATGCCTTTTTAGTATATATTAACTCCATTCTGCTATTCCAGAGCTCTCGACTGTTGAACTGGGGAACCAGGTTTGAGTCTTGGCATCAGCTCAACTTCCTGTTATTCTGGGCAAGTCACTTAATCACCCTGTGCCAAAAAACAAAACAAAAAATGAATGTGCCTTTGTGTTATGTAACTGGTGCTCATGAAAAGTACTACAATACATTTAAGTCCAGTTTGCGCTATATAAAACTGCAAATAACTAAGTAAATATGTGCATAGCGAATCGCAAAAAAGGTTTTAGAAGTACCAAATAATTCGGAAGGGGTGTGTTTAGAACTGCAATGGTCTGCGACCACAAATTCAGTCGACACAAAAGCATTGCTAGGCTACAGACTCCTGAAAGGAGGTGGTAACTGATTCACAAAGGGCAAGGATTCCGCAGGGACACCTACTTTGAGAATGTAAAAAATTAAGTTTGTTAGAGAGTAGGTAGTGGTCCAGGGGACCACACCCACCACTTGAACAACTTTTTATTTAAATGCATGCCAGTTTCCTCTAAAACAAAAGAGTTGCATTTAAAAAATAAGTTTATTGAAAATAAATGACAGGCATTGTGGCATGCTGATTCTTGGAGGCCACTATCCGTGTGATTGTGGTCAATTGGACTGAGCTGCAATTTGAATATTACTTAATCATAATTAATGACTTGGACTTTGAATTAATGAATATTAAGCAGGTCAAATTAGGAGGCAATCCAATTTTGTCTTTTCACAGTCCGACCTAATGGTACATAGATCGGTTCATAAAAATATTTACTGGTCACAAATTACTGCCAGTATTTCGCAAGCAGTGCACGCACATTTGGCCCTGGATGTTTTTGCACACAGACTGTGCACGTACATTCACCACTTTTTGCCACCGCCTGCACTTTACTGAAAATCGTGTTTTATTTGTAAGTAGGTTTTATTTTTTAAATGTGAATTACATTATTTACCACGTGCTCTCACGGCCTGCATAGTACTTAAAATGGTCCTATTACCCAACCTAAAAGAGTTAGGTTTTATTTATCATGAAAGTATAGAAATTAAAACATTAACCTATAGATTCTTTCAACAGGTATATCCCACTGACGCATCTGGACGCCTTCAATAAATGATAGAAAAGAAGCAGCGTGCTGAATAGGCCCCTCGAAGCGCTGGCTCAGTGTTGAGAAACGCCCACGTATAGCGCTCCAGGCCATACATTTACAGGTCCCACCTGTGTCAACAATCCCACCGCACCCATGGGGAGAGGCAGGACATGCACATTCTAAAGGATCCTTAGACAGAGCACCCCGCCCCCACACTTTACACATTCAAGGTCACAGGGGGCACTTCCTCCTGGGAACGCTTCTCTTGCATCTGTCTGAAAAAGTATGAATAGCCACAACACAGACCTGCATATGGAGCTCAGGAAGAGGGTTATTTTATACCCCAAGGCGCTGCCAGGGAAACCTAAAAGGGACAAGTTCAAGAAGGTGTTTACATTATGAAAATTCCCTCCACAACACCGAAATGTTGGCATATAGGAGAAACGGAGGCGGGGGTGGGGTTTATACAGTGGTTTCCCAGGATCACACCTGTAAGGCACCTCATGCAATGACATGTATGAAGATTGGGATTCTGTCGAGCACGAATGGCACAGAGATACTGAAAAGAGTACCACAAATGTAAGGCGCAAACAGCAATGACGTGTATAAACTCTGAGTGAGTTATTGCTAAGAATGTAGGGCCTAACAAGCAAGGACACCTATGAGCCCCGAGCTACTTCTACACCACGCATGTGAAACAAATCACACAAAGACTTGCAGAAACACTGAGAATAGTCAGAAATATAAACCATAAAATGAAAGTACAAGTCTAAAATACAGACACAACCAATACCGTGAGGCAGAACATGCAAAGATGTGGGTAAACGCGGAGATACCGACAGGTATGTGAGACAGAACATGCAAATACATATAGAAACTGAGATTATGCCAGAAATGTAAGCCACTACGTGAAAAAGACATGTGTAAACATTGACATACTGTCACAGAAGTAAAGTGTGTCATACAAGATGTGTGTACCATGCACGTAAGGCAGAACATACAAGGACATTTCCACAAATATACGGTCATGGTATACAAAGTTATGTACAAATACTGGCATACTGTCATGTTAGCATTGTAGAACATGCAAGTATAATGAAAACCTCGATATCTTAGCCCAAACCAAAAGTAAAGCATACCAAACAACAACATATATAGGCCCTGAACTGACTGAAGTACTACCAGGGGTATAAGGCACAGCATGTCAGGAGAAGTATAAGAACTGATATGCGGCCAATCAAATAGGGCATAACAAGCAAGAACGTGTGGTGAGCATGGAGGTACTGCCCCTAAAGTGAGGCAGAACTTACAAGGCCGTGTATAAACATTCAACTACAACCAATAATGTAAGACACAACATGCAAGGGCGCGTATCAACACTGAAATACTGTCAGAAACGTAAGACAATATGAGAGAACGTGTATTAACATTCAGATACAACCACCAATGTAAGGCACAACATGCATGGACATATAGAACCACTGTGATAAGTAAAACACAACAAGCAAGGACATGAATAACCACTGAGATACTGCCACAAATGTATTATGCCCGAAAGAGCATGAATAAACATTGAGGTATACAAGCCATAACATGCAAGAACATATAAACATGAGGAGATCTGTCAAACGCAACATCAAAGGACATGTACAAACACCGAGATATGTAAACCAGAATATGAAAAGACACGCATAAACCCTGAGATACTGCCAAAAATGTAAAACATCATGAAAGAACATGCATAAACACAGGGATGTGTAAGCCAGAGTTTGAAAGGCCAAGTATAAATACTAATATACAATCAATGAAAGGCACAACATGCACGGACATATATAAACATTCAGAAACACCCAACAGCGTGAGGCAGCATATGCAAGGGCATGCATGAACACTGAGCTACTGCCAGACATGTAAAGCACATCATATATGGACATGTATGAGGAGATACTGCTGTGCATTGAGGTAGAACATTTTAGGAAATTGCCACATATATAAACTACAGTACAGAAGAACAAATATAAATATTGACATATTGCCAGGGTGACAAGTTAAAAACCTTGATATACTAGCAAAAATGTAAAGCACATCATACGAGGAAATATATGAGCACTTAGTTACTGCCAGAGATGTAAAGTATGCTAGCAGTTCAGGATAGACAGTTCCCATGAGGAGCTGGGTCGGTACTGATTTGCATAAGGCAGGCCTCTGTCTAGAGTGGCAAGTACAAGAATATAGAGGACTAAATATGGAAAGGTAAGTGCATGTAGGGAAGTAAAGATTTATTATGCCAAATTTGAGATATATGAACCGGGTAGGTACATATACGTGGAATTAGGTATAGAAAATCTAGACTTACCTGTTGAAATATTTTTTCGATATTTTGTCCTACATATTCAGTAACCTCATTCTTCTGACTTTGATATTTAACATGCACACCGCATGTGAGAATTTGTCGAAATAGCGAACGGTAAAGGAAACTGAATTTTAAAAGGTAAACCGTTCTAAGATCCGATTTGAAATAATAAATGTTGTGTAGCATCAACCAATATAGACGGCTGAAATTATTATGGGGTGTAAATTACTAAAATGTAAGAGCCGGGGCTATCCACGCAGTACTGGCTAATCCAGAAAACACTGATCATATGCCATAAATGAGACGCAGGTAGGTATATGAGAACTTCATACACTTATGCGGTAAAAGAACAGTGGACTCAGGTCACCGACTGGCACAACCTGAGAGGACCAGACTCAGGGCTTTAAGTGGGCCAGGTCCCGCCGGTGCCCATCACCGGCAGTTCTAAAAAGCAGGTGCTGAGACGGGTCCCATTCAGGCCCTCCATTTTTGCCCTCATCCTCAGGATGAGAAAAAAATCTTGACACTGCAGCAGTACCACCCTCCACTGCCTTTGAGGAAAAAACTTCAAAGAGACTCATTAAAAGTTATTTCAGTCTAATAATTTCAGAATTTGAATTTGTGTTCAATATTATATACAACGAATCCATAGTTGGTTATTTATCTTATGCAACTAACAACCATTGACAACGCCAGTAGTAGTAATTTGTTATAGGTATAATGTTTCTTGCTGTAATATATATATGTATCCAGATATATATATATGTCTGGATGCAATGATAGAAACAGCAAGATACCAGTCGGGTGGTGGCACACTATGCTGAGCAGAGATTTTTAGTTTTAGGTGCATTTAAGACACGCCCTTAATTACATCGACTACGCCCCTTTCAGTGAACCCCACTCCCGTTCCTGTTTTTTTCATCCCACTTAAATCCCCGACCAGCCTTCCATCTCCATGGGGGATAGCAGGTCTGTTAATAGAAGTCCGCTTGAACCGGCGGTTGCCGAGCGGCCCCCCTCCGGGCCCATCACGCAGCCAGGCTGTCCCCATCCATCCTGCTTTAAGGGTGACGGCACGACGCACGGTGGCGCAGAGCGTACGTAACGTGCTAGCGCGCGAGGGTTGCAGGCAGGGCACCTGGTTCCACAGCTGGCTGGTCACACTCCATCCACCACGAGCCCAATTGCACCGACTCCCACAGTGAGCAAACAGAGCCCCCACCCACGCAGGTGCCGTGGTCTGCAGGGCCTTTCTTCACCTCGAGGAGCCAAGAAGCAAATAACAAAAGGGTACGGGCCCCTCACTGCTTCATCTGCTCCCTTAAAGGGTAGTAGCAAGTGTCAAGGGGGCAAGGCCGGTCAATAGAGAGCATTCTCACTCTGACCCTGAAAACACATTAATGCAAAGAGAGCAGGTCCTGGGGACTCAGTGAGCAAATGCATTCACAGCAGGGATGTTTGTTCGACACAATGGTAACAGGTTTCAATCCTAGCAAGGACACTCGCACCACCCCCCTGCAGTCTCTAAATGGAGCACCACAGAGGTGGGGGTAACAATAAATATCAGTTATCTGTCAACAGCGCCAAGAGATGTCTCTTCATACATGTGCAATACAATTTAACAGATTGCTGGCATCACTTTACAAGAGATAATGGAAGAACACGGCTGATACTGCTCCAAGGGAATGAAAGTGCACCTCTTCTAAGTGGGCGTATGGCACGCGACGACACCTTCAATTAGCAGTGCGCATGCTTGGAACTGTGGGCCAGTGCATAATCTGCAAAAACTAGAACTGCAAGTGTAAACATGCGAAGTGTATTTAATTTAAAACAAGGACAGGCTGGCAGCTATGCCTGGTGTGACATACCGGCCAAGTCCAGAGATCTGGCTTTAGCCTCGTGCAAGACATGAAAAAGTGTCATCCCCCTTTAAAATAAGCCTCACACATATTTAGAGGAGTATTACTGCACCTTTCTATCCTAAGACATCACCCAATCACACTTCAGAGAGTCAACAGATTAACCCCTTCGCACATCTGTGCTGTAGAAAGCAGGTGCTGTGGTGGGACACACCAAGCAAGGTCATACCACAACAAAACGACCTTATCTCCTCGAATGCATTTATTTTTTTAAATCCGGAACGTGCCATTACATGTTTGGCAATGCCAAGCACAAACTCTTTAATAAAATGCATCGGAACAGGATCTAAAAGTGATTTTTCAACAAGTCTTCAAATGCCAACGAACTAATATCTCAATTACTTGTTTTACCACCCAGGAGAAGACAAGTGACCTTTAAAGCACCTCACGATTATACCAAACTGAGACTCGCTGTCCCATTACCACCTAAGGCTCTTTCAAAACCTGCCTACGTACAGTCTCTGCCCGTGCTCCCCCACAACCATGCAGCGAGCTGAAAGATAATGCCCTGCTATTGCTAAATACCTTTCCTCATATTAAACTACTTAATGAAAACAAAGGACTTACATTTAAACACCTAAAGCATAATCCCAACTATAGCTCCGAAATGCAAAAAACACCAACATTGGCAAAGCTAATAGGCCTGGCCTTCGGTTGTGCAATTGTTACATTTTTTAAAACGTTTTTATTGTACGCATTCCACACAAAAAACAAGCAGCAACCTATAAGTGGCCGCTTTTTGATTGCATTAAAAATTAAATATTAACTGAATTAGCTGTTCTATTGATACGTTTTTAACACCCTTGTCATTTGCACCCTGCACTTTATCAGGACTATTAACATTCATGCAGGAGACAAGAATCACCACCTAAACAAGCATTAAAAAACCCTAGAGAGAAAATAAAATACCATTTAAAGGTGACAGAACTGCAGAGAAAATAAATTGCCATTAATCAATGTTAATATAGAAAAATAAACCACATTTTGAATCACATTTGTCACTGAAGAGAGGAACTATTTTAGCCGGATGAGAAAACATGCACAAGTTGTTATCACTTGACGTGAAGGAAGCCAAATGCGTAGAGCAGGCTGACCCATTGCCCCATGCTGTAAGCTGCGGTGGGTGGAATCACAAATGTGGATGACAATTTAACAGACCAATGAATCGCGCTCACTAACCAAAAGCTCCTCTATGTGTGTATATTATATACATGTACTATATACATGTATATTATATAAAACATTTTTGGGAAAAACAATAGTCTGGCAAGACAGCTACAGTTGTCTCAAAGACCAATCTATAAAAATAAATAAAGTATACTAAACAGAAGAGGCTACACCTAACGTGATTTGTAATGCAACATGCAAGTTCACCCTCGCGCTACATAACAGATGGTTACTGATTCCAACTTCAGTCACACTCATTTTTATCAACACTGGAGAATGAAACACTCATTTTTATCAACACTGGAGAATGAAACGCTGAGTGGACCTCCTGGGATTTAAAATTGTAACCTGGGGGTGGGCAGAGAGGGTCTAGCTGTAATTGCACATATATAATGCGCACTACCTTGTGGAGGGGGTGTGTCTCTTGTCGCCAGTCATCATGCCATCTAGAAGAGATGTATATTTAGAGCTTTATGGGAGTAAGTGTAGCTTGTCACCAGCCTAAGTTGTTGTTATTGCGAGTTCCTCAATTTTGGGCATAAAATCGAGAATAGCTCTCCCTTAGAAATGAGACTGATCAGCAGAATGGGATGGCACTTTTGGGTTTGACTGTGCAGTGTACCAGAAGGAATGTACAGAGAAATGCCACTGCAAAGTCTTTTTAGGGCTAGCTTGGGCCAACATTCAAACACCCAGCATACTAAGTTAAAAAGAATTCTTTCCTTAACTGGCACCTGGCGATGGGAGAGTCTAACAGATGTAATATACTCTTTATTAGATAGGCCCTTTATCAATTGAGTGCTGGCATTTTAGCCCCTTCTATTCAACTGATCTGATTTGCCAGAAGGATGTCGATGTTACACTGGCTTTGTGTTTTGCACTAAAAAGATGAGGTCGGTGTTACTGGAGTTCTGTTTAAGGAAATGTTCACCTTACCAGCTTTATACTCAGTCAGTCCATTTTGAATGCTGTATACATACGACTGAGCCAACTCACTTCAGAGTTGCTGAAGGCGGAGAACACTGGAACGACGTATAAGTTTAGTAAAAAAAACAGGAGAAAATAGGATGCCCTATAAAACCCCACAATAGGGTAAAGCTTTTTGTAAGAGAAAGATCCCACTGCACCATTTGTGACTGGCATGAGAGGATAGCAGGAAATACCGTTAAGTATGAGTTATCGCAATGAGCAATTGATGCAAGTCGGGAGTGATAAAATGAAATGAAGAATTTATATAGCGCTACATATACCTGGCGCTGAAAACAAACATACAGGCCCTGATCAACAGTATCTAAAGCTTATGAGAGATCCATTATCACTGGTTTGCAGCCAGCGCCTTCGTCCACGAATGGGAGGACGTCATCCCAGAAGGCAATCAAAGCACTTTGATGTGGTGTCCAGGACGAAGACCAGATTGTAAGGAGTAAAGTCAGTTGTTGAAATACAAGAAGGACTATAGTTATTTGCTAACATGAAACACACAAAAGCTGATAAGAGGAATGTTTTCAATTTGTCAAACCACTAGCAATCGCTTGGGGGAGCATTCCAACTCAACATTCTTTTCCCCCCATACCACCTCAGTTTGGACTCAGCCATATGCAAATCAGCCTTGACGCTGCTCCTCATGGGAACAGTCCAGTCCGAACTGGAACACAAGCAACCCAGGACCAGTTTCGCCCTAGTTATGGGCTCATCAGCTGGGTACAGTTTGGTTCCAGTGACAGCTTAGTTTAGGTGGGACCCACATCTGGGCATACCCATGCCACTAAGTGCGATACATGAAACACACAAAAGGTGATGGGAGGAATGCTTGCAATCTGTTTAACCACTGCTAATTGTTCGGGTAGCATCCCAACCCATCATTCTTGGTAACAACCCTTTCAAGGACCTTGGCCTAAACTGGCAAATTGGTAATGGTCCTAAACTTGGCCGACATGGCGGAGTCCAAGTTATTTTTTTATTTTTAAACAAGGGGAGTGATAATTCCCTTCTTCTCCAGTCAGGTGGGAACTACCACTTCTGAGACACCCGTTGATCAGGCTGCGAACAATGTGGCATGGTCTACACTGCAGGCATGCTGGGGCTGGGTCAGGAGCAGTGTCAGAAGGTTTTAGAGAGGGATAAGCGCAAAGAGAATATAATCTATGCAAATTTAAGAACACGCTCAGAAAGAGATGAACGATCACCAACAAACACCTGAATTCAGAAGAGCAATAACGACTCGGCTGCTCGCAAAATCAGGACTCAACATACTCTCAAAGAACAGGTGATAATGGTTTGTATACGGTGCCTTCATCACACTCCCTTTGCATTCTGCTCCATGCGTAAGAAACTGTTCCAAGCACCTCTGTAGGGCAGGCTGTGGGCTTCACACACCACAAAACAATAGTCACAGGTGGAACTTCCACCAGTAACTTTCTGCAGCCAAGCACAACAATCGAAGCAGCTGCTTACTGGACACGCCAGAGAGGGCTCTGGGGTCTCAACAAGACTTAGGAGGGCACTACAGAAAGGTCACACAACATGTAAAACTGTCTGCTGGGCCATGGAGCTAGAGATGCTGTATATCAAAGAAGTAACATAAATGTCTTAAACTGAATGGAGAACCTTAGATTTCAGCTTGTATGTGACTAACGTGTGTAGCGCATTTTGTGATGCAACCCTGCATATTGAGGCGCTACAAAAAAGCCAAAGCTCATGTTGAATCAGTGTGTAAAGACGAGGCCAGATCGTCCCGGCAGACCTGATCTACCTTAAAATCTTTGATCGATGGCACCGAATTGTGAACTTGCATCGAAATGTAGAAAGCGCGTCGGGGCCTCCGACTGAAGCGACCGAACCCCGCCTCCGACTGAAGCGACTGAGCCCCCGCCTCTGACTGAACCCCCGCCCCCGCAGCTCGGCGGCTGGTCACGGCGCTAATTGCCGGTTTTATCCTCTGGCCCGCACGGGCGCCGCCGCGTGTGATCAATTGGCCAGGCTGCCTCGGGAACTTAATTCATGAGCCTGATGCGATCTGATTTAAATGCTAAATGCCGCACTCGGAACATGCAGAGCAGGCCCCGGGGGACGGAATACATCATCTTTTCAATTGCTAGGCGGGAAAAAAATGGAAAAGGAATTAACATCTCTGGAGATACCTCCTCTTCCTCAAATCAGTGGCGGGAATGCACATGTTAACAGATTACTCGTGCACCATTATAAGCACTGTAAAGAACAGATGTTACCATTAACCAATTTAATGGTGATCAAACTACTTATCTCCAAAGGATGGAAGGTCAGACTGGCCTCCATTCCTCAGAGATCAGTAGTAGTTTGTAGAGATTCGAACTAGGAACTTTCAGAGCACCACGTTTGTCAATGGTGAGCGTTCAACCGAGCCATCCTCCCAGTCTGTTTGCTATTGTGCAACGTTTGGAGATGAATCGGTCATGGCAATGTGAACCCGAGGCAATCCAACAAGCCCAATATTCGGTGCTAGGCTGGTCATTGCACGGTGCACTGTGTGCCTCTCCCCTCTACCTGCCTCCCAACGGTTACCTACTTTTTTTGTAGGTACTTGTGTTTCTGCTTTGCTCATGTACTACCCCCCAGTAGAGCAGCTTGAATGCCACGGGCCCTGGTGCAAGTAAGGGAAGTTGCCCCTTGTCTGCTGCTGGGGTAGTAATATACAGCAATCCTCTGGGTTCAAAGGGCCACGGTGCCCTGCACCAATGGCAGCTACCCCCCTGGCACCCCTCTCCAAGGGCACACACTCTTGGTAGTGGTCGCCCACCCTTCTATAACCCACGCGCCTCAGAACATATACCTTGTTCTATGTAAAGTGCTCCGCCGCCCTTAGGGCTCAGTCTGTGCTAGATACAGACCCTGAGAAAATGATTTTAAAAAGCCAGATTACAGTAGAAACCCTGGAACCATCTGGTTGATGGCCCTTCTTTATACAACGCATTGATCAACCTTTACATGCATGGTGCAACCACAAATGTACCTTTTTGTCGTATTTGTACTTCAAAGATGGAGCCAATGGCATTGGTTGGAGAGACGCGGGAATGTAATGCACTCCCACCCGGAAAATAAACTGGCCCAGAAAGTAGTGAAAAATAAAGTACTACGAGGAGAGATTGGGAATTTCTAAATGATGGGTATCAATTGGAAGGAAAGCTCCAGTTACAAACAGTTTACACCGATTTCAATCCGGCATTTGGGATAGAGGGAATCTGACTAAGTGTCCAGTGGAAAAAACAATGGAACTTCGGCATGTTAAATAACACACATGAACTGATACCAACAAACACCAGTGCCAATTACATGATTTTAATTGCATTAATTGGAATAACGAGTTGAGAAGAACCTCATTTACCAGAAGCCGGTTCTAGTAGAAACGTTTTGTAACTAGTCACTTGGAATATTCACTGCAATTGTGAGTTTTATGATGATGCAACACTCTGCTGTAGCAGCAAGAAATTATTTTAATAATGAACAAATAAATACAATTATTGACCATAGCTTCACCGCTTCGCAGAGCCTAAGTGAAATGCTGTCAGACAGGTGCAGAACTCAGACATGGCTATGCGCCTCAGCCATGCTCCGGCATAAAATGTGACATTTACAAACTGTTTTTGAAATCACCGAGTACACCATCGATTGTAAAAGGCTGACACACTACTCCTGATAACGAGGCTGTGATTAAATGTGTGTGTTTGACATGAGTGTAAGGGGCGAGGATTTCTAAAGCAGTGCATTCCAGCGGTCACAGGTCACTCAGTACACATTCTGACCAACTTCAGAGACAGCTGATCACATCAGGCAAACGCCAGGAAAAATACTGAAAGCTTGCAGAAATATTTTCACCTTTATCCTTATAAAGAAAGTTAACTAGCTGGGTGAATAATATTGTTTCGAGGACCTATGCTAAAAATAAACGAAAAAGGTACATAAAAATTCACTCACTGTATTTATTTTAGACATACTAGAATATTTACAAAGCAATCTAACTGAAACATACAGGGTTTCTGAACCTGTCACACACGAGTCCTGAGGTCAAGGTTCACAGTCGGTAAAACTCAGCAGCCTTTTAAGCCTGGATCTGTGACGTCATCCGCCGTCTCTCAGGCCTGCCTGAGCATCCCTCCTGCCTTTGTGCAAGTAAATACTATTGGTGCCGCAGGTGCAGTAGCACCGGGGCACACTGAACCCTTGTAATGACTGAATCTTCCTACCCAAGCAGTGGTCAAATGAGCTGTTGACCATTTTCTATTACACTTATATTTAGGACCGGGAGTGGGACAAATACTGAATTACACCTTCAACATGAGTAAATTAGCGTAAGTGTCTAGGACTTGTGAGTCTGTGTGCATTCTCTTACTGCTGAAGGTTCACATCTGCTACTCTGTCATGATTTCTACATTCCCTGCAGGGCTTGTCAAACACCAAGTAAACCATTCCACAGAGCGAGCTAATCCAGTTTCCAACATAATGTGTCACACACACACGCACATACACACCACACCACCGAGCTGCTGCCCCACCACTGCACGACTTGCCCTAAACCACCCCCTCACTGACAAACATGCTCAACACATCTGTTCCCAGTCCCTCTGTCGGACTTATGAGTCAAACTATTGGCTCTGCACATTAAGCTGTTAGGCAGCCTCCCCCCTCCAGACCCCCTCGTGCACCCAGGACGTGCCCACACAACAGGAGAGCATTCATCCTCCCCTCTCCCCACAGGCTGAGCAGGTCACCCTACCTGCACGACAAGCCCCCACGCTCAGCTACTCCCTCCCTGCAAGTGCTGCCAGCACACACACAGCACACCACTACATCCCCAATGAGCTACCCATACACTGCCCTCTCAGCAATGCACAACTATACACCATGATGCCTGAACACTGACTGAACCGTCCCGCCCCTCCCCCTAATAAATGCCTTCTCTGGCACAGCATACCTCCCCAGACAGCCTGTCCCCTCCTCTGCAGAGCGCCCCCTCCCAGTGAATGACTCCCACCTCTCTGCAGGGCATGAAACCCCCACCCCAGTGCATGCACCGGGGGCTCGGACGCACCTGATCTCTTTGATGCTCTCCAGCTTGCACATGATCTCCTGCTCATCAGCCATGCTCTCCAGCCCGCGCCCCCTGACTCTTCTCCAGCTGCAGCAGCGCAAACAATGCAAAGGGCACAATGTACCACCAGCCGGCTGTAGAGCGCATGCGCTATCTCAGCCAGTGAGAGGCCTCATGGGAAATGTAGTGTAACGTTGAGTTCTTCCGCCGGCGAAAGGCGGCGCATGGACTACGAGTCCCGTCTTCTTTAGGGGCATAGCTCCACTTCCTGTAGCAGTACCTTTGAGGGCGAGAAGAGGGTTACAGATTTATCATAATTTATTATGTGCCAAGACTGGGAGAGCGCGCAGTGGCCGTTAAAGAAAACAAAATATTCCGTGAATCCCTATGACTCGAGCTCCTGTGTTTAATACAACTAAGTGTATACTAACTTTGTGTGTAATAAATGTAAGAAAACCCATCCGTTTACATCTATATACCACTTAACATGCGAGGCCACCTAATCTTAGGCTGGAGGGTCGGGAGGTGTAAACTAACATTGTGATTTACTTTTCTCCAGTGCATAGTTGTCAAGATTTCCGAATGGTTAAGTGTGAAGTTTCCATGTTTCCAGTGCATAACTGGCAAGTATTCAGATTCCTAATGTGTGACATTTCCATTTTTTCAGTGACTTATGATTGACATTCCACAACAAAATGTGTGACACTTCGAAAAACATTTTATGCTGTGTTAAAATAATAAGTTGTATATTCATTGTGCTTTAAGTTATAGTTTGGGACCTCGTAGTGCTAGAGATCGCGGGTCACCCGACCAATAATGTCGCCACTTCTGGCTTCGGGCCCATATACTTTACTTTATCATATACATTGATCAGGTGACCACACAATCTACTACCAATAATTGTGAGTTCCCTTTCGATTTATTTCCAGTGTACCCAACTTACCATCCACCGTTATGGGTACCTATGACAACGATGGGTCAGGGAGCTAGCTGTAAAAGGAAAAGGCAGAAAAATATACTATTCAACCTATGACTTTACTTTTATGAAATGACCACGGACAACTGGAAATTTTGAAAGCTTTATCTTAAATTCAAATAAAGGACAGTCATACAGCTTTATCAATAGAATACTAGTGCGACAGGGAACCCGCTAAGTGAGAGGAAAACTAAGATAAGGGCAAAGTGAAACACGCTATAAATCTGAGTTACTTTAGTCAGTTTACGAGAGAAAAACCAAGACCATATCAGGAAGTTGCAAACTGCAATACAGAAAATGATTTCTAAAAGGTAGGGTAACATAGGAACACGCTATGAAATCAAATGCAAATGACTTTATGAAATGCAATGGTTGCAGGAGAAAGCATGGAAAATTATTCACGTGCAAAGGTATGTCTTTATTGCAGCAAAGACAGAAAAATAGAAAGGTGCAGTTTTAAGAATTTCAGAGCAATATTTACCTAGACTGGTGTGAAAACCAACACTGGCCACGGGTCAGTTAAGGACAGGAAAACCCTCAAGGAAGGATAACCCTCAGTAGGACAGCAGGTGCAGAATGGACACCCCAGGACAGGACAGGAAACCCAGATTCGGATCAGGACAGGACCACCAGGATACGACCAGCACCCACAGTTTGGAAGCAACGCCTGCGCTCCACCCTCTCTGCAGCTATCGATCAGGACCCCGATTGGGTCAGCGAGTTCCCAGAAAAAGTGCTCCGCCAGCACTTAAGGTTCAGTAAAACCTTCAGAGTCTATGGTCACATTTCGGACAGAGGGCTCCGCAGCACCTCTGTATCAAGTCACCTATTGAGTGCGTTGGGTCAGTGACAGGTCAGCTATTCAGACAAGTCGGACAATTTCTCTAGCTAAACCTAGGCTAGTTATACTGTTTTGGGACAGGGTACCACCCCCCCAAATGTTGCAAAGTGTTAGAATCCCCAATTTGGATTGGTCCTAAGGTAGGCTTTGGTTAACACGCCAATCAGAACAGACTATTCTAAGGCCTAATTTGCATCCTAAGGTGCCGCCTAGCAAGATTGGGGTTCCCACGAGAAGTCGCACGGAATACAATGAAAATTTATACAATGTATTACAATATAGCATAATCTAGATGCTTCTGGCTGGGTGAAGGTGCATGTTCCCAGGCAGGCTCTGCCAACAACCTTCTTTGGCTTGGTTTCAATGCCATTTCACCGCATCTGCTCATGCGCGGAACTGCCCTCCAAGATGGACTCCCCAGCCCCATTCACCCCTCAGTGCCGAAGATACATGAAAAGTAAGCGAAAACAAATTAGTACATAAAAATAAATGAATGTATTACATGTCATGATTTCACATTTCAGGTTTATCATTATAAAAATATACTATGCATTATTGGTAAGTGCAACGAACAATTTCACAAGAGCAGCATCACAAAGCTTCACCACGTTATCAGCGCATAGCCATCTTATTGCTTATTACGCATGCGCACCCTTTCCCTCCAAAACTATTTCTACACGAAGTCACGTGAGTGTGACTGACGCATGCGCAGAAGAGGAAAGTCAAGCAGCGGCCATTTTAGAAACACGGATTAATTGTATTAGTAAAACACATAGGCAAGCATCTCTATGATACCCACGCACATCCAAAATACATAAAATTAGTAAAACGAACAATTAAGTTACGAGATTATTAATAGATTTTCGAGGTTCTTGAATTGAGCAAGTCGCGATGCGAAATCTTGCTCTATCAATCCCCTCTTTGATGATATTTACTATCATCACAAAAAATTGAACCAGATGCCAACTTTCTTTCACACCTTGTACATTTCTATCTCTTCCAACAGACGATTCAATTTTTCTTTCTCATTTAAAGTAGGGTGGGAATTTTTCACCTTTTTATAAATCTTATTATTCATTTCTTCTAATTCAAGCTCATCCGCACTTCGTTTCACTCCTCTCGCATTCACTTGGTATTTCTTTCGGTGTTTGCGACATTTGCAACAGACGAATATGAGAAATAGGATAAGACCTATCACTCCAATTGGCATCAGTACCTTTAACAATAAGCTTTTACCTAAACTAGCAAACCAATGACCTACATTGGAGAGACCATCAACCAGTCTCTTCCAGGCACTGTCAACCTCGAGTGGTTTGAGTTCCTTTTCCAAATTAGTAATGTTTTTCACATATCTTTTGAGCTGTACGCTCTTGTCTGGAATGTAAGTGCAACAATGTTGTGCTTTCAACATTCGGCAGACTCCGCCCTCTTTTGCTAATAAGGTGTCAAGAGCAAGTCTGTTCTGCAAAACCATTGATCTGATCGCAACCATTTCAGTATTGACCAGCAGGAATCCATGAGCTGTGTCAGTAGACAACACATCCACTATTGTGGACAATTTGCAAATTCTGTGAGTGTTCAGAACCACTCCCACTCCAGGTATCAGTGCACTAAAAATACTACCCATTATTTCACCTACGCTTTCTCTTTTGCTACGCACTAAGCCATTAGTATTTTCATTGCTTCCAGAAATTTCATTCACATGGTATATTTTCGGGAAGACAATGCCAAAATAGCAGCTTCCATACCAGTGATCCGGCAATTTGAAATAAGCCTTGTCTCCACATATATAATAAATTCCAGGAAACACAGGCTCTGACCCATTTTTGAATCCCCAACCTCCAATTACCTTGTAATTATGTTCACATTGACTGGAACCAATTAAAATGTTATTATAGTAACTAGTCTTCTCGCGATGAAGACAGAGTTTCCCTTTCTTCTCGAAATCCAGCAACATAGCAGGCCCTGCCCCGCCATTTGAGGTGCTTTCCATGTTCTCGGCCCATTTAGGTGTTTTCTGCCTCTTGTCATTAGCCTTTCTTTGGAAACTCTCCCTTCTTTTCTCTGCCATGTTTAAAAATATCTTTTCTTGTTCATGTAATGTACAGGTCAAGTTATCTCTGTGTGCTTCAGCTATGTCTATATTGCCTATAGTCAGAAAATAGTCTCCCATATATCGTATTACGTCACTTTTGGTATGTACAGGATTCAGATTTCCACGAATGGGAAGTTCAGAAAAGATCACGTCATTATTAGAATAATAGTACTGTAACGGTCCTCTTTTGTAAAATAAGCTTGCTAAAATACTACAGGAGATTCCATAGGTCAGAGGTAGATGATGATATGTCACGCCTTCAGCCACAGAAGTAGGCAGCTTCATGCAGACATAGCAATCTTCTATTTCCATAGTTTCTACGTAATGCACTAACAAATTTGCGAAAACATTTAAATGTGTCTTGTTTCTAACTCCGTGGTAATGCAGTCCTTCCTCATCTGATGCTTCTAAGTCTCGTTTTGTCTGTCTGAGTGCTTCCTCACGTCTTTCTACACTTCGTGTTGTCAGTTCTTCAGTGTCGGTAATCTGAGTAGGGTCAATATTAGTATTTTTGCTAACCATAAAGGGAATGAAAACTGTTAATCCTATCCAAGTTAATATTACTATAACTATACTACATATACACACTTTGCAGCATGTTTTGCAACAACTGCGGCTAGGTCTACCACTCACGTTTGAATCAGACATTTTGGCTCAGAAGAAAATTTTAACCCCTCTTTGCAGCTTTTCCCAGGTAATTTTATGGCTGACCAATTTCACGGAGGTTCTTCCTCTTCCTCTGCAGAGTAATCAGTAATCCGTTCTCCGTCGCTTTCGTCAGTAATATCAAGATCCTCAAAGTTTTCCAAGATTAAGTAGGTCCACTCCGGATCCTTGTATTTTTCGTTTTGTCTTTTTATTCTTTCACTCCTTCTCTTGGAGCTATCCTCAGGTATTTCCGCAATTCGGGGACTTCTTCTTATGTCTGCAAGTTTCTCTTGGACTGTTTTTATTCTTAATCTTAGTCTTTTAATATACCTCGGCTCAATGTGCTTCTTTTTCTTGAGTCTTTTAGCTGGCACTGTTATTTGGCTTTCTTCTAATGTCCTTTTATTTTCACTTGTTTGTGGCACTTCAATTTCTGTCTTCTCCCTTTCTGTCTGGCTAGTCCCAGGTCTTGTATCTATTTCTTCTGCCTGGTCGCTAAGCTGGCCTGGTTCAGGTATTTTTTGTGTTTCGCTTTCAACTGTCTCTGTTTCTATGTCCTGAACATGTTCTCCTAGTTCTGTCTGATCCTGATCGAGCACTTCGATCCCTTGATTTTCTTCTGCTCGAACTATTACACTATGTCTAGTCTGTCCCTTTTCGATATCAGGAGTCTGTGGAGGAGTATCGATCACTTGTTCTGTCCCTGTCTGACCTTCTTCTTCGTCCTCAGTTTTGATGTGAATCTCAATGATCTGAGGGTCTTCGCCTGTGCCTTGCTCGACCTCTCTATTCCACTCTCTGTCTTCTCTAATTCGCTCTCTTGTTCTGAGTGGGTCTCCTGCAAGGTCGATTATTGGTATCCAATCTTCTGGCCAAATCCTCTGCACCTCGTCATCAGCTACTTTCGGACCAACATCTGTGCGATCCTCAGCAGTACTAGTGCTTGGCCATACGTCATCGGCTACCTCTGGACCAACGCCTAAAGGACCCTCAACGGGACTGGTGCTCGGCCGTCTGATATCAGCTACTTCAGGACCAACATCTGTAGACCCCTCAGCGGGACGACCTTCAGCTCCAGGCTCCTCGTCTGGTATCACCTTCTTGGTATGGCTGGCATGGATCCACTTGGGAACGCCTGCACACTTCACTGCTGTCGTCGTTACCAGGATTACTTGGCGCTTTTTCCCCCACCTTGGCGCAAGGCAACTTGAACGAGTATGCTTCTTTATCTTAACCCAGTCACCAGGAACCAATTTGTGAACTGGAGTTGTCGGGTTGGCGACGGCGTCTGCCCCAATCTGGCGAGAGATAGAACGCACTTGATCACCCAGTTGCTTGCAGTATTCAAGTACCAAATCATCAGAAATGCTTAACAGTTTGTATCCTGGTACCCATGCTTGTCTCATCACTCTTCCCATCAATATCTCATGGGGGCTCAGGCCTGTTCTTCGATCTGGAATGCTTCTGAGTCCCATCAGAACAAGAGGCAGGGCATTTATCCAGTTCAAGCCAGTAGAATCACATATTTTTGCCAATCTATTTTTTATAGTACCGTTTATCTGTTCTACCACTCCAGAAGCCTCTGGATGATATGCACAGTGCAGCTTTTGTGTGATGCCAAATGCTGTACAAAGCTGGGCCAAAATTTCATTCTGAAAATGTCCGCCTCTATCTGAGTCAATAAAGACTGGAACCCCGAATCTAGGTATCAACTCTTTTAGTAACAATTTGGCTACTGTTATGGCATCATTCTGTGTGGCAGGGTAAGCTTCCACCCATTTTGAAAATAAGCAGACAATGACAGGGACATATCTTTTTCCCTCACATCGTGGCATGGTAATGAAATCAATTTGTATTCTCACAAAGGGACCCCCTGATCTCCCAATTTTCATCAGTTCAACTTCTGTTTTCTTGCCAGCGTTGAACTGCTGACATGTCAAGCACCTCTGGCAAAGGGACTCTGCTACCTTCCTAAATTTCTTGTTGTACCAAGTCTGTTGAAATACCAGAACCATGGCGTCCCTCCCAATGTGTGATCCCTCATGTATCAATCGAGCCATTGGGGCAAGCAGGTGTCTTGGTAACACAGGCATACCATTTGGGCCCACCATGACACCATCCTCACGTCTCGGTTTACAACCTTGTTCTTTCCATTTCTCTTTCTCTTCCCAGGGCGTCACATGCTGCCATTCTCTCACTTCATCCCAAGTAGGCACTTCTTCAAACATTCTAAGTTGGCAGCTGTTTCCAACCCCACCCCGATTGGGATTTATTCTCAGTCGATCCTTAGCACATTGTTTTGCCACCCGATCAGCGAAATCATTTCCCAAAGATACGGGGTCAAGGCCCTTCTTATGAGCAACACATTTGACCACTGCCAATTCTTTTGGTAATTGGATTGCCTCTAAAAGGTCTTGGACAACTTTTCCATTCCGAATGGGGGTACCTGAAGAAGTCAGGAATTCTCTTTGTAGCCATAATTGGCCAAAGTCATGCACAACCCCGTAACAGTACTGACTATCAGTATACACTGTTACTTTTTTGTCTTTTCCCAATTTGCAAGCTCTTATCATGGCGATCAATTCAGCTATTTGTGCAGACTTTACTCCAAATAGATAAGATGCTTCTTCAATTTTGCCTAACGTGACCACAGCATAGGCAGCACTTAGGCCTCCTAGTTCATGTCTTAAGCAGGAACCATCCACGAACCATTCCACATCATGCACAGGCAAAGGAGTTTCTTTAATGTCTGGGCGAGGTTTGGTACTGAACTCAGTCAGGTTAATGCAGTCATTCTCATTATCTCCCTTCTCTTCCATTACCATTGAGTCAGGGATTAGAGTGGCAGGGTTTAAAATGTTACATCGGGTAATAACGATATTTGCAGCACCCATGAGAATCCTCTCATATTTAGTCAGCCGACTAGGGGTGAGATACTGAGTCTTTGTACGAGTCAATAGGATCACAACTGCATGTGGAACATATACAGTTACAGGATGTCCCATAATGATAGACTCACTTTGTTCTAAACTGGTGCAAGTTGCAGCTACTGCTTTCAGACATCAAGGTAATCCAGCAGCCACTGGATCCAAAGTGGCAGAAAAATATGCCACAGGCCTTCTGGTCAACCCATGCTCCTGAGTCAGGACTGACAATGCACAATTGTCACGAGTGTCACAGAACAAGCCAAACTCCTTGGAGTAGTCAGGCATTCCCAGAGCAGGAGCTGTACACAGGCAATTTCGCAACTGTGTGAAAGCTGTTAAGCTCTCGTCATTCCATTCAACTGGGTCCTTTGCTCCTTTCTTTGTCATTTGTATCAAAGGCTTTGCAAGAACTGCAAATCCCACAATCCATTGCCTGCAATAACCTACAACTCCGACGAACATTCTGATTTCTTTCTGAGTACGGGGTAACTGCATATTTTGAATTATTCTGACTCTCTCTGAGGTGACTTTTCTGATACCTTTTTCTATCTGGTGTCCCAGATATTTCACTGATTTCGAACAGAACTGTAATTTCTCAGGGGCCACTTTATGTCCCTTTTCACTCAGGTGATTCAGTAGGGCAATGGTGTCAACCACGCAATCCCTATGGCTTTTAGACGCCACCAATAGGTCGTCAATGTACTGTACCAAAACAGATTTTCCAGGTAAGACTAAAGTTTCAAGGCATTTTTTCAAGATCTGATTAAAGATAGAGGGGCTTTCTGTGTACCCCTGGGGGACCCTATTCCAGACATACACGTTACTGTTGAAAGCAAATGAGAAAAGAAATTTGCTATCTGGATGCAATGGGATCGAAAAGAAAGCATGACATAGGTCTATCACAGTGAACCATTCAGCATCCCAGGGAATCTGATACAGGATGACTGCTGGGTTAGGGACAATGGGACAGCAAGGAACCACAATTTTGTTTACCTTTCTCAGGTCCTGCACTACTCTGTACTTGCCATTAGGCTTTTTGATGCCCATAATGGGTGAATTACACGGGCTACTCATTACTTCCTGTATGATGTTTGCTTCTAGCAATTTCTGTACTTCAATGGCAACACCTGCTCTCACTTCGGCACTCATTTTGTAAGGCTTAGTGTTGGGGTAAACTGCATTTTCTTTCATTGTTATCTGTATGGGATCTACGTTTTTCATCAACCCTACATCCTTTCCAGTAAAGTCCCACACTTCTGACTTCACTGTCTGCTGGAGTTCTTCAGGTAAGTCCTGTATAGTCATTCGTTTTATTTCTGAGTCAGGTCTAATTAACATTAACTTGTAGATACCGTCCTCATCTGGTGTTTGAATTTCGACGCCCTTTGGTGTGCAAAAGATGGTACAATTCATTTTGCACAGCAAATCACGTCCCAGCAAATTTACCGGACTGGTATCACAGACAACAAATCTGTGCATTTGTTTAAAGTTTCCAATTGAGATCTCCATGGGTTCGGTAACAGGTGTACTAATCAATTGATTAGATACTCCTACTACTTGGATTGCTTCTCCCGAGAGGGGTAGGTTTGGAACGTCCACTGTTCTCACAGTAGAACGGGTAGCACCAGTGTCCAATAGAAAGGTGACATCATTTCCATCAACCTTTTCTTCAATATATGGCCCTGACTGGTCTACCGGCAAAGAGGCGCCAAGTACGCACTCCTCGTCCTCCCCTCTCAGGCCCCGTCAGTATTGGTCATCACAGAAAAAGGTGTCGTTCAACAAATACTGCGAAGTTGCTGTATTTCTATCCTCATTGCCTCCCCAGACTTCTACATCATCACCCTGTGGTGACTTCCCTTTAAATATAGGCTTTGGCGCTCGAGGCACTTGAATCGTTTTTACCTGTTGCTGGGTCTTTCTTTGCTTTTCATTCTGCGTCTGTGGAATTAAATCAGGTGTTTGGGCATTATCAACTTGTAAATACGGACACTCGTCTCGCCAATGTCCAATTTCTCCGCACTGATGGCAGGGAAATTTCTTTTTGGCTTCCTCCCTACTCATTTTAGGTCGGGGCTTTCCTCCATTCCCTCCCCCAGGACCTTGGCTCTGAGCCACTTTATTTAATTTACTCAGTTGCTTTTCCTGTTGTTCTGCGAGCTTTACTTGAGCCCACATCACCTTCTCCTTCAGGGCCTTTTTCTTTTCTGCCATTTCGTCCTCACAGTACTTTGCGTACCGTAGGACCTCATCTATCTTTTTGGTATGCCAACAGATTTTATTATCCTTTATCCACTGACAAATTTCGGGTCTTAAACCGTTTACAAACCTGTAAATGAAGTGGGTCATGTCCTTCATCTCGATGTTATCTATACCACTGTATGTTTTAAATACCTGCAACAGCCTTTCATAAAAGGAATGCACAGTCTCGTCCCTTTCCTGCGTGGTTCTATCTATCTTGGTCCCATCAGTTTCCTTTGCAGGTACTTTTATTTTCAAATGTTGAATTACTTGTTCATACTTCCTCATCACTTCCTTCGACGGTTCCCCTGTTTTGTAATCTCTCGGGTATTCCTCACTAGGCCAGGCAAAGGCTATTTTACACTCAGTCCACAGATCTACAGGGACCACTATGTCGAAGAACCCATCCAGGTCTTTCCATAGGCATTTCTGCACTTTTACGAATCTTTCTACCTGCCGGTACCAGTCGACTGGTTTTTCTCGTAATTTTGGGAAGTCATTTGTGAAGGACACAATATCCTGACGGGACCATGGGGCATGTACATATTTTCCCCCTGGTACTTCACGCATAGGGCATAACTGTTCTGGCTTTTCAGCTTCTCTTAGAGCGAATTCGGGAGTTACCTGCCTAGACCTGGCCTCATCTTTCTTCCTAGCCCATCTGTCTTTCCATTTTTCCACGTCTCCCCATTTCTGCAATACTGTCAATAGTTCCTTGACCTGTGCCTTTTTCCCTGACACATTCAGGTTTTCCAAATCTTTGTCTGAAAATTCTGCTCGGTAGGGTTTCTGCAAGGGTTTCGATTTTGAAATGTCTATTCCCATACTAGCAGCAGTATCAGTCAATTTTTCATGAAGTACTCGGACATTTCGGGTAAGACTTTTGCACATAAACAACAGCTCTTCTTCAGAGTAGGTATTTAATCTGTCTAATCCCACGTTTCCTGCCATTAATTCTTCTATCTCTACTCTCAGTTTGTAGAGGTCTAAAGGTTTCGTTTGCGAAGTTTGTTTCTCTAATTCTTGACTCCATCTTTCAATTTCTTCAGGTGTGACCAAAGTGACACTTCTAGTACCCGAAGTCGATTCCATTTGAATCTCCCTCGCATTGAAAGGATTATGTCTTTTCTGCATTCTTTTCCCTGTATTTCTAATGGGCAGATCCATCAGTGAGACTTCAGATTCACATTCGCTCGTCTGTTCATCTACAATTAAGGGTTCTGGTCTGGGTTGTGCTATTACGGGAGTAATAACTGGAGGTTTTGGACTTTCATGCCGATCCCCGTACAATGAAACTACGGGTCCGATTGTTACTGGGATTGTCAATGCTTCAGGACTGGTATTTAACTGGGACATTTTCTGAATGATCTCAGCTCTCTGTTTTGCTAGAACCTCCCGCTCCTTTTCTTCCAGTAATCTCTCTATGGATTGGTCATGTAACACCTGCGGGGTTAGTGTGGGAGCATAACTTGGGGCAGGGGGATGAGTCTCACTAGGTCCTTCACCATAATTTGGTCTTGGGAATAAACTTCCTGTACCTAGGGATCTTCTTTCTTCCTCATACTGTGACTGTAATAACGGCATTCCTGAACTTGAGGGTCTCATCTCGCCTCCGTAGGGAGGTCGAGAACAAAAATCTCCTTCACGGGAATATCCTGTCTCCCCACTAGCTGACATTCTGGGGTAAATGTTTCTGGTATCCACTGGTCCTAGACTCTCGGTATAGGGAGGAATGTGGTAACCCCCTCCTACACTTGCGGACCTAACTTCTTCCTGAGGAGGAAGTCTTCGGGAAATATCTCCTGTACTGGAAGGTCGATGTCCCTCATTATAAGGAGGCGGACTTCTTGTACATAGGTCATCTAATAATTCATCATCCGACTCTCCGATGGGTACCCAATGTTTAGATTTTTCCAACCGTTTCTGTCCCCCAGAAGGATCATCTGCTGGCATCATGGGAAACAATCCCTCCACTATCATATTCTGCCTCCACTGTTTCATCTTTTTAGCTCGTGCTTCCTGTTTCAATTTTGGATAAAATTTTGTTAACCCTTTATCCATCCGTGGCTTATCCCTTTCGAAAGCCTCGATTTCCCATTCCTCTAGCGCTTCATACTGCGTTAATCTAGGTCTGGGATGTAAATCATTCATTCGGGTTCTCAAATTAAATAGAATTCTGCTGTTAAATGTTCCATCTAACGGAAAAGCCAACACTCCGTCAACTTTCGTGTATTCCACCCAATTCTCCAACCATACACATGTGTTGTACCCTTTATCGAACATCATGAAAGATGCGGGAGTGTTAGGTTGCGGTATGACAACACCTTCTCTAGTTTTAATCGGCTTGTCCTTTTTGAAATAATTCTTCACCTTATTTACAAGAGATACTTTTCTCTTAGTTCTGTACATAATGTTGTTTTTAACTCCTTTCCACTGATCGTTCTCAAATCCCATATAACGTGGATCAGGTCTGGTATGCGGTCTATACGAATGCCACATACGATTTTTACGAGTGATTTTGTTTACAAAACCACTTCCAATCCAAGTGCGTCTATTATTTTCGTGCGACCAATGAAGTGCACGAGTTCAAATAATCTCGACCAATGGGTGCGCGGCCCTTTCGTGAGACAGTTCCCACGCTCCGGCGCTCGCCCCTCCTTTACAATTCCAGCTCCGCTACCAGCCCGCTGCGTCTACCAATCCCAACGCGGCACGGAGTGACGTCAGAGCAGCTTCGCGACTGACTCCCTCCTTCACAAGGTAACAGAAACTTTCTTTCTTTCTAAAGTGCTTAGTGCTTGGTTATTTTACAACGAATACACATTCGCCACCGTGCTCAAGTGTCTAGACAGGAAAGAATTTGTTTTGCTGCAAGTAAACTACTTCCATTTACTTTTCACTCACTACGGGTAGATCTCTTCTGCCTACCCTTCACACTAGCATTGGAGAACCTGTTACTCCCCTAGACTCATCCACTTCTCCGGGATATATCTGAGACTAAGGTTTCCCCAGCGAACCCCTTTGCTTTCACGCAAGCTCCGATGAACCCGCTACTCTTCCGATGTGACCCTGACTAGGTTACGCCACAACGGGAATTTTGCCAATGAACCTCGTTACTAACATTTATTCAATCATATATTCAGAAAAAAACCCTAGTTAGTGCTTCCAGTTCTGCCTAACCTGCACCAACTTTCCTTAAAACAGGTGACCTCAACGCGAATGGATTCTATTCACCACTCGCTATTCAATTCCCCGGGGACTTCCGACACAACAAATAACGCTTAACTTACAACTGTGTTAATACATATATCAGTACAATAATAGAAAAAAACAATTTAAAACATTTCATAACTTTTCAAAGCAAACACTTCAAGTGAGTGATCAGATCACCCGAATTGCCTACTCTTGTTAGCAGCATCCGACTTAGCTAGACTAACTAGTCCTACCTATCCTTTAACTAGTCCCTAACCATCCTCTGCTACCAGAAAATTACTGCTAGAGATCGCGGGTCACCCGACCAATAATGTCGCCACTTCTGGCTTCGGGCCCATATACTTTACTTTATCATATACATTGATCAGGTGACCACACAATCTACTACCAATAATTGTGAGTTCCCTTTCGATTTATTTCCAGTGTACCCAACTTACCATCCACCGTTATGGGTACCTATGACAACGATGGGTCAGGGAGCTAGCTGTAAAAGGAAAAGGCAGCAAAATATACTATTCAACCTATGACTTTACTTTTATGAAATGACCACGGAAAACTGGAAATTTTGAAAGCTTTATCTTAAATTCAAATAAAGGGCAGTCATACAGCTTTATCAATAGAATACTAGTGCGACAGGGAACCCGCTAAGTGAGAGGAAAACTAAGATAAGGGCAAAGTGAAACACGCTATAAATCTGAGTTACTTTAGTCAGTTTACGAGAGAAAAACCAAGACCATATCAGGAAGTTGCAAACTGCAATACAGAAAATGATTTCTAAAAGGTAGGGTAACATAGGAACACGCTATGAAATCAAATGCAAATGACTTTATGAAATGCAATGGTTGCAGGAGAAAGCATGGAAAATTATTCACGTGCAAAGGTATGTCTTTATTGAAGCAAAGACAGAAAAATAGAAAGGTGCAGTTTTAAGAATTTCAGAGCAATATTTACCTAGACTGGTGTGAAAACCAACCCTGGCCACGGGTCAGTTAAGGACAGGAAAACCCTCAAGGAAGGATAACCCTCAGTAGGACAGCAGGTGCAGAATGGACACCCCAGGACAGGACAGGAAACCCAGATTCGGATCAGGACAGGACCACCAGGATACGACCAGCACCCACAGTTTGGAAGCAATGCCTGCGCTCCACCCTCTCTGCAGCTATCGATCAGGACCCCGATTGGGTCAGCGAATTCCCAGAAAAAGTGCTCCGCCAGCACTTAAGGTTCAGTAAAACCTTCAGAGTCTATGGTCAAATTTCGGACAGAGGGCTCCGCAGCACGTCACCTATTGAGTGCGTTGGGTCAGTGACAGGTCAGCTATTCAGACAAGTCGGACAATTTCTCTAGCTAAACCTAGGCTAGTTATACTGTTTTGGGACAGGGTACCACCCCCCCAAATGTTGCAAAGTGTCAGAATCCCCAATTTGGATAGGTCCTAAGGTAGGCTTTGGTTAACACACCAATCAGAACAGACTATTCTAAGGCCTAATTTGCATCCTAAGGTGCCGCCTAGCAAGATTGGGGTTCCCACGAGAAGTCGCACGGAATACAATGAAAATTTATACAATGTATTACAATATAGCATAATCTAGATGCTTCTGGCTGGTGAAGGTGCATGTTCCCAGGCAGGCTCTGCCAACAACCTTCTTTGGCTTGGTTTCAATGCCATTTCACCGCATCTGCTCATGCGCGGAACTGCCCTCCAAGATGGACTCCCCAGCCCCATTCACCCCTCAGTGCCGAAGATACATGAAAAGTAAGCGAAAACAAATTAGTACATAAAAATAAATGAATGTATTACATGTCATGATTTCACATTTCAGGTTTATCATTATAAAAATATACTATGCATTATTGGTAAGTGCAACAAACAATTTCACAAGAGCAGCAGCACAAAGCTTCACCACGTTATCAGCGCATAGCCATCTTATTGCTTATTACGCATGCGCACCCTTTCCCTCCAAAACTATTTCTACACGAAGTCACGTGAGTGTGACTGACGCATGCGCAGAAGAGGAAAGTCAAGCAGCGGCCATTTTAGAAACACGGATTAATCGTATTAGTAAAACACATAGGCAAGCATCTCTATGATACCCACGCACATCCAAAATACATAAAATTAGTAAAACGAACAATTAAGTTACGAGATTATTAATAGATTTTCGAGGTTCTTGAATTGAGCAAGTCGCGATGCGAAATCTTGCTCTATCATTAGCATTGTAAATACAGAATTCATTAATCACCTCTTTACCTCTTGCCAAACAGGATTCTATTCCTTTACTGTCTGGTTACACTCATAGACATCTGCAGTGACTGATTTAATCAATACGGTTTCATAATGCAAACAAATGCATTTGCTGCTGATTACTTTAACTTGGATTTATCTTACATTTTAAATATACATTTATTTTATATACTGTAACCTGAAGATGTAGACAATCAAAACTAGTGACTAAATAAAAATATTTGTCCTTTCAGCTATGTCTTTAACTTAATGCCCCTCCCAACCCTCTTCCCCCTCGTCCTGCCTGGTACTGCCCCCCACTGCAGCACCCGAGTTTGTCGAGTGATCAGCTGCGCTGGTCTCACCTGTGGTATCCTGAAGGTGCTGCCAGACTAAGCCTGCAGAACGCATGGTCAAACCTAGAATGCAGGACCGGGCTGCAGACAGTGCTGAGGTTACCTATAGGCCCAGGTAATTCTGAATTGTTTTTAAAGATTCCAAGGTAAATCACAATAGTTCCAAAATTGACTTCCAAGTATAGAAAAAACTGGTGTAAATAAATCCTGCTACGAATGTCTTCACAGAGGCCAAAGTGTAGCAGACAGCATGATAACCGGAAGGCAAGGCTGCTCTTTGACCTCCTTAGTCACAGTCTCTTGCTGGTACACTAGGTGCTCCTAAGTGCTGGTTGTCAGTGCCACCTTTAAACTGGCCCGCCACCGCCCACTGGAAGGTCTACAGGGACCCCTCCATGATCGAAGGCCAGGCGCAGGTGAGGGCTAAGTTGCTCTCTATTTTTAGGCCGAACTGTCCATGGGGCAGAATCTGGTCAGTGCACAGTGGAATAACCACCCTACGCTGTGCAAGTTGCAGCTGCCACCCAGCAGCACAACCATAGAGCGCTCTGTGAGGGTCACACAATGCCGTTTGTGTGGTGAGCATGGTAACGTGAAAACAAATCAAAATTCAGCCACTGGCTGGGATAATCATTGCAGATTTTCTGGTGATGTTACAAAAGTGCAGGATCTTGCCTGTTTTATGTTCTGCAGTGATGCCAGATGACCAGGTGTACAGCCGGCCTGGTGCAAATTTCATTTACCTGCAGGGCAGAAGTCATATATGTGTGTTTTAAGAGAAGTTTTGACTCTATAGGTCATAACGCTGCTCTCTAACAGCCAGAACGGCGTAAGTTATAATTGTGGTGCTGGACAGCCAGCAGTGCAGCAGGCGCTGGCAGTTTCTGCTTTTGTTACAATATGAAGCACCGCAGTGTGAGTCTACCATGGGGCTATAGTATGCGTGACTAATGCATTATTATTATTATTATTATTATGTTTCTTATATAGCGCCTGAATCGACCCCCGAAGGGGTATCTCCGCGCTTGCCTTGGGAACCCGTCCTGGCTTTTCCCTGTGAGATAGCCCCTACAGGGCATCCCCAAGGTGAAAGCCAGGCATCCCGCCGCAGGGGGGCCGTTGTGGAGATTAAGCAAGCTTAATGCCCAGAGTTGCAGAGTGTGAACCCATGATTAGGTCAGGCACCGAAGCGAGAATTATCGAGTCCATGGACATTTGAGCTCAAGACCCTGCCGCGTCGGGAATTGAACCCTGGTCCCCTGTCTGACCTCTGCTTCAGGGTCTGCCTGCTCTAACCAGTGAGCCACACTTCTCCACACTCCACACTTCATTTTAGTGCGGCGATGCCGACATCAGCACTAAAATGCGTTAGTTCAAACCCTGATGTGTGGTACTTGGCAGGACTGCCAGTGTGCATATGTATGACATTCACTGCTTTATGTGTGACACTGCATGAAACGTTCTTAAGTGTATTACAACGCTAGAATATCCAAGTAATATTTTAGGATGCAACATCGCAGGTAAGTTATAAGGTATTTATTAGTGGACAGCAGGACAGGAGGAGAGCGAGACACTGCCACCTGCACCGGTTCTCCCAACCGTCCTTCTCCCTGCTCTTTACTTTTTCAGAATCCATTCCCACCTTAACATTCTGTACGCGCACCGCCGCCACAAGTGTGCACATAGCTGATTACAAGGTTATATAATACCCAACACATTTTCCAACTTTACAACAGAATAAAAGAACAAACATGTGAGTAGTCAAGTCAAGTATAGCTTTATTCGATTTTTCTTTAAAAACCATAAAAGCATGTTAATAAGAAAAAGGTACACATGTAAACATTATACACAGCAGCAGATTATACATAAAAACAATTTTATCTCCGTGGGCACCAATAGATTATAACTACTTAAAATAAGCATCATTACAATGTACTGCATTGATTTCCTATACTTGATTACACTATTTAAATAAGACAGCATCACACAAATTGTTAATTCATTGTCTAAGCATTGCAGCTTCAAAAAGGCCACTTTACTCTGTCTCAGACCTTGGTCTCTTAAAAACGATTTAAAAAATATTTTCCGAGGCATCAAATAGTATTTGCATAAAAGAGTAATATGAATAGTTGTTTGTATAGATTGATCATCACATGGGCAAGGTGTTAGATTGTAAAAAGGTTTAGTTATTCCAAGACCTACCCCTACGCTGATGATGACTACACTGCACCCACAAAGGGTACAGACACCTCAGGAGACAGCAGCTCCGTCTCTAGTAACTCTAGTTCAGGTTCTTTCAGACAAAGAGGGAGAGGACACAGAGGCCAACATTGGCAGCAGCCCTGGCAGGGGCCCCCACAACACCACACATTTGGGCCACCTCCTTTTGGCCCCGTACAGACAGCATATTTTGGATATCCGCCCCTATACCCTCCGGGACAAATGCCCTATTATCAAGGCAGCCAGAACCCAAGGTTCCCTTTTTTAGGCCAAGGCCGCAGACCACGCGGCAAGAGAAGAAACCCTCCACAGGTACAGTGGGCAACAGAGGAAGACCCAGTGAGCTCCAATACATGGAACAAATCGAGGGAGCAGGCGGGACCCAGCAAGTAGTAACTCCCAACACTACAAGTCCCCTTGTTTTCAACATCTCCAGTACGCAACTCACTGACAAAGAGACTGCTGTCCTTAACAAAGGACTCTCTTTTGTCCCCACTACCAGACTGGACACCTTCAAACTCCACATGGAGCTGGCTGAGTTTTTTAGAAAACTGAAATTAAAAGCCTTCTTCGAAAAACAGGAACAGCCTAGCAACAATACCGAGACTTCTAACGAAACTGGCCTGAGATTAAAGTCCAATTTTATTCCCCCACCGGCGAGCATACCAGTGGAAATCTCCACGTTTGAACTTGCAGTCTACTCAGAAATTGAGAAGCTACAACCAAGAAATACATTCAACAACCTCTCCTATGAGGACCGAGAAACAATTAAACGCTTACAAAATGATCCCACACTTGTCATCAAACCAGCAGACAAAGGGGGCGGCATTGTGATAATGAACAAGAATGACTACGATGCAGAATGTCAAAGACTCCTAAGCGATACACGCAATTACAGAAGCCTAAAAAAGGATCCAACTGAAGAGCTACAGAAGACAATCAATTTACTCATCAAAAACGCCAGTGACGCGGAATACATATCCAAACATGAGGCAGATTACCTCTGCACCAAAAATGCCAGAATACCCTATTTTTACACTTTGCCCAAAGTGCACAAAGGGGTCAACCCACCACCAGTCAGGCCCATCGTGTCAGGAATCCAATCCCTCTTGGAACCGTTATCACGCTTTGGTGACTTCTATCTCAACCCACTGGTTCAGAAGACTCCTTCCTACATCAAGGACACAAAACACTTGCTTAACATTATCAAGGATACTAGTTTCAACCCGGACACTCAACTCCTAGTTGGACTTGATATAGAAAGCTTATACACTAGCTTACCTCAAGACGCCACACTGCAAGTACTACATGATGTACTGATGGAGACCACATGGGAACATCGAACGCCATGCCAATTCATCCTGGATTGCGCCACACTGGCGTTAAAAGAAAACTATTTTGAGTATGAAGGTAAATTCTTCCTCCAAACAAATGGAACCTCTATGGGGAGTGTTTTCACCCCCAGTGTAGCGGGGCTATATGTCCACCATTTTGAAAGGACCTACATTGAGGCACCAACCAACCCCTACTCAACCAACATAATGGCCTGGCGTCGCTATATCGACGACATCTTCATCATGTGGGAGGGCAGTGAAGATACACTTGAGAATTTCCTCACATGGATCAACAAGCAAGATGCCTACCTCCGCTTTACATGTACTAGTAGCTCTAGTGAACTGGCTTTCTTGGATCTTAATATCAGAGCAGAAGACAATGGCCTGACAACCACCACATATTATAAACCAACAGCGAGGAACTCGTTACTGAGGTTTGACAGCTTCCACCCAAGACCCCTAAGGGAAAACCTCCCCTTCGGACAATTTTTACGCATCCGACGCAATTGCAGCAGTACAAAAGACTATAAACAACAACCTAAGGCACTAATCCACAAACTGGAGGACCGTGGATACCCCACCAGGATCATCTCAAGAAGCTGCAAAAGAGCGCAAAATCAGAACAGAGAGGCACTTCTGGAAACCATTGTCAAACCACCAGAAACACCAGTGGTCACGTGTCACTACCTACAACACCGCTTCAAATCAAGTGTCAAACATAATCCGCAAAAATTGGAAGATGATAAACTCAGGAACTAGAAACTGTGAGACTGCCCGCTTCGCATACAAGAGAGCTAAGAATCTCAAGGACCAATTGGTATCTACTAGACCTAGAGTGAATTCCCGCCCTACAGACAACACAATCTTGAACGCTTGGGGCCTACCTAAATTATCCGGTCATCAACCATGCAATAACTGCAGTGTCTGCCATTTGACGTCATCCTCGAAAACTCTTGCCCTGGAAATCGGCAAAACCTGGACACAACGCCAGTTCACCAACTGCAATTCATCGAACCTAGTGTACCTCATAACATGTCGATGCGGCCTCAGATATATCGGCATGACAACCCGCAAAGTGAGAACAAGAATGACCGAACACAGGAGCACCATCCGCTGTGGGAAAAACATAAGCAAACGCACGGAACATTTTCTCACCCACAATCACACCCCCAATAACTTCACTTGGACAGTGATTGAACAGTTCGATGTGTCCCTCTTTAATGAGAAGGCCCTCCTTGTGAAGGAACAGCGTTGGATATATCGTCTATCCATGCACATTGTATTGTATTGTAGTTGAATTTGTAGGGCGCGCAGCTACCCACAGGGTGTCTCCCGGCGCCAAAGAAGTAGTGATTACACATCGCAGTTGTTATTGAGAGAAGAGCCAGGTTTTAAGGTCTCTGCGGAATTTCAACAAAGATGGTTCGAGTTTCAATGTAGCCGGAAGAGAGTTCCATAGCCTGGGGGCAGCACAGGAGAAAGAGCGACCGCCCATTCTCGTCAATTTAAAACGTGGAATCAGAAAATTGCCATGAGCTGATGATCTAAGATGACGGGGTGGAGAATATTGTTGGACTAGAGCCTGAAGGTAGACTGGAGCTGACCCTTGCTTGATTTTATGCATAAAGCAGAGGGCCTTGAATTTGACACGGTTGGCAATGCGGAGCCAGTGAAGGTCTCTAAGAGAAGGGGAGAATGAGGATCTCCATGGGACCTTGCAGAGGAGGCGAGCAGCTGAATTCTGAACGAGCTGAAGTCTCCTCTGAAGCTCCAAGGTGGCTCCGAGGTAGAGTACATTGCCGTAGTCCAGGCGAGAGGTGATTAAAGCCTGGACCACCGAGCGTCTAGTCCCTACTGGGAGCATCCATAATATTTTTGGCAGCCACCCCAAGATGGAAAAACACGTGGCTGCCACCTTGACCACTTGGTGTCGCATGGAGAGCGAGTCATCAGGACAAAGCCAAGGTTGGGAACCTGGGTCACTGGGAGGGGTGGTGGGCCCATTTCTGGAGGCCAGTGCGCAGGGCTCCAGAGGTGCTTCTGCTTGCCCAGAATGAGCACCTCCGTCTTATCTATATTCAACTTCAGGAGATTCGCCTGCATCCACTCTGCCACTCGGCTAAGTCCAAGTTTAAGAGCGGATGGGGCGTTTGCTGCGGCTGAGGAAAGGGAAAAAAGGATGTGGGTGTCATCTGCGTATGAGTAGAGGGAAATACCAGCGTCTTCCACGATGGTGGCCAGGGGTCTCACGTAGATATTAAAGAGCATAGGGCTCAGTGAAGACCCCTGCGGAACGCCATACGCAGATGAACGGACGGAGGAGGAGGAACCAGAAGAGACAACCTGAAAAGTGCGGTTATTCAAAAACGAGGCCAGCCAGGCAAGGGCAGGGCCGGTCACTCCAGCCATTCTCAGTGCTCGCAGGAGAATGGGGTGTGAGACCGTGTCGAATGCGGCGCTTAAGTCTAAAAGAATAAGCGCCGCGGTCTCACCATGGTCGAGACGAGTGCATAGGTTCTCAGTAACCCCCAAGAGGGTAGTTTCAGTGGAGTAGTGGGAACGGAATCCCGACTGGGATGGATGTAGAAAACCTGTAGTCTCCACATGAGAGGAAAGATGGATGTTAACATGCCTCTCCAGGATTTTAGAGAACATGGGCAGAAGAGAGATGGGCCGAAAGTTGGCAAGCATCTTGGGGTCTGCACCGGGTTTTTTTAAGAGTGGTACTACCTGGGCTCTTTTCCATTCCTCCAGGACTATAGATTCCCGCAATGAGGAGTTCAGGAGCTCTTGAATGACTAGTAGAACATCAGGAGAGAGCTGGCGGAGGATGTTCATAGGGATTGGGTCCAGGGGGAAACCTGAGTTGACCTTCGTCAAGCAGGTGAGCAGCGTAATGGAGTCTAACAGGGGCCATTTCGAGATCTGATCCATCACATTGATGGATTAAACGATTCAATCCCATGGAATGCCTTATCTACCTGATCAATATCACACTGTGGGATCCGTGGCCACTAGAACATTTCAATATGGTTTACACCCACATCGTGACTAATATGATATCCCTATGAACACTATAACTTTACCACTTTTCCGGTTCATGCTTGATATGCCCATGCTTTTATTACATTCCGGCTCTTCGTAAATCATAAACCCCAGTCTGTTTAAGAACTCTTGGAACCTTAACAATTCCACACGGGGCCACTTTTGCCCCTGGCGCGGCTATACGCATGCGCATTCACTAAGCACTATTTCCAGTCCAGTGCGCAGGCGCACGACACACTGGTCTTTCCCGCATGCGCTGGCGGCACATGGGTCAGCGCTTCTAGCGCGACCGCAACTCTTTCATTTCCTTTACCGCTGCAGGTGTTTCTCATCAGACGGGCTATTTAAACCCAAACGGGGCATTCTTTCATTCACCCGGGACACCGCAGCAGGACAACAGGTCTATGGAGCACGAAGACCGACAATTTCGTGAGTAAATACGCTGCTCTACCGCTACGAATTAGGTAAGCCTCAGCTCTTTCTCTCCATACAGGTTTGGCGCTAATCTCTGCCTTTCAACTATGTCTAGGGTCTTTTCTCCCTGCCAGGTGACCCAAGGAGGCTTTAACAGCAAACAGCAAGTGTGAGGATAATGCTTTTACTTACCTGTACCTCACCATGCACTTACCCCGCTGTTTAGCCCACCACCCACACACCGTTTTTTTCGCTAAAACCACACCAGCCAAGCAATCTGCGTGGCCACAATTTCTGCCGCTTTAGGTCGTTTTCACACACCTTAGCAGCCGGCAATACTTTGTGTTTTTTGGAATTTATCCTAATTGACTCTAATTTGTACGTCTGTCTGTGTCCTTTATGTTATGTGTACAGTAAAGTAGAGGGAATCCCCCTCTTACACATAATGCACCTTAGCAAGTGCGACACTTTTTAAACATATCACTATTCACTTAAAATTATTTATTATCACCTACACATACTCATTGGTCCTGAGGAAAGCCAGTTTTAATCAAAAGGCCTGGCTGAAACATGTAGACCACACAGGACGCAGGAGGTCATAATTCACTCTAACGCGTCCGCTTGCCTTTTTAGTTGCTAACAGGGGCCCAGCAATTAAAGTCTATCCATATACCCTCGGGCACTGGGACCCACTGTATAGCTTTTACATTTTCACTTCCTTTCACCTACACTGCACACTCAGCAAGTATACCAGCTCCTCAGTAATCTGGAGTCGCAGCACACCCGGGACACGTTCGGTGTCACTGTGGTGGGCCCGATGATGAAGCATGCCACCAACTAGGTTGGTGGGTGAAGGCTTCATGACCAAACCAAATGGTTTGCCAACATACGTACCCTTTGAGTCCCAACACACAACTTAGCTAGTCCTTCTTGATTACTCAGATTGTGAGACCAGTCATTTACCTCTGGAAAGGTAATCATCCTATGTAGTATTCCTATACGAAATCGTGTTAGCAACATCCTCTCATAGCTTCCCTGCAGACAAGATAAATACAACTGCAACCCTGGGCTTGAAAGAGTAAGGTAATTCTCCATGACAGTCCTTTTTTCCATTTCCTTCAGTCATCTTTTTTCTGCTAGGAATGCCATATAGTCGGTTTTTAGAGTACATGTGAGTACAAAACCAACCCTTCTTCCTTCTATACGACAACAACAAAACAGTAACAATAACAGTAGCTAAATTGCCAGAAAAATAATATTTGCAGTTGTGAAAATAATCCACATAAAGGCCTAAAATAGGCAGAATACAATGGCGAATAATTTGGTTGTACAGACGGTCATATATGGACTGACAGGAAGAATAATTACATAACATAATCCTGGAATCTGTTGCGCAACCTTGTTACCCTGGTTGAGGATGAGCGCTCCATTCCTTCACTATTCACAAACTCACGCTCCACCCCATGGCACAATTTCACCTGCTCTGCACACATTCAGTGACAAGAGACACCAACATGTTATTGCGATTTTCCACCACCTACCATCCTCTAGTTTGACCCGCTCTTCCTCACTTCAACCATCCTCTTAGGCTCTGAACATCGTGATTCTACTTTAGAAATGATACAGGAACATTTTACCCTCACATTGTTGCCTACAGTAACTTTCAATTCCCATTCCCTATGCTTGGATAGAGTTTGAGCATATTTGGTCTGTCCTTGAACTCTCTTTTTTCCTACCTTCTCAATTTTCTCCTTTGGTACTGCAAATGTGCCCATCCATTCCCACAACATTTAAGAAGCTGGGGCACACCCCCTTAACAATATAACAGGAGAAACATCAGTGTCAGCGTTTTCCATGGTGTGCACAGCGGGGAACGTCGTTTACGACGCAACTTTTAGCACGCAGTGCTATTACAACGCGGTCTTTAAATCGCATTCTATTACAACGCATGACTCTGGGGGGCGCTCAAGGATAGGGAATACTTTTAATTTACTATCCAACACCTTCCCTAGTGTCAACGGGGACTGGTGTTGGAATAGTAAATTAAAATATTCACTATCCAACACCCATTTCTGTTATGCGTTGTAAAAGAATGCGTTATAAAAACCGCGTTGTTACAGCATGCGTGCTAAAAGCATGCGTTGTAACAACGTACATCCGTGCACAGCCCATAACAATTTCTTCAGTTAAAATTTACAATTCATCTCACTGGCCTTGGCGAGTTGTACATTCTCCTTTATCACTCTATTAAATCTTTCAATGAGACCATTGCTTCTTGGATGATAAAAAGACATTTGGTGTGTATTATGCCCACAGGGGTTAAGAATTCTTCAAATTGCACAGATGTGAGTTGACATCTGTTATCACACAAAATGTCCTCAGGCATTCCTTCCCTGGAAAAAATGGTTTCTAAAAATTCAATTACAGCTGCAGTGTCGGGGACTTTCACAAACCTTACCTCAGGCCAACAACTATAAAAATCTATGACTACAATACCATACTCCGGAACTCCCCCAGCAATCACCATCAGACCAATTATGTCGACATCTAATTTGACCCATGCCCTCCTAGGTACAGCAATCAATCCACAGGACATGTCGACGTCTAATTTGACCCATGCCCTCCTAGGTACAGCAATCAATCCACAGGACTGGGTATGGTGGCCTGTGACTTGTCACTGAAAGCACAGGTCATACAATCCCTTACAAAATGTTCTACATCTTTATCAGACCCAGGCCACCAGAAGTTTTCCCTGATTCATCTTTTCATGGCCCCATGCCAATATGACCTTCATGAGCCAAAGTGAGAACTTTATTTCTCACTGCTTCTGGAACCACAATCAAAGTGGTACATAACAATAGCCCATTAACTATAGATAGTTCCTCAAATACATGCTTATATGTTATGCTGGACCTGCTTTTGTCCCTCCTTCTAGACCAACCATGACTAATACCAGACATGACATCCTTAATTCCTTGATCTGACTCATGTGCTTTTCTCCATTCCTGGTCCGATACAGCCCCTTCCAAATTACTTTCTACATTACATACAAGATAAGGGTCCTCCTCCTTTAGTTCAGCATTGCATTCATCCTTAACACTCCCAGGTAACCTGGACAAACAGTCAGCCAACAAACCTTTCTTTCCTGGCACATACTCCACTTTAAAATTGTGCTCTTGGAGCCTATATTGCCACTTGGCAATTCTGGGCATTGCTCATTTGCCACCATAGAGGGTAAATAACTGTGCCAAAGGTTTGTGATTCACCCGCACTATAAACTTGGAACCCCAGAAATATGGTTTGAAGTAGACTACCTACCAAGAAGCCTGAGCCTCCCGCTCTATAACAGACTACGTTGCTTCTGCTCCCCTCAAGCCTCTAGAAGAAAATGCTACCACCTCATCCTTACCACCCCTTCGCTGCATAAGCAATGCACCTAAACCTTTTTGACGGGACACAGTTATGATTATAGGTTGGTCCTTGGTGTCAAATGGTTTAAGTGGTATGGGCTGTGCTATGTCCTTCTTGATTTGACTGAACTCACTGACACATTCATCACTCCAAACAAACCTTGAACTTTTCTTAAGGAGACTTCTCATACTGAAAGTATTTCCAGCACAATTGGGTTCAAATCGTGCATGGAACTCTATTAGGCCCTTAAAATACCTCAACTGGTCCTTGTTATAAAGAGAACAAAAATCCTCAATAGCTTTTACCCGCCTTGATTTTTGTTCCACACCCCTAGTAGATAGGTTGTAGCCCAAATACTTTATAGTGGATGTGTTCATCTGACACTTTACAGGACTTAGAGTAACACCCTTGCTTCTAAGAGTGGCCAACACATGATTCAACCTTTCATCGTGCTGTTCCTGACATTCACTGTAGACCAAAACATCGTCTTGGAAGGCACTCACCCCGACAATGCCCCTGAGTATGCTTTCCCCTATCCTCTGAAATACAAATGCGTTAAAACTGAAATAATCGTTCAGGAGTGACAAATGCAGCCTTGACTCAGGGTGTAAAGCGATATGGTGATATGCCGATATCATATCCAATACGCTAAATATTCTTCAACCCTTAAGTGTAGAGAGCTTCTCTGCGATGTTTGGTAAGGGGTATTGATCCAACCAAATTTGCTCCTTCAAATCGCACAAATCAACACACATGCGCAGAGATCCGTTGGCCTTTCTAGCTAGAACGATGGGTGCAATCCAATCAGAGGTTTCCACCTGTTCAATCACATAATTTTTGTATAGTTTTTCAAGTTCCATCCTGAGTTCTGCACGCAAAGCCAACGGAACTCTGCAGATTTTATGAACTACTCCCTGGGCTCCTTTGCTAACTGATATTTTGTGCATGAATCCATTAAACAAACCTAGATCTCTGGATATGACACCTCCCATGCATTTTCCTGTATTACCAGTTTCTGTGCATAGTTTTTCTTTAAAATGACATAGATCGGATTATTGGGGTCTAACAAGATTCTTGGTTACCTTGATCAAACCATCTTAATGAACACGCCTCATCGTAGCTATATACACAGTACCCAGAGAGTTGCTCTCCTTTAGCTTAAGTCTGCAACAAATTCTCCCAGAACCTTAATGGGTTTACCTTTGTACCCCACCAGATGGATGGTAAAGCATTTCAAGGTCACTCCTTGCTTTTGAAACAACTCTTTCCATTTTTTCTCACTCACCAGAGTGAATGGAGCTCTGCCATTACATTAATCTCCACCCAGTTTATGTTTACTAGACAAAGGGGTCTTCTAGCACCTTGACCCATCACCCCCATACGTCCTTCTCACAAGTCTTTAAATTAGATCCAGTAATGTCAAAAACGTCATCTTCCTCGTTAGACGAAGTGCCAACCTCATCAAGACTGTTAGGCTCAAATCCATGCACCCTGTAGACAGACACTCTCCCAGATTACCTGCACACGCTCGCAAAGTGTCCTCTTTTCAATCACTTTGCGCATGTTTTGCCTAATGCTGGACATACTTTGGCATTACCTAGGTGAGTAGGGCTGCCACATCTATAACACGCTAAATCTTTGACCGGAGACCTCCTGTCGCCCTTATCGCTTTTGTTGACCTTCTCAAATTTATTCTCCTTGTTTTTTTGGTACTCACTTTTAACAGCCAACACACCTTGTGATTGACATTGTGCTTTAGTGTCAGACGCTGCCATTTGCTCTACATATAAAGGGATGCTTTCAATCCTGGTAGAATCTAAAGGGCTTTTTGCAATGTAAGATTTGGGGTGGATAATAAAGCTTCCTGCACCTTTCTGTTTTTAGTCTTCTCTTCTAACTGATCCCTTATCATTTCCTCTTCAAATTTTTATAATCACATGATACACTGAGAATCCGTTACACACCTACATAACTAGACACAGACTCTCCTGACACTTGTACCATCTTGTAAAATTTGTGGCTATCTAAAGTGACGTTCTCACACGCTTTAAAACGTACATCCACAGCCTTAATCGCTGAAGCATATTCATCTTCTACTCCATCACCTTCACCATTCACCAGGAGGGCTAACTCTTTGGGAATGTATTTTAATTTTTTTCGACCTTTCATGCTGAGGCAATAGTTCAGAATAGCACATTTCTTCCTGTGCATGAATAAGTCTCTTTCAAGAGCATTTAAGTACGCCTCAAAACCTTTCTTCCATTGTTCTCAATCTGTCTCAGGTGCTGATGGATTTGGCACAAAAGCAGGGGGAGGTGCAATTGACTGCTGCATGGTGAATGAGGAGATGTAAACACTGCAAAGCAGCCATTAGATGTCCATGTTGTGCGTGAGTCCAAAATATAGTGTACACATTACTGAAACACATTGACTGATTTATTAAAGGTGTACAGCCTTTATTTTTTTTATTTTTTTTATTATAAACCTTTTATTAGCTTTGACAGAAAATGCAGTATTCAGCAATTGTTCATATCCAACGTACATATACATAGTTTTTTATCATTATGAACATATCAGTACATTACATGGTTTACTGTTTTCGGTATTGATATGTGTATCTTAGGTATATACATTCAATGAGGGGCGATCCCCTATTTGTCTTACATATTTAGCATGTAAAATATATATATTTTTTAAATGACAGTGGGTATATACTAATGCTGTATTTCTTCCCATCCCTCCCTCTATCCCTCCCCAACTCTGTCTTGAAAGTTACACATTTAGCACAAATTTTTTTAAATTTTATGGGCTAGCCTCAGAGTCAGATACTGCATTTGGTGGCTCACAAATATTCCCTCTATATTCATTCCACTTCCCCCATATACGGGTCCATTTTTTGGGACATCCTCTAAGAGTATATACCGCCTTTTCAGCCACCATGGCTGCATCCATGTCATTCCCCCATTGCGTTCACGTGGGTATTGTTCCCGACCCCCAATTCTTAGCTATGTTACGCTTTGCGATCGCCATCCCATATGTCGACCAAGTTTGTAAGCCTCGATTTAAGTCTGTAGGTTTCCAAATATTCAATAGACAACACCCAGGGTCTGGCTGGATTTCCACTTCACTTGTCTCCGTAATCTCTGTCATTACTTGTTCCCGGTATGTTCGTATCTTGGGACATTCCCATATGATATGGTAATATGTTCCCATGATTCCGCATCCTCTGAGGCAATACGGATCCAGTGCGCGACCTAGCTTATGTAATGGTGTGCGGGAGTAGTATATGCGGTGTAGTACTTTGAGTTGTATTAATTTTAAGCGGGATGGGATTGATGTCTCTCGTGGAGATGCCAGTGCCTCCAGTCAATCAGAATCCACCATGTCTCCTAATTCTACCTCCCACTTGCTACGGAGGCCCACCGTGGGATCCGGGAGATTATTTACGAGCTTACGATATGTTTGGGATATTATACGGCCTTTATTGTAACTCACAATGCAGTCAACATCTGTTGGCACCTCAAATGCAAATTTGCTGAAGCATTGCAATCGCTGATAATCAATTGACACTTTCTACAGAGCGTGCCAATTGATGTGATTATATATACTGGAGGGCCCTAAGACAGGACTGACACTATATTAAAAGTGTGCCAATAACTATTTGCAGTAAGATTTTACCTTGATTACACACTATGCCAAACGTGCCAGTCACTGTTTTTCCCATGACTGCCAATAAACAGTGTGCCAATCGCTGATAAGAATTACAATTAGCAACAAACAGTGTGCCAATTGTTCGCTGATGTCACACACAGCCAACCACTGCCAAATGAACTGAAACCTGGATAACCAAAGTTAAAATGTCAGCTGTGCGCAAATGCGTGCATGCGCAAGGGGGACTTGGGGGGCAACTGAGCCTGGTGAGGTGTGCCCCTCAGGCAGATTGGGAGCGGGTGGGGCAAGACGATTAGCGGCCATTTCGAGGTTGGGCTACATTGGTATAGCCCAATTGTAGCCCAAAATGAAAAGTTGCGGGCAGGTGGGGCGGGAACCGCGTTTTTGTAGGGAGGCTGGGCCTAGCGGGGCAGCGCAGCCCGCGTCTCCCCAGTAGGTGTGGTGAAGGTTCGAGGCCACTCGTATGTGAGGAGAGTGGCCTCGCTTGTAGCACATGACCAGGAGCCTCCTGCAGTGTTGGAAGGTCCGGAGGTGTCCCTTGGGGGCGGGGCTCGCCGGTGGAGTGTGTCATCAAGGACACAAGCCTGCAGTAATAGGTGGCGGGGGAAGGGCAGGATGGAGGCCCCTGGGTCCTCGAGGGTGGGGAAGTGGAAAGGGGGCAAAAAGGGGGGTGCAAAATTGGAGGCATTGCCTGATGGACGCCTTCTGGCCAAGGCAGCTTCCTGTGTGGAGAAGGTTGGGGACAGGAGGGGGCCACGTGGGTCGGTTATTGGGGCGGGCGGAAGAATTTGGCACGGTCCGCGCACACTGGGCAAGCGGGGGAGTAGGGATAGGGTCCTGGGGGGTGCGGAGGCTTCTCTTGTGGAGACACAGGTGGGGGAGTTGGGTAAGGGCAGCAGCCCCTGGGTTCTGGATGAGGTACGGGAGGGGCGGGCTGTTGATTTGGATTCTGATGGGGGCGACCGGGAGTGGGAGGGTTTGGATATTTTCACCTCCTGGACTCAGGAGGTGCGTGGCATAGATAGGGTAGACCAGGGGGAGGCTTATTTGTCGCAGGGAGGGTCAGAGGGTTTTAGTGTGGGGGAGCAGGGCTCGCTCGGACGGGGACCAGCAAGGGTGAGGGAGGGGCTTGGGGGGGGCACCATTGGGAGATGGGGCCGAGACCAGTTAGGCCAGGTATCGGGGCGCGGCGGGCTTGGAATGGAGCGACGAGGACGGGGAAAAGGTGGGGGAGAAGAGGTGGATCTCAGTGAGGTGGGGCGGGCGTGGGCGTTTAGTACGTTAGGAGCAGGCAGGAAGAGAGAGGATGGGTTGGCCCAGCACACCAGACCATTCCTTTGTTTTTCAGGTGGTGGAGCATCAGCGGGTGCCAGACTCGGCAGAGCTGGGAGCGGGTCCAAGGCGTAGAGGAGAAGGGAGGGTGGAGCCTCTCATGGCCTACCCAGTACCGGCGTGGGATCACGGCACGGCTGGCATAAGTAGGCCCCGAACTGGCTCGCTGGCCCCAACACCTGAAGCTTCCCAACAATCCTCGGGGCATCGAGGGGGCAGGAGCTCAGCTAACCAACATATAAGTGGGGCTAGGAAGGTGCAGTCTGCACTGCCGGGTGAGAGGGCATGGGGTTTCCGGGAGCATGAGGGGCTTGATTATGAGGAGGAAAGCCTTGAGGAAGGCGAATTGCGGGAAATTGAGGATGAGGGTGCGTGGGGGCCGAGTAATGCTTTGTATAGTATTTTTCAGGTGTCACGATGCCCGGCAGAGCCCACAGGTTGGACATCGAGTTTGGAGGAATGGTCAGCCCCATTGGCAAAGCTGATCGCAAGACAAAGGGCATCCTCCTTAGAGCCATGTAAACAGGATGGGGGATGGCGACCCGTCATGGTATCAGTGGGAGTTTGAGGGGGGATAAGGAGGGGGTCGGGGGGTATGCTGCGGAAAGGAAAGTATGTCTTGGACGTGGGGGTAGGCACAGCTGACGCAGGTAAGGCGTTGGCGAACATGAGGGACGGGGTTAAGACTGTGGGAGTGGGCACAGAGGACGCAGGTAAGGTGTCAGGGAGCCCAAAGGACGGTGTTCAGACCAAGACAGAGAAAGTGGTCATATCGACAGGAGATTCCGAGAACAAGTTGGAGAGTAAGGAATTAAAAATAAAACAACTGCCTTACATTGGAGTAACCAAGCCTTTGGGTGCGCACTTGATGCTGGCTACTAAGGAGCGGATAAGGAAGGGCGAGTATGTTGAGATGCTCAAACTTCTGCGTAGAGAGGTTACGGGCAAAAGAGGGATCTAAAGAGGAGGAGTATGAATTGGCCAAGCAGCCAAAAAGTGCCTCTCACAATTGAGAATTGGACAGCAGCCTTTTTGATAAAAGCAAGTGTGTACTGTGAAAAATACCCAGAGATGTGTGTGGCCCTGTTTAAGTACATGGATGTGATCTGGAAGGCCCAGATTACGGGGGGTGGATATGCTTGGGCTCAATATGATGAGGAGTTTCGGGCACGCATGGCGTGGGACACGGAGCACGCATGGCGTGGGACATGGAGGCAAAATGGGGGGAATTGGATACCGACCCCTGACAACACACAATGGGGCTGTTCGGGGTGGGCAAGGCTATTTTCATGGCCAGCGGACTACTGCTTGTGTATCGGTCCTTTCAGGGGCAATCCACCGTGGGTGAGGGGGGGAGGGGTTGGTACAGTCAGAGGAAAGACAGGATCGGGGGGTGCCTGCTGGGACTTTAACAAGGGAATGTGCGCCCAGGATTTTTGTATATTTCTGCATGACTGCTCGAACTGTGGAGGCAGACACGCCTTGGTTAATTGCTTCAGGGGTGCAGGGGCAGCAAGGGGGCCAGTAGTGGCATCAAGAGGCGTTTAGTTTCAGGAGGTTTTTAGACTAGGGATGGGGGACGCGGGACGCGGGTGAGCAGACAATTTACAATCTGCAAAGGAGCACCCTGTGACAGTGCAAGGGGCATGGGATGAAGAAGGGGGTGAGGGGCGCATGGAGGGCCCATTTGACGATTGGCTTTTAAAAATTTGATGTGTCTCCCATGGGAGTGGGGCCACGAAAGGAACAAGGACCAAGGTAGTTTAATTCAGTCTTGGTTGTGGCCAGAATGGAATTCAGAAAACTATTTCATGGGTGAAAGGGAGGTTACGGTTTCGTATTCGTCAGTTGACGTGGCCATGTCACTGGTAGTGACTGCGGGCGCAACAGCGATGATGGCAAAGTGCGACATAGAGGCAGCTTTCCGCTGGCTTTCAGTCCGCCCGGATGATGGGGATCTTTTGGATATCCATTTTAATGGTAAAATGGTACGTGGACGAAGCATTACCGAGGGGCTGTTCTATGTCTGGCACACTATTGGAGGGTTTTAGCACGTTTTCTTCAGTGGTTGTTCTCAGAGCGGACGGGTCACCAGCTGGTAACACACTACCTGGATGACTTTTTCTTTGTGGGCGCCTCAGACTCCACGGACTGCCAGGTAGCTCTGGACAGAATCAAAGAGATCATGAGAGGGCTTGGGGTGCCTTTTGGCGCTTGAGACACATTAACCGAGGGGTTGTTCTATGGCTTGCGCACTATGGGAGTGCTTTAGCACGTTTCTTCAGGGGTTGTTCTCGGAGCGGACAGGTCACCAGCTGGTAACGCACTACCTGGAGGACTTTTCTTTGTGGGCACCTAACATCACGGACTGCCAGGTACCTCTAGACAGATTCAAAGAGATCATGAGGGAACTTGGGCTACCTTTGGCACCGGAGAAAGCAATGGGGCCCTGCACAGCTTTTTCTTTTTTGGGTAGTGAATGCGATGGAGGCATGCCTTCCAGAGGATAAAAGCAGCAAAGGTTGGGGCTGCTGGAGACAATGTTGGCAAAGGGCAAAAGTTTCAGGTACTCCGGGGGCAACTCAACATGACTTGCAAGGTAGTGGGAGTAGGCAGGATGTTTTGCAGACGACTGGGCAGAACACTTATAGGTCAGAGGCCTCCACACCATCAGGTTCACATCGCAGTGGGGGGGATGTAGCGCGATCAGGTTTGTTTCCCCTGTTTATTTAAATCTTCTTGTTTCAGGTCAGTGTTTGGCCCCCTGGCCAGGGAACAGCAGGATAGGAGGAGAGGGATAACTACCACTGGCACCGATTATTTTATCTGTCCTTCTCCCTGCCCTATACCATTCCAGAATCCATTCCCACCGTAACATTCTGTACGTAAGCGGTAGCCGCAAGTGTGCACATTACAAGGTTATATAAGACCCAACAAAATGACATAAAAGTAATAATTTAAACCATGTTGCCTTACAATATTTACAATGAGTGAAATTCAAATGTTCTTGTTGTTAGATATGCAACTTACTTCTTGCCCAGTATTAGAAGGAGTTGGCTTTTTCTTTGTGCCTACATCTTGGCAAGGCATAATGAAACTGTGAAAAGTGGCTCTCTTTGGCCAAATAAAGCATCTGCCCTCATTGTTCAACTGTGACGCTTTTAGCCAGTAGTGATTCGTTTTATGTAACATCACATTACATTTTATTAAAAGAACGAAGGCTGCCATTATGTAGTATTCTTTAATGCCACTCCACACATTAGTCCATTAATGCCACTCCATGCAGCAATTGAAATAACATTACATCATAAAATCAAAAGCAACCTAGAATAGAACATTCATAACACATAAATAGTCCATGCACATGACGATCCTCCTATTTTAATTGATGCTCCTTGCTCAAATAAGTAGCATGTTATATTTATATGTTATGTGGTTCATCACTTTATCATTACTCACATGTTTCTCTCATTAGAATGTTGCATCTTTATGATGCCTTAGATGGTTCTAAGATGATGTCATGCCTTTGGCATCAGTGAGCAGTTGGTCCAGCTGTGTCTGGCATGAAGATGTTCAGGTCTTCCTTTGAAGAATAAATCCACTTTGAAATATTACCAGATCCTCTTGGTTTATTTATCATAACATAGCACTTGGTTGATTATAACCTTTATATTGTTACTAGGGTTAGAACTATATTTATATGACAGCATCTGTGTTGTTATTTCTCTCCTTGTGTACCGTGACTGTATAGTGTTATTTCGTTTCATTGGTTTCCAATTTATGGAAACATTTCTCTGTTTATTTTCACTTTACTACCTCATATTTGTCTCTGGGGCCATACCTCACAGTTAGCTGAACAGTCCAAGCAGCTTATTTCTGAGCCAGCTCACCCTTTGTGCTGGATCGCGGGCCTGCCGACTCCCGCTTCTGCTTGCCGGCTAGTCGTTGAGGTACAGCGGGTTCCTCCTGTCTGTGCTCAGTCCACGCCGATCTTACGGGAACTCTTCCCTCGCTTTCTCCATCGCAGTCGCACTAGACCAGTGCTTGCATGCAGAGGTGAGGTGAGGTACTTCCTCACTACCACACAGGCCTGCGTGCTAGACGCGTGTCCAAATATTGGCACGTGCGGCGGGGAATGAGAGTAAGGCTTTGGCAACGGCATTACGCCGACCCAATCCGAGACTTCACTGACATATTGGAGTGGGATGAGTCCAATTGATTTGTTTGTTTTTACACTGCTGCCTATAGATAATCTAATGTGCCACACTGACAGTCGACAGTTACAGTAGCCTATGCGGCACGAAAGAGAGGGGTGTCCGATGCCGTACAATTGGGAATGGGGTGCCGCTAGCAGCACACAAATCTTGGAGTTGAGAAATTGAAATCAAGTTTGTGAAAGAGGAGCTCCAGAGAGGTGATGAGGAGCTGTATGATGAGTATGTACTTGACCTCAATTAAGGGGATGTTGATGGGGAGGATCTCTTCAGTATGGATGGGGTTCCTTCTACCTACAAATACGTAGTCAAGAACCATCTAGGAGAGGAAATGTTCTCACTGCACAATATTAAGCATCCCAGAAGTACTGAGTGGTGGCCCCTTGAATACGTGGGCAATTTCATTAGGAGTTGTCTCATGAATCAACTTGAGAAGGAAGTGAGTAATGTCCTCAAGGCTGAATGTTCGAGGCCAGTCATTCATGACAAAGTGTGACTTACTCGGAACTTGGACCCAGGATTAATTACCTTTCTCTTCAGGATGGGCAGAGACCCCAGAATGGGTCTTGAGAGGTCCCTCAAACAATGCCTAGATTGCCTTCTTGATGTCGTCGGCCCTCTGGAAAGGATAATTGACATGTCCGTAGAGGCATATGTTAAGGGGCTCCCACTAGATCTAGACCTCCGGAGGCTGGAGCTAGTGCGCTATGGTTCTCCTTGGGACTAAATGAGCCTAGACGCAAAGCAGTACTGATGGAGATCAACCCCAAGCTAGAGGATCTATCTGAGAAAGAAGCCACAGAAAACCCTGAGGACTTCGGCAAAAAATGTGGTTAAGGGCCTGGGCAAGTTTATAGCAACTTCCACTGCCCTCAACAAAGCCCAGAACAATATGCATACGTTCTTTAATGCATGTATTTTTTGCCGGGCTGGCAGAAGAGGACTTTCTGCCGGCCGGGGCTTCCCGGAGTCCAAGTTATCTAACTATAGGCAGAGATGTTATGGCGGAGGCTATCAGGCCAGTGTGACACCTACCTTATATCCCCAAAGAGGCAATTATCAAGGGGCGAGAGGAAAGAAACCTCAAGGCCAATGTCCCTCCGGATACCAGGGTGGGTACAATGATTTCTCCTTCTTCCCTGTGAAGAGTGGGTGGCCGCCTCAAATATTTTACTGATGTGTGGGAAACCATTACTCAGGATCCACGGGTTTTAAAAAACATCCAGGGTTTCAGAATAGACTTCTTGGAAACGCCCTTTCAAACTACTCCTTCAAGGGAGCTGACCTTGAATGCAGACCAACAGACGGTAGTAGACGAGGAGGTAAAATCTATGTTGGTGAAGGGGCCTATCGTAGAAGTAATAATAGAGAGCAGAGTCTTCGTTAGTACTCTCTTCCTGGCAGGCACGGCCTGTGCCGAGCGTTATACTGGGGCGTGACGTCAGGCAGGGGAGGGTCAGCGTGGGGGGTTGTAAAATGCGGGATATGGACCATCAGAAGTAAGTACCGATAAAAATAACTAAAACGAATTTCGTTGCCCACGCTGCATCACATTTGGCCATGCAGCGTGGGCAACGAAATTCGTTTTATTTATTTTTATCCGTACTTACCTCTAATGGTCCATATCCCGCATTTTACAACCCCCCACCCTGACCCTCCCCTGCCTGACGTCACCACCCCAGTATAACGCCCGGCACGGGCCGTGCCAGCTTCCTGGTAGAGAAGAAAGACAAGGGATGGAGACCCGTTAAAAACCTAAGATAATTAAATAGATTCCTAGTGTACAGACACTTTAAGATGGAAGGGATCCAGCCTTTAAGAGGCATGTTGCTGAAGAACGATTGGCTAGTAAAGTTGGATATGAAAGATGCCTATTTTACAATACCCATGGCAGGGGAGTGCCAAGCTTATCGCCAATTCACCTGACAGAATTGACTTTACCAGTTTTGTTCACTTCCTTTTGGCCTTTCTTCAGCACCATGATGCTTTACCAAGGTAATGAGGGCAGTCATTTCCAACCTGAGGGAGAGGGGTGTTTGCATGATCATGTATTTAGACGATATTCTGATCATGTCCCAATGCAAATCTCAACTACTGAAAGTTATATGGTCAGATCCCTACTAGAAAGCTTGGGATTCATAGTGAACAAAAAAAACATCAATTTTTATCCCCTCACGCTCTATGGAGTTTTTAGGGTTCACAACAGATACAGTCAATGTGGCTCTCCTTCTTCCCTTACAGAAGATAACCAAGATGCGGAAGGAAATAAGATATGTTTTAGGTCTAATGTCCGCTACTCTTCAGACAATTTTCCCGGGCCCCTTACACTATCGTGCTTTGCAAAGGATAAAGGCAACAGCCTTTTTTTGAGAGGATTATGGTATGGTATCGTTAAATCAAGAGGCAAGGTGGAACTGGTTTTGTGGTTGGAGAATTTAGATGCCTGGAATGGCTGGGCAATCTTTGGATATTCACCAGACTTCATTCTGGAGTCAGATGCGAGTCTAACTGGTTGGGGTGCAGGCTTGGGTGTACAAAAAAACTGGTAAATTGTGGTTGAACACAGAGAGGTTGCATCACATAAACTATTTAGAATTGACAGCAGGTATTTATGCTCTCATGAGTTTCAGAAAAAACAACAATGGGTCTGGCTCTAATCAGTAAGGCTGAGCCCTTCAACAGAAAAAACCCACCACAAATGCCTATACTGATATTTAATTGTCCCTTACTTAGCAAGGCGGTAGAACATTGAGTCAGTATCCACCTGTCTTACTTAATAAAGTTTTTTATTTTGTACAACTTACTTCTTTTTTCAAAGAGTGAATAAATAAGCAACACATTTTTCATTCAATGTAGAAAAGTAGAACAAACACTACGTCAAATGAATTAAAAAAAGTATGATTCAATAAAGAATAAACCTATAAGCACAAGACCCTACCCATCCAAAAAGGTGTCACAATATTTACATTCAAACTTCACCATTCAAAACTCATTACTCATTCACACTGATCTTCAAACTTACACACATTCATGGCTCCTTGGTGGCAGAAGGGAAAATGCTTTTCTTATTCTCTAAAAAAAACAAGGAGCAACAACCAAACAATGCAAAGATCTAGTGGCATAACTTAGATGTGCAGTGAACCACTTTTACATGTCAACAAAAGATCACAAAGAAAGTTTTTAGACTGCACAATCAGCCCAATCTATTCCAACGTTGCAATTGTTTGGTATCCAAAAAAAATGGTCTACGCGTTTAAACCCACCTTAGTTCTGGCGTTCTACTCAGGACCAAAGACAACTATTTTATCGATCCCAGTTTGATCAATAAACTTACTTTTGTTCAAACATGAACCAGGATTGTCAGTTAGAATTTGGGAGGGGGCGCAGAAGGCGTAGTGATGCACACTTGAAATCTTGAAGCGGCTGCTGGCTCGCGTTTCCAGAATATGCATGCGCTTCAAATAATAATTCGATTGATGATAGCGTTTCGGCGATTTGTTTGGAGCTGAAGAAACTCCACACGCATTCCTTTTTAATACAGAAACCCCAGTCACTTTTCATTATGTCCGGTAATTTCTGCTTATCTTATTTTGGGATTCTGGCACTATTACTGGTGCTACAATATTTGATGATGCATTTTATTTATTTATTTTATTTATTTAAAAGGTTTTATATAGCGCTACTGGACCCAAGAGTATCAGAGCGCTTTACAAGGTAGGTAAACATATCATGACAGAATAAACAATGTGCAGTTTCCTAACATAGGATAAGAAATAGCAATCAAATGAGAGATGGAGGCAAAGAAACAGAGAGATCAATTAAGGGGACGAAGAATGTTGAGATTTAAGCGATAGATGAGTGTAGAGAGGGGGAGAGAGAAATAGAAAAGTGGGAGACAGGGTGGGTCGAGGAGAGAACAAGAAGAAAAGAGTGAGCAGAGTCAGATTCAGTGACATTAGGTACCCCAATATTTGTTGAGAAGAAGTACTTTGAGTCTTTTTTTGAAGAGAGGGTAGGAGGGGTTGCAGCGAAGATCCTTGGGGAGAGAGTTCCAAATCGTGGGAGCATTACCAGAGAATGTACGAGCTTGGGTCTTTTTACATTTAAGTCTAGGAGGGATTAAGACAAGGGAGTTAGTGCTCCTCAGGGATCTGGAGCACCCTGCTTTTTGTAGTTTGTCTGAAAGGTAAGAGGGGGAATTTTGGTGAAGAGCTTTGTGAGTGATACATGCAATCTTGTAAGTGGATCTTCCTCCTATTGGGAGCCAATTGAGATTTTTGAGGACAGGAGAGATGTGGTCAAATCTTTTACAGTCAGAGATAAGTCTGGCAGCTAGGTTGAGAACCGATTTGATCGGTGCAAGGTGGACTTTAGGGGTGCCAGCAAGTGTGGCGTTACCGTAGTCAATCCTGGAAAGGGCAAGCGATTGGACAACGATTTTGAAGTCATCAGCTGGAATAAAAGGTTTAATTTTTTGAGGTGGTGCAGGGTGAAGAGAGCACCTTTAGCTGCATATTTAATATGGGGGATGAGATTAAGATTTCGATCGACGCTGATCCCTAGCAATTTGACAGAATTAGAGGTGGAGAGGGAGCAATTAAGTGCTTTGATGTCAGTGATCCAGAGTTGGATAGGAAGGGAATTGTTTTTAGGAGTGAAAAGGATGATTTCTGTTTTTTTAGGATTCAATTTGAGATGATTAAGAAGGAACCAGGTTTGGACTTTAACAGGGTATCATTGAGGTGAAGAATGATATTGTGGGATTTGATCTTGTAGTAAAGTTGGGTATCGTCAACATATAGGTGGTAACTGATTTTAACATGTTTGAGGATGAGGGTGAGTGGTTCCATGAATAGATTGAATAGGGTTGGGCAAAGGATAGAACCTTGTGGGACCCCAAGTGAGACCGGTTGAGGTTTGAAGAGGCAGTGATTGAGCTTAATTTGTTGGGATCGGTTTTGAAGGAACGAGGAGAACCATTTGAGTACAGTGCCCTCAAAACCAAAGCGATCTTTGAGAGTATTAAGAAGGGTGGGATGGTGGACAGTATCAAATGCAGCAGAGTGGTCCAGGAGGATAAGTAGTGAGGATTCACCTTTGTCTAACGAGCGATGAATGGCATCTGTAATATTGAGCATAGCAGTTTCGGTACTGCATCCCTTTCTAAAACCAGTATGAAAAACGTCAAGGAGATTGAAGGAGACGATATGGTTATCTAATTGAGACAAGACACATTTTTCAAGAGCTTTAGAGAGGAAGGGAAGGTGTGAGATAGGGCGTAGATTGTTAAGGTCATTAGGGTCAGCGGAGGTGTTTTTGAGAATGGGGGAGATTTGGCCTAACTGAAGGGAGGCAGGAACACAGCCAGTGGAAAAAGAGGAGTTGATGATATTGGTCCATATTGTGGCAATGATGTATTTGAGTTCTTGAACCAAATGGGTGGGAAGAGGATCTTTGGTGTGAGAGGATGGTTGGAGTTTAGAAATGATGTTGATGATAGTGGTTTCTGATACTGGACAGTATTCACTCCAGAAAGCATTGTTTTTAGCATGGTGGCCAATACGCGTGGAGTCAGGTTGGGGGGGAGCAGGGAGGGGTTGAGATGGGTCGTGATACAGAGAAAAGGTGGATAAAAGTGTAGTAGGAATGATTGGGGGGGTGTTGGCCGAGGGGAGATTGGAGTGAGAGAGGGGGGAAGAGGATAGTTCGATCGTGTTGACTTTATTTGTAAAAAACTGGCGATTTCTTCGCATCTTTCCACAGTGGCTAATATTTTCGGAGGGCCAGAGGAAGTTTGTTTTTTAACGATGTTAAAGAGTTCTCTAGGATGGTTTCTAGCCTGGTCAAGTTGTGACCGGAGGAAGGAGGCTTTTTCATTGAAAATGTGTTTTTTGTATTTGGCTCTTGCAATTCTAAGGAGAATCAGATTATCAGAGGTGGGATGATTTCTCCAGGCACGTTCCGATTGCCTAAGGGCCCGTCCTTCATTGTTAAGGTCGGAGTTGAACCAGGATTTGGGAGGGATGTTTTTTGTTGTTTGAGTTTGATTGGGGCAATTTGGTCGAGGGCTTCAAGAATGGAATTATTATAATGTTCGGTTAGGTCATTGATGTTGTGAGAGAGAGGGGGGAGAAGTAAGCGAGTTTTGATTGAGGATTCCAATTCGCCAGGTGGAATAAGGTGAAGATTACGAGTAGGTTTCATAGGTAAACTGCCGATGGGGGTGGGGCGAGTAATCTAGCTATTCAAGGTGAAGAGGATAAGGTGGTGATCAGACCAGTCTACGGGAAGGATCTTTGAGAGAGAGGCCAGATCCTTGTTAGTCAAAATAGCATCAAGGGTGGCACCTTTGTTGTGAGTCGGGGATTGGCAGAGTTGGGACAGGTCAGTGATGTCCATGGTGTCTGTAAATAGGATGACAGCAGGGTCTTCGTTTTTATTCCAGTGGATGTTGTAGTCACCAAGAAAGAGATTCTTGGAGTGGGAGAGCGATGCTTGAATAATAAGATCAGACATCTCCTCAGTAAAAGAGATACAATTTCCAGGGTGGTGGTAAATAGTGTGTAACCGAATGGTGGGGCAACCAGGAATATTGAGATAGCACAAAGGTACTCGAAGGTGGAAGGGTCTTGTAGATGGACTAGCGAGAGATGAAGTTCATCTTTAAAGATTAGGGCAAGGCCACCTCCTATTTGATCGATTCTATCTTTTTAAATTATGGAATAACCTGGGGGAATGAGCAAGTCGAGGATAGGAGTGGAGTGGGGGTTGAGCCAAGCTTCGGTTAGGAATGTGATGTCTATATTTCCACCGAGAATGGTTTCTGCAATCTCGGTTGCGTGGCAGGAGGCGGATCGGCAGTTAATCAACATGCAACAGAGGGGAGTGGGGTCGGAAAATTGGGTAGGGGGACAGGGAGGAATAGGTCTAAGTTGTTGGGGGGGGTCCAGGTGATGCTGGAAGAAGGGGGAGTCTGTTTATTCCTAAGAGAATTGGGATAGCAGACTGATGGTTAGGGGGAATAGTGGACGAGGATGATGAGGGAGAGACAAGGGAGTTCGTAGAAAAGTTAACACCCAAGGGCATTGGGCAAGGGTTATGTAGTGTAGAGGTGGACATGCTGGCAGTGCAAGGTGGGACGTTATTGGTAAGTTCAGCGGGTTTGGTTGGGGTTGGGTAGTTACGAGGGAGATGTGGGCAAGGTGGAGTGTTGTTGTTGGTAACAACGCTAGGCGGGCTGCTTGTAGGAGAAGTGAGAGGAGTGTGGATGTGCGACGATAAGATGTATTGTGAGGGGACCGATGTATGGGCGTGATCAGAAGAGAGGGCTTTTGCAAGTAGTGTGGCATCAGTTCTGAGGGAGGCGAGTTCTAAAACAAGGGACGAAAGGAGAAGTTCAACGTTCAGGAGTGATTGTGTGAGAAGTGAGGAGTGGAGTGGATCAGTAGTTTTTAGGAAGTTAGAAGAGTTAGAGTTATCAAGGAGAGGGGGATTGTGGGGAGGGAGGGGGATAACCTGGGGAGGGGAGGGGAATTATAATGTGCGGGAGGATCATTTTTGGGTAGAGGGGGGACACACGGGGTAGACGTAGGTAAGGCGTTTATTTTTTGTAGACAGTTAGGTAATTGCGGTGGAGAGATAGTAGGGGTTGGCGTATCTGGTATATTGTTGGTTGCAAGAGAGTAGAAGGGAGTGTGAGAAAGAGGAATTGGTGGCGGAGACGTGGGGGCTGTTGAAGGGGTATGGGGGCGGTTACGGGAGGGAGGAGAGGATATAGTGCATCAGAGGGTGAAGTGAAATGGAAGTCAGAGGGAGAGAGGTGAATAGAAGAAGGTGTATTTTTGGTATGGGACATAAGGGGGTGAGTGTGAGGGACTAGAGGTGTAGTTGAGGAGTTGTATAAGGTGGATGAAGGGGGGATTGTTTAAGTGGTGAACATAAGGAGAGGAGCGAACAGCAGAGCACAAAGAATTCAGGGTTAAAGAGGAAGTAAGAGTAGACATGCAGGTAACGGGTATTAGACAGTTTAGAAGAATCACGAGAGGGGGTGGGAGAGTCATTGGTAGAGGAGGAGGGGAGGGAGGCATGTACACTAGGAGACTGGGAGACAAGGTTGTTGTAATAAGTTGTAATGTTGGGAGCTTGGGTGGTAAGTAGAGATAGAGAATAGTCATCATGATTGGGGGAGGAGGATGGGGAAACAGTGTGAGGAGATAATGGGGGAAGGGGGGTAGTGAGTCAGTACTTGTAATAGTGATGTAGGCCGTGGAGGTCAATTGTGGTTGGGAAAGGGCATCAGTGTTGGGTGGAAGAGTGGATGATTCAGTGCGGGGGTAAGGGGGGTAAGGTGGGTAGGGTGTCGATGACAGTAACGGAATTGAGGGTTTGAGTAGTCAATGGAGATTGGGTGTAGACATCAAAAATGGGAGAGGGGGAAGGTGAATTGGGGAGAGGAGGTAGGGGGTAGGAGACAAGAGGGGTGATGATGGAGCTAGGAGTTGGGTTAAATCAGAGAGAAGAGAAAGGGGGGCCGGGGACGAGAAGGGTGGTGATGGGTTTAGGGGTTGAGGGGGTGAGAGGGGAGGAGTCAATGACTGTGCGAGGGATTGGGATAGAGCGCTAAAGTGGTGTTCAAAGATGTGGAGGTGATTTTCAGATGCTTGGATAAGAATGTTTCCCGATTTGAAGATGGAAATATCTATTTCACCCGGAAAGGAAGCAGAGGGAGTGGTGGAGAGGGGAACATCCATTACGACGCGGTGTTTACACCGCATTACCATCACAACGATGGTTTTACAACGCAAGTCGTTACCACGACTTGCATTGGAGGGCGCTCTAGGCTAAGGAATAGTAGATTTACTATTCCAACACCTTCCCTACTGTACATAGGCTGGTGTTGGAATAGTAAATCTTACTATTACTAAGTCCAGCACCCTACAGCGCAAGTCGTGGTAACGACTTGCGTTGTAAAACTAGCGTTGTAATGGTAGTACGGTGTAAACACTGCGTTGTATTGACATACAACCGGTGGAGAGTTTCAGACCGTATTGGATATTGCGGGAATTAGTGATGGGGAGGTGTCGAAGAAATAGGCTTTTCCATTTAGATGGGCGTTTGGAGAAGAAGATGTAGTTGGTGATAATGGAGGAGTGAAGGCTATTATGGTGATCCGCAAATAAGGTTTCAGGGTGGAGACAGAGGAGTTTGTGTTTGAAGTTTTTCTTACCATGTTTGAAGAGATGGGGGGTAGAGGATAGACCAAGACTTAGGGCCATTTTTCGAGATGGGTGATGCTGAGATATAGGGGGGATGAGTGAGGGGAGGCATGATTAGGAGAATAGAGAGAGAGAAGAAGCACAAAGAATAAACCACACTAATCCTCAGGACAGGAATATGGAAAGCGGAGTTAGGGAAAGGGGTAGTCAGGTTATGATAAGCCAAAGCAGATTCCAACAATGAGAAGTGAGGGTGAAACCATACAAAAGAACATCATGTGGGGGGGCAACATATTCAAATAAAATCCACAACAAAATACAAAAATAGACAATCGAACTGTAGCAAGCGGAGCTAGGAAAATGGGGGAGTGGAGTTACGTTTGGCCAAACCAGGTTATGACGATAAGAGATGAGGGTGAACCAAACAGAGGAACATCAATAGGGGGAGCATACTCATACAAAATACAATGAAATACATAATACAAAAAGAAAATGGAACAGTGCATGCGCACTCGGCAGCGCATCAATCAAACCTTCATTGGTTCGTGTGATTGTACCTCGAAGGTTGTATGAGTCCTCTATGCAATAATTGCGGTGTCTTCTGCGTGTAGCTCGAAACGCTGGCTATAGATAGCCAGCGTTTTGATAGCCAGCGTTTCGAGCTACACGCAGAAGACACCGCAATTATTGCATAGAGGACTCATTGTTCACAAGGCACAGCAGTTTTATTGAAAAGGGGCAATGTTTCTGCAGTGGCCTACATAAATGGCAAATGTAACTACGTACTGGAATTCAAGATTTTTAAGGGATCACAGTGATTGGAAACTGAACAAGTAGTGTTTCAGGAAATTAGTTCCGGTTTGGGGTCTTCTGGAGATAGACCTCTTTGCGAGTAGACTGACATTTTAACTGAAGAAGTACTACAGTTGGGTGCCAGACCCGGAAGCTTTAGCCGTGAATGCATTCCTTCAGAGGTGTAAGGGTACGAACACATACACGTTCCAACCCTTCGCAGTGATTCAGAGGGTCCTTCAGAAAGTGAGACGAGAGAGATGCTCCCTTATTCCGTTTTTATTGGTCTCACAGGCATGGTTCCCAATGACTTTGGAACTCACCTGAGACGTTCCATTTTATCTTCATGCTATTGAGGGTCTGCTGAAAGACGGAGATGGAGAGGTACATCCTCTGGTGCGGACAAAGACTTTGAACCTCTTTGCATGGAAAGTATCAGGTGATCTTCAGAGATGTCAGGCTTTTTAAGGATGAGATGAAGAACTCCTGTTGGAATCTTGGGCTCCAAGAACCCAGTGCAGGTATATAAGGAGTTTGGAAGACCTGGGTGTGTTGGGGCATGGATAGTAACTTGGATCCCATGGAGGCTCCTACAGTTGAAGTATTTCACTTCCTAGTGGAACAGTTAGATAGGGACCTTAGTTATAGAACTATTAATTGTTACAGATCTGCAGATTTATTAAGTCTGATTAATGACAAAAGCGTAGGAGAAAATGTTTTGGTTTGTAGAGTGCTTTAGAGTGTTAGATTAAGGAGACCACCTTGACCAAGATATGAAACCTTGTGGGATGTCCATTTGATTCTGACCTTGTTTTCTACATGGTCAGGTAATATATATTTAGATCCAGAAAGACTTCTTTACTGTGTCTAATCTCTTGCTGTAGAGTTTCAGACGTTAAGGCATTGGAGGCAAGTAAGAGGTTCTATGATCCCTTTGGGGTAACATTCGCTATTACTAAAAGAACCAAGACTATGTCCGATACCATCTTTTATCCAAGACATGACTCATTCAGGAAATTGTGTGTAATGGATTGCATGAAAGAATACGATTCCAGTACGAATTATTTTGACCTGATGGTGTTAACCAACTACTGATTTCTTTTGTTAAACCCTTTCAAGCGGTTACCACAGTAACTATTGCAAGGTGGGTGAAATGTACTATGTAGCAGGCTGGTGTCGATTTACAAACATTTTGTGCTCAATTTATGAGAGGTGCTATGGCTAGTCAAGCCTTTTAGAAAGGTGGAAGATTGGATGACATTATAAGAGCAGTTGCCAGGTCTAATGCTTCCATGTTTGCTAAACATTATTGTTAACCTATTGATCACCTGTCCGATGTGGTGCTGGAGGGCCACCAACATGCATAATGTTAGCCTCCGGTCTTGTAATTAAATAGCCATTCTCCAATTTCAATGCAAAGATATTCAGAGTTTTATTAAAGACACAGAGGCTTACATTATCCCACCCTCCATCCCAGTTTGGTGGGATTTTTTTTAATACAAAAAAAACCAACGAATATTTTATAAGGAATATAGAATCTGTTGCGGTAAATAATAGATGTAAACACATTTCTTCATTATTCAAGCCCTTTTCAATTAAATCTTTAACAATTCCTTTTCTTTCCAGATAATACCCAGTAATTCAGTTCCTCTAAATAGTTTTGCGTTGCCTGTTTCTTAGTCCTCATCCATCCAAGGAAAAGATAGCAGGTTTGAGAGAACAAGTCTTGCATTTAAATAAGGAGGCTAATTCTGTGCCTGGACTATTTATGTGTTGTGAATGTTCTATTCTAGATTGCTTTCAGGTACTGCTTGGAATGGCATTAACCCCCTGCATGCGTAGGACAGGATGGTTCCGTCCTGCGCCACGGTGCTCATGTGCAGAGGACCGAACTGTTCCGTCCTCTGCCACGACCACCCTGTCTTTTTGGATTTCGAGCCTAGTCGAGCTGAGATAATTTTTTCAAATTTAATGTAATGACTTTCGCGTGCACGGCGGCTGACATCATTACATTGAAAGTGACACTGAAATAAGCCAATGGGATCATTTTAGTTTCACTGCTTTTGTGCTATTTCAGCTCCCGAGCATCAAAACACAGGGGAGAGGTACAGTTGGAAAAGCGTAAATCCCTGCTTGGGGATCGCCGCAGGAAGGCCTAGTACACCAATGATTCCTAGGCCTATTTTTAGGTCGAGCGACCTATCTCAATGCGCATGCGCATTGAGCGGGAGCTCGATATATTGTGGCTTAAACAGAGCTTACCGAGATCAGGCGATTCCCAGGCGATTTCTTCCAGTGCACGTGAAAGCGCGTGCACAATGCCACCAGACGCTTGCCTCGCATTACCACATCAAAGGCAAGGCGGCCTCGTCTCAGGCCCCTGCTGCTTCACACCCTCATGCCGCTCTCCCCGCTCCGCCCCCTCCCCTGCCCGCCGTGTCGCATTTCTCCTCGTACTCCTCGTACCGCCGGCCGTGTCTCCTTTTATGCTAACTCCCTCTGTACCTCTCCTTGCATCCTCCTCTTTACTTCGATTCCTGCCGTTTTCTCTCTTCTCCAGCTGTTTGCTTTGCTTCCTTGTTGTTGCTTGTTTTAAATAGTATATGCTCCGAAAAAGCAGAAGACATACATTGCACTTTTGCGAAAATACTTTTTTTGCCTTTGGAATTGGCCCTAAGCTGTTCAGAGGCACGTAACATCTACTATTTGACACAAACTGTACTTTCTGTAATAACCCGCGTAGACCAAACGGGACACATTATGTAAACAACAGCGGCCTCGTCTCAGGCCCCTGCTGCTTCACACCCTCATGCCCTCTCCCCGCTCCGCCCCCTCCCCTGCCCGCCGTGTCGCATTTCTCCTCGTACTCCTCGTACCGCCGGCCGTGTCTCCTTTTATGCTAACTCCCTCTGTACCTCTCCTTGCATCCTCCTCTTTACTTCGATTCCTGCCGTTTTCTCTCTTCTCCGGCTGTTTGCTTTGCTTCCTTGTTGTTGCTTGTTTTAAATAGTATATGCTCCGAAAAAGCAGAAGACATACATCGCACTTTTGCGAAAATACTTTTTTTGCCTTTGGAATTGGCCCTAAGCTGTTCAGAGGCACGTAACATCTACTATTTGACACAAACTGTACTTTCTGTAATAACCCGCGTAGACCAAACGGGACACATTATGTAAACAACAAAGTTCAGCAATACAGCTGTGAACATGTCAGCTGGATTATATGGTATTCGGGAGGAAGGTAGGAAAACCAATGCAGACAGATTACACCAGTTTCAATTCTTCCGCCTCCAGGGTCTTCCCGCGACTCCTGCGAGCTCCTTTCCTCCTAATTATAGCCGCAGCCTTGAAAAATACAATATCGCTGGTCGACCGGAGCTCACTACATATTGAACACAGGGACCCCTTTCTGGCAAGGGTGGAGAAACCAATAAGCGGCAGAGGAAAACCTCTAATTGTGTGCTCGTTATGTTCCTCACTGTTTATTTTGGGGTACGTGACTCTGAAAAATAAACACCTCGGTCTACAAAGCAGTGTCTTCGTGTAGGAAAAAACAGCAATTAAGGGACGTCATTTTCGGCACGGCCCATTACATTGCAACAGAGTAAATAACATTTGGTGCACATGCAGTCGTTCCAGTACCACTCACCATACAGCAAGCGTAATTTATCTACAATTCCAATAGGACAATGAATTTTGCAGACCTGACAGATCCTTTCCAAGCAAAGTCACCCATGCTAAATTAGTGTTGAAATCCCTGGGCGCCATGTCACGCTGCTAAAATCCATGCCCCAATGTGATGTATTTAACAATGGAAGTGGAGTATTTTATTTTGCATAGTATTCAGCGTTTTTATTGCGCTTTAAACAATTAAAAGATGCTGGATAAATAATGTGATTCATTGGCTATATATATATATATATTTTTTGACATTGGTATGTACAGACCAAATTGAGCTATAAGCCTCAGACAAAATATTACAAATTAAAAGTTGTGCTAGTACCATACATAGATTTTGCTCTACGTTACAGTTCGGCAAATGTTGCTGGCATGCCTTTTATTTTTTATGGAAAATAGTTTTGTATAGTGTTTCCGATTAATCTTGGCACTAGAAATTTTGTTTTTTAGTACTTTTTTGTATTTGTCAATGTTTTCGCAGTTGCATATTTATCAGTCCGTAAATTTCCAACACCGAGGAATGATGCTTGTATTTCATTCAGCTTTCTCTAAACGCAGGGGCTAATTCACAAAGGAAACCAGCATTGGCATAGACAATAGGTCTCGCTTTTGGGACCTTATAAGTATTTAGTTATGCAGCACAATATCCTTGGTGCTACAACATCAACTGTTGCATGGCTAAACACTTATAAGGTCCCAAAGGCGAGACCTATTGGCTATGCCAATGCTTGTTTTTTTATCTCGCCCCATGTCTGCAAATATTAAGAGTGATTAACAAAAATGGTGTGATGTCAAGAGGGGTTAATATAACATCCAACCTCGGTAGGTTGGTCGAGGCAAAGCGAGGGGCTGCAAGGAACATGGAGGGACGCTGATGGTTAGACAAAGCATCATACAAAGGGCCTGGAGGCATGCAGAAGTGTTAGACCTTTCACCATTGGCGCGGGTCTTCCTTCTATTTTTCGCTGTTGTCTCCTTTGTTTTTGCTGGTATTAGATGTTCTGGGCGCTGTGCCACAGTGCAAATGCTCCCTGTGTAAATATGACTGTGAATTGGTATATCCCTGATTGGCTTATTTGGTTTACCTGTTAGTCCCTAGTAGTATGGCCTGTGTGTGCCCAGGGCTGGTAACCCAAATGCTGCTGGTGGGCCTGCAGCGCTGGTTTGCGCCACCCACAGAAGTAGCTTGTAAAGTGTACCGCAGACCTGCCACTGTAGTGTCTGCATGCAGTCCAGAACTGCTGTCTTGGCTGTGAAGTGCCCACACTTCCCAGCCCCTGACTCTTCCCTTAGCATCATGTCAGTCACCCCTATGGTAGGTGCATTGTGTGTGTAAGGTAGGACGTGGCTTGATATGTGTAAGCATGTCCTGGTAGTGAATCACCCTCCATTTTGTTTTCACTGATGCAAGGCTACCTGCTCTCCATATGCTAGAATGGGCAGACTGACTGGCTATTACATCTTACTATCTGAATCAGGGAACATGGAAGAAATTCGTGTTTAGTATGCCTGTGCTCAGAATAATAAAATACATCTTTTAGTGAAGTTGGTTTTAATATTCTGTGTTCAAAATACCACTTTTAGGAAGTAGGTATTTTCTTGCCTAAGCCTCCAGTGTGCTCTGCTGTTATGTGTATTGGCTGTCTGGATTTAGAGGGGCAAGGCAGGCTGAGTCAGACCTGGGTTGAATAGAGGAATCTGCATTGAGTACTGGGGAGGGGTAGCTACCTGTCCTGAATAGGGCTGCGCCTGGCAAGGTGAATGCTGGCTCCACCTCCTACTGTGCGTCTGATGGCAGACCCCCTCTTTCTGAAAGGAAGGATGCAGCCTGGTAAACAAAGTGCTCCAGGCCTGAGCAGAATTGGTTCTGGTTGGGTTCAGTGACTAGAGACTTCTGAGAACAAAGACTTTTGGGGTATAAATATCTGTGCCCAAATCACTGATTTTGGTATTGCTCCTGAATGTCAAGAGGAACCTCTGTCTGTGTTACTGAAGGAATCTGCAGGAGAGGACTGCCCTTGTGCTTGTGTGCTGTTTCTTGGATTGGCCTGCAGTAATTCCCCTTGGACTTGGAAGAAGAGGGAAAAGGACTTTTGAGAGACTTTTATTTTTGCTAAGCAATCACCCAAGGGCTAGAAGAGAGCTAGCCTCCTGCTGGAGTCACAGGCACATCTGACTCTCCCACCAGCCTCCTGATTCCTCCCGGCGAGGATTTATATCTGCAGGTGAGGCCCCTGTGAGTTCCAGGGCCTCTAGTTCCACTACAGAGAAGAGAGAGCTGAAAATTATCGCTAACGCCGTTTGCGAGCCACCGCAGCTGAAGAGCATAAGAAAAATCCACGCCCTGCTGCAGCCGAGCGCTCGCAAACCAAAGGTCATCGCACAATTGCGGGCCCCAAAGTGCTCGCTAACCCCAGAGATCATCGCATTGCACGTTTGCGGACTTTTCGAAGGCACACTGACCCCGGATCATCGCAACGAGGTCATCGCAGTGCGGACGCCGAGCGTCCGCCATTTTCCTCGCATCGCAGCTGGATCGTCACTCCCTCGCGGAGCGCCATTTTCTTTCATCGCAACAAGATCGCACACGCAACAGGATCAGCGCATCATCCTCCCTCGCGGCAAGGATACAACGCATCGCTGGCCTAGCGTGAAGAAATCTGTCGCTTTGTCCCGCACGCACCCGCTACCCGGCGCATCATTCTCCCTTGCGGAAAGGATTCAACGCATCGCCGGCCTAGCATGGGGAAAATCATCGTTACAGCTCCTTTGCGACATTTTGTTGGTTTTGCTACGAAATCCAGGTACTTTGTAAGTAAAAGGGTTGCAGAGACCACTGCTTTGAACTGAACCCCTATTTGAACACTTTGAACTCTTTTTCCAGCTTTTCGAGCGTACCCCCCTTTTCCAGTATTGTGACTTTTTACCGTTATTGGTCTTGTGTTAAATCTATATATAAAGATACTTATTTTTTATTAACTACTTGTGTGGTGTCCCTTTGTAGTGTCCTTCACTGTGTTACTGTGTATGATCATAAATGCTTTACACACTGCCTCTGAGATAAGCCTAACTGCTCGTGCTACGTTACCACAGGGTTGAGCAGAGGTTATCAAAGGGTGTAGCCCCCTTACTCTGACTTAGGAAGAAGGGTCCCTACTTGGACTGTGGCCAGCCACTGCCAACTAGAGACCCCCATTTCTAACAAGAAGACATCTAGATTGGGGGAAAAGTGACGGCAAAGCAACACACAGGGGAGGCAAGAAGTACTCAACACACGCGAAGATGGTGCAAAAAAGTAAATCCAGGGAAGGAGGGAACTCAGTGAAGAACTGCAAGGGCACACGAAGGATGTGGAGGGGTGGAGTAGTACATCTACATGTGAGATTGGCGCTCATATAGGTGTTGCAGTGGTGTGGAGGCACAAAGGGAGTGTTGGGTAGCAGGCAGAGGGGCATTATAAGCCGCTACACAGTGTATGCATAGGTGAACGCATCACAGAGAGGCTAGAGACAGATAGGGAAAGATACAGGGGATGTTTGTGAGGCAGAGGGCACATAGATGCTGCTAGTAGTTCGGACTGGACTGTTCCCATGAGGCACAGGGTCAGAGCTGATTTGCATATAGCCAGTGTCTAACCCAGGGTGGTGTGGAGTGCAAAAAAACGATGGATTTAGGCCCAGATCTTTGTATTGGGGTGAATGTATGACATTGTTCTACATTCTGTCCATCAACTGTGTTTTTTGCAATTTCACCCCGAGTGTGCTGGGGATGCTCAGACGTGAGTCCCAGGCTCTCCACACCACTGGAGTCAAGCTATCCAGGCTGAAGAAGGCTGATAGCCAGAAACCGGTCCTTGGATGCTTGATTCCGGTCTGGGAAAGACATGGCTTGGTAGTTCGGACTGGACTGTTCCCATGAGGCACAGGGTCAGAGCTGATTTGCATATAGCCAGTGTCTAATCCAGGGTGGTGTGGAGTGCAAAAAAACGATGGATTTAGGCCCAGATCTTTGTACTGGGGTGAATGTATGACATTGTTCTACATTCTGTCCATCAACTGTGTTTTTTGCAATTTCACCCCGAGTGTGCTGGGGATGCTCAGACGTGAGTCCCAGGCTCTCCACACCACTGGAGTCAAGCTATCCAGGCTGAAGAAGGCTGATAGCCAGAAACCGGTCCTTGGATGCTTGATTCCGGTCTGGGAAAGACATGGCTTGGTAGTTCGGACTGGACTGTTACCATGAGGCACAGGGTCAGAGCTGATTTGCATATAGCCAGTGTCTAACCCAGGGTGGTGTGGAGTGCAAAAAAACGATGGATTTAGGCCCAGATCTTTGTACTGGGGTGAATGTATGACATTGTTCTACATTCTGTCCATCAACTGTGTTTTTTGCAATTTCACCCCGAGTGTGCTGGGGATGCTCAGACGTGAGTCCCAGGCTCTCCACACCACTGGAGTCAAGCTATCCAGGCTGAAGAAGGCTGATAGCCAGAAACCGGTTCTTGGATGCTTGATTCCGGTCTGGGAAAGACATGGCTTGGTAGTTCGGACTGGACTGTTCCCATGAGGCACAGGGTCAGAGCTGATTTGCATATAGCCAGTGTCTAACCCAGGGTGGTGTGGAGTGCAAAAAAACGATGGATTTAGGCCCAGATCTTTGTATTGGGGTGAATGTATGACATTGTTCTACATTCTGTCCATCAACTGTGTTTTTTGCAATTTCACCCCGAGTGTGCTGGGGATGCTCAGACGTGAGTCCCAGGCTCTCCACACCACTGGAGTCAAGCTATCCAGGCTGAAGAAGGCTGATAGCCAGAAACCGGTCCTTGGATGCTTGATTCCGGTCTGGGAAAGACATGGCTTGGTAGTTCGGACTGGACTGTTCCCATGAGGCACAGGGTCAGAGCTGATTTGCATATAGCCAGTGTCTAACCCAGGGTGGTGTGGAGTGCAAAAAAACGATGGATTTAGGCCCAGATCTTTGTACTGGGGTGAATGTATGACATTGTTCTACATTCTGTCCATCAACTGTGTTTTTTGCAATTTCACCCCGAGTGTGCTGGGGATGCTCAGACGTGAGTCCCAGGCTCTCCACACCACTGGAGTCAAGCTATCCAGGCTGAAGAAGGCTGATAGCCAGAAACCGGTCCTTGGATGCTTGATTCCGGTCTGGGAAAGACATGGCTTAGTAGTTCGTACTGGACTGTTACCATGAGGCACAGGGTCAGAGCTGATTTGCATATAGCCAGTGTCTAACCCAGGGTGGTGTGGAGTGCAAAAAAACGATGGATTTAGGCCCAGATCTTTGTACTGGGGTGAATGTATGACATTGTTCTACATTCTGTCCATCAACTGTGTTTTTTGCAATTTCACCCCGAGTGTGCTGGGGATGCTCAGACGTGAGTCCCAGGCTCTCCACACCACTGGAGTCAAGCTATCCAGGCTGAAGAAGGCTGATAGCCAGAAACCGGTCCTTGGATGCTTGATTCGGTCTGGGAAAGACATGGCTTGGTAGTTCGGACTGGACTGTTCCCATGAGGCACAGGGTCAGAGCTGATTTGCATATAGCCAGTGTCTAACCCAGGGTGGTGTGGAGTGCAAAAAAACGATGGATTTAGGCCCAGATCTTTGTACTGGGGTGAATGTATGACATTGTTCTACATTCTGTCCATCAACTGTGTTTTTTGCAATTTCACCCCGAGTGTGCTGGGGATGCTCAGACGTGAGTCCCAGGCTCTCCACACCACTGGAGTCAAGCTATCCAGGCTGAAGAAGGCTGATAGCCAGAAACCGGTCCTTGGATGCTTGATTCCGGTCTGGGAAAGACATGGCTTGGTAGTTCGGACTGGACTGTTCCCATGAGGCACAGGGTCAGAGCTGATTTGCATATAGCCAGTGTCTAACCCAGGGTGGTGTGGAGTGCAAAAAAACGATGGATTTAGGCCCAGATCTTTGTACTGGGGTGAATGTATGACATTGTTCTACATTCTGTCCATCAACTGTGTTTTTTGCAATTTCACCCCGAGTGTGCTGGGGATGCTCAGACGTGAGTCCCAGGCTCTCCACACCACTGGAGTCAAGCTATCCAGGCTGAAGAAGGCTGATAGCCAGAAACCGGTCCTTGGATGCTTGATTCCGGTCTGGGAAAGACATGGCTTGGTAGTTCGGACTGGACTGTTCCCATGAGGCACAGGGTCAGACCTGATTTGCATATAGCCAGTGTCTAACCCAGGGTGGTGTGGAGTGCAAAAAAACGATGCATTTAGGCCCAGATCTTTGTACTGGGGTGAATGTATGACATTGTTCTACATTCTGTCCATCAACTGTGTTTTTTGCAATTTCACCCCGAGTGTGCTGGGGATGCTCAGACGTGAGTCCCAGGCTCTCCACACCACTGGAGTCAAGCTATCCAGGCTGAAGAAGGCTGATAGCCAGAAACCGGTCCTTGGATGCTTGATTCCGGTCTGGGAAAGACATGGCTTGGTAGTTTGGACTGGACTGTTCCCATGAGGCACAGGGTCAGAGCTGATTTGCATATAGCCAGTGTCTAACCCAGGGTGGTGTGGAGTGCAAAAAAACGATGGATTTAGGCCCAGATCTTTGTACTGGGGTGAATGTATGACATGGTTCTACATTCTGTCCATCAACTGTGTTTTTTGCAATTTCACCCCGAGTGTGCTGGGGATGCTCAGACGTGAGTCCCAGGCTCTCCACACCACTGGAGTCAAGCTATCCAGGCTGAAGAAGGCTGATAGCCAGAAACCGGTCCTTGGATGCTTGATTCCGGTCTGGGAAAGACATGGCTTGGTAGTTCGGACTGGACTGTTCCCATGAGGCACAGGGTCAGAGCTGATTTGCATATAGCCAGTGTCTAACCCAGGGTGGTGTGGAGTGCAAAAAAACGATGGATTTAGGCCCAGATCTTTGTACTGGGGTGAATGTATGACATTGTTCTACATTCTGTCCATCAACTGTGTTTTTTGCAATTTCACCCCGTGTGTGCTGGGGATGCTCAGACGTGAGTCCCAGGCTCTCCACATCACTGGAGTCAAGCTATCCAGGCTGAAGAAGGCTGATAGCCAGAAACCGGTCCTTGGATGCTTGATTCCGGTCTGGGAAAGACATGGCTTGGTAGTTCGGACTGGACTGTTCCCATGAGGCACAGGGTCAGAGCTGATTTGCATATAGCCAGTGTCTAACCCAGGGTGGTGTGGAGTGCAACAAAACGATGGATTTAGGCCCAGATCTTTGTACTGGGGTGAATGTATGACATTGTTCTACATTCTGTCCATCAACTGTGTTTTTTGCAATTTCACCCCGAGTGTGCTGGGGATGCTCAGACGTGAGTCCCAGGCTCTTCACACCACTGGAGTCAAGCTATCCAGGCTGAAGAAGGCTGATAGCCAGAAACCGGTCCTTGGATGCTTGATTCCGGTCTGGGAAAGACATGGCTTGGTAGTTCGGACTGGACTGTTCCCATGAGGCACAGGGTCAGAGCTGATTTGCATATAACCAGTGTCTAACCCAGGGTGGTGTGGAGTGCAAAAAAAAGATGGATTTAGGCCCAGATCTTTGTACTGGGGTGAATGTATGACATTGTTCTACATTCTGTCCATCAACTGTGTTTTTTGCAATTTCACCCCGAGTGTGCTGGGGATGCTCAGACGTGAGTCCCAGGCTCTCCACACCACTGGAGTCAAGCTATCCAGGCTGAAGAAGGCTGATAGCCAGAAACCGGTCCTTGGATGCTTGATTCCGGTCTGGGAAAGACATGGCTTGGTAGTTCGCACTGGCCTGTTCCCATGAGGCACAGGGTCAGAGCTGATTTGCATATAGCCAGTGTCTAACCCAGGGTGGTGTGGAGTGGAAAGAAACGATGGATTTAGGCCCAGATCTTTGTACTGGGGTGAATGTATGACATTGTTCTACATTCTGTCCATCAACTGTGTTTTTTGCAATTTCACCCCGAGTGTGCTGGGGATGCTCAGACGTGAGTCCCAGGCTCTCCACACCACTGGAGTCAAGCTATCCAGGCTGAAGAAGGCTGATAGCCAGAAACCAGTCCTTGGATGCTTGATTCCGGTCTGGGAAAGACATGGCTTGGTAGTTCGGACTGGACTGTTCCCATGAGGCACAGGGTCAGAGCTGATTTGCATATAGCCAGTGTCTAACCCAGGGTGGTGTGGAGTGCAAAAAAACGATGGATTTAGGCCCAGATCTTTGTACTGGGGTGAATGTATGACATTGTTCTACATTCTGTCCATCAACTGTGTTTTTTGCAATTTCACCCCGAGTGTGCTGGGGATGCTCAGACGTGAGTCCCAGGCTCTCCACACCACTGGAGTCAAGCTATCCAGGCTGAAGAAGGCTGATAGCCAGAAACCGGTCCTTGGATGCTTGATTCCGGTCTGGGAAAGACATGGCTTGGTAGTTCGGACTGGACTGTTCCCATGAGGCACAGGGTCAGAGCTGATTTGCATATAGCCAGTGTCTAACCCAGGGTGGTGTGGAGTTCAAAAAAATGATGGATTTAGGCCCAGATCTTTGTACTCGGGTGAATGTATGACATTGTTCTACATTCTGTCCATCAACTGTGTTTTTTGCAATTTCACCCCGAGTGTGCTGGGGATGCTCAGACGTGAGTCCCAGGCTCTCCACACCACTGGAGTCAAGCTATCCAGGCTGAAGAAGGCTGATAGCCAGAAACCGGTCCTTGGATGCTTGATTCCGGTCTGGGAAAGACATGGCTTGGTAGTTCGGACTGGACTGTTCCCATGAGGCACAGGGTCAGAGCTGATTTGCATATAGCCAGTGTCTAACCCAGGGTGGTGTGGAGTGCAAAAAAAAGATGGATTTAGGCCCAGATCTTTGTACTGGGGTGAATGTATGACATTGTTCTACATTCTGTCCATCAACTGTGTTTTTTGCAATTTCACCCCGAGTGTGCTGGGGATGCTCAGACGTGAGTCCCAGGCTCTCCACACCACTGGAGTCAAGCTATCCAGGCTGAAGAAGGCTGATAGCCAGAAACCGGTCCTTGGATGCTTGATTCCGGTCTGGGAAAGACATGGCTTGGTAGTTCGGACTGGACTGTTACCATGAGGCACAGGGTCAGAGCTGATTTGCATATAGCCAGTGTCTAACCCAGGGTGGTGTGGAGTGCAAAAAAACGATGGATTTAGGCCCAGATCTTTGTACTGGGGTGAATGTATGACATTGTTCTACATTCTGTCCATCAACTGTGTTTTTTGCAATTTCACCCCGAGTGTGCTGGGGATGCTCAGACGTGAGTCCCAGGCTCTCCACACCACTGGAGTCAAGCTATCCAGGCTGAAGAAGGCTGATAGCCAGAAACCGGTCCTTGGATGCTTGATTCCGGTCTGGGAAAGACATGGCTTGGTAGTTCGGACTTGACTGTTCCCATGAGGCACAGGGTCAGAGCTGATTTGCATATAGCCAGTGTCTAACCCAGGGTGGTGTGGAGTGCAAAAAAACGATGGATTTAGGCCCAGATCTTTGTACTGGGGTGAATGTATGACATTGTTCTACATTCTGCCCATCAACTGTGTTTTTTGCAATTTCACCCCGAGTGTGCTGGGGATGCTCAGACGTGAGTCCCAGGCTCTCCACACCACTGGAGTCAAGCTATCCAGGCTGAAGAAGGCTGATAGCCAGAAACCGGTCCTTGGATGCTTGATTCCGGTCTGGGAAAGACATGGTTTGGTAGTTCGGACTGGACTGTTCCCATGAGGCACAGGGTCAGAGCTGATTTGCATATAGCCAGTGTCTAACCCAGGGTGGTGTGGAGTGCAAAAAAACGATGGATTTAGGCCCAGATCTTTGTACTGGGGTGAATGTATGACATTGTTCTACATTCTGTCCATCAACTGTGTTTTTTGCAATTTCACCCCGAGTGTGCTGGGGATGCTCAGACGTGAGTCCCAGGCTCTCCACACCACTGGAGTCAAGCTATCCAGGCTGAAGAAGGCTGATAGCCAGAAACCGGTCCTTGGATGCTTGATTCCGGTCTGGGAAAGACATGGCTTGGTAGTTCGGACTGGACTGTTCCCATGAGGCACAGGGTCAGAGCTGATTTGCATATAGCCAGTGTCTAACCCAGGGTGGTGTGGAGTGCAAAAAAACGATGGATTTAGGCCCAGATCTTTGTACTGGGGTGAATGTATGACATTGTTCTACATTCTGTCCATCAACTGTGTTTTTTGCAATTTCACCCCGGGTGTGCTGGGGATGCTCAGACGTGAGTCCCAGGCTCTCCACACCACTGGAGTCAAGCTATCCAGGCTGAAGAAGGCTGATAGCCAGAAACCGGTCCTTGGATGCTTGATTCCGGTCTGGGAAAGACATGGCTTGGTAGTTCGGACTGGACTGTTCCCATGAGGCACAGGGTCAGAGCTGATTTGCATATAGCCAGTGTCTAACCCAGGGTGGTGTGGAGTGCAAAAAACCGATGGATTTAGGCCTAGATCTTTGTACTGGGGTGAATGTATGACATTGTTCTACATTCTGTCCATCAACTGTGTTTTTTGCAATTTCACCCTGAGTGTGCTGGGGATGCTCAGACGTGAGTCCCAGGCTCTCCACACCACTGGAGTCAAGCTATCCAGGCTGAAGAAGGCTGATAGCCAGAAACCGGTCCTTGGATGCTTGATTCCGGTCTGGGAAAGACATGGCTTGGTAGTTCGGACTGGACTGTTCCCATGAGGCACAGGGTCAGAGCTGATTTGCATATAGCCAGTGTCTAACCCAGGGTGGTGTGGAGTGCAAAAAAACGATGGATTTAGGCCCAGATCTTTGTACTGGGGTGAATGTATGACATTGTTCTACATTCTGTCCATCAACTGTGTTTTTTGCAATTTCACCCCGAGTGTGCTGGGGATGCTCAGACGTGAGTCCCAGGCTCTCCACACCACTGGAGTCAAGCTATCCAGGCTGAAGAAGGCTGATAGCCAGAAACCGGTCCTTGGATGCTTCATTCTGGTCTGGGAAAGACATGGCTTGGTAGTTCGGACTGGACTGTTCCCATGAGGCACAGGGTCAGAGCTGATTTTCATATAGCCAGTGTCTAACCCAGGGTGGTGTGGAGTGCAAAAAAACGATGGATTTAGGCCCAGATCTTTGTACTGGGGTGAATGTATGACATTGTTCTACATTCTGTCCATCAACTGTGTTTTTTGCAATTTCACCCCGAGTGTGCTGGGGATGCTCAGACGTGAGTCCCAGGCTCTCCACACCACTGGAGTCAAGCTATCCAGGCTGAAGAAGGCTGATAGCCAGAAACCGGTCCTTGGATGCTTGATTCCGGTCTGGGAAAGACATGGCTTGGTAGTTCGGACTGGACTGTTCCCATGAGGCACAGGGTCAGAGCTGATTTGCATATAGCCAGTGTCTAACCCAGGGTGGTGTGGAGTGCAAAAAAACGATGGATTTAGGCCCAGATCTTTGTACTGGGGTGAATGTATGACATTGTTCTACATTCTGTCCATCAACCGTGTTTTTTGCAATTTCACCCCGAGTGTGCTGGGGATGCTCAGACGTGAGTCCCAGGCTCTCCACACCACTGGAGTCAAGCTATCCAGGCTGAAGAAGGCTGATAGCCAGAAACCGGTCCTTGGATGCTTGATTCCGGTCTGGGAAAGACATGGCTTGGTAGTTCGGACTGGACTGTTCCCATGAGGCACAGGGTCAGAGCTGATTTGCATATAGCCAGTGTCTAACCCAGGGTGGTGTGGAGTGCAAAAAAACTATGGATTTAGGCCCAGATCTTTGTACTGGGGTGAATGTATGACATTGTTCTACATTCTGTCCATCAACTGTGTTTTTTGCAGTTTCACCCCGAGTGTGCTGGGGATGCTCAGACGTGAGTCCCAGGCTCTCCACACCACTGGAGTCAAGCTATCCAGGCTGAAGAAGGCTGATAGCCAGAAACCGGTCCTTGGATGCTTGATTCCGGTCTGGGAAAGACATGGCTTGGTAGTTCGGACTGGACTGTTCCCATGAGGCACAGGGTCAGAGCTGATTTGCATATAGCCAGTGTCTAACCCAGGGTGGTGTGGAGTGCAAAAAAACGATGGATTTAGGCCCAGATCTTTGTACTGGGGTGAATGTATGACATTGTTCTACATTCTGTCCATCAACTGTGTTTTTTGCAATTTCACACCGAGTGTGCTAGGGATGCTCAGACGTGAGTCCCAGGCTCTCCACACCACTGGAGTCAAGCTATCCAGGCTGAAGAAGGCTGATAGCCAGAAACCGGTCCTTGGATGCTTGATTCCGGTCTGGGAAAGACATGGCTTGGTAGTTCAGACTGGACTGTTCCCATGAGGCACAGGGTCAGAGCTGATTTGCATATAGCCAGTGTCTAACCCAGGGTGGTGTGGAGTGCAAAAAAACGATGGATTTAGGCCCAGATCTTTGTACTGGGGTGAATGTATGACATTGTTCTACATTCTGTCCATCAACTGTGTTTTTTGCAATTTCACCCCGAGTGTGCTGGGGATGCTCAGACGTGAGTCCCAGGCTCTCCACACCACTGGAGTCAAGCTATCCAGGCTGAAGAAGGCTGATAGCCAGAAACCGGTCCTTGGATGCTTGATTCCGGTCTGGGAAAGACATGGCTTGGTAGTTCGGACTGGACTGTTCCCATGAGGCACAGGGTCAGAGCTGATTTGCATATAGCCAGTGTCTAACCCAGGGTGGTGTGGAGTGCAAAAAAACGATGGATTTAGGCCCAGATCTTTGTACTGGGGTGAATGTATGACATTGTTCTACATTCTGTCCATCAACTGTGTTTTTTGCAATTTCACCCCGAGTGTGCTGGGGATGCTCAGACGTGAGTCCCAGGCTCTCCACACCACTGGAGTCAAGCTATCCAGGCTGAAGAAGGCTGATAGCCAGAAACCGGCCCTTAGATGCTTGATTCCGGTCTGGGAAAGACATGGCTTGGTAGTTCGGACTGGACTGTTCCCATGAGGCACAGGGTCAGAGCTGATTTGCATATAGCCAGTGTCTAACCCAGGGTGGTGTGGAGTGCAAAAAAACGATGGATTTAGGCCCAGATCTTTGTACTGGGGTGAATGTATGACATTGTTCTACATTCTGTCCATCAACTGTGTTTTTTGCAATTTCACCCCGAGTGTGCTGGGGATGCTCAGACGTGAGTCCCAGGCTCTCCACACCACTGGAGTCAAGCTATCCAGGCTGAAGAAGGCTGATAGCCAGAAACCGGTCCTTGGATGCTTGATTCCGGTCTGGGAAAGACATGGCTTGGTAGTTCGGACTGGACTGTTCCCATGAGGCACAGGGTCAGAGCTGATTTGCATATAGCCAGTGTCTAACCCAGGGTGGTGTGGAGTGCAAAAAAACGATGGATTTAGGCCCAGATCTTTGTACTGGGGTGAATGTATGACATTGTTCTACATTCTGTCCATCAACTGTGTTTTTTGCATAAGGTGTGGGGGCACATGTGGGAGGTACAGGGGCAAGATATGGTAAAACACAGTAAGACTACAGGAAGTCAACTGGGCACAATCACCATCAGGCCTTCCCACAACCAACTTCCTACAACATCACACCCACCATTATACGTACACAAAGCCAACATCATACATACACTAAAACACCTCATATGGCTAATAAAACCACCACCATACACCCACAAAACGAACATTATACACTAGCAAAATCATTTTACATACACATGAACCATGTTAAATGGCAACACACCCACCATCGTACCCCAACAAACTCATTATCATACACCGGATGTCAGTATATCAGGAGTATCTTTACATCTTTGATGGTGCATGCGTTTTTCAAATAAATATCTCAATTTTATTTAATATATGTTAGGCATACTTTAATATATATTCCAGTATGCTGTATACTAAAAATATTTATTTTTTTGATAACCAATTTTATTGATTTTTAACGCAATACAGTACATGGCTACAGAAGCCACCCCTCGCCAATCCACCACACCCTCCACAGCAAAACAAAGGTAAAGGAGTCATATCCACCATGACATCACCTGCAGTACACAATGATCAAGCCACAACCCCCATACGCGTTCATATTTGCAGGGGCACCCCTGTGCTGCATGCACTGGCTCCTCCTGCGCTGCACACCAATCCACCTCCCGACTCCCTCCTCCACTCAGCCGTCGTTGGTGCCCAGGCCACTTCCCACCATTGAGCAATGTCCCTTTTTGCCACCACCGTGGCCAACCCGACAAGGTACCTATCCCCCCTGGAGTTTCCAAGATCCTGCAAAAGTCCCAGTAGTGCCTCATTCGGTGTCAGTAGCACTGGGCACATGTCTCCAATGTTCTGCGATCGGAGGATGCAGCCATGTCATGTGGAAGAAGTCTGCATTCGGGGAAGGGCAGCAAAAGCATAAGGCATTGCAATGTATTTACCCAGCCTGGCCCAGTTTTAAAGGTGTAATGTACGCGCAGTGTAGATGGTTCCATGGAATAAAACGAAGCCAAGAGGACATCGCTATCTCACGAGGAGCCACAAAAAGCAAATCGCCAGTCAAAGTCATCCAGAGAACCCAGCCAGACCTTCCACTTCCACCTGACGGGAACCAGTGCCTCCGGGGCCTCCTATGGGCTGTATTTCGGGAGCGCTCCGTGTTCTCCCCTATACACGGCCAATGCATGTATGATTTACAGGTATTGGTGAAACTGAGTTCTAGAAAGTTCATACTGTGCTTGTAAGTCTTGGAAGGATTTGATGTGTTCTCTTTCCCAGATGTTGCCTCGGTTCATAATCCCTATGTGGTTCCACACCTGGAAGCCTTGAAGGCTGGATATGTGTTTGAGTCACCAGCCCTGCCACAGCGGGATCTACTGGGTGAGTGTGTTGTGCCAACCCATTACTCGTGACACCACTCTCCAGATCAGGAAATCCACCTAGTTACCTCAGGAAGATGTTGGGGGACTGGGTCTCCTTAGAACAAGCCCATGACTTTATCCAGATTCAGTAAGTCAGGTCCGGTCTGATATGCAGGGTCATCCCCCCCCCCCCGGTAAGCCACTCATTGATCACCAGAACTGTGTGGCTCGCCAGAACATTTGGAGGTCAGCCATCGCCAGTCCACCATCCTAAATTCCCAACAGTATTTGGTCCGTGCAATGCGGCTAGGTGGTTATTCTACAGAAAGGCATGGATCAGTGCTGTAAAAGCCTTGAACCACAGGTAAGAAATTAGCAGAGGGACATTTTTGAGACAGCAGGGAAGAACCATCATCTGAAAAAGGGCCACACAGACTAAAAGGTTAAGTGGAAGGTGCAGCCAATGCTGCAGGTCGGCCCTTGTCTGGGTGAGGAGAGGCTGCAGGATGAGATTCCAAGGCATTTCAGGGACAAGGTATATGTGGGTCCCCAAGTACTTGATTCAGAAAAGGGGGTGGTGATGAACTGAGTGCCTGAATTAAGCAGACCACTCTTACCCAGTCCAAAGATCAGGGCTTGATCCATCACCGTTTTTTAGCTCACTGCACCATCCCAGCTCAGAACTTGGCTATATGCAAATTAGTCTGTTCCTGTCCCAGTGCATGATGGGAACAGGGCAAACCAAACTACCAAGCCAATTCTTATACTGGGAAGGAAACAAGCTTCCGGGGACCGGTTTCTGCCATTTCAGGCGTCTTCGGCCCGGCTTGCTTGAATCCTGATGGTGCAATGAGCAAGGGACTCACATCTGAGTATACCCTTCCACGCTTATGGTGGACAGACTAATTTGCATATAGCCAGGTTCTGAGCTGGGATGGGGCAGTGAGATAAATAACGGTGATGGATCAAGCCCTGATCTTTGGACTGGGTAAGAGTGGTCTGCTTAATTCAGACACTCTGTTCATCACCACCCCCTTTTCTGTATCGTTTTTGGCCACTATAGGTGTGGCAGGGTATACTCAGACATGAGTCCCTTTCTCACTGCTCCATCAGGATTCAAGCAAGCCGGGCCGAAGAGGCTGAAATGCCAGAAACCGGTCCCCGGTAGCTTGTCTCCTTTCTGGTGAAGAATTGGCTTGGTAGTTTGGTCTGCCCTGTTCCCATGATGCACTGGGCCAGGGACAGACTAATTTGCATATAGCCAGGTTCTGAGCTGGGATGGGGCAGTGAGATAAATAACGGTGATGGATCAAGCCCTGATCTTTGGACTGGGTAAGAGTGGTCTGCTTAATTCAGACACTCTGTTCATCACCACCCCCTTTTCTGTATCGTTTTTGGCCACTATAGGTGTGGCAGGGTATACTCAGACATGAGTCCCTTTCTCACTGCTCCATCAGGATTCAAGCAAGCCGGGCCGAAGAGGCTGAAATGCCAGAAACCGGTCCCCGGTAGCTTGTCTCCTTTCTGGTGAAGAATTGGCTTGGTAGTTTGGTCTGCCCTGTTCCCATGATGCACTGGGCCAGGGACAGACTAATTTGCATATAGCCAGGTTCTGAGCTGGGATGGGGCAGTGAGATAAATAACGGTGATGGATCAAGCCCTGATCTTTGGACTGGGTAAGAGTGGTCTGCTTAATTCAGACACTCTGTTCATCACCACCCCCTTTTCTGTATCGTTTTTGGCCACTATAGGTGTGGCAGGGTATACTCAGACATGAGTCCCTTTCTCACTGCTCCATCAGGATTCAAGCAAGCCGGGCCGAAGAGGCTGAAATGCCAGAAACCGGTCCCCGGTAGCTTGTCTCCTTTCTGGTGAAGAATTGGCTTGGTAGTTTGGTCTGCCCTGTTCCCATGATGCACTGGGCCAGGGACAGACTAATTTGCATATAGCCAGGTTCTGAGCTGTGATGGGGCAGTGAGATAAATAACGGTGATGGATCAAGCCCTGATCTTTGGACTGGGTAAGAGTGGTCTGCTTAATTCAGACACTCTGTTCATCACCACCCCCTTTTCTGTATCGTTTTTGGCCACTATAGGTGTGGCAGGGTATACTCAGACATGAGTCCCTTTCTCACTGCTCCATCAGGATTCAAGCAAGCCGGGCCGAAGAGGCTGAAATGCCAGAAACCGGTCCCCGGTAGCTTGTCTACTTTCTGGTGAAGAATTGGCTTGGTAGTTTGGTCTGCCCTGTTCCCATGATGCACTGGGCCAGGGACAGACTAATTTGCATATAGCCAGGTTCTGAGCTGGGATGGGGCAGTGAGATAAATAACGGTGATGGATCAAGCCCTGATCTTTGGACTGGGTAAGAGTGGTCTGCTTAATTCAGACACTCTGTTCATCACCACCCCCTTTTCTGTATCGTTTTTGGCCACTATAGGTGTGGCAGGGTATACTCAGACATGAGTCCCTTTCTCACTGCTCCATCAGGATTCAAGCAAGCCGGGCCGAAGAGGCTGAAATGCCAGAAACCGGTCCCCGGTAGCTCGTCTCCTTTCTGGTGAAGAATTGGCTTGGTAGTTTGGTCTGCCCTGTTCCCATGATGCACTGGGCCAGGGACAGACTAATTTGCATATAGCCAGGTTCTGAGCTGGGATGGGGCAGTGAGATAAATAACGGTGATGGATCAAGCCCTGATCTTTGGACTGGGTAAGAGTGGTCTGCTTAATTCAGACACTCTGTTCATCACCACCCCCTTTTCTGTATCGTTTTTGGCCACTATAGGTGTGGCAGGGTATACTCAGACATGAGTCCCTTTCTCACTGCTCCATCAGGATTCAAGCAAGCCGGGCCGAAGAGGCTGAAATGCCAGAAACCGGTCCCCGGTAGCTTGTCTCCTTTCTGGTGAAGAATTGGCTTGGTAGTTTGGTCTGCCCTGTTCCCATGATGCACTGGGCCAGGGACAGACTAATTTGCATATAGCCAGGTTCTGAGCTGGGATGGGGCAGTGAGATAAATAACGGTGATGGATCAAGCCCTGATCTTTGGACTGGGTAAGAGTGGTCTGCTTAATTCAGACACTCTGTTCATCACCACCCCCTTTTCTGTATCGTTTTTGGCCACTATAGGTGTGGCAGGGTATACTCAGACATGAGTCCTTTTCTCACTGCTCCATCAGGATTCAAGCAAGCCGGGCTGAAGAGGCTGAAATGCCAGAAACCGGTCCCCGGTAGCTTGTCTCCTTTCTGGTGAAGAATTGGCTTGGTAGTTTGGTCTGCCCTGTTCCCATGATGCACTGGGCCAGGGACAGACTAATTTGCATATAGCCAGGTTCTGAGCTGGGATGGGGCAGTGAGATAAATAACGGTGATGGATCAAGCCCTGATCTTTGGACTGGGTAAGAGTGGTCTGCTTAATTCAGACACTCTGTTCATCACCACCCCCTTTTCTGTATCGTCCCCAAGTACTTGAAGCACAGACATTTCACGGGTATAGATGTCTGCCAGTGTGTCGTCACAGCATCACTACAAAGCGGCTGTCTCAGAGATTTATGCAGATTCACCCGCAAGCCAGAGGTTTCCTCATAACGCTCCAGAATGCTCAGGCATCGGGTCCTGGAGACCATCATCAGCATATAATGCAATCCAGTCCTCCTCTGAGCCCCCACTGCTCCACCCACGGAGGTGAGCGTTGCATCATACCAACCGGGCGAGGGGTTCGATTGTAAGGGCAAACAAAAGAGGTGATAGAGGGTATCCCTGACGAGTCCCTCTGCTGATAGGGAAGGGGTCTGAGAGCAGGGCTCGAGTCGGGGGTACACACGGGTGGACGGCGTCCCCCCACTCTTTTCACAGGGTGGATGCCGTCCCCCCCCTGCCAAGAAGCTGGGCCCCACAGAAATAAGCTGAACCTGTCCCAGTGTAATTTTCAGGCACCAGGACACGTTCAGCATGGGACGTCATGAGGTCATTTGCATATTATCAGTCCCCCCACTTCTTTTTATAGGACTTGTGCCCTGTCTGAGAGTACCCCGTTAATCAGCACTCGGGCTGAGGAGTGGGAGTACAGAAGGTCAATGTCAAGGCCGGACTTGGAACCAAAACCGTCCCAGGCAAAGTGCTCGGCCGGCCCCTCCGCCCCTCCCCGGAGGTTGGGGATGCGACCGTACCATTTGCCAGAGCCGGTTTTCGCCCGATTTTGTTACAGGGCCGTTTTTGCTGGAAAAACGGCCCTGTAACAAAAACGGCCCCCAGGATCCCAAAACCGGCCCCCACCCATGCGGCCCACTGGGGGATTGCCCGGTGCCCGCCACGGCCAGTCCGGGCCTGGCCAATGTGGCAACATATTCTGAGACCACATCCCATTCTAACCCTCACTGTCCTCACAAAGCCACAGTCAACTGAGTCAAAGGCTTTCTCGAAGTCAATGAGTAAGAGTGTACAGGACTCAGATATTTCGCACTCTCAGGCCAAGGCGACCTGCAGGTGATGTATACAGTGGTGGCAGCTTCAATTAGGTATAAACCCACATTGGTCTGGGTGTACCAGTCTGGAAATCACCTGCCAGAGCCTAAATGCGATGATATTTGCAATAATTTTTATCTCAGTGTTATAAAAGAAGATAGGACGATAGGAGCTATACTGGGGTGAGTGCTGACCAGGCTTGGGAATCACCACGATACTCACTGCATCTAGTTCAGGGAGTATGGTGTCTGGAGTATGGTGGGGCAATAGAATGTCGTGGAACCTCCGGTAATACTCTAACAGGTATCCATCTGACCTCTGCTTTTTCTCAAATGATATCCCAGTTATGCAATCCTGGATCTTCTGTTCTGTAAGAGGTTCCCTGGACTAGAGCTGCAGGAGTGGTACATCAAATAGGAGAGGTTGATCATGTTCAGGGGAAGGGCGGGGAAGCTGCACGTACAGTCCATGATAATAGGCAGCGAATAAGCCACGATAGCGAATTAGTTGACATGTAGGATTCATGGGTGCCAAGAATTTCAGGTACAATCAATATAGCCTCGTCTGTAGTGGCCAGTCAGTAAAGGAGCTTGTTAGATGTGTCCCCGAACTCATATACTCGTTGGGTAGAAGCCCTCCATCACTGGTGGGTTCATCAAGGGCTGTCTGTCGGAGGATGGATCTAATCAGGTCCAGTTGACTCTGCACGGGTCGGTGGGGCTGCTTACTAATTGTCATTCAAGGGCGGAGATTTAGGTCTCCATGTTCGTCAATGTCTGCCATTTGGTGTTTTCCCCATGCCACACCTAACCCTTTGCAATCCTTAGCATCGCCGCCTTCGCTGTGGTCCAAAGGGTGCTTGCAGAATCTGCTGACCCAGAATTAACCTCAAAGAATGCATGTAACTCTGTGGCTAGGAAATCCAACCAGCTCTCATCGTGAAGGGACCAGGGCTATGACCACCAAAACAAAGCACCAGCGGGGAGTGGTCGGAAATGCCCCAAGGGAGATTATCCTCTTGGGTAACATATTGCACCTCGGCTGCAGAGACCAGAAAGAGGTGAATGCATAGAAGTGTTCTGTGTGACGCGGATGTGTGGGTGTATGTTCTGTCCCTGGGGGGTGCAAACCCTCCATACAGCACAAAGACCAAACGACTCCATCCACACCCGAACTTGCAGCAAATGTGTGGAGCGGTGTGGGGTGGAGGTACCAGTGGTGTCAGTGATAGGGTCAGGTGCGGCATTGAAGTCATCCCCAATAATAGTCGAACCCACAGTAAAGGTAGCAAGGACCCTGTAAGGGCCTCGAAAGTTGGAGTATGTAAATGGGGTGGGATGTAAACACTGAAGATGCTTTAGGCCTCCAGTAGGCCCTCTGCCCCCACATATCTGCCCAGCGGATCAGCACTCGTATGTGTAACTGGTAAGGGGAAAGACTTGTGCAGAAGAATCGCCCCCCCCCAGACCCGCGGTGAACTCAACATGAAATACCCTTTCATACTTAAATCATGTCAGGAACGGGCAGCGCAAGTCCAAAAGGTGTGTCTCTTGCAGTGATAGGATAGATGGACGAAGGTGCTTGGCATATTTCAGGACTGACGTCTGTTTAATGCGTTCTAATAGACTGTTAACCTTCCAGGTGAGGGCGTTTTAGGCATCCATGTGTATAGTATGCTGAGCGCGCCTCATCTCCCGGAAGAGAGCAACCAATTTGAGCGTGGGCTGTGAATCAAAGGGCTACCCTGGGGCACAGACACAGGCTGTGGGCATGTGGGCAGTGGTGGTCTTGCAGTTAACAAGAGGTTTAAACTGATTAAGCAAGTAAAAACAAGAAATCAAACATTCCCATGACCCCCACCCCATACTTCCTCCTGTGAAGAACCTGTCACCCATAAACATCCCAATGAAGTATTGGTGGATTTTGCGAATTGGCAATCTGCGAACTTGCGTATTTACGGATTCGCAATCTGCAAAATCCGCGAACTCTCGCAAATTTGCGGATTTTTTGTTGTTGTTTGTGTTCATAAGGGTTTCTGCCAGTTCGCGAGGGATGTGTACCAGTTTCCAATTGCGAACTTACTTGTCGGCTCGCAACGGCCGCGACTATGTTGTTTCTACGTCTGGTTCATCATCACAGGTTCACAGCACCCTCTCTTTCACCACTGCCACCTTCTGGTACACCCATGCCACCCTCTGGTACATCACTGCCACCCTCTGGTTGGTTTATCACTGTAGATTATGGGGGTGAAAAAAAGCAAGCACACCTGCCCTGCTTCAACTGACATGAATTAATTTGGGGTTGATTAATGTGTCACTGAATTTCATGGGCGTAGGAAGTGTGGGGGACGCGGGGGATATATCCCCCCAGATTTCGTAGTGGGGGGACACGGGGGACAAGGGTGGGGGGGACAAGGGGACAAAAGAAGTTCCCCTCTCCCTTCTGTCAGTCGCAGGGCCATCGACACCTCAAAGCACTAGTGCTTTGAGGTGCCAACAAGTGCTTTGAGGTGCCAATGGCCCTGCGACTGACAGACCGGAGAGGGGAAATTCTTTTGTCAAAGCCTTTCACGTGCCGATGGCCCTTCCCTTTTGTTGTGCTGCAAACCTCCAGGAATTTTCACACCTCGTCCTCCCCGCCATGGCTGCCTGCACTCTGCACTTCTAGGACAAAGGAGGAGAGACAGTATGTTAATTGCTGTCTGCATGCTGCACCTCGTCACCCCCGACCCAACTTAGTTATTTTGACTGCGTAATTTAGCCGGTCAAAGGCTAATGTTTGGTGAAATATATATTTTGAGCAGTTGAACCTCGCCAGGGAACATGAAAAACAATGAGTATCAGACACCGTCTGAGCCCACTTCTGTTAGGTGTCAGATGTTTTAATCTGTTTAATATTTACGTAAATAACAATTTAGATACCACTATTTTGTCTGATTTCTTTTATAGCCCCACTCAACCCAATCCAGGATGTCAGAGCGTCTTACATCACACATGCACTTTGGCAATAAAGCATACGTTTTAAAATCAATTTACTGGATGTGCTACATAAGACAGGGTTACAATTTGAGGAGTCACATATCCTTTCCTTCATAGTTCAGTGTGCTATAATAGAAGGATTACAATTTATGAACTGTAAGTAACTAAAGGATCTCTGTGTTAAAAGCAATAGCCCACTTACCGGGGGAGGAGCCAAGATGGCGACCTGAACGGACGCTCGATTCCCGGCTCCGCAAGCTTGTGCGTTCCGCACCTATATCCTGCCCGCAAATCAGGCCTCGCACCACATCGGAACGTAGCTAAGACCGCACTGAAACTTCCAGTGTTCCACCGAGATCCCTACCTGCCAGATTTCCGGAGATATCGTCGTGAAGGGCGGCGGTCTCCGTATCCAGGCTCTGAGACCAGTGTCGCTCCCTGCCACCGTGGACCTCCAGACCGGCTCCGGTCCGTTGAGCCCTGGAGGCGTGGATCTATTCTTTTGTGGCACCGTCGCTGGGGGAGTCGGACGGATCCCTTTCGATGCACCTGGGCGCCCCGACCTGTGCGACCGGCACACGGTGGTGAAGTGTTCCTTTGTTGCGATCGTCCCCCTGGCTGAGGCTGACCTGCGCTGTTCAGTGTGAGTGGGTCGCCCCTGGACTGCCCCGACTTGCATCGCGGCGGCAGTGTGCTATCCCCTGCTACGCTCCGGAACTGTGTGCCATACTTGCCCGGACCCGAACCCTTTGAGACTGGAATCGCCCCCCTCCTGTTGTGCACCTCCCGAGGCATTGGAAATGGCGGCTGACCTCTCTACGGCGGCGACTGTACTCTTGCCTCGTACCAGCAACCCCCTGCCCGACATCGGATTGGGAGCCGCGCTGTACACATTGTCTCGCGCTGAGGAGCAGCAGTGCTTGCAGACAAAGTCGACCTGCCGAGATATCTTTGATGCGCTAGTTGAGCTCAGGGCGGAATGGCGAGCACTCTCCGGCAAGGTGGGCGACGGTGCAGCGCGGCGGTCGGAGGGGGTCCGATCGGCCGACTCTCGGCGTTGTGCTGGATCGACTTTGTCAGATGCAGAAGGGGATGTCGGGGTGCCGAGCACTGAAGGGGAGGTGAGGATTATCTTTCGATGCCACGACTCCTGTGAATGGCGGTCTGACAGTATTACCGGGGATACATTGTTGCAACCATCAACGGAGTCCGCGACTTTGTTTGTGGGGATGTTGCTGTTTCCCCAACCTCCATTCACGCTGCAACTGTATCCCCTTGAGATTGCTGCCTCCCAAGTGCCTCCTTCCCAGCGACGGATTGTCTGTCGGCTTGTGAGTTTGACTTTACTTCTCCTGCTTACCTGTGGCCCGACTGATGCCTTTGGACCTCCATTTTGTCCCTACCTCCCACTTCTTCATCGACGGTGGCCATTTTACTTCCCGGTTTTGTTTGGATCGGGCCCTCCTCGGACACTGTGCTTAGGGGGACTGTCACGTACTGGCCAGGGCTGAAAAACCTCTGTTTCATGACCGGGACTGACAGGCTGGCGGGGACTCGGATTGGAACACTTATAACTACGCGTTGGATTGTGCGGACCGGGATGTTTCGCCCCGTTTCATACCGTAAATGAGACTGTTATTGTTTCTCTATTTCACGAGGTGGGGATGGACTGCATGGCGGGATTGACCGGGAATGACTGTACTGGGCCCTCCTCCGGCTTTCTAGCATGGGTTATTTTACTGAGGGGAGGGGCGGTATTCATCGTGGGCTGGGATCGGGGGGGGCTCCTGAGATCGGGATGGGGTTAGACGGATTCCTGGTTGTATCTTGCCAGGTGGGGATTAGGGTTGAAATGTTGTACGTACTGGCTGCATGGATTCTATGTATGGTGTGGATTGTTTTCCCCAATCTGTTTCTATTATTGTTAGTGGTGGTTCTGCTTTACAATCATGGCGTCATTCGTGATATTGTGTCCTTTGTCAACGGCACGGTCGGCACCATATACTGGCTACCCTGATAATTTGCGGGCAATCGGCTCCGCCACGCTCTCTCTGGTTCCTGCCTGCTGGTCGTGGAGGTTTATTGTGGCTGGGGGGCTATTTGTTTAGGGTAGCATCCATCTTGCTCTCCTTTGTTTGCGTTCTTATTAGGGCGGCCATTTTGTCCCTTTGTTCCGACTGGGGCGGGTTTCTGCTGGGCGTCATGGTGTAGTGGTCGCTTCGCGACCTGATTAGCGATGGGGGTCTCCGGAGGTTCACTTTTGTTAGATTAGCTGGTACGATCTCGAACTGTGCCGCCTCTCTGGCGTATGTAATGATTGTAGCTCCCCACGTTTGTTCTGCTACTGATGTTTATCCTGGTATTTTTGCATGTGGGGTGGGTCTGTGCGTATCCTGTTATTGCCCTTATGGACGGGGTGGTCATTCCAGTACTGGCTCGGGGTCCCGGATGTATCTGATTCCATTCTCCTTTTGGTTGTGTGTACTTCTCGTTATTCTTGTTTCATTCGGTGAAAGGGGCTTTACGTGGCTGGGAGACCGGGAGTCTTGTTAGTGTTAGGGCTCCTCCCCCCGTTTCCTTTTCTCTTTTGGGAGTGGTAGAATGGCTGGTTCTTTTCTTCCTCCCGATAATTCAAGTGTGACTATCTTTCTTTTCTTATCTTTCCTTCTTTCTCTTCTCTTCTTATTCTATATTTCGGGTTCTTTACTGGGCGACAGGCACTTTGCCGGGGGGGGGTAGGCCGTAGCCTCCGGATTGTTGTAGGGTGGGGGGGTAGATTTAGTTTTTCTCTTTTTAGTTTCTATGGGCCTTATTTCTCTAATTTCTGCGTTTTCTTGTGCTGGTTTCAGTTCTGGGTCTGCAATAGGGGTTTGTAGGAAGTGGGTGGCACTGAGGGTGGTGCGTAACTATGGACTGCATTTACTGTTGTTTTGTATGGTACTGCCATATTGACGGGGTGTTCTTCCTACTGTTGTTCTTATTGATGCCGCCTGCTCATGTTATGTAGCTACTGTCCGGACTCAGTTCTCCTTGACTCTATTCTTTACTGATCTATATTTCAATCGAAACTTTAGAAATTTGACCTTCAATGCTTCTTCTCCTTGGCGGCATGAATCCATTCAGTGTAACTGTTACTAATTGCTGCTATCTTGCCTGATGCCGCTATGTAACCGCGTTGCTCGCACCTGTGCTTATAATCTCCGTGGCCGGCCTGCTGGTTGTAGGCCCGTAATTGTTTTCTTTTCATGCACAATAAAGGTTTTCAAAAAAAAAAAAAAAAAATGAAACACAATCCCTCAAGTAAAAAAAAAAAAAAAAAAAAAAAAAAAAAGAAAAATAGCCCACTTACCCATCCATATAAAACAAAGATTCGTCATCTGCATGTCACATGATGTTCTTTGTGGGAGGCACATTAACCCTCCATGCTAATTTGACAAAACTGGAACTAGACAAAACACCTGTCTCTCCAGCAAATGCACTAACCTCCAGAGTTATCTCACCATTATTATTCCCTCAGATTTACTAGGTACTTAAAGATCTATGCAGCAGGCACCTTAACACCATAAGCTATTTTAGAATGCAGACTTTGCAAGCAATTAAGCAGAACAGATACACCTCCACGTTTCTCCTTGTTGCCAATTTCTTTCTGGGAGAGTTTTAATAAATAAATGTGTAATCTGAGGCCTAGATCTTGCGCTGGGGTTGTAACACTTTTTTGGTACAACTCTGGCGCAAGATCTAATATGTTAAATATTGTAATATACTCAAATGCACTCATGACAGACCAGCTTAACATATATGAGGTCTTAAAATCTGATGACCTTTTTTGTGATAGCACTTCCTGTGAGGTTGTGGGTTGTGATGTCACATGCTGTGATGTCACTTACATACTGCCTAACTTGGTTAGTGCCCCACTTCTTTTTTTAAGACTTGTATCCTGGTGGGAAAAGTACAATGTTGGTGGTTGTTGGAGGCTGGTTTAGTATATAGTGTATGCTCAGGAGTGATGCACCTTGCACTAATCCAGACATCCCGTACGGTGATTTTAGTGGTCTTTGATAACCATATAAAGCTCTCAAAGTGGTAGCTGCGTAGAGCAACCTTCAGGCTTATCTTGAAGGAGTGTAATGATTAGATGAAAAAGAACCACACAGTGTTTATAAAAATAGGTCTATTTATTATGCAACACAATCACTAACAAATTGGCATATCTCCTATCCAGAGATATCAATAATACACACAAGAACACTTCAAAATAATGAAGTCAGTAGCACAAATATACACTGGTCTCCAGGGGAAGACCAACCCATATACAAAGAAAGTGGAATATAAACTGCAAAGGAGAATGGGACTTGGACCAGAAGACTCTGAGGAGCTGGGGACACAAGGAACCACCCAAGGTAAGTACCCAGGACTCCCTGGAGGCTGTGTGCAGAGTGGAAACACAGCCACGTGCCCAATGGAAGTCAATGGAGAAGTCACAGTTGCAGTTTTAAAGAAGAAGAACCCATCCCAGAGGACTCAGAAGAAACCCTTTGGAAGTTGGGAAGTTGCAGAACCACCCCACCTGCAATCAGTTTCCTTGCACTAGGAAAGCCAGGTGCATAGGGTGAAGTGACGTCGGAACCTGCCGTAGACGACAATAGAAGACTTTGAAAATGACTCTGGAGAAGCCTGTGAAGGAGTTCGGTGGAATCCAAGAGTAGACTCTTCAGGAGGAGAACCTGCAAGCAGAGGGAACAGAGTCTATGTCACTCGGAAGTGACCAGGAGGCATGGAAGCACAATGCCCACCTATGCCTGGAGGTTTAGGAGTGAAGACCGTTACCTTGTCCCTGCAGCTGTGAGGACCAGGCAATGCTGAAGAAGACCAGGAGCTGTGCACGAGCTGGCCCACATCAGGTGTCAGTGTCCAGGTGTCTGGTGTCTGGCGGGAGCAGCAACAAGCCTTGGTAGCCGCAATTGGCGTAGAAAGCAAAAAGATGCAAACGTTGAGACCAATAAGGTCCAAGGGTCTCACCAACAGCAGGATAATCAGAGCAGGCCCTGAGCAAGCAGGAGAGCCCACTTCAGCAAAGGAAGACCATGAAGGCACAGGAGTCGCAAGAGGACCTCAGGCACCTCAGCAAAGATGGAGGCCCAGGTTGCAGAGGATGCAATGAGGATGCTGATCTTCAATGGATGAGGTTCTGGAGGCTTGAGCTTCTTGTATCCCGAAGATCTCTGTAATACAGAGCCAACAAGCAGTGACAATGGCAAGTACACAGGGTGCACAGGGGTTCAGTCCCAGCGGCTCCAACGAGGGATAGTGTCCTCAAAATTGCAGAGAAGGCAGGTCAGGCCTTGAGAGAGCTGCAGAACCACCACCTGTGTTGCTGGGCCTTGGGAAGCCCGCAGAACGACAGGAGCAGCGGACCAGTCAGCTTCATTGCGGTGCCTGCAGATGCAAGGGATGTCCTTGTTGCCTACAGGTCTTCTGGAGAACCTGGATGAAGCACAGACACAGATGGCTCAGAAGACTCGACAGCAAGACCAGGAGCAGCAGGACTCTTCCTTGATGCAGTCTCGGGTCCAGTCAAAACCCAATGAAGTTCAAGTGTCCAGACGGTCGAAGAGTGTTGTCTTGGTTCCAGGTATGATTCTTGTTCTACGATGAGTATGAGGACCCTCCCACAGTGGAGAACTTCGGTACCCTATAGAAAGTGTTAGAACTTCACCACGGTCCCTCCTAGAGGAGGGGCTGGACAGAGGGGATGCTCCTGTCCTTTGGCCTTACTCCAGTTTCTCACCAGAGCAGGAAATAAGGGTTCCTGAACTGGCTCAAACTTGAGTATGCAAAGAGGGACTCAAGTATGCCCTTCATAACAGTCTGGATGCCTGGAAGGCGATCCCAACACAGCCCAATACACTAAATCCTGTCTGGGAGGGGGTCACAATTCCTGTGACATTAAACCTATTGTTCTACCTTCCCCTGCTTAACCTCGGCTCAGCAACAGGAGGGCAGAATCATGTCTGTGGTTGGCAGCAGCACTAGCTTGCTGGCAGACCCTAAGAAACTGTTACCGGGAGTACATGGGGTCCCCGTAAGAGCCCCCAGTACATGGGATGATACTTCTAGCACCGGACATTATAGATTTAGAGCAGATCACATGGCTTGTTTCAGATCATCAAATGTCTTCTGACAGCTAACTGTCCACTGAACTTTCTTAGGCCTTCTTTTTGGGGTGAGATCATTAAGGGGTGTTGCTATGGATCCACGGCCCTTAACAAACCTTCTGTCGTACTCACTCAGGCCCAAGAAAGCTCTGACCTGAGTCTGAGTAGTGGGAGCAGCCCAGTCCATGATGGTCTACATTTTGCTCTCCAATGTTGGAAGTTGGCCTCCAACTACAAGGTGGAGTGAGTACACAACTTTACTCTGCCCTATCTGGCACTTTGTGATCTCCATAGTGAGGCCTGCCTTCTGCAGGGCCTCGAGTAGCTTCGAGTAAATTTCTGAGGTAGACCAGGTGATACTCCCAGGTGGAGCTAAAGACAGATATATCATCTAGATATGCTGCACTATAGATTTCCAGACCTGTTAAGACTTTATTCAAACCAAAAGGCATCACAATAAATTGATAATGCCCACTGGGGTTTGAAAATGCTGTTTTTGATTTGGCATCCTCATAAAGTCTGATTTGCCAATAACCAGCAGTGAGGTCAAATGTACTGACACATTTGGCAGAGTCCAAAGTATCAATCAGTTCATCTGTCCCGGGAATTGGATAGGCATCAGTCCTAGTGACTGCATTGAAATCTCTATAGTCAACCCAAAACCTAATCTCTCTCTTACCATCCTGGATATGAGCTTTTGGTACAATGGGTACAGGGCTAGCCTAAGGGCTATATGAAGTCTCAATGACCCTTTTTAACTCCAGCATCTTTTGGTATTCTTTTCTGATGCAATCTTTGACATGGTCAGGCTGTCTGAAAATGTTGCTCTTCAGAGGCAGACTGTCACCTGTGTCCACTTCATGGCTACACCAGGTGGTTTGACTGGGTGTCAGAGAAAGAGACCAGGAAACTGATTGAGAACATGTCTGTAATCAGCTTGCTATTGATCAGTGAGTCTGTCTGCCAAGACTACTCCTTCAACTGATCCATCAACAGGGTCCTAGGGAGAAGATCAGGGAGAGGGTCACTTTCTTCCTTCTGTCCCTCATCAGAGGCCATGAGCATCCTCATGTCAGCCTGGTCAATAAACGTTTTCAGGTGATTCACATGATGCACTCTGTGGGGACTTCTTGGAGTACCCAGGTCAACTAAGTAGGTGACCTCACCTTTCTTTTCCAGTATAGTGTGGGGGGCACTCCACTTGTCTTGAAAAGCTGCATTTTTTCCCTTTACAGTCAAGAGTTTGTCTCTACCTTTGTTAGCAAAGGAAAGTTAAAGGATAGCTGCCCACTGCCCCTGAGGAATCTCCTGAACTTTACAGGCCCTCTCTAAAGCAGTAACCCACTTATGGATGTCATCACCCTCCTGGTAAGGAGGGACTATCCTGCTCCAGTTCCAAGTGTCAAAGGGATCTTCCCTAACTCTAGGTTCACTAGTCCTGCCACCATGGCATTCTAATACTAATTTCTTCCTAGCCCTCTGCACTTCTAGGGTGTCCTTATCTAGGGCTAACTCCTTCTTGATTCTGAGCTTGGCTCGCTAAAGTTTGAGCAGGTGGTATTTCCTTTCTAAAACATTTACCACTTCCTGCCAGAGATGGAAGTCCCTATTGAAGTGGCAGGGGAGGCTGAATTAACTGAGGAGGACCTGGACTTCCCCTGAACCCTTTGTACCCTCCCAGGAGGAATAACGGGGGTCATACCTCTAGGACTATTCCCTGGGGGACTAAAGTTCTCCAGTAAGGGGCCTCCAGACTCCTCCTGGATATGATCAGAAGCAGAGTTTGGCTCATCTTCAGGAGCATCCCCATCCATATCCAAGTTACCCTGCCAATCTGACCTTTTTTCTTGGTCGCAATAACTGTTCCCCAAAGATGACTTCACTGTTAATACCCAACTCTCCAAATGTCTCTTGTAAATAAATCATCATAGTCTTGAGCAAGGCCTCCACACCTTCAATTATTGTATCAATTAAATGCTCAATATGATGGCTAGAAAAATCCTAGCATGAGGCATATTTACTAGTTTGGTCATTTTTATAGTTTTTGTGAGCCTCTCATATAACAACGTTTTTGTGCTTTACTGCATACCACTCACTTCTCATTTGTGACCTTCCACCTACTGTATTCATGTGTAAGCTTCACACACAAACATTGTTTGTGGTGTTCATCACTAACACCTCATATCTGAGCTTTGCCACACAATTCATTCTGCATATCTAACTATATCTATCTTCTGTGAGAATCTCATTTGTGTCTCTCACAGCAGGCTGTTTTACATTGGTAAGCATCTCTCTTCCACACAAACACTGTAAATCTCATTTTTGTGACATCCCACACAAGGATAATTCTTATTGCAAATTTATCTTGTAGGGTGTCTTATATTCCTATGCAAGATAATGTGGTTTGAGTGCACTCTACACTTATCTCATCCATCTGCAAAAGCGCTTCTCATAGATTAGACAACAAATGCTTTTGTATTGTGTTGTATACTTTGTGAAGCATTGAGGGGTTTTCCACCATCCAGCCTCAGGAATGCAGGCAATAAACTTAGTGTTTGTGAAACTATTCTTGCTCTCCTTCTAGTGCCCTGCTAAACCTGGGACTTCCAAAAAGGAACGGACTGACTTCAATACTCAAACAGACACACAGAATCCTACACCATACTGTTAGACCTGTCAGCCTTAGGACGGACTTCCCCCAAACCTTTTTGCCTGCTTACCTCCTCTTTTTGTGATACATTTTGTTGGCCTTAGGACTCTGAGGAGTTTACCTCTGCTCACCAGTGCTAAAGTGCATGTGCTTCTCCTCTAAAAATGTGAACATTGGTGTATACACGATTGGCCTTTTATATTTATTTGTAAATACCTTGTACAGTGTTACACGATATACCCAGGGCCTGTAAATTAAATGCTACTAGTGGGTCTGCAGTACTGATTGTGTCACCCACACAAGTAGCCCTTTAAACATGTCTCAGGCCTGCCACTGCAGAGCCTGTGTGCGTACTTTTACTGCCAGGTTGACTTGGTATTAAAATCCCCTTGCCAAGCCTTAAACTTCCTTTTATTACACATACGTCACCCCTAAGGTAGGCCCTATGTAGTCCATGGAGGAGGGTGCTATGTTGCTAAAAGGTAGGACATGTACTTTTATGTTTTGCATGCTCTTGTAGTGAAAAACATCTATATTCTTTTTTCACTAATGTGAAGCCTATTCCTCTCACAGATTGACATTGGGAATTCCTTAATACACTCTTTTAAGGTGTAATTCCTGGTTAGAAAGGAGTAGAAGAGGCATGTTTTATAACTTTGGAATGGCAATGATAAATCCTTTTTACTGGTAAGGATGAAGTGCACATTACTATTTAAGATATGCCACTTTTAGAAAGTGGACATTTATCTGCTCTTACAGCTCTGTGTGCATGCAGCCTGTGTCCAGTACACTTCAATATTAGCCCAATTGCATTTTGAGAATAGGAATGTTGCAAAGAGCATTCAGTTTATTTTTCCTTTTTTTTGTCCCACCTTTGTTTGCTTGGTGCATGACGGTGTAAGATTCAAAAACATGTTTTTTCACATTTGGTCTAATTACTTTATGAATGTAAATAACAATTAAAGCATATTTGCAAACTGTGACTACATGCCTGCAATTATCAATGTTACACTACAAAACTATGCGATTGTCTTCTTTTAACAGAGCGTACGGCTCTCAGAAAATGGCCGATTTGTAAAATGTCACTGGAAAGTCCAAAAGGTTGTCCCTGTCCCCCCCAGAATTTTAGTGTCTCCTACGCCCTTGCTGAATTTAAACTTCCAGTCTGGCTGGCACCTGCTTCCTTATCTGTAATTTGCTTTCTATTGCAGTGCAATTTTTTTTCACAGGACCTTTGTGGCCTACTTGTAGCTATTCTATGAGCCTGCTGTGAGGGTCAGAGCAGGGTCATAGAATAGTTGCAAATAGGCAACTGAACTCTGGAGGGGCCCCTCAGGAAGCACTAGAGTGAATGGTTACTAATGTTAAGATTGAACTTTTGCACCTGCTGAGTGCTTTCAGTTTTGCAAAAATAGTTTTCCTGCAATTTCGCGCGATTCGCGGGGCGCGAATTCGTGCGAGATTGATTTTGGAAGCCGCGAATCCGTGCGAATACACAATTAGTTTTTTTTGCGGCGTGTTTGTTCGCGTGATTTTTTGCGTGTTCGCAAGCCGCTTGTAGCGCAACGTTTGCGAAGTTACCCTAGCGGTCGTACATGGGCGCAGCCATCTTGTTTGCGTGACGTATTTCCGTCTCCGGGCGCTATGTGTAATCTCGCAAAGTGTGCGGCTCGCTAGTACAATTTCGCGTGTGATCGCGAGGAAAATCTCGCGCGAACTTACCCACGCGGTCGTGAACGGGCGCGACCATCTTGTTTCTCATTCATTGCTATGGTTCTGGGCATGCTTTCTGTATCCTCTCTGAATCTCTGCCATCCTCTGCTTGTTTGAAGTTTTTTTTAATCTATTTTACTTATTATCTATCCCTCTATTTTTCTAGCTCTATATTTTTGTGTTTTCTGCTACTTTTGGTTAATTTTAAACTAGTTTTTTAAACTCTTTTCTTTTCTTCTTCCCTATTCTATTTCTTCTTTATTATTTATCTTCCTTTCTGCCCAGACCATGGTAAAGGGAGCCGGGAAGCATCCTGAGAAGGGGAAGGGTCCCGCACCCCGTGCCCGGCTCCCGTGCGGGTGTTTGAGGGGGGAGAATGTCACAGCCCGGGAGATCTTCCGCGCGGAGGAGGTGGCCGCAGTAGTTTTTTATGTTCAGCGCCGCCTCCCCAGGACCATCATGGCAGGCAGCAGGATCGCTAGCGTGTACGGGATCCGGGAGCGCCAGAAGCGGTGGGAGAAGGTGTGCCGGGCCATGTACCAACACTCTCGGGTCCGGCGCACCTACAACCAGGCCACCCACCGTTGGACGGATCTCCTGGACCGGGAACGCGGAATGCTGGACCTGCTCGGCCTTGAGATCCCCAGGCTTGGTGAGTAGTAGTAGCTATTTCTTTACTACTCTGTTTTCTCCTGCTCTGTGTTTATATTGCACATTTTTGTTTTTTACCAAGAGCAATAATGCTGCTGCTTACATTGTAGGTAAATTATATTTCAAAATCTTCTGTGCATTTCAGGTGCACGGCTCTCCTTCTCAGTAGCGTTGCTACTATACTTATTTGTTTTCGATTTTGTGTTCATTTCATTGGCCTGTGAAATTATGTATGAGTGTAGTTTAAAGAACTGCGTAATGCTAGACACTAAGGGTCAGATTTTTCATTACCGGCGCATCCCTGCAAAGTAGCAGGGATGCGCCAGTAATTGTGCGCCATGCCACCACCACCCATGGTGCGCCGTATTTACAATGTGGCGCACCATGGGCCCAAAACGTCACCGAAGCATTACGCATCTGTGCCGTAAAGGCGGCGCATTGCTGGAGTTGCGTCGCAACGATGGCGCAGCTCCAGCAATGCTCTGGGGTGCCCTATCTCCCCAATGCTCCGTCAAGCCGTACGTCTGCTTCAAGCAGGCGCAGGGTTTGAGTCACGCATCATTGTCCTCAAAGTGACTGATTGAAATCGTGTAGATTTCCCTCAGCCACTTTTAGGGTGCGTTCCTGCGCAGGAACGCCCTCCCTTGCGCCGGAACGCCCCCTCATGGCGCAGGGCTTTACAACGTGATGCATCTCTCATATGCGTCACGTTGTTAATATACGCCGCACCATGGCGCCTCTTTTGTTCTGCCGCTGCGTCACAAAAGTCACGCAACAATGGAGCAAAAGAGCCGCAAGGGGCTTCTAAATCAGCCCCTACAGACTCAAGTCCAGTCCTTCCTTTGTACACCTGGCAATAAGAAGAAAGAGTGGTGGTGGATTGATAGTAAGTTTGAGTATTTTAATGACTGGTTAATGTAGTAGGAAACTTTTTAGTGTTGTCGCTGATCTGCAATCACGATGGACTTTGTCTGTCACTTCGCGTGCTGCGGACTGCTGCCTGCCAGTCCTAGGCGAACCTTTTTAGTAGTTTGTTTACTGAGTTACATAACTTTCCAAGTCGACGGTCCGCAAATCAAGCAATACTAATATCGTAGTAGACCACATGAGATAGGTCAATATTTCCCGTGGAATACTTGTCCATTTGCTATTTTGCCAAAATATTTTGTTATTGTTCTTTTCAAATCTTTGATTTGGTTGACAAATATCATCCATGTTTTCTGGTCTTTCTTTCTTTCATGTTGTACATCAGCTCCCCCCAGGGGCAAGAGGGCATTGGAGGAGGCTGCTGCTGCTGCTGAACAAGGCCAGGATCGGTCAGGCGAGGGCTCCTTTGCTGGCCCCGGTAAGTTTTAATTTTAATATAGAGTACCTATTTTTTCCTAGTGTTCCTCATTCGATTTTTTCTAAATCGTCTTTGATCTTCTTGTAGACTGTATCTAACTTCTTATCCTGCCTCGACTATGACTCCCTGTGGTATTACTAGATTATTCTTATTAGTCTGTCTGTGTAGCTAACTAAGATTGAACATTTGGCAAAAGGTGTAAAACGAAACTCCCATTCTAGTCAGCAATAGCTCTATGCACTGAGTGCAGTCCTCTGGGATTGTCCATAATGTCTTTTCAAGTCTTCTAAATGTTTATGCTTTGACAATTACCAACAATAAAAAGGTTAATGACCACCAAGAAAGAATAAGATACTACTTTACTTTTGGTTTGGATAGGAGGACAATCCATACTACTACTGTTGCAGGGACAAATCTGTACAAACAGAACTATGGACACTAAATAGTGCATTGTTTATCAATTATAATAGGCGCAGGTAGACTTTCCACATACCTCAGTGATATCAGACTTTGAAGAACCCCCAATCTCCTTACTGACTAGATAGTGTGGCAGAGTCATTTAGCTCCCGAATTCATCGATGATTGATCCCCAATGATGATTATCCAACGCAGGACAAGAGTACGGAGTCAGAGTCCAGAAGTGTCAGAGGCACGGGCTCATGCATTGCAAATTGCAAAACCTTTTGCTCATTCACTTATGACCAAAAACCACAGAGTCTATTTAAGTTTTAAAGCTTTATTAAAAGTAAAAATATTTATTAAAATCAAGCTTGTCATAAAACATAAACGGTTGATTAAAAATGGAAACGTGCTTATAGTGATTTATTTCATACATTTATTGTGGGCGAGCCGAGCCATCACCTGGTTTGAACTTTAATTTTCTTTTTGGTGCTGAATCGTTGGTCCCTCCGTCCTAGTGATGATGATTTGTTCTTAGAAGTGAAGCTTCTGTCTGTTATGAGACAAATGGTGCGTGTTAAAAAGCATGCATTCATCAGTTGTGCCAAAAAGTGCAGCAAGACAACACCCTTCCCTGGAAAAAGGGACATTTTTACTTTAGAGTAGACAGTCACAAATTATTCGATTGTTTTCTGTATTCACATTTCTTCATTCCTAGACAAAATACTAGTGATTGGTGTATGTCTATGACATCTAACATTCTTAAATGTACTTTGTAGGTGGAACATCTGGTGCTGGGCCCAGCGCGGAGGTGGAGGAGGAAAGTTCTGGGGAGGAGGCGGTGAGAGTGCCGGACCAAACTGCTGTGCGGGTTGCCACGGTAGTGGCGGGCAGTGGTAAGCTCTTATATTCCTTACTTATTGAGATTTCAGACTGCATAGTGTGCTCCCCGTGAGAAAACGTAAGGTTTGTCCAGATGAGAGACATGAAGAAGAATGATTGACATATAGTTTGAATGGATGGATGCCTGAAACATGGTACTATCTGACTCTTAGACAGCATATGTGTATCTCGAGAGAGTACACGGTCACTGGATGAACTAAGTGTTACTTTAAAGAGCATGTAACACCGCACCCGCACGTCCGTCCCAGTGTAGGAAAGGCAAGGAAAAGAAGTTGTAATTTTGTCCGAATACTACCATGAATAGCAGCAGTAGTTTGTATTGCAAGCACAGCATATATCCGACTATTACGATGGCCACTCACTACCTCTGTTAATAAGTTTAGTAGAACTCGGTCATTCTTGTGTGGATGTATCACTGTTCACTCAATAAAAAGCAAAGCACCTAAAGTCATCCCATATGTAAGGAAATACATACCATGTGCAGTGATAGATAATCAGATTATTTATCTTCTTCATTTTCCTTTTCTAGTATCTATTCACTGGCACTGTAGGGTGAAAGTTAAATTAATTAAGCAGTAGCCCTTGTAACAGAGTATTCTCAGTGCCACCCGTAATAGAAAAGTAAGAGCATCACCACCTGTATGTAGTGGACTGGTACAGTAACGCAAGTCTGTTTCACTCATCATGGCGGGCGTCTGTTTTTCTTGGGTGCAAGTTGACTGCGCTGGCATTATGCTGGCTTGCAGAAGTTAACGTACCAATTGTGCTAAACAAGAGAGAAGAAGAAGAATAAGACTGGTGTACTGTCATAGTCGACTCTAATGGAGTGAGTCCATAGTGCTCGTAGAATTGATTCCTTAAACTCCCACTAATGTTAGAGCAAGGATGAAGAAGTGGGAGGTTAGATAGATACTGGACACAATAGTTATGTGCTGCGCTTGCAAGTTGCTACTTCTACTGTGACACAACTTTCTGCTGAATCATTTTGTGTTAATCTTAAAGAGCATTGGTTACAGACTATGTCTTTCTTTCTTTCTTCATATAGATGCTCCTTCCAAACCAACCTGGAAGGAGCTGGCTTCATAGGCCCGGCAACGGAGGCTGGAGGCCACTGTCGCTGAATGGCGGCTGGTGGCCCAGGAGGAGGGGGACACGCAGTCTACAACAACATCTACCGGCACAGCTGCATCCTCCTCCGCGCTCCCTGGGTCACCCAGTCAGCGCAGAAGGTCTCCAGCGGTACGGAGCCGGGGTACCGCTGCCGCAGCCACCCGCCACCGCCGAGCAGCAAAGAAATCAGCTGCCCCCCAAAGCAGTTGCAAAAAACGTATGCACCGCCTTCCCTGAGGGTGTCCTACCTCGAGCAGGAGCTGCTCAACACGAAAACCCTGCTTGAGACCCTCCGCAAGGAGCATTCCGACCAGGCCCGGAAAGCCAACAGCAGTAGCCAGCAGTAGGAGGAGAGACTGTCCCTTGCCCCTTTTTTAAAGACTTCTGGGTGGTGGGAATTGGGAGTTGGGTTTTTTCACTTTTTTGGACTTTTCAAGGACATTCGTTGGGGTTAGGCATTGGGGGTGGGTTGGGTCTTGTGGGAGATGATTTTTGTCAGGGATATAAATATACTTTAAACTTTATCTTAGCATACGTGTTTTTTTTACTGCTTTTGAGGCTGGTGGGTGGGGGTTTAACAGTAACTTTGTTTTCGTGAAACTGAAGTGGCATCTTGATTCAAGTTGTGTAATTAATTGCCCAAATGTTTTCAAAACTAAGTGCCTCTCACAGAGTAAGTGAATTCAATAGTCCTAGGACTTTACTAGTACTAGCGTCAGTCTCTCGTCTCTCCTAATACTCCATTATACTTCCTCCCCCCAAACGCTTATCTTACCTGTAATTTGTGTTTTGAAATAGGGCTAGGCACAGGGCTGGCTGCACGGCAAATGGCGATTAAGGTTGGCAATCCTGTGCGGATGAAATGTCATCATTGCGTTGGTACTAGTGGTGTTACACAGTGGCAGTTGCAGTATCTGAAAAAAAAAGAAAATGAAACCTTGTTTGTCCTTATCGTAGCATTAGAACGGTACGATAGAGAATATAGCAGGTGACAGTACACTAGAACAGTGCCACAATGTAGCCTAACAAATGGTAAAGTATTGACAGTATAACTAGTACTTGCGTTGAATTTATCTGACATTGGCTACTACTACAAGAAATAGTACCGAAGGTGAAGGACACAGCAGCGTAATAATTTGCCACGTCTAGGAGGAGGATGTTCTAATCTTGATGACCTATCAAGTTGATGACGCACATGAAAATCTGCTTTCATTTGCCAATAGTGACTGAGTGTCAAGCTGAGTAAGAATAGAATATATATCCTCGGATTCCTTCACCAGCCTGTTGCTATGACCTTATCCTCCCCAGCAAGTGTGTGGAATTATTGCTGTCATTTAGTCACACATCAATGAAAAACCACACAGCCCGGGGAAAGAGGGTTAGGGTTTGGAAAATGGATGGGAATGTTTTTTTTTTTGGGGTAAGTTTTGTTGAGAGAAGAAAAAAAAGAACAGTATGGACAAACAATAATTGAAGATAAAGAAATCTTTGGGTACAAAGCTAAACATAAATCTTTTAAGTGACATAAAGGAAATGCATGCACGACTGCATGCATGGTTACTGAAAAGTAAGTACTATTTTCGACAACCGTGAATGACAGAATGCGACAGTACAGGGCTGCAGCGTTTTCACTTGCCTATCTCTGCACTCAGAGAAACACTTCTTACAATAAATTAGGTTTAAAAAATAGCAGAAGTAAAACCTATAGAATGGCTGTAGGGATGAATTTAGAAGCAGAGAATGGAGATCCAAGAAATGCAAAGTCACACTCATAGAAGTTCACAGCAATAACATTACTTTAAAGATAATTAGAAAAGAACGGATACTGTATCTGTATGTTGTTGAAGTTGTCCTGTTGAATTTGGGAAGTCGCATGCATCAAACCATTCCTCTTATTAGCGGGACTCCTCCATTCCAGCTGACGCTCCGTCCATCAATGTTGGTGACCAGAATACACCCTGTCCACTGCCTGCCTGGCGGATGCTGAATTGCGGCTCGCTAATGTGAAGCCTGAATTCATCCTTTTTTTCCCATTGCACAGACTGAAACCCGGCCTGTAATTATTGATGGAAAAACAGGAAGTGATATTAGAACACCCCTGACAAATAAATATAAGGTATGTAAGCTATGTAGTGCAAAAAGTCACACTTTTAGTTTCCTAATAGACAGTACAATATTTTTGAAAGTGCGTACTCTGTCTGAGTCTCCTTTTGAAGGATAATAAGTATGGGCAAATTAATTTAGCGGATCTTTCCCCTCAAGCTAGGTGTACTGTAAACTGTGTTTTAGAACAAAATTAGACCTTCCCAGCAGTGCTCCCACCCAGACCCTTACTAAAGCCAGTCGCAAAAATGTAGAAGACCCCCAATCAGATCTCAAAAAACGAGGCCTAGTAGAAAACTGGTGACAAAACACACTTTGAAAGTAAAAGTAGGCCCAAATCCCCCCTTACCCACCGTGGATTGTATTCAAAGCACTTGCAAGCAAGCAAAAGTATCCATACCCAGCATCGCTCCACGACTCGCAAACCCCCCCCCACAAACAGCCCCCCACCCAAACACATGCAATACAAATACTGCTAACCCTAACGAGCCCTAAGTTAAGAATAGTGGCAAACGCTTTCTTTAACTATGCCAAATCCCCCCTTTCCCACCATGGATTTTCTTCAAATCATTTGCAACCAAAATTACACATTCCCACGAGTGCTCTAAGACCCCAGAACTCAGTTGCAAAAATCTAGAACACCCCGAAACACATGCAATCCTGCTGCTAGGGCTAACCCTAATGAACCCTAAGATATAAAAAGTGCCAAAAGGCTTTTCCGCATGGATTTTCTCCAAACCAGTTTTATCCGGTATTAGACCTTCCCAGCAATGCCCCAAGACCCGCCAACCCACCCGCAAAAAGCACAACACCCCCAAACAGGCAAAAAGCCAAAATGGAAAATCTCATATTACTTACAATATTTTTCTGCCTTTGTTAGGACACTAATCCCGGGATCCGCAAAGGAGTACGACCGACAAGCCCTAGGAACTACAAATCCCAAAAAGAACTCGCGCAGAACCACAATACCCAGAACGCCCTGCCCTGTGCATGCGCTGATCGCGCCACCATAAAGCCAACCCGGAAGACGCCGACCGCGTCGGATATTTTGGATGCGAACCGAACACCCGCTACGCTGAGGCTTCGAGCAAGGTGAGAGCTGATAGCTGTTTTGTGTATCTGATCCTGCAAGCACCAAGGAGACAGGTCCGTCTCTATTGTCGCCAGTTATCAAGGCTCCATACCCCGTCGAATTGCCAGTCCCCGCTCGAGGGTAATTCGAGTGCGTTGACTCCGTTGCAGTCCCGAAACCTGCCAGTCCCCGCTCGAGGGTAATTCGAGTGTGTTGACTCTGTTGCAGTCCCGAACCCTGCCAGTCCCCGCTCGAGGGTAAATCGAGCGCGTTGGCTCTGGTACAGTTACCGAACCCTGCCAGTCCCCGCTCGAGGGTAATCGAGTGAGAGGGACACCGCGATATTCTTTGTTAGCACCAACCGCGCATTGCCCTCCGTTGGAGTGAGTATCGGGACCGACACCACTGCGGAGGACGAAAGGAGGAAACACCGAACTAGTATCTTCTCGAGTGGTATTGTCGGCCACTGCTTAGCACGGTGTTCTCTGTTGGGGAATACCGGGACCGGTATTCATGCAGAGGACAGTTTGACCTACCTTTTACCCGCATAACAAGGAGTTATAAGGGATTCCTCAACTGGCCTGGTCTTGTGTTAATAAAGAGCCATTAACAGAAAATGTACTGTTTTGTCCTTACTTCCGTAAAGTCAGGGGGCCAGGAGGTGTTACCCAATCCTGAGGGAAAACAGGATTACATAATATCCGACCTCTTTCTACACCGATCATCCTCCCGGTTGGGTATAGCACCATGGCAATGATGGAAGACGTTTTGGCAGTGTTATTGGATGTACAAAACGAACTAGCAGCGTCAAGACAGGAAACCGCGGACCTGTGAGCTAGGATGGACAACCAGCAGAGGAATCCCTTCAACGCAGGGGCCCCTAGCACAGGAACACCATCTGCTGTAGTAGTGGAAATGCCCGTGGCAATACCCCTTGCCACCCCGGAACGATATAGCGAGGATCCCACCACAGTACAGGTCTTCATAACGCAGGTGGCCCTCCACTTCCCCTGCAAGCCGAAGTCCTTCCCCACAAACCAAGCACGAGTAGCGTTTATGATATCTTACCTGGCAGGGAATGCAGCACAATGGGCGGTACCCCTAGTGAGCAGGGACTACCCGCTATTGTATGACTGGGAACTGTTTCAGGAAGAATTCGTGAAGGTATTCGATCGGAGAGCGGATTCTTATACCGCGGATCGGGAATTGCTTACGCTGAAACAGGGCTCCACTGGACTGGTTCAGTACCTGAACGCCTTCAGACGCCTGGTTGCTGAAACCAAATGGCCACCAGCCAAACAAACGGCCCTCTTCCAACAGGGTCTGAGCGAGGAGTTGAAGGACGTGATCGCCCAAATTGACCCGCAACCCGTACTATGCGAAGACCTCATAAGTCTGGCCCTTCGACTTGAACACCGATTAGGTGAACGTCGGGGCGGGGGTGTTCTGAAGAAGGACAAGGCGCCGCTCACTAATAGTCACCAGACGACTACAGAGGCGACCCCCACACACCGCACTGAAGCTATGGACATCGGGGCCGTCAGAGCCAGCCTAACTGCAACCGAAAAAGAGGCCCGCAGAAAACAGGGGCTTTGCTTATACTGCGGCAAGAAGGGGCATTATGTCCGCGAATGCCCTGCAAAACCCAAGACAGGTCGTTCTCGCCCCAGCAGAGAGTCAACCGCCACCTTGGACAAGGGGGCGGAAAACTATCGGACTCCCGGAACAGCGAAGGGGATTTCCGGAGTCATGGTAGCATCCCTTCAACTCTCCTAAAGACAGCGACACACGAAAGACACTTGTTCATTCCGCTTCGATTAAGGGTGAAGAACGTTTGGGTTTCAGTTTCCGCAATGGTGGATTCAGGGGCCACGGGGCTGTTTATGGACGAGAAAGAGGCCCAACGTGTGGGAGTGGAATTAAGGCAGCGCGCTGTGCCTGAGGAAGTATTCGCTGTCGACGGGCGCAGGCTGGTTTCAGGGCCCATCAGCCACCACACGGGTGACATTGAGGTGAGGTACGGGACACAACCGGGAAGGCCAAGAGGTGCTTGGTTGAGGCCAAGAAAGCCTACAAGAGGTATGCAGATAAAAGGAGGAGGCCGGGGCCTCTGTACAAGGTCGGTGATTACACATGGGTGTCATCAAGAAACCTGAGGTTTCGGAAACACAGTGTTTTTCAACCGAGATTCATTGGTCCGTACCGCATCAAGGAATGCATCAGCCCGATGAACATGAAACTGGAGCTACCAAGAAGCATGCGTATACACCCAGTTTTCCATGTTTCTCTGCTCAAGCCCTCCTACGCAACCACGCCTCCGGCCCATGAGCCGATGTTGGTGAGCAGCGATCGCGACTACGAGGTCGAGGGCATCAGAGACTCGAAATGGAGAAGAGGCAAGCTGTGGTATCTTGTTGCGTGGAAAGGCTACGGGCGTGAGGAACAGTTATGGGAGCCTGTCGCCGGAATCTGTGCACCGCGACTGGTGTCTGCGTTCCACAGAAGGTTCCCGGAGAAACCCGGTCCTACGGGGGGACCCTAAGGAAGGGGGATGTACTGTTAGGACACTAATCCCGGGATCCGCAAAGGAGTACGACCGACAAGCCCTAGGAACTACAAATCCCAAAAAGAACTCGCGCAGAACCACAATACCCAGAACGCCCTGCCCTGTGCATGCGCAGATCGCGCCACCATAAAGCCAACCCGGAAGACGCCGACCGCGTCGGATATTTTGGATGCGAACCGAACACCCGCTACGCTGAGGCTTCGAGCAAGGATAGCTGATAGCTGTTTTGTGTATCCTATCCCGCAAGCACCAAGGAGACAGGTCCGTCTCTATTGTCGCCAGTTATCAAGGCTCCATACCCCGTCGAATTGCCAGTCCCCGCTCGAGGGTTATCGAGCGATGGGACTTTATTGATTTACCGAACCTTGCCAGTCCCCGCTCGAGGGTAATCGAGTGAGAGGGACGCCGCGATATTCTTTGTTAGCACCAACCGCGCATTGCCCTCCGTTGGAGTGAGTGTCGGGACCGACACCACTGCGGAGGACGAAAGGAGGAAACACCGAACTAGTATCTTCTCGAGTGGCATTGTCGGCCACTGCTTAGCACGGTGTCCTCTGTTGGGGAATACCGGGACCGGTATTCATGCAGAGGACGGTTTGACCTACCTTTTACTCGCATAACAAGGAGTTATAAGTGATTCCTCAACTGGCCTGGTCTTGTGTTAATAAAGAGCCATTAACAGAAAACGTACTGTTTTGTCCTTACTTCCGTAAAGTCAGGGGGCTAGGAGGTGTTACCCAATCCTGAGGGAAAACAGGATTACAGCCTTCTGTCCAAACGCGCTGTGCAGCTAGGTCATAACTCCCGTTTTCCACCATGGATTTCCTGAAAAGCAAATGCAATCAAAACTAGACTGTGCCAGCAGTGCTCCCAGACCCCAAAACCCACCCACAAACACCCGGAACCCCCCCACAGAGCACCTCAAAGACAAGCAAGTCAGCAAAAACACAAACAAAATTTCGCCTCCGATTTGGTCCAAACCACTTTTATCCGGTATTAGAGCTTCCCAGCAATGGCCCCAGAGCCGTCAACCCAGGCGAAAACAAGTTGAAGACCCCCAAACAGCCAAAAAGCAAACGTACAAAAATGGGGACTTTGTCACTTTTAGGGAAATTTCCAAAATCACTCAGTGCGCGCTCTGCAGCTAGGCCCTAACTCCCCTCTGCCTCCATGGATTTCCTTCAAACCTCTGCTATCAAAACTATCCATACCCAGCAGTGCTCCCAGACCCCGAAACCCACCCACAAACACCAGGAAGCCCCCAAAACAGGCCCCCAAAAACGCTACATTAAGCAAAATGTCAGAAAATGCAAAAACTTTTTCCTCATGGATTTTGTCCAAACCACTTTTATCCGGTATTAGAGCTTCCCAGCAATGGCCCCAGAGCCGTCAACCCAGGCGAAAACAAGTAGAAGACCCCCAAACAGCCAAAAAGCAAAAGTAGAGGTGATTAAAGTTTTAATTATATTAACTGTGCAAAACAAAGAAAGACAGACACACAGGAATAAAAGTGAATAAGGACGAAAAAGAAAGTTATTGATTCATTGGCTCATTTTCAGGGCTCGGTGTCAAGGAATAAGAGTTTGTCCTCATACTCTGCGAATTCAGGCAGGAGTAGGTCAGTGTCACCTAACACAGAAGAAATTCCCTCATCTAAGTTGCTGTCCTCCTCGTCTTCTTCCGGCGTGTATTCTCGTACTTTGTAATCTGGTGGTATGAGCGAGAGGTGGGTCCGTTTACAAGTTACAATGCCACCAGCAGCACTGAAAACACGTTCAGAAGACACGCTTGCGAGTGGGCAAGACAAGTAATTTATAGCCAGGTTGGTGATCTCTGGCCACAATTCTTTTTTCCCATGCCAATACGCCAATGGGTCACCATTAACATAGACCTCTGTTGAGTCATTCAGATAGTCCTGCACCAGCGACTGAAGGTTCTCCACGGTTCCTCCACTTTGCTTACTTTTTGCTCGGACCTTTTGAGAACCAAACCCAAGCTCAGTTAGCCAATCCTCTTCTGCACCCAATGTTTCTGTTGTGTCTGGTGCAGATGATCCGGTTGCCGGTGTCTTTAACGACTGAGAGGTCACTTCTGCCACAGCCACAGGTGCAGAAGTGGATTCTTTTGACTGGGGATGGCCTGCTGATGCTGATGTACTGCCTTTTCCTTCAATTTTCTGCTGTTCTCTTTCAAACCTCATGGCTGACAAGGCTAGCCAACGTTTGTACTTTGTAACATCTTCATCACCAAAAGGAAATAATGCTCTGCCTGCCAGCTCCTTTTTGTAGCGTGGTTCCAGAATAGTAGCACAAATGTAATGCTGTTCTGAGTGGATCTTTTGAAGACGTTCATCGCCAAGTAGGCGCTCTAATAATTTCTCCGCCAAAACAAAAGCTTCTTGCTTTTCTTCATCTTTTTGAAACTTAGAAGACACCGCCTTCAGTTTGTGCTCCAGCATGCGCAACAATGGGATAGCTTTTCCCAAATTACAGTCCTCCCTGCTGACTGCACGCGTGAAGACCTCAAAAGGACGAAGCATGTCTGTCAGGCTTTTAACTAGCTTCCATTCCGCCGCATCTAGCCTCAGGTCCTTCTGAGCTGTACCCAGTGTTAAGAAATACTGATCGAGTACCGTAAACTGCTCATACAGACGCTCAAGCATGTAGAAGGTTGAGTTCCAACGTGTTGGCACCTCCTGGATGAGTGCTTTCACTGGCATTCGACGTTCATGTAGCAGGCTCCTCAGATGCTTCCGGGCCTTAAAAGAATGGCTGAAATGGTTGCACATTTTTCGGCAGGTGGCCACTAACTCACATGCTGGACTGTCTTCACTCAAGAATTTTTTAACAACCAGGTTTATACAGTGCACCAAACACGGCACTCTGAAATAGTGACCCAGATCCATGGCCTTAACTACATTGGCGCCATTATCCGTGGAAACATAACCAATCGCGTGTTTTTTTGGGGACAGTCAGTGAAAGACCTTTGTGTTAAACTCATTCAAAATGTGTTCTGCTGTATGACGAAGCTCCAAGCCAAACATGGCTAGTGTTGCATGTTTCCGAGCAGCTTTAAAAACTTGGTCCGGGTCAACACCTGAGTTTAGCTTTGCTTTAACCCCTGAAAAAGAGACCCAGTGTGCAGTGATGCACATGTAATCAGTGCCTGCGCCACTGGTCCACATGTCTGTTGTCAGATGTATAGTGTGAACAGCACTCTTCTACAAAGCTGCCCCAATCACCTCCAGCACATCTTCATGTAGTGCTGGAACCGCAACTCTGGCAAAATAGAACCGGCTAGGACCCTTCCATTTAGGGCAGAGCGCTGCCACTAATTCTAGAAAACCAGAAAGGAGGAGCTAAGACGTTAGCCAAGATGGCCGCATAGGTGCCCGGCTCCGCCGCTCGCCCTCTCCATTCCTAACATCCTGGCATTGATCCTGCACTGAAATCCCCATCTCCTTGCCGCTGAGATGACGCGGTGCTCGACCGCGCAATTCCGGGCTCGCGATCGCCCCGGATGACTGTCTGACGTCGACGCAAAGATTGAGGCCTGAGCCGGTCGTACTTCGGGGCCTCAAGTGGCTGCGAAGCCGGCGGCGAGACGCACAACGACGGCTGTGACTGGGCAACAAGGACCGCTGAGCTCCGACGGGAGTTGCGATTCGCTCGATTTTGCTGGCGGCCACAGGCTAATATCAGGCGACTGCCCCGAACATCCTAACGTTCTTGGGCCGACTCTCTTTGTAGTGGATGCCCCGGGAACCGCCGGCGGTTTTAACGCCCTGTATTGGATTTTGTTGATGGGCTGACCGGGGGGACCTGGCTCCCGGCAGGACCGCCGGCCGGCGGTAACCAGTGTCGGATTACTGATTCCTTCCCTCTACATGTTCGCTGAGATGTCTGTGGCGCTGAAATACAGAGTGTTCTGAAGGGCTCCGTTAACATCGCAACTTCTGCTGCTAAGGGGTAAGCGACCCAGGACACACGACATGATGTGTACCCTCCAGTCCGGGGGGCCCTCAGGGGTGAGGAGCATTACATCCACTGGAAGCGGAGAGTGGGAATACACCCTGAGAGATATCCTCCTGGCTATTGCGGACTGCCACACCTCCCTGAGCCGTGAACTGTTGGCCATTCCTGAATCCCGGGTGGTTACTGCCTCGGATGTGTTGCCGGACGACGCGGATGGGACTGGGTTGGGCTGTGTGGCAGGCTATGCTCAATCTGTGACTGTTGCAGACTCTCAGAGGTGTTATGGGCTAGACCCGGAGGACAGTGAGTACATTGGCCATCTTTGCACGACGGACAACTCCTTTGTTTCCCTGACTCAATTGATGGCTGTCGACCGTCTAAACCAGGCACTTCCCATATCGGATAGCGACTACTGGAGAAGAGAAGTCGTCACTGTGGGGTTGTCCGCCCGGACTACACGAATGGCTCATGGGGGGCAGTTATGGCCGCCAGATTCGTTTGCTGGTGGCACCATAGAATTGGGGACTGTTTTTATACGTGCTCGAACTGGCCAAGGATGAGCGGGGCATGATAGCTTTACTATGTTGGTGATTCCGGTGGTGATGCGGGACTCGTTTTGGTATTGCAACGGTGGGGGGGATGTGGTGGATAAGTTAAAATGGCCGCTTACTTCTAGGGGAGCTTACACTCTCTTCTGAGATGTAGTGGGATGGAGTGGGGGTGGGACTAGGGGGCGGGCGCGAGGGCTCCTCCTCCACTTTCCTATAGTCTGTTTTTTTTTTCTTTGTCAGGGCGATAGGCATGCCCATGGGGGGGGTAGGCCGTAGCCTTCTGCTGGTATGCAGGGTGGGGGGTAGGGGAGACGGGGCTTTGTTTTCTCTCGTTTTGTTTCTATGGCCTTTCTCTCTTTTGCTTTTCTCTTCTTTTTTCTTTTTCCTTGATTCTTATGTACCTTTAACCGGATGGGGGCTTACGTCTAGTTTGTTCTGGGACGAATTTGGCAATGTGCGCTTACTGTTTTTACAGTGATTGTTATTCTCTTGAGTGGAACACCGAGTTGGCGCACAGTTAATGTATGCTTACATATTTTGCTTTTACTGTACTTGAATCACCTTCCTAATCGTTTCGCGCTGACTGCTTACATCCTGCTGCGTGGTTCGCCTACGTAAAGCTTCGCTTGATTGTATGTTCTTAAGATCCTCATTCCCTTATTATAAAATGGAATCCTCTCACAACCTGTTAATTCGCAGACACGCTTTGTCATGAATCCTGATTTTACGATTTGCTATAGCCTAGAGCCGGTAGTTGCTGTACTGTACTCGTTTAGCTTGCATGGTCTTAATTATGTCTTGTACCGGCCCTGAGGTTGTAGACTCCTGTCTGTAACTTTCTAACGCAATGTATATGTGGTTTTCCAAATAAAATTTATTTAAAAAATTCTAGAAAACCAACCCCTTCTACAAAAGAAAAAGGGAGAAGGTCCAGCGCTAGCATTTTAGCCAGCTTAGTGTTATACAGACGTGCCGTTGGGTGGTTGCGTTCATATGGCGCGTCTGAAAACAACATGGTTCTAATGTTGCCCTGGACCATTTTACGGGATGATGACTTCTTCGACCCAGTTACGCTCGCTGATGAACTTTTTCGCATTGGTGTCTCACTCTCTCCCACACTCTTAGTGTGGCTCACAGGGGGTGTGCTGACAGGGGTACTGGGTGTAAGTGAAGTGTGTGACGCTTCTTCCTCCTCGTCATCATCAGATGGAACATCAACGTTTTCTCGACTTGCAATTCGGGCTTCCTTGATCTCCTTTAGGTGCGCAAACCATTGGACAGCGTGCTGTCTCTCAAGATGACCTGTCTGGCATCCGGTCCCATAGTTGGTACCAAGCTTTCCACGACTAACTGCAAGCTTACAAATGCTACAAATGACTATGTTTTCCTATTTTGGGCAAACACTAAAGAAGTCCCAAACTGCGGCCTTGAAATGTCTGTGGGGGCCAGAGGAGGCGACACTGGTGGTGGTCATGCTGCTAATGCCAGATGAAGTGGAGGATGTGTATTGCTGAACTTTACTACGTTGTGCACTTTCCCCACCACTAATTGAGGTCAAGGTGGATGGAGGGCCCTTCTGGCGAGGAAGAAATATGGAAGCGGTAGGTGGTGGTGTACTAGTTAGCTCCAATGATTGTGGTGTTCCCAATGCCTCCTCGTCGACAACATCATCACGCTCAGCAGCTTTTCGGGCTAGGGTCAAAATGTCTGTTTGCTGCATGCACGCTGAGGCTGGAGTGAAGCCTATGATGACTGCGTCGTCGTCGTCAGAGTTTCAGCAGCAGGAGTATACGCCACTTCTTGTTGAGCGTCATCACACTCCATAACTATGAGAGTTTCGACGACCTTCCTTTTACAGTTAGCTACCTTTGTCAGATCATGGTGTGCCTCAGCCTCACTCTCGGCAGTGGTGCTGGTTCCCAAGTAAGATCCATATCATCAGAAGGAGGTGGGCTTGAAGAAGATGTAGACACCACCCTTGATCTTTTCCTTGCTCGGGATGTGGAAGACAATGAATGATCATCAGGAGGAGTGGCTTCCTCAAATGATACCTCGGCTTGATTGTCGATTTCCTGATGTGCCCCTACTTCGGGAGGAACAACTATTGTGGGCACTTGTTGTGCCCCTCCATGCACCTCTGCTTGCGCATCTCCTTGCGCTGCCTCTCCTTCCACATGTACTTGGGCTTGTACTTGCACATGTGGTTGTTGTTGCGGCTGTGGTTGTTCAACACTCGTCAGATGAGTTACAACAACCTGTGTTGATTGAGGGACATTGCTGCTACTTTCTTGCGATGAGCCAACATCACTGGTCGATTGTGATTGAACAAGTAGACTGGCTGCCTCTGCAGCACTCAAGGGCTTGGACTTAAGTAGGCGTGGTGTACAAGCACTCAAGATGGCCACCACCACCACCCAAATGGCCAGTCCATATCAACAGTACACCCCAAAAAAACGAAAAACACACAAAAATCACCACAATCCAATGCCATCCAGGATGTTTACATTAAAGAGACCCCACAGGCAGACTCAGTCCATGCACCACTCACTACCCCTGGGCAAAAGGCCCCAACAGCAGCCCCAAAAAAATGAAAAAACCCACAAAATTCAGCACAATCCCAGGCCATCCATGGCCTCAATGATGTTTAAATTCAAGAAGACACCCCACAGAAAGACTAGGCCCATGCACCGCTCACTACCCTTGGGCATAATGGATGAAAGCTAGGCAAAATGGGTGCAGGCCTCAGACACTGCCTGTCTTCAATATGGCCCCTTGCACCCCAAGCACATGTGGAGGGCCTGCCTGTACAAGCACTCAAGATGGCCACCACCACCACCCACATGGCCAGTCCACATCAACAGTACACCCCAAAAAAATGAAAAACACACATAAATCACCACAATCCAATGCCATCCAGGATGTTTACATTAAAGAGACCCCACAGGCAGACTCAGTCCATGCACCACTCACTACCCCTGGGCAAAAGGCCCCAACAGCAGCCCAAAAAAATCGAAAAAATACACAAAATTAAGCACAATCCCAGGCCATCCATGGCCTCAATGATGTTTAAATTCAAGAAGACACCCCACAGAAAGACTAGGCCCATGCACCACTCACTACCCCTGGGCATAATGGATGAAAGCTAGGCAAAATGGGTGCAGGCCTCAGACACTGCCTGTCTTCAAAATGGCCCCTTGCACCCCAAGCACATGTGGAGGGCCTGCCTGTACAAGCACTGAAGATGGCCACCACCACCACCCACATGGCCAGTCCACATCAACAGTACACCCCAAAAAAATGAAAAACACACATAAATCACCACAATCCAATGCCATCCAGGATGTTTACATTAAAGAGACCCCACAGGCAGACTCAGTCCATGCACCACTCACTACCCCTGGGCAAAAGGCCCCAACAGCAGCCCAAAAAAATCGAAAAAACCCACAAATTTCAGCACAATCCCAGGTCATCCATGGCCTCAATGATGTTTAAATTCAAGAAGACACCCCACAGAAAGACTAGGCCCATGCACCACTCACTACCCCTGGGCATAATGGATGAAAGCTAGGCAAAATGGGTGCAGGCCTCAGACACTGCCTGTCTTCAAAATGGCCCCTTGCACTCCAAGCACATGTGGAGGGCCTGCCTGTACAAGCACTCAAGATGGCCACCACCACCACCCACATGGCCAGTCCACATCAACAGTACACCCCAAAAAAAACGAAAAACACACAAAAATCACCACAATCCAATGCCATCCAGGATGTTTACATTAAAGAGACCCCACAGGCAGACCCAGTCCATGCACCACTCACTACCCCTGGGCAAAAGGCCCCAACAGCAGCCCAAAAAAATCGGGAAAAAAACACAAAATTCAGCACAATCCCAGGCCATCCATGGCCTCAATGATGTTTAAATTCAAGAAGACACCCCACAGAAAGACTAGGCCCATGCACCACTCACTACCCCTGGGCATAATGGATGAAAGCTAGGCAAAATGGGTGCAGGCCTCAGACACTGCCTGTCTTCAAAATGGCCCCTTGCACCCCAAGCACATGTGGAGGGCCTGCCTGTACCAGCACTCAAGATGGCCACCACCGCCCACATGGCCAGTCCACATCAACAGTACACCCCAAAAAAACGAAAAACACACAAAAATCACCACAATCCAATGCCATCCAGGATGTTTACATTAAAGAGACCCCACAGACAGACTCAGTCCATGCACCACTCACTACCCCTGGGCAAAAGGCCCCAACAGCAGCCCCAAAAAATCAAAAAATACCACAAAATTCAGCACAATCCCAGGCCATCCATGGCCTCAATGATGTTCAAATTCAAGAAGACACCCCACAGAAAGACTAGGCCCATGCACCACTCACTACCCCTGGGCATAATGGATGAAAGCTAGGCAAAATGGGTGCAGGCCTCAGACACTGCCTGTCTTCAAAATGGCCCCTTGCACCCCAAGCACATGTGGAGGGCCTGCCTGTACCAGCACTCAAGATGGCCACCACCACCCACATGGCCAGTCCACATCAACAGTACACCCCAAAAAAACGAAAAACACACAAAAATCACCACAATCCAATGCCATCCAGGATGTTTACATTAAAGAGACCCCACAGGCAGACTCAGTCCATGCACCACTCACTACCCCTGGGCAAAAGGCCCGAACAGCAGCCCAAAAAAATCGAAAAAAACACACAAAATTCAGCACAATCCCAGGCCATCCATGTCCTCAATGATGTGTAAATTCAACAAAACAGTTGTATCATGCACCCATAACTAACCCTGGTCCTACTGGATACTGTGGCTACCTACAATATATTTTATTTAATGTTCTGAAAAAGTTCCAAAATTGTAGTTGCAGCAACTGTAATGCCCCAAACAAACTTACTTGTGAAAGTTGATTTCTAATCCAAAAGTGATCCAAAGAAAGTCAAAAAGGCCTCAAATCCAAATATCCAGCAGCATCCACAAAAAGTAATCCTTCCAGGTCAAGATCCAAATGAAAGTGACCAGCACATGAAGAAAGCACTGGGAGGAGCCTGCTGGACAGGAACAGGAAGTTGGAGACTGTGGGGCACTTCCTTCCCCCCCCCCCAAAATGGACTCCTTGCAAAAAAAAGTGCAGGCAAATGTCAACCTGAGGAGTTATTCTGATAAAAATCATCATTTCCAGAAGGTTTATGCTGCTTGCTGGTGGATTTCTTGAGCAGAATTGCAAATTTTGCAATTTCGCGAGTGCAAGATTGTTGGTGCCCGCCGCATCTACGTGTTCGCAATTGCGAACTCTCGTGATGCGTGCTGGGCAAGGTGGCAAGCCGCGATGATGTAATTGCGGTCGCCAAACTCCTGCGGGATCCCGCAGCAAGATCCAAAATGGCGCAGCACACGCAAAATATGGAGAAAAAAAACTCTGCAAACGCTGAATGACGGTAAGTGAACGCCGCGCGCCGCAAAATTGTATCACCAAGCAAAAAAAAATCCGCTGCGTGCGAATTTACGGATTTTCAGCAAATTCGCGAGAGTTCGCGGATTGCGAATTTGCCGAAAATCCGCAAATTCCGCGAGCGAAACGGATTTTACGCCATACTTAATCCCAACACAACATACAACTCATAAAAAAATATATTCCTCGGGGTGTCGTCCATGGTGGTATTTCTATGACAGATGGGTACCCATACGCCTCGCTGACACCACTAAGGGTCACAGGACTGGAGGGCTCTGAACCTTATTCATCTATTCTCCCACCTGTAGAGTCATTAGAGAGTCTGCCACTCTCTCCGTGTGCATCCCCTTCAGGTGAAATCCCTGCAAGTAATTCGCCATTCCCAGTGGACTGGGTGCCCGGGTCTCCTCCCACGAAGAATCAGATTAGACCGCTTACAGCCATGCATCCGGCGAGATCCAGCAAGCTGCCACCGTCCAGTCTTCAAGGGCCAAGGCATCATGGATTTCAATGTTTTAGGGATGGTGACGAGGTCCGCTCGTGGGCAGCCGATTGGCTCGGTAGCCCACTAGCAGGCCTCTGCCGAGGTATCGAAGAAGTGAGAGTGGCTCTCATGCAGGACTTTAAGAATTGCTGGAAAGATAAGCATATATTTGATGTTGAGGGCTCCTAACTTCTGTTTCACCTCATGAAAAGATCGGCTCTGCCTTTGGGTCTCAAGGGTATAGACCAGGAATATCATGATTCGAGCGGCCTGACACATCAATGTCCCAGATGTCTGGGCCTCATATAGGATGGAGTCCCTGTCCTGGAAGTTAAGCATCCCGGCAATCAGTGGGTGAAGTGTACTGGGCAAGTGACCTGTGTGCCCTCTCATTCACAAACCACTGTGAGATGGCATCTTTGGGCAGCCAGGATTATAGACGGACAGCATCAAAGTCTTAGACCAATCGGGGGATCTGATATATCATCAACAGTCTAGATTCCCTTAACGTGTAAGTTAACGCTATACCCAAGGTCAAGATGCTTAAATATATAGAAAGAAATGAACACAGGCCACTGTACATTGACACCCAAAAATGTGGAAACAGAGAGAGTGCCTCACGGTCGAATCACCCGAGGGGGTTCCCGGTTAACAATCACCGGTTTACCCACTTCTCATCATTGGTCACTCTCTCTGGGTGAAGAAAAAAGAATTACACACAGACATTTACATGTGCACAAATGAGAATAGTGACAAGTACACCAACAATAGACAAATACCAACACTTATTGTGCCATTAAATATAATAATACCAAAACCCCATATAAAATGAACCAGGAAGATTGGTTCTGAAAAAGAATAAAAATTTGCCCTGATGAAGTTGCTGAAATTGGAGAAACGAAACATGTCGGCCTCAAACAAACAATGATGGTATATAATTAACCATTTTTAATTGAAGGGTTTTGCAGCACCAGAATAAAGATAGATAGCTAGCAAACCCCTTCACATTTTTATTCTTTTATTCTTTTTCGGAACCAATCTTCCTGGTTCATTTTATATGGGGTTTTCGTATTATGATATGTAATGGCACAATAAGTGCCCCATTGCACGACAAAGCCACCCCCCTCGAGCGAAAGACTACAATGGGAACCAGCTCGTTCTAACTCCAAGGTCAGAATCCCTTGCCTGACCCCAAGATGGCTGCCACAGTGTTCCCTACCACGTTGTGCTACTCCTCTGAGAAAAAAACAGACTTCGACCAGACCTCGAGCACATCCTCCATCCGGCCTACCCTTCAGGATACCGAATCTGTGAACCTACCTCTGACTGTTGAGATCTAGTTTTTTGGCCGATGCCCAGTGGAGCAACTTGATAGCTATAAAGCAGATGGGCTGTGGACTACCCCTTCGGCCGTCACCTACCCAGCCGGACAATGAGCAGACCCTACTTCGTCTCTCCGTCGTACTCTCCCTCCTACCCCTTTACCCCACCCACGTTCTCCTTTATGCTCCATTTATCCCTTCTCTTTGCTCTCTAATTGTTTTCATATTGAGACCTAGCCGCTTGATGATGCCTGGTGGAGCTACCTGATAGCTATAGAGGAGATGGGCTGTGGACTTCCCCCTCGGCCGTCACCTCCCCAGCCGGACTTTGGGCAGACTCTCCTTTGTCTCTCCATCTAGACTATCTCTATCCTTTCTCTCTCCTACACCTTTACCCCACCCCCTTTCCCTTATTTCGTCTTCCGTCGCTCTTGAAATGTTTTGATGTAATTTTGTGGAACCTTATGTAAAGCACTCTGATACCTTCGGGTCTAGCCAGCGCTATATAAAACTCAAAAAAAAAAAATAATAATAAAAAAAATATATAGAAGCGAAGTCATTATAGATGTATATATAACTCTTCCGACTGATTTAACCCATACGGGCTCAGGGTTCTTAGGTTTAGGATGTGACGTGACTCCTTCTGTCTTAGGAGTCTTTCTCTGTCACCCCCTCGTTCTTTTTTGGGGACACTTTCAATTCCAAAGAATTTCAGTTGGTTCCAGTCACTTTGGTGACATTGTTCCATGTGCTTGGCTACCGCATTTGCTCTGTCATGATGAATGGTAGCTCGAACGTGCTCCAGTATTCGCTTTTTTAATTCACACACAGTACTGCCCACATATTTCAAAGGGCACGGGCATTCCACTACATATACCACGTGTGTCGTTTTGCAAGTGATAAGTTCTCTGATCTCCCATATTTTTTTATTTGCCATTTGTACTTTCTTTGTATGCTGACCTGTGTACTTGTTTTCAACAACGATTTATTAGCTTTTCTTGCCATGTGTGAAAACAGCAGACTTGCTGCTGGGGGTAAACTTTGGTGTATATACGCTCAAACAGAGTCAACCCACCAGAGAGTATGTATAGGTTTTGAAAATAATTGGTTTTGAAAACAATTGGCTGAGAATGTAGTAAAGTAATCCCACTAGATGGAACCAATTTGAGGGAACTTTGAAATTTGCCAACACACATGATTTTTAATGAATAGAAAATGAATGTAAATAAGCATAATAATTAACAAATGAATTGTAAAGAATTGCATAAGTAACATAAAAACTACATCTCCCAGAAAGCACAGAGGCGCTGGCAAACCCCAAACAGGAAGTGATGTTGTATGTAATTCAGTATAACAAGGAGGGGGGGCCAAGTGGTCAGTTGATCGTGAGCAAGGTATTTGAAATACCGAAACGCGTAGATCGTTATAGCTGCCCGTGTTAAACTTCAAGAGAATGTAAGAAAATAAAAAAAATTGCAAAACGACCTGTGGAGTGCGACCCGTTTTGTTTCTCCAGCTGGAGGAATGGTGTGAGATATACATATATATATATATACATATATATATATATATCAATGCTCGAAGGTGTCCACCTTTGAGTAGCTCGCGAACAGCAGCTTGGTTTATGTATAGGTGAGGACGGGGATCCTCTCGTAGAAGCCGCTCCATACGGGATCTGCCCGACGCGTTTTCGAAGCTCCATATGCTTCTCTTCAGGGGCTTTAACGGAAGCGGTGTGCGCAACCGCCGACCCACTTCCCCATTTTATATATAACACACCCACCGATGGGAGGCTCAAATGAGACTGTGCATTCTGGGAAGTGTGGTCCGGGAAGCACACAATCAAGTCCTGTATGGACTCCACAAGTGGGCCCGTCCTCGATTCCAAGTACGACTGCTGCTTCACTTTCGTGACCCCCAGGGTACCGGGGTGGTGCATACTCCGCGGCTGGACGGCCGCGTATAAATCAATGCTCGAAGGTGTCCACCTTTGAGTAGCACGCGAACAGCAGCTTGGTTTATGTATAGGTGAGGACGGGCATCCTCTCGTAGAAGCCGCTCCATACGGGATCTGCCCGACGCGTTTCGAAGCTCCATATGCTTCTCTTCAGGGGCTTTAACCGAAGCGGTGTGCGCAACCGCCGACCCACTTCCCCATTTTATATATAACACACCCACCGATGGGAGGCTCAAATGAGACTGTGCATTCTGGGAAGTGTGGTCCGGGAAGCACACAATCAAGTCCTGTATGGACTCCACAAGTGGGCCCGTCCTCGATTCCAAGTACGACTGCTGCTTCACTTTTGTGACCCCCAGGGTACCGGGGTGGTGCATACTCCACGGCTGGACGGCCGCGTATAAATCAATGCTCGAAGGTGTCCACCTTTGAGTAGCACGCGAACAGCAGCTTGGTTTATGTATAGGTGTGGACGGGGATCCTCTCGTAGAAGCCGCTCCGTACGGGATCTGCCCGACGCGTTTCGAAGCTCCATATGCTTCTCTTCAGGGGCTTTAACGGAAGCGGTGTGCGCAACCGCCGACCCACTTCCCCATTTTATATATAACACACCCACCGATGGGAGGCTCAAATGAGACTGTGCATTCTGGGAAGTGTGGTCCGGGAAGCACACAATCAAGTCCTGTATGGACTCCACAAGTGGGCCCGTTCTCGATTCCAAGTACGACTGCTACTTCACTTTCGTTACCCCCAGGGTACCGGGGTGGTGCATACTCCGCGGCTGGACGGCCGCTTATAAATCAATGTTCTAAGGTGTCCACCTTTGAGTAGCACGCAAACAGCAGCTTGGTTTATGTATAGGTGAGGACGGGGATCCTCTCGTAGAAGCCGCTCCATACCGGATCTGCCCGACGCGTTTCGAAGCTCCATATGCTTCTCTTCAGGGGCTTTAACGGAAGCGGTGTGCGCAACCGCCGACCCACTTCCCCATTTTATATATAACACACCCACCGATGGGAGGCTCAAATGAGACTGTGCATTCTGGGAAGTGTGGTCCGGGAAGCACAGAATCAAGTCCTGTATGGACTCCACAAGTGGGCCCGTCCTCGATTCCAAGTACGACTGCTGCTTCACTTTCGTGACCCCCAGGGTACCGGGGTGGTGCATACTCCGCGGCTGGACGGCCGCGTATAAATCAATGCTCGAAGGTGTCCACCTTTGAGTAGCACGCGAACAGCAGCTTGGTTTATGTATAGGTGAGGACGGGGATCCTCTCGTAGAAGCCGCTCCGTACGGGATCTGCCCGCCGCGTTTCGAAGCTCCATATGCTTCTCTTCAGGGGCTTTAACGGAAGCGGTGTGCGCAACCGCCGACCCACTTCCCCATTTTATATATAACACACCCACCGATGGGAGGCTCAAATGAGACTTTGCATTCTGGGAAGTGTGGTCCGGGAAGCACACAATCAAGTCCTGTATGGACTCCACAAGTGGGCCCGTCCTCGATTCCAAGTACGACTTCTGCTTCACTTGGATTGAGGACAGTCTCCACGTTTGGGGCTCTTGTTAAGAGCCTTATCCTGCATGAATTACAGAGTGCTTTAATTCAGGATTTAATAAATGGACTTCAATTCCCATCAGGCAACGTGTTGGTTTTCATATAGAACAGCCCACTGGGGCGCACGATATGGTCTAAACGAGGGAAACGAGGCAACATCATGCACTCTTCTGATTGCCTCTGAAGAAGTCATTACGAAACGCGTCAGGCGAATCAGGTGCTTTTAAATGTTCAAACGCGAAGACTGCCCATACCGTGAAAACACCTTGGGGAAGGTGCACGCACGCCGGGTGCTGCTCGATTGTTGGTCACCCCAGGAGCAGATGTATAAGCGGCCGTCCTGCCGCTGAGCTGGCACCGCCCCAAAACTGTGGGGGCCACGGGGCACGCAAGAAAGAAGAGTCCCGAGTGTGGGACGTGCGCGATGGATTGAGGACAGTCTCCACGTTTGGGGCTCTTGTTAAGAGCCTTATCCTGCATGAATTACAGAGTGCTTTAATTCAGGATTTAATAAATGGACTTCAATTCCCATCAGGCAACGTGTTAGTTTTCATATAGAACAGCCCACTGGGGCGCACGATATGGTCTAAACGAGGGAAACGAGGCAGCATCATGCACTCTTCTGATTGCCTCTGAAGAAGTTATTACGAAACGCGTCAGGCGAATCAGGTGCTTTTAAATGTTCAAACGCGAAGACTGCCCATACCGTGAAAACACCTTGGGGAAGGTGCACGCACGCCGGGTGCTGCTCGATTGTTGGACACCCCAGGAGCAGATATATATATATATATATATATATATATATATATACTACCTACTGGCGGTCGCCAGTAGGTATATATAGTTAGGACCTAGTTACCATAGGAAATTCTGAACATTCTATTGGGAATAACGTTGGCGCCGATTGAGGGATCCGCCTGTAATTTTCCTTAAATATGTGTCGCTCCGCTCCGCTCCGCTCCGCTCCTTCCCTGAAAGTTTCGGGGGGATTCGTCAAGCGGGGGCCGAAAGGGGGGTCCCAAAACGTGTTTTCCCAATGTTAATTTACATAGGGACATTCTGACAAGGCTACAGCTCGAACGGCTGAACGGAATTACACCAGATTTGGCAAAATGGTAGGGACTGGTATGCAGCAGTGCCTTTTGTATGTTTGGTGTAAATCCCTCCAGTAGTTCTTGAGAAAATTGAATTTGAAATTTTTCAAATGGCCATTTCTATGGGACCTTTAGACACGGCTACAGCCCGAACGGCTGAACGGAATTACACCAAACTTGGCAAAATGTTAGGGACAGGTATGCAGTAGTGCCTTTTCTATATTTGGTGAAAATCCCTCCAGTAGTTGTTGAGAATTTGAATTTGAGCAAATTATATATCTATATGCGCTCAACATTCTATTGGGAATAACTTTGGCGCCGATTGAGGAATGTGTGTGTAATTTTCCAGAATTTTGGCCAGCTCCGCTCCGCTACTTCCCTGAAAGTTTCCGGGGGATTCGTCAAGCGGGGGCCAAAAGGGGGGTCCCTAAACGTGTTTTCCCCATGTTAATTTCCATAGGGACCTTTAGACACGGCTACAGCCCGAACGGCTGAATGGAATTACACCAAACTTGGCAAAATGGTAGGGCCTGGTATGCAGATGTGCCTTTGCTATGTTTGGTGAAAATCCCTCCAGTAGTTCTTGAGAAAATTGAATTTGAAATTGTTCAAATGCCATTTTCTATGGGACCTTTAGACACGGCTACAGCCCGAACGGCTGAACGTAATTACACCAAACTTGGCAAAATGGTAGGGACAGGTATGCAGTAGTGCCTTTTCTATATTTGGTGAAAATCCCTCCAGTAGTTGTTGAGAAAATTGAATTTGAGCAAATTATATATCTATATGCGCTCACCGTACGCGCACCGTACAGTGACTAAACTGTCTGAATGTGTGCATCAGTATATCTGTTGTTGTGTAAGCTGCTGCATGTGTTGATCAGTAGCTATATGAGTGGCTATATGGGTTATTGATTGTTTGCCCAAGTATTTGAATGGGAGACTAAGTGTGTGTGTGGGTGGCTCGGAGGTGTGTGACTCTGTGCATAGATGCCCAAGGCTTTAGGTTGCACTCACCACTCAATTCGGCAGCAGCGTCCTGAAAACAACCTGAAGAAACAATAAATCAGCCTTACGCGTTTCGAACTTGGCATTCTTGTTCACAGGCAAGACGGATGCACATATACAAGGAAGCTGCTGCTTTGTGATACCTTTGTTTTTATTCTCCTCCAATAGGTCACATGATAATGGCAAAGCCTGATGGTAGCAGTAGTTTTTGAAATAATTCTTGCAATTCCGTCTTAAATATTCATATATATATATATATATATATATTACACCAGATGGCCCAGACCATAGATGCTACTCTTGAGGAATGATTTACACAAATCTTTATTGCCTGGAACCAGGAACACAGCCCCAACTGGTTCCTGTCCCTGACGCGTTTCGGTGCGCATGCCCCTTAATCATAGGGTGGGGTAATGGCAAAGTCCGGTAAGTACTCCAATTTTATTTACCCTTCAAAGCATGCCCTCACCAGTGAGTTGCATGCTGGGAATCGAAGTCCAATTCTGCCCTTCCAGTAGGGTCCGTCATTTGTGCCATAATCTTTTTCCTCCCCAATTTGATAAAATGTTCACTGCCCTCCAGTGGGCTTCAGGGCTGTTCTCTTGGTCCCATTTGGTTAATTCCTCACGCTGGCATATATGGGTTGTTTTGTTTTTAAATGTGAATTCAACCCACCCAACCCCAACCCCTTTAAAAATTGTTTTTACTTATGTGTGAGTGTGGGAAGGCACAATCAGAGTAAATCGGTTTAGAGGTTCGGGGTTGTTGCACAGCAAGTTGGGGGTAACAGTATGAGTGAGTTGGGAGTGGTTAATGGGTGGTGGGAAGTTTTTTCAGTTTTAGTAGAGGAATGCATGATTACTATAATTTGCATGTACATGCAGTGAGACCCTGAGGACCGAGTACTAATAGTCATGGGTATATTATGCAATCAAATGTGCCTTAAAAATCAATGTGTACCACCCAATGTGGAATCTTCTGCTTTGTGGGAGGATTATGTAAAATGTATAACAGAGCAACGGCACTGTCTAAAGCACAGCTTTCCAAACTTTTCATGTTGGTGACACGCCATTCTGGAAAATAAAATTTCGGGCCACGGTAACGCGAGCGAGCGAGCCCGAACCACCCAAGGCGCTTGCCAAGGCCGAGCCTACTGAGTTTGCCAATGCTTGTTTCAATGGCATTCAATCAAGATAGCGTATTTACAAATCCGAAACCTGTTTAAGAAGCAATCAATCTACAAAATGTACTTCAGTGCATCTATCTGTAATAAGTGTGATAGTGTTTCAGTTGATTTCATTAGGTTACTGAAAGATATCACAAAGGAAATCAATGATAGAGAATCTAAATTAACTGGCTTGGATCGAGAGAGAATTGGAGATCCACAACAAGATACATTGAAAGAAATATATGTATGTTATTTAGTGGAACATAGTGAGTGGGCTGGTGGGAAAGTAAAATAGCTTGGTATATATGCTCAAGCTAGACGATATGGTGGTGGTGAGGTGGGGATAGGCCGTCAAAAACACTTTTTTGATTGTTGCGTAATGCAGCCCATTGGTCGCCCATAATCATGTTGATTTATACTCAAAACAGGGCGCATGTCTCAACCAGAGAAGAGATCCTTCAAGTGAGTAGGAATTTCTATGCTGAGATATACACCTGCATGTGTCGGCTGACTATTGGGCCTATTCGATAATATCACTGATATAGATGGGAGAAGAGTTCAGGTAATGACTCCTGAACCCCATTACTGTGGAAGAGATGATTACAGCACTTAAAAGCTTCCCAGTCTCTAATGACAACACAGCCAAATTTTACAAAGCCTATATCTGTTATTCAGCGCCAAGAGACCTCTGGGTGAACGTGCGCTTTACAAATACACATGTTATGTTATGTTATGTTATGTTATGTTATGTTATGTTATGTTATAAAGAGATCCTTTCTACCCATCTTCTCAATATCTATGAGGAACTTGGGAAGGAATACTTGCCCCCTTCCTTTACAGAGGCAACTATAACTTTATTACTCTAACCCCAAAAAAACTCTGTATACTACCAATTATACTCTTCATTATCCCTGCTTAATATGGACATCACAATTCTAGCTTAGGTGATTGCTCTCATGTTCTCCACCCCCCCCCCCCCCCCTTCCCATATGGAACGTCCTCTGTGAACCGTCTCGATTCATTCCTAGTAGGGCTACCTCACTTAATCTTTGTACACTTTTTGTGATGATACAACAGATTAACCTGTATTTCTTCATGCTTAAAAGGCTTTCTTGTCCTTGGAATGGCTATTCTAAAAGGTGGTTGTGAATGGAATGGGGTTGGGTAACTATATTATCAAACTCATGCAATTACTGTACTCTAATCCGATAGCAAAGTAAATTCTATCAAAACACTCTCAACACATTTTCAGATAACCAGAAGTACACGCCAGTTGTGTCCACTCTCCAGCTTTCAATTTGTTCCGGCCCTGAAGCCATGATTTGCAAGTTCTGTTGGGGTCACTCTCACAGAGGATATCATTTCTTTCCAGGAGAATACTGGTTTACTTGTATGCTGACAATATAGTCCTATTTGTCACGAAACCAGAAGTTAACTTCCCATTGCTAATCAAGGAGACAGCAAAATATGGAGGATATTCCAGATTATCTATCAGCTGTAGGAAATCTGTGCTATTTCCTCTAACTTCAAACACAACTCAGCCAGATCTCCAATATCCCTTAAAATGGAGGAAGGATTCGATCAAATATCCACATCAAGACAGAGATCTTCTCGCTCATGAGAAATGAAAAGGTGAAGTGGACAGATGGATGTTGTTGGCCCTTTCAATGATAAGACACATAGCCATAATAAAAATGATGATCTTGCCAAAGTTTTTTAAAATCTCTTTATAAACATTCATGTACCACTGAATACATCCTTTTTTGATACTGCTGGATCACTTCTTATGAAACGTATCTAGCATACTAAGCAGCCCAGAGTTAGATAGGAAATCCTTACATTGCCCCTCATCCTATGGTCTATAATTTCTGGATCTCTTTATGTATCATTTGATGACTAAAGCTCACTTTGCTATAAACGCACATGTTCCAGACGTACATTTCACTTATTTTTTAATTGAAAGGGACCAATAGAGTGCAGGGTTTATGCAAATTATACCCACTCACCCAAAGCCTCTAAAGATTTCCGCACAGTAGAATGCACCAACAGGGCTTGGTGGACACTGGTGAAAAAAAAGGATACAAGGACTTATATTCACCAGAAAGGAATATTATGCAAAATCCGGTGCTCCTATCCCCATCTGAAAATCTGCTCTACATGCTTTGAGGAAGAGGGAAATAAGCCAACTTGGACAGCTGTTCAAGAAAGGCGAGTGCCTTGTCTTAGAGGAATATGGATCCAGAGCCATAACCAGCCCATTAGATGTACTAATATAATTCTGACTAAAACTTGCAACTAAGTCCGCCTGTTCTACTTTTCTCCTAGAACTGCCCAAATATAACCCAGACACAGTTTTGAAAAACATTTTTTATTGTGTTCTACATTTTAATTTCAACTTATAAGCATAGTCCAGTGTACAAACATCAGCAACTGCTGGGTGCTCAGCATACAGGATACAAGAAAACATAGGAGAACATATACTATTCATGCGTTTCAGCACATTCCAAATAATCAAGTTTCGACAATAAATCTGTCAACGGTGGGGGTTAGTTCGACATGGCATTATCTATGTATCACATTCTAATAGCTAAACATGTATAAAACATTTTACTCATGAAACTTAGTAGCAACGAGAGCGTCTATTGGTAAAAGGCAGGCTTTGTGTATATTGGTCAAATTATTCTGGTGACAGGCAGGTCCTGTATACATTCTGTAGGATTTAATGGTGTTGCAGAGGCCACCAGTGGGGTTACTGGTTTTCATATTTAAATGAAGTTCGGCTATGGGTTGTTTTTATTTATGGCGTTGGGGTAGCTTGTGGTGGCTCAGAGGGACAGTCCCCTTCAACTGTGTCTTTTGTTTCCCATTCTCGTACAACTTCTGACCACAGGTCCGCTATAGGGTTGCGCCTCACCCCTCTTTTGTCCTCCTCTATTAATGCTCTTTCTTCTGCCCGGGCCCTTAGCGGTAAAGTCCGGGAATATTGATACTTTACTATTTTTAATCACGTATGGGCCATGTGTACGGGAGTGCCGTAGAAATGTGTCTCGGTCTTTAAAATGGAGAAGCCTAATGATTACAGATCGAGGAGATCCCCCTGGGGCAGGCGGGCGGCCTGGTACCCTATGTGCCCTATTCAGGGAAAAGAATTGAGAAAGGAGTTCCAGGGCCACGATGGAGCGCAGCCATTTTTCAAAACATTCTACCATGTTGGACCCTTCTGCTCGTTCTGGTATTCCTATGAGTCTGGCGTTATTCCTGCGATTTCCCCGATTTCTGCTTCGGCTTAAGCATCCTGTCCTCAGATAGGCCCCTTGTGCCAGATATTGCAGGAGTTGGCTTCCAAGCACCTACGAGCTATGTATGCAGCGTGGTCCTGACTGTCCTCTTGGGGCGTCGAGCCTCTGGGTCTCGATGTCCGCTTGTGGAGCTGTAGGGGGTATGCCTCCCCTGTTCTTTCGCTCTAAGCAGGGTCGTTCTAGCACTGGTTTTTCGGGGTCTATGGGGTTGCTGGTAGCCAGGCTCGACTGGCTACTGGGCATTTTTGTTTGCTGCTGAGCTGGGGGCTGATTTCACTGCGGTGGGGGCTGATTTCGTTGATGGAACCTGCGTGTGCTTCAAAAGAAACAAAGCAAAATGAATGTTGTTCAGCACATGCAGGCCCCCATTAATAAAATCAGCCCCCAGCTCGGCAGCACACCAAAACGCCCGGTAGCCAGTCCGGCCCTGCAGGTAGCTATGGCAGGACCATTTGGGATCTCTTTCCTCCCTGTGGCCACAAGCCCTCAGACCCTTATCGCATCTCTGATCTTCCCCTGGTTTTAGTGTGGGGAGGAACCCAACCGGCACCGCTGCCAGGGGCTGCTCAGCTCCTCCACTGCCTTGCATACTCTCGTCACTCTCAGGGCCATTCTTTTTTTGTCTCCTGTCTGTTAGGCACCGCCGGGTGTTCTTTCCAGTTTGGTAGGCAGCCAGCCATTTTCAATCAATCAATCAATCAATCAATCAATCAGGTCATTTGTAGAGCGCACTACTCACGTAGGTCTCAAGGCGCTGGGTTGGGGGGGGGTGCCGTTACTGCTCGAACAGCCAGGTCTTGAGCTTCTTCCTGAAGGAGAGGTGGTCTTGGGTCAGGCGTAGGTCGGTCGGGAGTGAGTTCCAGGTCTTGGCGGCCAGGTAGGAGAAGGACCTTCCTCCTGTTGTTGCTCTTCGGATGCGGGGGACGGCGGCGAGGGCGTGGCTGGTTGATCTGAGGGGGCGCTTGGGAGTGTAGAAGTTGATCCGGTTGTTGAGGTAGCTCGGGCCTTGGTCGTGTAGGGCTTTGTGTGCGTGGGTGAGGAGACGGAAGGTGATTCTCTTGTTGACCGGGAGCCAATGCAGATCTCTCAGGTGTCCGGAGATGTGGCTGCGTCGGGGGATGTCGAGGATGAGTCTGGCCGAGGCGTTCTGAATCCGCAGGAGTCTCTTCTGGAGCTTGGCGGTGGTACCGGCGTAAAGGGCGTTGCCGTAGTCCAGTCGGCTGGTGACGAGGGCCTGGGTGACCGTCTTCCTCGTGTCGGTGGGGATCCACCGGAAGATCTTGCGTAGCATGCGCAGGATGTTGAAGCAAGACGAGGAGACGGCGTTAACTTGTCTGGTCATGGAGAGGGAGGAGTCCAGGATGAAGCCCAGGTTACGTGCGTGGTCCGTCGGTTTGGGTGCGGTGCCCAGGGCGGGGGGCCACCAGGAGTCGTCCCAGGCGGAGGGCGAGGAGCCCAGGATGAGGACCTCCGTCTTGTCCGAGTTCAGTTTCAGGCGGCTGGTCGTCATCCATTCGGCTACCTCTCTCATCCCTTCGTGCAGGTTGGCTCTGGCGGTGGCGGGGTCGTTGGTCAGGGAGAGGATCAGCTGGGTGTCGTCGGCGTAGGAGATTATGTTGAGGTTGTGTTGGCGTGCGATGGCCGTGAGGGGGCTCATGTAGACGTTGAAGAGGGTGGGGCTCAGTGAGGATCCTTGAGGGACGCCGCAGATGACTTCGGTGGCCTCTGACTTGTACGGTGGTAGGCGGACTCTCTGTGTTCTTCCGTCGAGGAAGGAGGTGATCCATTCCAGTGCCTTGTCCTGGATTCCGATGTTGCCAAGGCGCTGTACTAGTGTGCGGTGGCAGACGGTGTCGAAGGCCGCGGAGAGGTCTAGGAGGATGAGGGCCGCTGTTTCTCCGTTGTCCATCAGAGTTCGTATGTCATCGGTGGCAGCGATGAGGGCGGTCTCGGTGCTGTGGTTCGCCCGGAAGCCAGACTGTGAGGGGTCGAGGGATCCGTTCGTCTCGAGGAAGGCTGCCAGCTGTTTGTTGACGGTCTTCTCGATGACTTTGGCCGGGAATGGGAGGAGCGAGATGGGACGGTAGTTCTTGAGGTCGGTGGGGTCTGCTGTGGGTTTCTTGAGAAGAGCGCTGAGATCGGCGTGCTTCCAGCTCTCAGGGAAGGTGGCGGTGTCGAAGGAAGTGTTGATGATGTCCCGCAGGTGGGGTGCGATGACAGCGTCGGCCTTGTTGAAGACGTGGTGAGGGCAGGGGTCAGTCGGAGATCCTGAATGGATGGAGTTCATTGTGCGGATGGTGTCTTCGGTGTTGATCGGAGTCCAGGTGCGGAGGGTGGTGGTGGGTGGCGTTGTTGCGGCCGTGGCTTGCGTAGGTTGGTTGCTGAAGCTGTTGTGTATGTCCGCAATCTTGTTGTGGAAGTAGGAGGCGAGGGAGTTGCAGAGGTCTTGCGACGGGGTGATGTCATTGCTTCCGGCGTTGGGGTTGGAGAGCTCTTTCACGATGTTGAAGAGTTCCTTGCAGTTGTGTGCGTTGTTGTCCAGCCGGTCCTTGTATGTATTTTTCTTGGTGGCGCGGATCAGCTGGTGGTGTTTACGGGTAGCGAGCTTGAGGGTGGTCATGTTGTCCGTGGTTGGCTCCCTTCTCCAGGCTTTCTCGAGGGCTCGGCAGTTCTTCTTGGAGCTCTTTAGTTCGTCGGTGAACCATGGTGTTTTTCTGCTGCAGGGTCTGCTGGGTGGGGTTCTCAGTGGGGCGAGTTCGTCCGCGCAGTTGCTGATCCACTTCGTGAGGTTGTCGGCGGCCTGGCTGGGGTTCGCTGAGCTGGCGGGAGGGTGCTGGCTCAGGGAAGCGGTGAGCTGGTCGGCTGTGATCTTGTTCCAGCTTCTTCGGGCAACCTGTTGCTGGTGGTGGTGGATCGTCGATCTTTTGAAGGTGAAGTGGACGCAGCTGTGGTCCGTCCAGTGGAGTCCTGTTGCGTGGCTGAAGGTGACGTCGTTGCTGGATGAGAAGACGGCGTCGAGTGTGTGTCCGGCGAGGTGGGTGGGGGTGGTCACCAGTTGCTTGAGTCCGAGGTTGGCGAGGTTGTCCAGCAGGGTGGTGGTGTTGCGGTCGTTGTTGTTCTCCAGGTGGAAGTTGAGGTCCCCCAGGAGGATGTAGTCGGCGGAGGGGAGGGCATGCGGGCTGACGAAGTCGGCGATGTCCTCGCTGAATCGTGTGCGTGGCCCCGGGGGTCGGTAGATCAGGGTGCCTCTGAGGGTGGTCTTCGGGTTGGTGTGGATCTGGAAATGCAGGTGTTCAGCGGTGGTTAGGGTGTCGTCGGTGTTGGTCGCGATGCGGATGGTGTCTTTGTGGATGATGGCGATGCCTCCTCCCGTCTGGTTGGCGGTGCGGTCCCTCCGGATGATCTTGTAGCCCTCCGGGATGGCGATGGCGATGTCGGGAGCTGAGGAGGCGTTCATCCAGGTCTCGGTGAGGAAGGCAACGTCAGGGGCGGTGGTGTCGAGGAGGTTCCAGAGTTCTACGGCGTGTCTGTGGACGGAGCGGGTGTTGAGCAGGATGCACTTGAGGTGGCTGCTGGTGGTGTTCGGCTTGGCGGGTGCTGGTGCAGGGTGTGCCCGGATGCAGGTGAACTTGCAGGCGTGGCAGCTGAAGGGTCCGTGGGTGTGCTTCGGGGCGGCTTGATGACATCCTGGGACGCGGCCGGTGTTGAGTGCGATGAGATCGGCGGCGGTGTAGGTTCGTCGGGTCGCCTTCCGTCGGTGGGGGCCAGGGGTCCTGGCGCTGGTCGCGATCCGGTCGCGGACGGGCGCAGACGGGCTTACCTTTGGCGCGCCTTTGGCGCACAATCGGCGCGCCCGCTGCGCGTCAACGCTGCGCGTTCGCACGGTCGCCATATAAGGCGAAGTGCGCGGGTGGGCGGAGCAGCTGGGAGGCGGGAGCGGGGAGGGAACAGGAGGAAAAAAGGGGCGGGGTCGGCGGTAGTGGCGGGAAGCGGGGGCGGCGAGGGAGGCGGGAAACAGAGCAGGCAGATATTACAGATGGAAACAAATTACGCTAACACGGGAAAAAAGACTAAAAAATAGGCAGGCAAGCACAAATGATTGGAAAAACAGGCTTAACAGGGGAAAAAGACTAAAAAAGGCAGACAAGCACAAATGATTGGGAAAAACAAGCTTAACACGGGAAAGAGATTAGCAAATAAAAACAGGCACAAGTGATTGAAAAGAGAAATGAAACGGACGGCAGCAGGGTCAGACGGCAGCGAGGCAGCTAGGCACAGCGAGGGGGCACACGCAGCAGCTGGTGGCCGTGCGGCGCGGGGGTGTCCCACAAGTGGGTCACCCAGCTCGTGGGACACCCCCAGGTGTCCCACAAGCTGGGTGACCCAGCTTGTGGGACACCCCCAGGTCAGGGCACAGCTTGAACCAAATGCTCAGCAATTTTGGGGTCTCGACAATTCCCCTCAGCCCCTTCCTTGCACTTGGGTCTCCCCTCAGACCCGGGAAAGGTGATGGTGTCTCCTGGACGGATTACCGGCACCGTGACTCGGCTGCTTCTGGCTGCACTCTCCTCCGCTCCCAATGTAGCGCGCTCACCAGTGTGGCCTTCAGTGTCGTTTTGTGTCTTTTTGGGGAGACCACCGCCGCTGTTCGTTTCAGGGCTTCCCAGTGGTCCTGCTTCTCTGTGGTTTCGGTCGAGGTCTGCTGTGTCACCTTCCGGGGCCTTATCAGACCTCTCCGTCTGCAGGCTTCGTGGCTGGCATTCCGCAGGCCTCCGCCAAATCCATGGTTTCAATCTTAGAAGTCGCACTCGTGTACTGTCGGGAGGGTCCTCCTTTGTGAGACTGCAGCCACCTCTGCCATGCGGTGTGACGGGCACCCCACAACGAGGCCACAGGTATTGCCAAGCAGCCTGCTCGTTTCACTCCTCCATGTGCGTCGGGGTCACGCCTCACTCACCTTTTGTGTACCTGCAGCATCAGCAACGATTGCCACTCGGCTGTGTACTCCCACTCCCAGGTACCACGGCGTGGTCAACTTGGTTGCTCAGGGTCGGCGTATGTCAGGATATTTTACGGGCCGGGACGAGCTCCAAGCTCACACGTACGCCATGCTTGGTGTCTTGGCCACCGTAGACCGGACACAGTTGATATCTTCTGTGTTAAACAGAAGATACAGGTCTATGCTTTATACCCTTTCTTCTGAACAGGGCTATAAAACAGTTCAGAGGGCCAAATGGAAGTGGCAACCCACCTTGGGGTTATTGAGGATAAAATGAATCTCTATTGCTGCTCTCAATATAAACTCATTCACTTTAACTTTATACACACAGTATATTACGCACTAGCCACAACTTCTATCAGGCCATGATTCCTTCAGTTGTTCGCAGGAAGGTGCGGACTGTCTCCAACTTATGTGTTCCTGTCAAGTAAGCCGCCATCTTGGGGGTAGTCTCCGGGTTGCGGTGCAGTCGCTGGCCCCTCCCACCCTCATCAGTACAAATGACCATCATTACCCAGCCGCGCAGCGGGCGCTCCGACGGCACGTCGAAGGCGCGCCTAAGGCAAGCCCGTCTGCGCCCGTCCGCGCCCGACCGGGCCCAGGGGCCATACCCCCTGTCCATAAACCTACAATGTGCCACACTTATTCATCCTTGCAATTTTATGCTCTTAGACCTAGGGAGAAGCAGGACTGCAGCATTCTCGATATGAATGCACAAGACCCTAGGTCTTGTACCCACTGTACTTTCACCCTGGATGCCCCCCAATTGTGTCAACTCTTTGCAATTCGTACTATATCTCCCCCTTATTCCATCTTCACGTTTCTCAGCCTCAACTGCCGTTTATTACCAAAACATAAAAGAGAAATCTTTGACCTTCTTGATAATGAACTACCTGACGCTTTGTTAATTACGGAGACAAGGCTTCACGACAGCTCCGGCCCAGATGTCGCTGAAGCTCTGCCCTCGAACTATGCAATTGTTAGGCTTGATAGACCCAAGAAAACTGGGGGGGGAATCGCTATAATTTTCAAAAATAACTTCCAATGTACACTTGAACCCATCAAGGGTTCAACATCCCTCGCTGGCAATCTGCCAGGAAGGCGCTAAAAGACCTCCACTGGCTCCCGGTAGCTGCTCGAGCACAGTTTAAAGCCATGTGCATTCTGCACAAATCTCTCCATCGAACAGGCCCGGCTATTCTGCATTCTCTAGTGTCACCCTACACCCCTTCCAGAGCCCTTCGCTCTGGAACACTGCATCTGGCAACTTCGTCCAGAGTTAAGAGGGCCAGGTGGGGCGGCCGCTCTTTCAGCCATACAGCGGCAAGGCTCTGGAACTCTCTGCCTTTGACCTTGAGAGAGGACAGTAATTTACAGTCCTTCAGGAAGGCCTTAAAGACCCACCTGTTTGCAAAAGCGTACTAACTACCCGTAGGCCCGACACAGTAATCAGTCTAAAGCGCTGCGAGGCCTCCGGGTAGTTATGCGCTATAGAAATGTAATTTTTCATTTCATTTCATTTCATCACTTTGAGCAACTGTGAGGCTGCGCTCTTCAAACTTGCCCTTAACCCGAAATTCACCCTCACAGGCTTACTGGTCTATCGACCTCCTGGCCCTGCTAATACTTGGACGACCCAACTATCAGACTATATGGCAGCCAGATTTGCGAATTCCGGCAATTTTCTGATTGTGGGCGATTTTAATATACACTTGGAAGATTCTAAAAACATGACTGGTAAAAATCTCATCGCCGGAGGAGGAGCTACGCTACGATCCAAGATGGCCGCATAAGCTCCCGGCTCCGCCGACCTCCGCCGGCAGCTAGTATATCCTGTCTTTTATCCTTCGTATACGCCGGACTCCCGCACGTATGCAGTGCTCCTAACCCCAGCGGTGCAAACCCGGACCCTCCAACTTACCGGGTGACGAAGTTACGTCGAATTTACTTTTCGGCCTGTTCCAGGGCTTCCGCCGGGAACTCGATTTCTGGCCCATCCGGGCTGGAAGTGAACAACATCGGCTGTGGGACCAGGGTTCCGTCCGGTCTTCCGATCTTGGTGCGCTCCCTTTTCGTTCCAGTTGGCAATCGAGTGATCGGCTTCATCCAAGGACATGGCGCAGTGACGCTCTTGATATCGGTGACCACGGTCGGGGGTCCTATACCCGGAGACCCTACTGGTGGGCCGGGGTTGACGGGCTGGCCCCCGCGAGTGGCGAAACACTGTCTCTGCCTGTTGTGTGAGCGCCAGCTGCTGTCTTCGGCTCTGTGTGTGCCTGGTTCCTGGACGGCGTTTCAGGGGCCCAAATCCTGGCGCGTCACTTTCCGGAGGAGATGGGGGGGACGGACGGCACGCCATCGCTGAGGTCTGTAATGGCCGCCATAGGGGCGCTCCACTCTCACTTCGCTGTCCTGTGCCATCGGATGTCTGTAACGCTGGACAATGTACACTTGAGACCGGACGAGGATGTTCAGTTGTGTTCGCAGCACTCCTTGGTCCCCGTGGATTGTTCTCTGTGCCATTTGGAGGTCCCTGGGCGGAGGCCTGATTTAGCGGCTTTTGATGACTCTGGCCCCGTAGATGGTGCACCTGTGTTCGTCGTTGGCTTCCCCAGCTCCATTCCTGTTCGACGTATTATCGTTGCTCAAGGTTTTTACCGCCAAAGACAGCTCCTCAGTGACTGTGGAAGAGGTTCGCCTTCCTTCTTCATCCTCCATTGTCGACTTTTCGGATGCCGCCATCTTGTCTCCTCTTCTCGATCCGTCGCCATTGTTTTGAACTGTCTTCGATGCTTCGCTTTCTTCGTGATTGCTGTGGCTTGGGCAATATGGGCCTTCGTGAAGAATCGGACTGGTCAGGGTTGACTTTGACTTTAGGGGTTGCCTGTCTTACGTGATTGATGCCGGATATGTACCGTGTATATTATAGGGAGTCGGGTGGTTTTTCTGTTGGAGTCCTCCCCATGTACGTGTTCAGTTCTTGCCTTTAATAGTTGACATCGTACTTTGGGGGGGTTGCTGCTGGCGGGGGGTAAAGGGGTCCGGGAGTGTGTTTATTGCTCTCCTCCTCCGCTTTTCTTTTCTCCCTTTCCTTGGGGTAGTTTCTGGGCGACAGGCACGCTGTTAGTGGGGGAGGCCGTAGCCATTACAGTGGTGTAGGGTGGCGGGTGTTGGGAGGGGTTTGTTATTTTAGTTTGTTTTGTTCTATGGTCCTTGTCCTTTTCCTTTCTTCTTCCCTTCAGGGGGGGTCTTTTCCTTTCTTCAGTAGGGTCGGCTGTCTTTCTCTATCTTATTTCCTCCACTATCTGGCGTCTACACTTGCCTATACCTTCCTGTTTCTAGAGGGTGGGTTCTCAGGATGGTGCTCTAGCTAAATCGCTTGCTATCAAATTGACTTTCGCTCCTTGTCTGCCTCGGCGGGCGTAGTGGGTCCCTGGCTATATTGCTCATTACCTGGTCCTGATTGTGTTGCGGGGTACGTCCCCCATCTCATTTTTCAATTTATGTGGTGTGCCGCCATTGATAGCGCAGCCCCTACTGCCTTTTATAACTATAAAATGAAACCCGGGATATCCTTGCTACGTGGCTCATACAATCACATGCCGTGCCTGTCTCGTTGCTATTGCTCGATCGTATATATATGCTTACCTCCTGAATCGATTTTCTGAGTTTGCGGCCGGCCCCTGTGGTTGTAGGCCTGCGCATGTAATGCTTTGCATATTTCAATAAAGGTTTAAAAAAAAAAAAAAAATTCATCGCCGATTTAGCGGCCATTAACATTTCACTACATAATGATGGTCCCACGCATAAGGGTGATCACCTTCTTGACCATATATTTTCTAACCTTCCTCACTTACACTGTTTCCCCGCACTTCCCCTTCACTGGTCTGACCATTTTCTTATCAAATTTAACTTTACTGTTAGTGTTGCCTTATTTCATACCAGTATGCTATTGACTACCAGCAAAAGAGACTGGAAAAAGTTAGATATTACCTCTCTTAAGAATGCCCTAGACACACATTATCCTACAGACCTGACTATATTAAACGATGTGGAAGTTGCATCTACTAAAACTAATACCTGGCTCATTGAGGCTATTAACACCTGCCTTCCACTATCCCTTAAAAAAATGAAATCTCATAAATCACCTGCACTCTGGTTTAATGAACCTTTGAAAGTTGATAAATCCAGATGCAAAAAACTTGAACGTATTTGGAGAAAGGATTATTCTCCCTTAGCAGGCGCTGTTTATAAAAAAGAACTGAAGCTCTATCATAAGGCTTGTGCTCAGATTAGGGCCAGCTACGTCGCCAGGACCATTGCAGAAGCTTCCAATAAATCTAAAGTACTCTTTGGTCTAGTGAAAGATCTTGCGGGCTCTCAGACCTCAGCCAAATCCCCTCCCCTGAACAATGATCAATGCGAAGAAATTGCTCAGTTTTTCATGAAAAAAATTAAAAATATCTATTTAGATATATCGGATCAGAGCCATAATAGCTCTCCACCACCGTTGGACACCGACCTGAGTAATATTAATCATTTTCCAATCCCTACTTATGATCTTTTACTTTCATGGCCCGACCTAAATCCAGAAACACTCCTTGAGATTTTGAGTAAAGTAAAATCTGGCTCACCCATAGACCCTCTTCCCATCTCCATACTTAGATTATTGGACACCCCACAGCTCTCCTTGATCTGCAAAACTCTTAATCTCTCACTAAAAAATGCCATAGTCCCGGCCTGCCGGAAACATGCCATGGTGACTCCTCTGTTAAAATAGCCCACTGCGGACCCTAAAGTTCTTTCAAACTTTCGTCCGATTTCTCTGTTACCGGCCTTCTCCAACATTTTGGAAAGACATATCCATCTCCACCTAGCCCACTTCATTGCAACTAATGATATACTTCATTCATTCCAATCCGGTTTTCGCCCTGGGTTTTCCACCAAAACCACTCTCCTTGGTGTCACAGAAAATCTTCGACACCTTTTAGATCGCGGAGACACAGCTGTGCTGATCCTGCTCGATCTCAACGCAGTTTTTGACACCATCTCCCACAACATACTCCTCAGATCCCTTGCCTCTATGGGTATAGGTGGCCAGGCTCTAGACTGGTAAACATCGTTTCTGACTGATCGGACTTTTCAAATTTTTTCTAATACGGCTACCTCTAAAATCCATGTATCCCCTCACGGAGTACCCCAGGGCTCTATCCTCAGTCCTCTTCTTTTCAATCTATACGTCATACCTCTGGCCCTTATTGCAGAAAAGGCTGGTCTTACCCTGTTTACTTACGCCAACGACTCCCAGATTGTTTTTTCTCTTTCACATTCTGACCAAGCTTCTACCTTCCTCCTTCAGTCAGGTCTTAGGGAAATATCCAATTGGATGAACCATAACCTACTCAAACTGAATGGAGAGAAGACTGAAGTCCTGGTCCTAGGTCAAAAACAAGACCTCTGGAGCCCCAAACATTGGCCATCAGAGTTGGGCGCCTTTCCGTCACCATTTGAACATGTGCGCAACCTGGGAGTGATCGTGAATAATGGTCTAACAATGCAATGCCAAGTACACAAAGTGGCAGCCATCTGCTTCACCATTTTGCGCTGGTTGAAGAAAATCCTCTGGATGCTGCCACCTGACACCCAGAAAATCCGTAATTAATGCCTTGATAACTTCTCGGTTGGATTATGGAAATGTACTTTATTTAGGAGCAACCAAGGCAGTAACAAGACGTCTCCAACTAGTTCAAAATGCTGCTGCGCGCTTGCTATGCAACAGTCATAGAACTGATCACATCACGGGGCGCCTCCGCAACCTTCATTGGCTTAGAGTGGAAAATCATGTCAAATTTAAGGCACTGAGTTATATGTATAAAATAAAGACAGGTAGCGCACCTAGTTATTTACAATCTTTTGTTAAGACCTACACACCTTCACGTTGTCTCTGTTCTTCATCGCAAGGCTTCTTCTGTGTGCACAAATATAGACTTGTAAGAATGGGCGGTAGGTCCTTCTCTTTCTTAGGCCCTAGACTTTGGAACTCCCTTCCCCTTAACATCCGCTCAGAGACCAGCTATGTCCGTTTCCGCAGAGCCACTAAGACCTGGCTCTTCAACCAATAATCCCTCAGCTTGTCGGTATCCCTTTGCCTTTTTGGCTCACAGTCTGTTTTAGCGCCGGGAAACCCTTGCGGGTAGCTGTCGTGCTCTATAAGCTTAATAAATAAATAAATAAATAAATAAATAAAATAATAGTTGTATACTTCCATAAGTAATAGATGTAACAGTAGAAATGCCTACCTACACAGAGAAAATGCTTCCCTTGACAGCAATATTGGGTTATATGGCTGACATTTGGGTACTTAGTAGACAGCTTACAGCTATACTTCTGTTCTTGGCAAAGCCTAGGGTTGCAATGGCTTTATTAAAGTGGAAGTACATTTCTGAGTTGTGGGATGCACACCTCGTTTTCGAAACTTCATTTCATTATTCCATGTACTCAGTGAATGCGTGCGGAATGGTAAAGTGGCATGCCCAATGCCACCGAATTCAACAATGATAATATGATGTGGGACATATTTCTGCCCCAACCAAATGCACTGCTATGTGCATTGCCTTTTTACCAAGTTTCTTATATTTACTCTGTGTCCATCCAGACCTCTTGAATAAATACGATTAATGCCAAGCTCATCACAGGCAGTGATATTCGATAAAAACCCAATGCATTTCGGGCGGCGAAGCGCCCTTCTTCGGGGGTCACTAAAAGTAATGATAAAACATTTGCCAATTACTTAGCTGCTTACATATGTTCATTTTATACACAACACAAAATCATCACACACATTACTGTTGATATTTAAACATTTTAACAAGGTTCCGTTTATTTCAATGTAATACATGCTAGTTCTGGAACACTCCCACTTAATGCTGTTAACTTCATCTGCTGGTCATTGCACCGGATCATAATCCAACCTTCACACTGAGCGATATACGTGCATTTCCCTTCCATTCATCTTTTGTTCTAAAACCTGCCCTCTACTAACGTTTGAATTACCAGCAATGTACGAAAACAGATTGAACCCTCTTAACTGCTGGTATCACGGACATTAAGTAGGTAAGAGCCTTATCTATATAAACATCTTGAATACCTTTCATCTTTTAAACTTTTACCGTTCCTCACTTTTCACCCATGCTTTCTATCTTCCGTCCTACCTACATTCATACATAATACACCCTTCTTTGCCAGTTCTTATTACAAAAAGGTTCTGTTTGTTCACGTACCTGCCCTGACAATTCAAAAGCCTCTCGTTCTCACCACCGCATACTGCATGATGAGAATGAGAATCCATTTCACCTGCCCATTTATCAATCAACGAATCCGTCCTCCTAACTCCCTATTGGCCCAGTGTTTACTGACTCCCCATTGGCCGTATGTTGACTTTTGCCACTTCATCATATCACTTGACTGCAGGAGTGAACTCAATTCCCCACAATGAATTTCCCAGGTAGCCTTGCACGATAAATATCCTTTTTGTTCATTGCAAACTCTTTAAAAAGTCACGTTTTTATATGTATGAGATCTTCGTTTTCTTGGGGGCGTGGCTAAGCAAGCAACGTGAATGGCCGCCTTGGGGTAGAGCTCCGCTCCGAGCTCCCCTTCCCGGTGTAATTATCCGGAAAATACGAACTTTGGCCAGCCGAAAGTCGACGGCGCGGCAGTGGGGCAACATCCTCTGGCACCCTACCGACTTTGGCGGTGATCGGCGCACCCTCACCGCGCCGAGCACTCCGCGGCGCCAGGGCCGCCCACGTCACACCCAGCGCCGGCGGGAGCCCAGGACAGGCCGGGGCTCCACCAGAAGCACCAGGCCCGACTGGGCGGCCCGCTTGCAGAGCCTGCGCACAACGCAAAGGGAGGTGAACGGCGGCGAGTAGTGGACCGGCGCAGACCGGGGGGGCCCGGACCTGGGACGGAGGAAACCAGGGCTATTCCGCCGAATGCGGAAAATCGCCGCTGCCTGCCACAAGAGCCTGAACATCCGCCCCGGCCCAGCAGGCCAGATATGTAGATGCTGCTCGCCGTGGGAGGTGAACGGGATCGAAACAAGCGGCAGCACTGACCGGCCCTGGGGGCGCCATCACGGGACGGACCCGGAGGCCTGCGCCAGAGGCTTGGACACCCGTTTCCCGGCGGAGGGCGGTGGGGGCGCGCAGACGACTGGAATCCGGGACGCATAGTGACCTCGCAGCCCACGACACCACGCGGGCGGCGTGGAAGCCCGCGCAACCCACAACCGCGCCAGCGTCACTCCTGAAAGCCACACACCGGCCCACAACTGCATGCCCCCGAACACTCGGCAGCCCAGCTGACACAGGACGACACAGAGCATCGCCACGCCGACTCGGTCACGAACTTCTGCCAACCTACAAGCCACTGTGACCGCGTGACCGCCATACACGCTGAATAGTCCTTCTGGCACAGGCCGCACGGCTGAGGCGGAGGCGAAACACGGTGACGGATGTCTAGCGGGCTCAGAGCCCGAACCGGGACCGGCGGCTCCAACCCAAAGGGCAAGATGGACAAGTCCGGGAAAGGCTCCGACCCCGACCAAACAACGGCGAAGCTGGACACCATGCTGGCAGCCATGGAGAGATTGGAGGAATCCATACAATTGACTCGCACATCCCTGGCCACGAAAATCGATAGTGTGGTCATAGACCTGACACACCTGAGGGCGGACCATAAAAAATTATCAGAACGCACCACGACTCTGGAGAGCGATGTACAGGTACTTAAACCTCAAACCGACCAGTCACACAAGCAGATCCGTGACTTACTAAACAGAGTGGAATTCCTTGAAGACAGGGCCGAAGATGCGAAAGGTAGGGCGCGGAGAAACAACGTGCGGTTGGTCGGGGTACCGGAGAAATGGGAGGGGAGGACCCCAGAGGAACGCATGGAACGGTGGCTGAAAGACATACTACCGGAGGGGTCACTATCCCCTCACTTCGTGATAGAACGAGCTCATAGGGTTCCCACCAAACCCCTGGCGACAGGCTCCAACCCAAGACCCATGCTGCTCCGCATATTGAATTATCGCGACAGAGACTCCATCCTACGAGAAACGCGCAAACTTCACGAGGTCCGGATTGAAAACACGACCGTGATGTTCTTCCCGGACTACACGGTGCAAGTACAGCGACAACGGCACTCCTTCCTAGAGGTAAAAAAACGCCTGAGGCAACTAGGACTGCAATACTCCCTGCTGTTCCCAGCGAAATTGAGAGTAGTGGCGGGGGAGCGCACTCACTTCTTCACGAAACCAACGGACGTGGAAGCATGGCTAGACAGGGGTGTGGACACAGACCCCAGAACAACCACGGGTCCCGCACCCCGGAGGCAATTCGGAGGCGGAGGAAGGAGACGCAGGCCCCGCCAACGAACACGGTCCGACACAAATGGAGCGACAAGGACTCCCCCCCCAGCAGATGCCGCGAGGCAGGAGAAACAAGATGCCCTCCGCCTGGTCACGGAGCTCAGCAGATCCCCCGCACAGAGCGAAGTAGCGAGTGGCAGCATACAGGAACTCCCCAGCGACGACGAGGCAATTTATGGTCTACCGGACTCCCAGGCGTCGGGGACCCGACCGGACGTCACTCCACAAACGGCGGACTACATAGGCTGACCGCGCCGGGATTCCGGCGCTCCTTGGAGACGTTACCAGGGAAAGCCACGTCGGACCGGACCTGGTGTCACCCACGGGTGGGAACGTAGCGTTGCGACAGCGGGCAGTGCACGAAGCAGCGATCAACACCCTTGCACCTCACGGTCGGAGACGTGGCTGACCCACACCGAACACCCCCCCGGCAGACAGGAGACCAGGAGAGACACTGGAAACCCACGCCCAGCCGATGCACGGATCCAAAGACACTTCGCTTGGATACTGTTGGCCCGAGACACGTAAAGTATGGTATTTCCTACATGTACTAATGGGGTCCCCTGCTTGCATAGACGGCATAGACTGGCACGCCACCCCCGGGATAGAGGCAAGCCTTCACATAACAACTCTATTGACTTGCAACTACTGACATTGTGCGCATGGCACATCCACCCCCTTAAACCTAGACCTTGTTGCTCTCCTAGAGAGTATGGACGGGAGCACGTTTCGCATCCGACCTTTTGGTATTTCAAATGTTCATATTGTTCAATGGCTTCATGTTTCGTTAGCCATGTTCCTCCCCCTCCCTCACTCTTATTGAAGTGGTGTACACTTATATATATCTGCATGATTGTGGGAGAAGCCTACCCGATAATGACCATGGGGTGCCCGGGGAGGAGAAGAGGGATCCGGTGGTGGGAATCGCTACTACCTGTAATGTCTACTGTTAAGATGTGTACGTGGAATGTGAGAGGTATACACACGCCAACACGACGATATCAGATTTACTCATACCTCAAACGCCACCACATACAAATCGCTCTTCTCCAAGAGACGCACCTTAACATTACGGAAATACCCACCCTGAGGCGCAGGTGGCGCGGGCAGTTGTATGCCACGGGTTTCTCGTCCTATGCCAAATGTACACTGGTGTGGGTCAGACCGGGCTTTCCCTGGACGACGATAGACACACACATAGATCCCGAGGGGAGATACGTTGCGATTCACGGCAAGCTTGACGGTAACCCGCTGGTTCTGGTCTCAGTGTACGCACCCAATACTGGGTTAGCAGACTTCCTTGCACAGATGTCGAACACACTGGCCCCCTGGCATGGAGTCCCCTGGGTACTCGGCGGTGACTACAACAGCACGCTGAATCTCGCCCTGGACCGCTCACACCCCCCACCACCCAACTCACAGGCGCATAACACTGCAAATGCACTTCGGGCATGGTCCACACAATGGGATTTACACGACGCATGGCGTAGCCGCAACCCACACACTAGACACTACTCATATTATTCAGGGGCTCACGCCCTGCATGTACGACTCGATAGGTATATGGTGTCCGGCGAGATCCTACCACACAACACTGACACTTGTTACATGGGCCGCACTCACTCAGATCACAACCCGCATATACTAGACCTGACATGGGAACAACCACAACCCCCGATACCCACCTGGAGGCTACAGCCGGATCTACTGCTGGACGGCCCGTTTCGGAGCTCCATAAACGCACAGACAGCGCAATATTTCGAGGACAACACAGGCACGGCATCGACACCACAAGTAGAATGGGACGCGTTTAAAGTGGTCCTCAGGGGGCACTGTCTAGGCACCCAGGCCCACTCCCGGCGCCAGCTGGACACTGACCTCCGGCGCTTGGAGTCGACTTTGCTACAGATGGAGCAGGCAGCGGCCACTGACGACAACACTGACTTACTGGATGCGCGGGCAGAACACGACAGACTGATTGATCGGTTGAAACACGTCAACTACGCAGCCCACTCAGCCCGCACACATCACACTGGGGACAAACCTGGCAAATTATTGGCCTGGCTGATTCAACGTGAAGAGCGCATGTCGCCCGTGGCAGCGATTCGCCCGGCCGATGGCCGAATAGTATACACCCAGGCAAAAATACACGAGGCCTTCGTGGCGCACTACAGTGCGCTGTATGAGTCCCGGCTGCTGACCACACAGTCATCCATCGTGACATACCTGGACGAAATCACACTACCTGTCCTAACGGACGACCAACGAGACGATCTGGGGGCCCCGTTGATGGCAGATGAGCTGCGAGAAGCCATCTTTGCTCTCTCAAATGGTAAAGCCCCCGGCCCAGATGGGTTACCGGCGGAATATTACAAGGCCTGCTCCGAAATCCTGATCCCGGAACTACTCAGGGTGTATTCGGCGGCGCTGGACGACTCAGCTCTGCCCAAGACGATGAATGAGGCGACGCTGGTGTCTCTCCTTAAACCAGGCCGAGATGGCATGCTCCTTGGATCATATAGACCTTTGGCGCTGCTAAACACAGACTATAAGATCTTGGCGTCGGCCCTAGCCAGACGCCTGGCAGCCCTAGTGCCTGCCTTGGTGCACGCTGACCAGAACAGCTTTGTGCCTGCTAGGTGCACCTCCCACAATATACGGAGGCTGTTCCGCGTGCAGACCTACACAGTACGGGACTGGCCGCGTTCGGGCTGCCTGGTTCTAGACCTTGAGAAGGCATTCGATTCGGTTGAATGGCCTTACTTGTTATCGGTGTTACGCAAATTCGAATTAGGAGACGACTATATTGCACTAGTCGGACTGCTATACGGCCACCCAGAAGTACGAGTCCGCACCGGCAAATTGATATCTGATTCCATCAGAGTCCGACGCGGCACCAGGCAGGGCTGCCCATTATCCCCACTACTATTCTCACTGGCTATAGAACCCCTTGCCGAGGCTTTGCGCGCCAGAGGCACACACTGAGGCATCCCAATGGCAGACGGCGTACACATAGTGTGGAGAAGTGTGGCTCACTGGTTAGAGGAGGCAGACCTGGAAGCAGAGGTCAGCCCGGGACCAGGGTTCAATTCCCGGCTCGGCGGGGTCTTGAGTCCTAAAATGTCCATGGACTTGACAATTCTCGCTCCGGTGCCTACTCGATTCACGGGTTCACACTCTGCGACTCTGGGCAATAGCTTGCTTAATCTCCACAACGGCCCCTCGCGGCGGGATGCCTGGCTTTCACCTTGCGGATACCCTGCTGGGGTTATCTCACAGGGGAATACCAGGACGGGTTCCCTAAGCAAGCGCTTAGAAACCGCTTGGTGATTTGCGCTATATAAATTCCTGTACATTTACATTTACACTGTATGCGGACGACTTACTCTTGTATGTCAATGACCTCACCCGCATACCGCCGGAGCTGTCAGAAATCTTTCAATCCTTCGAGTCCATGTCAGGCCTCAAGGTTAACTGGGCCAAATCGGGGGCGTATGCATTTGCTCTGGATACTCCTGACCCCGGGATCGCGATCCACGGCGAGCGGCTACCATGGCACCACACCACGTTTAAGTATCTAGGCATATACATATACAGAACACCCCCAGACATTCTCGATGGCAACCTGACACGCGCCGTAACGTCCATAAGATCCCAGGTCTCCTTCTGGAAGACGCTCCCACTCAACGTGCCGAGTAGAGTGACGCTGACGAAAATGATCGTCTTGCCCAGACTCCTATATTATTTTGCTAACATCCCAACATATGTTCGGGTCCGCACCTTCAAGGAGCTGGAACCCATGGTCCGGGACCTGATATGGAATACCGGAAGACCCAGAGTGGCCCTGCGCAAACTTTACACCCCGGTCAGCGACGGAGGCCTCGCAGTGCCGAATCTAGAACTCTATTATCTGGCGGCACAGTTACAGTGGGTAACAGCCTGGCTCACGGGCAGGAACCTAGAGGATACTGCCATGGCCACAGATATGCTGACTCATACACAAATACATTCTCTCTTCCACCCCCTAGCGCCCACGAGGAGAACATCACAACTACATGCAGCCGTTGCTGTCACCTGCTACACCAGGTGCTTAAAACTAACTAAGCACACTAAACCGTACGCCCCTGCATTACCACTCCTGGGCACCCCCAAAACCTCATCTGTCGTCACGGAAGCAGCACTAGAACACTGGACACGCACGGGAGTGGACACCATGGCAGACCTATACACAGATGGCGCCCTGATTCCTTTCGTGACACTGGCTAACGACACTGGTCTTCCAGCGGGGCAGTTTTTACAACATGCCTCCATAGTCATGGCAAGTGTAAAAAACAAGGACCCCCTGGGTAATGCTATAATAGACTCCTAGGGCAGGGTGAGAACCTGTGTGCAATATTTCCTAGGCAGTCAAGAGGCTTCTGGATAAAATAAACAAGTGAAGGACCCAAATCAAGGACAATTAATTAGCTGAAGACTGATCTAAAATCATCAAATTTTAATAAAAATTACACATATAGTTAATATAAAAACAGGCCACCTATGGTGGTGCAATAATAATAGACACAAAAATAACACAATAATTAAAATTACAAACAGAAATTACATAGGAATACAAAATACAATATAAAATTATGCCAGGACCACCATTAGTGAACGGGTCTGACCGGAATAACAATGCATTACTCGACGCGCGTTTCGGCGATTTAACGCCTTCTTCAGGAGCCAAAAAGCAATCTGAAATTATATAAAACATAACATAAGATACAATCCACATTACATTTCTAAATTAAACAGGGATAAAAATACTAAACAATACCTAAATTGGCGTATTTAAATTCTCCTAAAGAGATATAATTTATTGCAGCTTAAAGGCTAGTAAAGTGGCCTATGGAGGCAGTGGGTCTGAGAGCGGAACACTTTGTTTATTTTATTTTGATTGATAGACACATATAGGCTAATGATACAAGAGTACAACTCACGCATTTGCATTTGAAAAAAGAAGAAAGATGTTGATATCACGTATTGCATGTCACATGTTTCATAAACATTACAATCATATAACCATATAACCAGTTTAACTTATAAGATATCCTCTACTTACTTAATAAGGACCAGGGATTAGCTCAGGCAATGCTCGTAAATAAAAAAATGATGTGTCGAATTGGATCTAGATGGAAAGAAATATACAGCATCATCCCAATGTAGTCATTGGAAGTGAATAGAGGTCAATCGAATGAGCACAAGAGATGCCATCAATGTGGGCATACAAGAACAGTAGTCGCGTTCTAAACAATCACCTATTCTTGCCCAAGCTGGTCATATTAGTAACTTGGCTGCTCAATCCTCAACGCGTTAAGGGGAAAAAACCTTTAAAGGGAATAAGATATGACTACGTATTGATACCTGATATGAATACACGTAGACTGCGGTGCTGCAGTACTAAGTCGATTATGTTGTCTGGTGAAACTTCATATGAAGTACCCTTTTCGAAATGAGTCTGTCAGAAAATAAAATAATATAATATAATAAAATAAAATAAAACAGTATCCCTATTATTATATTTACTATGATTGGGTCGAAATTGATAGGGCATGGAAAGATGAGGCAGAAAATTCCGGTTTACCTCTAGAGCGATATCTCTAAAAACTAGACGCTTCTTCTGTGGTGGTGCCGAGAATGATAGTCACGACAATCACACCCAAGGACTTGAATAACCTAGAAGACAATTGTCTACATATTACTAGATGTAAGTTCCAATAACGTAATTTACTTCATGAAATAGCAGGATATTAATTCACATAATCATGAGAATTTATGAAGGGAAAAAGACAAAAGTGGAAGAGGTACGTAAAACGTCATACATATGCATTTTGATGGTGATAATACACCTGATTAAAGCGTGCACAATGTGTCACGAATCGAAGGCTATTCAGTTAACGATATTTTAAGAGCTGACACTAGTAAGTACCTCGCAATGGAGTAATGTCGTTTGGTCGAATTAATGTGGATCCAAACGATATGGCATCTAAAGTGTCAACATCTATGGAGGCGGATCGAACCTGCAAAATATAAATAGACACCCTGTCGGTATAAACGCTTCAAACAGGACGTTAAATAAGTAACCTAGTCTTTGCTGATACATAGCCGCCAGGGAACCTAGCAGTAATGGTCGAGCGTGCAACGCGGAAAGGGGAGAGAGATCTCACCTGGTTGATGTAAAATATGAAAATGAGAGTGTCTTCCGTTTCGCGAATGATGCGTCTTCCCTAACGCGAGTGGTGCGGCTTGTAGAGTGTCGGGTAATGATCAACTGACACCCGAGTAGCCGGAAGTTTAAATATAGTCCCTCGTGTGAGGTGCTGCCTGTAAGACGGGGCTTACCGCACCCGGAGGAACGTTCAACATAAATAAAAGACTTCATGATTCGTGACATGCTCGTCCCTATTTTGATGGTGAGAAAATAAATAAATAAAGATATTCATGCAATATCTGGTGATTGTTCCAAGAATGCAACCTTGGCGTATTGGCATGAAAGGAATCAGTATAAAAGACGAAATTCTATCGCATTCGATCCACTAATACTGCCGATCGCGGTAAGAATGTAAGGAATCCCTAGTGAGGAGGGGCGGTTTCATGGGAGGTGCTTGCTTCACTAAGGGCATGCTAATAGATATGAACGAAATACTTAGTGTTCGCCCTGCTCTGGGGAGATAATCCCTGTCAATAAAGATATCCTCATAAGACTCAATACAAGGAGTCATTAGTTGTAAATTATTTAAAGCTACTCCCTCCTAGAGTGCACGTCAAAGGAGCCATCTAACACAGAATTGTGGGACTAAATTAGCATATAATTGTTGATCTTCATATATAGACCAACAACTCGATAGATGCACTGGCCTTATATGTACAACAAAATTCTATCAATAAGTCATTAGAAGGGAGAGCATGCCCTGATCAAGGCCGAATCTAAGGAGTAGTATAGTGGGCAATGTTAACACCTAGAGGCTCATGAAAGGACTACAGTAGCGACATGGGTGAAATCATAAAATACGTGAGTCAGATAATGGCATTTTCCCAGGGAATTTCGGAGTTCAATCCCTTTTTAAAAGTGCCAAGTGAGAAAATCCAAAAGACTTCACGTTTTTTACGTGCTTTGCTGCCACCTGAGTTTTCTGCGAGTCTGATTTTTTCGATAATGCACCATTTGAAATCATTGGGGGTATGATTTTTGTCCTGGAAATGTTTAACCAGTGGTGCTGTGGTTTTATGCGTACGAATCGCCGAACGATGTTCGGTTAGTCTAACCTGAATGGGTCGTGACGTTTCACCAACGTAGCCAAGTTGGCAGGGACATATGATGAAGTAAATACAGTTGGCTGTCTTGCAATTCCACATGTCATCAGCCTCAACATGACATCCATTGTGCTCAAAAGATTCGCCCTGTAAGATGCTAGAACAGGATTTACAGGAAGAGCATTTGACTGTGCCTCTCACTGGGAAGTTGTTTCTAATGGACCTTTGGACAAATTCGGAAGTAGAGCCATTGGATGTAAACCGTGAATGTACGATCAAATCTTTCAGGTTTTTGTTGCGTTTGTACGCAAACAGTGGTTTTTCAAATTTGACCTGTGAGGTAGGGTTAGAATTCAAAATGTGCCAATTTGTGTTCACAATATGTTTGACCGTATTGTCTAGAGTGGAATGTTTGGTCACACAGACTAATTGGTTCTTTGGTTTAGAGACCTTTTTTCTGAGCAGGGCATCACGATCGTAAAATCTGGCTTGTTTGAAAGATTCTCTCACTAGCCTATGGGGATATCCTCTGTTTAAGAACTTTTGGCGCATGATGTTGGCTTGAATATCAAAATCAGCTAGATTGGTGCAATTCCTTCTCACTCGGAGGAATTGTGAGAAGGGTATACCATCTCGTTGGCTCCTAGGGTGAAAACTCCTGAAATGCAGAAGGGTGTTTCTGGCCGTGGGCTTGGTAAATAAGTCAACTATCAACTTATTGTTTTCCTGTTTGATTATCAAGTCTAAGAATTCAACCTGGTGCCTGTCAGACTGAGCTGTGAAACTTAGGTTGACATCAGTGAGGTTGATCCACTGTAGGAATTCTTGTAGAGTTTCTTCCCCATTGGTCCAGATAAAAAAGATGTCATCAATGTATCTGGACCAATGGGAAATGGACTCGAAGAACGGGGCTACTTCATTGTATATGAATTTAGATTCGAATTCAGCCATATAAATGTTGGCAATCGAGGGCGCAACTGAGGCGCCCATGCTGACGCCCCTGATTTGTTTATACAGGGTGGTGCCAAATTCGAAAATATTCTCGGTAAGAACAATCTGTAAAAGGTCCAAAACAAGTTGTTTGGGACATGCAACATTGAACTGGTCTATGAACCAACTGGTTGCTGAAAGTGCTTCTTTTTGAGGTATATTGCTATACAGTGCTTGGATGTCCATGGTGACTAGGATATCATTATGTTGGTTAAAAGTTAAATTCTCCACTTTAGATATCATAGCACCTGTGTCTTTGATGTATGACACAATTTTAGGTATATGTGGACAAAGAAAAAAATCAACAAATTTTGAAAGTGGTTCAGTATTGGTACCTATAGTTGAGACAATGGGTCTGTAGGGCGGGTTGGTTAAATGCTTATGGATTTTTGGCATGCCGTAAATGCAGGCAGTTTTGCCTTGATGAAAATTCAAAAACTCGTACTCCTTTTGGTTGATGTCTCCATTGTGGAGTGCATCTTTAGTAATATTCAAAATCCTCTTCGATATCTGTCCTATAGGGTTCGACCTAATCTTGATATAGGTCGTAGTATCTTCTAACATGATGTTCATGTTAGACTCGTAGGTGGTCGAGTCCAGTAGCACGATCCCACCGCCCTTGTCGCAGCTTTTAACTGTCAAATTGTTGTTGCTTCTAAGACTTTTGAGTGAGATTGATTCCTCTTTACTGAGATTGTAAATAGGTTTCGGTATGAAACGGAGCGCCCTTTCCAATTGTTGCAAAACAACCAGTTCGAAGGTCGCTACCTCTGGGCCAAGCTGGTCTAAAGAAGGACAAAAAGTGGACGGTAATGACAATTGTTTGGAGTCATTCTGGCCCATTGTCTCCAAAGGATCTGGGTTTGTATTGAAAAACTTTTTAAGTCTAATCCTTCTGAAGAAGGAAATAATGTCCGTTTGTCCATAGTCATGGCATACACGCAACGATGGGGGAACATTGCAGAGGAACCACCCACACATCAACTGATACAGCACCTACACGTTATGGGGAACGGTACACATGTGGTGCACTGGCTGACCCAAGCTCTGCTGTCACACACGCAACATACCTTACAGCCACTGCGAGATAAATGGGCGGCTGACAGGGGACAGGACTGGACAGATGGAGAATGGACGATGATTTTGTCAGGCCCCAAGAACATCCCATGAAATGCGCGCTTTAAGCTGATCCAATTCTAAATACTGCATCGTGCGTACCTCTCGCCAGACAAAATTAACCGGTACTTCCCGGACGCCACGGCTGGCTGCCCGAGATGTGCACTGGAGGGCGCGGACTTACTACACATGCTATGGCGCTGCCCACAACTTCAGATGTACTGGCAGACAGTGCTACTGACATTGGAGCGCTGCACCGACATGCTGGTACAACGCACATGGGAAGCTTGTATATTGGGCGTATACAAGCGGACCAAGCATAATAAAGTCCCCTCTCGTTTCTGGGACCTTGGCCTCCTCACGGCCAAACGGCTGATCACGAAACACTGGAAACGACCCACCCCACCCCGAGCAGAACACTGGCGCACCTCCCTGGACAATTGGGCGAAAGCAGAAAGCATCACCCTACACAATGAGGAAACCGCGGGAATGCGGAAGTTCCCGATCGCGACATTGTGGGACGAGAAGCTGGGCTCCTTACATAAGGAATGCCAGGAGGTGCTGACCGAGACAGAGAACATGGACCGTGTCCCTGAAGCCCCCGACAGAGACACTTGTAACCACCCACAGGACGCCACTGATGCACCCACCGACGATGCCCCACCGTGCTCGCCACGGTGAAGCCCCACCTAACTCCACAAGCACGCAACGCACCTCCTGCCACCGGCCCTCGGCACTCCCCAACACCAAGAAATAGCCCGCATTCACCACCAGAAGGCAACCATGAACCCACAATGCACTGACAGGTCCTTGATCCGAACCGCACACCACGTCCTCACGTTCGATGACCACCCCCCATCTTACGTCTCCTTTTAGGTTTTGTTATTATTATTAGTTGTTCACTTTTTGATGTTATCTTGATTACAGCACTGTCATGGCAGGAACATTTGTATTGCATCATTGTTAAGTTGTACACCACACTGTCCCACTGCGCATTATGATACGCCCCGCAACTACGACAGACGTCCATGAGATGTGGACAAATGCATGATGTACCAATTGAGTTGTCTTTTATCCTGTGAATTCAATAGACGATATATTTAAAAAAAAAAAAAAAAATGTTTATTCCTGAGCTGTCACCGGTACTGGACGTCATCACACATATCGGAATATAAGATACAGTACATCCAAACTTAACAATGTATTTGCCAGACTGCCGATATGCATGCGTAGTTTACTTTCACACTGTTATTGAATGATGTACCGCTATGATATCGCGCAATTTGCAGAAGATAAATGTTTCTCCTTCTCCTTTTCCATAATCTTCTGATGACTGTCATAGCCTGTATTGAACATACTTGCCATGTTTAAGAAATGCTAATAAAATATATACAAACAAAAAATGAGATCTTCGTTTTCTTGGCACTAAAATTCAAGTGCTAGTGATGAGCCTCGATGTTTCTCCATGCATGTGGATTCATACTCTCTCCATTTCTTCATTGTTCATTCTTTATGCCAGGCGGGTGCTATCCTTGTGGCGGGCGTTTTATGGAAGTACATTTCTGAGTTGTAGGATGCACACCTCGTTTTCGAAACTTCATTTCATTTTTCCATGTACTCAGTGAATGCGTGCGGAATGGTAAAGTGGCATGCCCAATGCCACAGAATTCAACAATGATAATATGATGTGGGACATATTTCTGCCCCAACCAAACGCACTGCTATGTGCCGCTCTTGCGACATACACATATATATTCCTATTGTGATCCAAGTATTAATTTTAAACAGTTTTTTATTTCTCCACTTTTAACATTACTTCTTGTTCTGTTTATCAAGTCCACATGTGGAATCTATTGCCTTTTTACCAAGTTTCTTATATTTACTCTGTGTCCATCCAGACCTCTTGAATAAATACGATTAAGGCCAAGCTCATCACAGACAGTGTTTATTTATTTATTTATTTATTTATTTTGAAAGTTTTATATAGCGCGAACAAGATCTTTGCAGATATCAGAGCGCTTTACAGACGAAAGGACCAACGTGTGAGTAAAATAGCAATTGGGGTGGGGAAGATACAAGTGGGAGCATAGTCAGCCAGATACATCAATAGTGATACAAGTGCAAAATAATTGATAGCGTAAACACTCAGGCAGGTCAATAACATGCGTCATACAAAAATGCAAAAAAGATTAGTAAAACTGAATGGTGCACCGTCTGTGAATATCGTCCCCAGTAATAATTCAAGTGTATTTAGCCATAAGGATAGCCTTTACTTCTTTCTTAAAAAGCATGGTATAGGAGATGAGTCTGATTTCAGGGGGGAGTGAGTTCCAGATCCTGGGTGCCATTCCTGAGAAGGAGCGTTTATACGTTTTTTCCTTGCGGAATCTTTGGGGCTTTAGCAGAAGGTTGTTTGTGCCTCTGGTGTTCCTAGAGCCTCCGGAAATCGTCAGCTTTTGGGCGAGGTATCCGGGTGAGCTCAGGTGGACAGCCTTGTGCGTGATGCAGGTGATTTTCAGATGAATTCTTGCTTCAAAAGGCAGCCAGTTCAGGGCTCTCAGGTCAGGGGAAATGTGTGAGTGCTTTCTTGAACCGGTGATGAGTCTCGCTGCAGCGTTTAGAGAAGCTCTTATGGGTGCCGTGGTAGTTAGGGGGAGACCGCAGAGGGCGATGCTGCCGTAATCTATTCGAGGGATGACTAGAGCTTGTACCGCAGTTTGGAAATCTTTGGCTGGAAGGAAGGGTTTGAGTTTCCTTAGGGTATTGATCTGATAGTTCGCCCCTTTAGTTGCTTTGTTGATGTGTTCCTGCATGTTGAGGTTAGTGTCAAGTGTTATGCCTAGAGATTTTGCTGAGTCCACAATGGTGGGCTGAACATTGAGTGCGGTTAGGTGTTTAAGCCAGATTTGAGTGCTAGTGATCTTCGCAGGAGGTGAGATCAAGAGGAACTCTGTTTTAAGAGCATTGAGCTTGAGGTGATTAGCAGCCAACCATGATTGGGTGCTTCTGATCGTTGAATTCAAGAGCATAATGTCTTTGGGTGATTGTACTTTGAGATAAAGTTGAGTGTCATCGGCGTACATGTGGAATTGAACATTGGATGCTTGTAGCAGGGTGGTGAGAGGTTCCATAACTAGGTTAAACAAAGTTGGGGATAGGGAGGATCCTTGTGGGACGCCTAGCGTTACCGGTATTGGAGAAGACATCAAGTTGTTACTCTTGAATTTCTGCGTTCTGTTGTGTAGAAAGGACGTGAACCACTTGAGCACAGTTCCAGATATACCCATTCTTGAATTTAATAGGTCAAGTAAGTTCTCATGTTTGACGGTGTCGAATGCCGAGGAGAGATCAAGAAGGATCAGGAGGCAGGTATCGTTTTGATCTAGGATTTGGAGGGCGTCGTCAATTATGTGTATCATAGCAGTTTCTGTACTGTGGTCCGCTCTGAAGCCTGATTGATGGGTGTTGAGTAGATCAAACTGATTGATGTGTCTAGCCAATTGAGTTTGTGCGCATTTTTTGAGAAATTTGGCAAGAGTCGGAATGTTGGTAATGGGACGGTAATTATTTAGATCAGAGGGGTCGGCAGTAGGTTTCTTTAGTAGAGGTGTGACTTGTCCAACTTTCAGGGAGTCGGGGATGGTCCCTTGTTGAAGTGAGCTGTTGATAATTTTGGTCCAAAGTGGGAGGAGCGACGGGGTAAGGTCTTTGACAGCGTTGGCAGGAAGGGGGTCTGTGGGGTGGTTGGCTGGTTTCACAGTACTGAGCAGTCTACCAATTTCTTCTTCCGAGTAGGTGGCAAAGGATGACCATGTAGCATTGTTTTTTGGTTCAGTGGGTGCTGTGCAGAGGGGTTTGGGGTAGAGACTTACGTCAATGAGGAGCTCGTTCTTTATGTTGTCTGTTTTTTGGATAAAGAAGGAAGCGAAGTCTTCACAGGAGGGTGCTTCGCCCAGAGTACTGAGTGGTTGGGGTTGTTCCTTGGATTGTGTTCTGATTAGCTCAAACAGCTTTCTCGGCCGATTTTTGGCATGGTCGAGCTGACGGCTGAAGAAGTCTGATTTTGAGCGTTTTATTTTCCTGAAGTAGGCATTTCTCTTTTTCTCCAGCGTTTTTAAGTGCAGTGCGGAGGGAGCTGATCTCCAGGTGCGCTCTGCCATTCTCATGGCCCGTCTATCATCATTAAGACTCCCGTTGTACCAAGGATTGGACATTTTTGTGGATGCTCTTTTTAGCTGCAGTGGTGCAGCTTCATTAACTAAGGCGGTCATAGCGTTGAGATAGTGATCCGTCAAGGATTGGACATCCGTCATGCCAGTGGGAGGAAGTAATATATTGCAGCTGTTGGGGGGTAGAGAGTTTGGGTTGAGTTTTTTCAGGTCTCTTTTCCAGACTTTGGGCTTGAAGGATTGAACCGGGTTAGCTTTGACTTTTTCATTGATGAAGAACGTGACAATGTGATGATCTGACCAGTCACAGGGTTTGATAGATTCGTGTTGGATAGAGTCTTCTTTGGAGACGATAAGGTCGATGAAAGAGCCTTTCTCGTGGGTCGGGCTGTTGCATATTTGGGTGAGGTCGAGGGCGTCGAGGAAGTTTTTAAGACTATTTACCACCGCGTCATTATGATCGTTCCAGTGGAGGTTGAAGTCACCAAGGTATATTTGTGTGAGTTGTCGCCCTGAATTGGTTGTGATCAAATCCATAATTTGTTGCGAGAAGGTGAAGTTGTCCCCAGGTGGGTGGTAAATGCCGTGAAGAGAGCAAATCGGTTTGCCTTCACTGATAATATCAAGGCAGATGTATTCATAGGAGGTTGGGGAGGGTAGGGAGGGAGAAATTACTTTCGTGACAGAGAGGTTACTCCTGTGTATACATGCGATTCCCCCTTCCACCCTCGACACACCCCGTGTATACATGCGATTCCCCCACCTTTTTGACCAACCCTGTCTAATCTGGTGATGTGGTAGTTGGGGGGAACCAGTATGTCCAGTATGGGTGTAGAAGATTCATTTAGCCAGGTTTCAGTCATGACGATGAGGTCAATGTCCAGTGATAAGATGAGATCAGCTATTGCAGAGGAGTGTCTAGAGGCCGATCTGCAGTTGAGGAGGGTGCATTTGAGACGGGGTGTGTCGAGGGTGGAAGGGGCTTCGAGAGAGAGGGGGACTTTACTCAGGTTACTAAGGATAGAGATTCTGTTTTTTTGCGTGGGGGGTCTAAGGGGATTTGGATGAATCGTTGTAATGGCGCGGGGGGTGTAGGGTATGTTGTTAAGGGGAGCTGGGCCGTAGGAGCGGAGGAGGAAGACTGTATCGAGGTCCGATAGTGTGTTGCAGGTGCGATGGGGACGGTTTTCCCGATTGCGAACAGGGATTGAGGTCCAGGGCGGGGGGCGTTGAGTGCGAGAGTCAGCCGACCAAGTGGAGGTCCTGTTAGGCAGGGTGGTGCTGGTGTAGGCGGGTGAGGGGTGTCTGGGATGTGTGGAGAGTAATTGTTTGATTATGTGGAAGTCTTGCTTGAGCCTGAGGAGGGTGGTGGGTGAGGAGTGACTGGAATGCGAGCAGAGTAGTTGTTTGATGATGTGGATGTCTTCTTTGAGCTGGAGGAGGGAGGACATAACGTAGTCTAGTGTGGGATTTGTGTTGGTGGTGGGTATTGGAGGGTTGGGGGAGGATGACATATTATGGAGGAGGGTATTGGTGGTGGGTGGAGAGTGCATGGTGGAGTATGGGCGTATGTTATTAGTGGTGGGGGCGCATGTAGGGTAATAGGGGGTGAGAATGGGGGGGTGAGTGTGATTGTAGGTGGTTCTCTTTTGCGGAGGCGGAGTTGAAATGATAGAGGCGCGCTCAGTGTGGCTAGTTAATGTGTGGAAGAGGGGGCTGAGAGTGGGGGGGGATAAAGGGTGGGGATTGTCTGTTGGCGTGTCAGTCTGGTGCTGAGTTAGGCGGATTGTGAGTGGGAGCTGTGGTGTCATGGATGGAAAGAATGGGAATGTGGGCTGGTGAAGGGGGGGAGGGGGTACGGTTGGGGTATATGGGTGACAGATCTATGTCTGTGATTGAGGGGTGTGAGGTATCAACCCTAGGTGGGTGTATGACTAAGGTGCTGGTGCTAGAGGAGAGGTGTGAGTCCTTTTGGGGCTGAGGTATGCTAGAGGCGTTGTTGTTGGGGGCTGTGGTGACAGGGGAGAGAGGAATGGGAGTGGTATGAGTGGAGGTCAGGGTGTTGGTGGGACGGGAGGGGGTGCGGCTGGTGTATGTCGGGGAGAGATCTAAGTCTGTGATTGAGGAGTGTGAAGTGGTTGCAGTAGGTGGGTGGATGACGACGGTGCCGGTGGTGGGGGAGAGGTGCGTGTTGTTTAGGGACTGAGCTGTGTAAGTATTGTTGTGGTTGCGCGTTGTGAGGTCAAGGGTGGTCGGACTGAGTGGGGTCCGCGCATTGGAGTGGTGCTGTAAGAAAGTGTGAAACAGGTTATCTAGTAGTTCCAGGTTCCTGTCTGTGGATTGGATTAGGACAATCCCGTTGTTATAGATAGTGATGGAGGTTCTGCCTGGGAAGAGTTGGGATGGTGTTATGGAGAGTGTTTGGCCATGAGCGGATTTCCTGGAATTGGATACGGTGAGTAAAGAGAGGAACGTTTTTCTCCATTGAGCTCTGCGTGCGGTGTGGAAGATGATATCAATGTTTACGGCACCATTGACCGGTGAGTGGTAGGTGTCTGCAAAGGGTATTTCAGGGTGGGACCTCAGTAAGTTGTCCTTAAAGCGTTTAGCGGCTTTTTTGGTGAGTGCGGGTGGGTAGTTGATTCTGTATGTGTGCTTGCCGATGAGCTCCAAGTTGGGGTGACGGAGTCGGTATGTGTGGGCGGGTGCTCAGTAATCACCGGTTGCATGGAATGAAGGTGACACTAGCGGGCAGCCAAAGTGTATGCGGTAGTAGTCAATGCAAACAGGGCTAAGATCTGTTGTGGGTGCGTGTTGCCCAGATGTAGGGTGCACAATAATGATAAACTGGAGCAGAATACAAACACATACACTAATACCCAATTGAATGTAAACAACAGTGGCATTAATGAGCAGCCAGAGTATATGAGGTAGTAATTGGTGCAAAAAGGAATGAAACTTGAAATGGGAGCAGGTTACATAAGTGTACCAGGTCAATGTGAGCAATTAATCAGTGCATTACATTGAAATCGCAGTGGGTTACAAACAAGTACAGCATAGAATATAGGTATAATACTGATGATATACTAGACTGAACTGAAATACCAGTGCAGATAGTAAAATACCTAAAATCAAAAGTGACAATAGTGAATAGTCAAAAATGGGTGTTTCTAAATAGTTGAGGTGCCTGAATCAGTAGCAAGAGAAAGATGCCCCAGAAGTTATATACTATGTAACAATAGTGAGTAGTCAAAGATAGATGAGGTATATGAGTCAGTAGCAAAATACAATTACAACCAAAAATTATATGAGACCTGAAGTGTCACTAGTGAGCAACCCAAATATATGGGGTAGCAATTTGTGCATAGGGTGATGAAAAAAGTGGGATGTGCAGTATAAATGAGGTGTAATAGTCCGTAGCCAGAATACTGAGTAGTCAAATAGTGTCAAATAGTAGTCATAGTGAGTAGTCAATAACAAATGAGGTACATGAGTCAGTAGACAAAATACAGTTGAAACCCAATTATACGAGACCAAAAGTGCCCCTAGTGAGCAGCCAAAATATGAGGTAGCAATCGGCGCATACTGGTAAAGAAAAAGTGGAGTATGCAGGATACAATTAGGAATAGGGACATATAGTGCCACTGTAAAAGGTAGCCACCCTATCTTCGTCTGACGTGTAAACATATGATGTATATATATGAGGTAACATCGGTGCATTACAGGTGAGGACAGAGTGATATGTGCAAGATCCAGCTAGGAATAAAAAGCCCCTGTAAATAAAATACTACTGTAAACATATAATATAGTAACATAAAGTATAGTAACATATAATACCACTGTAGAAAGGTAGACACTCAGTCCTGAGGAATGACTAGCGTAAATAAAATACAACTGTAGACACTCAGTCCTGAGGAATGACTAGCCTAAATAAAATACAACTGTAAACATATAATGTAATAACACATAATATAGAACATGTGATACCACTGTAGAAAGGCATATAGTATAGTATAGTATAGTGACGTGTAATACCACCATAGACAGGCAGACACTCAGTCCTGGGGAGTGATTAGTCCATGATGGTCGCCCAGGATAGACAGTCTAAGATGGCCGAACCGTTATGGGAGCTAGGGGAATTAGTCCTCTGTCTGCTGCTATTACTTTGAGCACAGGAAGGACAGTTTCACTTTCCATTAGAGCAAGCCCTGTTCATAGCATGATGGGAAGGAGGCTTATCTCTACTTCTGGCAGTCTTGTGTGGGGGAGTTGAGCTGGGAGCCTCGCGGACATCGGAGGCATGAGGGGGATTTATTGCTACAGTTTTATGGCCCCAGCCATTTTGAACAAAGGAGATAGCTTAGAAAATGTGAGCAGGCGGGTGGGGTGAAATAAATACCTTATGTGCAATCTGCACCGTGAGCCTGTTAAGTTTGTCAACAACGTTTACGTTTTGCAGTTGTAGTCCTTAATCAGAGCGTGTACAGGTCTGGATGGGGGCCACTCTCAGCCCCTAGTTGTCGCTGTCACCTCCAGCCTCCACTGATCCGGCGTCCCTCCTGGTTCCTCCCGGTCCCGTCAGCCTCCTGATTGTCAGCCTCCTGATTCTCACTCCTCACAATTCTCACTCCTCACACTTCTAATGCTCACTCCTCGCCATTCTCACTCCCGTCTGCCTCCTGATTCTCGCTCCTCTGAGCAGCGGTGCCAGTGGCGGCTTAGCAGGCTCCCGCAGCTTCAGGCTGTGGGCCGGTCACAGCAACCGTAACGCAGCCCTCGACTCTGCCGCTATTTCTGTCTCTGGCGGGGTGAGCTCTCTCTGCCCTCCGAGGCCGCCGTTGCTCACTGCTGTGTAGCCGGCGGATCTACACTTCTGTTGTTCTCCGCTGGTTACAGCTGCCGTGGAGCGGGCGGGGGGGCCTCACTCAGCCCCCGATGCCGCCGTGAGTCCTCTGCCGTGGTGCGGGCCGAGCGCGGGACACTCCGCAGTGCCGGCTCAGCAGGCTCCCCGGAGCTTCAACTGCGCCGCGATGTCTAGAGACACGGATCCAGTGGCAGGTTGCGGGGCTCCACAGGCGTCAGTCACCGGCAAAGAGTGCCGGCTCAGCAGGCTCCCGGTTCCTCAGGGTCCAGCCACCTTCATCAGGTCAGTGGGCAATCCGGGCAAACTGTTGCTTGTGATACCGCTCAGTCTCAGCGTCGCGATGTGGGTGCGCGAGGGCTTGTGTCCAGTGGCGGCTCAGCAGGCTCCCGCAGCTTCAGGCTCCAACCGCGGTGAGTCGGGTCAGCGGACCACTCGGGCAATCCAGTTACTTGTTGTTCCAGTTACTTTTGCTCCAGTTACTTTTCTGCTTTTCGTACCGACGGGCTGGTGGGTGCTATCAGGGATAAAGCCCGGTATGGGATCCCCAGCACTGGGAGCTCTTCACGGGAGCTCCTACCAGTTTATTCGATAAAAACCCAATGCATTTCGGGCGGGGAAGCGCCCTTCTTCGGGGGTCACTAAAAGTAATGATAAAACATTTGCCAATTACTTAGCTGCTTACATATGTGCATTTTATACACAACACAAAATCATCACACAAATTACTGTTGATATTTAAACATTTTAACAAGGTTCTGTTTTTTTCAATGTAACACATGCTAGTTCTGGAACACTCCCACTTAATGCTGTTAACTTCATCTGCTGGTCATTGCACCGGATCATAATCCAACCTTCACACTGAGCGATATACGTGCATTTCCCTTCCATTCATCTTTCTTTCTAAAACCTGCCCTATTAAAGTGGAGCCATGGTTGCAAGATGCACATTAGACCTGTCAGCACTAGGGTGATCTTCCCTCCAAACCTTTTGCCATACTACTCATGTTTTTGCTGAATTTTTATGTTGGCCTTACAACTCTGCATACTTTATCACTCCTAGCCAGTACCAATGTGCCTGTGCTCTCTCCTTTAAACATTGTGAAATTAGCTTTCATCCAATAGGCACATTTATTTACCTGTAGGTCCCTAGTAAAGTGGTACTACCTGCACACAGGGCGTATAATTTAAATGATACTAGTGGGCCTGCAGCACAGATTGTGCCACCCACTTAAGTAGTCCTTTAAACATGTGTTAGGCCTGCCATTACAGCCTGTGTGTGCAGTTACACTGCTATTTCGACTTGGCAAAATAAACATTTTTCCAGGCGTAAACCTTCCCTATTAATACCTATAAATCACCCCTAGCGAAGGCGCTAAACAGCCCATAGGGCTGGTTGTAACATATTTAAAATGTTGGACATGTACTTTTAACTTTTACATGTCCTGGTAGTGAAAAGATCTTAAAATCCTTTTTCACTACTGCAAGGTCTACCTCTCCCATAGGATAGCATTGGGTCACTTTATTACATTTAAATAGTGATAACTTTCAACTGGCAGCAGGTAGGAATATCGAGTTTGACATCTAAAGAATTAAAATTTAAAAACCTTTTAATGGTAAAGTCAGATTTTAAATCACAATTCTGGAAATGCTACTTTGAAAAAGTTTAACAGCAATTCGGGCTGGACTGTTCCCATTGGGCGCAGGGTCAAGACTGATTTGCATATGGCTGGGTCCAAACTGGAATGGCATGGTGAGCAAAAAAACGATGGATTTAGGCCCAGATCTCTGTCCTGGGGTGAATGTATTCTGTCCATCAATAGTTCTTTTCGCATTTGTCACCCCGAGTGGGACGGGTATGCTCAGACGTGAGTCCCGTGCTCTCCATGCTACTGGAATCAAGCGGGAAACAACCTTTACAACGCAACCATTACATTGCACTACACTTACAACGCAGGCATTACATTGCAACATCCTTTACAACGCATGACACTACAACGCAGGCATTAAAACACATACCATTACAACGCATACCATTGGAGTTAGAATAGTAATTTTTAACCCCTACATTATCCAACACTTATCCTACTGTTGCACCCCGTGGAGTTAGAATAGTAATTTCTACCCCTACACTATCCAACACTTACCCTACTGTTGCACCCCCTGGAGTTAGAATAGTCATTTTTACCCCTATTCTATCCAATACTTACCTTAAATGCAATGTAATGGTATGCGTTGTAATGGTATACGTTGTAAAGGTATTATGCAATGTAATGGAATGCATTGTAAAGGTAGTTTTTTAAAATGCGATGTAGTGTCATGCGATGTAATGAATGCGTTATAGTGGATGTTGCGATGTAAAAACTGTGTTGTAAGTGCATGCATTGTAAATGTTTGCGTTGTAACGTCATACATTCGAATCATGCTATCCTGGCTGAAGAGGGGTGAAACCCCAAAAAAAGAAACCGGTCCTAGGATGCTTGTTTCCAGTCCAAGGAGGACCTGGCCTGGCAGTTCGGGCTGGACTGTTCCCATTGGGTGCAGGGTCAAGACTGATTTGCATATGGCTGGGTCCAAACTGGAATGGCATGGTGAGCAAAAAACTATGGATTTAGGCCCAGATCTCTGTACTGGGGTGAATGTATGACATTGTTCTGCATTCTGTCCATCAATAGTTCTTTTTGCATTTGTCACCCCGAGTACAACGGGTATGCTCAGATGTGAGTCCCGTGCTCTCCATGCCACTTGAATCAATCTATCCTGGCTGAAGAGGGGGGAACCCCAAAACCGGTCCTAGGATGCTTGTTTCCAGTCCAGGGAGAACCTGGCCTGGCAGTTCGGGCTGGACTGCTCCCATTGGGCGCAGGGTCAAGACTGATTTGCATATGGCGGGGTCCAAACTGCAATGGCATGGTGAGCAAAAAAACTGGGGTGAATGTATGACATTGTTCTGCATTCTGTCCATCAATAGTTCTTTTTGCACTTTGAAAAAGTTGACATTTATTTGTCTCCACCTGTTTGGTGTCTGTGCCTGTATCGTGGGTCACATGACTAGGTTTAGCTGGCAGTTGGTCTTTGTGTATTTCTCCCAGACAGTGAGCCAAAGAGGGAATATCTGTTAGCAGATAGGGCATCTCTGACTTGATAGGGGGGGTGGTGAAGCTGTCACCTACCACACTTGCATATCACAAAGGCTCTGCCTCAGCACAACGGGTTTCACACTAGTAGTCTTTTGTGCCCCAGATAATCTGGGGCACGGGTAGGTAGGAAGGACATCCCAGACACCTCTGTAGAAGGAGGACTCTAGAATCTTCTAAAACTTCAAAGCTGGAACCAAGCATCAATAGTGGACCCTCAGACCCAACTCTTCAGCACACTTCTGGACCTGTGGAAAACTCAGAAGCACTGCTGTGCTGCTCTTCTGCAAGAAGGACTGCTATTCTGCTGTCCTGCTACTCTGCTGCCATGCTGCCTGAGTAAGAAAAACTGGACCTGCATCTTCAACCCAGGACCACCAGAGTGTCTCCAAGGACTAGTTTGCTGGCCTCCTAATCAGAGCCTCAGGGACAGAAAAGGCTCCAACCACCTTGAACCCTGCACCTGAACTATGCTTAGAAGGAGTCTTGCCCCCTCCCCCAAGTGGTGCCACACCAGTCCTGGACCCTTGGAAGTGGGTCCAAAGGCAGGAACAGCAGAAGAATTTGGAATTAAAAAGGGCGATGCTTCAAGCAGAGGGAGAGTTGAGTGAATGTGCTGCATCTGGTAGATCAGTGGAGCAAGCAGTTAATAAATTAGCGAAGATAAGAATGGATGCAGAGGAGGATTTAGCAAATAAAGCGGCTAAAACATATACGGCAAATAGGGAAAAATGCCATGAGGTCAGTGAAACGGTGGGGCACACTTTAGCGGTAAGGGCGAGGCAAAAGGCTGCTGTGGGAGAGGTAAGGGAGATTAAGGACTGGTTAGGGAATGTAATCACGGATCTCCAGGGGGTCAGAGAAGTATTTAGACAATTTTACACAGAACTGTATAATGAACAACAAGGGAAGGATTTAGGGGAGATAACATTGTATCTTCAGAATGTGTCGCGGGTGGTTTTAGGAGAACAAGAGCGAGAGAGATTGGATATTCTTTTGGACCCAGAGGAGATAAAAGTAGCTATGATGAGCCTCCCGTCTGGTAAGGCAGCGGGACCAGATCAGATACCACTAGAGTTCTTTAAGGTTTTTTGGGAGGTACTTGCTAAGGATATGATAAGTACGATGCAAAAAGCGCAAATGGGGGCATCTGTCCCAGGCTCCTGGGCCAGCGCCGAAATTGTTATCATCTTAAAAAAGGGGAAGCCGGCTTACGAACCTGGCTCTTACAGGCCAATAACTCTGATGAATGCTGACACTAAGATCTACTCAAAGGCACTTGCAATAAGGTTCGCACGTGTTCTAAGTGTATTAGTTAGCAGTAACCAGCATGGTTTCATACCAGGGAGGGGGACTACTCATCACACCCGGAAGCTGATTACTTTATTTGACACCATGGAAGTCTCAGGGGGCCCGATGGCGGCAATGCTTTTAGATGCTGAGAAGGCGTTCGATCGGGTCTCCTGGGACTATCTATGGTGTGTCTTAGTTAGAGCCGGGTTCGATGAGGGGTTTGTCAATGCAATAAGAGTTCTGTACAGAAATCCGATGGCATCTGTCAGGGTAAATGCAGGTGTAACTATGCGAGTCCAAATTAAGAGGGGAACTAGGCAGGGGTGCCCATGCTCCCCCCTGTTGTTTGCTATGTACATAGATCCTTTGATCCGGAGGATGGCAGCGAATGAGAATATAGTTCCCTTAATAACGTACAGGGGGGAGTGTAAGATACTTGCATACGCTGATGATGTGGCGGTCCTCACATCAAACCCCATGGAGGCTATTGGACACGTAGAATTGGAGGCAAAAAACTTTGGTAGAGTCTCAGGGTACTCTCTTAATACCACTAAAACACAAATAATTAAGAATAAAAATGTGGTTTGTCAGGATCACCGTGTGGTGCAGGAAGGTACATATCTGGGGATTACAGTTACTTCGGAGTTAGATAAAATAGTGGAACTAAATATAACCCCTATTATAACTAAAGTTAGAAGGGACTTAGATAGGCTTCATAATTTGCACCTGTCAATAGTCGGCCGAACTAATATAATAAAAATGTTGGTTCTGCCCAAATTTTTGTATGTTTTTAGGGCAATACCTTTATTTTTTTTAAATATATGGTTTAAGAATTTAGAAGTCATGATTAATAGATTTATTTGGTCAAAAGGTAAAACTAGGAGGGCACTGCGCTTTATGGCATTGCCCAGAGAACGTGGTGGTTGGGCATTACCAGATTTGAAACTTTATTATTGGGCTGCCGCTCTTCAGTACATGGTGGGTCTGATAGGTGGAGCGGAGGCAGAAGGGGAGGATGACTTAGGAACCATAGCAATATATGCCTTACTGCTGGGGGGGGGAGGCGCAAAATGTGTTGCTGAGGCAATTCGATTCAAGCTATTTTAAGAGAACTTGTTTTAAGACTATTATGGTAGCACATAACATCTGGAAGGCATTTACCAAGAGATATGGCTTAGGTAAATATAACAGATACACGAGAATGATCAATAATCCAGCATTTCCTCAGGACATTTTTTCGGATGCCATTTTTAATGAATGGGCTAGAAAGGGAATTATTAAGATTGGAGATGTTATGGGGACGCAGGGTTTACTGCAGTTCTCTGAGATCCAGTTAAAATATGGTGTCGACACAAGACACTTCTTTAAGTACCTGCAAGTAAGAAGCTTTTTAGCAAATAAAACAGGGGGGTACTTGGGATTTGCAAAAAACGCTATAATGGAGGTGGCACAGGGTGGAGTGAGTTGTACTATTAAGAGGTTTTATTATGAGCTAATAGAAACTAAACAGGATGATTTGGAGAAATGGGGGGACAGCTGGGCAAATAAGCTGGAGGTAGAAAGGGACTGTTTTAAAATGTCATTAGAACTAGGGCAGAACGTTTTATGTTCTGCAGCCCTCCAAGCGCAACACTATAAAACACTGTACCGGCTATATTATACCCCGGCGAAAATAGCCCAATGGGGGGGAGTAACAGGCACTAACTGCCCAAGATGTGGAACTTTGCATGCGGATATCATACATATATTTGCAACATGCCCCCACTTATCTATGACGTTGAAAGGAATTGAGGCATTTATGCAAAGCGTGTTAGATGTATCGTTTAATTTAACGCCTTCAATAATAATGTTGGGTGTGAACGCGGATGGCAGTCAGAGGGAAGACGGGTATTTCATTTTTGTGGCTATGGCAGTATTAAGATTATGCATTGCCTCAGCATGGCTCGACCCAGTGCCACCAACATATCAACAGTGGTTAGCCAGGGTACTCAGGATATATAATCTGGAAAGGGCGATTTATGTAAGAAAAGGGAAGAGGGGGAGGAAGCTGGGATTAAAAATTTGGGAACCAATAACTAAATGGAAAGAAGAGAATAATGAAATGTAGTTTTGTTTTTGTGGTTTCCTTTTTTTTTTTTTTTTCTTCTTGAAGGCGCTCTAAATTCAAGAAGAAGTAATGTACAATTGTAGCGCAGGGGAACTGAGAATGTATATTGAGATATATTGAGATATATGATATATTGGCTGATCTCTTTTTTTCTTTTTCGTTATAGTATGTTGTTTTTTCTCTTTGTTTGTGAAGCTGAATTTATGTAATGTTGTGCTCTGTAACCAATAACAAAAGGGGGTAAAAACTTTAATAAAAATACTTAAAAAAAAAAAAAAAAGGAAGTGGGTCTAAAGGTGCTCTGCCAGCCCAGTGGTTCTCTTTTGGTGCAGTGTGACGCATCTCTTCGCAGCTCCACATCAGACTCACCGCTGCAGGATGCATCCTCTATGCAGTACCTCGCATTGCAGCTCGCATCTCATTAGAATTGCTGCTTCCTGACATCCTCAACGCAGTATCTCACAATGCTCGGCAACCAGGATTACAGGAACTTTGTTCAGCTGGCCTAACTGGATCCCTGTATCCGACCCATGCTCCATAGTGGTTGGCCTGAACTTGTGTCTTTGTTCTGGTCCGGCGCTGTGAAATAACCACAGTTAGCACTTTGTTCTTTTAAGCACTATTTTTACATAAATATATGAAACTGCATATCTCCAACTATACTAATTTGATTTGTATTGTTTTGAAGTCAAATAATGTATTACATTTTACTCTATTTTTCTAAATTGGTGTGGGATTTTTCTTGTGTTGTGTTTTCACTTTAATAATGTTTGGATGCCTCATAAAAAACTTTAAACCTTGCCTCTAAGTTCAGCTTAACTGCTTTCGTGCCAACCTACCAAAGTGTTAAACACAGGTTACCTTGGGATTTGATTGTGTTTCACTGTGAACAGAAATGTGGTTGCTGCTTGAGTAAGGTTTCACCCACCTCAACCAGTAACCCATTTTCTCACATCCCAATGTTGAATTTCTCTCTGTTGTATTGTGATTCAATGTTTTTATTCCTGAAAACTTAAATAAAGTTGAAAAAATCGTGAACAAAAGTCTTACACAAGCATAAAATGTCCTTTGTATTATATTTACTCTTAGTAAGAGCTGCACCCTATCATTTTACCCCAAACTACCAATTAAGAGTAAACCTTGAGGACTCATCTTCTCTAGAGTCAGACTCTAAAGTTGATGTTCATGGCAACCAGTGAGCTTGCAGCAGTACCCGTTCCCGAGGTTTCAGTAACAAGGGCAATAGTTGTCACAAGGCTTGCCAAATGGTCCCTAAATTCAGGAAATTGCCTGGCAATTCTATACTTTAGAAAAACAATTAGGGTCAATCTTAAAACACCTAGCTTCTCCCTCCAAAATACAACCTTTCTAAATTATATCTTTAATCTATATATTCTGAGCTTTTGGGCAGACATAGTGAAAACAGTAAAAGGTACGTATTTGAAATGATATGAAATACTTCCGCTTGTGCTTCAATTATAGATAGAAATTCTCTGATAAATGACAGATGTTCGATTGCACGTTAGAGTTGATAGTTTTCTCTCAATAACTACCCTTGCCATACACAGCAGCGTCGTCGTTGTGACCCCAGGATTCCATTACAAAGGGGAATTTCCTTGTAAATGTAATTTTTCACAAAAAAACAAAAAGGCCAGATTTACATATTTATATATTATTTGGGGGAAGGATGGGAGGCATATCACCCTACAAAGACGTCCAGTACAAACTCGGGAAATAATGCTCTAAGGATTACACACGATTGGTTTTCCTTTATGCAAATCCTTTGAGGAACTGGGCGGTCCCTGCCTTTCTCTGTAATTAGCGCCATGAAGCATGTCAGCAGCTCCAGTGGGAGGGGAGCCGGCTTATCCCTCTGATACCCAGGAGCATTTATCACTGTCTTGTAAAACCCGGGGTTTTTATGAGCTGACCGAGGCGGGCAGCCATGTAGAATTAATTGGCGCGAAAATATTACATCCTGTGTGTTGCCAAGATTGGGGCCGCTGGCGTCGTTGCCAGTTTTCAAGGTTTGCAAAGTCGAAATTTCAGCGAAATGGTATTTTTGAGCACTATTTTTTCCGTTATTCTCGTTTATTATTAGACATTAGAATAGTGCGTCCACAGTTAAATATTCAAGCACGGGTGGTAAAGTTGAAGGACAAGAAATGAAAAAATGCACTGCAATAGCTGTAGGCCAATAATGACTGCACTGCAGTGCTTATATACCATAATAATGATATTGATAACTTGTTTGTTCTATAGCACTATATATTGCATTTATTTTGTTTCTCAGCACTGTAAGCAATAGGAATTATAATTTCCTAAATTCATAATACATAATTCATCAACCTGAGAAGGATGAGTGACTGAGCTGGCCTTGACAATATTCAAACTTAAAACATGAGTATCACAGTAGATCTAAGCAGGATGTCCCTGCTAAACTTACAGTGGGACCTTAATATCGTACTCAGAATAATATCGAAATGACAATTTATATATCTTCATGGTACGTAGATGTGGAGTTAAGAATAGCAAATCCATACTTCCTTTTACTGCACTTACCTTTCGATATTTTGTCTACAATAGGATACCATGATCTTCCTATGCTCCATATTCTGATGTACAATCGTAAGCAGTGCTCCCTTAACTTGCTGAGCTCTGGTGCCTGTATAAAAGATAAAGCAGGCACCTTTAAATTTCATTCAGTCTTGTGACACTGTCAGTAGCCATGTCAGTGGTTTGAATGGGGGTTATCAAGCAGGCACATATTCAACCCCAGGAACTGTGGACATCTGTTGTGGTTGGATGCACCAGGCAGGGGCGGCTCTAGTCTCATGGCGGCCCTGGGCAGGGAGCGTAGGTAGGGGGCCCCGGAAGAGGGGGTACGACCGGGGCAAAGCGCGGAGGCCAGTGAAGAGGGGGGGTCAGGGTGTTTGGAAGTGGAACAGAGCCGGAGGCCGCCAAATCCCTGCCAGGGGCCGCCACGCAAATATGTATCCATCCTCAGAGGATCATTATATTAAGGATAAATAGTGGCGTGGCGGCCCCTGGGCTTTGGTGGCCCTGTGCAGGTGCACAGCTTGCACATGCCTAAGGCCGCCCCTGCACCAGGGCCTGTCATGTGTGCTAAACGTCATACTTTGTCTATTTGTGAGCACCCAATGGGTGCACATTGGCATACCATTGCCCCGACCTCACCACCCCTGATTCTGCTAACATTAAGGAACCAGCAATGATCCCAGAGGAGAGGACTCAGTGCAGGCCCAGATTCTGCAGGAATTGACAGGTCTTCTGGGCTTCGTCCTTTAGTTTGGGGGCACTACACAGATGTTGGGATTTATTTATTCGATGACTTTCCAGGTAAATGTAAAGTCAACTTGGAAGAGGAGGAGGAGCTGCGCTTCGTTAGGTATCGGCCCGGGCTGGCCCGGTCCCGGGGCCATTTTTTAAATAAAGGAGGGGGGCCGCATGGGCTTATTATGCCCCTGGGACCACCACCACCCTGGGAATTGATTAATGATAAATGGAAGGGGCCTCTTGGACCTCCCGGATCCCGGGGTCCATCAACTCCCTGGGGCATTCTATAGGGGGCCTAAGCTCCCCCTCTGGCCGTGGGGGCCACCACCTCCCGGAGCCAAAAGCAAGTTTTAGTTGTGAGCCTCAGGGCCCCACCCCGGGCCTCAAGGACCACCACCTTTCCGGGCCAAGTTCATTTTTTTTAAATGGAAGGGGGGGGGCACCTCCCTGGGGCAGGCCCTACAATAAAAAAGGAGGGGTGGCTGTGCTGCCCCCTCCTGGAGCCTGGGGTGGCGGTCCCGAGGGCCGGCTCCTACTATGTCCTGGGGTGCCCACTCCCAGAACACAGCTGTTTGCTATGCTTGGCGGGAGTTTTACCACTCCCGCCAAGCCATAGCAAACAGTGCTTCACTTTCAGCAAGCGGTAGCATTGAAAATTCTCTTGCTTGCTGGAAGTGGAGCAAAATTGCTTTTACACAGAGGGAGCTGCATGTTTAGCAGCTCCGTATGTGTAAAAGTAATGGCGGCCAGGGCAAGGAAAGGCAGGGGATTGTACACTACAAAGTTTGCCTACTTCAAAGGCTGAAATGGATATAAGTACTGGACCTGTGACACTCTATACTCAGAATACTTCTGGATTGAAGACATTCTGCCAGGAAAAAGAGCTGTGTTGCTGTCAGGAGGGACTACCACTATGCTATTTGGTTTGCCCTGCTGGGCTGCTGCTTGCTGCTTCTGTCCTGGGAGTGAAAGGGCTGGACTTTGCTTTCTTTATCCAATGGCTTGAGTTGAGCTTCTCTCCTGTTGAAGTCTCAGTGCCATCAAAGACTTCATCTGTCAGCACTTGGACTCGTCTGCTGAGAGCCCTGCTCTGCCAAGTGGTGCTAAAATATAATTCCTGGGCTCTTGGAAGTGAGTTCTGGTGCAAAAAGAAGAAAAATCAGCGCATCAACTCCAAGCGTCATACAGACCCTGTGCATCATTGCAAAACTTGATGCATCACACACTTCCTGCACCCAAGCGCAATCCCCGCTTGATGCAACAACCGTGGTTTACAACGTACGCCCAAACATTTTGCCACACCGCCTCCAAAGAATGGCCCTGCGTGAGTCTCAAGCACAGCATCACCGAAGTCGATGACACACTGCTCCGACTTCAACGTAGGACCTGCTACAACACTGTGGAATTGACGCAGCGTGAGTGGACTATCGAGACAGTATTGACGCTGGGTGGAGATTTCATCATTTTATATTGCACCACAATAAGGAACCGAAGTATCGAGCCCGCAAACGATGCATCCCCTCCCCATGCACCATGCATTGTCCACTCCCGGCTCAATGACTCTGCACCACCTTAAGGAATCAACGCCCCCTTTCTACAAGCAACACATCACCTCCTTTGCACAACGCACTGTCCCCGAGCGTCACCGCGCCACCGCGCCAACGACCTGCATAGCAGTCAGGAACCGATACATCAACTGCTTTTTAAATGCCTCATCTCCCCTGCTCCATGCATCGTCTTTGATTTTTAACGCATTTAACCCGTTTGCTGCTTTGAATGTTTCGAAGAAACGGGTGCGGCCGCTTCGGCCCTTGGACGTGCACAGCACCAGGGAGGTAGCTCGCGCGACGTCCAACGGCCGACAGCAGCAGCGAACGGGTTAAGATACTTTGTCCTGGTCAAGTGCAACCATTGATATCTAAGAGCTTTAACTATTTAATCTTTGGACATTCATAACTTGACTTGTATAGGTTGGATTTTTGTCGTTTTGGTCTTGTTTTAACCAGATAATTATTGTCTATTTTTCTAAATTGGTGTGGTCTTTTTGTAGTGTTTTCACTGTTTTACTGTGTATGTGCGAGTGTGTGTGTATGTGGACGAATACTTTACACATTGCCTCTAAGATAAACCTAACTGCTCTTTGCAAGACACCAAGGGGGTGAGAATGGTTTATTCTGAGGGTGTAACTCACTTACCCTGACTAGAGTGAGGGTCTCCACTTGGACAAGATATAAAACACTGCCAACCAGAGACCCCATTTCGAACAGTGACTGAAGAATGTACCTGTGTAAATTGTAATATAGGGGTAGGGGTGATGACAGCACTTCACGAAGACAACAGAGCCGAGCAAGGCACATGCACCAGCAAATCATGTACAAAATGACAAACAAATGACATAGGGCAAAAGAGAATGCGCAAACCTGAAAAGAGAAATGGAACAACATTAAAAGTAGCTAACACAATCAACTAGATGAAACATGCAAACAATACTGAAGAGAATTAAAATAAGTGATTTTATAGTGACGTTTCAATAGATGGAAGGTCCTGCATTGTCAATAGAGGCCTTGGAAATATTTTGCATAATATTTTCAGATCCACAGGGTCTTCAAAGGTGGATGTTTTATCTTTATATGTAACTTTGAAGGTACAAGGATGTAGCAAACCAAAGTGAGCTCCCATCGATCGCAATGATGGAAAAAGAGAAAGGAACTCCTTTCGTCTATTGGCAGTAGATTTTGCCATATCCTGAGTGAAAAAGTGTGTGACCAGCCCATATTAGATGGTTCGTAGCCTTCACCGCCTGTAGAACTTTAAGAAGATCCATGTTCTCTAGGAGTTAATAATAACCCCTCTGGGTTTAGCGTGAGAGGATTTTGTAGAGAGTTTTTCACCAAGTCGATGACCCCTGGCATGTTGAGTTCGAGAGATCCGGGAAGGTCCAGTAATTGAGGTAAAAAAGTGGCGAAAAACGATACAGGATCTCTACACTCAACATCTGCAGGGAAGCCATAAATGCAGAGATTGCTGCCTACCTCTATTTACCAAATCCTCAGCATGCCTCTTAAGGAAAAGAATGTATTTCTGCATAGCAGCAATCTTTGAGGATTCATCTTGCAGGTCACTATCCTTTGTTGAGCTTCCGTCAAACGAGATTCCATAGAAGACCATTTAGTAAGCGCACGTCAACTCCTACAACACAGATGCTAACTATGCTATGGTTATTAGATGGAAATACCTAGAATTGTGTGAATAATGGCATAGCAATAATAATCTTGTACACAGTGCGATGTGTACCAATGTTTAGTATGTTTGTATCAGGAAAATTATAAAAAAATGCAATAAAGATATTCCTGAAAAAAAATAGAAGACCATTTAGCATCTAGATTTTGGATTCTAATATTCGCTTTTTCCACAAAGGGGCAGAGGAATCTTATTTCGTCTAGTAACATTTCCATAGAAATAGATGAAGAGTACTTATCAGGAGAGGAATGTCAGGTTTATCTCCACGGGATCCAGTTGTTGTATACAATGGTCCACCTCCAAATGTCACTAACACCTTGATTATGTTGCACAAGGTTTTTGAGCCATTAGGCGGGGGAAAAATAGGAGGAGAGAAAAAAGGAAGGGAAAGGAAGGGGTCAGCAGGGAAAGGAAAACCTGAAACGACAAATAATACCTTCATAAGCAACAATAATCATATTAGGACTACACTCATGAATTTTTGCTAAATGAACCCTGTATACCTGCTAAAAGTAAAATAACAAGACTCTCTGATGTCAGCCTCTCTTCCCCCTCTTCTTGCGACTGAGAATTGCCTATTAGAAACATAAACAATAATGTTACAACATCCCTTGGGTATACTGGGCAAAAGTAGGTAGGTGTTCATTCCACCCCCCAGGACATACTGCAGAATAGAAAACAAGATGAGGAACTGGAGTATCAATCATAAAAGAACCACAAAGTAAATCACTGGTCTCAGATGAAGAAAAGATGGATACGGTAATGTGTAGGAGGTAAGAACCATAACACTCCGCTCCTGATGATTCTGTTAGACCTGAACAGATACCACCGATATAAGAATAAACAGTAACGTGTAGTTGCGACCACTAGCACGCTCTGCTTCCTTTCAACAGTTTATTGATACATAGAGTCCAGTGGAAAAAAGGTAACGCGTAGTTGAGGCCACCACAGCGCTTCGCTTTTCCCTCCTCTTTCTTTAACTAATAATGTCATAAGCACGGCAGCGCGTAGTTGCTACCACCACTGCGCTCCGCGACAAATATCACTTAGCAGCCTGCTAGCGTGCCCCGTACAATCACAGCAAGTAATCCAAGGAATCCTTTTGGCAGCGCGGCGAAAGGCAACGCGCGCCGAACAAACAAACACCAAGAATCCTACCTTGGATTCAGAAATAACAGTCCGAAGATTCTGCCCCGATCAGCAGCCAAAGAACACGGCGTGAAGAGGTCCTTCTCTCACGCCCGACAGCGTCAAGATTCATATCCAGAATAACACGCAACAGGAAGCGTGCCCTGACCCCTAAAGTACTTCCTGTGTACTACAGGAGGGAATCATGGGAAGTGTAGTTTCCATCGTAATGTAGGCGCAGTATGGGCATAATCCTGATAGTACATCCCCCTCCCTAGCGCCTTCTAGGACCAGGCCGCAAAGGAAACCTTCGGTGATAAGAGCGGATGGCAGCAGGAGCCTGTATGTTTCCCACAGGTTCCCAGGAATCATCTTCGGCCGAGTAGCCTTTCCAGGATACCAGATACCAAAGAACTCCCCTCCTCACTTTGGAATCCTTGATGCTCCTAACCTCGTAATCAAGACCCCCATCACTGACCACAGGTGGAGGGGCACGCCTCCTGGCCGAAAGAGCAGGCTTTAACAGGTTACAGTGAAACACCGGGTGTATTCTGAGTGTACCAGGCAATTTCAATTTGTATTCCACCGGATTGATTCGCTTCACAATGGTATATGGCCCTATGTACCGTGGATGAAACACACTACGTAGCTTGAACTTGATGTTGCAAGTGGATAACCATACTCTATTGCCCACCTGATATACAGGGCCTTTCGTCCGATGACGATCCTCCCATTTTTTGTACTCCTTCTTAGGCCGGAGTAGATGTACCCTTATCTTTCTGTATACGGTGTGGATTTTCCGCATCAGCCCCATGACCGTAGGCTGGTTAGATACCTCCTCGGGAATGTGGACCGGAAGAATCCGTGCATCGAAACCATATGTAGCAAGGAAAGGAGAAACACCCACTGAGCAATGCCAAGCATTATTGTATGCTACCTCGGCCATCCATAACATAGAAACCCAGGAATCCGGAGCGTCCGTTGCGTAGCATCGGAGATACTTCTTTAGAGTTTGGTTTAGTCTCTCCGTCTGTCCATCGGTTTGTGGGTGGAAGCTGGTGGAGAGTGAGGATTGAATATGTAATGCCTGACACCACACCTTCCAAAATCTGGCAATGAATTGCGGGCCTCTGTCAGACACGATGACCTCGGGCACTCCGTGCAACCGAATAAGATTGGTCAACAGTAATTGTGCCATTTGGCCAGCTGTAGGAAGATTCACACATGGGATGAAATGTCCCAACTTTGTGAGGCTGTCTATGACGACTAATATGGCCGACTTGCCCTGATCCTGAGGTAATCCAGTAACGAAATCCAAACTAATATTCTGCCAAGGCCTTCTTGGTGAAGGCAATGGCATCAACAAACCTTTCTTCATTCCAGTCACATTCTTTGCACGAGCACATTCCTCACTCTGCCCTATCTATTTGGACACATCAGCCTTTTCTGTATCCCACCAGAAGTGGCGTTCCAAGAGTTGTAAGGTCTTTCTTACCCCTGATGACCAGCCAAAGGGGAATCATGGCACCAAGCAAAGGCCTTCTTTTGCAACGCTAAGGTGGGTAGGAACAATCTATTGTCCTGAAAAGGCAGACCTTGCTTCAACTAACGATTGCTACCCTTAGTTGCCCAAAGAACCCATGCATTCTGGTCCTTTATTTTGTGAATGCACTCCAGGAAGGTATGTGCCTGTATCACACAGATCACCTTACCTGGATTCAAGATCGCCTTCAGGTTTTCTTCCTCTCCCCCTGTCTCAACCTGTTCTTGTCTAGAGAGTGAATCTGCTTTCAGATTGTCCACCCCTGGCCGATATGTGATGGTAAAATCGTACTCTGAGAAGAACAGCATCCATCGCATCTGTCTCTGTGTGAGGTGTCTAGCCGTTTTAATAAATTGAAGGTTTCTATGGTCTGTAAAGACAGTGACCGGGAAGGCAGCCCCCCACAGATGTTGACGCCATTCTTGAAATGCGCTCTTGATGGCTAACAGCTCTTTTTCTGCAACTGTATAGTTCTTTTCGGACACACTCAATTTCTTCGACAAGTAGGCAATAGGGTGTAGTTGCCCTGTGTCTTTGTCTCTCTGGGACAGTATGGTCCCTATAGCTTCATCAGAAGCATCAGCTTCAACTATATACGGGTATTCTGGTTTTGGGTGTGCAAGTATTGGAGCTGTGGTAAAAGCTGTTTTTAGATACTCAAAGGCTTCAGCAGCCTCACTAGACCACTGAAATTTCACTCCTTTCCTGAGTAGTCTTGTCAAAGGGACCGCCACCTTAGAGAACTGCAGGATAAATCTGCGGTAGTAATTGGCGAAGCCTAAAAAGCTCTGGACTTATTTCACACTTGTGGGTGTAGGCCATGTCTGTACTGCCTGTACTTTTCTTTCTGACATTTGCAACCACTCATGACTTAACATAACCCCCAAAAATTCTACTACCGGCACACTGAGTTCGCATTTGCTTATTTTGCAAAAAAGACTATGTTCTCTTAATGTCTGTAGTACCTCAACAACATGTTGTTTGTGTAGTGTGGTGTCTTCTGAATAAATCAGGATGTCATCAATGTACACCACTGCACTGATAACCACAAACTCTTTTAGGACATCATTCAAGAAGTATTGAAATGCCACCGGTGCGTTGCACAAACCGAAAGGCATAACGGTGTAGTCATATAAACCGTATCGGGTCTTAAAGGCGGTCTTCCACTCATCCCCCTCGCAAACGCGGACCAAATGGTATGCGCCCCTGAGGTCCAGTCTAGTGAATACTCTGGCGTTCCTCACTTGATCTATCAAGACAGAGATAAGGGGTAGTGGATATCTATTTCTGATGGTGTTCCTGTTCAACATGCAGTAATCCACACAGGCTCTCAGATCTACGTTGGCTTTTTTAATGAAAAACAGAGGAGATGCTGCAGGAGATCTGGATGGCCTGATGAATCCAATGTCAGTATAATGATCCAGGTATTCTTTTAAGTGGGTTGTCTCAGGTATGGATAACGCATAAACTCTACATGACGGAATGGTGGCCCCCTCTACTAAATAAATCCTACAATCGTACATCCTATGCGGGGGTAACTGCTCTGCCTTGCTTTCGCTGAATACGTCTTTGTATTCCTGATACTCAGATGGTAGTCTAACCGATTTCTCAGCTGCAGTAGCCACCACCAATGGGATTTGTAGCAGAGAGGCTAACAAGGTTTTGTGTCCTTCCATGTGTTCTTTACAATCTCCTGACAAAAACTGAACCGTCTTTTCCTTCCAATTAATCAAGGGGTTGTGGTGACATAGCCAAGGCATCCCCTAGATTATCTCGTACTGTGGGGCTTCTATAATATTCAATGACAGTTCCTCCCTATGTATGCCTTCCTTTACCTCGACTGAGAGCACCACTGTCTCTGTCTGCTCTGTGATAAGACCTGAAGTCAAAGGTTTCCCATCAACAGCTAAGACTTCTTCTGGTGTTTCCCTAGGGACTCTATCCAATGACAAGGTTGACACGAGACCGCTATCGATGAAATTACCGGTAGCCCCGGAATCAATCATGACCAAGACTTGGTGCACTTGTAGCTGACTTTCTAATCTCATGGGGAGTAGGATATGCGTCTCAGTGTCCATTAAGGTGAGTACTGTCAATGAAGGGACTTTCCATGGTTGAGTTTCGCTCTTGCCTTCAGGGATATCCACTGAGCCAACTGGTGAACTCAACACTAAAATAGCAACTTTCTTGTTCTTAAACCATCCCCCTGTGGACCTAGGTTTGGAGGGACATTCCCTTACGTAATGCCCCTTCTTTCCACAATACATACACAACCCCGCAACTCTACGGCTTTCTTTTTCATCCTTGGTTAATGGAGCTCTAACCGCTCCTATTTCCATGGGTTCTGCATTACTCTCAGGGGAAGGTAAAGCTCTGCGAGAAGTCCAATCGGGCCTAGACGGGCCTTTATCCCATCTTCTCCTATCCCCTCCCCTGTCTGCCAATATACCATCTAATCTCAAAGTCAAACTAACCATATCTGCACACGTGACTGGTTGAGGGTCTATCTGTGTGATTATGTCCTTTAAGACATCCCTTAACCCCTGGTAAAAAAGGGACATCCTTTTCTCTTCAGGCCAGGAGGTTTCAGCCACTAATCTATTAAACGTGGTTAGATATGTCACCAAATCACCTCTTCCTTGTCTGAGTTCCAATAGTTCTCTGTCAGCACTGAAAGTTGTGGCCCTTCTATCAAACACTCGCTCAAACTCAGTACGAAAAGCTGACCAATCTGAGAGAACCGGATCATTGTTTCTTACTAACGGTACTGCCCAATTAGCTGCATCACCTATTAGATAAGATAAGCCACACGAGAGTGGTTGTTAGGGAATGAGGCGGGCTTACAGGAGAAATGGAGCATAATTTGTGTTAAAAACACCTGTGTCTTGGTTGGGTCGCCTGAATACCTCTCAGGACTAGCCAGAGGAATAGGAGGAGGGACAGTGACCTGTATCAGAGATGACGGGGCATCAAAGGGATTTCTTGAGAGCCTTTCTACTTTTTCTCTTAATGCGGTCGTTTCTTCTTTAGAGGAGGCTAGCTCCTGTTGCACCAGAAGTAATGCCTGCAATACATCATCCATGGTGGCCATTATTATAAACAACTGAATCAGGTAGAGCGGTTTTCATGGGCGTGTTATTCTGTCATGTTTATCTCCACGGGATCCAGTTGTTGTATACAATGGTCCACCTCCAAATGTCACTAACACCTTGATTATGTTGCACAAGGTGTTTGAGCCATTAGGCAGGGGAAAAATAGGAGGAGGGATAAAAGGAAGGGAAAGGAAGGGGTCAGCAGGGAAGGGAAAACTTGAAACGACAAATAATACCTTCATAAGCAACAATAATCATATTAGGACTACACTCATGAATTCTCGCTAAATGAACCCTGTATACCTGCTAAAAGTAAAATAACAAGACTCTCTGATATCAGCCTCTCTTCCCCCTCTTCGTGCGACTGAGAATTGCCTATTAGAAACATAAACAATAATGTTACAACATCCCTTGGGTATACTGGGCAAAAGTAGGTAGGTGTTCATTCCACCCCCCAGGACATACTGCAGAATAGAAAAGAAGATGAGGAACTGGAGTATCAATCATAAAAGAACCACAAAGTAAATCACTGGTCTCAGATGAAGAAAAGATGGATACGGTAATGTGTAGGAGGCAAGAACCACAACACTCCGCTCCTGATGATTCTGTTAGACCTGAACAGATACCACCGATATAAGAATAAACAGTAACGTGTAGTTGCGACCACTAGCACGCTCTGCTTCCTTTCCACAGTTTATTGATACATAGAGTCCCGTGGAAAAACGGTGACGCGCAGTTGAGGCCACCACAGCGCTTCGCTTTTCCCTCCTCTTTCTTTAACTAATAATGTCATAAGCACGGCAGCACGTAGTTGCTACCACCACTGCGCTCCGCGACAAATATCAATGAGCCAAATCCAAACAACCGAAATAGCATGTAGAGTAATGGCGAGTCAAAGTCTCAATGAAGAACAGAACTCTTTCCTCTCAACAATTGTTCATAAACCACAAAGAAAAGACGGAGACACTTAGCAGCCTGCTAGCGTGCCCCGTACAGTCACAGCAAGTAATCCAAGGAATCCTTTCGGCGGAAGGCAACGCGTGCCGAACAAACAAACACCAAGAGTCCTACCTTGGATTCAGAAATAACAGTCCGAAGATTCTGCCCCGATCAGCAGCCAAAGAACACGGCGTGAAGAGGTCCTTCTCTCACGCCCGACAGCGTCAAGATTCATATCCAGAATAACACGCAACAGGAAGCGTGCCCTGACCCCTAAAGTACTTCCTGTGTACTACTGGAGGGAATCACGGGAAGTGTAGTTTCCATCGTAATGTAGGCGCAGTATGGGCATAATCCTGACAAGGGAGGGATCTTGTTTGAGATGTTTACAGGAGCCAACCTGTTGGTGCTTCAATGTGGAGGTGGACTTGGGAATGGCTGAAGGCAAGGTGGAAGGTGGCAAATGAGAGGTATTAGTCATTGAAAGATAATGAATGAGGCAGAGGATTTGTGGTTTATTTTAATTCCCTTGCTCTCCCCATGCAGGGCAGAACAATGTATGAAGGAAGAAAAGCACAATTGTAATAGCAGACCACCAGTAATACCAAAAGTGAAGATATCAATCCAACAAGGAGCAGAGGATAGCGGAATGTAAAAAAGCACTAGGTATAATCAATGTTACAACTTGTGACTCCTGTGCCCTTTTCCAAACACTACTGAGACTCTTCAGACACTTGATATCCCCTACTTGGCCACAATGATAGTCATGCCCCTGATCTGTGTTAGCACCATGTCTCACCCTAACTGGAACTCCGTGAACTGCTCACACATGGTAAGACAAGTTGTGGCAGCATGTGAGGCGGCAACGTACAGTGTCCTCCGGCACAAACCCTATGCCAGGCTGCTGCCTGTTTGGTGGCTGGGCCCGCTCCAGTGGATGCACGCTGGGATGGGTTTCAGCCAGTGGATGGAGGGGGGATACCAGTCGCTGGAAGATCTCTATCAGGAAGGCACCTTCATCTCATAGCCCAGGGAGACTTCAACCTGAGCCCCGGTCAATTCCTACAATATGCAAAAAGTTCTTGCACGATCCGGGGCTTGTGGACTGACTTCCCAGCTGTACCACAGGAGTCCCAGTCGCTGCTTCTCATTTTAGATATAGGCTTCAGTAGGGTTATGATCACTCGCCTCTACGCAGCACTCAAGCTAGACCAATGTACTGATACCATAAAGGCGCATCATTTGTGGGGGGATGACTTAAGTAACCCCTTGGCCGATCAGGAGTGGGACAGGGTCACTGCACAGGCTAAAGAGGTTGCGAGTGGGGAAGCTGGAATTCTCATCTAGATTTTCCTTACCAATCTCTAGAATCCCAGGTCTGGTCGACTGGATCTTTTTTCCCTGTCCTGGAAGCATAAAGGAAAGATTTTCTGATTCACAGCTCAATCAAATTTGCAATCCAAATTCAATTAGACTCAAAGGACCACTGACTACGAACTGAAGTTTTGAAGATTTATTACAAAGCCAGAAAAAATTTAATATACAAACATCTCAGCAAGAGATTCAGGAAATAGACTGTCACTAATACAAAGGTAATTCTACGCAAGAGTCTCAAACGACTCAGAATAAAAACCAAGGTTAATTCAAGCAACATTAAACATACCATTACTGACAATGTCGAAAATCTGGACTGCATTTACAAAAAGGAAAGAATTTCCGTTAGGCAGTCCCTACTATGCCTCTAAGGTGACATCCCTACATAACATACCTCTGAGGCAAGAGAAAAAGGTGACAGCTGTGAAGACTTCCTAAGAGGTACATTCACTTCCAATAGGTGACTTCAAATACTGAGCTCGTTCTAAGATGCTCCTTGCTACACTTTACTCTGCCTCAAGTTCACAACTATCTACATCTTGCCTTTCCCAAGCCCACTTCCTAACTACTAGACTGATGTCTACTCTCTGCTCTCTGCTCCGGACTGACTCTCCACCCTCGGGTGCAGTCCCTAATACAAAACCCCAAAAACAGTCGACACGCCTTCAGACACGCCCCTCTGGCAGGTGTACCTCCACGGAGTTTTCCACTATGGCACCTCTCCATCCAGCATCTGTTGGAGTGTCCTTGGGTCCCAGGCACCTTCTCCGCTGAATGTTGCACTCCCAAATTCTTTGGCAGCATCTCTGCGCTCGCGCCTACTATCCCAACTTCTAAACAATGGACTTTTCTACCTAACGATCCTTGTGGCCTTGCACCTGCAAGCTGAAATACGTGAGACCATCCTTGCAATATTCGAAATTACAATTTTAATATTTGCTGAGGACAGCCTTTCCCAGGCGAGAGAAATCATTTCTTACCGACTAAGGCTAACCAAGGAAAAATACAGTTGGGCCTCTACTGGCTTCAGCATGTCCCAGGCCTTTGCATTTTTAAACGCATTTTTAACACGACATGACATTACATTTCATCATTTATACTTTAATCCTGCAAGCAATATTTTTCACATTAAACTCGATGTTAATCCACTCCTTAATAAACACATGTATTACTTCATTAAGGAAAAACAAATGGAGGAGTACCACCAGTGAGAATTCACAAGTTGCTGTAGGGGTGCACGGTTTCTTTCGAAAAAAGGGGGAAAATCTCCTTTTATTAGAAACCCCTCACTCATCACCTAGTGATGACATGCTTCATCATCGGGGTCCACCCTAATGACCTAGCGTCATCAGGGTGTGCTTCAACACCTGATTGCAGTGGAGCAGGTTGTGAGTGATGGTGCGTGAACAAAAGGGTAAGTGTGTTAAAAATTGTCCTGGTTATAACTTAGAAAAATAAAGACTTTTTATTGGTAAGCAACTGGACAATGTTAAAATCGTGGCGAGATAAAGTGAGGGCAGTGATGAGCCCGTGTATCTCTTTTATGTGTTGGGTCTACATGTTTCAACCTTGGTGGTTATGTTGAACCAGGTTTTCATCAGGACCTAAAACCAAAATGGTGGATGGTCTGCGTCCCCTAAAAGACGCACCCGATCCTACCATATGGAACCACTGGATGGCAAAAAATGTGCCCGTGGTATATGCTCGCTCCACAGTGGGTGAGCTGTAAAAATCAAAACACCTGTAAAGGAAGTACGGACATTTGTCACATATTGATCGTATTTACAAGCCTGTAACGTAGTGCAGTGCTTCAACGTTGTGTCAGCATGCGGTCTCACCCCGTTACATGGTGAATTCAGTGGTAGCATCATACTATTAATATTACCGGTATTGCGCTCTACTCCAACATACTTCTAGTGGGAGGAGGGAAGTGATAGTGCACAATGCGGGGCGGTGAGTATTAACCGCAACTTGCACACTAAAGAAGTGCTGTGATTGTTTACTTATTCACAACTTACACGCAGTACATTAATTCATCACCGCGTGATTCTGACTCGCGTACTGACTAGTTTGTGCGAGGCTATATCGGCTTTAGATAGTGCATGCACTGTCATAGTAAAATTGTACAACACAGGACAAAAAACGAACATGACACAGACGTTTGACAGACAAAGAAAATATAACCAAGGCTCACTCTCAGTGGAGTGTTCGTGGACTTCATGGGGCAGGGGAGGTTACCCTCGTGATTAAACGTATTCTGTAAGGGAATTGATTTTAAAGGGGCGTTATTATGAGCGCGAATGGTTTCTGAGCAGCCAAGCCCTGGTAGCGTTCGTGGCGGCGCTCGTTCGTGACAGAACATGCCCTGCGTGAAGATTAGATCTCTACTTACAGTTTTCGCCGAGGATTGTTGCTTGCAACCTACTGCCTGCACCGCCCCGTTAGTAATGGGTTGGGTGTAGGCGGAAGTAAATAAACCGAGGCCGAAGCCGTGATGGGCGTGGTTAAGCCCCGATCACGTGCTCGGTAGCCCGGCAAACTGAGGCTCTGGGACGGTGGCTCCACAGGGTCATAGCGGAGCAACACTAGTGTGTGTTCGAACCGCGGGCATGGAGGTTGATGGCAATAGCGGGCACAATGGTCTATAATTAATACAACAGAAAACGGACTGATAATATTGTCCAAAAAAATATAATAAAAGGCGAGTGACTGAATATTAATTCCAATCAAATCAATCATGAATGGCGAGATCCCAGGATCCTAGCCAGTATAAGACCCACGGGGAGGTAGAATTAAGAGCCAAAGAGGAGTCTAAATTAAGGACCCCCCATGTGGGAACAACAGTGTGGTATAGCTTCAGGCTATGCTCAAAAAAAAGAATAAGAATGCGAAGGTTGATCCTCGTTGGAGGGGTGCCTGGCTATGGGAATAGTACATTATGGCAAAATGGCAGACAGCTCATTCGGGGTTCACAAGTAGGCAGATATTCGCTAGGAAACAGGTAGGGAAAAATTAAAGTACAGAGGCCCATGGGATGTTATCATTAAGCCCAGTGATGTGAGTGGAAAGTCTGTAGACCCAACGTTGTTCTTTTTCGTGTAGAATTTTCTGTGAGTTGGGTCCATTTGGGATCTGTTCGATGACGGTCCATCTCATATCGTTTGGGGTGTGATTCACATCCAGGAAATGGTCTGTCAACTTGGTGGCGTTTTTCCTGCAGCGTATTGTGCTGCGATGCTCGCAGATGCGTTGTTTTACCTTTCTGGTCGTCATTCCAATGTAGTTCTTACCGCATGTGCATGTGATCATGTACACAACGTTAGTGCTATTGCAATTCGTGTGTTTGCGCTGTTCCCACACTCTACCTTCTTCGAGATTCAATGTTTTCGTATTTTCAGTCAGATGGCAGACGCTACAGTTTCCGCATTTGAAGTGCCCAGTGATCGGTGGCAAGTTCCACAGTTCGGTGATGCTAGGATTGAGGTTGCTGGTTCCAATTTTAGGTCTTGTATTTACAAGGCTATCTTTTAAGCTTGGCTAAGCTTACTAAGACGTCGTCAATATAACGACGCCAAAATTTGATATGCTGTAAGGGTTCTCATCTGTCATGATGTGCCTTACTTCAAAATCATGGACGTATAGTCCGGCTATGCTAGGAGCAAAGACACTGCCCATAAAAGGGCTGCCTCTGAAAAGGAGGGCGGTATTGGCTGGGTGGAAAAAAGTGCGGTTGGAATGGTGGTTGCCATCCATACATGGGGAATGGTTGGTCTGGCATGAATGGTGTGGGAAATCACAATTGGGAACACCAAACACCTAAAACATTCATCCTGCAGTGTGCTACGCTCGCACTCAAAAGAAACTATTTTGAATATGAGGGTTCCTTGTACCTCCAAATCGGTGGAACATCTATGGGCAGTGTCTTTGCTCCTAGCATAGCCGGACTATACGTCCATGATTTTGAAGTAAGGCACATCATGACAGATGAGAACCCTTACAGAGAGCATATCAAATTTTGGCGTCGTTATATTGACGACGTCTTAGTAATTTGGCAAGGACCTGAAGAGACACTTATAGACTTTACCACCTGGATCAATACTCGAGATCCACACCTCAGATTCACCCATACCTCTGACAAACAACATATGATCTTCCTGGACATAGAAATCAAAAAAGAGGGGCAAGAATTGACAACTAAAACTCATTTCAAACCCACTGCCAAGAACAATCTGCTAAGGTATGAGAGTTTTCATCCCCGTCCGCTCAAAGAAAATTTACCATATGGCATATATTTGAGATTACGGCGCAATTGTAGCAAATTAACAGATTACAAACTTCAAGCAAAAGATCTCACCTGCAAATTGAAACAACGAGGTTATCCCAACAAAGTAATTGAAAAGTGTCAGAAAAGAGCGAGGAATCAACCTCGGGATGCCCTCCTTGAGGAAAAGACGGACCAAGATGATTCAGTTCCCCTCACTTGTGTCACAACGTATAATACCATATCAAACAAAGTGAGTAAAAGCATCAACAAACACTGGCAAATACTCAATACAGGCATGTTCAAATGGGACAAACCACTGTTCTCCTACAGAAAAGCACCAAGCTTAAAAGATAGCCTTGTAAATACAAGACCTAAAATTGGAACCAGCAACCTCAATCCTAGCATCACCGAACTGTGGAACTTGCCACCGATCACTGGGCACTTCAAATGCGGAAACTGTAGCGTCTGCCATCTGACTGAAAATACGAAAACATTGAATCTCGAAGAAGGTAGAGTGTGGGAACAGCGCAAACACACGAATTGCAATAGCACTAACGTTGTGTACATGATCACATGCACATGCGGTAAGAACTACATTGGAATGACGACCAGAAAGGTAAAACAACGCATCTGCGAGCATCGCAGCACAATACGCTGCAGGAAAAACGCCACCAAGTTGACAGACCATTTCCTGGATGTGAATCACACCCCAAACGATATGAGATGGACCGTCATCGAACAGATCCCAAATGGACCCAACTCACAGAAAATTCTACACGAAAAAGAACAACGTTGGGTCTACAGACTTTCCACTCACATCACTGGGCTTAATGATAACATCCCATGGGCCTCTGTACTTTAATTTTTCCCTACCTGTTTCCTAGCGAATATCTGCCTACTTGTGAACCCCAAATGAGCTGTCTGCCATTTTGCCATAATGTACTATTCCCATAGCCAGGCACCCCTCCAACGAGGATCAACCTTGGCATTCTTATTCTTTTTTTTGAGCATAGCCTGAAGCTATACCACACTGTTGTTCCCACATGGGGGGTCCTTAATTTAGACTCCTCTTTGGCTCTTAATTCTACCTCCCCGTGGGTCTTATACTGGCTAGGATCCTGGGATCTCGCCATTCATGATTGATTTGATTGGAATTAATATTCAGTCACTCGCCTTTTATTATATTTTTTTGGACAATATTATCAGTCCGTTTTCTGTTGTATTAATTATAGACCATTGTGCCCGCTATTGCCATTAACCTCCATGCCCGCGGTTCGAACACACACTAGTGTTGCTCCGCTATGACCCTGTGGAGCCACCGTCCCAGAGCCTCAGTTTGCCGGGCTACCGAGCACGTGATCGGGGCTTAACCACGCCCATCACGGCTTCGGCCTCGGTTTATTTACTTCCGCCTACACCCAACCCATTACTAACGGGGCGGTGCAGGCAGTAGGTTGCAAGCAACAATCCTCGGCGAAAACTGTAAGTAGAGATCTAATCTTCACGCAGGGCATGTTCTGTCACGAACGAGCGCCGCCACGAACGCTACCAGGGCTTGGCTGCTCAGAAACCATTCGCGCTCATAATAACGCCCCTTTAAAATCAATTCCCTTACAGAATACGTTTAATCACGAGGGTAACCTCCCCTGCCCCATGAAGTCCACGAACACTCCACTGAGAGTGAGCCTTGGTTATATTTTCTTTGTCTGTCAAACGTCTGTGTCATGTTCGTTTTTTGTCCTGTGTTGTACAATTTTACTATGACAGTGCATGCACTATCTAAAGCCGATATAGCCTCGCACAAACTAGTCAGTACGCGAGTCAGAATCACGCGGTGATGAATTAATGTACTGCGTGTAAGTTGTGAATAAGTAAACAATCACAGCACTTCTTTAGTGTGCAAGTTGCGGTTAATACTCACCGCCCCGCATTGTGCACTATCACTTCCCTCCTCCCACTAGAAGTATGTTGGAGTAGAGCGCAATACCGGTAATATTAATAGTATGATGCTACCACTGAATTCACCATGTAACGGGGTGAGACCGCATGCTGACACAACGTTGAAGCACTGCACTACGTTACAGGCTTGTAAATACGATCAATATGTGACAAATGTCCGTACTTCCTTTACAGGTGTTTTGATTTTTACAGCTCACCCACTGTGGAGCGAGCATATACCACGGGCACATTTTTTGCCATCCAGTGGTTCCATATGGTAGGATCGGGTGCGTCTTTTAGGGGACGCAGACCATCCACCATTTTGGTTTTAGGTCCTGATGAAAACCTGGTTCAACATAACCACCAAGGTTGAAACATGTAGACCCAACACATAAAAGAGATACACGGGCTCATCACTGCCCTCACTTTATCTCGCCACGATTTTAACATTGTCCAGTTGCTTACCAATAAAAAGTCTTTATTTTTCTAAGTTATAACCAGGACAATTTTTAACACACTTACCCTTTTGTTCACGCACCATCACTCACAACCTGCTCCACTGCAATCAGGTGTTGAAGCACACCCTGATGACGCTAGGTCATTAGGGTGGACCCCGATGATGAAGCATGTCATCACTAGGTGATGAGTGAGGGGTTTCTAATAAAAGGAGATTTTCCCCCTTTTTTCGAAAGAAACCGTGCACCCCTACAGCAACTTGTGAATTCTCACTGGTGGTACTCCTCCATTTGTTTTTCTATAGTAGTATTCAGGGGTACAGGAGTACTCCCTGTTCACTCTGGTGAACATTATCCTTGCTCTCCCCATTGTTTCTTTATTTCATTAAGACACATCATTGTTAACACGACATTTCACATTTGATTATATTGCTACGTTATGCAGCATCACATTTTCTAATTAAGGCATTACATTAATTTATGATTCACCTTATGCATGCTCGTGACGGAACCGCTCCGTCACGAGCCTCGGGTGGGCTGTGCTGGTGACGGAGCGGTTCCGTCACGGCCAGGCCGCCGCGCCTGCGCGGGGCTGATTACGCACATGTGTGGCGCGTTTTATTAAGTGGGCGGGGCCGTGACGGAACCGCTCCGTCACAAGCACAGCTCACCCGAGGCTCGTGAGGGAGCGGTTCCGTCACGAGCATGCATGAGCATTCATAATGAATCGCAGTAATGTTGCTTATATATTTCTCCAGATCCTTGCTGTTATCTGGTATATAAGTACAACATTCTTGAACTTTTAAAAGTTTGCAGACTCCTCCTTCCTTAGTTAGAAGGACGTCTAAAGCAAGACGGTTTTGTAAAACCATAGTCCTTATCGATAACATCTCACCCTCAACCAACACTAAGGACTTAGCTGTACTCATAGATAACTCGTCCACAACAGTCGCCAAACTCCTGATCTTCACATCATCATGTCTACAATGAAATCATGTTCTGATTTGTTATCTTTGCCTCAAATTGTGAAGCGTGCTGATATCCTTCGGGATCAAGTTTGCGCTATATAAAACTTTATAAATAAATAAATTCAATATCACTCCCAGAGTTGGTATCATTGCTCCAAAAACATCTCCAACTATGGCTCCAACACTTTCACCTCGCTTCACTCTCACATGTTGTCCTCCTTCTAGAAGTTCAAAATCCTCTGTATGATAATGATCGCTAAATAGCACGTTCCATACCATTTCTCAGGCAATCGCACATAAGCATTCCTTCCACAGACAAAATACACCGTCGGAATCACTTGTACCGCACTTTGCAAGAAATCTTTCGCATAATACTCTAAAGTAAATGTATGCTCACACGTAGTGTGACCTACATTGACATTCTCATAATACGTCTGTGGTCGGTGAATGCACAATTTCCCCTTCTGTACTTCAACCAAAGCTATTGGACCAAAACTCCCTTTATACTTGTGCAATTTCTCTTCATCTGTCCAATCTACTCTACACTGGCCAGAATCTAGTAACTGCTTTTGTTCGCGTTATCAGTCTTCTACCTGATCAATACATTTCTTCTCTGTATCTGACAACAAACAAGTCAGATTGTGACGATGTACATAAGCTGTATCCAACTCCTGGGTCTGAATAAAATATGTTCCAAGCCTGTCCTCTGAATATAATATTCATACTTGTTCAAATGCTTGTATGGCGGCACTTCAGGAAGCACCGCATCATAATTCGAAAAGAAATATTCAAAATGATTGCGACCATAAAATATGCTAAGCAGCAAACTACATGAAATTCCATATGTCAATGGAAGGTGATGGTATCTAATACCCTCATCTACAGAAGCCGGCAATTGCATACACACATAGCAATCTTTCCCATCCATTGCATCAATGTACTCATACAGCAACTTTGCATACGCGTTAAGCTTAAAATTACCTCTAGACAGATTTGCATGTAATCTACGACTCTCCTCTAGCAGCAAAGCTCTGTCACTTCCTACCTTGACCTCTTCTTTGCCAGGAGTAGTAGGTGTAGGTATTCCCTCAACCTCCACTGCCTGCTCATGTGGTGCTAAATACGAAACTACTACTAGAATAATAAAGAGTATTACTCCTCCTACAAGTGTGACTGCAATGCACCTAGCTCTACGATTCGGGTTTCCAGCCTCCATGGTCTCAGGACTTGTTTCTCGAAATAGTAATTCTGCAACAATATTCAAAAATCTCTGTCTTCCTTCCTTACATTTGAAGCACTCGAACCACACCTCAAAGGCTGAAAGTCCCCTTTTGATTTCAGTTCCTTATTTACAGCAACAACAGGCAACCTTAACCCTTCTCGGTTCTCTAAGGGAAGTCCAAAAATGTCTTCTTCTTCCACTTGGACCTACGTTATTTACAGCAAGTATTTACAGCAAAAGTCTTTTCAGTCCATAATCAAATCCTTTCCAACTGCCTCTAACACATATTCCAAAAGTTCAAGACGAATAACAATAGATTCATGAGATGGTATTTCAGGGCCAAATGTAGGAAAGATCAATCTACTCAGAATCAGATGACGAATTCCACTCAAAACTGGGGGATTTGGAACAGTGATAGTCAGTACACCTTCGATCTCCAGTCTCGGTAACAACAACAGCACAGTTACTGATCACTGTCACTGCACTAACCCTCCCCGAACTCAACAAGCCTGGCATCAGTCACAGTATAGGTCCACTCTGGAGTCGCGTACTTTTGACAAGGCACCCTCTTTCTCCTGGACCTCCTCAATCCTCCACGAGCTTGTCCCTCGTCGTCTCCATCTGATTCAGATTCCTCAGACACAGGAGCAAGATCTCTTTCGGAAATCAACCTCAGGTTCAGTCGCCTTTGTCTTTCTGGCCACTGCTCTTCTGCTCTGCTGGTTCTCCTGCCTTCTTGCTCACTCTGTTCACAGTTTTCTTCAGCTGAGTTCGGTTTTGGCTCACTTTCACAGTCACTTTTCCTTTCTGAGGCAGTGTCAGCTTCACTTCCGTCGTGACCTTCCCCAGCTTGACCTAGTGAGCCACCAGCTTCATCAGACACACTCACAGCTTGTCCCCTCCCGTGGCCCTGCCACCACAGCTGGATTTTCAGTTGGGAGAGGAGCTGTTTCTTCCAAGGGTGCTGGAAATCGACGAGTGTGTGAAGCATGCACCCAATTCGGCAACCCTCCACACTTCACAGCAGTGTTCGTGATAAGGATGACTTGGTAGGGTCCCTTCCAATGATCATCCAAACAGCTTTTCCTCATGTGCTTCCGAACCAATACCCAGTCCCCTGGACTCAGGTTGTGGTAGTGATCACTGGAAGCCTGGACCACAGCAGCCTGCACCTGATGAGAGACAGAACGGATGACATCAGCAAGTCCCTTGCAATAGTCAAGAATCAGATCATCTGTGATACTCAGTAAGGCTGTCGATGGCACAGCTGGTAACCTCATTGCCCTCCCCATCAGCACTTCATGAGTGAGAGAGACCTGTTCTCCTGTCTGGGGTACTGCGCATACTCATCAGCACTAAAGATAAAGCGTCTGGCCATTTTAGGAACGTGGATGAACACACTTTTGCCTTCCGGGCTTTCAATGTTCCATTGATCTGCTCCACTATCCCAGAAGCCTCTGGTCGATAACTACAATGGAGTCTCTGATCAATGTTCAGCGCTGTGCAAAGCATCTTCATGACCTCACTATGGAAGTGAGTTCCTCTGTCCGATTCCAAAGAGGTCGGAACCCCGAATCTAGGCACAAGTTCCCTCAACAATAGCTTAGCTACTGTAAGTGTGTCGCACCTGCGTGTCGGATATGCCTCCACCCACCGTGAGAACACACACACCACCACCAAGATGTACCTCAAATGATTGCATTTTGGCATCTCAATAAAGTCTAATTGCATCCTATTGAAGGGTCCTCCAGACCTCCCAATGTGACTCATGGTGACTGCAGTTCTCTTCCCAACATTCATTTGCTGACACATAACACAACTCTGACACACAGCTTCTGCCACCGCACAAAATCTCCGATTGTACCAGGTTTGTCTGAACACTCGCACCATCGCATCTCTTCCCAAATGAACTGCACCATGAATTTGCCTCGCCGTTGGACTCAACAACTCATCCGACAACACTGCTCTCCCATCAGTTGAGACCCAAATATCCACATCTCCTTTCACACAGCCTGAATTAATCCACACATTTTTCTCGTGATCTGACACTTGTTGCTGCATGCATTTGAGCTCGTCCCAGGTATCTGCCATCTCCATCATCATGTTTAACTCAGTTCTCTCCTGACATCCCTCTATGTCATGTTCAGTGAAGGAATGGCCCTGCTCGGCACAAAATCGTCCCTTTACCATGGGCCATACGCTTTACAACGGCGATCTCTCTGGAACATTGCAGAGCTTCCAAAAGTAATCTTACAAATTTCCCGTTCCTGATAGAGGATCCAGATGAGGTCATGTAACCTCTCTGAGACCATAACTGTCCAAAGTCATGAACCACACCAAACCCATACTGGCTGTCGGTGTAAATGGTGATCTAAATCTGGTCTGCTGCCAAGCAAGCACAAGTTATGGCAATGATCTCAGCCACCTGAGCGGAGTATACTCCTTCCAGGGACGCAGCTTCAACAACTCCTGTGATGGTACATACAGCAATGCTGCTCTCAACTGACCAACACTGTCTCTTATACATGAACCATCAACAAAGAAAATTTCATCAGGGTCAGTCAATGGTTCATCAACAATATCAGGTCTCAGTTTGGTGCAAAGTTCTGTTACATCGAGACAATCATGGTCCTCACAATCTTCATCAAGCGTGTTTGGTAATGGCATCAAGGTAGCAGGATTCAAAACAGAGCACCTCTTCAGGGTCACATTCTCCGCAGCAAGTATAACCTGCTCATAGCGTGTGAGCCTGTTATTTGTCAAGTGCTGTGTCTTGGTCCTGGTATTCAATAGGTCAACAGAGTGCGGTACATGTATAATCAAAGGATGACCCATCACAATGCTCTCACACCTTTCAATGCTGACACCTGTTGCAGCAACGGATTTGAGACATCCGGGCAACGCTGAAGCTACTGGATCTAATGTAGCTGAAAAATAGGCAACTGGTCTACGGACACCTCCATGATCCTGAACTAGGACTGCTAATGCACAACCTTCTCGTTCGCCACAGAATAATGCAAAAGATTTATTGTAGGCAGGCATTCCCAGTGCCGGAGCACCACAAAGGTCCTCTTGCAACTCAAGGAACGCCTTCATACAGTCGTTGTCCCATGGTACCGGATCACTCACATCCTTGTGCGTCAGTCTCTGTAAAGGCTTTGCTTTTAACGAGAAGTCGGCAATCCACTGGCGACAGTGGCCAACCATCCCTAAGAACATCCTGACCTCTCTCTGTGTTGAGGGCACCATCATGTTCATGATGGCCTACATCCTGTCGGGAGACACCTTCCTTTTGCCCTTCTCTATTCTGTGACCCAGATACTGCACCTCATTCAAGCAGTACAGTAACTTATTTGGCGGCACCTAATGTCCGTTCTCTGCCAAATGATTCAAGAAGGCGATGGTGTCAATCCAGCATGCATCTTCTATCTCTGACGCCACAAGGAGATCGTCTATGTGCTGGATGAGAACAGAGTTCTACGGCAGTACTAAACTCTCCAGATTCTTTTTCAAAATCTGATTAAAGATCGATGGACTCTCTGTGTACCCCTGAGGGATACGACACCACGTTAAGACACGACTTTCCAGCTTGAAGGCGAACAAAGACTGCCTCTCCTCGTGCAGGGGTATCGAGAAGAAAGCCTGACAAAGGTCAATCACAGTAAACCACTCAGCTTGGCAAAGTATCTGAAATAAGATTACAGATGGATTCGGTACCACTGGACAACAGGGAACAACTATGTTGTTCACCCGGCGCAAATCCTGCACAATTCTAAATTTCCCGCTCGGTTTCTACAATCCCATTATTGGCGAATTACATGGACTGCCCAAGATTTCCTTCAGGATTCCTTGTCTAATCATAGACTCAATCACAGGCTTTATTCCTGCAATCGTCTCTGGGGTCAAATTATACTGCGGCGTCCTGGGGAAATCAGCATTCTGCTTAACCTGAATCTTAACTGGCTCAACTCCTTTAATCAAGCCTATGTCCTCTCCAGTGAAGTCCCACACCTCCCGTGAGACTGAATCTCTCAAATCAAGTGGAAGCTCCTCCACAGTCAAAGCAGGGTACATCTCTATGCACACATGCTGATTTGCGACCTTAAAGGTAGCGTCATCATCATTAGTCTGCAGTTCCACTCCCTTAGGAGTACAATAGATGGTACAATTGAGCTTGCACAGGAGCTCCCTCCCTAGCAAACAAACCGGACTGGAATCACACACCACAAATTGATGTCTATCCTTGAACGTCCCTATCTTCACAGGAATCGGTTTTGTCAGGGGATTCGTCAATTTCCTATTTGCAACGCCTACAACTTGGATTGTCTGTCCGAGAAGGGTAGGTTGGGGACTACTGCAGACCTCACAGTAGAACGGCTAGCACCAGTATCAACCAAAAAGGTGGTAGGATGACCATCAACATCAGCTTCAACAAATGGTCCCCTCTGGTCTACCTCTAAGACTGCCCCAAGAGTGCAGTCTTCCTCCCCCCTCAGACACCGTCATGCCAACGGGTCCAAGTAACAGTCATCGCTCTCATCAAAGAGAGGCATCTGCTGGTAAGTCCGAGTCACTGTCGATATCTTTGGCGGCTGAGGAACCAGGACTCGAGGAGCCGAATTCCCCCTTTTAACGATTTAGCCTTTGGTACTGCTGTCGTCATCACCCGGGGCACCTGTACCTGAGCCACTTCCTCCTGTTGCTCTTGATTTTCGGGATTATAAGGGCACTCACGTCTCCAGTGTCCAATCTGATGACACTGGTGGCACTCAGTAGTCTTTTTCAAAGTCGCCAAGTCTACCCTGGGCTTAGGGTCATCTCCATTTCCCTTTTTCGGGACCATTCTGTCTCCTACCTAAAGTTCCACCTCCCAACTGGGCCTGGCCTCCCTTGTCCGCAGACTGCATCTGGACCAGCATCAGCTTGTCCTTAAGCTTCTTGTGCTTCGAATCGATTTCATCACTGCAGTACCTGGCATACCTCAAAATCTCGTCCAGCGGCTTGTTCTGCCAACAGATCAAGTGTTGCTGGATCGTAAGGCAAATATCAGGTCTCAATCCCAGAACGTACTTTGACACAAACTGTCCCATGTCCTTAGGGTCCATTACATCTAGGCCGCTGTACTGCTTAAAGACCTGCAACAATGGTTCATAGTACTCATGTACTGTCTCTTTGGGTTCCTGAACTGTCCGATCTATCTTCACCCAGTCAATATCCTATGGTGATACCTTGGATTTCAACAAAGTAATCACTTGTTTGTATTTCCTCATCACCAAAGGTGACGGACCATTCGTGGCAGCGTCCTTTTCTGGATCCACATTAGGCCATTCAACAGCAATCTTGCATGCTACCCACAAATCTCCTGGAAACACAATATCAAACAAGGTGTTCAGGTCAATCCACAGTACCTTTGAGATCTTAACAAACCTCTCTACCTGTTTGTACCATTCAACTGGGCTCTCTTTCAGCTTTGGGAAATCCTTCGTAAAGGCAGCCAAATCCCCGTAACTCCAGGGCACATGTACATATCCTCCATTGGCCACCTCACGTAAAGGATATACTCCTGCAACACTTCCTCCTGGCCACCTCATGTAAAGGATATACTCCTGCAACACTTCCTCCTGGAGGGGGTGTTTCTGCCACACTCCTCCTAACACTCTTTTTCTTTGACCACCTTTATCCCATTTATCAAGTCTGCTCCAAGCTCATATCCCTATAATCAGTTCTCGAATATGAGTATTTTTTTTTTTTGATTTTCAAAAAACCTTTCTTGGGTCATCACATAATACAGAATATGAGTCTTTAGTTCAATCTCCTTTTTCTCTTCCAAGTCCTGATCGGTATACTGCAGTCGGTGATTACCCTGCAGCATTTTTGTCCTAGACAGATCCACATCATATTTATTCGCCAATTCAGTCAGTTTCTCATGCGCCGACCTAGCCTTTCGAGTCATATCCTTCGCTACAGACAGCAACTCATCTGCTTCGTAAAGCTCATTCCTCTCTAAGGGCAGATTTCCTTTAACAATTTCATCCACTTCTGCTTTTAACCTCATCACATCAATCCTTTTTGCCTTAATTGGTGCACTCAAGGTACCTCGACTAGATGCACCACCTGATTCCCTACAATCACTGTCCGGTCCCCTGCGCCTACTCGCTTCAGGGGTGTTGTGAGGAACCATCCTGTCTTCAGCACTTCCATGGTCCCAATCCTCCCTCGCCATGTAGCTCTGAGCCCCTTCAGATGTCTCCCATGTTCTCAAGTCTGGCCTCAATGCTCCAAAAGACTTTGGCCTTGGGCCCCTTAAATCCATCGGTCCTCTTGACGAGTCTGCTGCCGCTGGCAAAGGGGTACATGATTCTACGGGCCTTGACATTTGGCTCAGTCTGTCCACCACACTATTCCTCTCATAACTGATACTTCCTTCCATTCCCGTCTGTGGTGGACTTATGTTTCGCACCTGCTCTGGATTGTATACTGACACTATGGGACCAATGGTAACCGGTACTGTACGAGCATCCGGTAACCTTTGAGAACTGACACCTTCTACATTCTGTCCCTCTCCTGCCAAGAGCGTTCCCACTGCTTCAGTTCTAGGAGGGACTTGCTGTACCCTCACTTCCTCTGCCGGGGCTGACTTCTCCTCCCCCGACTCTGGGTTGTATGGAGGTGGTCTCTCAGATAACAGCCTTTCCATCAAGCTATCATCCGTATCACTGTCGTCTTCCTCTGTATTCTTTTTCTGCACATCCCCTGTTTTAACCAACAGTGGGTACAACCTATCTCCCTCGATCATCTGTACCCTCCATCTCTTTGCCAATGCATCCCACCTCGCATCTTGAACTGCCCTAACGGACCTCTTCACTCTTTCCTGTCGCCTGTCCCTGTTCCTTTTGTGCGCTGCCCTGATCCATGCCTTTAATGCCTCAAACTGTGTCGGTCTAGGCAGAGTTCGCAAAGATGCCATCATCGATTTCAACCAATACAACACTTCCAATCTAAATGTTCCATATCTAGGAAAAGTTAACTCCTCATTTCCATCAGTCATCTTGCACCAATTCTCGAGCCACAATATAGTATGCAACTCAACATTTGTAGCCATGTAATGAGCCGGAGTATCCTTGGACGGGGCCTCTTCTCCCCCCCACCCGGGGTTCTAACTTTTTCTCTTTTCGGAACAAATCTCGTAAAACTTTAAAACATTTCATGATGAAAACCCAGCGTTTCTACTCCCGCAGCTCTCTTTTACTTCCTGATGACACTCCACCAATCCCAGCGTGGCTTCACACCAACCGCCCTATCCCAGCGCGGCACCTTCTGACGTCACTCGCCTCCGCTTTCGCAGCATTTCCCCTCCTTTACAGTTCGTCTGTCACTCACGCACACGTCCCATTCATACACTGAAATGATCACTTCTGACCAAGCAATCACTTCGCTGACTGTACGTCCACAGTCGCGTAATTGTCACCGAACTGGCAACTGTCTGTCCACGAAACGACCGGACAATCACCTCACTGATAGATTACAGACACACAGCAACTCACGACCAGCGTCAGTTACTCACGCACTCACACATTCGTTACCCCTATCTCGGTCCTGCGGGCGATCGATGGTACCTCACGATCCCCTTAAAATGGTCGACAATTACTATGGGTGTTCAATACACCCGAACCACTTAAGCTACTCCTTGAGCCTAAGATTTTCCCGGGCTGCGCGCGCTCACACTGATCTCCTTTCATACAACAGGTATTCCAACTCCGCAAGACATTACAATACAAAGCACAAAACACATAAACACGGCAATCTAGCAACATATAACCCTATTCATACTCACTCTCCTACGAACTGCTGCTTTTCACCGCACCGTCACTCTCCGTCGATCCCCATGGAGCTCTGTCTTCCGCCAACAATCCACTGGGCAATCATCATTTCTATGGGCCTTGGGAACCTCTAATCCTAATCTAGACCTTCCCTTGCACTAGAAGGGAACTATCAGCTCTGCTACCAACTGGGGAAGCTGGGATTTTCATCTAGATTTTTCTTACCAATCTCTAGAATACCAGGTCTGGTCGACTGGATCTTTTTTCCCTGTCCTAGAAGCGTAAAGGAAAGATTTTCTGATTCATAGCTCAGTCAAATTTGCGATCCAAATTCAATTAGACTCAAAGGACCACTGACTACGAACTGAAGTTTTGAAGATTTATTACAAAGCCAAAAATAATTGAATATACAAACATCTCAGCAAGAGATTCAGGAAATAGACTTGTACTAATACAAAGGTAATTCTACGCAAGATTCTCAAATGACTCAGAATATAAACCAAGGTTAATTCAAGCAACATTAAACATACAATTACTGACAATGTCGAAAATCTGGACTGCATTTACAAAAAGGAAAGTATTTCCGTTAGGCTGTCTCTACTCTACCTCTAAGGTGACATCCCTACTTGACATACCTCCCAGGCGAGAGAAAAAGGTGTCAGCTGTGAAGACTTCCTAAGAAGTACATTCACTTCCAATAGGCACAGTCAGGCTTCAGAGCCTCCTTCAGCACAGAGACGGCCCTAGTTGAGGTGGCAGAAGCCATTAGGGGATGTTTGGACAAGGGCGGCAGAGCAGCTCTGATTTTATTGGACCTCTCTGCCGCCTTTGATACGGTTCCCCACCAACTTCTCCTGGCGCGCCTTACATCCATCGGCCTCACCGGGTCAGTGCGGTCCTGGCTGGAATCTTTTCTAGACTCCAGCTCCCAGCAAGTTTAGATGCCCCGTACTCCTCCTCAGCCAGGGAAGTTCAGACAGGGGTCCCACAGGGCTCAACATTGAGCCCGCTCCTCTTTAACATCTACATGACCCCGCTGATCTTCCTGGTTGAAGAGCTGGGTGCCAAAATTATGGCCTACGCCGATGACACCCAGCTCCTGTTCACCTGGGGCAACTCGATGGTGGAAACGGACGCGGCACAAAAATGCCTTGCTGCCGTATTCACTTGACTGGCCCAGGCCAAACTAAAATGCAATGAAGGAAAATCCGAAATAATACTATATGGGCAATTCCCTGCCCTGTTCACAGAATCAATATGGCCACCTGATTTCCCACGTCCCCTTTCGGAGGGCGGCCCAGCCAAGAATCTGAGCATTTGGTTTGATGACGATTTAAGGTTCTCAGAGCATATAAAAAGACTTACGGGCGTCTGCTTTGGGACCCTCAAATCATTAGGCAGATTTTTTCCTCTGCTTCCCCAACCGGCAAAAGAGACGGTCGCCCGAGCCCTCATACTGTCCCGCCTGGACTACGCCAACGCTCTCTATTTGGGCTCCCCCTCATTTCTGGTGAATAAGTTGCAACTTATCCAGAATGCGGCTGCGAGACTTCTGTTGGGCATCCCTAAACGCACCAGCATAAGATCTCAATTGGCCACACTCCACTGGCTGCCGGTGGCCCAAAGAGTCCAGTTTAAGGCCCTGGTTCTAACTCATAGAGCCCTGCATGAGACTGGCCCCGCCTACCTAAAGAAAAGAGTGGCCTTTTACATCCCCAGCCGATCACTTAGGTTGGCCTCCCAGCGTCTGGTGGCAATCCCCCATTTCTGACGAACCAGGCTGGGCGGTCAATCGTTTTCGGTGAAAGCAGCCACTCTCTGGAACTCCCTCCCACTAACACTCCGCCACACTCGGGACCTAAGAATCTTTAAAAAACTCCTCAAAACCCACCTCTTCAGTCAGGCCTACTAAAATGCTTCTCTCTCACTGTCTATGTAGTATTGCTCCGCGCCAGGATACTCAAGAGTAATTGTGCGCGCTACAAATACCAATATAACATATAACATAGGTGACTTCAAATACCTAGCTCGTTCTAAGATGCTCCTTGCTACACCTTACTCTGCCTCAAGTTCACAACTATCTACATCTTGCCTTTCCCAAGCCCACTTCCTAACTACTAGACTGATGTCTACTCTCTGCTCCGGACTGACTCTCCACCCTCGGGTGCTGTACCTAATACAAAACCCCAAAAACAGTCGCCACGCCTTCAGACACGCCCCTCTGGCAGGTGTAGCTCCACAGAGTTTTCCACTATTGCACCTCTCCATCCAGCGTCCGTTGGAGTACCCTTGGGCCCCAGGCACCTTCTCCGCTGAATGTTGCACTCCCAAAATCTTTGGCAGCATCTCTGCCCTCGCACCTACTATCCCAACTTCTAAAAAATTGACTTTTCTACCTAACGAGCCTTGTGGCCTTGCATCTGCAAGCTGAAATACATGAGACCATCCTTGCAACATTCGAAATTACAATTTTAATATTTGCTGAGGACAGCCTTTCCCAGGCGAGAGAAATCATTTCTTTCCGACTAAGGCTAACCAAGGAAAAATACAGTTGGGCCTCTACTGGCTTCAGCATGTCCCAGGCCTTTGCATTTTTAAACGCATTTTTAACACGACATTACATTACATTTCATCATTTATACATTAATTCTACAAGCAATATTTTTCACATTAAACTCTATGTTAATCCACTCATTAATAAACACATGTATTATTTCATTAAGGCACATCATTGTTAACACGACATTTCACATTTGATTATATTTCTACGTTATGCAGCATCAAATTTTCTAATTAAGGCACTACGTTAATTTATGATTAATAAACACCCCACTTCATATTGCACTGATCCCCGGCCTACAGTTACATTTCTAAACTACATTAGTAAAGGTCCTCTAAATATGTGAGTGCTGACTACTCGAGATTAGAATGCACCCTTACAATTTCAAAAATAACATGGCGCTCTCTCACAAGTATTGCAAGAATTAAATTGATGCAATTTCTTTGAAAATTTTATTTTCATAACGAGGAAATTGGGGAAGGGGCCCCTGTGTACACAGCGTTAAGCCTACAACCCAGTCTGGGCCGGCCGCGTTCTTTTTGGGATAAGTGCATACCAGAGGGAAGAGTCTGTGGAAGGTTAGGTTGAACACAGCGTTTCGCCTACAACCCTTGTAGGGCCGGCCGCGTAAGGTAGCGTATGGAGCAATAGCCACATATTGTAGGGTCTCTAGGCAGCCGTGTTAGGACAAGTGCTATGCATGTCCCCATGCGCACAGCAATGAGCTTGCAGCCCATGCAGGGCTAGCCGCGTCGACTGCAAATGCTACTCGGGGGTGTTCAGGCAACAGGGCCCCCGACGAAGAGGAGATATGGCGCCTACTGCTCGTGGCAACAAACTGCATACACTATTTGATATATCAACAGGTTCAGGGTGTGGTACATTGCAGGGCCCAATAAGAGAGGAAAAAGAACATTATGAACATGGGCGACCAGCCCCTATAAAGTGGATAGCAAGGGAAAGACAGAAGCAGAACAGGGATACAAAGAGAGGAGAAAGATTGGTGTCAAAGGCGGCTACCCAGGTGGGCGAGGGGGCCAGACATGGGCGGCACACAGTAATGGATGGTCGAAGGCGCTAAGGGGTCCACTGTGGGCACACTGAGATCTGGGTGACTATATGTAGTCCGGGCATGGGACAAGTTTGTTGGGGTTAGGCGGGAGCAGAGCATCTTTGAAGAGGCGCAGCGCTCTAAGCTTAACAGGCAGGTGTCGCACATGCTCTATTTTACAGAGGTGTTGGACCAGGGGGCGCCACACAGCATTGAAGCGAGTTTCACCCAATTGCATACGTGCAGTAAAGAGTTCCATGGTTAAAACATGCCTTAGTCGTACAAAACCATGCAGCAATCGGGGGCGCCTCCGACCTCTTCCAGTAGAGTGCAATGAGTTGTTTAGCTGCCCCCATCATGTGCAAAGCTATAGCCCAGTCGCTGTTTTTAAGTGCTTTCAAGGTGGCAGGCTTGATACCCAGGTGAACTGTGGCTATGGAGTCAGGCAAGGGGAACCCCAACACCTCCTTAATGTGGCTAAGGAGTTCCTTCCATAGCAGGGACCGAAGCGGACAGGCCCACCAAATGTGAATGAAGTCGCCAGGTGCATTTGAGCATCTCCAACATAAGTCGGACGTTGTAGGGAACATACGATGTAGCCGGACCGGAGTATAATACCATTGCGTCATGACTTTATACTCATTTTCCCTCTGCGGAATGCTGCGATAGACCCTAGGGATGTCACGCCAGAGCCGTTCCCATTGACCAGGTGTGATGTCCGTGCCCGACGCCAGGTGCCATTGGCGTTGGTACGGATGTAGCGTCCGTGTGGGTGGGTGTTGGAGGATCTGGTAGGTTCGGGATATGAGGCCCTTCGAGTCATCGAATGAGTGGACCAGCCGTTCAAAGGGGGTGAAGGGTCGGGTAGCTGCCTGCCACATGGCAGGAGACGATATAAATTGATGGAATTTCATTATCTACACTGCAGATACCACACTCCCCCTCAGACTGCATAGAATCTGCACTACACCACACTGGGGATGCCCAAGATGTAACATTAGCCCGGCAACATTCCTGTACATGACCTGGATCTGCCTAGTGCTAGGGGATTTTTGGTGCTCAGTCTTGGAAGAGTTCGGGGAGTGCAAAAACATTGCCTACTCGGTATGCTCCCAGCCCGAGGGCCTGTGCAAAGATCTGTAGAGCTTCGTATCTCTGGGACTGTTGTTGGCGACGCGGTGCAAACTGAGTCACTAGAAGGCACCTGCACCACCACTGATAGACAAGTGGCGGGGGTTCATTAGGAATGGGCTTCTGCAGATGAAGAGAGTTTACTCATGGCTATAACAGATGAGAATGCAGAGCGAGACCCAGAACAGTCGAAAGGGATGGTTAACAAACTGACAGTTTCTGTGCAAGATGCTCTGCCCCACTGAAAGGCCGGGATGGCCCCAAGGGATCGGTACCTGAGGACCAATAGTATGGCCCACCACAGGAGGGAGGAGGCAGAAAGTATATGTGGGAGGGGAAGTGTGCCAGACGAGGAATGATTGGGTGAGAGTAGTAAAGTAGGATCTGCTTCTTATGGTTACCCCCACTTTTTTGCTTGATGTGATGCTGTTTTTGACTAGTCTGACTGGGATCCTGCTAATCAGGACCCCAGTGTATCTGCTTTCTCCCTAATTTGTTGAGTTTAGTACTTAGGTAAATCCCAGATTGGAGACTGGGGTACCCTTATCAGTCCCTAGTATATGGTACCCATGTACCCAGGGCATAGGTACCCCAGAGGTCTCTCATGGGCTGCAGCATGTATTATGCCACCCCTGAAAGACCATTCAAAATGGACCTACAGGCCTGCCATTGCAGCCTGTGTAAGTTGGTACATGCACCACTTACTAAGGATATCGGTTTACTATATCTAAGGGACACTGCACTGAAAACCTATAAGTCACCCCTATAGCAGGCCAAGTGCAAATGCTTGTTGGCAACTTTACAACAAGTGCATTGGGCTCCAAGTAGCCCCAACCTCCAGCAATTCCTTCCACCAAGATCTTCAGCCACACCATCTCGTGGGCACTGTGGCCTGCTCCTTTTGGTGAGTTACTAGAGGTCCTCTTGCGACTCCTGCGCTGTGGGCCATTTGAGGGTCACCTTTGTTCTCCTTGGGCTCCCTTGATTGCTCAGGTCCTGCCCTGACTCTCCTGCTTGTGGTGAGTCTCCTGGACCTTGCTGGTCCCAACCGTGCACCTTCTTGACTTCATCTGTGGGTTGCATTTGTCAAGGCTTGTTGGTGATCCCGCTGGACACCGACCCCTCAGCACTCAACATCCTTCGTGGGACAGCTCGTATCTGGGTCCTGGTCATCCTCAGCATTGCCTGATCCTCGCATCTGCAGAGTCAAGGTCACCATCATCTTTCCTGAAGCACCCAACATCGGAGGGCATTCGTCTTCCAAGTCTCCTAGTCACCCATGAGTGACATAGACTCTGCCCCCTCTGCTTTCATATACTCCGGACATCGGCGTAGGAGAGGATGTTGAGGTCGTGCCGACGGGCGACGTGGGCGAGCGGTGCCATGTAGATGTTAAACAGAGTTGGGCTGAGGGATGAACCCTGGGGTACGCCGCAAACGATCTCGGTGGCTTCGGAGCGGAAGGGAGGAAGGCGGACGCTCTGTGTTCTGCCAGAGAGGAAGGAGGTGGTCCAGTCCAGGGCCTTCTTTTGGATCCCAGCGTTGTGGAGGCGTGTTCGTAGTGTGTGGTGACAGACCGTGTTGAAGGCGGCTGACAGGTCCAGGAGGATGAGGGCTGCCGAAACTCCGTTGTCCAGCAGGGACTTGATGTCATCGGTGGCGGCGATGAGGGCAGTCTCGGTGCTGTGGTTGCTGTGGAACCCGGACTGGGAAGGGTCGAGGATGTTGTTCTTCTTGAGGTAGCGGGTCAGTTGTTCGTTGACGGTCTTCTCGATGACCTTTGCCGGGAACGGGAGCAGGGAGATGGGCCGGAAGTTCTTGAGGTCCTTGGGATCCACCTTGGGTTTCTTGAGTAAGGCGTTGATCTCGGTGTGCTTCCAGCTCTCCGGGAAGGTTTCCGTCTCGTAGGAGGCGTTGATGACTTTCCGGAAATGGGGTGCAATGTATGTGCTGGCTTTGTTGTGTGGTGTGGGCATGGATCTGACGGAGATCCAGAGTGGATGGTGTTCATGATCTTGATGGTGTCATCGTCGTTGATGTTGGTCCAGTAGAGCAGGCGGTTGGTGCGGATGGTGGTCATGGGGGCGGAGGTCTCAGTGGTTATCGGGGTGGTCGTGGTGTTGAAACTGTCGTGGATGTCTGTGATCTTGCGGTGGAAGAAGGTGGCCAGCGAGTCGCACAGGTCTTGCGAGGGTGGGACGTCGTTGGTGTTGGAGCTGGGGTTGGAGAGTTCCCTCACGATGTTGAAGAGCTCTTTGCTGTTGTGCGCATTGTTGTCTAGGCGTTCTTTGAAGGAGGCCCTTTTGGCGGATCTGATGAGGTGATGGTGTCTGCGGGTGGCATTCTAGTGGGTGGCGTGGCTGTTCGGTGTTCGTTCACGGAGCCAGATCTTCTCCAGCTTTCGGCAGCTTTGCTTGGAGGCCCGGAGGTCTTCAGTGAACCAGCTGGCTTTCTTGTTGGTATGATTGTTGGAGGGTTTCTTGATCGAGGCGAGGGTGTTGGCATAGTCGTTGATCCACTGTCTGAGGTTACGGGTGGCGGTGGCGGGGTCGGTATGGTCGGCGGGTGGGCTCTGGGCAAGGGTGGTGGTTAGCTGGTCTTCGGTGACTTTGCTCCAGCAGCGGTGAGGCATCTGTTGGGTGCGGTGGTGCGTGGTGGGTTTCTTGAAGGTGAAGTGGTTGCAGCGGTGGTCGGTCCAGTGGAGTACGGTGGTATGGTTGAAGGAGACGTGGGGGCTTGTGGAGAAGATGGGGTCAAGCGTGTGACCGGCGGAGTGGGTGGGTGTTGTGACGAGTTGTCTGAGTCCGAGGTTGGCTAAGATGTCGATCAGGGTGGTGGAGTTAGTGTCATCATTGTTCTCGAGGTGGAAGTTCAGGTCCCCGAGGAGGATGTAGTCCGTGGAGACGAGGGCGTGTATGCTGACGAAGTCGGCGATGGAGTCACTGAACTGTGGTCGGGGTCCAGGCGGTCTGTAGATGAGGGTTCCTCTGAGGGTGGTGTTGGGGTTGGTGTGGATCTGGAAGTGCAGGTGTCGGCGGTGCTGAGGGTGTCGTCAGATTAAAGAGAGATGTGAGAAAGTTGTTACAACTGTAGCTCTGTTGTACTGATTTGGTAATTTGCAACCACGAGAGACTGATCAAATTGTAGATAAAGAAAACATATTGAGGTCACAAGCAGAGATCAGTGTTAGTCCACTGCCCGCTATAAGTGTGAATTCCAAATCAATGGAGGGGTGTGGACAATAAAATTGGTCCTGATGATGATGTAAGATGAAGAGACTGAAACGTCACCCTGATCTTGTAGTCTTTGTTTAAAAAAACAAAACTGATTGTATCTCGACCAATAATAACAGATTCAATTAGAAAAGTGAATTTAAAATCAGGGTGACAGGATTGGCAATGTGTCTTTAATTTGTG